>NC_056066.1:8677500-9927500 GCF_016772045.2 Ovis aries
TGCATTTATTTAGCAAATAGTTATAAGTAATGATCAGTCTTTATTTGGATTCCCCCTGCAAGCAGAACCTGAAATAAGAATTTGGGAGTGTTTTTAAAGCATAAATCTTATTTTGCTTAGATATGTAGGGTCAGCAGATCAGGAGATCATTGCCATTGAAAAGACAGTTTGTTACTCACATTTGTAAGACAAGGAGAATGCACCATGCCATGCAGGGCCACATGGAGAAGCACCAGGATTGGTCAGAAGGCAGGAGCAAGGGGAAGACATGGGCAAGAGCCTTCACTGTGGTTTCTGTGGGAAAGGCAAGACAAGGCAGGGTAACCTGTCTTATGATTGGCCATTTGGAATAATTTTAGTGGGCTCCGGAGTATAAAGACTACGGTCTAGGTGTCTAGTACTGGACCTGGAATGATTAGAAGAATGTTGCTTCCTGGCTGGAGAAGGAAACAGCAACCCAATCCAGTATTCTTACCTGGGGAATCCCATGGACACAGGAGCCTTGCAGATTACAGTCCATGGGGTTGCAAAGAGTTGGACATGACTGAGTGACTAACACATTGCTTCTTGGAGGGTAGGAGCCGGCTGGAGAAGATGGTCCAGGTTATGGGCTCTGGATTGGTTGGTTTACATATGAAAGGCACACTCCTAGACAGGGCTTTTCCACTGACTAGCCCTGGGAGGGTTGTTTCTCCTTAGTCAGCAAGGACTCAGATGCCAGAGCATCAAGAATACTAGCCTTAAGAAGATACTCTTAATATAGAGTACAGAGAGCTTATTTTGGAGACAATACCAGGAACACAAAATGAGGAAGTGGGAGGAGTGAGACTTGGAAGGAAAGAAACCTTTTGAAAAGTGGGATAACTTCCACTGGAGATTCTCTGAGCAACTATGCAGAATGCACCTCGGAATTGTCCCTGCCAAGAACACAAAGCCAAAATAGTCATTCCCCAGCTTACAGCCCCACTGTGATTGAGGACGGCCTCCTGAGACATTCACATCTGTCCACTTCTGGGACGAGCTTGCACACCCAGGCTGAGAATACATCTGTAAGTTCAGGGACAGTCTCAAGACAGAAAACTGAGGGTGCTAACAGGTGGGCCAAAGGTGCAACCAGTACTCCGCACCCCTGCAAACATGAAATAAGCCTGGTCACTGAGATGTAGCTGTAAGGTGGTCAGTACATAAGGGAAGACCACAGCTGTAAGACAAAATCACCTTATACAGACCAGCAGACCCCAGGCATACAGGGCACAGGCCGTGCTCCCTGGCTGAAGGAAAAAATCCTCTGCCGTTCAGAAGTATTTTTTGTCAGCTATGAAAACAGAGAAAAAGGAGCATGAATGATGTAAATGTTGGTCATCCCCTTAGGAGCATTATCTAGGAAGCCAGATGAAGCTGTGGCCCAGGGGCGATAGGGCAGGTGGGAATCTCTCCATTTTGGAGATGAAATTTCACCCGATCATGAAGATTTTAAACCAGTGATCCGCAACCTTTTTGGGACCAGGGACTGGGTTCATGGAAGACATTTTTTTCTGCTGACAGGGGAGGGGATGGTTTTGGGAGGATTTGAACATATTCATATATTGTGTACTTTATTATTATTACATCAGCTCCACTTCGGATGATCAGGCATCAGATCCCAGACATTGGGGTTCCCTGCTTTAAATCGTATAACCATGTCCTCTTCTTCGTATCCATCTGTCCTCTTGTTCTTAAGTGATCCCAGTCCTTTGCTATTCCTTACCTTCCCCCTGTGTTTTTCCTTCTCTGCTCCTCGTTTCTTTTCTTCCCACTTTTCTCACTCTTCCTTTCTGTCTCCTCTTTCGCCACTTCCCCTTCTTTGCCTCGTCCTCTCTGTTCATCCCTTTCACCATTTGCAACACAATCTGGATTGCCTTCTGGACTCACCTCCCATCACCCCTAAAAAATGGTATCCTCAGGACCGTACCTCTTCTGTGGATTACGCTTGAGTAAAACTTTTCATAACTTTTACAAGATCAAGCACAAAACAGCCTCTGATCTTTCAGATCAATCTGCTCTTCTTTGCTAGTTGGCTTGTACTCTCTAAATTGTACAGTGAGAGTGATGTAGACCTTTAATAGTTTCATGGAATAGAAAAGATGGGCAGTGTGAGGCTCCCTGCCCGTCCCAGTGCCGGCCCTACCTGGTGTGGCCACGTACCTGGGCTTCAAATGGAGAAGCCTCCAGGGCCAGCTGTCCTGCTAATAACCAGAAACCCCATTCATTATCACTGAGCCATAAACTGAATTATTAGTGACATACATCCAGGAATATTCTGTCTGCTTCCCACTCCATACATCCAGGCCCTGACAGTTAATTATGCTGTCGCACAGTAGATCAAGTTTTACAGCAGCAACAAAAGATTAAAACTGTTGTATATTGGGGACATTTAGAGGATAAACAGCAGAGGGTTCTAGGAGGGAACGGTAGTCAGCTGTGTGGCCATCTGGGAGAAAACCATTCAAGAGCTATTAATATTTACAAACCCTTTAGATTTTTATAGTTTTCAACGTTCCTAACAAACTGGTTTCTAGCTCTGCAGTGAATTTTTGGTGTCAAAGCAGAGTGCTAAGCTATCTTAGTATCTTTATTCACAGGAACAGAACTGTCATCTCCCATGCTCTCCGAGTGGCCTGGTTGAAAGCCAGTGTGGTTGAAGCTGCAGACCAGAGCTTCAGCTGTGTGTAACTAGCAACGGGGCACCGGTGAACTCTGCTTCAGCCTCTTGGCTCTGTTACCTCCCATCTTCCTTCTTTTCACTCCTGTCTTTCCTCTTCCTCTTTACTTTTCTCTGTGTTACTGTCAATTTACAGGTTTGTCTGAGTCTACAGAAGTATGTATTAATATTAGGGTATCGCCTTCATTGTAATCCTTACAAAATCTTTGCAAAATTAACTTTGCTGATAAAATCATACTTGTTTCTGCCCAAGCAGTTCCTTTAAAAAATATTGAAATATAATTGATTCCCAGTGTTGTGTTAGTTTCAGGCATATGACAAAGTGATTCAGTGTGCATTTATATATGTATATATACATATATAGAACTCTCTTTCCCCTTTGGTAACCCACAGTTTGTTTTCTATGTCTGTGAGTCTATTTCTGTTTTGTAAATAAGTTTATTGGTATAATTTTTTCAGGTTCCACATATAAGCAATGTTGTCTTTGTCTGATTTATTTCACTTAAGTATGATAATCTCTAGGTCCATCCATGTTGCTGCAAATGGCATTATTTCGTTCTTTTTTAGTAGCTGAATGATTTTCCATTGTATATTTGCACTACCTCTTTTTTTCCTGAACTGTACTATTCTGTCAAGAGGAGCCGCAGAGAGAAGAATGGAAGCTGGTAAATGATAGATAGAAATGGTAGTGGATGGTCAGTAAGTGACTTGCCACATGCACGTCCTTCCATCCCCTAGCCCCACTGGCACGCCTCCGTTCTTCTCTCCCTCACCCTCTCTTGGTGGGTCCCAAAGGACAAGCTGGAAAATCTCCAATCCAATGCCTGTAGTGAAGTGAGTGTCAGTTAGTAGCGAAGTCATTGTAACAGCAATCAGAAAGCTCTGCTTAATCTCTCCAAGCTTCAGGTTGGAAACAATATGAACAAAATTGCATCAGGAAAACTTGTAAAAATCCACAGGATGACAGAAGGGAAATAATTTTGTGAACTATAAAGCATTAAACGAACCAAAGAGTGTTTTAGTGATGTTTCTAAGGACACAATTTCATGCATACTCTAACTTGATACTTGTGTGATATTATTTTTAAATTTTTCACTGTGAAATAATTTCAGAAAACTATTTTTTAAAAGTTTTAAAAATAGTGGTATGAGGGTTTCCATCACACCCTTCACTGATTTCCAACTTTTATCTTTATCACATGTCCTTCTTAGTCATTCTGTCATTTATCAATGATATTTGCGTATTATTTCTTTCTGAATTGCAAGCCACTTGCAGACTTGAATCGCTTTATCCATAAGTATTTCAGTATGTGTGTCCTATTACATGATCACAGTACCATAAAATTAGCTTTGGAAATTAAGTGACTGAATGCAGTTATTTCATCTGTAGATCTTATAAAAGTGTTATCCATTATTCAACTAATTTCCTTTACATTGGTAGGAAAAAGAAACCTCTGGTCCAGGATCCAACTGGCAATTACTGTTTGTATTTAGCTGTCATGTCCCTCTAGCCTCAGCCTCCTTTAAACTGTAGCAGTTCCTCAGCCTTTCTTTGTCATTCATGATCTTGATATTGTTATGAGTACAGGTCAATTATTTTGTAGGATGTCTCCAAATATGGACTTCTGTGATGTTAAAGAATAATTTTCAGAAGGCTTGAAATATGACACACACATATGATGTAACACATGTCAAAAATTTTATTTAACTTATTAATTAATGAGAAAGTTAGTAAATTGTTGAATCAGTCTAGAGACAATTTGAGGAGCTAGACATATACCAATCTCACAAGAGATGTCAGAATAAGAATTCTGTGTTAGATACGAAATTAGTGGTTATATTCTAGAGCTATCTTTGGGGTTACCCATTCCACTGAAGAGAAATAATTTACATTTCTACAGACAATAATCTATAACAAAGACAGTAATCTTGAACAAAGACTTGTTAAATAGTCCAGTCAGTGGTAAGTCAAGTCCAGCACTGCACTGAGAGAACACTCTTTCACCTATTAACATTTCCAAGTTTGCGTTAGGTTTTCTAATCATGGGTTTGCAGTTGTCTTTTATTACTGGCCAGGACTGTCCAGAAGGAAAACAGTGAAGAAGGTACAGTGTGAACTTAGAATTGATGCACTAGCCCCATAGCGCTGCTCCGAGGCGCTCCAGTTCTGTTCATGCTGATCTGGCATCATCAGAGAATGTTTAGGAGATTAGGGGCTTAGACCTTACCAGGAATGTACTTATAACACTTTGAGAAACTTGGAAAATACCAAGTAAGAAGCTTAAAACTTTGAGGCCTCCAGGACTCAGTATCTAAACAAAATATCTTTAGAGAACCTAGCAGGCAGGCAGAAGTCTGCCCAGCACCCTCACACAAGTGGGTGTTTTTGCTCAAGCTCACAAATTCCTCCTTAATTTCTATTACTTCTCATTTCAGTTTTGCATTTCCTTCACATGCTTTGGTCAGTTTCCCTGTCCTTACTGTTTTAATTATTTTTTAGAAGGTATTTTGCAAGATTTTTCCCCTTTGGCTTACCAGTTATCCATGAAGGGCTTTTTGCCCAAAGTTTGGTTTTTGAAAATAAGACCCCAAAGAAAGAGATTGATTTTCTATATTAGACACCAAAAGAGTACTATTCAATATTATTTATGATAAGGAAACTATGTTCACATATGTGACAATTTACATATTTTGGACTGTAAACTCTATTATTTGGATCTTAAATATGTTATGTCTTATTGTTGTGGTTTAGTCACTGAGTCCTGTCCAACTCTTTGCGACCCCATGGATTTCAGCATGTCAGGCTCCCTGTGCTTCACCACCTCCTGGAATTTGCTCAGATCCATGTCCATTGAGTCAGTGAGGCCATCCAACCATCTCATCCTTTGCCACCCCCTTCTCCTCCGCCTTCAATCTTTCCCAGCATCAGGGTCTTTTCCAGTGAGTCAGCTCTGCATCAGATGGCCAAAGTATTGGAGCTTCAGCTTTAGCATCAGCCCTTCCAATGAATCATCAGGGTTGATTTCCTTCAGGACTGACTGGTTTGATCTCCTTGCTGTCCAAGGGACTCTCAACAGTCTTGTCTAACACCACAATTTGAAAGTATCAATTCTTTGTCACTCAGCCTTCTTTATGGTCTGGTTTTCACCTCCATACATAACTACTGGAAAAAACCATAGGTTTGATTTATGGGCCTTTGTCCACAAAGTGATGTCCCTGCTTTTTAATATCCTGTCTAGATTTTTCATAGCTTTCCTTCCAAGGAGCAAGGTCTTTTAATTGTATGGCTGTAGTCCCCATCCCCAATGATTTTGGAGCCCAAGAAAATAAAATCTGTCACTGCTTCCACTTTTTTCCCTTCCTATTTGCCATCAATAGGAAAATAGGGAGCAGATGCCACAATCTTAGATTTTTGAATGTTGAGTTTTAAGCCAGCTTTTTTACTTTCCTCTTTCATCCTCGTCAAAATACTCTTTTTATTCCTCTTCGCTCTCTGCCATTAGAGTGGTGTCATCTGCGTATCTGAGGCTGTTGATATTTCTCCTAGCAGTCTTGATCCCAGCTTGTGATTCATCCAGTCCGTCATTTTGCATGATGTACTCTGCATATAAGTTAAATAAGCAGAGTGTGAATATACAGCCTTGTTGTCTCGTGATGGTGTTGCTATTCAGAATTATTTTTAATAATGAATATATTATATTTTTGTTGTATTGATAGAGGCAGGCTTTATTGACTTTAAGGACATAGGAGGAGGACTCACAAGACAATGCATCTGTCTCCTAAAATCAAGTTTTATAAAACAGAAATCAATTCCTCTAAGTTAGTTTTTTTTTTTTTTTAATATCCCCAAACTCCTATGTGGACAACATGATACCTTTCGATATTTATTTCAGAAATTTCCAATATTCCAAATTTAAGGTAATTCTTCCTAATTATCAAGTTATAAACAATTCAGTTTCAGATGATTATATTTTTTAGAAGCAAAAGGCAAAAATTAGCGATAAACTCACTGCCCAGGGATAATTATTGTCAACATTCTATCATTTAGAAGTTTCTTTTTTTCTATTTATTTATATTTGTATATTGGCTTGTATACTGTAGACTATAGTATATACAGTTGAATGTCTTCGTGTTTTCAGTAAAGCACTGTATCATCAGTATTCTCTTATATAATTAAGCTTTCTCATAATTACTATTTAAGGATGGTATAATATTCTTTTGAGCTAATGTACCATAAGTCATTTAGATATTCCCTTATTGTTGGCAGTACATTTGTTCTCGATTTATAGACTTTCCACGAGTACAGGAGTCTGTTGAGCACCAGCGTCTATGATATTGCTTATCTCATTACTGCTGGACTGTGTTGAGTTTCCTATAGTTTTCAGTCTTTTTTTTTTAATAGTTTTTCTTTTAATTTTTACTTTATTAAAAAGTGACTTGTTGAGCATTTTTTTTCCAAATGCTAGTTAGCATCAGAACTTCATTTTTCCTGTACATCACCCATGTCCTTTTGATAGTGGCAGCTGGCTTGATGTAGCCTTAATCTGCACTGTGCGTGGGAATCTGCTGTGTATGACTCCAGGCGGTTTCTTTAACCTTCTCTTTGCGTTTGTTTCCTCATGTGTAAAACAGAGATAATAAATACCTTGTAGCATTGTTGTGAGGATTAAATGAGATAGTATAAGCATAATACTTAGCACAATGCCAAGCACATGATATTCATTAAGTGATTTTGCTATAATCGTCACCATCAATATAATTAACATTTTATCAAGTCTCTATTGGGGATAGGAATTTTCTGTTGATTTACATGAGCTTTTTATATGTTAAACATATTAGTCTTTTTCAATATTTAATCGTAAAAATATTTTCCAGTTTGATTATTGCTATATTTATTTATTTAAGGATATACTCTTTCAGCAACTTCCAAACATACCATCAGTTCAGTTCAGTTCAGTCGCTCAGTCGTGTCTGACTCTTTGTGACCCCATGAATCGCAGCACGCCAGGCCTCCCTGTCCATCACCAACTCCCGGAGTTCACTCAGACTCATATCCATCGAGTCAGTGATGCCATCCAGCCATCTCATCCTCTGTCGTCCCCTTCTCCTCCTGCCCCCAATCCCTCCCAGCATCAAAGTCTTTTCCAATGAGTCAACTCTTCCCATGAGGTGTCTTGTGTTAGCTGTTGTTAACACAATGTAACAGTTGTCACATTGTACATTGCATCCCAGTGCTTATCTATCTTATAATTGGAAGTTTGTGCCTTCTCACTACCTTCATCCAACTCCCTCATTCCCCTGCTTCCCATAATCACAAATATGATCTCTTTTTCTATGACTGTATCATCTTTTTTCTTTTAAGATTCCAAATATAAGTAATATCATACAATATCCATATTTCTCTGTCCGGCATCTTTCGCTTAGGATAATAACCTCAATATTTATTCATGTTATTGCAAATAGCAAGATTTCCCTTTTTATGTCTGAATATTATTACCTTGTGGTATGTGTGTTTGTGTGTGTATCACATTTTCTCTATCCATTCATCTGTTGATAGACTTTTCTGTCTTGGCTCCTGTAAATAGTGCTGTAATAAGCATCAGAGTGTAGCCATCATTTGACATAGTGATTTCATTTCCTTTGAATATATCCTCAGATGTGGAATTGATGGATCATATGGTAGTTCTATTTTTAATTTTTTTAACAACTTGGATATTGTTTTCCATGGTGACTGTACCAGTTTACAGTTCTACCGCAGGGGTTCCCTTATCTCCACATGAAATCCAGCATTTGTTATCACTTGTATTTTTCATCATGGCCATTCTAAGATATGTGAGGTGATGTTTCCTCATGATTTTGATTTGCGTTTCCCAATGATTAGTGATATTGAGCATCTTCTCACCTGTTGACTGTTTGTTTGTCTTCTTTCGAAAAATGTCTCTTCAGAACCTTTTAATAGTTTTTAATCCAGTTGTGTATGTGTGTATGTGTTGGCTATTAAGTTGTATGAGTTCTTTATATATTTTGGATATTAACCCCTTATCAGATATATAATTTGCAGATATTTTCTCCCATTCCATGGATGGCCTTTTTGTTGAAGGTTATTGCTCTTTTGATGTTTGTTAAATCATTTTAATCAAGCTTCCATGTTTTGCAAAACAAAGACCAAAAAAATTGTGATAGCAGTTGTTAGAAAAGGAAGCAGCTATAACCCCTTGAGTAGCCTGTTACCAGCTGATCGTTTACCATCATTAATCTCAAGGGACAGACACGTACAGGACCATGCAGTGCCACTCTACAATAGTAAAGTAGAAAGTCGGGTAGAAAAACACAGTTCTAGAAACATAATGATGTCAAATCATATTGTAGTTGTTTCCAAAACTAGAACAGTAAAATATTTATGAGAGTAAATCATTATTTTTTAAAAAAAAACAAAAGTTGGGTTTTAGTTTTTTTCTGTTTTGTCACTTTTACCTTATCAGAAAACCTGCCTCCAACTTAACCTTAGCCTTTGAAATGTGGCCTTCACAGTTTCAGCTAAGATTCTGTATCACTAGCACACTGGATCTTAAGTCTGCTGATTTGGAAGGAAAAACTGAGTTAAAAAGTTTCATTGATTCAGATGACCTTTCCTTTTTTTACTCTGAAGCTCAACAGTTATTGATTTAAATACTCAAACTTCACATGTCACTTTGATGACTATATTCAATAACTTTTCGGGGTCAAATTGCCATCCTATTATTTTTGCATCTGGTTTTCTTTACATTGCCTGACCTTTTCACCCAATTAACACATTTTTTTTGGGGGGGGGTAAAGGTTTAAAGATCAAAACATTGCTAGTAGCAGAGTATAAGGTTTATTGGACCTTTTGAAAACTCTATCTCAGTCACCAATATGATTGTATCACATTTAAATTTTTGAATGGCTAAACAAAATGTGCCATT
Source organism: Ovis aries (assembly GCF_016772045.2). Lineage (NCBI taxonomy): Eukaryota > Metazoa > Chordata > Mammalia > Artiodactyla > Bovidae > Ovis > Ovis aries. The sequence goes on from NC_056066.1 coordinate 8,687,145, forward strand.
CTCTGGAAGCAGATTGAAATTGTGTGTAATTTGCTTTGTAAAAGGTGCATATGACTTAGACAGCCTATGTAACATAATACTAAGTGAAACCATATTAAATAAGTAAGGGGGTCCATAGGAACCCTAGGTTTGGTAATCCATTAGCACACACTCCTGTTTATTTGAATTCTATATGCTAAAACATTATAAAACAGCACAGCCCTGATTTGTAGTTCAGAGAACAAATTGATGAGAAGTCACTGTATGCAATCTAAGAAGGATTTATTCAGGGTAGCACTCCTCACACTTGACTGTTTATATTAATCCCCAGGAGATCTTATTAAAATGAAGATTCTGGTTCAATTGGTGTGGTGGGGCCTGAGATTCTGCATTTCTTTCCAACTCTCAGGAGATGCCACTTCTGCTAGCCCACGGACCACACTTGGAGTAGTAAGGGGTTAGAAACAAATTATCCGCTGGGAGTGTGTAAAGAATTCCTGGAGAGCCCTGGAAACAGATTCCTGGCCCTACTCCTAGAGATGCTGATTTAACAGGTTTAGGGTTCAGCCCCAAGTTCTGTTTCCCCAACAAGCATGTCTGTGAAGCTGATGTTGCTGATCTTCTGACCACAGTTTGAGTAGCTCTGCTTTAGGGCTTCTTGTATCTCTGACATAAGGTAAAGGTTATAGTGGGATGGAACAAGGTTGATGAAGAGTCTCTGAGCTTGTCTAGAAGGGAGCTAGATTCTCTGGCCTAAGCCACCTCAATGGGTCTCAGTTTCCTTACCTGTAAAATAGGACTAATGACTACTGCACCCCTTGGTGTATCTAGCATACGAGTCAGAGGACCCCTATAATTTTACACATACACTTTAATTCTTTGGGCTGTGTCTTTTTTAACATTTGAAGGGCCCAGGACAAGTGAGATCTGATGACATATGGATCAGCATTTGCAAGTTGTACATCAAGCCAAACAAACCTATAATATATGAATTTTTATTATTGAAATATGTCCCTAAGCTTCCATGTACAACTGACACTTCTAGCACTAATTCATGAAGGCCTCTCAACCACAATTTGATACATGAAGAGGTTTGGAGTTCTCGTTTCTCCCAAGAAACAAGGCTTTATTTTTGGAGACTCTATTGCACTCACGCTCTTTTACAGGAAAGATTTGACAAGTTAATTGTTTTTCCCATACCTAAACATTTCTACCGCTAAATCCTCCCTCCACTCCAAAACGATGTCCATCTCTGTGGCCAGTAGTTGCACAGTCCCTTCATGATACTCAAATCCAGTCTCTGTTTATTTTGAGCTTCATGATAAGCAGCGTGTAAAATCATTTCCCCTGAGGTCTTAACAATGTTACTTATGAGAAAAGATATTGAGGACAATGCATCTCACTCTGTCAGTGCTAAATGCCTGATCCAAAGTGACAAAAGTAAGTTGCAGTGCATGTTTGTGATATGTGAGGACCTTTGAAGCACATGGAAGGGGTCCTTCTTGGCTGGGTCTAGGATAGAAGTGAAGGAACTGTCTCGCAAAGATAATTCAAGGTGCCTAATATCAGAGAGGGACCTTTGAAGGACCAAAAAATGTCTTTTTCTAGGTTCTCTAAAATATTGTTGATGTTGTTCAGTTGCTCAGTCATGTCCAACTCTTTGCAACCCCATGGACTGCAGCACGCCAGGCTTCCCTGTCCTTTACCATTTCCTGAAGCTTGCTCAAACTCATGACCATTGAGTCAGTGATGTCATCCACCCATCTCATCCTCTGTCATCCCCTTCTGCTCCTGCCCTCAATCTTTCCCAGCATTAGGGTCTTTCCTAATGAGTCAGCTCCTCACATCAGAAGGCTAAAGTGTTGGAGCTTCAGCTTTAGCATCAGCCCTTCCAATGAATCATCAGGGTTGATTTCCTTTAGAATTGATTGGTTTGATCTCCTTACAGTCCAAGGGACTCTTCAGAGTCTTCTCTAACACTACAGTTCGGTGCTCAGCCTTCTTTATGGTCCAACTCTCACACATCCATACATGACTACTGAAAAATCATAGCTTTGACTATATGGACCTTTGTTGGCAATGTGTGTCTCTGCTTTTAATATGCTGTCTAGGTTGGTCATAGCTTTTCTTCCAGGAACAAGCATCTTTTAATGTCATGGCTGCAGTCACCATCTGCAGTGATTTTGGAGCCAAGAAAAAGAAAGTCAGTCAGTGTTTCCACTATTTCCCCATCTACTTGCCATGAAGTGATGGCAACGGATGTCATGATCTTAGTTTTTTGAGTGTTGAGTTTTAGGCCAGGTTTTTCACTGTCCTCTTTCACCTTCATCAAGAGACTCTTTAGTTCCTCTTTGCTTTCTGCCATAAGGGTGGTGTCATCTGCATATCTGAGGTTATTGATATTTCTTGCGGCAATCTTGATTCCAGCTTGTGCTTATTCCAGCCCAGCGTTTCTCATGATGTACTCTGCATATAAGTTAAATAAGCAGAGTAACAATATACAGCCTTGACATACTCCTTTCCCAGTGTGGAACTGTTGTTCCATGTCCAGTTCTAACTGTTGCTTCTTGACATGCATACAGGATTCACAGGAGGCAGGTAAGGTGTCTCTAAAATATAACTGTATAAAATTAGAGTATGCTGGAGTCATATCATATTATAGCTACATGCAGGAAATCTTATGCCAAATCAAGACACAATCATATACTCTCTTCTTTTAAATTAATGTAAGTCTCTATATGGAATATTTCTGTATTGCTTGCATGGTTATTATTTAAGGCATCCTTTGTGTCATGCAATATCCTTCATGTGAGAATTAAGCAAGGTAGTAGTCCTTAAATTTACTACTAAGTTAAGAGAAAAGTAGGTGGTCTCTTCAAACAAGCTTGTGTGTTTCTTGCTTTAGCTGCCTGGAAGCTCAGTGCTAAACTTCATGTTCACCTGTAATACTTGACCCAGCCCAAAGCCTGTATGCATCACTGTTTCCTTTCTTCAGGTGTCTTTGTTTAACTGTACTTTAAGATTCATATAGTTTTTAAAGCAATTTAAGATCATCAGTGAATTTAGGATTAGGCACCAGCATATAAATGAAGGAAAGAAACAAATACTTGAGTGAGTGACCTTGCAGAGTTTCTAAACTTCACATGGAAAAGTAATGTGCATGGTAGAATTTCATATATTATAAAACTTCCTATAATTAAAAGGTATTATGGTCTTTTGTACACCTCATGGCCCAAGATAACTGCTGGAGTTCCAGCCATCATCAAATTTGTGTATGTCAGTACATAAAGCAAATGGAAACACAGAAGGTCCAAACAGTGCCATTCTATTCCTGCATACTTTTCCAGAGGTCGTGTGCAACATGTGGTTATACAACCACAGCTGTGGGCACAGACTGCTGGGAAATGAACTATTTTATTCCTTGCAGCAAAAAACTTAATTAAATATGAAGTTCTTACTGTTGAGAAGGACAATGAGAAAAGAGGCAGAGGTGGAAAATTTTAATTTCTGCCATTTTTTTTTCTCCCTGAGTTAAAGTGAAGAACTCTTAAATATCTGGCTGTAGTAATAACATTAATTTTTAAATTATAATATTTTAAAATATCAGGTACCCTTCTTGGGTTAATCTTCAGTCAAATACTTCCTACATTTTAAGCGTTCAAATCTTTCATCTCAAATTAGCATAACTTTAAAGTGTAGTGAAGTTGCTCAGTCGTGTCTGACTCTTTGTGACCCCAGGGACTGTAGCCCACCAGGCTTCTCCATCCATGGGATTCTCCAGGCAAGAATACTGGAGTGGGTTGCCAATTTCTTCTCCAGGAGATCTTCTCGACCCAGGGATCGAACCCAGGTCTCCCACACTGCGGGAAGACTCTTTACCTAACTTTAAACAACAAAGTAAATAATATTTTTTAATGGGAGGCAGATAACAAGTTCCAGAATTGTTCAAGTACAATTTGGCTTTGTTTGTGAATTGAATCAATTATTTATTTTCGTAAATATTGATTTCCTTTCCTGATTGTTTTATGAAATGCATGGAGAAGGCTATTGTATTCAGTCTTATTTTTGTTTCCATGTATTCACAAAGTATAGAAATGACTGTGGATATTTCCCCAATTTGTATTTTACTAGTTTTTCAGTAGTAAATTTGGCATGAGAAATATATTATTAAATTGACTGCATTGCAAAGTGACATTTGACATTTTCTATTTATAAACACAATACCCTTTACCCAATATCCAGGAAATTTTCAATGATAATGAATTTTCATTGACTTATGTGTTAAATGCCAGAGCCTGTTATTTATGTCTGAGTTGTGCTAAACTAATTTCATCTTCTTTCCCAAGGTCAAGTGCATTAGAAGAGAATGCACATTATGACTAAATAAAACAAACAGCTGTTTCATAGTGGCTTTTCATAATTAGCAAATAGTGCAAGATGACTAAGCATAATTTTTACTTGCTGAATTTTTTAAAACTCCAGATAAATTAACAATCCCACTTCTTCTAAAGTTATATTCTTTATTTGCTACAGGATAATAGCAATTGATAGATATTTATTGATTCTTATGTGGGTTAGGGTTGAGTGAATGTGTGTATGTGTGCATATAAATAGTATGAAGCACTGTGGTTTAAGAAAGTCAAAATTGGGAATGGACTGAATTTGTTAATGGTAACTTCGTGGGAGGAGGGTATGCACTGGAACTCTCCATCATCCAAGTTCTTCACCATGATCAGCAAACGTCTACCACTGCTGTTTTTTAACTCCTCAACTGGTTTTCACAATTTGTCCTGTAAAGTAATAAATGGGCCAAATTTTCTGCACACTAATTAAAATTCCATTTCTCATGAATTCCTTAATCGAGTGCAAGTCATTATGTGCTTTGTTGATTCTTAAGTGCAAAGATAATTGCAATGGGCAGCATGAACAGGGTTTGATTATTGCCTGTCGACTCTTGTGAATTCTAATAGGTCTAATTGCATAGCATCAATTCATCATCTCAGCATCACTTCTTTTTATTATTAGCTCTTCGAATTGTAATGTGCTCGTAAAGAAGTGTTGTAGTATATCAGAGCTGACATGGTACCTGGCCTATTATAATTTTCAGCCCTTACTTTGTGCAACTCCTGAAATTAAAAGTTTATTATGGAGTGCCCTTTTCCTGAAACTAATTTTAAAATGCTCCCATATGATGAAATGAATACTATCCAAGAATCTGCATATGAATTTGCCTTTGTAATAATTCCATTAAATGACTGCCAAGACCTTTTTTGCTCAGATTGTTCCTATAAATTCAGAACATAATGTGTTAGTTGGAAAACATTTATTAGACTTTTTAATGGAAATTCCTGGCAGCATTTCTCAGTTGTTTCTATACTATCGTGGCTATTTTAAAGGCCCCAGAAAGAGGGAGCTTTTGCTGAATAATGATGTGAAATCTTGCAGGAGCCCCTATATTTATAAAGGACCGTCAGTAATTGAGATGCTGAACACCCTATTGTATTGATTGGGGAACAGAGCAGCCCTCATGTAGAGAAGGAATGTAAACCTTTAATCAGTCCACAGATAGACTCATGTTCCACATGTGTGAGAGAGCATAGCTATTACAGTAATACTGGCTGCACATTTGCAGACTCAGACCCTGTGTTAAGCATTCTACTTTGTTTTTTTCCTGTTCATCTTAAGTGTCCTTATGAAAAAGTATAAATATTATAGTTTTACAGATAAGGCTCAAAATGTCACTCAAGAGCCCCAGATGGTATATGGCAAAGCTGGAATTGAAATACCAAGACAGAGAATGCCATTGCTTGTATGTGATTTTCAACATACATTATGGCATAATCCAGGTGGGTGAATTGCCAATCTGAATCTGTGACAGTGAACTCAAGAAGAAGGACTACATCATATTTTCAAGTCTGACTCCAAGTCAACCCCAAAGTTAAATCAAATGCAGAATCTCAGGTACTTGTATTTCCTTTAGGAAAATGTAGTCAGAAGGAATTATAGCCCATATTAGGGGATGAATCAATTTCATGTTATCACTTTTTGGAAAATGAACAAATCGAGCTAAAATATTTCAGTTATTTACACTGTGCAGGAAATCACCCCCAAACTGGTGGGATGAATCAACAACTGTTTTTATTAGGCATGCAGATCTCGGGTTGTTATTGTTGCTGTTCGGTCGCTCAGTCCTGTCCAACTGTTTGCGACCCCATGGACTGCAGCACACCAAGCTCGCCTATTCTTTACTATCTCCCAGAGTTTGCTCAGATTCACATCCATTAAGTCAGTGATGCTATCTAACCATCTCATCCTCTGCTTCCCCCTTCTCCTTTTGACTTCACTCTTTCCCAGCATCAGGGTCTTTTTTAATGAGTTGGCTCTTCACATCAGGTGGCCAAAGTATTAGAGCTTCAGCTTCAATAACAGTCCTTCCAATGAATATTCAGGGTTTATTTCTTTGACGTTTGACTGGATTGATCTTCTTGCAGTCCAGGGGACTTTCAAGAGTCTTCTCCTACACCACAGTTTGAAGGCATCAGTTCTTTAGCACTCAGCCTTCTTTTTGGTCCAGCTCTCACATGTGTACATGACTCCTGGAAAAACCATAGCTTTGATTATATGGATCTTTGTGAGCAAAGTGATGTCCCTGCTTTTTAACATGCTGTCTAGGTTTGTCATAGCTTTCCTTGCAAGGAGCAAGCATCTTTTAATTTCATGGCTGCAGTCATGATCTCATGTTACATAATTCAAGTGGCCTGTCTCTGTTCCATGCCATGTGGGTCCTTATTTGGGAAAATATGAATGGTTAGGGACTGGCATCATCTGGAGGCTTCTTCACCCAGATGTCTAGTCACTGGGATGTGATGGATTACAGAATGGGCTGTACTGAGACTGTCCACTAGAGTATTTGCACGAATGATGTTGGCTTCTTGCAACATGTCACTGAGTTCTTAGAGGGGGCATTCAGAGAGTCAATATTCTAAGTGACCAAGGCAGAATCTGTAAGGCTCTTCTCACCTTTCTTGGGAAGTCCTTCAGCATCACTTCAACACATTTTACTGGTGATCAGCAAGTCAGGACAGCCATCTGAGGTTCATCAGAAGGAGACTGACATCCCAGTTTTAGTGGCTAGGCAAGGTCACACTGCAGAAGGGCATACAGGATGGAAGACGTTACTGTAGCCATATTTGGATAACATAGCCTACCACAGGGAATGAGTCAGCTTTGTGTTATTTCTTGCTGGGCAGTAAAACAATTTGGAGGAAAACAGTAGCTCAGCAGGTATAAGTTATTTTCTTAAGCATCCCTCTGAAAACTACTTTAATAAGGAGATACTGCTTTTCTTTGCCTGCATCTGTGCATGATGAAAAGCAAGAATTAAAAAAAAAATATTTTCCTACCGAGCAAATATTTGATTCCTTTAAATAAAATACTTCAAATTTTATGATTTAGATATAAATATTTTATTAAGTACATGGGTTCATTTCCAAATGTGAAGAATTAGAAGAGCTAATGTTTATCCAAAATTTGCTATACTCTGTGAGATGTGTAGTATGACCTATTTGAATAAGGAAAGAAGTTAGCAGATATCCATTGCTTTTGTTCTGCTTTCAAAATCATAGGTGAAACTGACATAAAGGGAACTATTGCTTACTATCTGACTGTACTCTCTTCTTTTAATCAAGATGAAATATTCATAGCATGAAATGCAAAGATCTTAAGTATATAAGTTGGTGAGTTTTGACAACATAGGTTGTTTTTCAGTTGCCAAGTTGTATATACACATGACTTGACAATGTATACACACCAATTAGTATGGAAAATATTTCCCTCACACCAGCAATTTCCTCGTGTCCAATACAGTGAGTCCCCATCTCTCAAAGGCAAACATTTGTGCTGATGTGTCTTCTTTTATGTTGTATCAATTGTCTCTGGTCTTAATATAAATGGAACCCGCATGGAGCACGTATGTAATCTTTTCTGCCAACTTTCTCTTATTCAGCGTAAAGTCGATCCCATTCATCCACCTTGCCATGTGTATCAATAGTTTATTTTTCATTAGTCAGTTCCTCTCAGGCACTTCCATATATTTGCTTCTTCTTTTCTTCTTTTTCAGACACGACTGAGTTACTGAGCTTCTTCTTTCTCCTTTCCTATGCTCTAAAATTCCTTGGTTTATTGCTTTCTCTCTGTTTCCAGAACTTTGTTCAGCCATTGTTAGGGTAGGTGCGGTCTGCTGGTGACAGATTCTCGGTTTACCTTTGCTTTAGAATGACGTTTCCTCCTGCATTCCTGAAGGATAATTTTCTTAGATACAGGATTCTACATGTGATCGTTCTTTCCTTTCATCACTTCCCTTCTGGTTTCACGATCTCTGAGGAGAAACCTATCATCGTTTAAATTGTTTTTCCCCTGTGTAGATATAGTTTTTATTTCTGTCTTTGCTGCTTTCAAGACTGTCTCTTTGTCTTTAGGTTTCAGAAGTTTGATTCATGTTGTGTCTTAGCATGAAATTTCCTCTAGGTTTATCTGGTTTGGAATTCACAGCACTTCTTGAATCCTTTGGTTATATATTTTACTAAATTTGGAAATTTTTCAACCATTATTTTTTTTAATACCTTTTATACTCTATCTTCTTTCTGTTCTCCTTCTAAGATTCCAAATATACAAAGGTTCCATGAGTTCCTCAGGCTCTGTTCATTTTCTAAAGTCTATTTTCATAAAGTCTATTTCATAAAGTCTATTTTCTCTCTGCTGTTGAGAATGAGTAATTTCTGTTGTTCTGTCTTCAAGTTCACCAACTCTTTCCTCTCCTGTCCATTATGCTGTTGAGCCCAGTCATTGAGATTTTATTCACCTATTGTATTTTCCGGTTCTAAAGTTTCCATCTGGTTGTTGTTTATATCTTCTATTATATCTTCTTGCTGCGGATACTTTTTGTGTGTTCATTTATTTGAAGTATGTTCATCATTGTTTATTGAAGTACTTTATGATGGTTGCTTTAAAATCTCAGTTGTAAACTTTTAACATCTGTTATCTCTCTGTTGAGTCTATTGATTGTCTCTTCTACTTCAAGTTGAGATTTTTACTGGGTCTTAATATAATGAGTACTTTTGCATTATATCCTTTATGATATGAAGCTCTGGATCTTATCTGTCTTAGGAGTCCTCTTCTGATATCTCAACAGGGAAAGGGAGGTGCTGCCTCATTCCTACCAGCTGAAGGTGAAGCTCCAGGTTCCCTTCTCAGCTTCTTTTGACACCCTAGAGAGGAAGAGGTACCTTGTTTCTGCTGAACAGAGTTGGGATTTTAAGATCCCTAATATGCCTCATGTAACAACACCTTGCTGGGAAAGGAGGACCACCTTGTTACTGCCCCCCAGTTATCCTCCACTGACACAGTGGAGGACCCACAGAATTGTAGTGAAAGCTCTAGGTTTCCTCATTGTATCCTCTGACACCATCCCAGGGCAAGTGGGGGTGAAAGTCCAGGATACTCATATGATTTCTACCAACATCATGTGGGGAAGGGGATGAGAGCTGGCTTCTTGTTCACCACCCTCTGATCCACTTGGATGGGGAGCACCTCATGATACCTGGGCAAGGGTGGGAATTAAGGCTCTTCACCTGGCCTTGGCTTAAAGGGACAGGATGGAGCTCTGGTTTTGTTGGGAGTAGGACAACCTTTCTATCTTGCTAAGCTCACCTTTCCTGATGGAAAAAGCAGACCATTCTTTGGACTTCTTAAATTTCCCCTTGTTGGCAATCCTGAGTTCCTGGCTCCTCCAGCACCCAACAGGATATATGAAGCAAAAGGAAAACCCAGTAAATACCACCATGTCAGGTCCCAGTGTCTGCCTTCTTCTCCCCACCTTTCAGAGTCTTCTATTTGATTTATGTACAATTCCCAAGTTTTTAAGCTACACTTGACAAGAGGCTTCCCAGGAGGTGTTCATGGTAAAGAACCTGTCTGCCAGTGAAGGAGACATAAGAGACCTGGCTTTGATCCCTGGGTTGGGAAGCTCCTGTGGAGGAGGGTATGGGAACCCACTCTGGTATTCTTGCCTGGAGAATCCTATGGACAGAGGAGCCTGGTGGGTTACATTCCACAAGATCACAAAAAGCCAGACGCAACTGAAGCAACTTAGCAGAACAGAACAGGAGAAATTGGGCGAAGTTCATTTGCTCAATTTTCACCCAGAACTAGATCATCTTTTCAGTACTAGGTCTTAGTGAATATCACAGGTATGGAAGGATTAAAATAGTTTTAGAACAGTGATTGCCACATGGTGAGTATTCAACGAGGAATAGCTGTCATTGTCTTTGTACAATCTGAATATTTCTGAAAGTCCAGTCTCCTCTTTTCATAGGACAGACTATACACAGACTTAGAGAAGAGGTGGGGAGGGAGATTTATCCAAACTCCTCATTTCTTAAGACACATCACAGAGTTATATATTCTGGTCTGTGCATGAGACTGACTATACATGTATATGTATAAACACATATGAAAACTTCTGACTTTTATGTATTGACAAAAGCAAACAAACCTAGGACCAAAACATACGGATTCTAAAAATCTTTCTAGAAGTTTATGGGAAGGGTTTGTTTTAAGTTGCTAAGAAGATGGTAACTTTCACCCACAAGTGTTCAACCTGAAGTCTTCTCATAAAAAGATGGTTCTCTGTAGGGTTTATTTGTAAAATAAGCATTATACTTTGTATGATGAGTCCGTATAAGGCCCTGTGATTGTATAACATAACCATGTCTTAAGACTTAAGATCTCCCAATGGAGAACTGAATGTTTGTGATACCAAGCAGAGTTTATCTCCCTTTGCTTATTACTTGTGACCCTCACACACATTTTATATGCTAGAACAATTAACTAGTTTGCAATGAAATATTCAGGCAGGCTTTTTGGAAAATGGAAGTGGCTCTTGGTCCTCAGATTCATGGGCAGTTCTGCGTGGCAAGTAGCTCTCCTAATCTGTGTGTTGACAATTGTTGGTAGGAGATGAAATCACAGAGGGTCTATCCTGTGGAATTCTAATTGAAAAATTCAACCTGAGCCTGCCCAATTGTAAGCACTCCTACAGGCAGATTTCAGGGGGTGACAAACTTTATTTTCTGAGTCTTATTTTAGAGTATTGCTTTTAATGATTTTTTCATATTCTAGACATATTAATATTAATTAATTAGTCATTTCAGGTATCTGTGCAGCCTTTTTCAAAATAGGTGTTACCTACCCTATGCCTGAATTTCTTGGCATGTTCCCATGCTATTTCTTTTTCTTTTCTTTTGAGTTTCTTTTTTTAAAGTTTATAATTCAGTGATTTTAGTATATTTATGGTGTTTCAGAGACATCACCATTACTACCTAATTTCAGAATATTTTCATCACCTTACAAAGAAACCTTGTACTCATTAGTTACTCTCCATCCCCAACTCCACTTTTATCTTCGGCAGCTTGGATATTTTCCTATAAATGGAATCATAAAATGCATGGCCTATTGTGACTGGCATCTTTCATTTAGCATAATGTTTTCAATATCCGGTGAAGTAGCAGATATCGGTATTTCATTCCTTTTTATGGCTGAATAGTATTTCATTCTTTAGGTATACATTTGGTTGCTCATTCATTAATTGATAAACATTTATAGTGTTCTCAGTCACTTCAGGCATGTCTGACTTTTTGTGACCCTATGGACTGTAACATGCCAGGCTCCTCTGTCAGTGGGATTTTCCTGGCAAGTATACTGGAGTGGGTTGCCTCCTCCAGGGCATCCTCCCAGCCCAGGGATCAAACCTGTGTCTCCTGTGTCTCCTGCATTATGGGTGAACTCTTCACCTGCTGAGCCATTGGAGAAGCCCTCTTTTATAATGCAGCTGTTATAAACAATACTGCTATGAACATTTGCGTACAAGTTTGTGTGTGGACATGCCTTCTCAGTTGTTTTGGAAAGATACCTAGGAGTGGAGTGACTGGATTATATGATAAATCTATTTCTAACATTTTGAGGGAGCATCTGCTTTCTAAACAGACATTTACATTCCCACTACCAATGTATGATGATTCTAATTTGTACACATACTTGCTAATACTTCTTGTTGTCTGGCTTGATTATAACCCTCCTAGTAGGTATGAAGTTGTATCTCATTATGGTATTGATTTGCATTCCTTTAATGACTAAGGATGATGAGGATCTTTTCATGTATTTATTGGCCATTTATATATCTTCTTTCCAACCACTTCTTAATCCTTCCATGTACCCTTCCTTGAATTGATTTAACGTCAAATTACTTATTTAGCTTTTCTTCTTCAGTTTGGCCAGCTTGTTCTTCAACTCACTTCAGAAACATGCTTTCTTTAAGCACTGTTCTCAATTAGTGTGCATACACCTTGATCTTCTTATAATTTAACAATTTCAATCAGTGCCTCTGTTATTAATGCTCTATTGATATTTAATCCAAACTGAACTCTCTGTACTATAATGTTTGTCCAAAATGTTCTTATCTTTGTAGCTATTTGATATAATTTATGAGATCTAAAGTAGAGATTGAACAAGAAAACTTTTGTTTTGGGATTATTATTCAAAGTATAGATTGTCATTAGTGTGTGTGACAGATGGGCATGGGCATGACAGGTCAGGAAAGGCCATACAGGTTGATAGAACAAGATTGTTAACACAGTGTATAAGCCAAAAGTTATAGCTAAAGGCACAGTGGTTGCGTAAATCCATTTGACAAAAATCAAGGTTACAACCTTGGTGGCAAGTCAAAACTTGAAGTAGCAAGACATGGGTGGAATTTTGGTTAGAGAACTATAGGTTGCCATTATTGGTTTAGACTAATAATTGGTTCCTAGATCCATGTGTTTCCTCAGACAGCAACACCAGGGTCAAGGGAACTTGTTAAAAATGCAAATTCTTGGTTCCCACCTCCATCTCATCCCAGACCTACTGAATCAGAGACTCTGGGAGTGTTACCCAGCAGCCTGGGTTGTAACAAGCCCTCCCAAATGCTTTTGATGTACTTCAAGTTTGAGAACCACTGTCCCAGGTATCTAGGAGGTTAAAAATGGTGAGAAGCCTTGTTGTCATAGCAAGTGTTTAGGATTAAATGAGAGTACCCAGCAAGGGCATGGCTGTAGCCAAAAGCAATATCTATAGGGAGATCTTGGCAAACAAGTGCCTTCAAAGACCTCTTCTTTTCAGTTGAGAATTCTAACATGGGCAGAGTTCATGCTGGATTGGAAAATTCTTGGGAAATCAAACCCACAGAAGTGAAGGTGAGCCAAGGCCTTGGCATGGGAGGAGCTGGGGTATGTCCAGGGTATGGGCTGTTCTGGTTCTAGGCCTTTTTCCTTGAGTGAAGGCATTCCAGCAGGTTGGCAGGTGCGTGCCATAAAGAATAATGAAGATTTCAGTAAAAGCCAGTGGTTTGTGAGAGGCCCTACACACACCTCTGATGAGCCCACAGAGCTTTCACTGGAATCATATGATAAAGCCAGATTTATAAGAAGCTACAAATGCAATCAGCTGTGTCCTGGGAAGGAGATTACTCTGTCTCAAGAAAATTCCAAGGGACATCTTCCCTTTCGACAACAGGAAGAACCTTTTATTTCTCCTTTAACCTTTTGTGTTCACTCCAGCTCCCAGGCCAGGACCAGATATGGCTCCTCTGGCCATGTCCAGAATAGCAATGACTTGAAGGAGATCAGCCCTGGGTGTTCTTTGGAAGGACTGATGCTAAAGCTGAAACTCCAATACTTTGGCCACCTCATGCGAAGGGTTGACTCATTGGAAAAGACTCTGATGCTGGGAGGGATTGGGGGCAGGAGGAGAAGGGGACAACAGAGGATGAGACGGCTGGATGGCATCACTGACTCGATGGACAGGAGTTTGAGTGAACTCCGGGAGTTGGTGATGGACAGGGAGGCCTGGCGTGCTGCGATTCATGGGGTCTCAAAGAGTCGGACACGACTCAGCGACTGAACTGAGCTGAGCTGAGCCCTTTAGATGAATGCCATCATTTGTTTCCAGCTGGATTTGGCATTTCAGGGGCTTCTAGAACCCCAGTGAGGACTCCGAGGGGATTCCAGGGATTCCTACCCCGCGGGTGGATTCTTAAGCCCCTAGGGTATATTTGAAAGGGGACAGAGTTGTCTTCATGAAATTTTATAAATCAGTTGCATCTCTGGGTTATTTATGGCTGTTTTTCTGTTTAAAGGGAAGATCAAAAGACAAAGAAATAAAAGATATTTGGTTCCATCCTACGAAACCTTTTGTATTATTCCATCAATAAAATTGTCAATGATGATTCCATTAAAAAGTTTAAATTTGTTGTTCTTTAGGGTCTTTTTAAGACAGCGGTGCCTTGCAGTCCATTTACTGTAGTAGAGAGAACTAAGACATTAGTCTTTTGGGATGAAATAAGTAGTAACAAACACTGTTAAAAATCCTATCAGAACATGTTGCTGATGTTGTCTTCTATGTATTCAAAATGTACAGCAAGGATGCTTTAGAAAATAATTTAGCTGCTTCATGTGTTTCTGTTTTAAATATCTCTGGACTGCAAAGTGTGTAATGCCTATAGATCTACTAGTTAGGGTAAAAATAAATATCCCTTTTTAGTTTAACGAGTGTAAATAGGATTTGTAAATAATGCAAAATGATTAGGTATCTAAGAACAACTCTTTATATTTGACTATTCTCTTCTGGTAAACATGTAATCTGTTTTTTATTTAAAATGTATAATATTTGTAAAAAATGGGGTCTAAAGTAGGTCTGATGTGGAATAGTGTTGTAATCAGTTCTAAAAGAAGCACTGTGAAATAGCTAGAATGATGTGGATAGATATGTTTTGAGTCATGAAAACACTGAATATTTTTCCTCCTTTTTTTTTTTTCTGTGTATGTGTGTGTATGTGTATGTATTTTCAATTTGGAAGCATATGTTGCTTTATCATGTTGGGAAAATAAAATCATACCTTTTATCATTAAAAAAAAAACTGTGAGCATCTTAGCAATTTCTATAATTCTGTTGTTAGCTACCTAAGAAGTATATTCCTTGTTAAAATGTCTGTTTATGTAATTCAGTCGGCAATTACAGCATTACAAATATCTTTTTATCTTATTTGAGGTGCCCTGACAGGGATTACTTATTTGCATTAGAAATAAAAATGTGATGAAAATATATATAATTTGTATGGTCCAGGCTTCCCTGGTGGCTCAGCACTGAAGAATCCGCCTGCTGGTGCAGGAGACGCAAGGGAT
This sequence comes from Ovis aries, assembly GCF_016772045.2. NCBI lineage: Eukaryota > Metazoa > Chordata > Mammalia > Artiodactyla > Bovidae > Ovis > Ovis aries. The sequence goes on from NC_056066.1 coordinate 8,702,399, forward strand.
GCAGCTTCCATCCCTGTGTCGGGAAGATCCCCTGGAGAAGGAAACAGCAGCCCACTCCAGTATTCTTGCTGAGAAATCCCATGGGCAGAGGAGGCTGGCGGGCTATGGTCCATGGGGGTCACAAAGAATCACACATGACTGAGCAACTGACACCTTCACTTTTTAGAAATATCACAGAAAAACACGAAGGCATACATTAAGTGAATTCAGATCCATGAAGAGCTAGCTATAAGAGTCTTAGCCTGGACAACAACAGTTTATAGCCAGTAAACGAGCTGGTAGATAAAAGAGTTATATATAAGGCATGTAGTATTTAAAAAAAGAAGTACTAACAAGAAGAGAAATAAAAAATTCCTGGAAGTTAAAACAAGAACAGAAGTTTCAAATGAAGAAATGCATAATGGAAGGGAAACAGCTGACAATTAACTCATTGATCCAAAGAATAGGTCAAGGAAATAGTCTAGAATATGCAGCAGATAAAATATTTGAAAGTTAGAACAATTGAGATTTACTCTCTGACATATGCAACCCATCTATTAAGACTTACAGAACAAATGGAGAAAAGTAAAGAATAGTAATGATTTTATAACTATGACGGAAAAAAGAATTCCTGTCCTAAAAGAACCTAGACAGAATTCAGACTTCTGGGTATAAATTGGAAGTTCACAGAACTTCTGGAGAGAAAAAGAAATCTAGCTTACTTATGGAGGTGTAAAAATCAAACTGGCTTTTTCTCATGGTAGAAGTAAATGAAGCAAAATTGTCAAAATTATGAGAGAAAAATTAATTTGAACCTAGGGTCACAGATACTGGAAAACTAACATTCAGAAATGAGAACAAACTGAAAGTTTTTGAAAAATCCAGTGACTTAGAAAATTCTCAGCTACAGATCATCTCTGAAAGAATTACTCAAATATTTGGGGGGAAAGAAAGAGTTTAAGAAAGGGAAAACCAGGAGTCCAAGAAATAGTAGAAGCAAAGAAGCCAGTAAAGTATAAATTCTGACATAATCAGTTTCTAAGAATAGTTAGGAATTTTGAGAGTGTAATGATGAAATATTGATTAAATATGAAAGAGCTTATTGTTATGCTATTTGTATGCACTGTGAATACAATTAACTCTAAGTATTAATATTGATCAGTGAAGTTGGAGTTCACCTACAACATTCCAGGTACTGTGCTGGATGCTTTCACATATAATAGCTAATTTATTCCCCATTATTAAGTTGAAAAGTAAATATTATTCTATTTTTTACAGAGAGGAGAAGAAAAGTAGTTTGACCAAGTTTGCCTAGTCAGTGAGTGGGATTTCCCACTGGGATACGAAGACTTTTTTTCTTGTTCTTTCTTGGTGTCATCCTATCCAGTGATAACTATGTGATGGTCACATTCCAGTGATCATCCTTTTCTGAGGTCTTTAGAGACTTCTCTACAATACTCTCCTACTCATAATAAACTACTCATTCTTCCACTCCACTTACTTCTCTCACCAGAGCACCTCTTCGGTCATATTATCATATCATCTTGTGCTTGAACCCATTTTCAAATAAAAATTGGAATGTTTATTCATTGGCCCACACAATAGTATATTACTAGAGAATCAAGCACCGGATATTATTTATTCATTTACAGGTATTTCTTTCTTTTGAAATCTGGCATTCATTACTTAATTATCAGAGCTCCCAGGCAGACATTTCATTGTTAGCATCTGAATCACTATGAAAAGTTATCTTGGTTTTCTTAGAGTGGTTTTCGATTAATGGCTTCCACTAAATAATCTTGCAGAAGCACATGTTGACCTCTTTGAATCTTACCCTCACAATGAATTATGCTTGAAAGGCTCAGTGATATATTCTGTTCCCTTGAGTGATTCTATGTCGGACCCAAAATAGACAGGGAAGGAGGGGGAAAAATATACTTTGATAAAGCAAAATTAGTTACCTTCAACTGTACGCATTTTGTTTCTCTTACTCATCCTTTCTTATCCTTGTCCTCTTTCTGCATTTTATTTTTATGTTAAGGTTGGATTTCTAAAAGACTTACAAACACTACAATAATTTGGGTCTCAATTACTCTTCTGATTTTGCCATTGGTATATTTATGGAGTATCATCCCCTCCATTCCTATCATCCCCTCAGTCACCCAGAGTAAGGTTACTTAGGATGAATTTCAACTCTTTCTCTCTTTTCTCCCATCCACCTTGAAATCATCATCAAAATTGCCCAGAACCTTTACATTTCTTGAATTGTCTGTCCCTTTCTCGTTCCTTCCAATCTGGCTTAATGTTAGCTGCTTTCCTTCCCTTCGGTAGCTTCCAACTCATTCTACGATGAAGGAAGTATGAGGAAGGAAACCATGGTCATGACTTCTCTTGGGAATGCATGATCCTAGAGGACCTAAAGGACCTCCTCCCCTTTATCCTGGGTTGTCTTGGAGAATTCGTCTTTAAAAAGCTGAATCTGCCATTTTATTTTCTACTAGAATCAGTTGAAAGTCATCTTAGACTTCTTGAGTCCTTGCAAACTGCTTATTTAACAAGAGCTTTTTTATTCAAAAGATGTTGGCAAGTAGAAATGATTTGATTGCTGTCTCACAGAAGTGGAAAGAGAAATTAGGTTCTAAGATTAAGATACTTTAGACCCAAAAGACAGTTTTGCATTCAGTTAAAATTATTCTTTTGAGCTTCCTAGATGGCACTAGTGGTAAAGAACCTGCCTGCCAATGCAGGAGACTTAAGAGACTCAGGTTTGATCCCTGGGTTGGAAGATCCTCTGGAGGAAGATATGGCAACCCTCCCCAGTCTTCTTGCCTGGAGACTCCCATGGACAGGGGAACCTGGCAGGCTATAGTCCATAGCATCATATAGTGCTGGACACGACTGCAGCAACTTAACACACACATATGCAAGATTATTCTTTTAAAATCCCTTAACTCATACAAAAGTTGAAGCAGAGAAGTACCATTTATTAACAAGTCCAGCACATCTAGTTTCCCCTGTAGAACTGAAAGAGATCACTGCTTCTTCAAACTTGAGAACCAGGTATAGTAGTTAATGGTGTCAATTTTCCATAGAAGTGGCAATATTTATATTTAGTTACTAGATCTGCATAGCAACAAACTGTAGTGTAGCAGTGCTCAAAGTGTGGTTTAAGGATACCTCTTTCAGGGGATTTGTGAGGTCAGTACCATGTGCATAATAATATTGAGAAATGGTTTGCATTTTCCCTCTCTTTTTCTCTTAAGTGTGCAGTGCAGTTTTCCAGAAGTTACCTGACATGTGATAGCATCATTTTCCTGATAGTTTACCATATGTGTCCCTTTGTTTTCTTGTGTGATATATGGTGGTGGTGGTTTAGTCACTAAGTCATGCCTGACTCTTTCGACCCCATGGACGATATAGCCTGCCAGGCTCCTTGGTCCATGGGATTTTCCAGGCAATAATACTGGTATTAGGTTGCCATTTGCTTCTCCAGGGGATCTTCCCAAACCAAGGATTGAACCTGCATCTCCTGCTTTGCAGGCAGATTCTTTACCAACTGAGTCACCAGGGAAGCCCCGTATGATAGATATGACCCACCAAAACAAAAGTTCTCACAGGCACTCAGTTATTTTTAAGACTTTATAAAGTCCTGAAGCCAAAAAGTTTGTAAACTGCTTCTATTATGCACAAAGAACCAATCACATCTGAGAGGTGGGTGGAAATAGAGACTGATTTCTTGGAGTCCAGCAACGTAAGTTCATGTTCATACTAGAGCAGACACTCATGTGGAAATGTTTAGTGAAATTACCCTTACTATTTAAACATTTTGTCATTTTCACCCCTCCTCTTTTCACCCCTTGTTCATATCATTGACTTTGTATAAGGGAACTCATGAAAACTGCAACTTCTTTGTATACAGATTGCCATGTATTCTTTCTTTTAGAATCAATGTGTTTCTTTTTTTTTAATAGGCCAAAAGTAGATAGGATGCTTGTGAGGGACACAAGTGGGGAGTTGACGGGTCTGTCTAGAATCAATGTTAATCTCTTAAAATGTTCTGTCCTCAGTTGTCTTTTCTAAATACAAATGTTCCTCTATATAATTAGGTGTGGAACCTTGTGTGGATGAGTAGACCATGAAAGGGCAACCCAAAAGAGCACAATTATCACTGTATGGAGTCGGAACCTGGAATGTCAGGTCCATGAATCAAGGCAAATTGGAAGTGGTCAAACAAGAGATGGCAAGGGTGAGTGTCGACATTCTAGGAATCAGCGAACTAAAATGGACTGGAATGGGTGAATTTAACTCAGATGACCATTACATCTACTACTGTGGGCAGGAATCCCTCAGAAGAAATGGAGTAGCCATCATGGTCAACAAAAGAGTCCGAAATGCAGTACTTGGATGCAATCTCAAAACGACAGAATGATCTCTGTTCGTCTCCAAGGCAAACCATTCAATATCACAGTTATCCAAGTCTATGCCCCAATCAGTAACACTGAAGAAACTGAAGTTGAACGGTTTTATGAAGACCAACAAGATCTTTTAGACCTAACACCCCAAAAAGATGTCCTTTTCATTATAGGGGACTGGAATGCAAAAGTAGGAAGTCAAGAAACACCTGGAGTAACAGGCAAATTTGGCCTTGGAATGCGGAATGAAGCAGGGCAAAGACTAATAGAGTTTTGCCAAGAAAATGCACTGGTCATAGCAAACAGCCTGTTCCAACAACACAAGAGTAGACTCTACACATGGACATCACCAGATGGTCAACACCGAAATCAGATTGATTCTATTCTTTGCAGCCAAAGATGGAGAAGCTCTATACAGTCAACAAAAACAAGACCAGGAGCTGACTGTGGCTCAGATCATGAACTCCTTTTTGCCAAATTCAGACTTAAATTGAAGAAAGTAGGGAAAACCGCTAGACCATTCAGGTATGACCTAAATCAAATCCCTTATGATTATACAGTGGAAGTGAGAAATAGATTTAAGGGTCTAGATCTGATAGATAGAGTGCCTGATGAACTATGGAATGAGGTTCATGACATTGTACAGGAGATAGGGATCAAGACCATCCCCATGGAAAAGAAATGCAAAAAAGTAAAATGGCTGTCTGGGGAGGCCTTACAAATAGCTGTGAAAAGAAGAGAGGCGAAAAGCAAAGGAGAAAAGCAAAGATATAAGCATCTGAATGCAGAGTTCCAAAGAATAGCAAGAAGAGATAAGAAAGCCTTCCTCAGTGATCAATGCAAAGAAATAGAGGAAAAGAACAGAATGGGAAAGACTAGAGATCTCTTCAAGAAAATGAGAGATACCAAGGGAACATTTCATGCAAAGATGGGCTTGATAAAGGACAGAAATGGTCTGGACCTAACAGAAGCAGAAGATGTTAAGAAGAGGTGGCAAGAATACACGGAAGAACTGTATAAAAAAGATCTTCACGACCCAGATAATGATGATGGTGTGATCGCTAATCTAGAGCCAGACATCTTGGAATGTGAAGTCAAGTGGGCCTTAGAAAGCATCATTATGAACAAAGCTAGTGGAGGTGATGGAATTCCAGTTGAGCTATTTCAAATCCTGAAAGATGATGCTGTGAAAGTGCTTCACTCAATATGCCAGCAAATTTGGAAAAGTCAGCAGTGGCCACAGGACTGGAAAAGATCAGTTTTCATTCCAACCCCAAAGAAAGGCAATGCCAAAGAATGCTCAAACTACCGCACAATTGGACTCATCTCACATGCTAGTAAAGTAATGTTCAAAATTCTCCAAGCCAGACTTCAGCAATACGTGAACCATGAACTCCCTGATTGTCAAGCTGGTTTTAGAAAAGGCAGAGGAAGCAGAGATCAAATTTCCAACATCTGTTGGATAATGGAAAAAGCAACAGAGTTCCAGAAAAACATCTATTTCTCCTTTATTGACTATGCCAAAGCCTTTGACTGTGTGGATCACAATAAACTGTGGAAAATTCTTCAAGAGATGGGAATACCAGAACACCTGACCTGCCTCTTGAGAAATCTGTATGCAGGTCAGGACACGACTGAGCGACTGAACTGAACTGAACTGAACTGGAGTAGCTATAGCCCAGCACTGTCTTATGAATGGACTGAGCTCAGGGAGCAGTTAAACCTGGTTTGTTTTGACGGAAAGGTGGGTTTATTATACCCAAATATCACTTTTTAAAGAAATGTGAAAAGTGATCCCATTAAGTTTTTGAGAAGACATGTAGAGAGTCTGTAATTTTCCACTTTGTGATTTGAGAGCCAAAATCAATCTCTAGAACAAAGCCAATTTATTCTAAAATGAGCCATATGCAGATGAGGGAAGTGACACATTTTTAAAATGCATTTATTTAATTATCTCTTGCAGAAAAAGGCAAAAAAAAAAATCACTACACATTTTTCCTGTTGGAATTCTTTGGGAAGAGTCTTTAGCTTTTATTAAAAAGTGTGATGGTGTTAGAGTTGTTTTTTTTTTTTTTCAATTGTCTGTAGTTCAGTTATTAGGAAATCTTTGATGATGCTTTGCTGAGTCATTCTGTGAAGAAAGATTCTCAGCTCTATGAAAATTTGTGTTGAATGATCTGAACCAGTCGAACTACATTCCACTGCTTGCTCAGTCCAGACTGTCCATTACACCTCATTGTTTCCGCTAATCCAGTGTATCATCTCCGGTTAGATTGATTACATTGGGCCAACTTTTATTGAACCACTCACAAATTCACTAATTATCTATTAGTCAACGGTTCCCATAGCATTCTTGGCTTTGTGGGAGACTCAGGCGTCGACTGGTCATGTCTTCTGCAGTGGAAGCAGAGTTTCTATGTGACGCCAGGAAACACAGGATCATAGCATCCGAGTTAGAAGGACTCGATGCATATGTGGTCATGTTTGATTGCCTCTGATGACAGGAAATCACCTGCCTCCTGTGGCAGAATGCTTGCTGTGTTACTGAAGAGCTCTGACTGATGGAATCTTCTTAGTCATGTGTACAGAAATGTTCATGTTAAAAGTCAGGTAAATGGTCAAACCTAAGTGATACTGGAGACCAAAAGAGGAGAAATGAGTTCAGTTCAGTTCATGTAGTGGTGTTCATGGATTATATCTTCAAGGAAGGTCAATTTTTCTTTTTTTTTTTTTTTTGAGTTTCATGGGATGGGAAGGATTTTGAGAGGCAAAGTGGAGGGGCTTTCTCGATACCAGGAAAGACGTGGAGTCAGAAAAAGCTCACAGGCTGTTTGGTGTGAGTGCGTAGAGCAGTTACCTTACGTACCTGGCACTTCATGAATGTATTCATGGAATAGATAGAGTTAATGACTGAGGGAATGACGGCACAAAAAGTCTTTTCTTGTCCAGACGTGTGGTGGCAAGGGAGCTGTAAAGGAAGGCTGGTGACAAACGAGCAAGTTGACTCCTCTGGCACTTGAGTCCCAGCCCAGACTCTGCATTTGTGGAGACATCCTTGCAGTGGGGACGGACATTCACTTATTTTTACTGACTACATAGAAGTTTTAAAGCCCACTTTCCCTTTGCGTCTTAATAAAGTACTGGTTTTACATCTCTCTGAAAAAGCTGCAAATTGCTGCCCATCCCTTAAACTGGAACAAAGGCCTTATTATTATTTTCCTTGAAAAACTCGTATTGACTATGTGGGCTTCTACCTCCTCTCGACCCCTGCTATTGAAACATTAAAAATGCCATGTATTTGACTCACTTCCTTCTAGGATGTGTTCTCTTTTGGTTCATTCTAAAATGATGGTGAAATGTTGGACTTTTGCAGAAAATTCAGCTTCCCACAGTCTCTCTGAGACCCTTCTCTGTTGGAAATATGCCCCCAGTGTCCTGTGGAATTTCAAAGATCCTATAAGTGGCTGACCATAGGATATCCATTTGATAGAAATTCCATCTATATTATTGCAAATAGACCCTTATGTGTAGGTGTCCGGTTGAAAGAGGACACAGTCCCATTAGGACTGATCTAAAATAAATCTTTGGCAGAAGAAAGAGAGCTGGTAACAAATTTCAAATGGGCTTTGCCCCTTCCTTCTTCTATTTCTTCTTCTTTTTAATCTGAATGATAACATTTTGGTAGAAAGTGCTCGACTACTATTTTAAGACTTGATCCTCACAATTTAAGCTTAAAACTTCACAACTTTGCAGTCAATGAAGCACGAAACATTGTCAACACAAGATGCCCCAAACAATGCTATCTTATTTCCATGTAAAAATGGGATTCAAGCCTGAAAATGAATTGAGCATACTAGTTAAAGTTTTGACTGTGTATTCTGTGTGTCCTTATCAGCTGTAAAATGCAAATGGTGTTTAGCTACTGTATATTTAATCCTAGACACAGACATCTAAGCAGGCTAAGAGAAGAAAACTAGAAGTCCTTTGTAACTAAGAACATTGAAGGGGAAAACAAACAAAAACAACAAGCTCAACTCACAGACTCAAAGGAAAATAGACTAGAAAATACCATTGTAAGTGCTAGTTTATCCCAAACCCATGCACAGAGCTGTATGACTAGTCTTTCTGAGCATGGAAAGAAATCAAACATGTACCTGAAGAAATGTGTATGAGAATAATCCAAACTCAGAAATGTGCTGCAGCTGAAATACAGTCTCACTGATGTCTGCTGTAGGTTGAAAAGGAACATCTTATGGACAATTGATTGTTTCTTGAAATATAATAAAAACAAGCTTTGAAAATGTGTATATGAAAAACATTGACCTATATGGAAAGAAAAGGCAACATTTACTTTGTAATGCTATCAGGTAGTAATTCAATTTCCCGTTAACCGAACTTGAAGTATTCTGCTTTGGGTCATAGATTGGTGGTGCTTATCATATAAATTAGCCAATAAGATTTGCAAATAATACTTTCAGTGCTTGGTTTTGTGGTTGTAGCTCTAGAAAAGAAAATCAATTTAATCCCATGCATTGGTTTTCTTCTTAAAAATTCATGCAATTTGAATATGACTGACAGGGCATGGCATCATTATGCAGCCGGTTAGATGGACCGATTATGCTTATGAATACAAGAATGGAGTGAATGAAAGCAATGTGTAATTGATTCTACTTCTGGTCTGACTGTTCATTAACAGTTTGAATGTGGCACAGTTGCTTCTCAAATGGAAAACGATGAGAGCAACCTATATAGGTTCCCTCATTTGTTTCAAAATTCATTATGCTAATATTTTTTCACAGAATGTTTTTGCTGCATTTGTTTTATCAAGCAGAAGTCTGATCAGATCTTAGTAAATGATTCTACTGCTTTCAATATTTATTTGGCCTTCCACCTGCACACTTTTCAATTTACACATTTAGAAATGAAAGCAGGCTCCCTCTGGCACCCCCTTCAAAGCAAACCTTCCATCCTACCCTCCTTTTCTATAGACTTGAGACTAATTTCCCAGGATAGAACAAGGTGGAGGAGAACAAGGCGGTGGTTATAGCTTCAAAACAAAAGAGCTGATTTACAGGCTGATTGATTTCAGAAATAAATGAACAAAAACAGGCTCATTTGTCTTGCCGCAGGTTAGTCAGATAAAGCACGAAAGGGCCTGCCATCTCATTTTCCATACCTCTTCCAGGGGTTGCATCAAGTGCTGATGAAATGTGCAGATCACACGGCTGTTTTCTTGGCTTTCCTCAGTTGTGTAAGAAAGGGCTTCAAGTGCACAAAGGCTGCTCTTCCTTTCTGGAATGCAGAGCCAAACATTTCAGGGAAACAGCATTATTGTCATGGCTCACAGGGAGATATAATGCTGATTCTGTAATAGTAATCCCTGCCCTCTCATTTGCCTACAAGTTCCTGCCAGATTTTGAGACAGAGGAAAAAACAAAATTTGTGCAGGGCCAGGCCGTTCTATCTAGGAGCTACAGTTGTACTGTGAGCTCCAAATTGGATTGTCTTTGCAATTAGTTAGCATATTAATTTCATATTCAATCTTCCTCTAGTTCTGATTTTTAAAAAAATTAAATCAGCAGTTGACTTATTAAAATAATAGGTCTGAGAACTTCATACTGGAAATAGATTTCTTTTTTCGGATTAAAACTTACAAGATCTACTCTTTCAGTAACTTTCAAATATACAATATGCTATTATCAACAGCAGTCACCATACTGTGCATTATATTCTCAGAACTTGTTTATTTTATCACTGAAAGTTTGTACCTTTTGACCTACTTCATCCATTTCATGTCTTCCTTTCTGTCCCCTGCTTCTGACAAGCACCAATCTGTTCTCTGTGTCTATGAGATTGCTGTTTTTTTTATTATTATTATTCTATGTATAAGTGAGATGGTACAGTATTTGTCTTCCTCTCTCTGATTTATTTTACTTAGTGTAATGTCCTCAAGTTCCATCCATATTCTCATGAATGGGAGAACTTTCTTCATTTTTATGGTTGAATAGTATTCCATTGTGTATGGTGTGTATATATATATATATATATGTATGTGTATATATATATATATATATATATATATATATATATATAACCCATTTTCTCTTTCCATTCATCCATCATTGGTAACTCTGGTTATATCAATGAACTGTGCCATGCTTAGTTGCTCAGTCGTGTCTGACTCTTTGTGACCCCATGGACTGTAGCCTGCCAGGCTCCTCTGTCCATGGGGATTCTCCAGGCAAGAATACTGGAGTGGGTTGCTCTGCCTTCCTCCAGGGGATCTTCCAAACCCAACGATCAAACCCAGGTCTCCTGCGTTGCAGGCAGATTCTTTACCATCTGAGCCACCAGGGAAGCCCCAAAATACTGGAGTGGGTAGCCTATCCCTTCTCCAGGAGATCTTCCCTACACAGGAATCAAACTGGGGTCTCTTGCATTGCAGGCGGATTCTTTACCAGGTGAGCTACCAGCTGGGCTGTTGTAAACTGTGCTACAGTGAACATGGAGGGGCAGATATCTGTTGGGGATGTTTTTCTTTCCACTGAATAAATACCCAGAAGTGTAATTGTTGGATCATATGGTAGTTCTGTTTTTAATTTTTTGAAGGACCCCCATACTGTTTTCATGAACACCTGCATGGAAATAATCATATCAGTTTTTCCTATGGTATCTTATTCATCTACCTCAAGACTTCATATTTGATAAAACTGCTAACTCCAAAGAAAGCCCCAGGTGTCTGGGGAATCTTTCGTTGTGCCCATTTTAAAACATGTCCACAGTCCACTTGAAATGGGTGGAATTGTGTGACAGTTGTAAGCAGTCAGAGTACAGTGATGGTGACACTGTGTCAGTCCCAAGGCTGAGACAGAAAAGATAAACACAGCTTCCAGTTCTGGCATTGGTGTTGAAGCCCTGCGCTGTCCCGTGAGCAATCTGGCTGTTCTGAGGACTCATGAGAAAACCCAAACCGGCCCCCATGGTGAGTCCCTGCTCAGCCTTAGCTTCTGCTTAACTATGACTATACCTGGGACTCCATGCCTGCCAGACCCTCCAGCTGAGCCATTTCAGAATTTTTGATCCAAAAAAAGTCATAAAAATAATCAAGTGGTGATTTTTGTTAAGAAAACATGTTTTTGTTTGAAGATTTTGTTTTAAGATTTTGTTAAGATAAAATGTGTTACCAAGTTTTAGGGTAGTTTCTTGCATAGCAATAGCCAATGAAAATTTGCATGTGTACAAAGTATGAAGCTAAAGTAATAGAATTCATGGTAAGCATGGAAAACTTTATATATAAAAATGTATGCGATTTACTTCAACAAACAGTTGTGTTGAGAAAAGTTAATTCACAGTCATATTGCCTTTGTGACAGTGTGTCTCCCTATATTGATCTGTGGCTTTGGGCATAATTCTTTCTCCTATGGATCCACTGAGCAAGGGAAAAATGGATTAAGTTTTCCATATTGTCCTTTTCATCTCTAAAAATTCTTGACTGCTGTCTAAAATTCTTTGGTAACTAAGATACATAAGATGTATCCTGTACTACATGTCCACTTATAAGGTAGGTTGGACTCAGTTTGCATATTAAAATCATGGTAAAACTTTAAATATAGGTACAAGGGACTTCCCTGATAGCTCAGTTGGTTAAGAATCCACCTGCAATGCAGGGTTTGGTTCCTGGGTCGGGAAGATAATTTGGAGAAGGGATAGGCTACCCACTCCAATATTCTTGGGCTTCCCTTGTAGCTCAGCTGGTGAAAAATCTGCCTGCAATGCAGGAGACCTGGGTTCGATCCCTGGGTTGGGAAGATCCCCTGGAGAAGGGAAAGGCTACCCACTCCAGTATTCTGGCCTGGAGAATTCCATGGACTGTATAGTCCATGGGGACAAAAAGAGTCAAACTCGATTGAGTGACTTGCACTTTATACCCATATCTTACCTGCTTTGGGAAATTGTGTTGCATTCACATTGCAATTCTTGTTATTACACACAAAAACATTAGTGTCTGTGTGTGTATGTGCACGTGCATGCAAGCCTATGCTAAATACAAATTCAGTTCAGTTCATTTCAGTTCAGTTCAGTCGCTCAGTCGTATCCGACTTTTGCGACCCCATGAGTCGCAGCACACCAGGCCTCCCTGTCCATCACCATCTCCCGGAGTTCACTCAAACTCATGTCCATCGAGTTGGTGATGCTATCCAGCCATCTCATCCTCTATCATCCCCCTTTCCTCCTGCCCCCAATCCCTCCCAGCATCAGAGTCTTTTCCAGTGAGTCAACTCTTCGCCTGAGGTGGCCAAAGTACTGGCATTTCAGCTTTAGCATCATTCCTTCCAAAGAAATCCCAGGGCTGACCTCCTTTAGAATGGACTGGTTGGATCTCCTTGCAGTCCAAGGCACTCTCTAGAGTCTTCTCCAACACCACAGTTAAAAAGCATCAATTCTTCAGCGCTCAGTTTTCTTCACAGTCCAACTCTCGCACCCATACATGACCACTGGAAAAACCATAGTCTTGACTACACGGACCTTTGTTGGCAAAGTAATGTCTCTGCCTTTGAATATGCTATCTAGGTTGGTCATAACTTTCCTTCCAAAGAGTAAGCGTCTTTAACCTAATATCCCTCTATTTTGTCTTTCTGTATCATAGCATTTCTCACTTTAAAACCAGGTTTGTCTGAAATAAACATCTGCATGAACTCACTAATAAGGTTTCTGCCTATTTTGATTACAAGATAGCATCATCAGCATTATCTGAACAAGGGTTTAAATACTGTTTAAAGCTGTTAAAAGTTGAAATCAACATTTGGGGATTTTCTCAATATCAAATAATACTCTTGACATTTAGCAGACAATCAACAAAGATTTTTCTCTTCTTGATTTCTTTTCCACTGTTTAAATTTCATATGCAATTTAAAACCATTAACTATTCCATAGCTGTATTTTAGCAAAGTGTTCTTATTCTTTTTACTGTTTTTGAAATTAACCGGTACTAATTAGCCAAAGCAAGTAATTTCATTTCATTATAATATTCTAATGATATTAGACTGAATTTATCTTTTTGGTCAAAGTTGATCAGTTCTTGTTATTCACATCAGTGGAATGAGTTGATAGTCCAGATTAACAGATAAGACTGAGAAGCAGGAGTAATAAAGGCCTTTTCAAGTAATTTGGATTAAAATTTAGTTTTTTCCTTACTATCTTTATTGACTTAAAATGAGGATGGTTCTATTTCATTGAATTCCTAAATTTAAATGTTTATGTGTGCCAGAATGGCTGATTTTATATGGAAAAGCAAGAACATTAAATATTGTATTTTAAATATAAATAGAGGTTGAGAGGTATACATTGATTTTGGAGATTTACTATAATGAAAACTAGAAGTTAGGGAATTATTACAAACCATTATCCTCAGCATATCTTATGTGTGTGAGCATTGGTAGATTGCATTGTAAATTGCTATGGATATTTAAAAATGATTATTTTAGGATTATTATTATTTTATTTTTTGACTTTTTCAGAAACTTGCCCTTCTTTATAGTTTTTACAATGTCTGACACTATTATCTTATATACAAGGTGATATGTAACATTGGTTCTTCCTTCCCATGTCAATTCAGAATGCTCATTTTGTAGGCAATTATTTCTCAGTTTATCTCCTACTGAGGATTTGTCATTTGCCAGTGTACCAATTATTCACATCTTATATTATAATTTGTTATGCTTGGATCTGACCAATAACAATAGAACAATTTACTGGTAGGGGATTCCTTTACATAATTATTACCTTCCTAGAATATTGCCTACTTTAAAAAGCTATGCTATCTAAAATATTTTACCAGAGAAGCATTTGCATCATCAGTATTTCTTAGCTTGCTTGTCTCTAAACTCCAAAACAAATACCTAAAATAAATAAAGCAACAGTTATGTGAAAAGCAAAAATTCTCTTATTTACCCTGTTTTTCCTTCCTTTTGTGTTTACAGATGTCATCCACACTGTAGGGCCGATAGCCAGAGGCCATATTAACGGTTCCCACAAGGAAGACCTTGCAAACTGCTATAAATCATCTCTGAAACTGGTGAAAGAAAATAACATCCGATCAGTTGTAAGTACTTTCATGCTATTTCTTATTCTTTTTCAGCCTTTATATGCTGGAAATCAATCTTGTCCACAATGAAGGTAGAAAATAATTGTTATTCGGAAAACCAAGTTTAATCAGCTTAGGAAGTGAGACAGCTATTGGTTATCATGACTCCACTTTTTTGTATGTCTGACATAATTGCTTAATTATTTTGAATTTAAAATGATAGCATCCCAGAACTGGAACCATCACATCTAATTTATTTTCTCCCTATTGTCATTCTCTTTTGAAGAGAATGTTCATGAATGTGTGTGTGTTTTAACTTGAAAGATGTTATTCTTTTAGATTGATTTTGGCCATCCTAAACTACTGCTCTGTGCTTGGATACGCCACACCCCTTCTACATTTGACCCATTTAGGTGGGAGAGTTCAGAAAATGTGGATCCAATCTTTTCCCTTAGCAGTAGGCTGAGATGAAAGGGGGTCTCCTCTAGCTGGATTTGGAGGTGTTTATTCACCTGCTTTTATTTTGTAACAGACCCTACATTTATTACATCTCAATTACACCAGGAAAATAAAACTATGAGAAAAATGAGAGTCTAAATACACAATAGTAAGTTAATTGGGGCAGAATCCCTTGGGTTTTTCAGATAGATGATAACCTTGCTGAAATCATGGGGCAGGAAGATAAACACTTGCCTTCTTAACAGGCTGAATGGATCAGTATTGTTTGCGAGTTCACAGAAGTGGTGGTTTTATGGCGATTTTATTATTTGCATGAGGAACATTGAGAGTCAGACACATTTGGATAACACTGGATGGTCACTGTACTTTTTGTGAATTATTATGATTATAAAGGGCCTTTTCCAATGTACATTACTGGGTTTGCTTAAAATAAGAAGACTTTTTTCAAGCCATTTATGCTGCCTTTTATATCTTTTCCTACTTGTTAACAGAGCTAGATATTTCATTTCATCCTTTGATTTAGAAAAATGTTTCCTTTTGCAAATGAAATAATAAGACCCTATTCTATCTTAGAAAGTTGCAGTTGAAAGAGAATGATGCAAAGCAAGCTACCAAACCAGTTGACTCATTTTGGGAACGCATGTAAGAATTAAAGATTTTAAAATTTAAAAACTAAAAAACTAAAAAAAAAATAACAATAATCAAAGCAGGCGTGAACATTCTGAGAATAATTAATATTTTGTCAATAATATAGTTTTTTGATTAAAAGAGGCAAATGGGGCTGAAATGCTTGGGAAAAATGGATATATATATATATAGAAGTTTGCAATTTAGGAAATATGACTCTGAGACCTGAAGAGAATTTACCAACAAATTCACTGGCATCTCTAATAATTCCCTTGAAACCAGTAAGAAGAGACTAGTCCATCAGAGACAGTATATAAACAGCACTCATCCTTTCAACAGGAAAACTAAACATCTCTTAACTATTATGACCTTAAAATAATCACATCTGTGTTACTGTACTTGATACTGCAAAGTAAACAGTAAAAGAATCATGGACTAAGTTAAATTAACTTTTCAGATACCCTACAGTGGGATACTCTAGTTGTCCTGATATTGAAATCAGGTCTGCATCGATGCATTTGATGATGATTTTGAGAGGTTAATTGCATGTTACTTGGATAAGATTATCAGGTGGTGGCACGTAAGTGAAGTCATTCCAATACTAGTAAATAAAAATGGAGATGGGAAATATCAGCAAAATATGAAGGAAAATATCCAGCTAAATTAATCACTACATTCTTGCATGGTTGACTGGAGTTGCCATCAAATATCTCATACTAAGAGTAAAAAATTATCTTCCTTCCTTTTCTTTTTCTTTTTTTAATTGAAGTATATCAATTTTCGATGTTGTGCTAGTTTTAGGCAAGCAATAAAGTAATCCATATCCATATACATATATATATTTGTTTTAGATTGTTTCCCATTATGAGTTACTGCAAGATTTTGAATACAGTTCCCTGTTCTAGACACTAAGACGTTGTTCTTTATTTTATATATAGAAGTGCGCATCTCTTAATCTCAGACTCCGACCTTATCCCACCCCTTTGGTGACAATAAGTTTGCTTTCTGTGTCTGAGCCTGTTTCTGTTTTATAAATAAGTTTATTTGTATCACGTTTTTTAGACTTCGTGTATAGTGATATCACAAGGTACTTGTCTTTCTCTGTCTGACTTTCTTCACTTAGTATAATAAACTGTCTATCCATGTTGCTGCAAATGGCATTATTTCATCCTTTTTAATGGCTGAGTAATATTCCATTGTATATACATACTGCTGCTTCTTTATCCATATATCTGGTGACAGATACTTAGCTTGTATCCCTGTCTTGGTTATTGTAAATCATGTATGAACATTGGGGTGCATGTATCTTTTCAAATCATGGTTTTCTTAGGATACATGCCCAAGAGTGGGATTGCTGGATCATGTGGTAACTCTATTTTTAGTATTTCACACAACCTCCATAATGTTCTCTGTGGTAGCTGACTTACTTTCTTTTCTTGAAGGAGGAAATGGAACTTTCTACTTTATATTGAGTGTCATGTTCTTGACCATCATTAAAAAACTAATGACGCTAATGTCATCAAATCATTGTCATGGGGGGGAAATGGAAACTTTTTAGAAAAGTTATCATGACTCGACACATCTTTTATTGTACAAGTTTCTACATTATAGACATCACTACAGATGGAGAGAAATGTTTGATATCAAAATCTTGGTTGGTAATCTGGAAAATAAAGTTAACGAGCTCATTTATATGCATATTAAAGAAAATTTCTCATAAACTCATTTATCAGATCACCTTAGTGTGACCATGGAAAAGTCACATCAATATTTTGTAGTCTCAGTTTCCATATACGAAGAATCAGTAAGTCATTACTGTCTACATCAGAGGCTATTAGGAGGATAGTTGAAATAATGGGTGTAAGATAACAGGAAAATATAATTCTCTATAAAAGTATTTGGTAATGTTACTCTAAGTGTAAGCTATTTTCATAGTGTATAATTTGGCAAGTTTAAGAGATTGAGAACATTTGTGCTTTGATATTCGGAAGACAAGACCTCTAGACATCATCATATCATTTCTTGATGTTTTCATACAGAAATAAATTAGCGTGACGTGTTGAGTTAGTATATTTGCAGAGGAAAATCTCAGTTTTTTCTTTCCTCCTGTGAGAGAAAAATCTTGTTCTTTCCTAGTGTGAGTTTCTTCTCCGTGAGTCTCCTTTACTTCTCACACAGATCATGTCACTTACAACATTTCTGGTCACCAAATATAAGGAGACTTTTCCCATGCTAAGAAATTCTCTGAAACACCACCTGGGTGCCCTGCAACTTAACTCATTTCTGATACTGTGCACCTGGAGATAGTCTCAGACCCCCTAAGCACCAGGTCCCTTAAGACTGCTGCCCTCCCCCGCCCTACACACACACACGCGCGGATGCACACATGTGAGCTTAAAATGCCAACAGTCAAAAGCTCAAGTTTTCACCTGTGCTTCTGATCTACTGGCCGTAGATCGGAAGGTCCAATGATCCAACCCTCTGCTTGGGTTCAGTTAATTTTCTAGAGCAGGTCACAGAACTCAGGGAAACACTTATATGCCTTTACCAGTTTATCAGAGCATGTGGTGAAGGATTCAGCATGGGACTAGGTCTGGGTGGGTCGGGAGTGCAGGAGCTTCTGCCCCCATGTGGTTGGGTGAGTTATTACCCGCCTGACCTGGATGTGTTCGCCCCCTGAGAGGCTCCCCAAACCTGCACCATTGGGATATTGTGGAGACTTACTCATAGGCACGTGCATGTGTGCTAAGTCGCATCAGTCGTGTCCGACTCTGAGACCCCAGGGACTGTCGCCTGCCAGCCTCCTCTGTCCAAGGATTCTCCAGACAAGGGTACTGGAGTGGGTGGCCATTCCCTCCTCCATAGGATCTTCGCAACCCAGGGATCGAATCCATGTCTCTTGCATTGTCAGGCGGGTTCTTGACCACTAGCGCCACCTGGGAATATAGGCACAATCAATCATTAGCTCCATTTCCAGCCCGTCTCCCCTGTTTGGAAGATGAGAGATAGGACTGGAAATCCCAAGCTTCTGATCGCGTCTTGGTTCTGGTGACCAGCCTCCAACCACAGGTCATCCAGAAGCCCACTCAGGGTCAACTCACAAGAACAACAGGTGCTCCTGACGCTCTCATCACCTCGAGATATGCCAGCGGTTTAGGAGCCCTGTGTCAGGCATGGATCAAAGACAAATATTAGAACAAGGGGTGCTCCCAGTGGTCTTGTCACCTCCGAAATTACAAAGGCTTCAGGAGCTCTGGGCCGGGTACTTGGGACAGAGGCCAGTAAATATATTAGCTCATGATACTCTATTTAGGCAACTAAAAGTATTAATTTTGTTAGTAACTACTAGCATCATCTTATTCATAATCATTAATAATATCATTGTTAATATAACCAACTCATATCTGTATTGACAGCACAGAACATACCACAGACCTTTATGGCTCAGTAGATACACTGAATTGAATTAAATTACACTAATTTTGTCACCACGTATAGCTGTCTTAACTTTGTAATCTAAGTTTTAACTTTAAAGTTCCCATACATTATTACAGTTTCTTCCGCTATGTGTTGTTTCACAATAAAGCTACAAAAATGAATAAGGAGGAACAAAATGTGTAACAATGTGCCTATAAGGCAACAAGTGTCATAAATAGAATATATTATTCTACTTGTCTGGATCAGCGAGGCTGGGCTGCAGCTACAGATAAGCTCAACATCTTAGTGACCCACATTCAGAGACCCTGTCTTCTGGGCATCTCACTTTCTAGAACTGACAACCTCCTCGGCCATGGAGCTTTGCAAAATCATGCATAAAAGTTTTACTTTGTTAGATTAGAAGTGAATAAGTGAAATATTTGATGGCACCACATTTCTTAAGCCAAAGGCTTTGGGATCACAGCAAGGTGTCAAAATGTCTGCTTTACTCTAATTTATCCAAAGGAATATATTTTTCAAAATTTTACTGGCAGTAAGCCAAATAACATGATCATTCATTTATTTAATCAGTAATAAGATTGATAATAATAATACTGTGTTCCAAGACATTTTAGGTATCTCCTAAGACCTATAGGCCAGAGAAGACAATGGCACCCCACTCCAGTACTCTTGACTGGAAAATCCCATGGACGGAGGAGCCTGGCAGGCTGCAGTCCATGGAATCGCGAAGAGTTGGATGCAACTGAGCGACTTCACTTTCACTTTTCACTTTCATGGACTGGAGAGGGAAATGGCAGCTCACTCCGGTGTTCTTGCCTGGAGAATCCAGGGACGGGGGAGCCTGGTGGGCTGCCATCTATGGGGTCGCACAGAGTCGGACACGACTGAAGCGACTTAGCAGCAGTAGCAGCAGCAAGACCTATATGCAGGTCAGGAAGCACAGTTAGAACTGGACATGGAACAACAGACTGGTTCCAGATAGGAAAACGAGTACGTCAAGGGTGTATATTGTCACCCTGCTTATTTAACTTATATGCAGAGTACCTCATGAAAAATGCTGGGCTGGAAGAAGTACAAGCTGGAATCAAGATTGCTGGGAGAAATATCAATAACCTCAGATATGCAGATGACACCACCCTTATGGCAGAAAGTGAAGAAGAACTAAAGAGCCTCTTGATGAAAGTGGAAGAGGAGAGTGAAAAAGTTGGCTTAAAGCTCAACATTCAGAAAACGAAGATCATGGCATCTGATCCCATCACTTATGGGAAATAGATGGGGAAACAGTGGAAACAGAGTCAGACTTTATTTTTTGGGGCTCCGAAATCACTGCAGATGGTGACTGCAGCCATGAAATTACAAGACGCTTACTCTTTGGAAGAAAAGTTATGACCAACCTAGATGGCATATTCAAAAGCAGAGACATTACTTTGCCAACAAAGGTCCATCTAGTCAAGGCTATGGTTTTTCCAGTGGTCATGTATGGATGTGAGAGTTGGACTGTGAAGAAAGCTGAGCACTGAAGAATTGATGCTCTTGAACTGTGGTGTTGGAGAAGACTCTTGAGAGTCCCTTGGACTGCAAGGAGATCCAACCAGTCCATTCTGAAGGAGATCAGTCCTGGGTGTTCATTGGAAGGACTGATGCTGAAGCTGAAACTCTAATACTTTGGCCACCTCATGCGAAGAGTTGACTCATTAGAAAAGACTCTGATGCTGGGAGGGATTGGGGGCAGGAGGAGAAGGGGACGACAGAGGATGAGATGGCTGGATGGCATCACCGACTTGATGGACCTGAGTTTGGGTGAACTCCAGGAGTTGGTGATGGACAGGGAGTCCTGTAGTGCTGCAATTCATGGGGTCTCAAAGAGTTGGACACGACTGAGCGACTTAACAGAAGTGAAGACCTATAGGATGTAATGTTTGTCTCAATATGTATATTTTGTCTCAACATGCATAATTTGTCTCAATCGTCCAACAATCCAGAAAAATAAATAGGCCCGGCCACCATGTTCATTGTACAATTTGAGAGTATTCTCTAATTTTCTCATCACTTTAAAATATCTTCTCACGGAAACCTGGAATTCCATAATTAATGAGTAATTTAGGATGGTGAGGCATTGTTCTTTCTCTGCAATTTTCCTTTAAAATGCAAATGCTCATGAGACTGGCAGATAATTAATTTCCTAGTACCTTAATTTGAGGAAATTTATAAAATTACTTTTCATCTTGCGGGATAAATTAGAGGATGAAAAAAGTACTACACTCCTCAGCCTGAAGGGAGTGAATTCAAAGGGGATCTGGAGAGAGGTTGGAAGAAACAGAAAGCAAAGTGAGGTGCAAAGAACTGGGCCTGCCTTTCAGTTTTGCTACAGGAGGTACTTTCGCACAGAGAGGAAAGAAAAGTGATGGTTACTTAACACAGTCTAGAAATAAGTTAGTTACTTATGTGGTTAATATTACATTTGTGGATACAATTTTTTCTTTTTGCTGTGAAAGAATAGTATTCCTTTTATTTATTTAGTTCCCCCATCAGGGATTGAATGCATGTCCGCTACAGTGGAAGCACAGAGTCTTAACCACTGGACTGGCCAAGGAATTCTCTAATATTCCTGTTGTTAATTTAGGGATAAAATTTTCTGAAATTTCTCTTCTCTATCCATTTTTTTTTTCAATATACAGCTCTTTTTCAATATGTACCCACATGTTTGCTTTAGGTTGTAAGAGAATAAAAATAAATTAATCAATAAATCTAATGGTTCATTTTACAGTGGCAGATCTCTTCTGTGAATTATTAATGAGTGCAGCTTTACTAATATGAAAGAATGTTTAAATTTACGGTTTAAACATGATTTTCATTTTGGTCTCACCATAAAGAATTTCAGGTGAAAAATCTGACTGTCTTTCATGCTTCCTAGATGTAGTATGTGGAAGTACCTTATTCCTTCCAAATTACTTCAAATATTCAGTTATTTTCCTCCAACCATAAATTCCCCTTGGGCAAAATTCAAATACATGCAAATTTACTATTGTATACATTCTTGACAACCTTGAGAATGTTGATTCCAAGATAGGCATAAAGTGTAAGGCTCATTGTGGTGGATAATTAGAAATAGGATGACCTGGCAAAAGGCATAGGGAAACAAAAAAATGAATAAAAAGTCAAGGAGGCAGATTTTCTCAGTAAAAGGTAAAGATAGGTATCAAAAAAAAAAAAAAAAGATCCAAGTCTTAGAACCACAGTATTCTTTTTTAAATCAATGTTTTACTCATTTTTAGTTTTGAATATTTGGTTGTATTTGCATAAGTTGGCTTTTAACTGTTTAAGAATGGATAGCTACTCTAGAAAGTAAATCTATCAGGACTCAACATAAAAAAAACAAATCCTTAAATATGTTGTTAAAAGTGATTTTCTGTTGCTGCCAAAGCAACAGAAAATAATTAAATTCCTTTGCATCTTATGATGGCCTTCCCAGGTGGCGCTGGTGGTAAAGAAGACACCTGCCAATGCAGGTTAGATTTAAGACTCGCCAGTTCCATCCCTGGGTCGGGAAGATCCCGGGAGAATGGAATGGCAATCCACTCCAGTATTCTTGCCTGGAGAATCCCATGGACAGAGGAGCCTGGCGGGCTACAGTTCATGGGGTTGCACAAAGTTGGACACGCTGAAGTGACTGAGCACGGCACATCTTATGATATAATTTATATAAGCAGTCACGCTGTCACTGTCTGTAAATGTCCAGTGGCCAAGTCTGGGCCCTCCGAACCACAGTGTTCTAATACATGTGACTTGAGAAATGAACAGTCAATTGCTCATGAAGGCAAACAACTAAATGATTTTGCTTTCTAGGAAAATGTTATATCCTGAGAAAATTAAAAGGATGTTGTGGGACTGGAAGAGGACTAAACATATACAGAATATCCTTTTGAATGTGTATCAGATAAAATATACAAATGGAAATTGTTTACACTGATGAAAATCTTGGTGAAACCTCAAGGGTGGAGATAGGGTTGAAGGCAGGAAGTAAAAAAGTCTAGGTAAAAAGTCCTGGTAAATAGAAGTTAATAATATTGTATCCATTATCTCATGTAGCATTAGATGCTGATATAGAGTTATTAAAATAGCATACACATCATCTTATATGTCATGTGGGGCTTTTATTGTTTCTGTTTAACTGAGCATAGAAATATAATGGTTTTTATCTTATTCTTGACATCTCTCTCTCTCTCTCTCTCTCTCTCTCTCTCTGTTTTTACAATATTATTTTAAATTCCTCAGCGGCAAATTGTTTTACGACCAGGTTCAATTTTAGGAACCTAATCCTTACCATTCAGAAACTGATTTCTTCTCTCAGCATCAGTTAAAAGGCATAGAATCATGTTTGCCAGTCATATTAGGTATTGAAGAAAATGTGTTTTAACTGACAAATATAGTGTATCCAGTTTGACATTCCTTGAATGTGTGCATACCAAGTCACTTCAGTCGTGTCTCTTTGCGATCCTATGGACAGTAGCCCTCCAGGCTCCTCTGTCTATGAGATTCTCCAGGCAAGAATACAGGAATCAGTTGCCATGCCCTCCTTCAGGGAATCTTCCCGACCCAGTGATTGAACCGGTGTCTCTACATTGGCAGGTGGATTCTTTACTATTAGTGTCACCTGGGAAGCCTTCTTTGAATGAAAACATGTAATTAAAAATAGATGTTTTTATTAAAATGATTATGATGCAAATATAAAACAGATTTTACTTAGGCTAAAAATGATTTTCCCATGAAGTCTAAGTAATAATTGATGTATGAATTTGGTAGTTTTCTGTGATTATGGGCAGACTAAAGTAAGTTACTTGTTTGAATGGTATATACCACTGTGGTTTACATATAAGCGTGATTCTAGATGATTTATAGGATAAAACAATTGCAAATCTTCACTGGTAGGAAACATCCAGTGCCAACAGAGATTCCTCAAAGCTAGACAATGTTCCCTCTATGAGTCAATAAATTTTGAGAATTCTAGTGGAAGAGCTGCCAGACCTACTATACCTCTAGGCACTGTGGCAATAAGCAGTTTTGGAATTTTGTATTTAATTGTTTCACTGTAGTGTAGGTTTTCATTTTAAGGCGTAGTCAAGTGAATCTTATTTTCTTTTACAAGTTCCCTTCTGAGAGGGTTGCCATGGCAATGAGTTCTCAGGCTGAAATTCTTAAATGCTGGTTTTATTCCATTATCTGAGTTTCCATTACAGGCCACATCAATCAATGCAGCCCTTTCTTCAAGAAGACTTCTTCAGCCTTAAAAAACTGACCCTTTAATTTGTTGCCTCCACGCCTCCGACTACCTTGATATCACAATTTTCCCAGCCCACTCTCCCTCTCAAAGCACCCTCTTCTGCAGTGTCATCAGTCTCATCTTCTCATTATTTTTAGACAACATCTAGTCTTGGTCTTCAGTTCTCTCATTTGAAAAGGATGATGCTAAGTGTCTGTGTCTTTCCTATCTGGGGTTCTCACAGCTGTATAACTGGCGTTACTATTAATAAACACCAAGAAGGAAAGCAACTTTACATCTGTGCTTCACTTTACAGTTTACAGCCCTGCGTTTCTATGCTTCATTTGTTATTCAAATTCTCTAGATGACTCCCTGTGTTTCCTTTGATTTTGCCAAGGAGGGTTGGGGGAAGGCTAAATCAGAACTTTTCCTTCCACTCTCTTCCCTACACTCACCTCTTAGGAGATGTCCCAATTGGGAAGAGAAGTACAAAATATGGAATAATATTCTCATCTGGTTATTGTTGCTGGGAATGGCAAGTGACCAAGGATGGACAGCAGAGATGAAGAGGTGGGAAAGCATGGGGTGATCGTACATTCACAGACCACACTTGGGAAGCTTATAGTTATATGCCCAAACTCGTATTTTCATATATGATACAACTTGTATCTTCCAGTGGCCATATCAGAGCAATGGTTTGTGTTAGAAGAAAGAAATCAGTCAGTTAGCCATGAAATATAATAAGAAGAATAGCTAGTGGTTTTTCACTTTGTGCCAGACACTGTGTTTTAGTTATTTAATCTCAGAGCAATCCTGAGTTAGCGTCTATGGTTTCTTGCACTTTATAGATGGGGATTATGAGCCAAAAAGACAATAAGTAAAGTACCTAAAGTCTCACCTCCAACAGTGAATGGAGGTGGGGTTTGCAATGAGGAATTCTAAATCCAGTGGCTCTACCCATTGTCCCATTCCTTTTTCCTTTTCTAAGCTGCTTTATGTCTCTCTTCCCTGCCCCGCTCTCTCTTGCTCTAAATGGTCCTCAATAGTACTGTCTTGTAGGGAGCATTTTGTGAGGGTGGTTTTGGGCAATCACACTGTCGGGGGTGCAGGTCAGGGACGCTGCAGCATGTGGGCTGACCAGCCATCTGGTGAGATCATGTTTTGCTGGACAGTAATGTAAGTGGAAACCTGTTTATAAACAACAGTGTACATAAAAACCAGTCTTTTTGCTCTTAATATATTACTGATCTACCATGAAAGTTAAGGGACGTTTGTGCTTAGGGAATCAAGATTACCGGGAGAAATATCAATCACCTCAGATATGCAGATGACACCACCCTTATGGCAGAAAGTGAAGAGGAACTAAAAAGCCTCTTGATGAAAGTGAAAGAGGAGAGTGAAAAAGTTGGCTTAAAGCTCAACATTCAGAAAACGAAGATCATGGCATCCAGTCCCATCACTTCATGGGAAATAGAGGGGGAAACGGTGGAAACAGTGTCAGATTTTATTTTGGGGGGCTCCAAAAATCACTGCAGATGATGATTGCAGCCATGAAATTAAAAGACGCTTACTCCTTGGAAGGAAAATTATGACCAACCTAGATAGCATATTCGAAAGCAGAGATATAACTTTGCCAACAAAGGTCTGTCTAGTCAAGGCTATGGTTTTTCTAGTGGTCATGTATGGATGTGAGAGTTGGACTGTGAAGAAAGCTGAGTGCCAAAGAATTGATGCTTTTGAACTGTGGTGTTGGAGAAGACTCTTGAGAGTCCCTTGGACTGCAAGGACATCCAACCAGTCTATCCTAAAGGAGATCAGTCCTGGGTGTTCATTGGAAGGACTGATGCTGAAGCTGAAACTCTAATACTTTGGCCACCTCATGTGAAGAGTTGACTCATTGGAAAAGGCCCTGATGCTGGGAGGGATTAGGGGCAGGAGGAGAAGGGGATGACAGAGGATGAGATGGCTGGATGTCATCACTGACTCGGTGGACATGAGTTTGAGTGAACTCTGGGAGTTGGTGATGAACAGGGAGGCCTGGAGTGCTGCAATTCATGGGGTTGCAAAGAGTCGGACACGACTGAGTGACTGAACTGAACAGAACTGAACTGTGCTTAGTTTGCCGAGAATTTTCCCAGAGAAAATCAGTCAGTCATGATGACTGTGGCACTTATGGTGGGCAATACATCCCACCTGTTTGAGTCTGCATCTGCAAATGTTCTCTGGAGGATGATTTCAGGTAGGGGAGCAACCAGTAGACTACCCCATAATATGCTGCTTAATTCCTTACATGCTGCATTAGGTAATATGCAATTGTACCAGAGTCTTTACATGTTGAAAAAACAGAATTTTACTCTGTCACTTTCCTTTTATATCTCTTTCATATTATACTCACTATGTTGATTTTGAAAATTGATATATTATTTGGGTTCCCTTGGAAGCAGACCCTGAGAGAAGGATTTGTGTACAAATACTTTATTTAGGAGGAAAACAGGAAGCACTGTCAGAAAAAAAGAGAAAGGGAAAGGAAGGTAGCCCAAGAGTCACATTTTCAAGCAGATTATATCTGTGGGCAGCTGAGCCTCCATCCTGATAGATTACTATGCTAGACACAAGCTGTCTAAAGACCTTTATTCTTGAATTCAGCCATCCAAATTTCTGCTTTTTAAGTATAATGTGATGTAGATGTTATAAAGATGGTAATTAATGAGAGTGTGAAATTCTCTGGGACGCATAGAATTATGGAAGTGAGTGTTAACACTTCAATAGTGTATAAATAGTATCACAATATAATGTCACCTAGGTTGAATTTGTTCTCAACATTTCATAACACCAAATTTTGATTCATCATGCAAACTGCAAAAAGTTGGCCACCTAAAGTTGCAAATATGTAAAATTATTCATCAGTTAGGAGATGCATTTTGGCAGAGTCATTTGTTTATGAGGCTACTTTTGGTTTTATTCCAATATAAGAATTATTTCGAATTATCTTCTTTAAAAATTTTAGGTAATATGTTATCTTGTTTTCTTCAACACTCTTACAATATCATTCCTTTCTATAGAAGTATCTGAAACTTTTTGTTTCATCTCCTCCCAGTGGCTCAGACGGTAAAGAATCTGCCTGCATGGGTGTATATGCGTTCCCAAACATGAACCCCCCTCCCACCTCCCTCCCCATAACATCTCTCTGGGTCATCACCATGTACCAGCCCCAAGCATGCTGTATCCTGCATCGGACATAGACTGGCGATTCGATTCTTACATGATAGTATACATGTTTCAATGCCATTCTCCCTAATCATCCCACCCTCTCCCTCTCCCTCAGAGTCCAAAAGTCCGTTATACACATCTGTGTCTTTTTGCTGTCTTGCATACATGGTCAATGTATGGCAAAACCTATACAGTATTGTAAAGTAAAATGAAGTAAAAATAAAAGGAAAAAAAAAGATATTATGTGAAGGAAAAAAAAAAAAAGAATCTGCCTGCAATGCAGGAGATCTGGGTTCAATCCCTGGGTCAGGAAGATCCCCTGGAGAAGGGAATGAATACCCGCTTCAGTATTCTTGCCTGGAGAATCCCATGGACAGAGGAGCCTGGCAGGCTACAGCCCATTGGGTTTTCAGAGTCAGACACGACTAAGCAATTTTCACAATGTTGCAAGACTTATTTTTAGTCACTTTTGCATTCTGCACATGTAAATCTGCCAGCAAAGACCAAGGAAAATATATTTAAAATGAAAGTATAAAATATCTCAATTTGGCTAGACTTGTCAACTTAATAATTTTCAGTTCTTTTATCAGACTAGACAACGTTCTCAGGAATATCATCACTAGTTTCTATAACAGTGTCTTTCAGAGGAAATACTAGCCAAGGACACTGTCAAAGAAAGTATATTGTAGTGAAATTTGTATGGAAACAGTAAGCATATTTGCAATGCAAGCTTTTGTCTTGAATGTTTTATTTTTCCCAGATCTGAGAAGCAGTTATTAGATCACTGTATCATGAGGAAACAGTCAATTCAAAACATGGACCACAGAGTCCCAGGCCTGCCATTTGGTTTGAACAACGGGCAGTTTTTACATACATCCAGAGAGCTAATAGTGTAGAGCAAAGGCAATGGCTTTGAACTGTGCATTTTTTTCTTGCAAATGTTCAGATATTTTTTTTTTTTAGAAGAGCAATTTCAATGAATGGAATCTAAGCTATTCTTGAACTGTTCAACTGAGATACTAAAAGAGCAAAACAAATAAAACCAATAAAAATTTTAAAGTAAAAATAAATTTCGCAGTATCGAGAAAGCTCTCTAGACTTGTTTATGTATAATTCAATAGAGTTGAAAACAGGATTTTTATTTTTAATGGAAGATTTGTTACAGATTGGGTTCAAGTTACATCCTAGCTATCTTTATTTTTAAAGTGCATGCAAGCACACACACACACACACACACACACACACACACACACTCACTTGTAAAATGTCTAAAGGGTGAAATTTTTGCTTGGAAGGTGTTTCATGAAAACGGTATACTGTTGTGGTTATAATTAGGGCTTACATAGAGGAGCATATTAATCGCTGATATTTTAGCTGAATAACCTTAGTGCAGTCTCTTCATTTCTTCTGAGTCCATTGTTTGGGGAGCTTCCTTGCTGCAAGCTGTCCTAAAGGCTACACAACAGAAAAGCTTATAGCCCAAACTAGGCATCATGACCGACATAGTTTTTTCAATCGAGGGGAAATAAACTAGGGAACAGAGAGGGGGTAGTTTAATGCATTTGGGTTGGGTGACAAGCAGTGGAAGGAGCACCTATATTATTTGTGGTTACATGGTGTTTTCATGCCTTCTCTCTCTGCCAACTCAGCCTTTTCTATTACAGTCTGGATATGGAGACCGGAGTTGAAGTTTGAGCAGGAAACTTGGCAGATGGCAAGTTTCTGGGGCCAACAACACACATTTGCTCCAACATAAAGACACAGGAGCAAGGTCACCGGCTGCCACTGGCTCATCCGTTAGTTGATGGACAGCATCTGTATTTCTAAGTCAGAGCAGACGTAGTAAAAAACAAGGCCATGATGGGTATCAGAAATTGAAAGTAACTTTAGAGCTCATATTACTGGAGGTGATCCCCGCCTAGAGCTGGCATGGTTCATGCTCAAGACTTGGTCTTATTGTTCCTTTCTGTTTAGAGATGACACTCTTGTTTGTTTCATCCCTTTTATCACTGGTCATATCTTAGAGTTTATTAACTTAGAAAAGTATTTGACATTCTGTGAATCCTACCTGTACCTCAAAATCTACCTTCTTAGTTTTTATCATTACTCACTACATGAGTTTCATACATCCCATATATATTTTCTTCTGCAGAGGAATTGAATATTCTTGAATAACACTATAAATAGGAGAGATGACACATATCAATAACTGATTACTGTAACAGGAATAGATGGGTATATGGGTGTTTATTATAGACATCCTTCCATATCCTCAAGGGTTTGGTTCCAAGACCCCCACAGGCACCAGAACTCAAGGATGCTCAGTCCCTGATATAAAATGACCTAGTACTGTCAGCAGCCCATCTCCACAGGTTCTGCACCTACAGATGCGGAGGGTCCACTGTGTAATGTTTTCTCTATTTTTTGTGCCTGTTTGAAATGTTCCATAATAAAACAAACTTAGATGTTTAAAAAATACGAAAAACAGTGATTCATGATATTAGTATGTACATCCTAAGGTTTCCATGAAGCTAAAATAAAACAGTATTTATAGAAAGCTTAGGGGACTACCTGGTAAGGTTTATTAATGGTGATTTGTCCACCATAGTGTATTGAGCAACAGACATGTTTCAATCACTGTTCCAAGTTGTTGGGATATGTTGGCCCTTATGGAGCTTGCATTCTACTAGTAGTAATTTTCACTGTTGTTATTAAACGGTTTCACAACATTTCTAGATGCTGCAGCTTTTATTGTTATTGTATTTTGGGGAAATTATCTCACCATCATTCTTTTTTTTTTTAACCTTACTTTTATGATTCCTGAATCTTTGAGAAGCTCAGAAGGCAAGAGAGCTGAGTATATCCAGCAAATGGTAGTTCTATGAAATGGTAATAACAGAGATCTCAGTTAACATATTACTACATTTATAAAGGTAAATGGTTACATGACTGGCCCTATAAAGAGGTCGCAAGAGCTCTTTCTGCAGATCAGGTTTGTTGGACATCTGATAGTTGATCAGAAATCTGTCTGGAGGAACAGCTGAGACAAACCACTACAGAAGGTCTTCAAAACAGTGAAAATCCAGAAATGACTCTTTGTAAAAGTTATGTACTATGGATATTTCCCTACTAAAGTGGAAGAGCTAGAATCTGTACCAAATGCTTGAAATTTTTTTCGAATATTTTGATACCATGGGAAGATGGAAGTGGTCAGCAGTCTGAATAAAGAGTAAGTGACATGTTCTACTCCTTAAAATAGAACCATTTCTCCATCAAGTCCATGCTTAATGCAAAAAGCTAAGTTCTATTATTTTTTTCCATCAACAAAACTATAATTAGATCCCTCAAGACTTGTATTAAATATTAAAGAAAAAGTATTAACTTTAGAGTAGAGAAACCCAGCTGATACCACCTTAAGCAGTTGATCAAGATTAACTATCAGTGATAAGACATACCAAAATAATGAGCCTCTTGATATGACGGAATAAAGAGAGCACTTCCTCACTGCTGTGATACTCTTGCCAAAAACATAACTTCAGTTCAGTTACAAGAAATCATCAGGTAAACACTAAAGGAAGCAAGTTCAGAGGAATAACGAATCAATACTCTTCAAAATTGTCAAAGTCAAGAAAGACAAAGACAAGCTAAATTTGTTTTCTTTCTATTTTGTATGGTATATTACCTGACTTGTTTTTTGAATATTAAATAAGCTTTGCCATTTTTGGATAAATTTAATTACTTCTTTGTATTGTTGAATTTATTTTCCTAATATTTTTGAGGATTTTTGCATCTGTATTCGTGAGAGATCTTAGTCAGTAGTTTGCCTTTATTGTAATGACTTGTCTGGTGAGGCTGTCATAGAATAAGTTAAGTGTTACCCCTTTTGAAATTTTTCAAAGAATCTGTGAATAATTGATATTTATTGTTTAAGTGTTTGGAAGTAAATGTGTTTTGAAATATTATTTGAAAATATATTCATTTAGTTCATACTTGTGGTCTCTTAGAAATGACCTAGAAATGAGAAATAATTCTACATTATCAACAATGTAAAAATATGAGAAACTCATGGAGCCCACATAGTGTTTTTTATTTTAATTAAAAATGTTTGTTTACGGGTTTTATTCTTCCACGGTCGCTTTGCCAGTTGTTGCAGGCTGTGGCCCCATGAAGCTCTCTAGGATGCTGTGTCTCGTGCAGGAGGTTAATAGGGAAGTGCCTTGTGACAGACCTCCACGGAAGGGAAAGGAGGTGGAATGGGTCACGGGAGGAAGTCAGGGGACAATACAGTAATTTAACACTGGAGTGGGTTTCCATTTCCTACTCCAGGACATCTTCATGACCCAGGGATTGAACCTGTCCTGCATGGACAGGCAGATTCTTTACCACTCTACCACTTGGGAAGCCTGCAGGTTGGTACGAAAAGTCTAAACCTTTAACCATAGTAATTGGTTGCAGACTGTATCCAGGAAAGGGCATGATCTTGGGTAAGTCACCCTCCTCAGTCAAGAGCAATTCCTAGAGGGGCTATCTGCTGGCAACCCCCCCCCCCCCAGCAGCTGGGGGACTGCCAACTTCTGTCCTCAGTGATACTTCACCGTGTCCATCACACCAAACATCAATACAAATTAGGACTCTTTTTGTTTGTTTTGTTTGTTTTTTATGAAGTCCAACTGATTTACAATGCTGTATTAGTTTCAGGTCACATATATACAGCAAAGTGATTCAGATTATATGTATATTTCAGTTCAGTTCAGTTGCTCAGTCATGTCCGACTCTTTTTGACCCCATCGACTGTAGCCCACCAGGCTTCCCTGTCTATCACCAACCCCTGAAACTTGCTGAAATTCATGTCCGTCAGGTCAGTGTTGCCATCCAACCATCTCATCCTCTGTCATCCCCTTCTCCTCCTGCCCTCAATCTTTCCCAGCATCAGGGTCTTTTCCAATGAGTCAGTTCTTTGCATCAGGTGGCCAAACTCCAAACTATTGGGGTTTCAGCTTCACCATCAGTCCTTCTAATGAGTATTCAGGACTGATTTCCTTTAGGATGGACTGGGTGAATCTCCTTGCAGTCCAAGGGACTCTCAAGAGCCTTCTCCAACACCACAGTTCAAAAGCATATGCATATAAAGCATATCCATATATACGCAATCTTTTCAGATTACTTTCCTTTATAGGTTATTACACAATATTGAGTACAGTTTCCTATGCTATACTGTAGGTCCTCATTGGTCATCTGTTTTATTTGTAGTATACATCATAGTGTGTATGTTAATTCCAAACTCCTAGTTTTATCCCTCCCCCTATTTCCCCTTTGTTAATAGAATTGAGACTCTTAACCAGAGCTTTGTCTTGCTCCAAAGCCCAAGGATTTTTAAACCTAATGGCTCTAGTAAAATAAGAATTGAGGCAGAATATTTTGCTTCTTGGTGGGGGATGTGAATGAAAAGGATAGTAGGCTGAGGATTGTGTGTTGACTGTTCAGTCGCAGAACCATTTTGACCCACGTGTAGATGGTGGAATCACAGCGGAGTCTTCCTTTATTGGCAGAATTGAGACAGTCCTCTTTCAGTATGTGCTCTTTCATTTCCTTCAGCTCCTTCAGTTATTTTTCTTGGCAGTTTTGTACATTTGCAGGAAAAAAAAATACTCTCACATACATACATGCACACGTAGGTCAATATAGACATATCTTAAATTATGTATATACCTGCAGTAGTACTGGCTTATATTGACTTGTATGGATACAATTCCATGAATTTTATAAGCCAATGGGTAAAACATAGCCTATGTTAAAAGCAAATTATACAAAATTAAATTTTATGTATTGACACATATCACTCTTAATGATTTTATTACATTTTACTATTGTCTGTAATCTTGGGTTTATTTATGTCTATGATAACTGAATGGTAGAAATGCTGTATGATGGTGGCTGCCTTACCTCTCTTCCCAATTCCGCGTTCAGTGACATTGCATAAGTCACTTTAAATTGGCCAGGATGAGAGTATTTACACCGCAGAAATCAGCAAATTTGTAACTTGGGCTTTGTTTATTGTTTTGTCAATTATCTTGACTTAAGAAAAATGATGAAAATTGTTAATAAAGCAGATTAAATGTGTTGTGTCTATAACTGTTACATTGTGAAAACCGCAAGAAATCACAGAACTCTTTCTCTAGTGTTTGAAAACCATTATTCTATTCGACAAAGAAGCTGCTCACATATTGGCAAGTGAGTCAAAGTTTTGATACATATCCTTGTTATTTCGTTTTCATCTTATTCTTAACATAAATAAAAAATATCAACCAACATGGATATTGGAACTACACTTATTTGTCAGTTACTACAGAATTTGGTTATATATGTATTTTAATACTATATATGTATGTGTGTATGTATATATATCATATGTACATTATATGATATATATATGTTCATATATGAAATACTATGTATATAGCATATATATGTGTGTATATAGTATATACATCTTTGTTTATTAGGAGTCATAGATGCAATTGCTAAAACTATTTAACAACCTTGTATGTGTTCCCAACTGTAAAACAGAATTTCCTGAATAGAGCCTTTAGAGGTTCCAGACATAGTAAATGTATTTAAACTGTGCTGGAGAGTGAAAAAAGCTGCAAGGGAACCCAATAACACTCTGATTTCCCCTCAATTATAGCTATCATTTTCTCTTTAAATTGAACTATCATGAAAACTGTCTCACACAGTTGTCCTAATAGGAAATGCACAGCTTCTGGTGTCTCCGCTTTGCCATCACGTGCTGGGCACATGCTTCTCTGCCCATAGGCTGATCCAGCATTAAGAGTACAGGCAGGACACTTCAAGGAGGGCCTCTCAGACCTTGTAGAAATGACCACAACTGCTTGTAGATCAGTTACGTTATTTTAAAATGAGTGTGAATCTACATACCTCACAATCTAACACACAAGAGCCTAGCAGAGTGCCGCAAACCATATGCAGTGGTACGAACTACATTTGAATTCAGTTTTCTCTTGGAAAAATCCAAGAAATACCTCTGTACCATTTGCATAAACTAAGGGTTCTTGGTGATTCCTTTCAGGGAAGAGTAGGGGCTCTATCAATATTTTCTGGTCTAAATTTTATAGAGATTTGTGTATCTGATTATCTATAATTGCCACTACTTCAGTCATATCTATTCATGGGTATTTGTGGGTCAAAGTGAGAGAGACAGGAAGGCTAGCTTTCTTCCAGTGCCATACGGTATTTATTCTTTGGAGGAAAGCTTATTTCTTTTCTTCTATAACATCAATGATTTACCTTGTTCATGCTATAAGCATTAGATCTAAGATCTATTAGCAATATTAAGGTAGTCTTATTACTGCCCATTTACCAGCAGCACAAAGGCAGAATCTGGTAACTGTGTGTAAGTGATGGTTTGTGTATCTGGTTAGCCAGCATACTGAACGAGGATTTTCAGTGGAATCTTGAGGCGTGAAAGGTTTTGAGGCATGGAGTGCTTGTTTGTTTGATATCTCACTGATGCCCAGATTGGTCCGACTTACGTGACTGACTAGGCAGACACTTTCTCCCCTTCTCACTACTTTATGTGCATTGTTGCAGAACAAACTTTCTTTTTTTTTGGACAGAAAAGCATAACATTCCTGGAGAAAGGTGTTCTGACAGTTTTTCCTTACAAAAAAAATATCTAAATAAATCTAAGGTTCTGATTTTATTTTGTTACTTGGAATTCTAACTAACTCAACTGCCATATAACATATTTTAAAAATTACAGGTAATTAGTAACCTTCTTCTGAACAATGCAGAGAAAGCTGTGCAAGCATTTCTTCCTCTGTGTAACTAAAAACCAAATGCATCAGGCAACAGATAAAAGAAAGCACACACTTGCCAATGTTTCCAATTGTGGTGGTTGCTTAGTCACTAAACTGTGTCTCTTTTGTGACCCCAGGGACTGTAGCCTGCCAGGCCCCTCTGTCCATGGGATTTCCCAGGCAAGAGTCCTGGAGTGGATTGTGTTTCCTTCTCTAGGAGATCTTCTTGACCCAGGGATTGAACAGCATCTCTTGCATTGCTGGTGGATTCTTTGCAGCTGAGCCACCAGGGAAGCCCATGTTTTCGGTGAGCACATATTTGAATACAGTAAGCCATTACTTAGGAGAATTATTTAAAATCAAATTCAGCAGAACTCTCCCTAATATTATATACCTGTGACATTATCTGGAGAAGGCAATGGCAACCCACTCCAGTACTCTTGCCTGGAAAATCCCATGGATGGAGGAGCCTGGTAGGCTGCAGTCCATGGGGTTGCAAAAAGTCAGACACGACTGAGCGACTTCACTTTCACTTTTCACTTTCATGCATTGGAGAAGGAAATGGCAACCCACTCCAGTGTTCTTGCCTGGAGAATCTCAGGGACAGTAGAGCCCAGTGGGCTGCCTTCTATGGGGTCGCACAGAGTCGGACATGACTGAAGCGACCTAGCAGTAGCAGCAGTGACATTATCACCAAAATATAACATCATAGACTTGCTGTAAATTACTTAGAGATGTGTTCTAACTGTTCACTGTGATCGTGTTAATGTGAAACAAGACGAATAAGCATCTGAAGTGAACAATTCCATGTTTATGTCATGCCTTCACTTATTTTTCACCTTTGATTGTTTTTATTTCAATAGAAAGGGGGAAACTCTCAAAATGCAGTCTTCACTGTCTTGTGAAGTTGATTTCTCCCAGCCTAGACATTTTCATTTGGTGTGAGGGCTCTGACATATTTCATCAACACCCTTCTTTGGCGTTAAACAAGAAAATATATTCAGTCAATTTCCTATGATAAGTGAGGGGATGCTGTTGTGACTCAAAATATATCTATATTATCTCTATGAAAAAATTGTGAAGGACTAATTTTGGGGCCAGACACTATCAATTTTATTGTTCTGTTCACACAAGCTGTATGACAGCATTTCTAAGTTTGACAGATTTGTCTGAAATAGTAATCAAAGGAATGCCTAAGTTTCAAATATGTATTTTTCTAAGGACCTATACACTAAAGAAACTTTAAAGATACTCTGCTTTGTGACAATTTAAGAAATTTAAAAACTCAGTTGCTTCAGCTTTAGACAATACTGTGCTGCTTTCTAGAATAACCCGGATCTGCTGGCATGAGTAAAAGTGTCCACATTTTTTGAACCACAAGCTAGAATCACACTCTGAATCGATCTGAAGAACTCCAAAGACAAAATTTTAATGCTAACAAATCATCTTCTCTCAACATCAAAGTTGTCGCTGTAATTTAAGTTCAGCTTCTTTGAAAGCTTCTCATTGCTATTAACACATTGGTATTCTGTTGGGTACATTATTAAACCAGTAACACAATGGATGGGCACACATCCATGGATGTGAATGTGTGTGCAGTATGCACACACATACGCATTTGTGAGGCGATGTGTGTTGTAAAATTCGTACACTTCCTGAGTTATCACACCTGAGTTTTTAAAGAGCATCAGTCTGTGCCTTATAACACATAAATGGTTTCAAAATGACTTTGTTTATCACAGGAAAAAATCTGGTCTAAGAATTTGATAACTATTATTTGAGCCCTGGCTTTTCTAGTTAATTGCTGTGTAGCACCATCCTTTTTTATCTGTGAAATGGGGGTAATAAAATGTGTCTGGAATCATATCAGTGGTAAAAAGAAAAGTACTGGTGAGCATGTGAAGAAATTGGAACCCTCATACAAATTGCAGTGAGAATGTAAAATGGTACATTTTATATGGAAAAAGAGTCTGACAGTTCCTCAAAACTTACACATAGAGTTGCTATATGACCCAGCCATTCCACTCCTGGGTATCTATCCAAGAAAACTGAAAACATATGTCCACATAAAAACTTGTACACTAATGTTCATAGTGGCATTATTTATAATAGCCCCAAAGTGGAAACAACTCAAATGTCCATCAGCTAATTAATGGATAAACACATATAGCCCATCCATACAATGGAATGGGCCTCCCCGATGGCTCAGCAGGTAAAGCACCTCCTGCAATGCAGGAGATGCAAGAGACATGGGTTCCATTCCTAGGTCAGGAAGATCCCCTGGAGCAGGAAATGGCAACCACTCTAGTATTCTTGCCTGGAAAACCCCTAGGACAGAGGAGGCTGGTGAGCTACAGTCAAAGGGTTGCAGAGAGTCCGACACTACTGAACGACTAATACGGCGCATACAATGGAATTTTATTCAACAGTAAAATGCATGAAATACTAATGCAGGTTGCAGTATGGCTGGACATTGAAAAGGTTGTGCTGGATGACAGAAGTCAGTCACTAAGTGCCACATCTTGTGATCCCGCTTATATGAAATGTCCAAAACAGGCAAATCCATCCAACGGAGGGAAGAGTAATGGTTGCCAGAGTCTGAGAGTAAGAGACGAAGCAGGCATGAGGAGTAGCTTCTGATGGGTCTGGACCCCCTGGACCACAGCCCGCCAGGCTCCTCTGTTCATGGGGATTCTCCAGGCAAGGATAATGGAGTGGGTTGCCGTGCCCTCCTCCAGGGCATCTTCCCAGCCCAGGGATTGAACCCAGGTCTCCTGCATTGCAGGCGGATTCTTTACCATCCGAGCTGCCAGGAAAGCCCAAGAATACTGGACTGGGTAGCCTATCCCTTCTCCAGGGAATCTTCCCAACCCAGGAACTGAACCGGGGTCTCCTGCCTAGAGAGACAGGCAGATT
This sequence comes from Ovis aries, assembly GCF_016772045.2. Taxonomy (NCBI): domain Eukaryota; kingdom Metazoa; phylum Chordata; class Mammalia; order Artiodactyla; family Bovidae; genus Ovis; species Ovis aries. The sequence continues at coordinate 8,740,601 of NC_056066.1, forward strand.
CTTTACCAGTTGAACTGCAGGGGAAGCCTTGAAATGTCCAGAATAGGCAAATCCATAGAGATGGGGAGAAGATTAAAGGCTGCCAGAGTTTGGGAGTAGATGAGGCAGGAATGGGGAGTAACTTCTAATGGATATGTAGCCTCTTTGGGGAGAGATGAAAATTTTCTGGAATTAGATGATTATGATCATTGGCCAACTCTGTGAAAATGCTAAAAAGAAAAAAGTAAAATAAAATAACACTGAATTGCATAGTTTAAGAAAGTGAATTTTATGGTATAGGAATTTAAAAAATAATTTTAAAAAACCCTGCCCTGCCTATATCAGAGGATTGTTGTAAGAAACAAATACAACTGGAAAATCCTATAAACTCTAAATCACATACAGAAATCTACTACATGGACAAGAAAAGAGCCTCAGTGTTTGCAAGTGGATAAGGGGAGTTTGCATGAAAATCATCTTTATGCCCAGTCCTGGGAAAGTCACCCAGGCAGCTAATTCCCCTGAGGACACTCTCCATGAAGAGTTTTATGAAAGTTATAAACTCACAAAGAAGACTTTATTTTTAAAAATGGAAGGCACAGGAGAAATGTAGAAAAATGGAGCTTTTCTCTGGGATCCGCCACTCTCTACTTTACACGTAAGTACCAGATATATAACAACTGGCCTGCTAGACCAAAGATCCCTGATGGACAGAAGCTTCACTTTGTTCATCTCCATATCTCTGGATCCCTGGACACAGTGCTCTGCCTGTGGGGACTGCTTAGCTGATACCAGAAGAGCTTTGCTGAGACTTAAAAAAGAATTCTCTTTGGAACCCAAAGCAAAGTCTGCAGGCTATCGAATGGACTACAGGCACCTCCCTCTGAGGGCCTCACATACTGTGGCTTTCCTGTTTAAGTGAGGAAGGATGTGAGCTCACCCTAGGGCTCCAGGCAGAGTAAGAATTGAGATCAGTTCATTTCTGCCTTTAGGCCACCTTGATGCATATCCTCCAAACTCTTCCTCTGGGCTACTCTTTGCAACTTCCCAAGTGTGATAATCCCTCAGTCTTCCTGCCCTTTTTGCCCCTGTCTAATGAGAGCTGCTACAGCACTTGTTACCAGGACCGTTCCTTTAGAACTTGCCTATCTTAGCTTTCACAACAACTTTCTCCTCTGTGGGCACCTCTCTAGCGTAAGCCCTCTGCAGTCTCACTCATTCACCCTCTGCTCTGCTTAGACAGCAGTGTGTCTTTCCTTACTCATACCAGTCAAATCCTAACACTTTGGTGATTTTGAGACTTCAGTTAACTGCTTACGTGTCCTTGATCCCCAAATCATAGCTCCAGCAAAGATCTTTCTCTTGACCTCCGTAACTAAATATCCAACTACTAATGAAAGGTTCCATTGTGTATCTAGGTTAACCTGCTTGAAATTCTCTAGCCAGCACCTTTGTGAGTGTCACCAACATCAACCCTGAGATGCAGACAGAAATAGAGGTGCGATTCTAGATTTCTCTGCCCCCCTCCTTTCCTTCCAGTGAGTCACCTATTTGCAGCCCATTAGACCTCCCTCATGTTTCCCATATCTTTTTTAGATGTGTTCTCACTAAAGCAGACTCTGAGGCAAGTATCTGGGTTCAAAGAATTTATTGGGGGTTTATTTTTCCAGAAAGCACCATGAGGGAGTCGAGAAAAAAGGTAGGAAGGAAGAAAATCTATAAAGTGCATCAATAAACAGTCTAGCTGTGATATCTTTGAGAGACCATGGAGAACCCACTTAAGAATCATCCCACTGATGCCAAGGAGACTGGGATTTTTATCTACCAAACCTGTCCCTTTTTGTTTGAGGTTACCCTTTTAGGGGAGGAAAATTACTCTTTTGAGTTCTTGTCTGAGACCCCTATAATGAAAACCATATTAACAAGAGAAAAACAAACAGAAGTTTATTAACACATATACCTCATATACCCATGGGAAATACCGTAGACAAACAAGTGACTTGAAGAAGTGGCTTAGATTTCAAACTTAAGTGCCATCTTAATAGACGAAGAAGAGGAGGATGTATACCTCTTCAGTTCAGTTCAGTTCGGTCACTCACTCGTGTCCAACTCTTTGCGACCCCATGAATCGCAGCATGCCAGGCCTCCCTGTCCATCACCAACTCCCGGAGTTCACTCAGACTCACATCCATCAAGTCAGTGATGCCATCCAGCCATCTCATCCTTTGTTGCCCCCTTCTCCTCCTGCCCCTTAGGGGAGAGTTAATGATTTGGGGGGAGCTATGAAGGTTTGTGACAGAGCTTGTCACAACTTTAATCTCCTGTGATAAGGGTCAATCCCTGGTCAATGACTCTCCGATGGAGGGGAATCTATGACCCTTGAGTTTCTTTGGAGGATTTCTCTTTAGGCAGATAAGGAATGTTCAGAGAAAGGCTCTCTCTGCATTTGCTGTTTTTTTTCTTTTCTTTTTAAGTGCCAACAACTCAAAACAGTTAATACACCAAAGTGGCATATTTAAGGCTGGCATGTTCTGAACTCCTCTGGTCTTATTTTGGGGTGGCCTATTCCACTAGCCTTCACCCCTCACATAGTGAGGACCTCCTGTAGCCAGAGACCACCCTCAGGCAAAGACTCTGAAGCCACAGGTGGATGGAAATGATGTGGGGAGGATGTCTGGAAGGGCCAGGGCCAGGGAGGCAGCTGAGAGCCTCTGCTGCACTGCCCCTCTGCCCCATCCCAGGTACCATCTTCCATCACTTCTCAGCTGAACCGTGGAGCTTATTTTCTTCAAGTTCTTGAAACTTTAACTTTTCTACCCATCTTGCTACAGTTGTCCTCAACATGCACACACACACATATACACACACACATGCACACACACGTCATCCTGACCATTGTGTATCTCCCTTCCTTCTAATTAGAAACTCTTAAGAGCTCCTGTAGTTTTCATGATGAAGCCCAATTACCTTAACCTGTGCTTCCCGGACTATAGGCAAGTTTGGGACGCCAGGCACCCAGGACACTATAGCAGACTCACAAGGATAGGGCAGGATACTTTAAAATTTTGAAAGAAATGCAGATAGTCAACATCTGTTGGACAGCATGTAGGCTGTTATTTTCAAGATAATGCACAGTTTCAAATTTGTGTAATACAATATCCCTTTCTATGATGCCATGGAATCCCCAGGCTGAACTTTTGACTGTTACTGTGATAAACAAGGAAACACTGGGTGAGAATCCATGTGGAAAGGAAATGTGAGTGGCAGAGTCCAATCTGGTTCCAAAGTTTAAGGACTTGTGCTGTTCCAACAGGAGCCCCATCTCACTAGCAAATGATCGTGGTTATTTAAGAGTGAAATCAAAGTATTATGTCTCCTTTCCATTTACACATCACCTTTTCAAATGGCTACTGAGTTATTAGTACACAATTTCTTACCTTGTTTGCACCCGACTGTGTAAGAAAGGAAACAGTTAGGCGTTTCTTTTTGCCGTAGGACAGCATGAAGAAGACTGTAAGGGAACTGAGATGTTTGGGTGCCCTACCTTAGGTCCTTTTCACAAGGCTCTTGCCAGCCTCTTACTCATCTGCCTCTACTTCGTATTCAGATTTTTCACATTGTGGAAGGTCTGAGAAGCTCATCAGGTGGTTATGCCATAGCGTGATTCTTCCCCTCGTTCTTTGTCCCTCACCCCCTTTTAGCCAGCCCTCCACAACTCAGCTTTAGGGACACTTCTGCTAGAACAAGAGTGTCCCGTAACTGGGGCCTTTGCCTCAGGCAGGATTTAGATGCCCCTCTGTCCCCGTAGCACCCTTTGTACTGCCTGTGGGGCGCCATTTGCGCTGTACCCCACAGGAGAGCCACTTGTCTGTCTGCCCCTCGAGTCCATGATTTCCATGAACTCCATTGCGTCTGCGTCAAACCCCTTGCTGGTGTTTTAATTGGGATCATGCTAATTGAATGTATGGTTGAGTATCATGAGTGCCTAACATGGTATTATAGTTTCTTCCAAAATGGTGAATGAATCAAAGAATGAAAGTAAAGGCAAGAATGAATGTAAGAATATAAGAACAAACCTTGACCCTCTTCCTTCTTGTTTATGTTTGAAACATCTTATGTCATGAGATCTTTGCATGTGCCACAGGACCCTTGCGTATTCCACCCTCTCTGTCTTAATCTTCTCTCCCCTTTCACTTGGGTTATCTGCCCTCTTCATCTGTACATCTTCTTCAGGGAAACATTTTGCATTGATATATGTGTGATTATTTGAATAGTTTCTTCTTCCCTAAATCACAAGTTCCATGAGGGTAGGGACAGGATCTATCTTACTTACCAATAGCATCCGTAATTGAGCATATTGCCAGACACATAGCAAGCAGTCAGTAAATATTTGTGGAATGAGTATGGGAAGAATAAATGAATGATTAGTCTATGAGAGCTGTGTTTGTAAGTATCAAGACCTGATGAGTATTTTAATGTGATTGTGAGAAACAATTTTTCCCACAGAAGGTGAGAAAATTTCCTGCTTTGTGAGAACAAAAGGCATTTGGGGAAGGGAGGGCAGGGATTGGAATTTTAATTTTGATTTGGAAAGAAACCAGGAAAGATTTCAGGTTTATGGAATAAGGAGTAGGGGTCAGGTAATCAAAACAGGACTGGATACAATATCCAAAGTTCTGTTTAGTTAACTGCTTGGGATATTTCACCTCAAAACGGATTGCCTGCAATTGTAAAACTGCCATGTGTTCATTTGCTGGAAATTGATGAAGTTAGATCCATGATAATGCCATGTGTTTGCTCATTCCTTGGTTAGAAAACCTCAGACTTAACATTTCCCACTTCACACTCTCACTGAATATATGTGACCTGCACTCTTTTACAACATGCTGCTCAATGAAGTTGTAGCAAAACTGGCATGGCTAAGGATTTTAGGATGGGAAGTAAGCAAACAGCAACAAGAAAACCCAAACAATAAATTGTGTCCCTGTAACCCTTAATGAAGGACTTCAGAGTAAAATAGAATGCCAACACCAACTTTAGAGGAAACTCATTCATTATGAAGGTTGGGAAGGTTGGAATTGTATATTGGTTCCTTACTTTCAGTGATATTTATAATATTTCATCCTTCTCCCTCCCTTCCTCCAGTCTTTATTTTCTTTTTTTACTATCTTTATTTCCAAATAACTATTTTTAAGTTAATCTGCTTTTTTTTTCAGTTTAAGAGACTGATTCTGAGGCATCAAATTAGTAGCCTAAAATTTTAAATTGAGAACATTCTAGGTAACAGCCTAAAAAATACAGCTACCCAATACACAGTTAATTAAATGTATCTGATTTATTATTTTTTGAGGTTGATAAGCCCCAAGTATGAATTCTTTGGTTCAAATCAGGAAGTGATATTAAGAAGACAGCAGAAAGGAAAAATAATTAGTCTTTTGTAAGAGGTTACATAAATGATGTCTGTGCAATCCTGACTAACTTTGACAGTTCAGTCTCTTTATTTCAAGATCCAGTCATTTGAGATGTTTGATATTATATGGATTTCAGATACCATGTAAACAAAGAGCTAGCATAAAGATAATTTTATTGCATATATTTCTGTGAATTGATTTTAAGCAGTTATATCAGGCTTCTCATTCAGTTCTGAGTCAGTCAGGATTGCCTGGGTCCTGATCAAGTGACTCCCCGTGTGTTGGTGGCTTACAAACCCTCCTGTTTAGTTCTTACCCAGCCTGCATGTCCATCATGGGGGGAGCTTCAGCTCTTCTTAAACATCACCTTCCCTCTGGGACCTAGATGACGGGGGTGCCTCTCACTAGAATGAGGCCTGTCTCTGCAAGAAGTGAAAGAGAGAAGACAGTTCTTAAAGCTTCTGCATGTCACTTACTCTCACATTTCATTAACTGGAACAAGTTACACAGCTATACCTGAATTTACTAGGACAGGGGAACAAGGAATATAATCTTTTTTCAGGGAAAAGGTACCAAATACATGTGAAAGTCTACACTCACTCCTTCATATTTTGGATCTGCAAACATCCTCAGGAGGATTAAGACACGAGTACAGGATAACTGGCAGAGCTGAGTCTGGACTCAGATCTCTGTTTTCTCTTCTCCCCAATGCCTCTTGCATGTGAACTTGTGGACATGCCGTCGTAGCTAGACTCACAGAGAAGGATGCCACCTGGAGAGGCTGGCTGCTCCCCAGGGCCTGTCTCACACATGGTGCAGCTTTGCCATGGTCAACACACTGTCTCTAGGTCTGTGGGTCCAACATTTGCTCTCGCTCAGGTTCTATATCAGTCTGGAATCAGTCATGGAAGCAGAACCGCTGTATAGTATGGTGAAAGGGATTTGTTACAGTAACTAGAAATTAAACCACATGGGAGAATCTGGGAAAATTAAAGTCCTGGAGGGAGGCTGGAGGCTCAGAAGAGTCACAAATGAGTTACTCTGATAATCCAAGCATGTCCAGTCATCAAAACAGGATGGTGAAGAGGTCTGTAGGAATCCTGTGGGGAAACTGGGCTTCTATGTGACTAGCAGCCCTGCTGGACTAGTGTTAAGCATCTGTGGTTGGCCTGGGGTCATGATGGTTTAAGAAGTTCAGGAACTGATGAAGAGAGATAGCCATCTAGAGCTCAGGGGCCGCTCTTCGCGGGTTTGTACCTGCAATGCATCTCACCATTACGGCCTGCCGAGCGGCATGGCTGCTCCTTCCCCTCTGCCTTTCAAATCAACCTTGGAAACAATACAGGGCAAGGATTCTAGAGACACAGTGGCAGCTTTACCAAGCAGACTTAATGCAGCCTCTCACACATTCGAGGGCGAAGACACCTGGTCAGACCCATGCTAACCCAGTGTAGGAGTTTCCTCCTGCTGCTGTGACAAATTACTCCCAGCTTAGTGGCTTACAGCCACATGGATTTTTTACCTTACAGATCTGGCGTTCTGAAGTCTGAAGTGGATCTTACTAGGCTATAATCGATGCATTCGTAGGTTGTGTTCCTTCTGGAGGTTTCAGGGGAGAACCCATTTGTTGCCTTTTCCAGCTTTTAAAGGCCACGTCACTCCAACTTCTGCTGCTCTCCTCGCACCTCCTTCTCTCAATCTGACTTTCCTGCCTCCCTCATTTCCCTTAGCACTTTTGTGATTACATTAGACCTAACTGGATAATCTAGGATAACCTTCCTGTCTCAAAACCATTAACTTAATCTCATCAGCAGAGCTCTTTTTGCCATATAACATGACACATTCATAGGTTCTGGGGGCTGGACATGAATGGCTTTGGTAGGCTAGTATTCTGCCAACCACACTAACTCACAAGATCATGGTAGTCTGTAGGGTTGGCAAAATAAGAGCCTGTGGGTCGAGTCTGGCCCATTGCTTGTATAAACACAGCTTTCTTGGAAAAGGCCAGGATCATTTGTTTGTGTTGCCCTTGGCTGCTTTGCACTAGGATAGCAAAACTGAGTAGCTGGAACTGAGACCGTATGATCCACCAGGCTAAGATATTTACTATTAATATCTCATCTTTCATAGTGAAAGATTCCTGGCCCCTGGTCTACAGGCCAGAAGACTGATTTGTTGATTTATGATAAGAAGCTTGGCTATATACAGGAGCCCCACCAGCTTCAGATTTGTGAGATAATATTTCCCTGTGTTTCATCTAGTGCAAAGCAAAATTATAATAAGGTTAACTACAGTGCCAGGAAGCACTTCAGATTATTTGTGAGACAGTGAACTCTAGAACAGTGAGTTATGAGCAGGGAAATTGCCACCTGCACTGTCACCATGGACGGCCCCTGGGGTGGACACTCATGACTGTGGGTGAGGTCATAGCTTCCCTTGGGACAACACTCTAGAATTCTGCTCAAAACTGATTCATTGTCACTCTCTAGATTCCTTTTTCCATGTTGAAGATCCCAACCTCTTTTCCCACTGAGTGGAAAAAAAAATTACAGAGGCTATCAGTTCAGTTCAGTTCAGTCACTCAGTCATGTCCGACTCTTTGTGACCCCATGAATCGCAGCACGCCAGGCCTCTCTGTCCATCACCAACTCCCAGAGTTCACTCAGACTCACGTCCATCCACACCCAGTTCACCATATTAGAATGCGTTACCTCAAATGCCTAAACTGCCCAGGCAAAAACTAGTTTGGATTGTTTTGTATTATCAAGGGCTTATTTCATTTATTTTTGGTTTATTTAACTTTATTTTCAAAGATAATCATCAGATTTTACTGATCACTCTGTCCTCCATCCTGTACCATCCACAGATAAATGTCCCTTGGAATAACTTACAGGACTCGTAACTGTATTTTGTTTTGTTTTGTTTTCAATCATACACTCAATTAGTTCTGACATGGGGGGCACTCATTTTAAAAATGTTTCTTCCACCTGCAAGGAAACAAGATAGTTAATGCAAAAAATAGCGTATTTAACCTGGTTATATGGTTTATCTCTCTATGCCTTGTGAGGCAAAATGATGGGATTTTGCCAGGTTAAGAGGTAATTAAGATTTTCCTTCAGCTCAAAAAAAGAAAAAAATAAAGGTAAAACATACAAATTCCATTAACTCTTTCCAGGACTATTCGTCCTAAGGGAAAACCAAGATGTGTCAGCTAGAATCGTTAATGACTTGGTAGATATTCAAATGTGATGTGATTTCTTGAAACTTTCGTCATCTCCAGTTTTTTCATAAGTTGATTCTTAGCGGTGCAAGGAAGACCATGGAACAAACTGCCTAGATTTGAATCTGAGCTCCATATGCTGACTGTGTCACTGCAGCCTGTGATTTCATTGAGTCTCATTGATCTCATCTGTAGACAAGGGAAATTAACAGCTTTTACTACAGGTAGAATTGTACTAGTTAAATGAGTTCATACATGTCAAGTGCTTATAATAGTACCCACTAATATACGTATTAATAAAGTTCTTTATCATCTAACAAATAAGATGCTAATTATATTGTAATCAAAACAGTAGCTTTCTGAGGGTATTTTTTAATTGTAGTTGACATATAATGTTATGTTGGTTCTGAGTGTATAACATAATCTACATTTTATATATATTATGAATTGATCACTACTGTGAGTCTAGTTAGTAAGCATCTGTCAATATATAAAGTTATTATAATATTAATACAGTATTATTGACTGTGTAAATTGTATCCCCATTTATTGTATCCTCAATTACTTTACAACTGAAAGTTTGTAGCTCTTAATCCCCTTCACCTATTTTGCCCTGTGCTCCATGCCCACCCTTCTGGTGACCAGCAATTTGTTCTCTGTATCTATGAGTCTGTTTCAGTTTTGTTAGTATTTTGTCATTTGTTTTGTCAGATTTCACATATAAGTGAAATCATACAGTATTTGTCTTTCTCTTTCTGATTTATTTCACTTAGCATAATACCCTTGTTGTCCACCCATGTTGTCAAAGTGGCAAGATATCACTTTTAATGGCTAAGTAATATTCCTCTGTGTGTGTGTGTGTGTGTGTGTGTGTGTGTGCATGCCACATCTTCTTTACCCATTTATCTGTCAGTGGACCCTCAAGTTGGTCCCGTATGTTGGATATTGTAAATAATGCTACAGTGAACACAAGGTGAATTTATGGATCTGATGGTTATTCTGAGTTTTTGAAGAGGGGGAGAGGAGCCTCCATATAGTTTTGCATAGTGGCTGTACCAGTTTATATTCCTACCAATAGCTACAAGGATTCCCTTTTCTCCACATCCTCACCAACACTTGTTATTTATTGTCATTTTCATGATAACTACTCTGACAAATGTGAGATGGTATTTCATTTTGGTTTTTATTTAAATTTTCCTGATTAGTTATATGGAACATCATTTTTTATCTGTCTGTTTGGCCATCTGTATGTCTTCTTTGGAAAAATCTGTTCAGAGCCTACTTTACCATCTTGAGCCAGAACTCACTCTATTTTTTTTTTTCCCCAGCAGACAAAGTGATTGAGAATCAGAGTAGTTAACTAACTTGCTAAGGGTCACAAGTCTAGAATATTGTAATGATGGAGGTAGAATTCTGTTCTGATTATAAAGCCTGTGGACTTAATGCACCAATTGCAAAACATGAATTCTTTGAACTGTGAATCATTTAGGGCCAAGGTATGCCATTCCTTAGCAATTCAGAAGCTGGTAGTTGATTGAACACAGCATGATGGTACCTCAGCTAACTGGAATCCCTGAGACACATCACCTGGAGATCTGGTCAAAACCGAGACTTGACAAAACGTTTAGGATATTATTTAATATTGGGGTATTTGCCAAAACCTTTAAAATGTTATTAAATTTTTTGGTAGAACTCTCTGTAAAATATGCTATACATTTCCCTGTCTTCTTATATAGATTATATTGAAGATGATTTAAGATTATATTAATGACTCAATCATTTATTACTATGGATTTTATTTTTATTCTGTATTATAATAAAGGACCATTATAAGAGTTGATTGAAATAGAGAGGAATATTATTGACACAGACTGTTATGTATTTTGAAGTTCCTGTGCTTGATTTGTAAACTCTTAGGTGTTTCATGTTACAGTGGTTGCTACTTCTCCTTATCAGTGTATCGTGTGGACTGTCAGTCTTCCAATATCCACCGGATATATCTATTGATCAAACACAGCGCTAGGTTTACTAAATCTATTGTAAGATGAGAGACCACCACCTTGATAGTCTTCGTAGTGTTTCAAATGAGGAGATTAGAATATTTATAGAATAAGGTATGAAGTGGGTGGTTTTAAGATGGGTCTTACAAGGCAGGGAGGTGGCTGTGATTTGGCAGAGTTTGATGCCATCGTAACTCTGGACTGGTGGACACAGGTGCCAAGAGCCTTGATGATCAAGCTGTTTGTGTTAATAAGCCATGTCAGTTGGCTCACAGTTATGTTTTACAAGAAGATATATTTCCTGGAGTAAGAAGCTAAGCTATTTTTGCCTCCTTCCAACATTAAAATAGGCAACACTCCTTGATTTCAGAAGTACAAGGGCAAGAATGTATACTGGTTTGCTTTCTCTCTTCCCTTTATGACTTGGCATTTCTATCTGCTATGGAATGGGAAGCATGATAACTGGAATTGTGAGTCAACAGTCTCTAAAAGTTAAGTGGGAGGCTGAGAATCTGACATGTGCATGTGATTTTTGTTTTCACTTTGGCAGCAACCATGTTTTTTCTTGCTTAATTCCTGGATGGCTTCTTAATGTCACGTAGCCAGCATCGTCACCTTGCTCATCATCCACTAGGCATTATTACGGTACTGTGAATGATGGGTTGGTCAATTTTAGTAGAAATGAATCATGACCTTTTTTAATTTCTCAAATTAATATTAGTTGTTTTTATCCTCTTTATTAATATTCAGTTTTCATTATTCTGTTGAGTTTTTCATGGCTCTTAGTATCTTCATTTTTGAATTTGAAAATTTATAAAATAATGCTCTTTGGATACAGGATTTTTTTGTTTATTATGTTTTAACCATGAACATAAGAACGTCTGGGAATTTTATCCATACTTTCGGAAGAGTTCTGGAGTACTTGAGCTATATTATTGAAGTAATAATCAGAGACATTGGGATTTGAAGTATTTTATTGAGTGTGTCTGAAGTATATAATTAATATCTAAAATACAATGTGTATTGTTTTACATCTGCAGTCTAGCAACTGGAGAACAGTTAAAAAAAAGATCAAAGTCCTAATTATGTAGTAGCAAACTGGGAAAAAATGAATTTGATCCATTACTTAAAACTTCTGGCTGTTTATAGTAATTTAAACCAATTGAAAAGTAAGATACTTGTTCTGGCCAGCAAAAGTCCTTTCTAAGAATTATGTATGGTAAGAGGATATGAGAAACTGATCAAGCAAGGGTTTTGAAGTCTCATTAACCATGGGAATTTTAGTGACTTGACATGGATATCGGAGACTTGGATGTATTTTGAAATGACAGCAATTCCCTAACAATATTTGAAACCTATTTTTGTTACTGCTGTCAATGTGTTTATCTTTTTTTTACTTTTTTTTAAAGTCATATTTCAGTCATATTTGCTGGCTTCTGACCCAAGGAAGTGGAGAACTAGTCTTCAGGAGTTTTTACAGTAAAAAGCAAGTTCCAGTTTTATTATTAAATTAACAGTTTTTATGTAGGGAGAATTTGTGGAAACCATACTACAGATAACAATGTGACCTCTTCCCTTTCAATTTTCCTACTCTTGACTAGAATGTATGTATATACATTCACACAGTAAAAGATATGTGTATGAATCTGCACTGCACATCTGAATTTTCTTAGTATGAACATATATGTGAAATACCAAGTGAGACAGGTTATGATTTATGTCATTCATATACCATGAATTAAAGTCTACTTAGTAACACAGTTGTCAAATTAAGGAGAGACAAATATAAGCCTCTGGGGCTAAGTGTAGGTGACTGTGCTTCAGTGATTTATGAATATGGTCATGAAATTGAATTTAACAACATAGAAAAAGAATTTATCGAGTACTTATTAAGTGACAGGAACGTATGCTGAAAATATAGAAATAAACGGTTCTGGTTCTGAAAATTTCACAGTATGTTGTTCCTTTTATCCAAGGGGGATTGGCTTCACAGTCCCCCACAGATAACAAAACACACTAATACTCACATCTCCTCCTTAAAATGGCAGATAACCTACACACATCCTCCCGTATACTTTAAATTGTATCTGGATTACATATAATACCTTGAATAATGTTAAGTGCCATGTAAGTAGTTGTAAATACAATGTAGATATTATACAAATATTTGCCTGTACATGTCAAATTTAAGTTTTGTTTATTAGAACTTCCTATAATTTTTTTCCCAAATATTTTTGATCCACAATTGGTAGAATCTGCAGATGCAGAACCCTTGGTATGAAGGGCCAACTGTATAACTGTGAAGTAAGACCAATTAACTAAACAATATGGTAAGTAATAGAAGTATGTAATTGATACTGCCAAAGAATAATATTCAAAATGTTAAAATGATATGATCTTCACACAGATATAAAAGTGTCAAAGATTTCGCTCAACTCATTAATTAGTAAGAGAATCATCAAGGTGATTGAACCAATTCAAAGAGCATTTGTGGAGCTAGATATTTATAGGCAACTTTTTGTTGTCGTTGTTGCTCTTCAGTCGCTCAGTCATGTCTGACTCTTTGTGACCTCATGGGCTGTAGCATGCCAGGCTTCCCCATCCATCACCAGCTCCTGGAGCTTGCTCAAATTCATGCCTATCGAATTAGTGATGCCATCCAACCATCTAATCCTCTGTTATCCCCTTCTCCTCCTGCCTTCAATCTTTCCCAGCATCAGAGTCTTTTCCAGTGATTCAGTTCTTTGCATCAGTTGGTCAAAGTATTGGAGCTTCAGCTTCAGTATCAGCCCTTCCAGTGAATATTCAGGACTGATTTCCTTTAGGATGGACTGGTTTGATCTCCTTTCAGTCCAAGAGACTCACAAGAGCCTTCTCCAACACCACAGTTAAAAAGCAGCAATTCTTTGGGGCTCAGCTTTCTTTACGGTCCAATTCTCACATTCATACATGACTGCTGGAAAGATCATAGCTTTGACTATACAGACCTTTGTCAGCAAAGTAATGTCTCTACTTTTTAATATGCTGTTTAGGTTGGCCATAGGTTTTTTTCCAAGGAGCAAGCATCTTTTAGTTTCAAGGCTACAGTCACCATCTGCAGTGATTTTGGAGCCTTAGGAAGCATCACTATAAATCATGCTAGTGGAGGTATGGAACTCCAGCTGAGCTATTTCAAATCCTGAAAGATGATGCTGTTAAAGCGCTGAACTCAATATGCCAGCAAATTTGGAGAACTCAGCAGTGGCCACAGGACTGGAGAAGGTCAGTTTTCATTCCAATCCCAAAGAAAGGCAATGTCAAAGAATGCTCAAACTACTGCACAAATTACTGTGTAACCTCACTCTATTTGGGATATGTTCATAGTAATAACCAGTGAGTTGGGCAAAGCACATCCCCTAGATGATTTTTCAGTGAGTCTTTGCTCCTGCATGGTCTTGCCCATCTCTTTTCTTATTTTTTGAGTCGTCCATGTTTTTTTATTAATACAAAAAGTTCACGCACAATAGATTGTGGGACGGAGGAAGGCTAGTGAGATTCCAAGTCAAAGAAAGTTAAGGAGAGAAAACACTTGAGGTAAAGCTTCTATAAAAGAGTGGGAAATGTCCAGTAAGGCAGTCTCTTTTCAGGGCGAGTGGGGTTGGAGGGACAGTGACTGGTAATGGAAATGAGAAATAGGTGAACTCCACATGGCATTTCTTGAACAGTTGTGTATTTAAGTGTGTGACAGGTGAATCTCTATGACCAAGGGCCAGTGTATAAGAGATATTTCCTTGAGACTTTATTATATTGGTTATGGTGGTGGTTTTTAAAAAGTCAGAAAATCAAATCATCTGTGTACTGGTAAGGAGTCATAAATTAGTTATTTTTAAAGCCACAAATTCATATGTCAGAATCTTGACAGTCTTTTGGAGGAAAATGGCAAGGGTGATGGAAGCAGAAGGCAGTGAGGATAGAGGTCAGGATCCACTAGGCACTACAACCGAACAGAGCCTACCCATGAAATTCCTCTTCTGTACTCTGGGGGTTTTTCTCTCCCCGTTTCTTTCATTTTTATCCCTTTTCCATTCCTTTCCTCTCTTATCCCAGACATGAAATGTAATCTGGGAGCCATCACCATCTATACCTCATTGGCTGAGCAACATACATCTGAAAAAAACATCTATAAGTTTCCTTCCTAGGTTTCAGGCAAAGAAGATAAAGGACCAGGATGGAACAAAATGGAATGGAATCTCTCTGGAAACAGTTTTGTTTTGTTTTAAATGATTTCTGCTGCTAAAAAATATATTATTTACTTAGCTTATTTCTCTCTGATATTAATTTTCCTTTTACAAAACAAGCCACATCCAGAAATGTCTGTTAATTAAAATCCCTTTTACTAGCTGAGCTTTCCCAGAGGGTAAAAAACTATGGGCCACGGGATTATTGAATCTTTTTTAGCATTATTTGCCAGGAGGTGGTAAAATATGAGCATATCTCAAACCCTTGGCCTTGCTGTATGAACTACCCTGGTTAGAAACTTCCAGGCTCCATTTAACGTGGTATCAAACCAAGGGAGCTCTAATTACAAAATAAATGAGGTGTTGCTGTTGCCAACCATTGATATACAGCATTTATTTTATTTTAGCCTTTTTTTTTTAAAACTATTTACAATCAATCTTAGATCTACAACATTTAGTATTGATTTTGGAGAAGGCCAGTTTGGTTTTCCACATCAAACATGTCCAATATTTCACTTTTCATGTGGTCCTTTGGAATTAATTAGGGAACAATTTTAAAAGGGCCACTCCATATTTAATATATTAATAATATTTGTATAACCCCCCAAATTATGAATGCTTATTTTATTCATTTCTAATTGGGCAATTCCACATTTTGCTAACAAGTACAATTAATAAGCAGATTAATGCAAATTGGTTTGCTTTGACTAAGAATCTGAATCCTTTCAATAAAGAAACCCAGATTTTTGTGTATCTTGGGGGAAACACACACACACACAGTCTTTACTGAACACTTTTCTTTTAAGGTAACTTAATCATCTTGGGTCTTTTTAGATGAATAGCAGGATTTAGGCTTTTGGAAGAAAGTCTATATTCTGAATGAAATAGCTCCTATTCACATGAACCCATTAGCTGTAATTAGCATTTGAGTTTTAATGATACTGTATGGTGAAGCTGATTATGCCTGTGGGACTAAGGATGCAAGTCACTTCTATTGTTTATTGTATGCAAATCTAGCCACTCAGCTTAATTAGATGTTGAAATCCAGAACAATTATCAACAATTGCTTGAGTATTAATAAGCAGCATGAACTGCCCATCATGACTTTTTAAATGGCAGAGACTTATAAGTAATTAATTTGGCACCAACAAAATGTACAGAACTCAGAGCCCATAATTTGCACAATAAAGTCAAGGTTGGACCAATCTGGCTGACAACATTTCTGAGTCTTTCTGTTTCCTCTAAGAGTGCCTTTTTGATTTGTGAATATCAATGCAAGGTGTCTCTTATAATAAAATGAAGTTCAAAATAAAACTTAGTATTTTAAGAAAAGCCAGATCATGGACTGTTTTCAATCAGATATTCAATGGTTTATAATCTGGTGGGATTCTAAAAGGTCAATAAATAGAGTTCTTTCCAGTTATTGACACATTATACTCTGTATATATTGTGAATAAACATCACTCCATGAGTTAACATGTTGCGATGTTCTTCAACACAGCAGAACCTGAGAAAATTCTAAAGTAAATGTAGTTGATCTCATCTTCTGTGACTGCAGAATTGCAGGGAAAAAGTGGAAAACAGTGGCCATCTGATCACTCTGAAAGCTCTCCTCTGGTTCCCTGGCCTAATGGGTTCCCTGTAAACCTAATGGTTCACATTAGGTTTTAGTTTGTCCTAAAGAGGACATATTCAAAGCATATTCACACAAAATTGGAAGTCTCTTGCTTCCATTCACTTTTCCAAGACAAGTTGCTTCTGAAAATAGGACCCAGAGAAGGTAAATGCATTATCCGAAAGAAGAGGTGCCAACTTCCAGCCATCTTATGAGGTATTTTGAGATGTCTTTCCTGGATTCCTCAAATCTAGCTACATACTGACCTGTCCCACTTCATCTGAACAATAAGCCTTCAACCTTTCTTAGAAAGCTTCTGCTATCAAGATGTTGCAATAAGGGTGCTATCATGTGACACAAGTTTTCTATGTAATTTTAGCTGCATGTAGAAATACAGCTGCTTCTTAATAGATAGCAGATCTAAAGAGGGACACATCACAAGCAGGTTCCAGTTAAATTTGTATTTCCTATAAATATGCCAATGACACTGTACTCTTTTCTCTTCCTCCCTACTTCCCCTCTATCTCTCTCTTTTTCGTTTCTTTCTTTATTTTTTTCTTTTACTTTTCCTGAACTTTCTCTCACTGGAGAGAAAAAAAAAAAAAAAAAAAAGGAGACTGTAAGCATTCACACAGACATTGATCTGTTTTGAATTAGCTCAGTATGTTAACAAAGAGAAGAAAAGTGACTGGCTACCATTGTTCCAAAGGTTGATTTCTGATTTCTCTAACTTCTGTTGTGTCTGGATTTCTCTCTCCATTTTTCAAAGAATGACCCTCAATAGCTGAATAAATCAGCTAATAAAATGTTTTACCATCTGCTAATGGTCCCTGAGTGTGTCATGTGCGTGTTTGAAGGCTTCAGAAGGAAGTCCAATGGAGGGAAACCACAGGCCATTGTGAAAAGCAGCACTATCAGGTTTCAAAATATTGCAGAGCCTCCCTCTTCCCCCTAAGACTTTGCTTGTAAATATTTACATTGCTTGTCCAGGTGGTGGCAGAATTGGAAAATGTGGGTAATTTTTTTTCATATCTCTTAATAAGGTAAGAATAAATTCATAGATAGGAGTTGTATACTCTCACAAACATGTTCTGTTGATTTGGAAAGTTTTGTTTCTTTGTAATGTTTCTTTATCATATCAAGAGGAAGTGAAAAGATACAAGTTTTCTTCAGATTTTGAAGATGGTATATTTTCATACTGCCCTCACCTAAATAAATCTGAGTCCTTGGGAGCTTCCAAAATAGTTCAATTCCAGGCAATGAACTTTTATTGCATACTTACCATGTGCCATACATTGTGAGATGGTTAAAGAGCCTCTCCTGTGTAATCTGGCCAATGAAAGATTATACAGTTAAAGGAGAGAGGATCAGACTCTTGCTAAGTAGCTGTAAGCAAGTCTTAGCCAGAGTTCTGATGTCTTCCTCACCAACAAGGTGGTGCAAGGCAGTGGCCAGATGCCTTTTCTCTCACCTGGGGAGCTACAGTTACCTCCTGCCGGTTCTCCCTGTTTCTAATTCCCTTCCTCTCCAGCCCATTCTCAGAATCATAAATTTCCCAGATTTCAATTCCATGCCACTTGCCTCTTCTTTGAATGGATCCCTTAGATTGATCCATGGTCCTCTGTACCAAGTCTCAAATTCTCAAGATGGTTTTCAAGGCCAGCCATAATCTGTCTCTTGATCACCCCAAAGACCATGTCTCCCACCATGCTTGTTGGCATCCCCAACTTTTTGGCTTATTCACACAGAACTCCTCACAGTGGCCCAAATGGGATGTCTGTGTCTGCCTCTGTGCTGTTCTCCATGCAAGAAGACCAGCCACTGGCAAGGGTACCATGAGCGTGAGGGCCTCTGTTTTATTCCTGACTGGCAGGGCATGAGAAGGCTGGGCAAAGAGGCTAACTGGGGAAAGTAAGCAGAGTGTTTGTAGGCTTTATCAGAAAGAGGGAGGAATTATTCTTGGGGATGAGCAGCCATTGGTTTAAACAGTTTGGATTTGGTCAGAGAGGTGGAGAGAGACAGCTGGGGGCTAAAGTCGCAAGCTAGAAGCAATGCAAAGGAAGGAGTGGTTGTGGGAACAAGCCCATGTAAGGGCCTCAGGGGAAATCTCTCTATCCTCAGGCCCCTCACACGTCTGTATGCAGAACTGCCTTTCTGATCCCCTCCCCTCTGTGCACCCATGCCTGCCTGGCTAACTTCTAATAACTGTGGTTTGGAGTCTGCCACATACCTCCTGGGAACTCATCCCCTGCCTCCAGCCAGAGACCCCAAAGTTCTGAGCTCAAATCTGGAAGAGAGCCTGTCTCAGAGTGTTGTAATTTGCTGTTTGCTTTTCTGCCCACCGCGCCGCTTTTCTGCTCAGTGTCTGGAGGGCAGGGACAGGCCTTGGCCACCCGCATGTTCACAGAGCCCAGCAGGACGCCTGGCGCAAAAAAGGCTCTCAATACTTTTTGTCCAGTGTGTGTCATGAATGTGGAACAGTGTCAAACATTCACTGTAAGCCTCCCACCTCCAACCTAACCCCCTGGGAGGTCACTAGCCTCTCCCTCTCTCCACCCTTCTCATCAACAGATTTTTTGGCTTTTCTCCTTTGGATTTGGAGGCTGGGCAGAATAAACAAACAAAAATCAGGAAGTGGGAGTTGAGTGTGGGAAGCTGGTGAGAGAAGACAGAGAAACATACGGGGAAAGGCTGACATTTGAGGAGAGACTGCAAAAAGGGAGAGTTGTAGATTTGTTGCAGTTGATGCGTTCTGCTTGAGAAGGAGGTTTCCAAGAGCAGAACAGGATTTCAGAAAACTGTGGTAGAAAAAAAGGAGGAAATGGAGTATAAGATCATTATTGAGAATTATGATATTTGTAGGGGCTTCCCAGGTGGTGCTAGTGGTAAAGAAACCACCTGCCAATGCAGGAGACTTAAGAGACTCTAATTCGATCCCTGGGCTGGGAAGATCCCCTGGAGAAGAGCATGACAACCCACTCCAATATTCTTGCCTGGAGAATTCCATGGACAGAGAAGCCTGGTGGGCTGTGTTCCATTAGGATCACAAAGAGTTGAACATGACTGAAGAGACTTAGCATGTACCTGTTATTGGAGATAGCATTCCTATACACTAATAATGAAAAAATAGAAAGAGAAATTAAGGAAACAATTCCATTCACCATTGCAACGAAAAGAATAAAATACTTAGGAATATATCTACCTAAAGAAACAAAAGACCTATATATAGAAAACTATAAAACACTGGTGAAAGAAATCAAGTTCAGTTCAGTGCAGTTCAGTCACTCAGTCGTGTCCAAGACTTTGCAACCTCATGAATCGTGAAACAAACCAAAGAGGACACTAATAGATGGAGGAATATACCATGTTCATGGATCAGAAAAATCAATATAGTGAAAATGAGTATACTTCCCAAAGCAATCTATAGATTCAATGCAATCCCGATCAAGCTACCAACGGTATTTTTCACAGAGCTAGAACAAATGATTTCACAATTTGTATGGAAATACAAAAAACCTCGAATAGCCAAAGCAATCTTGAGAAACAAGAATGGAACTGGAGGAATCAACCTGCCTGACTTCAGGCTCTACTACAAAGCCACAGTCATCAAGACAGTATGGTGCTGGCACAAAGACAGAAATATAGATCAATGGAACAAAATAGAAAGCCCAGATATAAATCCATGCACCTATGGACACCTTATCTTTGACAAAGGAGGCAAGAATATACAGTGGATTAAAGACAATCTCTTTAACAAGTGGTGCTGGGAAAACTGGTCAACCACTTGTAAAAGAATGAAACTAGAACACTTTCTAACACCATACACAAAAATAAGCTCAAAATGGGTTAAAGATCTAAAGGTAAGACCAGAAACTATAATACTCCTAGAGGAGAACATAGGCAAAACACTCTCAGACGTACATCACAGCAAGATCCTCTTTGACCCACCTCCCAGAATATTGGAAATAAAAGCAAAAATAAACAAATGGGACCTAATTACAATTAAAAGCTTCTGCACAACAAAGGAAACTATAAGCATGGTGAAAAGACAGCCTTCAGAATGGGAGAAAATAATAGCAAATGAAGCAACTGACAAAGAACTAATCTCAACAATATACAAGCAACTTATGCACCTCAATTCCAGAAAAATAAACGACCCAACCAAAAAATGGGCCAAAGAACTAAACAGATATTTCTCCAAAGAAGACATACAGATGGCTAACAAACACATGAAAAATGTTCAACATCACTCATTCTCAGAGAAATGCAAATCAAAACCACAATGAAGTACCATTTCACACCAGTCAGAATGACTGCAATCCAAAAGTCTACAAGCAATAAATGCTGGAGAGGGTGTGGAGAAAAGGGAACCCTCTTATACTGTTGGTGGGAATGCAAACTAGTATAGCCACTATGGAGAACAGTGTGGTGATTCCTTAAAAATACTGGAAATAGAACTGCCATACGTCCCAGCAATCCCACTGCTGGGCATACATACCAAGGAAACCAGAATTGAAAGAAACACATGTACCCCAATGTTCATTGCAGCACTGTTTATAATAGCCAGGACATGGAAGCAACCTAGATGTCCATCAGCAGATGAATGGATAAGAAAGCAGTGGTACATATACACAATGGAGTATTACTCAGCCATTAAAAAGAATACATTTGAATCAATTCTAATGAGGTGGATGAAACTGAAGCCTATTATACAGAGTGAAGCAAGCCAGAAAGAAAAACAGTAATACAGTCTACTAATGCATATATCAGCCCTGGGATTTCTTTGGAGGGAATGATGCTGAAGCTGAAAACTCCAGTAATTTGGCTACCTCATGCAAAGAGTTGACTCACTGGAAAAGACTCTAATGCTGGGAGGCATTGGGAGCAGGAGGAGAAGGGGACGACAAAGGATGAGATGGCTGGATGGCATCACTGACTCAATGGATGTGAGTCTGAGTGAACTCTGGGAGTTGGTGATGGACAGAGAGGCCTGGCGTGCTGCCATTCATGGGGTTGCAAAGAGTCCGACACAACTGAGTGACTGAACTGAACTGACTGAACGCATATATATGGAATTTAGAAAGATGGTAACCATAACCCTGTATGCAAGAGAGCAAAACAGACACAGATGTATAGAACAGTCTTTTGGACTCTGTGGGAGAGGGCAAGGGTGGGATGATTTGAGAGAATGGCACTGAAACATGTAAAATATCATATGTGAAACAAATCGCCAGTCCAGGTTTGATGCATGATACAGGATGCTTGGGGCTGGTGCACTGGGATGACCCAGAGGGATGGTATGGGGAGGGAGGTAGAAGGGGGGTTCAGGATGGGGAACACATGTACACCCGTGGTGGATTCGTGTCAATGTATGGCAAAACCAATACAGTATTGTAAAGTAAAATAAAAATGAAAATTAAAAAAATAAATTTATATTAAAAAAGAAACATCTAAAAATTAAAATTCTTACAAATTAAAATTGTATTTAAAATAGATTAGAAACCCTTTTTTGTCTTCCTTCTTCTCTCCCTCCCTCCCTGCCTTCACCCCTCTCCCTTCTTTCCCTCCTGTTTGAACTCTGTGCATAAGTATAGGGGTCCGACTATGAGAATCTAGGAATCTTAAGTGTTACGAATGAGGGAATGAATTAACTATTGAACAAGCAAATGAATAAGTGACCATGTTTCCCTCAGGGTCATGGCCAAGATAGCAGCTGGAATCTCCACCCATGAACTCCCCAGAAAAAAAAAAGAAAAATGCCTTCCCTCCAGACCTTGGGAAACAGGAAGCAGCAGCCCATACCATAATCGATTTTTTTTCTTTCTGTTCATTGTCTCTTCAGAAGAGAAATGCCTTCTGAATTATCTTCCTTAAAACCCCAGAACCACAAGATTTCCATCAGCCTCTTCTGAAT
This sequence comes from Ovis aries, assembly GCF_016772045.2. Lineage (NCBI taxonomy): Eukaryota > Metazoa > Chordata > Mammalia > Artiodactyla > Bovidae > Ovis > Ovis aries. Next base: position 8,762,957 of record NC_056066.1, read on the forward strand.
GGGTGGCAACATTATCAATAGCATTCATTCCCAAATCCTTTTGACTGAATATCAAATACCGAATATGTGGTTCAGATGGGAGCCTTTTCTATATCTTTACATTATTTTTGTCAGATTATAAATCGCTATTTTCACAGCTCTCCATGGGACACAGATAAAAATGTTCACTATCGCAGCCTTCCCAGATAGCATGTCCCTGACTCTTCCTCACACAGACTCTGCAACTACACAGGCTAGCCAAACCAATACGGCTCAGTCTGCCTGCCTCTTCCTGTACCTGGACAAGGCTTTCCCTCGGGGTCTGACCCCGTCTCATCCTTCCCAGCCTTCTGCTCACCCATTTTCTAGAGGCCAACTCCCCTCCTCTCCTTCCCCATCCACCCCTCTCCTTGTGGTTGCCTGAGATTCATGGATTATTGCTAACTGAAAAGTGGACAGGCAAGTACATTTTAAGGTGAAATGACTAACTAATGATAAATGCTGTCTGGCTCTCAAGGTAATTCTTTGGAATAAAATTATAGTCAAGATGGGATAATCAGTAGAATGATTATCTGTTCTGCAAACTGTCCCCTCCTGAGGAGGTTTGTTCATAGGCTCCAGGTCCGCCTTCCTGTCCTTTAGGGTTTGCTGCAGCAGCTGTCACTGTAATGCTGAGGACTGTGATGCAACTATGTCAGTCTTGAGCAGGCAGACCCAGAGAGAGAGTTTTGAGGAAGATAATTCATGCTTTGCCTACACCTGCCTTCTCAACCCCTATTGTTTCCCATGGGTGCCCCTGAAATCCTCTTGCCCTTTGCTTTTATACTCTCTGCCTGGATAACAAGGCTTCTGTTTACCACTATAATTAATTAATTACTTCAATATATAATTGGCACTTCCTAGCCCCATTATGTGACAGTAACACCTTAAGCTGTGATCTCATTTAAGAGAATTAGCATTTATTAAAAGAGTCCAGAAAACTTATTGCTTTCAAGCCCCCAAAGAAGTAAATTTCCAATGGTTGGTAACCTATCTGGTTAGGAAACTCAAGCACAGATTATGAGATTAAAAGATATTGGCAAGCAGAGCCAAGAGGCAGATATCCCTTGAAGTTAATACAACTTCAGCTAGGCTTCCCAGATGGTGCTAGTAGTAAAAAGAATCTGTTTGCCAGTGGAGGAGACTTAAGAGACCCGGGTTCAACATGTGAGTAGGGAAGGTCCCTTGGAGGGGGACATGGAAACCCACTCTAGTATTCTTGCCTGGAAAATTCCATGAAGAGAGGAGCCTGATGGGCTAGAGTCCATTGGGTCACAAAGAGTCAGACACAATTGAAACAACTTAGCGTGTATGCATGCCTGCAGGGCCCATGCTTGCACATAACAGCTTTTAAAAATTCATTTTATTTTTGATAAATAGGCATTTAAAACTGTATAAACTTCAGGCCCTACAAAATAAGGAAACCAAATGACCCCACTTTCCCCTAAAAAAAAAAAAATCCTAGAAGATTTCTGAGAGTTAAAGTCATTTTAGTTCAGTTCAGTTCAGTCATTGAGTCCTGTCCAACTCTTTGCAATCCCATGGACTGCAGCACGCCAAGCTTCCCTGTCCATCACCAACTCCTGAAGCTTGCTCAAACTCATGTCCATCAAGTCGGTGATGCCATCCAACCATCTCACCCTCTGTCAGTCCCCTTCTCCTCCCAACTTCAATCTTTTCCAGCATCAGGGTCTTTTCCAATGAGTCAGTTCTTTGCATCAGGTGGCCAAAGTATTGGAGCTTCAGTTCAGCATCAGTCCTTCCAATGAATATTCAGGACTGATTTCCTTTAGGATTGACTGGTTGGGTCTCCTTGTAGTCCAAGGGACTCTCGAGAGTCTTCTCTAACACCACAGTTCAAAAGCATCAGTTCTTCAGTGCTCTGATTTCTTTATGGTGCAACTCTCACATCCATACAGGACTAGTGGAAAAGCCATAGCTTTGACTAGATGGACCTTTGACAGCAAAGTAATGTCTCTGCTTTTTAATATGCTGTCTAAGTTTGTTATAGCTTTTCTTCCAAGGGGGCAAGTGTCTTTTACTTTCATGGCTGCAGTCACCATCTGCAGTGATTTTTAGAGCCCAAGAAAATAAAGTCTGTTACTGTTTCTATTGTTTCCTCATCTATTTGCCATGTAGTGATGGGACTGGATGCTATGATCTTTGTTCTTTGAATGTTGAGCTTTAAGCCAGCTTTTTCACTCTTTTCGTTCACTTTCCTCAAGAGGCTCTTAGTTCTTCTTCACTTTCTGGCATAAGGGTGGTGCCATCTGCATATCTGAGGTTATTGATATTTACCCCAGCAGTCTTGATTCCAGCTTGTGCTTTATCCACCCCAGCATTTCTCATGATGTACTCTGCATAAAGGTTAAATAAGCAGGGTAACAATATACAGCCTTGATGTACTCCTTTCCCAATTTGGAACCAGTCTGTTGTTCCATGTCTGGTTCTAACTATTGCCTCCTGAGCTGCATACAGACTTCTCAGGAGGCAGGTAAGGTGGCGTGGTATTCCCATCTCTTTCAGAATTTTCCAGGTTTGTTGTGATCCACACAGTCAAAGGCTTTGGCGTAGTCAAGAAAGCAGACTATTTCCCAGTTTCTTGCTTAAACATCACTGGCACATTGTAGGAACTCCAAAAAATGTATTGGATGTTGGATAAATGAGCAATACCTGTAAAGTGCTTTATTCTTTTTCTGCAAATAGTATGAATTCTATACATATTTGAGAAGAGAATGATCACTTTGATGAGTGAATTAATGTGGAAGGTACCTAAGTATTTGAACCCTAAGTCTCTGTGGAGGAAGATGCTCTTTTTATCCTACCCTCCCCCATTCATCTTTGGGGCAGCCAACTCACATCCCCACACCAGTTCAGTTCAGTTCAGTCGCACAGTCGTGTCGGACTCTTTGCGACCCCATGAATCGCAGCACACCAGGCCTCCCTGTCCATCACTATCTCCTGGAGTTCACTCAGACTCACGTCCATCGAGTCTGTGATGCCATCCAGCCATCTCATCCTGGGTCGTCCCCTTCTCCTCCTGCCCCCAATCTCTCCCAGCATCAGAGTCTTTGCCAATGAGTCAACTCTTCACATGAGGTGGCCAAAGTACTGGAGCTTCAGCTTTAGCATCATTCCTTCCAAAGGAATCCCAGGGTTGATCTCCTTCAGAATGGACTGGTTGGATCTCCTTGCAGTCCAAGGGACCCTCAAGAGTCTTCTCCAACACCACAGTTCAAACGCATCAAATCTTAGGCACTCAGCTTTCTTCACAGTCCAACTCTCACATCCATACATGACCACTGGAAAACCATAGCCTTGACAAGATGGACCTTAGTCGGCAAAGTAATGTCTCTGCTTTTGAATATACTATCTAGGTTGGTCATAATTTTTTTCCAAGGAATAAGCGTCTTTTAATTTCATGGCTGCAGTCACCATCTGCAGTGATTTTGGAGCCCAAAGCCCAGTTTTAATCTAACAAGGGTGAGTACATCCAGAAATACTTTCAGAACACAAACTGCCTTTTCCCCCAAGACACCATGTGGTCAACTGTGGTTAGTCAACAGGCTCTTGTTAACGGAGGTACAGCTATGTGGAAACACTATACTTCCATCTATGAAATGCTAGATTTTCAAATTAGATACTTGGGATTTGTTCCCAGCCTGCCCACCCCTAACATCTGTAATAAAGCACTGCCTAACATACAATTATATTCTTAGGGAAAAATGAAAAACTTGTTTGAAGGACTCAACCCTTATTAGCACCATTTTTTTCCCTGTACCAGTAACCATTAAACAGTTATGTATTTAACCTCTGTAGACTTTAAGCCTGCTAGAATGTCTAAATACTTAATTAGGAAATTAATTATGTGCTAAAAAGGGAAATTTGAAAGTTGTCTATGGATATATAAAACTGTGTTTAAAATAAACTTCTATTTTGAGGCTTTAGTGCTGCCTCAGCGTATTAACATTTTGTGATTCTTTGCATTCGTTAATTTTTTTTTTCACAGAAATATTGGAAAGTTTCCCAAAGTTCTCCCTTCCGACCTCCTGGTGTATATTAAACAAAGTATTGGGTCTATCTATTCAAATCATAGTTGGAACTGTATTTTGTAAGAGGCTGGCTCCTAGGAAGTCATTCCAAAACTTCTTATAGAAAAATTATTTTGTTTTATGGGGTTGAGATTTCTCCATCATAAGTCAATGATGAGTAAACTGGCTCTCAGGGACTTTCTTTTTAATATTTATAACAATCCATCTTTGAAGCATTTAACACAGAAATGAGTCTGACCCCAAGATCACTGGCGAGAGGCTGCTCTTTTGTTCCTCTTCAGCCCTGTATGTACATACTGTTTACATCCACTGTGTGAACGGTGGGAACTCAGTAGTCCTGAAGGGGCAGAATGAACAGACACTTTCTGAATGCATGTTGGGAAGAAGACATTGATCACTTTCAGGTCAATTATCTTGTCCAATTTGGAAAGTTAAGTAATCTGTATAAGACAGATTATTTAGGTAAGGTACATTTCATATGGACTAGTGTTTGCAATTGCCAGTCAGTCTTCCCATCCAGCACTCCTCTCTTGTGACCCGAGTATTCCTTCTCCTAGTCGATCTGCATTTATCATGGTACTTCTGTCTGTTGTGAAGTTTTTATATTTGGTCATGCTCTTCTCTTGACTTTGAAAGGAAATCCGCTATTGCCTGAGATCCTAAAAATTAAACTTTCCTATCCAGCTGACACTTTCCCTACTGTGAACTGCAAAGAAAATGAACACCAACAGTGATGGTGAGATTTTGACTTTTTAAGACAACTGCTGACTAAGTGTAAAAGAACTCCAGAAGACCTGGAGATGAGAAGGTAGCTGGGTAGCTAAGTAATTCTTCCACTGTCACATAGAGCATCTGGATACAATTGTTGGCTCTGATAATCAAGTGCTGTGTTTGCAGGAACACAGTGTATAGTGGACGGTGCGAGAATTCAGGTCTTGGAGTTGTCTGACAATAGAGTGTGTTCCAATTCTGCCTTCCCCACTGTTGTAATAGCTACAATAGTGAACAACTTATGTAATTACTCTGAGCATTGGTTTCTTTATCTTTGAAGTGGGAATACTAAGACCTACCTGGCCAGGTTGTAAGGATTGAAGATAATGTAAGCCAGGCACTTATCACAGTGGTTGGTTCGTGCACATGCACTAAATAAACAGTAGCTATTGTTATAATGATGACTGCAAGGTCTTTACTCTGCTATTAAGGGTGAAGTGCGCTAAGACAGTTCTAAGAGCTTAATAAAGCAGCCTTGCCTCATGACTGGTAAGAAGCAGGAGACATGAGGAATCTCAGGGATTCATGCAGAGAGGCAAGACTATATACAGCCATCAAGATGCATTTGTAATAGGCTGAGAGTCCAGCTGCAAATAAAACTTCCATTTTCAAAAAATTAAATGTAATTGGAGTATAGTTGATTTACAATGTTGTGTTACTTTCTGCTATTCAGCAAAATGAGTCAGTCATATTTATACATATATCTACTTTCTTTTAGGGTCTATTCCCATGCTGAGCTTCCTTGGTGGTTCAGTGGTAAAGAATCTGCCTGCAATGTAGGAGACTTGGATTTGATCCCTGGGTTGGGAAGATCCCCTGGAGAAAGAAATGGCAACCCACTCTAGTATTCTTGCCTGGAGAATCCCATGGACAGAGGAGTCTGGCAGGCTACAGTCCCTGGGGTCACGAAAGAGTAGGACATGACTGAGTGACTAAAAAAGAATAACCCATATAGGCCATTACAGAGTATTGACGAGGTCCTTATTAATTATTGATTTATATATAGTAGGGTGTATATGTTAATCCCAATCTCCTAATTTACCCCTCCCCCTTCCTTCTCCCCCTTGGTAACCTTAAGTTTGTTTTCTCCATCTGTAACTCAATTTCTGCTATATAAGTAGGTTCGTTTGTACCATTTTCTCTTAGAATTACACATACAAGAGATATCATATGGCATTTATCTTTGCCTGCCTTCCTTCGCTCAGTATGACTATCGCTAGGTCCATCCATGTTGCCTCAAATGGCATTTGTTGTGGTTGTTTCTTTTTGTGGCTGAGTAACATTCCATTGTACCTATGCACCACATCTTCTTTATCAATTCTTCCATCAGTGGACATTTAGGTTGCTTTCACATCCTGATTATTGTAAATTTTGCTACAATGAACATGGGGTGCATCGTGGGTTTTTTGTTTGTTTTGATTAGAGTCCAATCTGACTGAGGTTGCATTTTAAATACTTCACAATTAGGCTCCAGTAGATTGATGCTTAGCGGCACTGGGACGGTGTGCCCTTCACATTCATGATCACATAGAACCAAACCAGTCTTGGCACATGTCAGACCGGGTTTTTCTACAAAAGTGATTTTGGTTTTTCCTCCAGTGCCTACTCTTGATACAATGTTGCTGTTGGGTGTCTCTCTTTCTCACTTCTATTCCTCTGTCCTATTTCTGTTGAACTAATGAAAGGGTTGTGTTAACAATGGGGCATTTAAATTTTTTGTCCTTTGGTATGAAGGTGTTGTTTGGAAGGAATGATGCTGAAGCTGAAACTCCAGTATTTTGGCCACCTCATGCAAAGAGTTGACTTATTGGAAAAGACTGATGCTGGGAGGGATTGGGGGCAGGAGGAGAAGGGGACAACAGAGGATGAGATGGCTGGATGGCATCACTGACTCGATGGATGTGAATTTGAGTGAACTCTGGGAGTTGGTGATGGACAGAGAGGCCTGGCGTGCTGCGATTCATGGGGCTGCAAAGAGTCGGACACGACTGAGCGACTGAACTGAACTGATGAAGTACCTGTATCTTCTAACTCTACTTCACGCTTCTCTCAAATTTTGACTCAGGTGGGAATACTGGGCTTTGTTCATTCATTCATTCATTATTGAACACCTACCATGTATTAGGTGCTCTCTTGTGTACAGAGGCAAAGTCATGAGCAAAGCAAACAAGTTCCTGGCTTCATTGATTTCATTTTCTCCTGAGAAAGATAAACACGAATCAAATAATCCCAGAAATAAAAATGTTTCATTGCAAATTGGAATTTGTATATATTTTGATTGCTTTTGATTATAAAAGTAAAATCCTCATTATAAAGAATTTACAGTCAAAGTAGTACAGATGGTTCCTGACTTAGGATGGTTCGATGTGTGATTTTTGTACTTATGATGGTGTGGAAACTGTATGCATTCAATAGAAACTATACTTGGAATTTTGATCTTTTCCTGGGCTAGCAACATGTTGTATGATCCTCTCTCTTGATGCTGACCAGCTCCCAGTCAGCCATATACTTAGAACCATTCTAGATCTAGGCAATATTCTGCTTTTCACCTTAAATACAGTACTCAATAAATTAAATGAGATAGTCAATCAACCCTGTTACAAAATAGGTTGTGCATTAGATGATTTTGCCCAACTGTTGGCTAAAGTAAGTGTTCCAATCATGTTTAAGTTAGGCTGAGCTAACCTGTGATGTTTGGTAGGTTAGATGTAGTAAATACATTTTTCGACTTACAGTATTATCAATCTATGATGGATTGTACATTACCAGTTGGACATTACTCCAGCATAGGGATCTGTAATCACTTTTTTTTTAAGTCATTTTTTTTTTTTTTTGGCCATACCACAGGGTATGTGGAATCTTAGTTCCCCAACAAGGGATTGAACCCATGCCCCCTGCATTTGAAGGGCAGAGTTTTAACCAATGGACCACCAGGGATGTCCTTGTCATCACTTTCAATGATGTAGTAATACTGAAGAATTTTATCAAACTCCATTAGTTTTATAAAAATAATTCAGATTTGTGAACTTTGAAATCTTGGCCAACTTTGCCTCATTCATTCCACAAATGCTGATGGCATCTCTTCTGTGTCAAGCTCTATGTGATGCCATTAACGATCAAATGCAAAGTCCTTGCCCTCAAGGCTGGTGAGCTATGCTTGTGTCCTAGATTTAAGTACCAAGAGAAAAATGTATTATCCTAATGTTGACCTTAACCTAGAATTTGTCAGAATTCTTGCACTGGATTAAGGGAGATTAAATGAGGTCATACCTATAAAGTTCTTAGCAGAGGGTCTCACACCTGGTAAGTACTCGATAGATGTTATTGCACTTATCTATATCACCTTCATTAATATCATCATCATGATTAATTACTGCTTGTAAATAGAATTTATTGCTAAACCATCCCAATGTAAGAATGTTCTCAGGAAATTCAGATGAACAGTTCCCAGTAGGGGTGTTTTTACTCTTTACTTTCCCTCATCAATTTCTCACTACCTTGTTCAAGTTACTGAATTTGAAAAATGCCACTGTGTTGTGTTCTTAGAGATTTATTTGTGTTGTTGTCTGATGAGTGTGAATTGGATTGTGAATTGTGATTTGACTCTGAAATATATATTCTTTAAAATCAGGCAAAAGCCCTAACTTCCCAGCCTAGGGATGGTTGAAAATGTGTCTTAACAGTCTGGAATCTGCCGAGGAGCCAGGCTCAGCAGCCTAGCTTTCTTGTGAATCCCAGGTGTTTCTCTGAGATGGCTTCTTCAAAGGTCATATGGGTAATTGTAAAGAAGGAAACAATGAGGGTTCAAAATGCCATGGCCTTTCTGTTCATGTGTGTCTCCAAGAACTATTTAGAGATTTTCTGCACTCTGCAGGAAGACCCAAATGTAAGCCATTATCGACTAAGAAGAAAATATATTTTAAAGTCTCTACAGCTCTTGCCTTTAAGGAAAGAAGCTTCCACTAACTACTTATTGCAGGTTTTAGGAAACACACACACACACACGAAACCAAAAACACTCAACTCCTTACATTACCAGGAAATGGAATCCAGTCTAATCACAGACATTACCTTTTTTTGACGGCACTGCAAGTGAACAGAAATGTAACATAGCCGGAATTCTAGGAAAAACCAGGTGCACTTGACAACCATTTTACATTTAGGAAGCATTTGCGAAACACTGGGGCACACATGGCTGGATTGGAAGGGGCTGGGGTCAGACAAATGATCGATGTTCACAGAACACTACTGCCTCCCCCAAGAGTTAATAATATACTTTCTTATCACTGATATTATGGAGTTGCAGGGAGAAATAGGTGAGGTAATGGACCTTCGTGTGATGCCTACATGTCAACTGTGCATTATTTCAATATCCCTTTAAGGACCCCTGTTGTATGCAGCACAGGAACCAACAACTGGGCTTCCCAGGTGGCGCTAGCATTAAAGAACCCACCTTCTGATGCAGGAAACATAGAAGATATCAGCTTGAAGCCTGGGTTGGGAAGATCCCCTGAAGATGGGCATGGCAACCCACCCCAGCATTCTTGCCTGGAGAATCCTATGAACAGAGGAGCCTGGTGGGCAACAGTCCATAGGGTCACAAAGAGTTGGATACGACTGAAGCAACTTAGCATGCACACCATTACAATAATATCTATTCCCATTTATTAAGCATCTGGCCTGACACATTTCCTATTTTCTTTAACATTTATGAAGTTCTGAAAGGTAATGTTTACTTCATTTTATAAGGAATGAGAGTTGGAGAAGTTAAGCAAAGCACCCAAAGACACGGAACTACTCAAAAGCTTGGTTGGACTCAGGGCTCCTGTCAGGGTCTTTTTATAAGTCATGATTGCTTTACTATTGAATTCTGCTCACTTTTCCCATCAGCCAGTCATCCCTGTCATGTCAGGACATAGCCAGAAGTTGGCTTGCTGCTGCGTCGCTTCAGTTGTTTCCGACTCTGTGCGACCCCGTGGACTGTAGCCCACCAGGCTTCTCTGCCCATGGAATTTTCCAGGCAAGAGTACTGGAGTGGGGTGCCATTGCCTTCTCTGGAAGTTGGCTTAGGTGTGCCCTTTGAACTTCTCAGAAGAAGTCCTCTTTCTTTGTCCTTCTCTAGTAACTTGTCCCTACTACAAGTCTGCTACAGTTCCTTTCTGGGTGCCCTGAAGGGGCCTAAAATCTTTATCCTTCAAAACTCTGTAACTCAGAACATTATCTATGCACTGTTAGGCATCCCAAAGGCAGGATAAGTTTTATAACTGTAACATCACTGCAGTATTTCAATATAGCTTGCGATCGCTGGGACCCTGAGAGCTTTTATTCTGTCATATGTAGACATTTGTCACCATTCCCAGGCTTTTATTGGTACAGTTTATTTATTTTTTTCTTCCCAAGTGTACTTATTAAACACCATCCTGTTTGTCTCTGCCCACTCTCTCAGTTTGTCACTGTATAGTGACCTTGAAAAATTAGAAAAGTGAGCAGAAATCCCACTGCTTCAGAGATCCCCATTATCGGGGATTTCTGCTAACTTTCCTCATTTGTCAATCAAATTCTGTACTCTAACAAAATTAAAGTTGGAGAAACATTGGCCCAGATTGTAGGTACCTATTTAACAAATATTCAGCCTTCCTTCCTCCCCAGCAGAACTCTATTTGTTCATCCATTTTTCATTTTACCTCAGGGTAAACCTGATTAGCTAGCTTCCTATTAGGGAGATTGCATTTATGTCATTGGCAAATGTCTTGTGGGTGGACTGTTGATCCAGTTCTTCCCAATGAAACATCAGAGAAGTAGGCTGGGGACCTCAAGGAAAGGGTTTTTTTGTTTTTTTTTTTTTTTTTGCTTTGCACAATTAATTACATAAGGGGAAAAAAAAAAAAAAGTTACTTTCCTACCAGTAGATATTATGGTGTCTTCTTATGATGCCATGAAATATGGCAAGCCTCTTGCGAATATTATGGGATGGATGCCAAGGACAAACCTAACTGGCTGAAGACGGCAGAGAGAAAATACAGAAAATGTCAAAGCCACTTCATCTCAGGACCCCTTGCTTTTTGAATAAACACATTTTGCTCGATGGTTTAGTCAGCAGACTTGGAATGTTACTTTCAGCGAGAAGCATTTCCATTGATACCAAGTATGCTGCCTTTTTGTTAATAAGTGTGTTACAAGGAGAACATCAGTGTGTTTCCTGAAGGCAAAATGAATTATACCAATCACTCAGTATGCTGAAAGGCTATTAGTTTGATCAGATAAGAAACTTACAATCAGACTCTAGGGTGCTCTTGTTTCTTCAGGCAAACTTCTATCTTCTGTTACTTCTTCTTTGGCACAACTTTTGCTGCTTGTTCTCATATACTTTTTTTTTCTGTGTAATTACTTAAAATATATACATGCTTTAGTTTTTAAGAATTATGTTTTATTTCTCCTGAAAATTCACTGTAGAGAGAGTAGGTGAGAGAACAAGGAGACTGCAATTCAGAAGATAATTTAGGAGTCCAGACCAGAAGAGCTCAATAACTTGGTGTGCAATTATTTCTTAGTTTTCACTTAGCCTCCCCCTTACAGTGGTATCATCTGTGTATCTGAGGTTGTTGATATTTCTCCCATTAGTCTTGATTCTAGCCTGTGAGTCATCCAGCCCAGCATTTCACATGATGTACCCTGCATAGAAGTTAAATAAGCAGAGAGACAATATACAGCCATTCCATACTCCTTTCCCAATTTTGGACCAGTCATTTGTTCCATATCTGGTTCTAACTGTTCCTTCTTGACCCACATATAGGTTTCTCAGGAGATAGGTAATGTGGTCTGGTACTCCTAGCTCTTTGAGAATTTTCCAGTTTATTGTGATTCACACAGTCAGAGGCTTTAGTGTAGTCAAAAAAGCAGAAGTGGATGTTTTTCTGGAACCTGTTTGCTGTCTCCATGATCCTGAGAGTGTTAGCAATGTGGTCTCTGGTTCCTCAGCCTCTTCAAAACCCAGCTTGTACATCTGGAAGTTCTTGGTTCATATACTGCTGAAGCCTAGCTTGAAGGATTTTGAGCATAACCTTGCTGGCATGTGAAATGAGTGCAGTTATATGGTATTTTGAACATTCCTTGGCATTACCTTTCTTTGGGATTGGAATGAAAACTGACACACCAAAGGAAACTCATAAAGGTCCAATAACCGATTCTAAAGAACAGAACTGTGCATTGACAAAGGTTTCAAAATAATCCTCTTAAGTTCAGTTAATCACATGAACATACAGACAAATGAAATAAATTAGGAGAACAGTGCAGGAACAAAATGAGTTCAATGCAGAAATGGAAACTGTCAAAAGCCTATCACACAAATGGAAATCCCACATCTGAAAAACACAGTGCCTGACCTGAAGAATTCAGTAGAGAGCTTCAGGAGCAGACTTGGCCAAGCAGAAGAAATAATCCGTGAACTAGATGGCAAATCATTTGGATTATTCAATCAGTGAAGTAAGAAGAAAAACAAATGGATGAAAAAGAGTGAGTAAAGCCTTTAAGACTCACGGGACATAATCAGCTCATAGAAACCAAGAACAGAGTGGTGACTATGGGGTAGGGTGGGAGTGTGTGGGTTAAGGTGGTCAAACAACACAAACTTCTGGTCTAAAATACACAGGTTCTGTGGATGTAGTATACAGCGTGGCGATTATAGTTAACTATATTGTACTGTGTATGAAATTTCTAAGATAGTAAATTTAAAAGTTCTTGCCATACAGATGCACACTCACACACGGTGTAACTGAGGTTTTGGGCTAACCATATTGTGCTAATCATGTTACAATATATACATGTATCAGATCTCTATGCTGAACTCTCTAAGCTTACATCGTATATCTATTATATCTTAATACACAGCTGAAAGAAAATATTATTTTTTTTACTTTGTTTAATGTATCCATATACAACCTAGTAATTTTTTCCTAATATTTTATCAAAGACAATTCCAAGTATACATCAATACAAAAGTAGAAATAACAGAATAATAACCTCCCATGTACCCATCACATAACTTCAAGAGTTATCATCTCATATCCTAAATGATTATATCTGTACCCTCTCCTGTGTTTTCCCAATCCATGGATTATTTTAAAACAGTTTTTGATATGTCATTTGATCTGCAAAGATCTCCATATATATTTCTAGCAAATAGAAAACTTTTAAAACATAACCATAATACTTGTATTGTATGACAGAATTAACATAACTTAATTTCCTTGATATCATCACATAGTCATTGTTTAGTTTTCACTAATCGTTTCGTAGTTGTTTTTACATTGTTAATTCATTCTGTCTATCTCTGTGTGTCTGTCATTCATTGCTATTTATTTATTGAGCCTTTGGGTTGTTTGTTCCACAGAGTTCTTTCTGTCTAGATTTAGGGATTGCATCTACATTTAGCTGATTACATCTCAAGTGTATTATTTAACATGTTTCCATGTTCATTGTTTGTTCCTTAAATTAGTAGTTTTATAGTTAGAGGATTGATCAGATTCAGGTTAGATTTTTAAGATTTTTTTTTTTTTTTCTTTCCGGAGGAAACCTCAGAGGCAAATGTACATTCTTCTGTAAGGAGAACAGATGAGGTCCTTTTTTTCTCTTTTGAGGAGGTTTATAGTCTTTGATAAAATTATCTTTCCTCCTCTGTATTTTGACATTTGATGTGAAATTTTTCTTCTGCTATCTGATTAGGTATTGTCATAGTTCTTACCCCTTTATTTTGCTGAGAAAACATTGCTGCTTTGCCTCAGAAATTTATATGTAGCTAGCCTAACAGTTTTTCTGACTAAATAAAACATGGAAATGAATTATTTTAGCTCTCTGGAGTATTGATATGGCTGTATGTATCAATTTGTAGGTAGTGGCAAGAAAGTGGATTAACAACTACACTGTTGGCTGTGTAACTGTGGGAAGCTCCATGAATGCCATGCCATTCATCATTTCTAAAACTGGCCTAACAGTGCCTTATATCCATCTATCCATCCATCTGTCTAATCTATTTATCTACCTCCAAGTGACTGTTTAATATATGATAGCTATTATGTTCTTATTTAAAATTGTGATTTATTTTTGGTAATGATTAAATAATAATAGTGTGGTCTGTCATATTTTATTATTGATAGTAAAGATTTTCCTGGGAGAATTTTATCTAATCAGAAGTTTTGGTCTACTCATGAGAGTCAATTCTCTTTGACTATTTTTAAAAGTCACTTTAAAGTGTTTTAAGGTATAAGTTTCTATCTGGGGAAACATTTATTCATATGTTATACATATGACAATTCTAAATACTTTCATAAAGTATTCATAAATCTTGGTACTGAGCTGTACCAAGACTATCCTATTGTTTTCATCCGAATCCCTATCCCCTCTTTACCTCTTTCACCTGCTTAAAGAGAAAGGAGTATTTCTTGCTTGAAAAACAGGTTAAATTCAGCTACCTTCTTAAATGTGGAGAGTGAAGGGAGTAGGGGAACAGATCGATGCAACGGACCCATGAAAGCTGATGAAGGAGAGGAGGAGAATGTTTCCAAAGGCTTCTGAGGATGGGGCCAGGGGAACAGACAGCGGGTACCCAGGCCCCTGACTCAAGGGCATCCCTTGACCCTGGTGTCAAACCATACTGATTAAATACTTCCATGGTGATTCCATTCTATGCCCAGTATCTCAAAGTACATTTCAAAAGGTCCAACACATTCCTTATTTCTAATTGGGAAATTTCACATTTTCCCAACAAGTCCAATTAATAAGCAATCAAGTCTAATTAGTGGTGAGGAGGAGTACAGCAAATATTCAAGGGAATAAAGGTATGTTTATAAATTTATCAAGTGGAGATGAGGCTTATGAAGACATAAAGCAGGCTGAGTAGGCTGGAGAGAGGAAGGGGTGCTGTTTTACAGGAGGGGGATGAAGTAAGGCTGCTATTTAGGAAATAGTGTGTTCCATTCCAGAAACACAGATAAAGTTCTTAAACTGAATGCACCAAACTGAGGAGACACTAAACTGAGTCAGAATTTCTTAGAGCTGGATCCCTATGGCCCAGAGAATCCATAGTATTTTGCATTTTTCAAAAGCTGATGCTAATATTAGACTTTTAAAAAATATAATCATAGAATGTTCTTGGAATATTTTTGAGGGTGAGCATGACTTGGAGATACACATTAGAGAGGAGACAACTACAGTGAGCCCTCTCTAAAAGCATTTTCTATTTAGCAAAAGAGGAGCTATATGACATTTATCTCATCAAGATTCATAACAGTTCCATGGAATTCTTAGGGAACTCGTTTGCCCATCAGGGAAGTGAAATGCAAAGCAACTCTCCTATATCAGTCTGAGCTCCATTGTCAAGGGAGGATTATTTTCCCATATATTCAATTTAAAGGGAAGGAAGCATAACTCATTTTCAAGGTCATTAAAAAGGATAACAAAAGCTAGATCCCATAAATAAAGTTTTAATATGCCAAACTAACTGGCAGTAAGGAGAGAGTGCTATTTTCTCAATAAATATTGTATAGATGTGCTTTGTCAATTAACTTTTTTTTTTTTTTAACTGCAAACGAGATGTAAATGTCATGGATAAACGATGGCTTTAATGATGTTTTCCAGCACTGTGCTTCATGTTACCATGGCTTCTTAACAAAGATGTTAAATCATTAGGCATCATATTTCATGATAATTAACTGCAAATCTGGTAATATTACCACTTTTCATTTGGCATGAAATGATGAGGGAGAACCACAAGGTTTATTGGAGGTACATGGCAAAGGACAGAGTGACTTAATGTATTCATATAAATCTTACAAAACTACCTACTGGACAGCATTTTATGGTGGACATAAATTCCCATTTACTCTCCACTAGTGATAGACAGTGAGGACTGCAGAAGAAGCAGAAAGCTAAGCTGGGACGTCACCCAAGAGCATAGAAGGGACTCTTGTTATTGGTTTTTTTTTTTTTTTCCTCCTCTTGTTCACCCTCTCTTGCAACATGTAAACAGTTCGTCATTCTTCCTTAAATTTTGAACAACTACAGTACATACTCTTATTAATTCTGTCTTATTAAATGTGCTTTATTATAAAATATTCAATGATACTTTTATAATTAAGGAGCTGTTAACATTTGCCATTTTAAAAGACAGTTCTGTGTATATTTCTGTGAACTCTGAAATGTTCAGCAAGCTCATTCAAGATTCATTTTAGGAAAATGAAAGAACAAGAGGAGCATTCTGTGTTATAAATATTTTCATCCCAACTTGCTCTATTTCAATTGAGAGACAGGGGTTTGGGGTTGGAAGGACACTTTTTATGGAGTTGGATGACCTGGCTTGATTTTCTCTTTTGCCTGTTAATTTTTATCATGATCACTGTATTAATCAAAACATTTTCTATTGCAAGTGACTGAAATCTAACCCAAAGTAGTTTAAGAAAATAAAAAGGGACTATGTTGGCTTATGCAATTGAAATTTCAAGGACTTCTGGTAAGGCTGTCAAGAACAAGTTGTCCCAGCAGGCCGTCTGTACCAATTTCTGCATGTCTCAGCTTTGGTTTCCTCAGTGCAGCTTAATTTTTAGGCATGCTCTCTCCGCATGATGAGCAGTATGGCAGCTCCAGACACGTTGATCTTGATAGCTGGAGATCCTGGAAGAAGCAGAAACTGTTTCTGATCCTTCTGATTAAAGGCCACAAGAAGACTGATTGGTCCCGCACAGGCCAGTGGCCCATTTTCAAACTAATCACTGAAAGTAGGAAGATAGACCCTTGTGTTTTGAGGGACCAGGCCTGACTCTCTGCCTGCCCACCCTGGGGACAAATCACATGGTTTGATGAGAATGAATATGAAATGGAAGGGGAATAGTTTCTTGGAAAAGTGGATGCTGAGTAGTTAAGGCATGCATCTCCCACTTGACTTCACCTATTCATCATTCTTCTGTGTGTGTGTTTTAAGAATCTAACCTACAGGAATTTTAATTGTAGAAGGAAATAACTGTGTAAGAAAACACATGTAATAAAGTCAGATAAAGTAGTCAGCCAGTGACCTCCCAAGGGAAGGCTCTTCTATGTCTGCTTGTTAGAATCAGGGATGCCTTCAAAGAAACAGCTTAGGGCAGAGCTTGACTTTGCTCAATGAAAAGAATGTGAATGGAGACGTGAGAACATGGTGCACACAAAGGCTGGAGGGGTCCCCACTGCAGTAGGAAACAGCCAGGAAAACAAGGGAAGCGGAAAGAGACGGAGCTAACAGGTAAATCAGGCAGACCTTGAAAAGCCCCCTATGTGGATCAAATGGGGTTTTATCATTTTTTCTTTCTGTCAGATAGGAGTGTTGATCTGAAAGATAACAGATATTGAGTGTGTACACTAAAAAGTTCACTCGTGTGGGTACGTGGAGGATTGTATAAAATGTTTTTAAACTAGAGACAAAGTATGTAAGCTGACAACAATACCAAGAACCCCACAGCACAGAACTGTTATGAGGATGAGATGAAATAATGCAAATATGAAACGGTTTTATAAGCTTAAATATAAAATGAGGGAAGGGTGCTATTTTTAAATATATGTAACATATTTTCAAATAATCTCTGCGGTTGGTTTTGATTCCATGAGGCTAAATTTTCTCCCCGCAAGAAGTACCCATGTGACAGAATAAATTAAACCAGAAGTTTTTACTATTTAGCTGAAAGAAGCGTTATCTACCTAAGAATGTCAGTCTTTTATAAGCCTCACTTTCAGTGTTCTGGATTTTTCTTCCACTATGCAGGATTTTTTGGAGCGAGGGGTGTGTAAAAGCCTGTTGAGTTTCTTATAAAATTGCACACTACAGACTTGGGCAAGAATGGTTTTGTTTAAAGCTGATTCATTGGGATTTCATAAGAGACGTGTTGTGTAGGTACAATAACTGTTTAGCGAGGTTCTTTATGAGACACTCAGGATTATGGATCCATAATTTGCATCCATTGCAAACATTGTAACAACTTCCTTTGAGCCATTAAAAGGAAGGAATTGAAAGGCTGTTAAGGAGGCCTCAAAACAGTGAAATCACAGCAGGTTCATTTATTGGAGAAAGTACCAGCAAGATACAAGCCAGCATTACAAATCCAGGTCTCATCTGGTCTTTTGCCACACTGAACTTTTTCCAGCCTTCCTGTGCAAAGGAGGGGGCTGTGCTCTGAATAGGTTGGAGACTCTGAAGTCGTATTGCAGTTCACCCACCTAGCCAGCCATTCATTCAGCCACGCATTCATTTTAATTCCTAGGTGCTGGGGCAGATGCTGAAGAAAATAATATGCTATGCCTGCAGAGTATAATTGGAGAGGCAGATACATAAAATAAATTTTCAATAAAATGAAAATGTGAATAAGAGGCTAGGAGCAGTGTTTAGGATGCTGCTGGGAAGACATGGCAATAGGGTGAAGAGGCAATTGATGAGAAGAAAAGGAAAAGAAAGGACATTGCAGGTGGCCAAATTAACAAGTGAGTATTGTATTGCAAATTAAGCTGTGAATTCAGCTCCCTGGAGTTACTAATGCTGGCAAATTCCGTCAGCTAGCCTTTTCATTTCCATCTCCAAGATTTCTGATTTCAAGGCAAACTAAGCTAAACGGTTGTTCCATAAAGTGTCCAATGTGAAAACTCCTCTAAACCCAAGAGACATGAGAAATGAAAAATAACAAGACATTCCCAGTGATAGCATAACAGAATAACAGCTGGTTGACCTTTGCTGTCCTATGAGGGGTAAAGATATTATTCCTCATATATCTAAGTCACCTAGCACAGCACCCAGCACACACAGTAGGCCTGCAATAAAACACTGATGTTATTCATGGATGCAAGAGCGGCTTGGTACACAGTACCTGCAATTAGCAAAATACTACTCACTGAATGTTTAATTAAAAAAATAATAATTGTATCCTCTTCCATATCTGAACTCAATTTTGCCCTAGGCCTATAAGATACTAATATTATATATTCATTTAAGCAAATCAAAAACTCAAATTCACTTTAAAGAAAGAATTTTTCAGACTCTTCTGCAGGTGCACAGGAAATGAAATATTATTATTAGTTTAAAGGCAGTCGTGACAGTTTCATGGCCAAGAAAGGGAAAACTTTTGTGGAGGGCATAGCACACCTGGTATACATCAAAAGTTAATTTCTAATTTTTTCTGTTTGTAAAATATAAATCACCTTTATTTAAAAAATAATAGCATAGTGGAACACCTGTGAATTAAATAGTATCAGTTGTATTACTAATAATAACTAATTTGCTATGGTTCAAATAAAGCTATTTTGTATAATAAATAGCAAAGAGAATCACAGGAAGGTTAAAAAAAGAAAAAAAAAACAAACAAACCCTGTAATCACTGGATAAAGTACCTGGTCTCCTGAAACTAAACAGTTCTTTTTTGTTGTTTTTACTTGAATTTTCTGCATATTTTAATTGATACAACCCAGGTGAAAAATTCCAGTTGTTATCTTCTCAAATTGCATGGCCTTAAACAAGCTAATTAATTTCTCTAATCTGTCAAGTTGAGGTGAATACCCACCTCATGTAATTTTGAGAGTAAAGTGAGATGAAATAGTGTGGAAAAGGAACAGCATTTGACCCCATGTGGAGAGTGTATTTAATAAATAATTAATAAATAGTTGATCCACTGACGCTTCTCCTTTGCATCATCATTCACCTGATACTAACTTTTGCAATCTTTTTTGATTAATAAAGTCAAGCTTTTATCATTATGGTTTGGAGTCTGTGGCAATTCAAATGCAAAATTAAAGGAACCTGGCTCAGAGTCAAGACTCTGTAATTCCTGATAAAAATAATAACTCTTTTATGACCTTAGGCAAATCACTTAACCCCAGTGACCTTAGCTATATAATTAGTTATAGGTATAAAACCCTATATTATGATTATGAGGTATATTAACCAGAATAATTGAAATAATGAGTGTTACTTAACATTTTTATGCATGCCTTGTATCAATTTACATTGTTTTACTATTTTTTTTCCTCTTCATCGAATGCTTTGATCCAGCTGTAATTTTTTCTTTTTAGTTCCTACTCTAAATTTCAGTGGGCTATTTTCCCCTTTTATAGGGATTTAAATTGTATAGGCTCTTTAGTGACAGTGTTAGAAAGGAACTTATATATTAATATCTAATGGACTGATCATGCAAATGCCACCATTTTCTGCTTGCACATCATGGTAGACATCACTTGACCATCTTTAGGGACCAGGAACTCACTGATTCCTGAGGCCACGTGTTCCTGTTTTCAAAAAGTACTGCTATGAAATTCTTCATTATAATAAACCAAGCTCTGGCCTCTTTTTCAGCTACTTCTTTCTACTTCTTTATATATATATATATATACACACACATATTATATATATATATATTATATATATACATATATTATATAACTTCATTTATTTCTATTTTATTTATTTGGCTGTGCCGGGGTCTTAGTTGTGGCAGGTGGGATCTTCGGTCTTTAGTTGCAGCCTGGGAAATCCTAATCGAGACACATGGGACCCAGTTCCCTGACCAGGGATTGAACCCAGGCCTGGGTCCCCTGCCTTGGGAGTGTGGAGTCTTAGCCACCGGACCACCAGGAAATTCTCTCTCAGCTACTTCTTGCCAAACTCTTACTCTTAAGTGTTACATGAAATAAGTTGATACTCTATCACATGGCAGACCTTCAGTTATTTGAAAATGGGTCAGTTACATATCCTTAGTCTTTATTCATTCCTCATATGCCATGCTTTAGGTGTTTTAGAGACATGCTGCTATACAAAGATTTATATTTAGTATGCTGCCACATCTTAGAATGAATTGCATTTTATAACATGTTGCCTTTTTTAACACTGTATATACTACTGGAAGATAAAGTATTTCTACAGGGACCTTATGTTCCAACCCATAACACACCGGCACTTTGGACCCCTCTGCTGAATTTGGAAAAATCATCAAACCAAAAACAACTAAACAAGCAAACAAAAGAACTGAACGGTTTGAAGCTTGCGTGCTCATGCCTTTGGTGGAAACGTTTTTGCCCTTTTTGTGTCTGAAGCACATGACGTGTAAATAATTCCTTGCTAATCAAATGACTAGACTGCATCTAGGGCGAAGACAGTGGAATGGGGAACAGACACCCGAGACCCTGGCTAAAGGATGTTTGTTGCCCCAGGAAAGAGGTACCCCTCCCATGAAAAGATAGTAACCTGGAGGCCATCAATGTAGTGCATGGCTAACATTTTTTTTTTTTAAGAGGTTGCTTTTAAAAATCAGGAGATTCTATGTAAAATCTAGATTTCTAACTTCTCTCAAGAAGGCAACACAGGGCCGACATTCCCACTAGTCAAGAATCTGATGATAAAGCTGATGGGAAGGGACATCTCCAGGTGGCCACGGTGCCCACCCCTCCCCATGGGCAGTGCACACTGCTTTCATTTTTATTGTCTACTTGACTCTTCTGGCGTTTGATACCCCAGTTACTGAATGTCTCCAGGCTGTTCCTGCCTTTGTTCTTCCTGCCACGTCTTTCCACCTTCTAAGCCTCCTGTTCTCCTTAATGCCTTTTTCCACCCAACACAACACACACATGCACACTTCCTCAGGTGTAATTCTTCAGGCAACACAGGACTGCTTTGATGCTCAGATCTCCTCTGACAGATGCTGAGATTTCTCACCATCACCTCTGCACCTCCGGTCTAGTACTTTGCCAGCATGTTTTCCTGTCACGTTGCCTGACCAATGGTATTCTCATGTGGGACACATACCCGTTTCTAATAGTGCTCAAGCTGGGCTCCAGTGAAGGTGCAGCTGTGTGCAGCGGCTGCAACCTCTGCCCCTGCCTTCCCCTGCCCATGTGGAATCTGACACTCTTGGTCTTTAATCACAGAAAACCAGACTAGTTGAAATGTCTGCCTGGCCAGTAAACACATGAAAAAAAGACACTTACTCTCATTAGTAATCAGGGAAATGCAAATGAAAAAAGCAGGAAGAAATTTCCCAGCCATTAGGCCGCTTATTATATTACTGTTTATAACTTTTGAATGTCTACTACTTTTCAAAACAACACAAGTTGGAAAAAGAAAATAAAAATTTTTCAGGCTTTTCCTTTTTTCCCAAGTGCGCAGTCTGTTGAGATGCGTATGAGAAGGAGGATGTGTTGAGAGGGACTTTGAAAAACAGGTGCTAGACCTGGGATGCAAAGCTTAAATGGAGGGAAGTTTCTCCTTTTAGAAGTGTTTCTTTAATAAGTGACAGAGCAATGGCAGAATGAGGCAGTCACTGTTTTGCAACCTTAATGACTTAAAGTATCTGAGCAACACTCATCCACGGCTCTAACATCGCACACACACACTATACCCCCTAGGTGGTATATGACTCTTCCACATCACTACTTACAGAGTAGTTAAGCCATCCCCATCTGCCTAAAAGTGTTAATCGCTCAGTCGTGCCGGACTCTTTGCAACCCCATGGATTGTAGCCCACCAGCCTCCTCTGTCCAAAGAACTTTCCAGGCAAGAATATTGGAGTGGGTTGCCGTTCCCGTCTCCAAGGGATCCTCCTGACCCAGGGATTGAACCTCAGTCTTCCTGCATTGCAGGCAGATTCTTTACCATCTGAGCCACAGGGGAAGCCCCATCCCCCTAAAAAAAGAATTAAATTCGATCACTTCTCTAGATATAACTACCCATTTATAGGAAATACAGATAAGAGAGGAATGTGTTAAATTATGCTATGGATCCAATGAAATTCATATTGGAAAATCACAGACCAAATGATCCAAGTTTTCAACATGCAAATTAGAGGAGGGAGGGAGGGAGAGAGAGAATGAGAGAGAAAAAAATCTATAAAAATAATAAGATTTAAAATATATCCCATCTTAATCAAATACAACAAAATATTCTTAGTTTACTCTGCTTCATATAAAAAACATAGTGCATAGAATTATTTCCCATACTTCTCTATTTGATTATTTTTTCATAATTTTAATTACATCATATTACTTATAATCAAGAACAAATCAAAGAGACCCACCGACCACTTCCAATGAAAATTCATATTTGGATATTGTTTCATACAGACTTAAAATATTTAAAAATGTGAATTTATGGGACAGTTTGAAATTGAACACCAATGGGGCAGTTAATGATTGTGAGGAATTATTAATTATTTAAATGTGTAATAATAGTTCTCTAGTTATTATACTTATGTCCCTCCGTTACCCACAAAAATGAGAACCT
Source organism: Ovis aries (assembly GCF_016772045.2). Classification (NCBI taxonomy): domain Eukaryota; kingdom Metazoa; phylum Chordata; class Mammalia; order Artiodactyla; family Bovidae; genus Ovis; species Ovis aries. Next base: position 8,786,072 of record NC_056066.1, read on the forward strand.
TTTTCATTTAGAAACATGTATTTGAGGTATATATCAGTGGCCTAATATAACATCTGACAGTTGGTTCAGAAATATAGGCAAGAGGAAAGTTGCTAGAAGCATGAATGAAATTTTGATATTGTGTATATTAGAAATAATCTATATTAAAAGTTAAAAAAAAGAACAAGCAGAAGAGCAGATGCTGAACAGCCATGCCCCCTTTCACAGTCAAAGTAGTGGCAGTCCATAGGAATTCTCCTGACTCATCACTGAGCTGAGCCCAGGGACCCTCGTGCGCGGGACGTTTGCAGGGTGGGAACCTGGCCTCACTAGATTGTGACTGCCCAGGCTGGAAAGGGACGTGGTTGTTTCTGATCACAAAGAGGAAAACCTCATTTATCTCTCTCCGCAGCGTTATCAGAAAATGCTATGCAGCACATAAATGGCAACTCCGTAAGTGGATGTTAATGAAATTTTAATGAATTTGAGGTCCTGGCACAGTTTACCCCTGCAGAGCTGAATTAAAAAAATAACAAATAAAAAAGTGCTGCTTTCCTACTGAAAGCTTATAGATGACAACAGCAGCTCTCTGACCAGAATGAGGGGAGCCTCAGTTGGGGTGGAGATCTTTCTCAGCCTCATAAAATGCTTAGCCTTGATTTTCCAGGATTCCTAGAGGCACCGAGAACCCAATGGTCAGACATCCTGGGGTTTCAAGTACTGAATGCCTTGCACATGAAGAGAATTCTGCTGTCATCCCTCCTGCCTCTGAATATTGAGGGTTCCCTATCACTTCAAATGTTTATTGCAGATTGTTTCTCTTTGCCCTTCTAAGTAGTCTGTAAATTCTATCACAGAGGGGGCTGGGAGAGTTATTGCCTGTTGATACACTCACCCAAATAAGTGCTGAGCATTCTTCCTTCCACGCACATGGACTTTGGCTCTGGGCCCAGAAGACTTGAGTCAATTTCAGAATCCAATTGTTACAGTGGGTTTGGATTTTCAGACAGGAAAAAGGTGAGCATCCTAAGATCTAAAAGCTGTCCACATTTACATTTCAACTTTCTTTGTAATTAAGCAGACCACAAAGATCAATAGAGAATTTTCTAGCATAGAAAAGCATACTGGAATGATTTGGTGAAAGAATTCTACTGCATTGACAGAGGAAGGGCAGGGGTGGTGCTCACCAAACCACCTTTAACTGGCTGGATGAATTCCATTCACTCTCTCTCTCACTTCCCACTCCATCCCAACCTTAGACCACAGCCCTTCCAGAATGTTAACGATGCCCCATGGCCTTGGAATGCATTTTCCACGAGAGAACAATTTCCCATTTTTACAATGCTAGAACAATCACGTGCATTTTAGAGACCCCTACATGACTTTGACTTTGTCAGAAGAGAGTAGTAATTCTCCATTGACAGCTCCGCGTGACTGAAAGAAGTATAATCAAAGTCAATGCATTATTAATGACTCTTCTTTTTAATGACTCAATCACACTGTGAGACGCCTTCAAACATTTTATTTTATATAATTTTTCCTCTTGGAAAAGTCTGCCCACAAATTAAGGAAATACAATAGCTGAATAAAACCAGAAATATTGTGTTGTATATTCTCCAAACAAATTGTCCTTCAAAGAGATTGCCAGAGTAATTTCTGATCACTTTTTCCTGACATGTGGGGATCAGGTAAATGATAAAACCAGATCCAGTGTTTTTTTTGTTTTTTTCTCTAACAAGTTGAGAGCTAGGCTCTGGAATCTGAGAGCCCTGATGCACCAAACTGATGTGATTTTGAGCAAGTCTTGAAGAAGCTCTTATCACTTGGTTTCTTATTCAGTGAAATGAAGCCAATGATACCTTGATGCCGGCTTTGTGTCAGGATTAAATGAAATACTGTATGAGAAGTGGGTTGTTAGCTTCTTATTCTGATTCCAAACCCCCAGAGTGAAAGTAAGGGCTGGGAGAGGAACGTTAGTGAGTGGTTTCGAGCTCTTTGACAAGTACCAGAAGAGAAACCACTGGACGTCTTTATTTCCTTCCAACCAGCAAAACAAGGCAAAATATAACTATGACCCTTGGCTAATTTAACAGATCCTATCAGGGGCTTCCTGGGTAATGCCAGGGGTAAATAACTTGCTTGCCATTGCAGGAGACATAAGTGACGTGGGTCCAGTCCCTAGGTCAGGAAGATCCCCTGGAGGAGGGCATGGCAACCCACTCCAGTACCCTTACCTGGAGAACCCCATGGACAGAAAGCCTGGTGGGCTACAGGCCATAGGGTAGCAAAGAGTAGGATACAACTGAAGCAACTTAGCACACGTCAGGATCTCCCCGACACCCCCTTGGTCCATCAGCTGCACCTCCGGATCTCAACACCTGCATCTCTTTGCCTGACAGCTTTTCCTGCAGACGCTGCCCGGGCACAGTGCAGACTGGACTTGCCAGGGAATTAGGGGGTCCTGGGAGCAACCTAGAACCAGAAAATTGCAGAAGTGGGTGAATAAACAGTTCAAGTCCCAAACCCTGAGAGGGGGATAACTCTGAGGCGTGTCCTACCCCATCTCCCAGAGTTCTCCAGTTGGATCCCGCCTCAGCTCCCCACTGTGACAACTTGCTGGACGATGCCCTTCATACTTTACACCAAGTATATGAGTAAGTACTTTTGTCTTTACCCTCAAAATTACCTCAAATTCAATCATGTGTCACCATCTCTACAGATTCCAGCTTGGTCCTTCCTTAACCAATCTGACCTACTCAGGACTTCCATCATTTCCTATCTCCACAGAATACATGTTTATTGATTGATCAACAGGGCAGATAGCAAGTTAAATTTTGAGTTGATTTGTGAAATAAATGTCAAGGGAAGACATTATCATTTTGTGCAAAATGACATCAGTTCAGTTCAGTTCAGTCACTCAGTCATGTCTGACTCTTTGCGACCCCATGAACTGCAGCACGCCAGGCCCCCCTGTCTATCACCAACTCCCGGAGTCCACCCAAACCCATGCCCATTGAGTCAGTGATGCCATCCAACCATCTCATCCTCTGTCATCCCCTTCTCCTCCCACCTTCGATCTTTCCCAGCATCAGGGTCTTTTCAAATGAGTCAGCTCTTCGCATGAGGTGGCGAAAGTATTGGAGTTTCAGATTCAGCATCAGTTCTTCCAGTGAACACCCAGGACGGATCTTCTTTAGGATGGACTGCGTGGATCTCCTTGCAGTCCAAGGGACTCTCAAGAGTCTTCTCCAACACCACAGTTCAAAAGCATCAATTCTTTGGCGCTCAGCCCTCTTTATAGTCCAGCTCTCACATCCATACATGACCACTGGAAAACACATAGCCTTGACTAGACCAACCTTTGTTGACAAAGTAATGTCTCTGCTTTTCAGTATGCTGTCTATGTTGGTCATAACTTTCTTTCCAAGGAGCAAGTGTCTTTTTTTTTTTAATATATATATATATTTTTATTTTATTAATTTTTTTTAAAATTTTACTTTACAGTACTGTATTGGTTTTGCCATACATTGACATGAATCCACCACGGGTGTACATGCGATCCCAAACATGAACCCCCCTCCCACCTCCCTCCCCACATCCCTCTGGGTCATCCTCATGCACCAGCCCAAAGCATGCTGTATCCTGCATCGGACATAGACTGGTGATTCGATTCTTACATGATAGTATACATGTTTCAATGCCATTCTCCCAAATCATCCCACCCTCTCCCTCTCCCTCTGAGTCCAAAAGTCCGCTATACACATCTGTGTCTTTTTGCTGTCTTGCATACAGGGTCATCGTTGCCATCTTTCTAAATTCCATATATATGTGTTAGTATACTGTATTGATGTTTTTCTTTCTGGCTTACTTCACTCTGTATAATCGGCTCCAGTTTCATCCATCTCAACAGAACTGATTCAAATGTATTCTTTTTGACGGCTGAGTAATACTCCATTGTGTATATGTACCACAGCTTTCTTATCCATTCATCTGCTGATGGACATCTAGGTTGTTTCCATGTCCTGGCTATTATAAACAGTGCTGCGATGAACATTGGGGTACATGTGTCTCTTTCCATTCTGGTTTCCTCGGTGTGTATGCCCAGAAGTGGGATTGCTGGGTCATAAGGCAGTTCTATTTGCAATTTTTAAGGAATCTCCACACTGTTTTCCATAGTGGTTGTACTAGTTTGCATTCCCACCAACAGTGTAGGAGGGTTTTCCTTTTCTCCACACCCTCTCCAGCATTTATTGCTTGCAGATTTTTGGATCGCAGACATTCTGACTGGTGTGAAGTGGTACCTCATTGTGGTTTTGATTTGCATTTCTCTAATAATGAGTGATGGTGGGCATCTTTTCATGTGTTTTTTAGCCATCCGTATGTCTTCTTTGGAGAAATGTCTATTTAGTTCTTTGGCCCATTTTTTGATTGGGTCGTTTATTTTTCTGAAATTGAGTTGCATAAGTTGCTTGTATATTTTTGAGATTAGTTGTTTGTCAGTTGCTTCATTTGCTATTATTTTCTCCCATTCAGAAGACTGTCTTTTCACCTTGCTTATATTTTCCTTTGTTGTACAGAAGCTTTTAATTTTAATTAGATCCCATTTGTTTATTTTTGCTTTTATTTCCAGAATTCTGGGAGGTGGATCATAGAGGATCCTGCTGTGATTTATGTCAGAGAGTGTTTTGCCTATGTTCTCCTCTAGGAGTTTTATAGTTTCTGGTCTTACATTTATTTCTTTAATCCATTTTGAGTTTATAGCAAGAATCAACAAAGCCAAAAGCTGGTTCTTTGAAAGGATAAATAAAATTGACAAGCCATTAGCCAGACTCACCAAGAAGCAAAGAGAGAAAAATCAAATCAATAAAATTAGAAATGAAAATGGAGAGATCACAACAGACAACACAGAAATACAAAGGATCATAAGAGACTACTATCAGCAATTATATGCCAATAAAATGGACAACGTGGAAGAAATGGACAAATTCTTAGAAAAGTACAATATTCCAAAACTGAACCAGGAAGAAATAGAAAATCTTAACAGACCCATCACAAGCACAGAAATTGAAACTGTAATCAGAAATCTTCCAGCAAACAAAAGCCCAGGTCCAGATGGCTTCACAGCTGAATTCTACCAAAAATTTCAAGAAGAGCTAACACCTATCCTACTCAAACTCTTCCAGAAAATTGCAGAGGAAGGTAAACTTCCGAACTCATTCTATGAGGCCACCATCACCCTAATACCAAAACCTGACAAAGATACTACAAAAAAGGAAAACTACAGGCCAATATCACTGATGAACATAGATGCAAAAATCCTTAACAAAATTCTAGCAATCAGAATCCAACAACACATTAAAAAGATCATACACCATGACCAAGTGGGCTTTATCCCAGGGATGCAAGGATTCTTCAGTATCCGCAAATCAATCAATGTAATTCACCACATTAACAACAAAAAAAAAGCCATATGGTTATCTCAATAGATGCAGAGAAGGCCTTTGACAAAATTCAACATCCATTTATGGCAAGTGTCTTTTAATTGCATGGCTGCAATCACTATCTGCAGTGATTTTGGAGCCCCCGAAAATAAAGTCAGCCACTGTTTCTACTGTTTCCCCATCTATTTGCCATGAAGACTGGATGGCATGATCTTAGTTTTCTGAATGTTGAGCTTTAAGCCAAACTTTTTCACTCCCCTCTTTTCACTTTCATCAAGAGGCTCTTTAGTTCTTCTTCACTTTCTGCCGTAAGGGTGGTGTCCTCTGAGGTATGTCATATCTGAGGTATTTATGAGCAATTCTTGCTTAACTGTGTTTTGTGTAAAGTTCCTTCATCTCCTCTTTCTTCACATCAGTCCCCTTCTTTCTCCTACTTCCTTTATCCTATTCTTGTTTCCCCCATTGACTTTCCCTGACCTAGATTGTATCATTATAAATTACTTTTTATTTTCTTGCAAACATTGTTAGCTTTTTATTACTTCAAATTTTAGTGACTTTATTTATTTTGGATTGCAGCCTCCTCTCACATTGTGTCATGAGGGAGCCAGGTGCTTTTTCAAGGCTAAGTTGCAAAAAATTTGGCAGTGGGAGCAGTGCACATCCCATCCCTAAATGAGAGTCTCGTGAAAGAAGAAATTCTCTGCTCCAGGTGGGAGCATGATATGAAAACGGTAATAAAAATACCTGATTACCAAATTGAAAAAAACAAAACAAAACAGAGCTTTAGATTTCTCACGTGTCTGGCATTGAACTAGACCCATTATTGGTGTAATGATAATATCAAGCACAGTAGCTTAAACAAGGTATGAGGTTTTTTTTGTTGTTGTTGTTTTTTCTTTCAGGCAAGAGAATTTTACAAAGGGACAGTTCAGGATTGGCATGGTAGCTCCGTGATACTATTGATATTTTAGTCTTGCATATTCTTAATCTCCTGTCCTTTCCACTTTCTTGTTTGCCTCATGGTCTTAAGATAGATGCCACAGCCCCACCTATTACATGCAAATTTAGAGCAGGAAGAAGAGGGAAGATGCAAGTAATTTGCTAGCTGAATAACATGCACTTTTAGAGACCTTTCTTAAAAACAGGCCCTGACTTTTTTAATCTACATCCTGTTGGACAGAATTTGGTTATATTGTAAATCTTACCTATAGAGTAAACTGGAAAATGTAGTTTTCAAGCTTGGGACACTGTCATCCCCAGTTAAGTGAGGAGCCTGTATAAAAAAGAATGGAGGAAAGATATTGGGTAGCCATGCCATTATAATAATTATGATAATAAAGAATAAATATGGAATGCCTTAAATGCCAGGAATGTATTGAACAATGTATGGGAATTTTCTCCTTTAAGCCTCACACAAACTTAATGAGCTTAAGTACTGTTATCTCCACTATTTTACTGATGAAGGAACTGAGGCATAAAGCATTCAATAATGTGCTCAGTGTGTCATAGATGGTAAATATTGGAATCTGGGTTCAAATATTTGCAGAGATGCTCTGGAGCCTAGGCTTCTAAGCAAAAGTTGATGTTCCCCAACCCGTTTCCAGTCCCCTCACCCATCTCTCTTGGCTGTGAACCACAGGACTGTTATTAAACACTTGGAAAGAATGTGAAGTTGCTCAGTCGTGTCCGACTCTTTGTGACCCCATGGACTGTAGCCTACCAGGCTCCTCCGTCCATGGGATTTTCCAGGCAAGAGTACTGGAGTGGGGTGCCATTTCCTTCTCCAAACAAAGCAAAATGAAATGAAAATGTGTGTGTGTATGCGTGCACGTGTGTTTACATGATACTGTGAATTGAGAAATCCTAAATGGAATAATATCATGGTGTATCAATACCTGGACTCTGACCTCTGAAGTCCTATAGCAAACCTCAGTCCCCTCCATCTCTTCCTCCGTTCTAATGTGAATTTAAGGCTGACTCTAAGCATCGTCATGGACAGTCCCCAGGGTGGAATTTCTAATGACTAACCAGAGGTGTGGTGCTCTGTCTGTGCAATTCACTCTTACTGCTGGCTAATTAAGAGGCCTAAGGAACGCAATGGCATTTGACACTAGATTTAAGTGCTTTCATCCAATTTATTATTTCAGTCTATCCTGGTATAAACTCTGAGATGAAACAGTGAAGGCAGACATTGTAATCCTCATTGTAAGGATGTGGACATCTTAACTCAAAGACTTCGAGTGGATCAAGTTTGCTCCCTCCTCTAGGGAGAGAATTTTCTGGACTTTCCTGCGGGCCTCTGATTCATCAGTGGCACTAAAGTGATAAAGCCACTAGGCAGGACTCATGCTTAGACAGAACCAAGTTTTAAACCTGCTAGAACTTTATCTTAGCTCTTCCATAACTATATGATTTAGAACAAAATTAAAAATACCTGGCAAGGATGCAGAAGGGGGAGGATATGAAAGAGCCGTGAGGATGGGCAGGGAAGAAAAATGGAAGAGGAGAGAGAGATGGGATGGAGGAAGGAGAGTGAGGTTTACATTCAGCATGACTGCCTTTGAGATGTAACCACCAAGCAGCCTCCGTGGGTAAAAGGAAGATTCCAAGGATTCCAGTCACAGATCAAGTTCATGGAGTTATGTGGGAATGATAAAGACTGTGACTAGTGTATATCTGTGACTAGAATTTAGTAAATACCTTTTAAATGTGAATTTTAGGTGGGGTCATTCTTGTGGGTTGTTGGGTGCAATTTACATTTATTTTAAGGCTTTATTTTCCATAATAAAATTTCCATTTATGGAACTAACATGACAAAGATGTGCCTGGCTACCAGTTACTGAGTAACTTTCTTATTTCAGTCATTGTTTTGTATGTCTCATATATGACCTCACTTAAACCTTTCACATGGAGAAGGTGATGGCACGCCACTCCAGTATTCTTGCCTGGAAAATCCCATGGACGGAGGAGCCTGGTAGGCTGCAGTCCATGGGGTCGCAAAGAGTCCGACATGAAGTGAGTGACTTCACTTTCACTTTTCACTTTCATGCATTGGAGAAGGAAATGGCAACCCACTCCAGTGTTCTTGCCTAGAGAATCCCAGGGATGGGGGAGCCTGGTGGGCTACTGTCTATGGGGTCACACAGAGTCAGACACGACTGAAGTGACTTAGCAGCAGCAAACCTTTCACAATCCTGTAGTGTATTATTATTCTCATTTTATTCATAAAGGAGCTGAGGCCCAGAGAAGTCAGGCCATTTCCTCCAGTTCACATAGCTATGAAGTGGCAGGAATAAGAATCTGAATTCAAGTTTTTTGACCAATTCTTCTATATTCTGACCCCTAAACCCATCATATACCACCTAATGAAATAATCAGTGAGTCTATAGTTCTGATATTGCAAATGACTGAAAATAATAAATTGAGAACCTAAAGGATATGGGTTAACCTGGGTTTGCAGTTTGGCTATTTTTCTAACACCATTGTGTCTGAGGCAAAGGCAGGAAAGTAATGTATAATTGTGTGTGTGTGTTTGTGCTTTTATGTATGTTCACACACGTGTGAGTGTGTGCATGTGTGTGTGCACAGACCAGTAAATCAATCCTAATTTATTTGCACCCTTTCTTCTGCTATTTCTAACTCCCAGTTTTGAAACTATTTCTTGAGAATCATTATCTAGGGACATAGCTATTCACAGAACAAGATAGTTAGGGTCATTAAAAATCTCTCAGGCAGAGAGCATTTAAGTTTTCTTGTCTCTGGCTCCCAGTTACAAATCTTCATTAAATCTTAAACGCAGAATAAACAAAACATGAACAGATTGTGACTGCTTCCTAATTCAACAATATGAGATTACCATTTTGTAGCTACTGTTAAATTTTGGAATAGATCCCAAGGAAGTGATTTTAAGGACCACATGTGTGTTGGCCTCTTTAAGTCAGATTCCCTTGTAGGCATTGACATTGCAAAAAATGTATGCATGTTATGGTTGTCTGGATGAAAATGTGTGCTTCCTCAGCTGTCTTCATTATCACTCCTGCCAGTCAGTCAATACTATCTTTAACCAGTCACACTCATACTGATGTTTTATGTATATTTCCTATACTTACCTATAAAATAGAAAGAAGTCATTGCAGAAATAAGACAAAGCACATGTATTAAGACTGAGTTTGAGATCCAGCCCTTTTGCTGCTGGCAACGGACCAAGATAGGTGGAGTCTGCTTAAATGAGGGAGAAAACTTATCTAAAGAGAGACTAGTGCAAGGGTCAAGGCCACTTTCAGCTGAAAAAGGAAGGAATAGTATAGCTCTGTGTGTGTGTGTGTGTGTGTGTGTGTGTGTGTGTGTGTGAGACAGACCTTGGGTTATGTGAAGACACCTGTTACCTCCTTTAAAGATGACTCACTCCCTGCTCTCTGGACACAGTCCATATCAGTATCTATCTAGAAACGTCACCCCCTAAACTCAACATGGTGCTCAGCCAAAGCATGGTCACAATGCTGAATGCTATTGACCCTTTTTCCTTTTTCTTTTTTTTTTTTACTTAGAGAATTTAGCGTAAGTCTCAGCTTTGCATTTCCTAGAGCCTTGGATATTTGTTATTCATAGTTACCCCTTGCAAAGGAGCTCATCATTTCAAAACAGCAGTCCCAAACTTGGCTGTTCACTAGGAATCACATGGGAAGTTTCAAAAATAGTGCCAGAGACTGTGATTTAATTTGTCCAGAATGTGGCCTATTTTTAAAAGGTCCCCAGGTGATTCCAAAGCACAGCTAAGTTGGGAAACCACTATTCTAATCCTTTCTGCCCAAAGCGTGGTCCATGCCATTGGCATCACTTGAGAGCTTGTTAGAAATACAGGAGTCCGGGCCTCACCTCGACCTACTAGAGTCTGCATTTTAACACACCTGTTCCTGATGCTTGAATTGGCTTTCTCTCCCCGCCCCGCCCCCCCCACCCCCCCCCAGCTAGATAGTCTCTAAAGAGGCTGGAGAACGAAGGCCCCGCTTGTGGAGTAGGGAAGTCACGCCCTGGGGAGCTGACTCTCCCCATGGCAACAGGAGGAGAAAGGAGAACACTTTTGGAAGTGAGAGACCTAGCAAGATGGAAGCCAACTGGGCAAGAGCAGTGGCCAGTCGCCCGTCTCACTGGCCTGCTGAGTCACTCCTTCAGCGGGAGGGAGGGCATGTAATTTCTCCAAAGTGGTTTCCTGGAAGCTATTCCTGTTTTAGGAGCTAAGGGAGGAAAATACAAGGAGAGGATCCGAGTCATTTTCACCATCCTATCACTTGACTAGGACAAGGGAACAGACAACTGGCAGACCTGCCAAAGGGTGCTGGCACGAATGCCACAGAGAAGGACCTAGACCTGTGAAAAGGAGGCATGAGATGGATGAGCAAGCCATCATGGGGCTTGAGAGCCCGAGGCTCCCAGAATAAGAGGAAGCAGCCACAGGGGGATGAGCAGGCCATCTGGGGCTTGAGAATCAGAGGCGCCTAGAATAAGAGGAAGCAGCCACGATGGATGGCCAGCAACTTAGATTGTCCCCAGATGATGTTTGTGCCCCAGGGTTTTCTTTTATTCAGGGACTTGGGATTTGCTTTGGTGTCCTGACTTTCAGAAAGGCCACCACAGTTATTTAAGAATCTCATCATTGAGTGAAGATTAGTGGGGACAGTGATTGGCTTGCTTGGATCATCAACTACAATTTTTTTTTTTCCATTCAGGAATCTTAAAATGATATCTCTTAAAGGAGCAATTTGTCTTTTTGGAACATTAGCAAAATAAAAGTCCAAGTGAGAGAGAGGACCATAAACAGCTCTTCCGCTTTCCCTGCTGACTGTTGTAGGACCCAGCCCTGCTCTTGCATCTGTCTTTCATCTTAATTCACAGAGATGATATGTTGGTCTTAAAAAGACAGAAAAATGTAAAAACTCGAACAGCCACCAACATAAAACACAAACATACCAAGTGAAGTGAAGTGAAAGTCGCCCAGTCGTGTCTGACTCTTTGCCACCCCATGAACTATATAGTCCATGGAATTCTCCAGGCCAGAATACGGGAGTGGGTAGCTATTCCCTTCTCCAGGGCTTCTTCCCAACCCAGGGATCGAACCCAGGTCTCCCACACTGCAGGTGGATTCTTTACCAGCTGAACCACCAGGGAAGCCCAAACACACCAAACATGAGGAAACTCAGCCTGAGCTCTTCTCCCCGTGCCAAGCTCACAGGCTGCTCATTGCCCTGCTACGTCCAGAGCACTGTCCACGGCACTGCTTCTTCGCCATGTCCTTGCTCTTTGCCTCCTGGAATATGACTCTTCCTGAAGTCGTCAGCTGCAACCTATCTTCCAAAGGCCACGTGTGGCCTCCTCATCGCCAAATCCAAAGGCTCTTTCTTAGTCTCAGCTCCTTCAGTTTCTGAGGTCATTTATTTGACAATGTTGATTATATTTCCTTTTATCCCTTCAAGTGATCAACTATAACCCTGGGTGAACAAACCATACACACACATGTGACATTTACACAGATGTGTATCTTTTTATTTTCCTTTGTAGAAATGGAATCATATTTTATAATCTTCTCTGCTTCTTGCCTTACTCAACAGTTCATTGTGGAAATCCCTACAAATGAACTGGCATAGAACTAACTTATTCTTTTAAATATTATGAAAGTGCCATAAAAATTTCAGCCATTCCCCTATTGATGGATATTTCAATTTGTTTTCAGACATTTTCCACTCTGGGCTGGTGATTTCACATTATGGGATAAATTCCCAGTTGAGGGATGGCTGGATCAAAAGACACGTGCATATTTAATTTGTATTTAATGTGTACATTAATTTTAATAGACATTGCCAGATGGCCTTCTCAAAAGCTACACCATTTCACATTTCCACCAGTAGTATTTGAGTAGCCCTTCCCAGAAGTATTATAGCCCTTAACATTTTTACAAATCTGTTGCATTTCTTCAACTACCACAGAAGTTGAGCATCTTTTCAAATGCCTATTAGCCATTTGGATGTGTTCTGTGAACCTGGTTATTTATATTCTTATTTCAATTTCTTAGCCTCCCTGAGCTTCAGCTGCTTCGCAAGGTTAATGTGAGGCCTAAATAAAATATTTACATGAAGGCTTTGCCCAAAGTCTGGCACAGACAACACACTTGATAAACTGAAGCTAGTGTTAATTGTTTTAGATTCCTTTTTCCTTATTTAGATGCTCTTCATCCTCATACCTTTTAAATTCACCTATTTTCCAAGATTCTACTGTCAGATCCCTTTCTTCTTGACACTCAACACCCTTTTTCTGAACTACCTCCATCACTCCCACAATTTCAACTTTACTAACCCCTAATCTGCTGAGCAAGCAGACTCTCTAATTCTGACTTGCCTTTCAAATTCAAAAGGATCTGTTTTCATATCCTACTGGCCCCTTGTGCTCCCAGCCTCTCCTCCCCACAAACAGGCAAAATCAGCTTCCTAATGTGAGATTTAGCATCTTCCCACTTCTGCTTCCTCTATCTCCAAGGGCACCATTTCCTCCAAGACCTTTGAACCTGAAATCTCCAAGTCACCATGCAGCTTTGTCCAGGGTGTTCGTTTCAGTGGCAAAGCTCCATAAGCGTCACCCCTATCATGACCCTTGTTTCCATCCTGTTTGTTCTGTTCTCACGGTTTCTACTCTAGTTCACTGCTTCAGCAACTGAAATAGCTCACTAACCAGTCCTTCTTCTGTCAGCTTCTCATGGTTCCAGTCCGTCTGTTACATGACAGACAAGATATTCTAAACAGTAGCAGAATTGTGTTACCCCCACAAAAGCATGTACCGGCCCCCTCTTTCACAGAATAAGGTTCGCACTGGTCTTGGCAAACACTGTCGCCATGCCTTCACATACCCTATTTTTCCACTACACCAGTTTCCTTCCTCTCCTCCAGTGTGCCAGGCTTGGGCACTCTCCAGTGGTTTTGCTCTGCTGGCACGAGAGCCTTGATGCCTCTCCCTCCTCCTCCTATTGAATCCCATTTCTTTTCCTTTAGTGATATCCTAAATAGAAGGGGAAACAGTGGAAACAGTGTCAGACTTTATTTTGGGGGGCTCCAAAATCACTGCAGATGGTGATTGCAGCCATGAAATTAAAAGACGCTTATTCCTTGGAAGGAAAATTATGACCAACCTAGATAGCATATTCAAAAGCAGAGACATTACTTTGCCAACAAAGGTCCATCTAGTCAAGGCTGTTGTTTCTCCAGTGGTCATGTATGGATGTGAGAGTTGGACTGTTAAGAAGGCTGAGCGCTGAAGAATTGATGCTTTTGAACTGTGGTGTTGGAGAAGACTCTTGAGAGTCCCTTGGACTGCAAGGAGATCCACCCAGTCCATTCTAAAGGAGATCAGTCCTGGGTGTTCATTGGAAGGAGTGATGCTGAAGCTGAAGCTCCAGTACTTTGGCCACCTCATGCGAAGAGTTGATTCATTGGAAAAGGCTCTGATGCTGGGAGGGATTGAGGGCAGGAGGAGAAGGGGATGACAGAGGATGAGATGGCTGGATGGCTTCACTGACTCTATGGACATGAGTTTGAGTGAACTCCAGGCGTTGGTGATGGACAGGGAGGCCTGGTGTGCTGCAATTCATGGGATGGTAAGAGTTGGACACGACTGAGTGACTGAACTGTACTAAACTATCTTCCTCCTTCACCCAACTAGATTGAATCAGCTATGGTAGCAGTTTCCTGCAGCTACTCCCAATTTAATTTTTCTATAATAATAATTATTATATGACTTGCATGATTTTTCTTACTTATCTAGATTCTAAGCTTCTTGAAGGCCAGAGTCTGCTTCTTGTTTCCAATTATATTTTCTTTCTTTGCTGTTTTCTCATCTTGGTTTCTTGTCTGGTACCTTACAAATGCTCCTTCCTTTTTTAAAAAGACTGTAATTTTATAATAAGTATATGGCTGAGATTTGGGATTAGGAACAAATGAAATAAAACTGGAGAAAGCTTTGCCAAGGATCAGTTGTCTTAGCTCCCCATACATGGCAATCAGTGGCAATGAGACTGGTACATCCCATAGGTACCTTGTTTGCTCATGTGCAACAGTATAAGAACACATGTTGTCCTAGTTGACCAACATTTGCAGTCAAATATTGCTTACAAGCATCTGCCTTTTCCTGAAGGAAGAAACGTTGGCAAGATTAGATTTGCATTCTCTGTTGGCAGAATTGATGGAGATGAGCAGCTGCAGCCTCCTTTGGGCTGGCACTGGGTCTCATCCTTGCTTTAGCCCAACCTGGGCTTCTACACCCATGGATAGTTGCCTGCTGGAGTCCTGCAGGCACCTGAGCCCATGTTCACAGCGCTAACTCAGTGTGGGGCCCTGGGCTCATCAAGTGACCCTTGGACTTCATGTTCTTATCTGTATAAAAGGAAAGAAAGTAGATCATTCTGTATCTTTATCAAAGATCCTTTTTATTCATTTCTCCCCTATAGACCTCATGTTTAAAATGTTTCTCTGTGAAACAATGCACCTATTAAACCTACTTATGTTCTTCCACTTATGCTGCCTTCCTTTTCCATATTGATTCATATTTTAACCTATAGTTCATAATTATGAGTTATAATAATATTCTGAAATACTGTAGTTTTCTATCATACTTGTTTTGCTAACTAAATAGTGATGTGAAGATAGCGTATGAATACTTAAGTAGTCTTTACTGCCGTTGGTTGCTCAGTTTTGTTAGCTCTCTACCTTCTGTTCCAGACTGTTACTGTGACAACCTGGCAGGGGCCTCTGGGAACAATGGCTGGATCCACTAGCTAGTGGCTCTGGCAATTCCTGTGAAATCATTAGGAGCCAGTCAGAGCTGTTATAATACTGAGTTTATAAATACACATGCAAACACATTGTTATTGTGTAGTTGCTCAGTCGTGTCCAACTCGTTTGAAACCTCATGAACCATAGCTTCCTGGACTCCTCTGTCTATGGGGTTTCCCAGGCACGAATGCTGGAGTGGGTTGCCATTCCCTTCCCTAGGGGATCTCCCCCAACCAGGGATTGAACCCAGGTCTCCCACATTGTGTGTATATATATATATATATATATATATGTATATATATATATATATACTCCCACTCCTTTCCCAATCTCATTCCTTAATTGTTTTGAATAAAATTGTCTAATTCCTTTTTTCCATGTGAACATTTAAAAAACTTGCAAGCATACTATACATTCTACCATTCTATTTGCATTTTTTCCTCTTACTCTCAATATGAATAAGATATCCTTCCATTCCAATACATCTTCATTTACCTCATTCTTGTTAATTGCTTTCATCATTGCAATGAATGTGAATATCATAAAGTATTTAGCTAGTTTTCTTCTGAGGGACAGTTAGGTTGTTTCCAATTCTCTTTCTAGTCTAACGATCAGTTTCCTTGCTGGAGAGAAAGGTAAAACAGTCATTGCATGACTGGATTTCTGGCCAAAATGTTAACTATTCATAGATATTTGAGAGTTAACTCCATATACATATGCAAAATCCTCTAGCAACTGAGTCATTTTCTAGATCACTTTTTCAGGTGTGAGAATCTGGACTTCATGCTAACTACCCATTTTAATCATAAAATTAGCAGCTTACATGTTCTGAGCACTCATTATGTGCCAAGATCTGTGCTAAGTACGTAAGTTGTCACATTCAATCCTCCCAATAATCTTAAAGGCAGATATTGTTATTACATACATTTTACCTAAATACAGGCAAAGTAATTTGCTCAAAGTCACATAAGTCTTAAAGGGGTAGAACTTGAATTTGAGCACAGACAAGCCCAGTCTGGAAACTATGTTCTTAACTTTGATTGCTGAGAGGTCAGGAGAGCTCTCCTAGGGTCTGCTTTTCTCCCCAGCCCCCCAGGTGTGTGGAGCTGTAACTGGGGAATGTGGGGGGAAGGACAGATAATCTCTCCTAGGCCAAGAGTGTCATCAGAACTAGGCTATTCCCCAAAAAAGAGACAGGTGGGAGCAGCAAAGCCAGAGCTTATTCCCTTTACAACTTGATAGCTCTAGAATGCTTTCACATTACAAGCTCTCTGTAGCCTCTTGAGACCTAGTTTATGTTTATGCAGAAACAGACTGTAGAGGGGAAAGCCTCATCTTCTTAAGATTTAGATTTGCCGCAACTAGCCGTGTGATCGTGGTTGCCTTCATCAGACAGTGAAGCTTGGATCCGTTGGTCTCCAAGGGATAATTTTGAAATAATTTCAGACTTACAGAAAAATCTTGAAAACAGTACAAAGAATTCTTATTCCTACTTACCTTTCACACAGAATTCTCCATGTTAAGAGTTTGCCAGGTTTGCTCTGTTCTTCTCCATCTCCTCTGCACACACACACATACACACACGTGGGTTAGTTTTTAAAACATATCATTATATTTATTACTGAACTGTTAGGAGTAAATTATTGACATTGTGCCTATTTGCCTTTAAATGTTTGTGCATTTCCTAAAAATACAGACATTCTCTTATCTAACTATAAGGCAATGATTTAAAATCTGGATAGTAATATTGGTGACAGTACTATATCCCAGTCTGCACATCTTATCTGAGTTTTACCAACTCAACCAACGTGTTCTGTAATAAAATAATTGTATTTTTTTCTGTTCTAGTCTCCAGTTTAGGATCATATATTACATTTTGTTGTCATTTATTTTTTGGTCTCCTAAAATGTGGAAAAGTTCTGCAATCTGTTTGTCTTAAGAGAGTTTGACATTTTTGAATAGTACAAGCCAGTTGTTTTGTGGAATATCCCTAACTTTTGTTTGATGTTTCCTCATGGTTAGATTCATGTTATGTATCTTTGCCAAGAATGTCATGGATGTAATGTTGTGTCCTTCTTGCTGCCTCATGTTGGGAGGCAAAGGATGGTTAATTACTACCAGTATTGGTTAATTTCAAGACCTGATAATAGTGGGATCTGTCAGATTTCTTCCTTATAAAGTTACTATTTTCTCTTTGTAATTACTGGGTGTCTTCATTCAGTATCCCATTTATCATCAAAATTTTCATCCAGTAGTTTTAGTAACCAAACCATCAATGATTTTCATCTGAAATATTATTTATAATTTGGTTGCCAGAAACATGCTGAGATTCTTGTTTTGTAACTTTTACTTACAAAGACCTTATTGAACAAAAATAAAAATTCAACATGGAGTGACTTCAGTACCATGTGGATGAGTTCGTCATCCAAATTGGATCATATTTAACTTTGTAGTTTGTAATTATTGATCACATTTACTACCGAGGTTAAGGATAAGTACACAAGGAAAACAATAGCTTTTAACATAGTATTAGGTATTTTTTCCTGTTTTATGGAGATACTGTTGACAAATAGCACTGTATGAGTTGAAGGAGTACAGCATAATGGTTTGACTTATATATATTATAAAATGATTACCATAATAAGTTTAGTTAACACTCATCCTCTCATATAGATTTAAAAAAAGGAAAGAAAAAAACGTTTTTCCCCTTGTAATGAGAACTCTTAGGATGTATTCTTTTAACAACTTTCAAATATTTCTTCAAATATATCTAAGAGAAACTTTTGCTTTGAGAAAGAAAATACTCAAACTTCCAAATGCTAAAGTTGAAGGTTATTCATATGGGAACTTACACTCTTTTTAATGGATCACTTATATTTGAGGTCTACTTACTGGCCAAATATCAAACACTTAGGTTCAAGAAGAAGGCCAACCAAGTTTCATGATTATTTTTAAGGGGACAAATAAAAGAAATATAGACATTTATCGCTTCCTGGCTGCAAGATTGACACTAGCGCTTAGCTTTCCGCAGTGCTCATAACCCTTCACTCCTCCAGTCCTGGCTTCATTCGTGGTCTCCACATCCAGGGCTGCTTTTCCTTGCTGTGGTCCTCGGGGAAATGCTGAGTCTTTTCAACTAGCTGAACTTGGGATTTCTTTGGAAGGAATGATGCTAAAGCTGAAACTCCAGTACTTTGGCCACCTCATGCGAAGAGCTGACTCATTGGAAAAGACTCTGATGCTGGGAGGGATTGGCAGGAGGAGATGGGGACGACCAAGAATGAGATGGCTGGATGGCATCACGGACTCAATGGACGTGAGTCTGAGTGAACTCCGGGAGTTGGTGATGGACAGGGAGGCCTGGCAGTGCTGTGATTCTTTGGGTCGCAAAGAGTTGGACACGACTGAGCTACTGAACTGAACTGAACTGAACTTGGGTAGACCTCCTTGTGCCTTACTGTTTCCTCAAAGCTTGGGAAGTTATGATCTAAGCCTATGTTCTTTAACTTATGAGCAACTTCACTTCCCTCCGAGGGTTTTGGCCCCATCCTTTCTCTCCCCTAAAAACACAATATTGTAACAATCATTCTCACAAAGATGGGTCCATTTCTCTACACATTTAGCTCTTCCTTAATCTTTGCTGCCTTACACCCTGATGGAAAGCTGCAAGATATACTCCTGTGTGTGAGAATATTTCCTTGCTGGGAGTATGGAGTTATTTTTTACACAAATGTCTGTGTTCAACAATCAGCAGGGGAGTCTTAACACAGCACATGTGGGGCCAACAAGAATGCAGAGTTTGGTGAGGAAGATGGAATCTGCGTCACCGATCCCTTCACTCAGGTCACACATCTCCTAGGAAAAGGCTGCAGACATCTTTCCCTCCAGTTCCTCTCTTTATTATTTTTCCCCTTCTATCAGAGGAAAGGAAGAACTAAATTCGGAGGACATGGTTATCTGCTGATTCCCAAACTAATCATGGTATCCTCCCTAGAAACCAGAAGAGATCGCTCCTCTCATGTGCTTTTTTCCCAAGGATCTATAGATATGGCAAAATACCACACATGTCCTGTCTTCATCTACTGTCCACAAGCACTAATTACTTTACTGACTTTTTAATTAATTAACAATTTAAATTTAAGAAATATGTATTTTATATTTACTTTGTGTCAAGAACCATGTTACCGACTATGAATACAACAACAAAGAAGACAGGAGACCTACCATGAGACGAAAGAGACACAGAACAAATATAATCTTTACTGTGTATAAATATAGTGGAACCACAAAGAAGAGAAACAATGGTTGTATCTATAGAGTTGAGGGAAGGCTTTCAGAAAGGAGTGACAGTTGTACTAGATATTGAAGAATGAGTAGGAATTCATCAGAAAGAGAAGGGAATAGGGAAAATCATGTCAGGGAGAAGCTTAGCAATATGGAAAAGTAGGTGATGGAATGGCAACCCACTCTTGTATTCTTGCCTGGAAAATCCCATGGACAGAGGAGCCTGGTGGGCTATAGTCCATGGGTAACAAAGAGTTGAACATGAATGAGTGGCTGAGCACAAACACACATGGAAAAATATAGTGTATTCAGATAAAGGCTTAGAGTCTGACGTGGCTCAAGCTTGTGCCATTTGGAGACTTTTAAGCC
Organism: Ovis aries; assembly: GCF_016772045.2. Classification (NCBI taxonomy): domain Eukaryota; kingdom Metazoa; phylum Chordata; class Mammalia; order Artiodactyla; family Bovidae; genus Ovis; species Ovis aries. The sequence goes on from NC_056066.1 coordinate 8,805,957, forward strand.
TCATGACTTAGCAGACAGAGCCCAGGCTCAGAGGCGAGGCTAACCTGGGTTTCAATCTCATTTCCGTGTTTTACTGGGAAAATATGGTTTGTTAAATGATTGACTCTTTCTCAGTCTCCATTATTTCATCTTAAAGTGGAGATGTAGTTTCCATCTTCAGTGTTGTGAAGATTCAGTGGGAATGCATACAGGGGGCTTGGCATAGAGCTCAGGAAAGGGGGGCTTTTCACCATGTTTCTTTCTGCTTCCCTTACCAGGTAGAGAGGTAAGAGTGGCAGTTGGTGAAACTAAAAGTGGGGTTTGTGCTCAGTATTGAAGGTCTCAAATATTTTGCTCTGAAGTTTAGACTACATGCTATCTGATCAACACTCCCCTTAAGCTCCGCTTTACACTCATTTGGGCTCATTCCAATCAAAATAAATCCTACTTCCTTGAGGGCTGCCAGTCACAGCTAAGTGGCATCTGAGATCTGAATAAAGTACTTAGCTCGAAGGCATGACTATGGTAAAAAAGAGAATGATACAAATGAGAAAAAGGCAGTCCTCAATAGCAACTTCAGGAAATGTTAATCAGCCTTCAGGAACTGAGGGGTGAGAAAATGGGTATTGCCTCTCATGCATGAATTCAGAGGACAAAACTCTGTGGATAATTGAGTTAGATTACAGCATCTTACAGAAACAAAAACGCTTCTCAGATAAGGCAAAGGTGAAACCCAGTCAACCAGAAAGAGCTAGGTGAGTGGCCTTCCTCCTTCATCACCACCTAGACAACACAAAGAAATTCTCAGTCCAGACAGGAAGGTCAGCTGTCAGCAGACCATTTTTCAGTATATCCCAAGAGAACCTACATGTAGTTTACGTGACCAAAGGCAATCGGGGGAGGGGAAGGGGATTAGGATATTTTAGTAAGTAATAGCCAGTAAACAGTGGCCAGCATGGTTTCATTCTCTGTGTGTTTTGATTGCTCAGCAAAGCAAATAGAAAAAGGTATTTCTAAAGTCTGAAGAAGATGGTAATAAAATAGTGGGCCAATGATTTGGAAGGAAAATATGAAAAATCCAGATAGGAAATAAAATCTTTATTTTAAATGATTTTCTTAAATATGCTTTAGCATATATGTTGAAAACTGTGCAGTAGTGGTTAACCAATAGTATTAATTATGCAAAAGGTACAATTTTAAGGATGTACCAGGTAGTGATGTTTAACAGCAGAAAAAAAATTGCAAACGATGACAGGAAAATGGTTGAACAAATCAGTGATCCTCATTTCGTAGAATTATACACTGCTATTAAAACTTATGTTTTGGAAAACATATTTTGGTGACCAAGCATAATATCATCAAATAATTTAATTAAAATGCAAAAAATAATGGAATGAATAAAAGTAAGGTGACTACATATAAATGAAGACAAAGAAACTTTTCTACACATAGAAAAAGTGTAACAGGTTAAAGCAAAAAAGACCAACTAGAGGGATTATCTTTGAAATGTTTATAAAGAAGACCTACAGAAATTTATTCTGCAGACATATGCTCACGTATTGATGGCAACACATTCACATACATACTTTTGAGACAACTGGAAGTTCAAACACTGAATATTTGATGCTATTTAGGAATTGTTAGTATGTTTGGGTGTGATGGTTGGATTTGATTTTTAAAGTCCTCTTTTAGAGATATAATCAGAAATACACACACACACACACACATATGTATCACTCACCACACCATACACAAAAATAAGCTCAAAAGGGTTTAGAGACCTAAATATAAGACATGACACCATAAAACTCCTAGAAAAGAACTAGGCAAAATATTCTCTGACATAAGTCATAATAATATCTTCTTTGGTCACTCTCCCAAGGCAAAATAAATAAAACCAAAAATAAACAAATGGGAACTAATAAAACTTAAAAAAGCTTTTCACAGCAAAGGAAACAATCAACAAAATGAAAAGACAACTGACCAACTGGGAGAAAATATTTGCAAATGGTATGACAGACAAGGGGTTAATATCCAAAATATACAGACAGCTCATACAACCCAATATTGGGAAAAAAAAAACAAAAAACAAAAAACAAAACCAAAAAAACCTGAGAAATGAGTGAGGAGAAGACCTAGATAGACATTTCCAAAGAAGGCATATAGATGGCCTACAGACACACAAAAAGATGCTCAGCATCACTAAATATTAGAAAAATGCAAATCAGAAACATGATGGGGTATCACCTCACACCTGTCAGAATGGCCATCATCAAAAAGTCTCCTTTCTAGAGAGGGTGTGGAGAAAAGGCAATCCTCCTATACTGTTGGTGGGAATGTAAATTGGCACAGCCATCATGAAAAGCAGTATGGAGATTCCTTAAAAAATGAAAAGTAGGACTACCATATGACCCACAATCCCACTCGTGGGTATATAGTACATATATGGAAAAAATGAAAACTCTAGTTTGTAATGATCCATACACCCCAATCATATTAGCACATTTTGCAATAGCCAAGACATGGAAACAACCCAATCAGTATTCAATTGCCTTATGGAGATGTAGTATACACACACACACACACACACATACACACACACACACACACACATATATATATAGGCTTCTGGCTCAGCAGTAAAGAATCTGCCTGTCTACAGGAGACTCTGGAGACATCCATCCCTTGGAAGAGAAAATTCCTCTGGAGAAGGAAATGGCAACCCATGCCACTATTCTTGCCTGGGAAATCCCATGGACAGAAGAGCCTGGTGGGCTACAGGGTTGCAGAGAGTCAGCCGCCACTGAATGAGCATGTGTGTGCACGCATGAACACACACGTGCACACACACACACAGTGAAATATTTCTCATCCAGAGAAAAAGGATGGAATACAGTCATTTGCAGCAACATGGATGGACTTAGAGAATATTATACTCAGTGAAGTAAGTCAGAGAAAGAGAAATATTCTATGATATATATATCAGTTCAGTCACTCAGTTGTGTCTGACTCTTTGTGATCCCATGAATCGCAGCACGCCAGGCCTCCCTGTCCATCACCATCTCCCGGAGTTCACTCAGACTCACATCCATCGAGTCAGTGATGCCATCCAGCCATCGCATGCTCGGTCGTCTCCTTCTCCTCCTGCCCCCAATCCCTTCCAGCATCAGAGTCTTTTCCAATGAGTCAACTCTTCACAAGAGGTGGCCAAAGTACTGGAGTTTCAGCTTTAGCATCATTCCTTCCAAAGAAATCCCAGGGCTGATCTCCTTTAGAATGGACAGGTTGGATCTCCTTGCAGTCCAATATATATATATATATTCAGAATATAAAAATACTACAACTGAATCTATGTATAAAATGAAAATAGACTCACAGATATAGAAAACAAAGTTATGGTTACCAAAGAGGAGAGGGAGGAAGGGATAAATTAGGAGTATCAGATATAAATCACTATGCATAAAATAGATTAGAGGTAAGGATGTACTGTACAGCAAAGGGGATTATATTCAATATCTTATCATAACCTATAATGGAAATAATCTGAAAAAATAGATATATAAAACCGAGTGACTTATATGTATACCTAAAACTAACACAATATTGTAAATAAGCTCTACTTCAATTTTTTAAAAAAAGTGATGTTAGGGAGTTTTTTCAAAATAACACAGTTTCACTTCTTGCAATGAAAGAATCAAAGAATAAAATATGTTCAGATGCTCACTGTACTCCTGCTGACCAATACCTTGGCCACTGGGTGGGGTGGGGATGGATACTGTGAAAGAAATAATGAAGATATAAAAGTATATTGGATCAACCACAATGGATCAAATTCCTGAGGACAGTCTTTTGCCCTCTAAGAATGCATTTTTGGCAGGCTTACAAAATACATTTTTCTTATCTATTTGCCGTACTGAATTAAGCAAACTTAAAAATTGAGGCAACTTAAAAATGGTAAAAAGAGCTTCTATGCATTATACTCGGCCTTGCCTTGCACTCCCCACTCCCTAGGCTGGTAAAATTCTTGAAGCCCCAGTTTGCAGTGAGGAACCCTGCTTCTTGATTCTTTAGGAAGAAGATAAAACCTTATTCCTAAAGAGTCATACTTGTCTATCCAAACCTGTCTGGGACTCCCTGCAGGACTGGTGCAAGGTGCTTATCTTTACTTTGCATAACTTAGAACTCACTTAGGGTAATAAAGCAGTAGATATTTCTCAAAACTTTGGAGGGCAAAGGAACAACCGACAGCCACCTGGAGGACAAGGATTACAGTTGACACAAACAATGCAACACTGAAAGCCTAGGAGAAAAAGCTAGGACAGAGGTTTCAATGAGGAATTAGGGCATTCAAAGGTACCTGTGTGTACTGAAGAAATTACAGAGTCACATGCTTGCCCAGTGCTGGACACTTGCTCATAAGGGTCCTGAGAAGACACTAAGCTTTCCACCTTTGGTTGATCATAGACCCTATGTGAGCAGGAAGTGAAAGTAAGGCAGAGTTCTAAGCAGCATGGCAAAATGTTGAAGGAGTGGTACAGTCGATGTTGCTAGGGGGTTTCAACATCGGATTTAAGGAGGCGTAAGTAAGAACTAGTAAACGTGAAGATGAGCCAGTTAAAATTATCCAACCTTATAGAAATTTTAAGGAAAAAAGGATTATAAAAGAAAATCCCAACAATTGTACATCAACAATTTAGGTAACTAAATGAAATGGACAAGGTTTTAGAAACAGATTAATAAGACTGACTCAAGAACAAACAGAAAATCTGGAACTGACTTATAACAAGTAGATTGTATCAGTACTTAAACAGCTCCCAACAAAGAAAAGTCTAAGACCAAATGGTTTCAATGGTGGATCTTCCAAATATTTAAGGAAGAATTGAGATCAAACCTTCTTAAATGCTTCTAAAAATAGAGCAAGAGGGGACATTTCTGAAACTATTCTATGAATCTAGCTTACTCTGATACCAAAGCCAGACAAAGACACCACTAGAAAAGAAAATTACAGACCAATGTCTGTTACGAACATGGAGGCAGAAATTCTTAAACACTAGCAAACAAAATCCAACAGCATGCAAATCATATACACTATGATCAACTGGAATTTATGTGAAGAATGCAAGGGTCGTTTAACATAAAAAAAATCCATAGCATTTATCACCTTAATAGAACAAAGGGGGGAGAAAAAACACACATCTTCACTTTATTGATATAGAAAAAAAACATTTGACAAAATCTAACACCTTTCACACGGAGAAGGCAATGGCACCCCACTCTAGTACTCTTGCCTAGAAAATCCCATGGATGGAGGAGCCTGGTAGGCTGCAGTCCATGGGTCGCTAAGAGTCAGACACAACTGAGCGACTTCACTTTCTCTTTTCACCTTCATGCATTGGAGAAGGAAATGGCAACCCACTCCAGTGTTCTTGCCTGGAGAATCCCAGGGACTGGGGAGCCTGGTGGGCTGCCATCTATGGGGTCGCACAGAGTCAGACACGATTGAAGCGACTTAGCAGCAGCAGCAGCAGCAGCAACACCTTTCATGATGAAACCACTCAGAAAACTAAGACTGGAAGGAACTTTCTAACATGATAAAGTACATCTATTAAAAAAAAAAAAAGAGGAAGCAGCAGCATAATGTACTCAATAGTGAAAAACTGAAATCTTTCCCTTTAAGATCCAGACAAGTATGCCTGCTTTCAACACTGGTATTCAACATTGCACTGGAAGTTCTAGCCAGAGAATGTAGGTGAAAAATTAAATAAGAAATATCTAAATAGGAAAGAAATAAAACTCTATATTTCAGATTATATGTTCTGTGTATTGAAAATTCTAAAAGTCTGCAGAAAAGAAAGATATTAGTATTAATAAACAAATTCAGCAAAATTGAAGGGTACAAGATAAATACCAGAAATGAAAACTGAAAAGAAAATTAAGAAAGCAAAATTTCTAAAATAATAAAAATATCCAGAAATAAATTTAGCCAAGAAGGTAAAATTCTTATACATTTAAAACTACAAATATTGTTAAAAGTAATTAAAGAAGATGTAAGTAAATGGAAAGACATCCTGTGTCCATAAATTGGAAGATTTTTGTTAAGATGGTGAAACTACACAAGCTATCTAGAGATTTAATGCAATCCATTTGAAAATTCAAACTGCGCTTTCTCGCAGAAGTGAAAGCCAATCCTCAAATTCATAAGGAATCGTGAGGGACCCTCAATAGTCAAAACAGTGTTGAAAAGGAACAAAGTTGGAGTATTCATACCACTTGGTTTCCAAACTTACTGCAAAGCTATAGGAAAAAAAGCAATGTGGTACTGGCATAAAAATAGACATATACCAATAGAATAGGTTTGAGAGTCTAGAAAATGAACCCAAATATCTAAATCAATTAACTACTTGGCTTTTGACAAATGTGCAAAGACTGTTCAATGGGGACAGAACAGTCTCTTCAACATGCGGTGCTGGTGCAACTGAATATTCACATGTAAAAGCTTGAAGTTGAACATTTTACATCACACCATATGCAAAGATTAAATCAAAATGAACAAAAACCTAAATATGAAGAACTGAAAACACAAAGCTCTTGAGAAAACAAGGGATAAATCCTCATGATCTCAGGTTTGGCAGTGTTTCCTTATGTATGACATCCAAAGAATGAGCAACAACAGAAAATACAGATAAACTGGACTTTGCCAAAATTAAACATATTTGCATTAAAAGACATCATTAACAAAGTGAAAAAGCAGCATGTGGAATGGAAGAAATTATCTGCAAATCATATATCTGATAAGAGCCTATTATCAAGAATATATAGAGAACATGCAACTCAGCAATGAAAAGACAAAAACCCAATTTTATAAAAATGGGTAAAGAATTTTAACTGACATTTCACTAAAGAAGACATACAAATGGCCACTGAGAACATTAAAAATCACTCCACATCCTTAGTCATTAGGGAAATATTGGGGAAACATGAAATATAAATCAAAATCACAATGATGTCATACCCACTAGTATGACTTTAATTAAAAAAAAAAGAAAGAAAGAAAGAAACCCTGAAAATAACAAGTGTTAGTAAGAAGGTGGAGAAATTGGAACTTTGTAATTTGCTGGTGGGAATGGAAAATGATACAGCTGCTGTGGAAAAAAACAAAAAACAAAAAAAACTTCAATGGTTCCCCAAAAAGCTAAACACAATATCATCATATGACTCAACATTTCCACTTCCAAATAGATGTCCCCCAAATGGGCAATAGGTATGTAAATAAATACCTATACATTCATGTTCATCAAAATATTATTAATATTAGCCAAAAGGTAGAAATACATGTGCATCAGTGGATATATGGACAAACAGATTATGGTATACAGTGAAGTATTTTTCAACCATGGAAAGGAATGAAATACTGACATATGGTACACTGTGGTTGAACCTTAAATAATCGTGCTAAGTGAAAGAAGCCAGACACAATAGATCACACTATTGTACAATGCCATTTATATTAGATATCGAGAACATGTAAATCCACAGAGACGGAAATCAGATTGCTGGTTGCCAGGGACTGGAAGAGGGGTAAATGGGGGCATATTGCTTAACGGATATGGCGTTCCTTTGGGGTGACGAGAGTGCTTTCAGAACTAGATACATGGGTGGTGATTGCACATTATATTTAATATACTACCACTTGATTGTTCACTTTAAAATGGCTGATTTATGGGAGCTCCCCGATAGGCCAGTGGTTATGACTTGGCATTTTCATTGCCAAGGGCCAGGTTTGATCCCTGATTGGAGACCTAAGATTCCACAAGCTGCACAGGACATGGCCCCCGATCCCCTGCAAAAAAAAAAAAAAAAAAAAGTTTATATTATGTGAATTTAATTTTAATTAAAAAAATAAAACACATATTTTTGTTAATTCATGTACTGATAACTAGAGTATTTGGTGAGAGGGAATACATTTTGGAGTCTTACTGACGAATTCAAATTCATGATTCATTTGATTTACACATCTGATAAGTTAGGATAAAATTAACAGTACAACAAATGGTTGTAGTGATTAAATTAGAGAAACAAATATATCTGTGAAGCCAGATCCAGTAGGAAACAAATCTCCAAATATATGTGGTTTATCATAATAAGCATTATTTTTCACAAATACAAGAGTCCGCTGTGGCTGTTCATGAATTGGGGAGCATTATCCATGATCATCAGGGACCCCCTTCTCAGGCCTTTGTATTAAAATAGTTTCCTTTTCCATCAATCAGCAAATGGATAAAGACATCATAGATCTCTTGCGGAAATTTTTAATGAAACATTACGAGATAGTCGAATGCATCACTTTCCCCCCAATTCCATTGGCCATAACTTAATATTGTTGCCAGGCCTACCTGCAAAAAGGCTAAGCAGTGTAGACAGCTATGAGTGTCAGGAAGGGGAAAAAAAAATCACTGAGGACAAAGCTACTTGGAATAACATATATCAATTTTCGACTTCGGTGTCTGATAAAAATAGTCACTTCATAAATGTGAGCTCCTTTCTTTGTGGATAAGAGAGAATCCATCACAGCTTCTGGATATGTGTCTCAAAATGTGTGCCTGAGGAAAGACCATTAAGCATGGCACTGTGGCGAAGTCACAGTGGATGCGGCTGCCAGCGAAACATTCAGCAGAATTCTTTCTGGGCTCTGTGCCTACCTACTCTTTTTTTTTTTTTTTTTTCCCATTGTGCTTTGGAAATTCCCTTGGCTTTGGTCGAATTTAGTTTCCAGTGTCTAATTTGGGGTTTGTCTTTCTGAAACAGCTTGCTCACCCCCAGCTTCTGTATGACTCAGACCCTTGATTTGACCCTTTCAACAAACTGGTCCTCGTCCAGGGCCCTGCATCTTCATTGGGCCAGCCCATACACTCCCCTTCACCATTCTTCATCATTCCAGTCATGTCTTGATTTCCAACCTGAACACATGAATGTATTGTTAGTATGATTGTCGACATTCCTATCTCTTTCTACATGTTATAATTACTTAGCTCATTTTTTACAGAAATCCTCTAAGAATTATTTTTATGAAGGCCATCTGTTAAAACAAATTATTCTCCAAGGAATGTTAATCAGACTAATTGCTAATTAAATGTCTCCCTTGATTGTATCAGTTATAGATGGGAAAGTGTTTGTGATGGACTTAAATTTTTGTGAAGATACTGAGAAAGCACTCGTTTTTTTTCCCCCTCCCCAGGGAATAAGTAAATCAATGTACATGTGTCATGCATATGTGTGGTGATATTAAGATATGCAGTTTTCCATTTTTCAGATGGATTAGTTGTTCATAGATCAGGTCACTACACATGATCCTGGAACTTTTGAAGGCAGAAGTTTATTCTAACCCATTGCTGGCATTTCAACTTCACAGTTCTTCCAATAGTTGTGTTATTCACTGAGTCTGGAAAGTATATTCTTTAATAAGCAAAGCAATTGCCAGTGGGTTCAGCTCAATCAAATATGGCAGGGTTTAATTTTATATGCCAAAATATTGATAATAATTGTCTTGAGTATATCATAAAGTAAAGAGGGACTTCCCTGATGGCTCAGTGGGTAAAGAATCCACCTGCAATACAGGAGACATAGGAGTCATGGGTTTGACACCTGGGTCAGGAAGATTCCCTGGAGGAGGAAATGGCAACCTACTCCAGTATTCATGCCTGGAAAATCCCACGGACAGAGGAAAATGGCAGGCTACAGCCCATGGAGTTGCAAAAGAGTAGGACACCACTTGTGATTATACAACAGCAATATTCATTCGTGAAAATGGGTGAGCATTTTCAGTTCAGTTCAGTCGCTCAGTCGTGTCCGACTCTTTGCGACCCCATGAATCGCAGCACGCCAGGCCTCCCTGTCCATCACCATCTCCCGGAGTACACTCAGACTCACTTCCATCGAGTCCGTGATGGCATCCAGCCATCTCATCCTCTGTTGTCCCCTTCTCCTCCTGCCCCCAATCCCTCCCAGCATCAGAGTCTTTTCCAATGAGTCAATTCTTCGCATGAGGCGTCCAAAGTACTGGAGCTTCAGCTTTAGCATCATTCCTTCCAAAGAACACCCAGGGCTGATCTCCTTCAGAATGGACTGGTTGGATCTACTTGCAGTCCAAGGGACTCTCAAGAGTCTTCTCCAACACCACAGTTCAAAAGCATCAATTCTTTGGTGCTCAGCCTTCTTCACAGTCCAACTCTCACATCCATACGTGACCACAGGAAAAACCATAGCCTTGACTAGATGGACCTTAGTCAGCTAAGTAATGTCTCTGCTTTTGAATATACTATCTAGGTTGGTCATAATTTTCCTTCCAAGGAGTAAGCATCTTTTAATTTCATGGCTGCAGTCACCATCTGCAGTGATTCTGGAGCCCAGAAAAATAAAGTCTGACACTGTTTCTACTGTTTCCCCATCTATTTCCCATGAAGTGATGGGACCAGATGCCATGATCTTCGTTTTCTGAATGTTGAGCTTTAAGCCAACTTTTTCACTTTCCTCTTTCACTTTCATCAAGAGGCTTTTTAGATCCTCTTCACTTTCTGCCATAAGGGTGGTGTCATCTACATATCTGAGGTTATTGATATTTCTCCCAGCAATCTTGATTCCAGCTTGTGTTTCTTCCAGTCCAGCGTTTCTCATGATGTACTCTGCATATAAGTTAAATAAGCAGGGTGACAATATACAGCCTTGACGTACTCCTTTTCCTATTTGGAATCACTCTGTTGTTCCATGTCCAGTTCTAACTGTTGCTTCCTGACCTGCATACAGATTTCTCAAGAGGCAGGTTAGGTGGTCTGGTATTCCCATCTCTTTCAGAATTTTCCACAGTTGATTGTGATCCACACAGTCAAAGGCTTTGGCATAGTCAATAAATCAGAAATAGATGTTTTTTCTGGAACTCTCTTGCTTTTTCCATGATCCAGAGGATGTTGGCAATTTGATCTCTGGTTCCTCTGCCTTTTCTAAAACCAGCTTGACAATCAGGGAGTTCATAGTTCACGTATTGCTGAAGCCTGGCTTGGAGAATTTTGAGCATTACTTTACTAGCATGTGAGATGAGTGCAATTGTGTGGTAGTTTGAGCATTCTTTGGCATTGCCTTTCTTTGGGATTGGAATGAAAACTGACCTTTTCCAGTCCTGTGGCCACTGCTGAGTTTTCTAAACTTGCTTGCATATTGAGTGAAGCACTTTCACAGCATCATCTTCCAGGATTTGAAACAGGTCAACTGGAATTCCATCACCTCCACTAGCTTTGTTCATAGTGATGCTTTCTAAGGCCCACTTGACTTCACATTCCAAGATGTCTGGCTCTAGATGAATGATCACATCATCATGATTATCTGGGTCGTGAAGATCTTTTTTGTACAGTTCTTCCGTGTATTCTTGCCACCTCTTCTGAATATCTTCTGCTTCTGTTAGGTCCATACCATTTCTGTCCTTTATTGAGCCCATCGTTGCATGAAATGTTCCCTTGGTATCTCTAATTTTCTTGAAGAGATCTCTAGTCTTTCCCATTCTGTTCTTTTCCTCTATTTCTTTGCATTGATCACTGAAGAAGGCTTTCTTATCTCTTCTTGCTACTCTTTGGAACTCTGCATTCAGATGCTTATATCTTTGCTTTTCTCCTTTGCTTTTCACCTCTCTTCTTTGTACAGCTATTTGTAAGGCCTCCCCAGACAGCCATTTTGCGTTTTTGCATTTCTTTTCCATGGGGATGGTCTTGATCCCTGTCTCCTGTACAGTGTCACGAACCTCATTCCATAGTTTATCAGGCACTCTATCTATCATATCTAGACCCTTAAATCTATTTCTCACTTCCACTGTATAATCATAAGGGATTTGATTTAGGTCATACCTGAATGGTCTAGCGGTTTTCCCTACTTTCTTCAATTTAAGTCTGAATTTGGCAATAAGGAGTTTTTGATCTGAGCCACAGTCAGCTCCTGGTCTTGTTTTTGTTGACTGTAGAGAGCTTCTCCATCTTTGGCTGCAAAGAATAGAATCAATCTGATTTCGGTGTTGACCATCTGGTGATGTCCATGTGTAAAGTCTTCTCTTGTGTTGTTGGAAGAGGGTGTTTGCTATGACCAGTGCATTTGTTTTAGTTACAGTAATTTAGGTTTAATCCAATTTTCTGTTAATGGGCGGCACTCTGTTCCTTCCCTGTTGTTTGAACTGAGACCAAATTATGGCGGAGGTAAAGAAGATAATGGCAACCTCCTTCTAAAGGTCCCATGCATGCACAGCTGCCCCTGACTCTACAGCTGGTCACTGCTGACCCATGCCTCTTCCGGAGACTCCTGGACATGCACAGGCAAGTCTGGGTCAACCTCTTGTAGGGTCGCTACTCCTTTCTCCTGGGTCCTGGTGTGTATAAGGTTTTGTTTGTGCCCTCCAAGAGTCTGTTTCCCCAGTTCTGTGTAAGCTCTGTAATCAAATCCCACTGGCTTCCAAAGTCAAATTATCCAGGAGTACTCAGTCTGTTTGCCAGATCCCCAGGTTGGAAAATCTGTTGTGGATCCTAGAACTTTCTTAACAGTGTGAGGATTTATTTGGTATAATTGTTCTGCAGTTTGTGGGTCGTCTACTCTGTGGCTCTATGGTGGGGTTAATGGTGACCTCCTCCAAGAGGGCTTATGCCACAGGCTGCATGACCAGGTACCTGCACCCAGAGCCCAGGTGGCAGGCCACTGCTGACTCACACCTCTGCAGGAGAGTCAAACACATGTCCAGCTCAGTCTCTGTGGGGTCTCTAGGTCCTGGTGCACACAAAGTTTTATTTGTGCATCTCTGGTGGGTATGGAGTTTGATTCTAAATGCCATTTCACCCCTCCTACCATCTTACTGGGGCTTCTCCTTTGCCCTTGGACATGGGGTATCTTTTTTTGGTGGGATCCAACATTCTCCTGTTGATGGTTGTTCATCAACAATCAATAGAAAATTGTACTAAAGATTTACTGAGCATGGCCCCACATATCAGAACAAGACGCAGTTCCCGCACTGTCAGTCTGTCCCATCAGGAAGCTTCCATAGATGTCTTATCCTTATCCATCAGAGGGAAAACAGAATGAATACCACAATCACAGAAAACTGATCAAACTGATCATGTGGACCACAGTGTTGTCTAACTCAATGAAACTGTGAGCCATGCCATGTAGAACCACCAATACGCATGGGTCATGGTGGAGAGTTCTGACAAAACGTGGTCCACCGGAGAAGGGAATGGCAAATGACTTCAGTATTCTTGCTTTGAGAACCCCATGGAAAGCACAAAAAGGCAAAAAAGATATTACAATGAAACATGAACCACCTGGGTCAGTAGGTGTCCAATATGCTCCTGGAGAAGAGGGGAGAAATAGCTCTAGAAAGGATGAAGAGATGGAGCCAAAGCAAAAACAACACCCAGTTATGGATGTGACTGGTGATGGAAATAAAGTCCAATGCTGTAAAGAATATATTGCATAGGAACCTGGAATATTAAGTCCATGAATTAAGGTAAATTAGATGCGGTCAAGCAGGAGATGGCAAGAGTGAACACTGACATTTTAGGAATCAGTGAACTAAAGTGGACTGGAATGGACAGATTTAGTTCAGATGATCACTATATCTACTACTGCGGGCAAGAATCCCTTAGAAGAAATGGAGTAGGCCTCAAAGACAACAAAAGGGTCCAAAATACAGTACTTGGCTGCCGTCTCAAAAATGATAGAATGATCTCCATTCGTTTCCAAGGCAAACCATTCAATATCACAGTAATTCAAGTCTATGGCCCAACAAGTAATGCTGAAGAAGCTGAAGTTGAATGGTTCTATGAAGACCTACAAGACCTTCTAGAACTAACACCCCAAAAAGATGTCCTTTTCATTATAGGGGACTGGAATGCAAAAGTAGGAAGTCAAGAAACACCTGGAGTAACAGGTAAATTTGGCGTTGGAGTACAGAATGAAGCAGGGCAAAGGCTAATAGAGTTTTGCCAAGAGAATGCACTGGTCATAGCAAACGCCCTCTTCCAAGAACACAAGAGAAGACTCTACACACGAACATCACCAGATGGTCAATACCGAAATCAGATTGATAATATTTTTTGCAGCCAAAAATGGAGACGCTCTATACAGTCAGCAAAAACAAAACTGGGAGCTGACTGTGGCTCAGATCATGAACTCCTTATTGGCAGATCAGATTTAAATTGAAGAAAGTAGGGAAAACCGCTAGACCATTCAGGTATGACCTAAATCAAATCCCTTAAAACTATACAGTGTAAGTTACAAAGAGATTCAAGGGATTATATATGATACAGTGCCTGAAGAACTATGGATGGAGGTTAGTGACATTGTAGAGAAGACAGTGATCAAAACCATCCCCAAGAAAAAGAAATGCGAAAAGGCAAAATGGTTGTCTGAGGAGGCCTTGCAAAGAGCTGAGAAAAGAAGAGAAGCTAAAGGCAAAGGATAAAAAGAAAGATATACCCATTTGAATGCAAAGTTCCAAAGAATAGCACAGAGAGATAAGAAATTCTTCCTAAGTGATCAATGCAAAGAAATAGAGGAAAACAAGAGAATGGGAAAAAGTAGAGATCTCTTCAAGAAAATTAGAGATACCAAGGGAATATTTCATGAAAAGATGGGCCCAATAAAGGACAGAAATGGCATGGACCTAACAGAAGCAGGAGATAGTAAGAAGAGGTGACAAAATGCACAGAAGAATATACAAAAAAGATCTTCATGACCCAGATAACCACGATACTATGATCACTCACTTAGAGTTAGACATCCTCGAATGTGAAATCAAGTGGGACTAGGGAAGAATCACTAAAACCAAAACTAGTGGAGGTGATGGAATTCCAGTTGAGCTATTTCAGTTCCTCAAAGATGATGCTGTGAAAGTGCTGAACTCAATATACCAGCAAGTTTGGAAGACATAGCAGTGGCCACAAGAATGGAAAAGGTCAGTTTTCATTCCAATCTGAGAGAAAGGCAATGCCAAATAATTTTCAAACTACTGCACAGTTGCACTTATCTCAAACATTAGCAAAGTAATGCTCAAAATACTCCAAGCCAGGCTTCAAAAGAAGTGAACTTCCAGATGTCCAAGCTGGATTTATAAAAGGCAGAGGAATCAGAGATCAAATTGCCATCATCTGCTGGATCATAGAAAAAGCAGGAGAGTTCCAGAAAAACATCTACTTCTGCTTTATTGACTATGCCACAGCCTTTGGCTGTGTAAATCACAACAAACTGTGGAAAATTCTTCAGGAAATGGAAATACCAGACCACCTTACCAGCCTCATGAGAAGTCTGTATGCAGGTCAGGAAGCAACAGTTCAAACTGGGCATGGAACAACAGACTGGTTCCAAGTTGAGAAAGGAGTAAGCCAAGCCTGTATATTGTCACCCTGCTTATTTGCCTTATATGTAGAGTACATGATATGAAATGCCAGGGTGGATGAAGCACAAGCTGGAATCAAGGTTTCCAGGTGAAATATCAATACCCTCAGATATGTAGATGACACCACCCTTATGGCAGAAAGTGAAGAGGAACTAAAGAACTTCTTGATCAAAGTGAAAGAGGAAAGTGGGAAAAAAAAAAAAAAAAAAACAACTAGCTTAAAGCTCACCATTCAGAAAACGAAGATCATGGCATCCAGTCCCATTACTTTGTGGCAAATAGATGGAGAAACAATGGAAATAGTGACAGACTTTATTTTCTTGGGCTCCAAAATGCAGATGGTGACTTCAGTCATGAAATTAAAAGACACTTGCTCCTTGGAAGAAAAACTATGAAAAAACCTAGACAGCATATTAAAAAGCAGAGGCATTACTTTGCTGACAAAGCTCCACCTAGTCAAAGCTATGGTTTTTTCCAGTAGTCATGTATGGATGTGAGAGTTCGACCATAAAGAAAGCTGAGCACCGAAGAATTGATGCTTTTGAACTCCGGTGTTGGAGACTACTCTTGAGAGTCCCTTGGACTACAAGGAGATCCAAACATTCAATCCTAAAGGAAATCAGTCCTGAATATTCATTGGAAGGACTGATGCTGTAGTTGAAATTTCAATATTTTGGCCACCTGGTGTTAAGAACTGACTCATTAGAAAAGACCCTGATGCTGGAAAGATTGAAAGTGGGAGGAGAAGGGGAATACAGAGAATGAGATGGTTGGATGGCCTCACCGACTGTATGGACATGAGTTTGGGCAAGTCCCTGGAGTTGATGATGGACAGGGAATCCTGGCATGCTGCAGTCCATGGGGTTTGCAAAGAGCTGAACATGACTGAGCCACTGAACTGAACTGAACAGAATTTAGGTTTAAGGAATTACTTTTTCCTGTGTTCTTTAGTTATAGATTTGCATGGAATCTGAATGACCTTTTTGAAAGCAATGGCTACCCAATTCTCTAATCTTTTCTTTAGTGGTGGATTGTTTACAATTGTATAAAACCATAGAGATCTTCCTTTTGTGTTTTGTGCTTTCCTTTAATAACTGTAGCTTGAATAAGCTGTCTGTGCTAGAAGTATGACCGTGAATCCATAAAATATATTTATAAGAAATGGAATTTGGTATTAAAAGGCAATTTTTTTTTCCCTGAGGAGTTGTATATGTATAATCTAGTCCTGCAGCTCTGTCAATGAACCCTATGGTTGTCGTTCTGTGGTAACCAATATCCTCAACCATCAAATAAGAGTTTAGGGCTCACGTTTCAGCTAGAATAATGCTGCATATTGACACTGACATTTCACTATTCTGTGTGGGTAAATTGCATAATTCACCTTTGTTTCTCATTGAGCACAAGGGAGCAGTAATGGCAGATTGCTCCCCTTACACTATTTCCTCTTCACGGTCAAATTTTCTGTCAACTCGGAACCTTTACTCTTTACTTTCCTGCCATTGTTAACAGATGGATGTGACAGGACCATTGTACTGTAATAGTATGTAACATTCTACCTTAAAAGTAAACTATATAGTATGTGTGTGTGTGTGTGTGTATATATATATGAAACAGGTGGCTCAGCTGGTAAAGAACCTGCCTGCCAATGGAGGAGACACAAGACACACAAGTTCAATCCCTGGGTTAGGAAGATCCCCTGAAATAGGGAATGGCAAACCACTCCAGTGTTCTTGCCTAGAAAATTCCATGGACAGAGGAGCCTGGCAGGCTACAGTCTATGGTGTTGCAGAGAAACAGAACTGAATGAGCATTACAGGCACAAACCTATCAGTTCAGTCACTTTGTCGTGGCCGACTCTTTGCAAACCTATGGACTGCATCACACAAGGTTTCCTTGTCCTTCACCTACACCCAGAGCTTCCTCAAACTCATGTCCATAGAGTTGGTGATGCCATCCAACTATCCCATCCTCTGTCACCCCCTTCTCCTCCTGCGTTCAGTCTTTCCCAGCATCAGGGTCTTTTCCAGTGAGTCAGATCTTCACATGAGAAAGCCAAAGTACTGGAGCTTCAGCATCAGCATCAGTCCTTCCAACGAATATTCAGGACTGATTTCCTTTAGGATGGACTGGTTGGATCTCCTCGCAGTCCAAGGGACTCTCGAGAGTCTTCTCCAACACCACAGTTCAAAAACATCAATTCTTCAGTGCTCAGCTTTCTTTATGGTCCAAGTCTCACATTCATACATGTCCATCTAGTCAAGGCTATGGTTTTTCCAGTGGTCATGTATGGATGTGAGGATTGGACTGTGAAGAAAGCTGAGTGCCGAAGAATTGATGCGTTTGAACTGTGGTGTTGGAGAAGACTCTTGAGAGTCCCTTGGACTGCAAGGAGATCCAACCAGTCCATTCTGAAGGAGATCAGCCCTGGGATTTCTTTGGAAGGAATGATGCTAAAGCTGAAGCTCCAGTACTTTGGCCACCTGATGCGAAGAGTTGACTCATTGGAAAAGACCAGTTGGGGGCAGGAGGAGAAGGGGACGACAGAGGATGAGATGGCTGGATGGCATCACTGACTCGATGGACGTGAGTCTGAGTGAACTTCGGGAGTTGGTGATGGATAGGGAGGCCTGACGTGCTGCGATTCATGGGGTCGCAAAGAGTCAGACACTACTGAGCGACTGAACTGAACTGAACTGGAAAAACCATAGCTTTCCGGAGTTTTGTCAGCAAAGTAATATCTCTGCTTTTTAATATGCTGTCTAGGTTGATCATACCTTTTCTTCCAAGGAGCAAGTGTCTTTTAATTTCATGACTGCAGTCACCATCTGTAGTGATTTTGGAGCCCAAGAAAATAAAGTCTGTCAGTGTTTCCATTGTTTCTCCATCTTTTTGCCATGAAGTGATGGGACCAGATTACATGATCTTAGTTTATTGAATGGTGAGTTTTAAACCATTTTTTAAATCTCCTTTTCTACTTTCATCAAGAGGCTCTTTAGTTCCTCTTCACTTTCTGCCATAAGGGTGGATTCATCGGTATATCTGAGGTTATTGATATTTCTCCCGGCCATCTTAATTTCAGCTTGTCCTTCATCCAGCCCAGCATTTAACATGATAAACTCTGCATAGAAGTTAAATAAGCAGGGTGGTAATATACAGTCTTGATGTATTTCTTTCTCAATTTGGAACCAGTCTGTTGTTCCATGTCCAGTTCTAACTGTTGCTTCTTTACCTGCATAAGATTTCTCAGGAGGCAGGTCAAGTGTCTGGTATTCCCATCTCTTTAAGAATTTTCTACAGTTTGTTGTGATCCACACAGTCAAAGGCTTCAGTGATGAATCATATGTAGACATTCTGGAATTCTCTTGCTTTTTTGATCATCCAACGGATGTTGGCAATTTGATCTATGATTCCCCTGCCTTTTCAAAATCCAGCTTTAATATCTGGAAGGTCTCAGTTGATCAACTGTTGAAGCCTGGCTTGGAGAATTTTGAGCATTACTTTGCTAGCGTGGGAGACTAGTGCATTGTGCTATAGTTTTAACATTTTTTGGCATTGACTTTCTTTGGGATTGGAATGAAAACTTACCTTTTCCAGTTGTGGCCACTGCTGAGTTTTCCAAATTTGCTGGCATATTGACTACCGCACTTTCACAGCTTCATCTTTCAGGATTTGAAATAGCTCAGCTGGAATTCCATCACCTCCACTAGCTTTGTTGTTCGTGATGCTTCCTAAGGCCCACTTGAATTCACACCCCAGTATATCTGGCTCTAGGTGAGTGATCACAGCATCATAGTTTTCTGGGTCATTAAGATCTTTTTATCTTGTTTTTCAGTGTATTCTTGCCGCATCATCTGCTTCTGTTTGGTCCATACCATTTCTGTCCTTTATTATCCCATCTTTGCATGAAATGTTCGCTTGGTATCTCTGATTTCCTTGAAGAGGTCTCTAGTCTTTCTCATTCTATTGTTTTCCTGAATTTCTTTGCATTGATCACTTAGGAAGGCTTTCTTATCTCTCCTTGCTATTCTTTGGAACTCTGTATTCAGATGAATATATCACTCCTTTTCTCCTTTGCCTTTTGCTTCTCTTCTTTTCTCAGCCTTTGTAAGGCCTCCTGGGACAAACATTTTGCCTTTTTTCATTTCTTTTTCTTGGGATGATTTTGATTGTCACCTACTGTTTAATGTTATGAAACTCCGCCCATAGTTCTTCAGGCAATTTTATTGGGTTTACCAAAAAGTTTGTTCAAGTTTTTCCACACAATGTTATAGAAACATAGTAAAAATGCATGTAATTTACTTTATCTATCTGTTTTGAAATGGTCAGAACTTTCAGACTTAATTTATTTTTTTTCCCTGAAAATTTTATATTTTTATGTATTTTTAAAATTATATTACAAAAATCCATTAGTGCTCACAACTCTTTGAGTCTAAAACTGAACTCATTTTGCCTCCACCAATTGCTGTTCCTTTGCAAATATTTCTTATCTTGGTAGATGATGCCACCATTCAGCCTCTGGCCCAAGCCATAAACCGCTGAGTCATCACCCTTAGCCTTTCTTTTCCCACTGCCCTCCATCATTCTGCCTTCCATCTAATTGATTCCATAAATCTTGTTGATTCTACTTTCTATATATTTTTAGCATCTGTCCCTTCCTCTCCAATAGATGCGTTTATGACAGTAGTTTCTCACCTGAACCATTGTAGGCATCCCTGGATTGTATCCCCAATTTTGAGTCACATCGTACTCCTTCCTTTAACCTCACCCCCAGGCTACAGCTGAACTGATAGAGGTAAGATTGCAAAATAGGTCTTGTACATCTGAGTTCTATGCTATTTCCAGTTCATCCCTTTGCCTTTATTATAAAAGCTACTTAAGGAGGATTTTAGAACACTTTCTGTGTTCCTTATGCTTATGCTCAATGTGATCTGAAATAAAATCTATACAAGGAATAAGCTTTAGGAAAGAGTTACTCCATTGTTTTTATTCATTTTTCTCAGCTTTATTGAGGTATAGTTGACAAATAAAGTTATAATTTATTTAAAATGTACAGTATGATGATTTGATATATATATTCACTGTGAAAGGATGCCCCTAATTAAATTAGTTACAACCATCAACTCATATATTTACTTTTTTTTTATGAGAACAGTTTTCTCCTAGCAAATTTCAGTTACATAATATAGCTATATTATCAGTTAAGGTCATGCTATTGCAAGTTAGATTCTAAGAACATACTCATCTTGTAACTGAAAGTTTGTACCCTTTTACCAACCTCTCCTCATTTGCCTAACCATCACACCCCTAGCAATCACCATCCTAGTGACCTTTTTAGAACATTAGATCTCACATATGAGTGATACTATGCAGTGCTGCTCTTTGGCTTATTTCACTTAACATAATGCCCTCCAGGTGCATCTACACTCCTTTTTACCTTCTCACTGACAATATACAAGGGTTCTCTTTACTTCACCTCCGTGCCTGCATTTGTTATTTCTTGTTCTTTTTTTATAATATACATCCTAACAGATGTGACATGAGATCTCATGTTGTTTTGTTTTGAGTTACAATTTCCTGATGATCAATAATGTCGATGACATTTTCATGTAACTGTTGGCCATTTGTATATTCTTTGAAAGTTTGAAAGCTGTCCTTAACTAATTATTTCTGCCCATATGTAAAAAGCTAATCATTACACTTTCTTCCACAGGCAGATTGTTAGTCCCTTGGACTTGTTGATAAAAATATTGGCTCTTCTGTGGTAGTAGTTGATGGAAAATAAGTGTATCCTAACAACCTGACAATAGAAGTCAAAAGTTATGAGATGAGGATAACATAAGGTCATTCATCCTGTTGATCCTTGTTGTCAGTAACTCTTGTTGGCAAAGAAATGTATGCCCTTCTTCTTTTGCCAAACTTCTATATTTATATCTTGCAAATCTAAACATTTGGCCAAAGTCACTGACCTCTGAGGTATAAGACAACAGGTACTCAGTAAAGAATATTTACAAAGTGAAAATTGCAAAATCTTGTTATAGCTATAGCTAGAAATATGTGTTTGTTTGTCCATGGTTGACCCATTTAGATCTCTCCATCTTATTAAATTGTTCTGTTTTTAAAAAAGTTTGCCTTCTCATTTATGCTTCATTCTCATTTTTATTTGTGGTAATGGGGGATAGATATTGAGGCAGCTCTGGGAAAGCAGGTGTTAAATTCTACCCTAGTCCTTGGTAACCTCCCTGGTAAAATATGCCAGTATTTAACAGATGATTGCCGTGCTGTGGACAGACGTGCCCCAGGAGAGAGGAGTTGTTTGTTCCAGAATCTAATCAAGCCATGGCCTGTCTGAGTCCTAACTTATGTAGTGTAATCACTGGTATCATTCATAGCATGTCCTTCATTAATCAGAGCTCACGCAGGCAACAAGGGAACAGGGGTTCTATTAGAGTGACATATGGTGGCCTTCCCCAAGTCTTGGATGTTTTGGGAGATGGTCTTAGGGTTTGTTCCAATCATGCAAGAGCTGCTTAATGACTTAGATTTTAGTACACTTCTTTCCCAGGGAGTTAATATCCCCCAATTTCCTCCTTAGTAATTGTGTTTAGGTTCTTGATGTACCCTGTGATGTTTTCATATCCATCACATTCAGGTCCAAACTGTGATTTGCTGCTTCATATCGGCTTCCTTATATCTGCCTCTAGAGAACAAATATGAAAGAGGAAGAAACTATCTTTCCTTAATTGTAAAAGTGATGAATAAGGTAAGCCATCAGGACCATTTTTCATATTTTTTAGAAAAGCTGAAAATACATTTAGATTCGTTTTCAGAGCAAAACGGAAAGTTGTTTTGAAAAAAAAAAACTGTTAAAAGTTTGGTCACTTTGGAAATTTCTTCATAGATACTTATCTTGATAACAACATTTATCTTTGCCAGTCTTGTACAATAATATTGTTTCCTTTAAAATTGGACATTTTTAATAAGTCTAAATATTGCAGCACTGTAGACAGCTCCAGATATTAATGGATATATTTTAGCTTGTTTTTTTACCTTATTGGGTAAACTGATACAGAGTACATTTTTATCTATTTCACATGATTTTACTTTGTATTATTTTAAATTTCTTATCCTATTATTGCACTTTCCTTTTTCTTTCCCTCTCCATACATTCTTAAACATGCATTCCCTGTACCTATTTCTAAAAGTGAATAATATGAGATCCTGTGATGTTTCACTTATCTCTCTTGAAAGAAAATTACTGGATTCTAGAACCCAGAGTCATCACTTTGCTGACATAAGTCCATATAGTCAAAGCAATGGTTTTGTGTTTGACCATAAAGAAGGCTGAGTGCTGAAGAATTGATGCTTTCATGCTGTGGTTCTGGAGAAAACTTTTGAGAGTTCCCTTGGAAAGCAAGGAGACCAAACCAGTCAGTCCTAGAGAAAATCAACCTTGAATATTCATTGCAAGGACTGATGCTGAAGCTGAAGCTCCACCTTGGCCACCTGATGCAAAGAGCTAACTCATTGGAAAAGACCCTGATACTGGGAAAGATTGAGGGCAGGAGGAGAAGGAGGTGACGGAGGATGAGATGGTTGGATGGCATCACCAACTCTATGGACATGAAGATGAGCAGACTCTGGAGGTGGTGAAGGACAGGGGAGCCTGGTGTGCTGTAGACCATGGGGTCACAAATGGTTGGGCACAACTTCCCAACTGAACAACGATAAGGACCTAAACTTCCAGTCATCCTGGGGTAGGACAAGAATAGGGCTTTAAGAAGACAAGCAGGAGAAGACTGTATCTTGATGAGGAAGAACTTCTTTCATCTCTGCCCCAATCCGCAAGACCACACATGTGCAGAAACAGGCACAGGCAGCCAGAGAATTGAGCCCAGAAGGCCCCCAGAGACCCATGCACACTTTTGGGTGAGGTTAACCAGTTCAACAGTGAATCTCCCAAATAATGTGACAATACCACCAAAATGTGACTGTAATATGGCAGAAGATTAGATTCTGCTTTTGCCTAGCACTTACTCTTATTTTAGGACAGGCTAATGTTCTTTAAAATATATATATATATATATATTACATGTGTACTATGTGTCAGGGACTTTTCTTGGCACTTGAGACATATCAAAGTTAACAAAGTTATCACTGCCCTTGTGGAATTTACAGACAATAAATAGTAACCATAATAAATAACTAAATCACATAGTTTATTAAGATGATAATTACAATAAGATGATAATTACAATATGTATTTTTAAAAGTGAAGGTAAGAAGGATCAGAAGTGCCAAATGGTTGGGGATAAGGTGCAGGGTCAGGTGGTGACTTTACAGAATTCAGTAGGTGGTTAGAACAGTCTTCTTAAAGAAGGGAATATTTAGATAAATTCTAGAGAGAAGTGAGGTAATTGGCTAAGTAGATACCATGGAGGAGAGGATTTCAGGAAGTAGGAACAGTAACTACAAAACTGTGTGAGCTAGAGCAGGAAGCCGGTGTGGCTGGAGGCAGTGAGCCAGAGAGAGAGAATAGGGGATGAGGTCCCAGGGGGTCACCCAGGATCTGATCCTGTAGGGTCATGCAGTGACCTTGACTTTAACTCTGAATGAAACAAAGCAATGTCAGGATTTTGAACAGAGGAGATAAACACTCTGATTTATGTGTTGAAAAGGATCCTCCTAGCAGTTGATTGAGAATAGGCAGAAAGAGCAGAAGGGGGTGATTGGGGTTCTTGCAATGATCCAGGTGGCAGAGGATGGGACACAGTCATCTCCTGGAGAGGAGATGAAAGAATGTAAAGGGGATGCTCAGGTCAGTTGGGAACACAGCTGCCATTGTCTGTGGTGTTCTCTTGAATTAGGGTGGAGGGGCAGCATTGCAGTTGTTCTGGAATTCCTATTTAGGCCCAGGACCTAGAATCATCCCCAGAGATGTATAAATCAGAGCAAACAAGCTTGACCTGGTGGTAAAATCAGAACCCAGACAGGGATGGGCTGTGTCTCATGGCTGTACCTGGGATCCCATGCTGGCTGTCTGCCTGGTCAACCTTACATCGACATCCACATTGTCTCCAATGGAATTCTTGGGATCCATGTTATGGCACGGTTTTAATTTGTGTGTGTGTGTGTGTAATATTTCTGACATAATCATTATACTTCTAGAAATTTGCTTAAAGAAAATTAGTCAAAATGCAGGGAAAAAATATGTCCAAAGATATGTACCAAAATTGTGGATATATGGATATATTTGTACATGTGTGTATATATATTGTGTGTGTATATATATATATATATATGCACATATAATATAAAGCATAATAGTGATAGATCAGAAAAAATCTCAATATTCATGTATATCAATTAAAAAAACTGTTTAAAATACTATGACATGTGTAAGATAAAGTATTGTTCACCATTGAAAGCCATTTTAATTATAGGAAAATTCTTATGAAGTAATGCAAATAAAAGTAAGATTCAAAAATATAGAAAAACTCTGGAAGGGAATACAACAGATATTAATGGAATCTGTGTGATTATGTAAAATACTTTTCATGCTTTTTTTTTAGTATTTACCCTACCTCTACACCCCACCCCCAAAATTATTTTTTATAATGTTCTTTCTAGATGGTACCATCAATGAAAAAATTTAGAGAAGGTCCCTATGATGTCATGGCCAAGTTCAGGACCTGCATGGGGTTGTGGAGGGTGGAGATAGTTTGCACTGAAAGTGAAAAGTGAAAGTGAAGTCACTTAGTCGTGTCTGACTCCTAGCGACCCTGTGGACTGCAGCCTACCAGGCTCCTCAGTCCATGGGATTTTCCAGGCAGAGTACTGGAGTGGGGTTGCCATTGCCTTCTCTGATTTCTGCCTTCTTTTGACGAGTATGTTATTTGAAGTCTGGGTCTCTCTATCTGCCCCTCTGTGCCCCTTATCTGGGGTTGGGTAGGATATACTTTCCTAAGTAGTTCAGCCTGAAAGAAAGACTCATATCATTTGAAAACATTATCATGGAAATGAGTATATGATCATTCAAAGCAAAATCTTTCAGTGAACTCACAGGTGCCTGAGAACTGCACTTTTCCATTTGTTTGAAATCTAGACCCCTTGTCAGTGGTTTGCAGAGTGAGCCCAGAAGCTTGTTAGAGATGTAACCTCTTGGACTCCACTCCCAGAAATCTGTGTTTTAACAAGATTGCCAAGTGATTCTTAGCTCCACTTAATCTTGACAAGCGTTGTTCTATGTCAAATTCTCAGAAGTGTCTGGGTTTGTTACAGTCTTGGCTCAGAGGGCGGCTTTGGTTGCAAATAGCTTTTCCATAGGAGCCAATGGAAAATGCAGAAGAGCTTCAACCTCTTCCCTGAGAGAAGTGTGTTCTGGTCATAGATTAGTGGTTGAGGATGTGGAGGGCTGCACAGCAGACGATAACCAGCGTATTTTTATGGAGATGAAAAATGTAGGATGATTTTATATTTCAAATTGTATATCTAGTAAGTCCAAGTTGATATTCCATGATAACAGCAAGAAAAACAAAATGGCGACAAGGTGTGCTAACTCAGGAACCTGCCACCTTCATAGGAATAGGGAAGTCAACCCAGTTTTCCTTTGGTATCCTCAGGACAACAGTTCCAGGACCCTCAGAGATACTAACATTTGTGAATGTTCAAGTTCCTTTGATAAAATGGTCTGGGGTACTGAGTACTATCAGCCCTCAGTATCCACAGATGCAAAACACGCAGATGTGGAGAATGACTGTATTCTAGGGTGGATTGGAAGACTTCCTTCACACTTCTGACTAGTGGACGAAAGTGATAAAATTCAAATGGAGCTGTTAAATCTTCCTCTGGGATATTGTTGAACCATCAGGTTTTATAAGCTCAGGAGGCATCCCAAGTTTAGAACCAAAAGATGAAATTACTCTTCTCAGCAAGCTACCTCCTGCACTGAAATAATTTCATAGATTGGCCTGTGTGTCTTCTGCCTCTGGTTATCGCCTACCTGTGGCTTACATAAGAGCCCCTACATGTACTACTTTCATTTTTCTTTTCTTTGAAAATAGGAGCAAAATACTTCAGCTTTGATGCTTTATAGGAATAGAAAATTGTGATGTCTCCTTAATATGAAAACTCAGGCAAGGTGGTTAATATTTAAATATCTAAACCAAATTGAATTGCACATGGAAATGTGCTTACAAGTCTGAGACAGTGATTTGACTCTCCCACAACTTTCCAAACGTATTTTAGTTATTTTATAGAATTATGAATAACAGATGAAACCTACTTGTTAAAAATTAAATGGATTTGTAATATAAAGAATTATTTTTACACAAAGTAATATTTGTGCATTGTAGATTTTATCTTTAATTTTAAAATGTCTGTTATCTGATGAAGATAGGCTTTATTATGATTAAGTCTACTTGGTTGAATTATTAACGAACCACATGCTGATTAAAGTTGATGTGATTCTTTCATATATCAGAGTATGGTACTCATGCATTTATAATGTATATCAATTTTTTCCTAGAAAATATTATCTGTGTGAAAATTTATGATTTTAAAGGAAATATTTAATTTCAAAGAGACACCTTGGGAATTTTGTCTTAGGACATTATAGAAAAGTAAAAGAAAATAATTTAACTTCAGATGATTCATGCTCAAGTCTTCAAAACACAAGCTCTAAGCCAGGTAAAACCTCATTTGGTTCATTGCTCTAAATAGTATCAGATGGAATTTAGGAGCTTATTCCTAAGATGGTCTTTTTTCAAAATTTCTCTTGTGCCATTTTCAGGGACTTCTTGTGTGAGTACTCGTTTCCAAGCTTTCTGAGAGCATCAGCTTGCAAATGCATATATCCATGCATAGATGTATGTATGCAGATATATACACACAGACACACACCTAACTTTTCTATGGTCATTATTTTCCTATGCTCCTAACTCTACGTGATTTGTATAACTGTGTTATTCCAGCATTAGTAATTAAAAAGCAAATTGTGTTTCTAGGCCTGAACAGGGATCTCCTTAGTTCCCAGAGGAACCTTACTTCCTTTTAACAGAAGAAAGCTTGAGGTCATATTTAATAGGTAAAAGCAAGAATCTCAATCAAGATGAGTTTAAAAACGAAAGACATGGGTTATGATTGCACAGCAAATTGGAAAAGTTTGAACTGATTGAGTTGGCTCTCTCCAAAGATGTTGACACAGGAGTCCCATTTTTGTCTGGGTAAAGACATTATTTAAATTTTTCTTCCATATGCAAAATAGGCAAAATTGCATGTGCTGCTGAAATAATGCATTATTTAACATAGCTGAATAAATCCATTTAAATCATCAGGGAAGTACGCATAATAAAATAATGCTTGTGTTCCTTCAGCTTAATCAGTCTAAAGCATCTATTTATTCTAGATGTATAATTCCATGCACTTTGTCAGAAGAAAGACTTTATGCTCTAAAGACTCGGCGCAAGCGAAATCTGTCCTAGGATACAAAGCCAGGATTTGAATTTGGGCCGCACAGGCCAAAACATTAAAAATAAAATATGGGCTGGGAATTCATGTGATTAATTTATAATTCATTTAGGTGAAAATGAGGTTTAAATGTAGAATTCTTAATACAAATATAGAGTATTCGTATTTTACAAGAAAGGGCATATTCCTACATTGATAGCCGTTGTGAGAGGATATCTGATGGTGACGATGATGATGATTTATTGTGATCTTCTGCTGTCAGCTTGTCAATTCTTCCTTGCAGTTGTTTTGAGATATATATATATATATATATATATATTTTTTTTTTTTTTTCTGTCGGTTTGTGTAAAGGAGCCATTCCTCTATTACCTCTGTAATATAGTGAGTGTCCTTGTCTGTTTGGGATGCAAGTGAGGGCCATGGCCTTTTTCCTGCAGAAGAAATGAAGTTACTAGTCTGTGAAGTTAAAGGGAGGACAGGTTATCGACAGGAAGAGGCAGGCCTCCAAAGAGGTAGTGGGAACTCAGAAGGCTGCCTCTAACCAAGAGAGAAAGCTTGAATTCTTCCTCTGGGTCTCACTTCTCTTAGGTTGGGATCAGCAGTGCCTGGTTAAGCCCGATAGTAGATTCTCTGTATGCTTGGACAATACGGTGTAACTTTGGAATAATTGAAAGAACCTTTAAAATTGGGTTATTCTCTCAAGTATGAATAAAAAGCTATTCACCTAGAGCCGCAGTTCCCAAAATATGGTCCTGAGACCAGCATCAGTCTGGAACTTCTTAGAAAGGAAAATGTTCAGGCCCTGTCTCAAACAAATGACAAAGCCCAGTGGATGGAACCTGGCAGTTGGTTTTAGTAAAACCTCCAGGTGATTCTAATGAAAGTTCCAGTTTGAAAATCCTTGCCTCTTGTCTGCTTCCCCTTCAGGCTTCTTCACTCATTTCCTTCTCTTCCTTTCTCTTTCAAAGCTGGCCATTTCCTTGACAGATTGAACTTTTAGTCAATTTAGACTTCTATGATGCAGACAGGAGAGGAAGGAAAATATCAGATCAGAACCATGAGAAGAATTTTCCCAGAGTGTGGAGATCAGTGCTGGAAGGAGAACTGCACATATCGCTGGGGATAAACACTGTCGAGTCGGAGGTTGTCTCCAGGTTTGAATCCCAGCTCTGCCGCTTATAAGATGCATATCATTGGTCCACTTATTTCAGGTCGGTGGAGTCTACTTATCCAGGACTCAGTTTCCTTATCTTTAAAATGGAGCTAAAACAGCAATAAAAATTTGAAGGGATATTATAAGTATCCATTTAGTGGATTTATATAAATGGCATGAAACAGTGATCAGTATTCATTTGTTTTTATTGTTCAATGCAATATATTCTCTTTATGATATTCAGAAAGAAAAAAAATAAAAGACTCAGTGTGATCTCAAAAATTACATTTTGATTGCTGGGTTCATTGCTTAGCTTTAAAAGCATGCTTTTTGAGACTGGACCACATTGATCATATTAAGGCAGTTTTATAAGAATATACTGGTCCAATTAGAGCAATGTTAAAAGACATTCACAATCCAAGGCTACTAAACTGTTGTGGATTCTTAGTTAAGTGATCATTCTCTCGGGTGCAAATCTCTGACACTGTCTTCTCAAAACAGGCACACTAGTTCTCTGTCCCCAGTTTCCTCATTAAATCCCAACTTCCTGCATCCTAGTGTGTGGGTATTTTATTTTAAAACTAACTTCTTAAAGAAAGCAACTAGTTTTACATGTGTACGATTTTGGATACATGATTGCTTTTGCCTTTGATTGAATATCCAGTGGAGAGTTCTATAATAGCTCTGTTCTTGTTTTTTCTTTTCCCTTCCATCTTGTAAAGTTCCACTGGCCAAGAAAGAGGCCATTTTGACTCACCAAAATAGACTTTTATTTCTGACCTTCCTTCTGTATGATGGTAAAATAATAAAAAAAGTTATGTGGGGTAATGGAAATAGCAACATATTTGGAGCCAGAGACATGGTTCTGACCCTATCTCTGATTAGCTTTTGACTCAGGAAAGTCATTCATCCTCTTGGATCAATTTTCTCACTTAGACTGATGTTTCAACTGGGATAATAGTGCCTCTTCAAAGGGTAATGAGGAGTTCAAGCCGAGGGAAAGTGAATGCTATTTTAAATGCTAACGTGCCATTCTAATGTTAGCTATTAAAAACTGATGATAGTTGACATTCATTGAGGGCTTATGAGGAGCTGGGGGCCATGAAAAGCCTTATATACACATATCTATACTTACTTATATTATATATAAAACAGTTCAAAAGCATCCGTTCTTTGGCCCTCAGCCTTGTTTATAGTCCAACTCTCACATCCATACCTGACCACTGGAAAAACCATAGCCTTGACTAGATGGACCTTTGTTGGCAAAGTAATGTCTCTGCTTTTTAATATGCCATCTAGGGTGGTCATTGAACTGTGGTTCTTTTGAACTGTGGTGTTGGAGAAGACTCTTGAGAGTCCCTTGGACTGCAAGGAGATCCAACCAGTCCATCCTAAAGGAGATCAGTCCTGGGTGTTCATTGGAAGGACTGATGTTGAAGCTGAAATTCCAATACTGTGGCCACCTGATGTGAAGAGCTGACTCATTGGAAAAGACTCTGATGCTGGGAAAGATTGAGGGAAGGAGGAGAAGGGAACAACAGAGGATAAGATGATTGGATGGCATCACTGACTCAATGGACATGGCTTTGGGTGGACTCTGGGTGTTGGTGATGGACAGGGAGGCCTGGCGTGCTGCAGTTCACGGGGTCGCAAAGAGTTGGACACGACTGAGCGACTGAATGGAACTGACTGATATATAAAACATTATTGCAATGTATTTAACATTCAGTTTATTAATTCATAAATAAATCTTAGCAAATCCAGTTTTCTTAATCAGTGTCCAAATCCTGATTAGAAACGTTTTCAACTTCTGACTGCAGGTAAGAGGACATTCTGCCTGAAACAGTAAGGAAATTTACTATTTCTTGTACCAAGGGATCCAGAGCAGCAGTGGATTCCAGTGTGTCCTAGGCTGCATTCTGAGAGCTCCCACCTTTCCTGACCAGAGTCACAGAAGGCTACCCGTGTTGTAGATTTCTAAAGGTGGGCAGGCCCTCTGTGGTCACAGACTCCAGCGCAATCATGGTGATGAAAGTCAGGACTGGATTGGTTCCCAGAGCTAGTTTGTTGTGTATAAGACTGAGGATTCTGGTCTTCTTGTCCAACCCCTGATTGGAAAACAATGCTGGACCCTGGCAGGGAAGTGACTAGCCAGTCACCGACCACTGAGATGTTGTTCAGGAAGTCTGTGAAGCCCCTGAATCTTCAGAGCTTCGAGGTATTGAGTTGACCAGAAAAGTTAGCTTCTGTTTTTCCATAGATGTGACTGAAAAACCCCAACGGTCTTTTTGAGCAACTCAATAGGAGTAGCTGTTGCTCCTTCTTCTCTCTACAAAGAGACTGAGTTCTTCAAAGGCTCTTATTGTTATTTCTCAACCCAAAGGGCAACATTCTATACACACAGTTTTCTTGGGCAATCTAAGTTCATTTTCTTATCACCTGTTACATATCAGGAGTTTCATACCTCTTTCCTAGAAGCAGTATTGTCTTTCCATTGTTAAGCTATTGGTAGGCTTTCCATTCTGCTAGTGTGATTTTTCTTTCTATTCCTGCTCCTTAGGGAAGGGACACACCTTGTCGTTTTGAGTTCTGTGTTTTTAAATCTCTATACCAAAATTGTGGCCCTACTAAGGCATGTGATACACGATAGTGGTAATACAAAGACTGCTCACCAGACAAGTCACTGGAAGGGAATATCTGGCTATTGTCATGATAATCCCAGATGCTCTGTACTGTAGTTCTCTTGAAGAATGTCAGTGGGCTCCTTTCTCTCAAATGTTCCTTCTGTAGCAAAAGCAACATTAAAAAAAAAAAAAATCATCGGGTTTAAATGAGGTTCTTGAGTCAGTCACCAGCACAAATGTTTGTTAATGTGAAGCCAGGACAGACTGTGGGTAGAATAGATCAGGTCTTTGACATTGGTTCCCTCTGCCTAACACTCTTCCTACCCAACTAGTTTATCTGCATTTGCTAGAACTTTCCTTGCACTTTCCAGGCTCCAGGTCTTTGCTGTGTTCCCATAATGTAGGATGCCTTTTTTGAGTATCTCCACTTGTCTGAACCACACCCTCACCCTGACCCAGCTGAAAATGGCCTCTTCTTCACAACTTCTCAGACACATCCAGACCAAAAAAGACCCAAGATCCAATTCTCTTCTTGCCCTCATTGAACACTAATTGAACATATTTTTTCTGTAAAATTAAATGCGACCTTGCTTATTTAAGTGTTTACATCTTGTCTCCATACCTAGATTACAGTTTGAGGGCCTAGGCCCCTGCCTCCCATGTTATTGTAACTCCCTGCCCTCCCCCACCCATTCTAGTGCCTCTGCATGGAGCATAGTAAATGTTAGTGTTGGTTGCTCAGTCGTGTCTGACTCTTGTGACCCTATAGACTGTAGCCTGCCAGACTCCTCTGTCCATGGAATTCTCCAGACAGGAATACTGGAGTGAGTAGCCATTCCCTTCTCCAGGGGATCTTCCTAACCCACTGATCAAACCCAGGTCTCCTGCATTGCAGGCAGATTCTTTACCATCAGGAAAGACTTCAGCATAGTAACAAAAAAAATTTTTTTTTGATTCACTGTTTGATTAGAATCTGATAGTAAGGATAGTTTAGACTAGGAAGACAGTTTTGGTTTACCTAAGAGGAAATTATACACGAGGACTAACTATAGCTTTTAACCAGAATTGATGAATGAGGTGAAGTATATCTTTTGTTTGATGTAAATATGTTTCCTTTTTAAGGCTTTTCACAAAGATTAAGTTTAGTTCAGTCACTCAGTTGTGTCCATCTCTCTGAGACCCCATGGACTGCAGCATACCCAGGCTTCCCTGTCCATCACCAACTCCTGGAGCTGCACAAACTCACGTCCATTGTGTCGGTGGTGCCATCCAACCATCTCACCCTCTGTCATCCCCTCTCCTCCTGCCTTCAGTCTTTCGCAGCATCAAGGTCTTTTCCAGGGAATCAGTTCTTTGCATCAGGTGGCCAGGGTATCGGAGTTTCAGCTTCAGCATCAGTCCTTTCAATGAATATTCAGGACTGATTTCCTTTAGGATGGACTGGTTTGATCTCCTTGCAGATTAGGTGGTTGTAAGTTATCTCTTTGACCCATCTTCTGACTTCCTCTCTCATCTCTTTCTGGGTCACCCTTATATGGCACAGGACAGTTTTGTTTTATTAATCCCCATACAGTGCAGCATCTGACATCTGTGTTTTCTGACCAGGGATCAAGCCCATGCTTCCTTCAGTAGAAGCACAGATTTTCAACCACTAGGAAAGTCCCAGATTTTTTTTTTTTTTTAACAGAGCTTCCTCTAAGCTGTCTTCTATCCCCTTGCTGTATTTTTATATATTTTTATTCTTAGAAAGCCTGGGAAGAATTCAGCAACATTTTGATAGTCACACTTTTTCAAAGTAAACCTTTACCTGTGTGCACTCTCGTTGGATCTGCCCAGCTCTGAGTCCCTGCAAGGATCAACTTTCAGGCTGGCAACTCTCTTCCAGCTTGGCCCCTCCTCTTTTGCATGTTAAAATTTTCCTTTTAGCCTTAGCACTACTGCCTTTCAAAAGCTGATTTTCAACAGATCTTTTGGCTCTGATAACGTCCCAACATACAGTGGTGGTGGTGGTGGTGGTGGTGGTGGTATGTTTGTGTGTGTGTGTGTGTGTGTGTGTGCGTGTGTGTGTATACATATATGGGCTTATTTTTCTTTTTACCAAAGCATTTATTGAACTACTTTGAGAGAACTTAAGAAATTATACAGCGCTATTGCCTTGAGTAGGAGAATTATCTTTGAACACAGCTGTTTTCCTCCATCCTTGTCTTTAATTTAGTTTCTTCACTTGTTTCTTATTCTTAAACATCCATAACATTTTTGACCCAAAATTGTGTCCCCTCAACCATCTCTTTCAATGTTGAACTCAGGAGGTACTAAAGCCTTTAAATAATATTGAAGACCCTTCAGTGGCTTTGAAGTACTTTAGAAAATAGACTAAGACCACTCTTGCTCTCAGATTAGCTAAGAAATTCATCCCAGGACCATTGATTTCTCCCTATCTGCCTCTCTCCTCTCTTTCCTCTACATGTAGACACAAAACCCAGTTAAGCCATCATATGGCAATATAGTTTTGATTCTATCCTTTATGACTTATAAGACATTGCTTAGAAACACCTTAAATTGTGTTTATTCAGTCAAAGTTTCTCATCCAGATTTTCAAGCATGTTTTTCCTTTGTATGCCAATGAGTTTCTTTCCCAAAGGGTCCAGTCAAATCTTTTGAGGTCTCCTGCTGCCTCTGTAGCTGAAGCCATCACTTCAAAGCACTCTGCTGCCATGGTTGACTCACCAACAGTCCTTTGCAAAAGACCCAGTTTTTTTTTTTTTTTTTTTTCTCTTTGGATCTGATTATCCATCAGGCTAGAGGACCTTAAGAGAACCCACAACCTAAGCTCAAGGTGGTAATAGCAAGAAGACTTATCAAAGACTTAACGGGTGCTAGGTACTTTGTTATTTCATTTAATTCTCAAAATAACACCATGAGATGTCATTATCATCTCCATTTTGCAAGCAAGGAAACTGGAGGCACAGAGAGTTTAAGTTAACTTGTCTGAAGTCTAAAAGGCTTCTAAAAGTTTCTATAAAGTACGTGATAGAGTCTGTATTATGAGCACAGAGGGACAGCTTCCAAAATTTCAGTTCGTAATTACTGTGCCAAATGATATATTATACAAGTTATGCTGTCTCCCCGGGGCTTCCTGGTGGCTCAGATGGTAAAGAAGCCACCTGCAATGTATGAGACCTGGGTTCTATCCAGGATTGGGAAGAACCCCTGAAGGAAGACATGGCAACCCACTCCAGTCTTCTTGCCTGGAGAGTCCCATGGACAGAGGAGCCTGGTACGCTGCAGTCTACAGGGTCGCAGAGATTCGGGTGTGAATGAGTCACAGAGCACACCCACATTGTCTCCCCTCACTGTTTCTGTCAAACTCCGATGGTAAACACAAGCATTATGGTTCATTTTAAAGCAATGATTCTAATTTTTCAGTTTATAAACACTATGTTCACTATTTAGATGATACACTTTGGAATGGTACATTCTGTATATTTGGAACATTTATTTCTCTTTGCAGTCACTGAAGCTTGTTAATATCAACCACTGGCTTTGCTGGCTCCTTCAAATAAGCTTGTTTAATCTATTATAGCTGGCCTCTAGCAAATGTTATTAGTAGGAAAGATATTGTGGTAAGGAATATTCTCTCTTTTTAGAAACTCAAATGAGGTATTCTCAGCATGTGTATGAATATATATGTATGCATATGTATGTACAGATACCCTTGAAAACCTTTTACAGTTATTGAGTCACTCAGTACCCAGTGGTAATGGAGTTCCATCTACCATAGGTGAGGTGTTGGGTTGTATATATCCTGATATTCAGGTTATGTTTTTAAAGCAGTTTGGCAGAGATTAAAGTATTGGCAGGTGGGTTGCAGCTTTGGCAGTTTTCACTCTAAGAAAGCAATCAACAAAGCACCAAACAGCACAATATATTACTTGTTGGCTGGTAAGTCATGAGCCCCTGAGGCTGTTGCTCATCCTGGATGCTGGCTGCTGGCCGACTGTAGGGCAGATGGAAGAGCTGGCTGCTAAGTCGTTTCCAGCACTTGAAGCCCAGCATGATGGAGGATCCTGAGCACGGCTCAGAAAAATGTTTCTCTACTAACTTATCTTGTGCTTATCGGTGAATTTACGTAGTCCAAGAGACAGCTGTTTTGTTGTAATGGTTCCTCAGCAAGTGAAATTCATGTTTCCAGGTCAGTTTCTGATAGTATGATTATAATTGGATACTACTTGAATTAGTTTTGATTTATAGAACAGAGAAAAATTAACTGAAAATATTTAAATCCTGATCTAAAGATTATTTATTGTAGCTTTGCTGGCAATGTTGATGGTAAAAGTGCAGCTACATATCATGTGATTATTTGGCCTGATTTAACGACACTCCCTCCCTCCAACCCCTTCCTTCACCAGGGTTTCCCTGATGGTTCAGATGGTAAAGAATCCACCTGCAGTGTGGGAGACCTGGGTTTGATCCCTGGGTTGGGAAGATCCCTGGAGGAGGGCATGGCAACCCACTCCAGTATTCTTGCCTGGAGAATCTCATAGACACAGGAGCCTGGTGAAGAGTCAGAAATGACTGAACAACTAAGCACAGCACCTCCCCCCAAAATTTTCAATATAGTGTAGTATTAGTAATGCAATGATGAATGGATTATTGACCAACATTTCCTACTCTTGTAACTACACAGAAAAATAAGCTAGCCTGGTCTCATTGGCTCCCATTGTCTTGATAAAATAACCAGGATATATATATAGGGTCTGCTTTTCTTTTTTCCCCTTAGTCAACCTTTCTTTTTGTCTCCCCTTTGGGTAAACTTGACTCCCATTGCTACATTGAATTTTGATGAGTCTACAACCATACTCTGCTTGAGTTTCCCAGATTCAGAGCCCTGAATTAGCAACAGAAGATTACTTGGTGAACACAAGATCATGGAAACAGAACCAAGTGACCCACGGGGCTTTCCTCCAGACCAAAACTCATCCTTGTCTCACAACAGACACAATTTTCTAGACTTGGGCTTCTCATACCCTTGCAATTCAGTGACTTTCTCCCTGAATCTGTGCTGCATGAAAGCTACAGATTCTGTTTGACTGATCACTCTCCACATACAAACTTTTTTCCTCCATGCTTGCTATTCTATTCTGGTTCACGTGGACTTTCTTCAAACTGTAACTTTTTTAGATTTATTTTCATGAAGTTACAATCATGGTGTATCATTCAGGAAACATACCAAACTTATTTTAGTATCATTGGAATGATACAAATTCTTGAGTTATTGACAGCATCAGGTTCCTTATATAGAGGTCTAATTACTTACTTTTTTGAGGAGAGACCACTTCTTTCATTCTACAATGGTACAAGAAAGGACTCTCCACTCCACTCATAGCACAAAGTACTTCCTGCAAAACATCCCTACTTCCATTTAGATTTTAGATTTTCTTTGGGGGCATAAAATGGTCAGAAAAGTTTTAACAAATTGTTTGTCTTATTTTGATTATATGATTTGCTCTTTGGTAACTTTTAAGTTTTTAAAATTACTTACTTAATATTCAAGCAAAGTTCTATTCATGTAGGCACCAACATCATACTATGAAGTGAAGTGAAGTGAAAGTCACTCAGTTGTGTCCGACTCTTTGTGACTCCGTGGGCTATACAGTCCATGGGATTCCTCAGGCCAGAATACTGGAGTGGGTGGGTAGACTTTCCCAAGCCTGGGATCGAACCCAGGCCTCCAGCATTGCAGGCAGACTCTTTACCAGCTGAGCCACCAGGAAAGCCCAGTTTGTGCTGTATTAAATAGTAATTCAAAAAATCCATTATCTATACCAACGTAATATAGTAGTATCTTAGTAGTAAATTACCTTAATATGATATAATTCCGCTGAGTCCAAGACTGCCTCATGAGAAAATGTACTTAGGTGCAACCAAAGAAAGAATATAAGAAATCTCCAGAGAGTTTTATATAGCTAGGCTTCACTATTGGTAATGTATTGCCCTAAAGGCATCTTCAAAAAACCTTTCTGTTTAATAATGGCTTCAATATCCATTAAGAAAAATGTTGGCAACAAATCTAGAAGATGAATTCAGGGCTTATTCACTTTACAAAAACATTTCTTAAGTATACAAAACCATCCACCTCTAAAACTCTGTATTTCAGCCTTCTGTGATATTGATTGGTAGGTACTTCCTAAGCCAGGCGGGGAGCAAAGGGAAGAAGAAAAAGCGTATCAACTTAAAATTAAGGCATTAAGAGTGATTGACAGTTTGATATGGCTCTAACCTTAAAGGTATAACATCAATTATGTTATAATGTAAATCAATAGAAGCATGTCGTGTAATTTATAAAATGGTGAACATACAGCCTTTTCAAAATACATTTTTCATGCACATCAAAATAAGTTACACAGATATAGCTAGGCAAATTATCTCCAGAAATCAGAACTGAGATTTTTTTTTTTTGATGTGAACCATTTTTAAAATCCTTGTTGAATTTGTTACAATATCACTTTTGTTTTTATGTGTTGGTTTTCTGAGTCCAAGGCACATGGGATCTTAACTTCCCAACCAGGGACTGAACCTGTACTACCTGCATTGGAAGGCGAAATGTTAACCACTGGACCACCAGGGAAGTCCCAGAGCTGAGACTCTTAATTTACGGTTTTAAAGTGTCTATGTCGTGCGGGGGTCTGTGTGGTATGGGGATGGAACCCCGAGGAGAGTAGGCAGCATTTTTGTAGTATGAACTTGAGTCTCAGGGAATCTATTAATGGAAATCAATGGAGATATGAAATCCTTAAAATAATGGACAGAATTGTATGTGATGGGGACAAGCTAAGGAAATAGTTAATGTGTTTCTGTTTTTTGGGTTTTTTTTCCTCCTTCAGATAAGGAGGGTCTTTTTATTGACTTGTGTTAGATGACAGCCAAGGATATTTGATTGCATTGCAAATAGCCGAGGACTAAATCACATTAACATCATGAAAAGGTGATGTCAGACATTAAAAGGATGAAGGAGATGACAAGAAAAAAGTGGAGACAGGAAGAAGTTTCTGGGGAATCGAGCTTTATTGGTGGTGAGGGGATAGATGTAACCTCATTTTGACCACCTACCCACTTTGGTATAGCTATATGAAGCGAGTGGCCTCTTGCCTTAATATTGCCTTTACTGTTTGCAATCCCTACCACAGCATTTAACATCTTCCTCTTGTTGTTTCTTCATCTGTGCTCCTGGTGTTTTGCTACTGACCTCCCTTGGAGGGATGTTGTAAGGCTTAAATCATTAATGATTAGCAAGTGCTTCAGAAATAGGAAGGATTGCCTCGGTGCTAACTCAGATGCACCTAGGAACTGCAGCGTGTAGGATAGGATGCAAAGGCATGTTGTCAGAATTCCTCACGGAGCCGCCGCTCAGCCAGGCCTCCCACTCACATCAGGGTGAATTAAGGCCATGGTTTTGCAAGCGCATCTGATGCTGCTTGACTTGTGTGTGCTTCTGTTGCAACATTATTTTGACACTTTGTGTGTTCATTTGTTGGACTACTTTAAACCCTTCTGTAACCAAATGAAAGCAAAGTGCCTACTACAAGCAATTTCTGAAGATGGTGTCAACCTGATTGAGGATGAAAAACTGATCTACTGGACAAAAATGTTGGAATAGCATGTTTATTTGACTTGTTTGGCCAGACATAAATAGGGCATTGATTCAGGAGACGTCTTCATTAAGACACATTGTTTATCTAATACTTTGACAATCAGTGGTATTCTCTCTATATGTCTTTCTCTTTCTCTCAATTTCTTTCTGTTTTTCATCTCTAATTCTGACTCAATTCCAAACTTCAATATCACATAAAATAAAACAGAGACCAATGGAAGCAAATGATCCATCTAGTTAGTGCTGGGATTAAGACAGAAATCTGGTTTCTTGTCTCCTAGTTCAATACTTTAATATATGTGAGAATTCGTTGATCATTTCTAAGAATAATACCAAGTAACTTTAACAAACATTCATTATTTTTCCTAAAAGCTCCAGATTTTCATTCAAAGATCCCAGGGTAACCAATATCTAAAAAGCTGACCAGCCATGCATTTAGACTATGAGGGAGAGCCACTGTAGCATCTCTCATGTCATCAAACTCTAATATTGAGTTCTGTGATCTATTTGGTTTGATGAGCTATCCCCTCTTCCCATCTAGTCTGCATAACCCCTGAAAATATGACTTTAACATACAGATCAAGGCAGGTACAGGAGTAACCACACTCCCATCCGTTTTCTTTTTATCAATGTACCAAAAAAATATATATAGAAATGGGGTTGAAAGCTGCAGTCTAAATTAGCTCCTGAAGTTTCAGTTATCTTGGTATGTATAGTTTAAATGAGATTCTTCTAAAATGAATTCGGTGATAGCATAAAATTCACATTAGATTCCAAATACAAATCCAGACTCACTGATGAAAATCTAAGTATAATTCCCAATCCTTCCCTTTCTCCTTTTCATCTCCAAATGCCAGCCTTTCTCCCACTTCAGAGACCCCTTATCTCTAATGTTTCTTTCCTTCTTTTTTTTTTTTTAAAAAAAAAAGCTTTCTTTTTTTCCCTTGTCCTCTTCCTGTTGATACTCTTCGATCTGTATGCTCTGTAAGAGTGAGAAAGCCAGACTGAGAAGGTGTGGCTAAGGCAGAGATGAGAAGAGGCAATGACCAATTTTGTATGTACAGTTCTGGGTCACTGGAAGGACCAGAAGAAGCTTTCCTACACCCCAGGCTTGGGGACAAAACAAGCACTGCTCCTGTTAGAAGACATTAATAGAGCAATCAGTGGGTGGACTGCTCAGATGGAGCAGCAGCAGGGACCAATCTGCCCTAAGCTCTGAGTCTTGGTTTGTTTTGTGTAGAAACTTTTGTTGTGTGTACTTCCAGAGAGCATCAGCCTTGGCAACTAGACTCACAGAGGACTGATTTCTAAATCTCTGTGCCTGTTTATTCAACTGCAATGTGACTTATCTAGTTTTGCAGCCACAATGGTCCTATCTGTTTGTTCACCCTTTCTTGGCCCAAGATGTGGAATTAGTGACTAGAAAATTGGCCACCATAGAAAAAGGATTGGAATTCTTAGTATGTTATTTAATCTGACCTGTAATGGAGCCTAGAAAATTATTTCCATCCTGTTATATATTTATTTTTAATTTATTTTATTTATTTGGCCATGCTGGGTCTTCAGGTTGTCATGCAGGATCTTTGATCTTCACTGGGGTATGTGGGATCTTTACTTGCACAATGTGGGCTCTAGTTTCTTGACCAGGGATAAATCCCAGGGCTCCTGCACTGGGAGTGTGGAGTCTTAGCCACTGGACCACCAGGGAAGTTCTGATCCTGTTATAATTGTGTGTCTGTTCATTCATTCAGTATGTATTTAGTGCCTTTCTTCAATGCTTCGGTTACTATCCTAGGTTCTTGTATTTATCAATGAGCACAGAAGGTGAAGATCCCTTCCTTAATTATCTACATCCTTCAGAACGT
The DNA here is from genome assembly GCF_016772045.2 of Ovis aries. NCBI lineage: Eukaryota > Metazoa > Chordata > Mammalia > Artiodactyla > Bovidae > Ovis > Ovis aries. The sequence goes on from NC_056066.1 coordinate 8,847,112, forward strand.
GCTTTAAGTCTTTTGAAATATAGTTGCATTAGCTCTATGATCAGCACAGTTCAGTACACATCTTTCCATTGCAGGTATGTATCAGGACTGACTCCTCTTGGCCAAATCCTTGACCTTTGACATCTCATTCCCAGGCTCTAGATCAATGCCATCCAGCAGAACTTTGAAGGCTGATGATGGAAATATGCTCTATGCTGGCCAACTAGACACATGTGGCATTGAGAACTTGGAATGTCACTGGTACAACTAAGAAATTGAATTTTTAAATGTTATTGAACTTAAAATTACATTTCAGTAACTGCCCACGGTTGGTGGCCATCACATTGGACAGTACCACTCTAGATGATCCATAGCTCCCTGTTGTCTCTGTAAGGTTAGAACTGCTGCTTCTTTGGCAGGTTGCTGCTCAGGAAATGGTGCAGTGAGCCATTCTGAATGTCCACGGATCCAGACTGTTCACAGGTCAGATATCAACAGCTGAGACAGTGCATAGCTAGACAGGAGGAGTTTGATTTCTGGAAATGATGTACAGGTAGCCAGCCATGCAGATGTTTGCCACTTAGAAGCTCTTCAAGAGCTCCAAACAGAACAAGGTGCATTTGTGACCAGAATTCATGAAATATGGGCTAAATAGAGATCTTTAAATACTGGGTTACATTGCGGGAACAGAATCCCCATTCCCTCCTCCTGGGAGGACTGTTGAGAAGGAGACAAAACCCTTGTCTTTGAGAAAATGTTATCTGGGACTGGGTTTTGAGTTTTGATAACTGAGGCAGCTACTCAGTGACTAGAATTGGAGTATTAGGAAAGAGGCAGATTTCCGAATAAAATAACTTATTCTCAAACTCATACAGTGTACAGCAGCAATGTTCACATACTATTGAGTCCAGTGATCTAAACTAGCTCCTTCTATTCTTCTTGTATGGATCTGGCTGGGCTGGGAGTTGAAGACCATCTGTTGTCATGGAAGGAACTGGAGAGAGAGGCAAAAATATGTTCTGTTTGCCTGCTTAGCAATTTGGGTTATCTCCTTGAGAGTATCTGAAGAGAGAAATCATGTCTGAGAAAGGACTTCAAAATAAATGCATAATAAATCCTGTCTAGGGAGCTTATATTAGCACTAGTTAACTCTCTCCATTTTTGTTGATCATCTTAAGCTTTAGTTCCACGACCAACCACCGTGAAGCCTGGCAGAGATAGAACACAGTGAAACAGAGAGTCAGGAGAATCCATGGGGCATCCACAGCCTGAAATCTCTAGGACAGGGAACTAAACATTCAAACCAAAAGGGGCAAAGCTGACTTGGGCAGCTGAGCACAGGGCCAGGTACTAGAGAGTAAAGCAAAGGTCTAGGCTAAGGGAACTCAGGAAATTTCATTTCAGCTCTTCGCTCACTGCCTTGACAACTATCTTTTGGAACAGTGCTGTGCAGGTTGACTCTGTCCTTGTCATTTTAAAAGTCTTCCAAGTGGGCTTTATCCCAGGGATGCAAGGATTCTTCAATATCCGCAAATCAATCAATATAATATACCACATTAACAAATTGAAAAATAAAAGCCATATGATTATCTCAATAGATGCAGAGAAAGCTTTTGACAAAATTTGACATCCATTTATGATAAAAACTCCCAAGAAAGCAGGAATAGAAGGAACATACCTCAACATATTAAAAGCTATATATGACAAACCCACAGCAAACATTATCCTCAATGGTGAAAAATTGAAAGCATTTCCCCTAAAGTCAGGAACAAGACAAGGGTGCCCACTTTCACCACTACTATTCAACATAATTCTGGAAGTTTTGGCCACAGCAATCACAGCAGAATAAGAAATAAAAGGAATCCAAATTGGAAAAGAAGAAGTAAAACTCTCACTGTTTGCAGATGACATGATCTTCTACATAGAAAACCCTAAAGACTCCACCAGAAAATTACTAGAGCTAATCAATGAATATAGTAAAGTTGCAGGATATAAAATCAACACACAGAAATCCCTTGCATTCCTATTCACTAATAACGAAAAAATAGAGAAATTAAGGAAACAATTCCATTCACCATTGCAATGAAAAGAATAAAATACTTAGGAATATATCTACCTAAAGAAACAAAAGACCTATATATAGAAAACTATAAAACACTGATGAAAGAAATCAAAGAGGACACTAATAGATGGAGATATATACCGTGTTCATGGATCAGAAGAATCAATATAGTGAAAATGAGGATACTACCCAAAGCAGTCTATAGATTCAATGCAATCCCAATCAAGCTACCAGTGGTATTTTTCACAGAGCTAGAACAAGTAATTTCACAATTTGTATGGAAATACAAAAATACCTCGAATAGCCAAAACAATCTTGAGAAAGAAGAATGGAACTGGAGGACTCAACCTGCCTAATTCAGGCTCTACTACAAAGCCACAGTCATCAAGACAGTATGGTACTGGCACAAAGACAGAAATATAGATCAATGGAACAAAGTGGAAAGCCCAGAGATAAATCTATCCACCTAAGGACACCTTATCCTTGACAAAGAAGGCAAGAATATACAATGAAGAAAAGACAATCTCTTTAACAAGTGGTGCCGGGAAAACTGGTCAATCACTTGTAAAAGAATGAAACTAGAACACTTTCTAACACCATACACAAAAATAAACTCAAAATGGATTAAAGATCTAAACGTAAGACCAGAAACTATAAAACTCCTAGAGGAGACCGTAGGCAAAACACTCTCCGACATGAATCACAGCAGGATCCTCTATGACCCACTTCCAAGAATATTGGAAATAAATGCAAAAATTTAAAAATGGGACCTAATTAAACTTAAGAGCTTCTGTACAACAAAGGAAACTATAAGCAAGGTGAAAAGGCAGCCTTCTGAATGGGAGAAAATAATAGCAAATGAAGCAACAGACAAAGAATTAATATAAAAAATATACAAGCAACTCCTGCAGCACAATTCCAGGAAAAATAAATGACCAAATCCAAAAAATGGGCCAAAGAACTAAACAGACATTTCTCCAAAGAAGACATACAGATGGCTAACAAACACATGAAAAGATGCTCAACATCACTCTTTATCAGAGAAATGCAAATTAAAACCACAATGAGGTACCATTTCATGCCAGTCAGAATGGCTGCGATCCAAAAGTCTACAAGCAATAAACGCTGGAGAGGGTGTGGAGAAAAGGGAACCCTTCTACACTGTTGGTGGGAATGCAAACTAGTACAGCCACTATGGAGAACAGTGTGGAGATTCCTTAAAAAACTGTGACTAGAACTGACTTATGACCCAGCAATCCCACTTCTGGGCATACACACCGAGGAAACTAGAATTGAAAGAGACACTTGTAACCCAACGTTCATTGCAGCACTATTTATAATAGCCAGGACATGGAAGCAACCTAGATGTCCATCAGCAGACGAATAAATAAGAAAGCTGTGGTACATCTACACAGTGGAGTGTTACTCAGCCATTAAAAAGAATACATTTGAATCAGTTCTAATGATGTGGATGAAACTGGAGCCTATTATACAGAGTGAAGTAAGCCAGAAAGAAAAACACCAATACAGTATACTAACACATATATATGGAATTTAGAAAGATGGTAACGATAACCCTGTATGTGATACAGCAAAAGAGACACAGATGTATAGAACAGTCTTATGGACTGTGTGGGAGAGGGAGAAAGTGGGATGATGTGGGAGAATGGCATTGAAACGTGTATACTATCATGTAAGAAATGAATCGCCAGTCTGTGTTCGATACAGGATACAGGATGCTTGGGCTGGTACACGGGGATGATCCAGAGATGATATGGGGTGGGAGGTAGGAGGGAGGTTCAGGATGGGGAACATGTGTACACCCGTGGCAGATTCATGCTGATGTACGGCAAAAACCAATACAATATCGTAAAGTAATTACCCTCCAGTTAAAATAAATAAATTTATATTAAAAAATAAATAAATAAAAGTCTTTCAAGGCTACAAGTAATTTGCAACTTGATTCTCCCTACATACTTAAACTTATTTCTCAAAAATAATTTGGCTGAAATAATCCATTTAAGCGAAATTATCCACTTGTCCTGAGACTATTTTTATAGTATCATCAGTCAAGACTAACTTCCCTTAACTTGAGTAACTTTCACACATCAAAAGATTCAGTTAGACTACTTATTAAAAGTTGTTAACTTGTTTTTTCTGTTAACTTGTTACATTACTTGTTTTTCTTAATAAAAACTCTTTGCTTTTACTTGATGGAGATGGAAATATAAGCACTTTGTACTTATCTTATTGGCCAGTGGATTATCACCTAGATTGGTACAGGAGAAAACGTGTTTTCAAATTCTCAGAGTTGTTATGTTTTCTTAAGTCATGTGTCTCCTGCATTGGCAGGCAGCTTCTTTACCAGTAGGACCACCTGGGGGTGCCTGCTATATGCCAGAAGCAATTTAAGAAAGAAGAAATATGGATTAAAAAAAAAAAAATCCTGGTGGGCTACAGTCCATGGGGTTGCAGAGTTGGACATGACTGAAGGGACGTAGCACGCACACACAGTAAATCTATGCTGAATAAATGAACGAATCTTCTTGCCTGTTTCAGTTCAGCTCAGTTCAGTCACTCAGTCGCGTATGACTCTTTGAGACCCCATGAATCGCAAAATGCTAGGCCTCCCTGTCCATCACCATCTCCCTGAGTTCACTCAAACTCATTTCCATCTAGGCAGTGATGCCATCCAGCCATCTCATCCTCTGTTGTCCCCTTCCCCTCCCGCCCCCAATCCCTCCTAGCATCAGAGTCTTTTCCAATGAGTCAACTCTTCGCATGAGGTGGCCAAAGTACTGGAGTTTCAGCTTCAGCATCATTCCTTCCAAAGAACACCCAGGACTGATCTCCTTTAGAATGGACTGGGTGGATCTCCTTGCAGTCCAAGGGACTCTCAAGACTCTTCTCCAACACCACAGTTCAAAAGCATCAAGTCTTCGGTGCTCAGCTTTCTTCACAGTCCAACTCTCACATCCGTACATGACCACAGGAAAAAACCATAGCCTTGACTAGACAGACCTTCGTTGGCAAAGCAATTTATCTGCTTTTCAATATGCTATCTAGGTTGGTCATAACTTTCCTTCCAAGGAGTAAGCATCTTTTAATTTCATGGATACAGTCACCATCTGCAGTGATTTTGGAGCCCCCCAAAATAAAGTCTGACACTGTTTCCGCTGTTTCCCCATCTATTTCCCATGAAGTGATGGGACCAGATGCCATGATCTTCATTTTCTGAATATTGAGCTTTAAGCCAACTTTTTCACCCTCCTCTTTTACTTTGATTAAGAGACTTTCTTCACTTTCTGCCATAAGGGTGGTATCATCTGTAAAACTGAGGTTATTGATATTTCTCACGGCAATCTTGATTCTAGCTTGTGCTTCTTCCAGCCCAGCGTTTCTTACAATGTACTCTACATAAAAGTTAAATTAGCAGGGTGACAATATACAGACTCGACATACTCCTTTTCCTGTTTGGAACCATTCTGTTGTTCCATGTCCAGTTCTAACTATTGCCTGTACACATGGGCATACCAGATGGTCAACACCGAAATCAGATTGATTATATTCTTTGCAGCCAAAGATGGAGAAGCTCTCTACAGTCAGCAAAAACAAGACTGGGAGCTGATTGTGGCACAGATCATGAACTCCTTATTGCCAAATTCAGACTTAAATTGAAGAAAGTAGGGAAAGCCACTAGACCATTCAGGTATGAACTAAATCAAATCCCTTATGATTATACAGTGGAAGTGAGAAATAGATTTAAGGGACTAGATCTGATAGATAGAGTGCTTGATGAACTATGGACTGAGGTTCGTGACATTGTACAGGAGACAGGGATCAAGACCATCCCCATGGAAAAGAAATGCAAAAAAGAAAAATGGCTGTCTGGGGAGGCCTTACAAATAGCTGTAAAAAGAAGAGAAGCAAAAAGCAAAGGAGAAAAGGAAAGATATAAGCAACTGAATGTAGAGTTCCAAAGAATAGCAAGGAGAGATAAGAAAGCCTTCTTCAGTGATCAATGCAAAGAAATAGAGGAAAAGAACAGAATGGGAAAGACTAGAGATCTCTTCAAGAAAATTAGAGATACCAAGGGAACATTTCATGCAAAGATGGGCTCAATAAAGGACAGAAATGGTATAGACCTAACAGAAGCAGAAGATATTAAGAAGAGGTGGCAAGAATACACAGAAGAACTGTACAAAAAAGATCTTCACGACCCAGATAATCATGATGGTATGATCCCTCACCTAGAGCCAGATATCCTGGAATGTGAAGTCAAGTGGGCCTTAGAAAGCATCACTACAAACAACGCTAGTGGAGGTGATGGCATTCCAGTTGAACCATTTCAAATCCTGAAAGATGATGCTGTGAAAGTGATGTACTCAATATGCCAGCAAATTTGGAAAACTCAGCAGTGGCCACAGGACTGGAAAAGGTCAGTTTTCATTCCAATCCCAAAGAAAGGCAATGCCAAAGATTCCTCAAACTACTGCACAATTGCACTCATCTCACACGCTAGTAAAGTAATGCTCAAAATTCTCCAAGCCAGGCTTCAGCCATATGTGAACCGTGAACTTCCTGATGTTCAAGCTGGTTTTAGAAAAGGCAGAGGAACCAGAGAGCAAATTGCCAACATCTACTGGATCATGGAAAAAGCAAGAGTGTTCCAGAAAAACATCTATTTCTTGCCTGGTAGGGATATGCCAAAGATATACTGTAAACCACAGGCTTTTTTAGAAAAATAATTTTGACCATTAAAAAAAATTTTTTTAATTACTTTAAAAAAATACATATACATGAATCTTACTGTCTTTACCATTTTTAAGTGTACAGCTTTGTAGTGTGAAGTACAGTTACATTGTGGTGAGGCAAATTTCTAGAATTCTCACATCTTGCAAAACTGAAACTCTGTACTCCCAAAGGGGCGTTAATACATGGGCCTTATAGGGGGTACTTTCTTGGAGAATTTATTAGGATTTTCTTGGAGAGTATGGCAAAGCCTAATAATGTGCTCACCGAGCCCATTTCCTTTCCTTGGCCTCCAACTAGGCTGTGTTGGATGTCATATGTTATTTTCGATGACAATGTGTGACAGTGTCCTGGCCAATGAAATGTGGGTGGAAATGACTCATGCCCCTTTAGCATCTGGTTGTGACAACCTGCCTGCTTGTTCCTCCATGCTCTTTTCCTCTCCTGGCTTGCTGGGATGAAGCCTATCCTGAAGGCATCCTTGGACCTCTTTGTTGAAGGAGACCAAGTGAACCAGGGGAAGCTTCTGTGTCTCTGAGGAGAGCCATACAACTGGGGAAGCCTCCTGCCTCCCATATACACAATTGGATTTTAACATTAGCCTGCTAACAATATAGGAACCAAGCGTGTCTGTATGAAGCCATTGAGATTTGAGATTTGATCTGTTACAGCAGCAGTTAGTGCTTCCTTCAGCATGAGCAGAGAGAATTCCTTTTGGCTGCCAGAAACATGGTACTCCTTGATTTGGCATCTACTTCTGTATCATTATGGCTTTGGATGCTGGCTTTCAATAAGCCTGTCATGATCATAGTTGGGAGGTTGCCTAGTGTCACCCTCATTTAGACAGGCTGGTATGGCTGGAAAGACTGAGGTAAAGATAACAGTCAAATGCATTTATATTTGACTTTCAATTGTATTTTTGTGTTTTTTTTTTTTTTAATTGCAGATATACTTCCATAAATAGAGTTAACTTTTAGTTCTTACCTGGCTGTAGGTAAATGGGAGGAAGTGATGAGTGGAAGCAGAAAGCCAGCTTGATGTTAAATATTCCCATAACCTTTAATCATAAATGCAAATTGGTGTTTACTCAGATAGGAAATGAAAAATTCTTAATCTCATATAGGATCACGTATCAGGATTTGAGTACTGTGTAGATTGGTGTGAATATGTGTTCATCAAAATATCATGAATTAAATTCATTTAAATGCATATTATACCAGAAACTTCCATTTTAAATTTCTCTGTACACGTAGACAGCATGTTGCGTGTATGCATGCCCAGTAGCTAAGTCATGTCTGACTCTTTGAGATCTCTTGGACTGTAGCTACCAGGCTCCTCTGTCCATGAGATTTTCTAGGCAGGAATATTGGAGTGGGTTGCCATTTCCTTCTCCAGGGGATCTTCCTGACCAAGGGATCAAACCCAGGCACCTGTTTCTCCTGCATTGTTAGGCAGATTCTTTACCACTGAGCCACCTGGGAAGACCTGGACAGCTTGTGAGGATATTCTTAAATTGTGAGACAAAAACTAATATTATGAGAATGATAGCTGACAGTGAGCCATTTTGGATTCTTGATCTCAGAAGAAGATTTAGCTTCTGGACTAGGGGCCAGGCCTGATCACTCAAGAGCTTTTGTGTAGCGGAGTTTTATTAAAGCATGAAAATGCACAGAGAAAGCTTCTGACACAAACATCAGAAAGAGGACAGAGAGTGCCCCCCCTTGCTAGTGCTAGTAAGGGAGTTATATACATTTTTAATTGGTTATTACAGTAAATCAAAAGAATGTCTCAAGGTTGTAAAGATCTTACTAGACCCACTCCCTCAATATACATTTTAAGATAATAGGATTAATCAGAAGGTTTTCAGGAAGGAGAAACATGTCCTCAAGCAGGATACATTATTGTTATATAATCCTTACTAAGGAATGTAGGGAAAAAAAAATTGTCCTTTCCTCCTTGAGAATTCCAGACTTCTATATCCTCCTTGAGAGCCCCAGACCGCTTTCTCTTCCTTGGGGACCCCAGACTTCTTACTAACCTGACTAGAAATTGACACTGTCAAGAATTTCTCAATAGTATTCCTTGAAACAAGTTACTTGATGCATGTACTTCATTCGAAATTGTTCACTAGCTAGTCATGTCCAATAATTTGCAACCCCATGGACTGCAGTATGCCAGGCTTCCCTGAAATTCACCATCTCCCAAAGCCTGACCAAACTCATATCCATTGAGTTGGTGATGCCATCCAACCATCTCATTCTCTGTCATCCCCTTCTCTTCCTGCCTTCAATCTTTCCCAGCATCAGGGTATTTTCTAATGAGTCAGCTCTTCGCATCAGGTGGCCAAAATATTGGAGCTTCAGCTTCAGCATCAGTCCTTCCAATGAATATTTAGGACTGATCTCCTTTAGGATTGACTGGTTGGAGCTCCTTGCTGTCCAAGGGACTCTCAAGAGTCTTCTCCAACACCACAGTTCAAAAGCATCAATTTTTTGGTGCTCAACTTTCTTTATGGTTCAACTCTCACATCCATACATGACTACTGGAAAAACTATAGCTTTGACTATATGGACCTTTGTTGGCAAAGTAATATCTCTACTTTTTAATCTGCTGTCTAGGTTTGTCATTTTAAGAGGCCTGCTCCTTGGAAGCAGGCCTCATAATTTCATGGCTGCAGTCACCAACTGCTGTGATTTTGGAGCCCAAAAGAATACAATCTCTCACTGTTTCCATTGTTTACCCATCTATTTGCCATGAAGTGATGGGATGGAATGCCATGATCTTAGTTTTTTGAATGTTGAATTTTAAGCCAGCTTTTTCACTCTCATCTTTGACTTTCATCAAGAGGCTCTTTAGTTCCTCTACTCATTTTGTCATAAGTGTGATGTCATCTGCACATCTAAGGTTATTGATATTTCTCCCAGCAATCTTAATTTCAGCTTGTGCTTCATCCAGCCCAGCATTTCATATGATATACTCTGCATATAAGTTAAATAAGCAGGGTAATAATATATAGTCTTGATGTATTCCTTTCCCAATATTGAACGAGTCTATTGTTCCATGTCCAGTTCTAACTATTGCTTCTTGACAGTCACACAGGTTTCTCAGGAGGCAGGTGAGGTGGTCTGGTGTTCACATATCCTTAAGAATTTTCCAATTTGTTATCATCCACACAAGTCAAAGGCTTTAGCGTAGTCAGTGAAGCAGAAGTAGATGTTTTTTCTGGAATTCTATTGCTTTTTCTATGATCCAACGGATGTTGGCAATTTGATCTCTACTTCCTCTGCCTCTTTAAAATCCAGCTTGACCATCTGGAAGTTCTCATTTCATGTACTATTGAAGCTTAGCTTGGAGAATTTTGCTGGCGTATGAGATGAGTACAACCATGAGGTAGTTTGAGCATTCTTGGCATTGCCTTTCTTTGTGAATGGAATGAAAACTGACCTTTTCCAGTCCTGTGGCCACTGCTGAGTTTTCCAAATTTGCTGGCATACTGAGTACAGCACTTTCACAGCTTCATCTTTTAGGATTTGAAATAGTACAGGTGGAAATCCATCACCTCCATTAGCTTTGTTTGTAGTCATGTTTCCTAAGGGCCCTCTTGACTTCGCACTCCATGATGTCTGGATCTAGGTGAGTGATCATACCATCACAGTTATCTGGGTCATTAAGATCTTTTTTTTTTTTTTGGTATAGTTTTTTCTGTATTCTTGACACATTTTCTTTATATCTCTGCTTTATTATGCCCATCTTTGCATGTAATGTACCCTTGGTCTCTGATTTTCTTGAAGAGATCTCTAATCTCTCCCATTCTATTGTTTCTCTCTATTTCTTTGCATTGTTCACTTAGGAAAGCTTTCTTATCTCCTCCTTTTATTCTTTAGAACTCTGTATTAAGATAGGTATATCTCTCCTTTTCTCCTTTGCCTTTCAATTCTCTTCTTTTCTAAGCTATTTGTAAGGCCTCACAGAGAACCATTTTGCCTTTTGCATTTCTTTTTCTTGGAAATGGCTTTGATTACCACCTCCTGTACAATATGCCAGAAAATTTGGAGAACTCAGCAGTGGCCACAGGACTGGAAAATGTCAGTTTTCATTCCAATACCAAAGGAAGGCAATGCCAAAGAATGTTCAGACTACTGCACAATTGCACTCATCTCCCACGCTAGCAAAGTAATGCTCAAAATTCTCCAAGCCAGGCTTCAACAGTACACAAAACAAGAACATCCAGATGTTCAAGCTGGTTTTAGAAAAGGCAAAGGAACCAGAGATCAAATTGCCAACATCCACTGGATAATAAAAATAGCAAGAATGTTCCAGAAACACATCTACTTCTGCTTTATTGGCTATGCCAAATCCTTTGGCTGTGTGGAGCACAACAAACTGTAGAAAAGTCTTAAAGAGATGGGAATACCAAACCATCTTACCTGCCTCCTGATAAATCTGTATGCAGGTCAAGAAGCAATAGTTAGAACTGGACATGGAACAACAGACTGTTCCCAAATTGGGAAAGGAGTACTTCAAGGCTGTATATTATCACCCTGCTTATTTAACTTATATGCATCATGTGACATGCCAGGTTGGGTGTAGCACGAGCTGGAATGAAGATTGCCAGGAGAAATATCAATAACCTCAGATATGCAGTTGACACCACCATTATGGCAGAAAGCAAAGAGGAACTGAAGAGCCTCTTGATGAAAGTGAAAGAGGAGAGTGGAAAAAAAAAACACAACTGGCTTTAAACTCAACATTCAAAAAACTAAGATCATGGCATTTGGTCCAATCACACCATGGAAAATAGATGGGGAAAAATGGAAATAATGACAATCTTTTTTTCTTGAACTCCAAAATCACTGTGGATGGTGACTACAACCTAGACAGCATATTAAAAAGCAGAGACATTACTTTGGCAACAATGGTCCATCTAGTTAAAGCTATGGTTTTCCTAGTAGTCATGTATGGATGGAAAGTTGGACCATAAAGAAACATGAGTGCCATGATGCTTTTGAACTGTGGTGTTGGAGAAGACTCTTGAGAGTCCCTTGGATTGCAAGGATATCCAACCAGTCAATTCTAAAGGAATTCAGTCCAGAATATTCATTGGAAGGACTGATGCTGAGCTGAAGCTCCAATATTTTGGCCACCTGATACGAAGAACTGATTTATTAGAAAAGACCGTATTGCTGGGAACAATTGAATGCAGCTGGAGAGGGGATGACAGAGGATGAGATGGATGGTTGGATCCATCACTGACTGAATGGACATGGATTTGAGCAAGTTCTGGGAGTTGGTAAAGGACAGGGACGCCTGGCATGCTGCAGTCCATGGGGTTACAAAGAGTCGGACATGATTGAGCAACTGAACTGAACTGTACAATATTACCAACGTCTGTCAACAGTCCTTTAGACACTCTGTCTATGAGATCTAAATCCCTTGACTCTATTTCTCACTTCCACTGTATAATCATAAGTGATTTGATTTAGATCATACCTGAATGGTCTAGTGGTTTTCCCCACTTTCTTCAATTTAAGTCTGAATTTGGCCATAAGGAGTTCATGATCTAAGCCACAGTCAGCTCCTGGTCTTTTTTTTTTTTTTTTTTTTTTGCTGATTGTATAGAGCTTCTCCATCTTTGGCTGCAAAGAATATTATCAATCTGATTTTGGTGTTGACCATCTGGTGATGTCCATGTGTACAGCCTTTTGTGTTTTTGGAAGAGGGTGTGTGCTATGACCTGTGTGTTCTCTTGGCAAAACTCTGTTAGCCTTTGCCCTGCTTCATTCTGTACTCCAAGGCCAAATTTGCCTGTTACTCCAGGTGTTTCTTGACTTCCTACTTTTGCATTCCAGTCACCTATGATGAAAAGGACGTACTTTGGGTGTTAGTTCTAGAAGGTCTTACAGGTCATCATACAACTATTCAACTTCAGCTTCTTTGGCATTAGTGGTTGGGGCATAGACTTGACTTACTGTGATATTGAATGGTTTGCCTTGGAAACGAACAGAGATCATTCTGTCATTTTTGAGATTGCATCCAAGTACTGCATGTTTGACTTTTTTGTTGATTGCGATGGCTACTCCATTTCTTCTGAGGGATTCTTGCCCTCAGTAGTAGATATAATGGTCATCCAAATTAAATTCGCCCATTCTGGTCCATTTTAGTTCACTAATTCTAAAACATCAGTATTCACTCTTGCCATCTCCTGTTTGACCACTTCCAATTTACCTTAATTCATGGACCTAACATTCTTTGTTCCTATGAAATATAGTTCTTTACAGCATCAGACTTTACTTTCACCACCAGACACATCCACAACTGGGCATTGTTTCTGCTTGACTCAGCCTCTTCATTCCTTCTGGAGCTCTTTCTCCAGTCTTCTCCAGTAGCATACTGGGCACGCACCTACCAAGCTGGAGAGTTCATCTTTTAGTGGCATATCTTTTTGCCTTTTCATACTGTTTATGGGGGTTTCAAGGCAAGCATACTGAAGTAGTTTACCATTCCTTTCTCCAGTGGGCCACCATGGAGAACTCTCCACCATGTAGGGGCTTCCCTGGTGGCTCAGAGGTTAAAGTATCTGCCTGCAGTGGGGGAGACCTGGGTTTGATCTCTGGGTCGGGAAGATCCCCTGGAGAAGGAAATGGCAACCCACTCCAGTATTCTTGCCTATAGAATCCCATGGAGGGAGGAGCCTGGTAGGCTACAGTCCATGGGGGCACAAAGAGTCAGACACGACTGAGCTACTTCACTTTACTTCACTCCACCATGACCTATCCGTCTTGGGTGGCCCTACATGGCATGGCTCATAGTTTCATTGAGTTAGACAAGGCTGTGGTCCATGTGATCAGTTTGATTAGTTTCCTGTGATTGTGGTTTTCATTCTGCCAGGCCTCTGATGAAGAAGGATAGGAGGATTGTGGAAGCTTCTTTATTGGAGGTACTGTCTGTAGGGCAAACTGAGTCTTGCTCTGACGGGCGGGGCCATGCTCAGTTCAGTTCAGTCACTCAGTCCTGTCCGACTCTTTGCGATCCCATGAATTGCAGCACACCAGGCCTCCCTGTCCATCACCATCTCCCAGAGTTCACTCAAACTCACATCCATCGAGTCAGTGATGCCATCCAGCCATCTCATCCTCGGTCGTCCCCTTCTCCTCCTGCCCCTAATCCCTCCCAGCATCACAGTCTTTTCCAATGAGTCAGCTCTTTGCATGAAGTGGCCAAAGTACTGGAGTTTCAGCTATAGCATCATTCCTTCCAAAAGAACACCCAGGGCTGATCTCCTTTAAAATGGACTGGTTGGTACTGGCCATGCTCAGTAAATCTTTAATCCAGTTTTCCACTGTTAGGTGGGGCTATGTTAGCCCCCTTTGGCCTCAGGCCAAACTATGGTAGGGGTAATGGTGACCTCCTTTGCTAGGACTTATGCCAGCATGCTGCGGCTCCCAGGACTATCATATTCAATTCCTCTGACCCTGCAACAGGCCACTGTCAATGCACGCCTCTGCTGGAGACTCCTGGACACTTACAGGCAAGTCTGGCCCAGTCTCTTGTGAGGTCACTGCTCCTTTCTCCTGGGCCCTGGTACACACCGTGTTTTGTCTGTGCCCTCTAAGAGTCTTTTTCCCCAGTCCTGAGGAAGTTCTGTAGTTAAACCCACTGGCCTTCAAAGTCAAATTCCTTGGGGTTCTCAGTACCTTTGCCAGGTCCCTAGGTTAGGGATCGGCAGATGGCTCTACAGTTTGTGGGCATCGGCTCTGTGGCTCTATGGTGGGGCTCATGGCGACCTCCTCCAAGAGGACTTAGGCTACACACTGCACCTCTCAGGTCTGCTGGAGCCAGGGCCCCTGTCCCTGCGGCAGGCCACTGCTGACTCGTGCCTCTGCAGGAGACACTCAAACACTCAAAGACAGGTCTGGCTCAGTATCTTGTGGGGTCCCTGGGCCCTGGTGTGCCCAAGGTTTTGTTTGCCCCCTCTGAGCATCTCTGGTGGGCATGAGGTTTGATTCTAAATGCAGTTTCGCCCCTCTTGCCATCTTGTTGGGGCTTGTCCTTTCTCGGATGCAGGGTATCTTATTTTGTGGAATCCAACATTCTCCTGTCAATGGTTGTTCAGTAGCGAGTTGCAATCAAGAGAAGATGACAACACATCCTTCTACTCCGTCATCTTTACACTTGATAAGATTCTTCATATCATGGGGTAATCAAAGTGAGTAATAGTTGAGATTTTTAGTGTTTACATTTCTCCTTTGAACAAATCAACTGGTAACAATGATTCTTTGTCCACCCACTCTATGGATTGGCTTCCATGGATCTATGACAATAACAACAGAAATCTAATCTTTTTATTAATGTATCACCTAGAATAATAAATGAGATTTCACCTGTAAGTTTTGTATATTTGCATTTTGTAAACATTATTTTAGAAGAGTGCTAACAGGAGAGATTTTCACTCTTTGGGTAAAGACAATTAAAATTAAAAAATTCCTGATTACCTCTTAAGCTTTCACTCACAAGTTCTCTAGCTAATCTCTTCCAAAGAAATTTGAAGCTGGAGTTACAGGGAGAGAGGGGGAAGTGATACTAGTAATAATGTGGGGTTAAGTGACTCTCACATCTACAAGCCACCTTAGCACACCTGAATCCCTAAAACTATTCGTTGCCATAGGTTGGGTAATAAAGAAAGGAACCAACTAGTTTTGGAGACTGATAGGATGGACTTTAAATACCATTTTAGCATTTGCTTACTACAGAACAGGTTAGCTCAGTGGCGATGAATCCGCCTGCCAATGCAAGAGATGCAGGTTCGATCCCTGAGTCAGGAAGATCCCCTGGAGAAAGTAATGGTAACCCATTCCAGTATTCTTGCCTGGAAAATCCCATAGACAGAGGAGCCTGGAAGGCTCTGATGGGCGGGGCCATGCCCAGTTCAGTTCAGTCACTCAGTCCTGTCCGACTGTTTGCAATCCCATGAATTGTAGCACACCAGGATCACAGAGTCAGACATGACTTAGCAACGAAACAATGACAAGCTACAGGACTGTGGACAATTATTTAACCCAGGTCAGTTTCATTCTAGTCCCAAAGAAAGGCAATGCCAAAGAATGTGGAAACTACTGCACAAGTGCACTCATCTCACATACCAGCAATGTAATGCTCAAAATTCTCCAGTCCAGGCTTCAACAGTACATAAACCATGAACTTCCAGATGTTCAAGCTGGATTTAGAAAAAGGAGAAGAACCAGAGATCAAATTGCCAACATCCATTGGATCATTAAAAAAGCAAAAGTGTTCCAGAAAAAACATCTACTTCTTTATTGATAACGCCAAAGACTCTGACTGTATAGATCACAACAAACTGTGGAAAATTCTTAAAGAGATGGGAATACCAAACCACCTTACCTGCATCCTGAGAAATCAGTATGCAGGCCAAGAAGCAACAGTTAGAACTGGACAGGGAAAAACAGACTGGTTCCAAGTTGGGAAAGGAGTACATCAAGACTGTATATTGCCACCCTGCTTATTTAACTTGTATGCA
Organism: Ovis aries; assembly: GCF_016772045.2. NCBI lineage: Eukaryota > Metazoa > Chordata > Mammalia > Artiodactyla > Bovidae > Ovis > Ovis aries. The sequence continues at coordinate 8,863,440 of NC_056066.1, forward strand.
GAGTGCATCAGGCAAAATGCCAAGCTGGATGAAGCACAAGCTGGAGTCAAGATTGCTGGGAGAAGTATCAGTAACCTCAGATATGCAGATGGCAACACCCTTATGGCAGAAAGTGAAGAGGAACTAAAAAGCCTCTTGATGAAGTGAAAGAAGAGAGTGAAAAAGTTGGCTTAAAGTTCAACATTCAGAAAACGAAGATCATGGCATCTGGTCCCATCACTTCATGTCAAATAGATGGGGAAACAATGGAAACAGTGAGAAACTTTATTTTGGGGGGGGGGCTCCAAAATCACTGCAATGGTGACTGCATCCATGAAATTAAAAGAAACTTGCTCCTTATCAGAAAAGCAGTGACCAACCTAGACAGCATATTAAAAAGCAGAGACATTTCTTTGCCAACAAAGGTAAATCTAGTCAAGCTATGATTTTTCCAGTAGTCATGTATAGATATCAGAGTTGGACTATAAAGAAAGTTGAGTGCTGAAGAATTGATGCTTTTGAACTGTGGTGTTGGAGAAGAATCTTGAGAGTCCCTTGGACTGCAAGGAGATCCAACCAGTCAATTCTAAAGGAAATCAGTGCTGACTATTTATTGGAAGAACTGATGCTGAAGCTCCAATGCTTTGGCCACCTAATGCGAAGAACTGACTCATTGGAAAAGATCCTGATGCTGGGAAAGACTGAAGATGGGAGGAGAAGAGGACAACAGAGGATGAGATGGTTGGATGGCATCAGCAACTCAGATATGAGTTTGAGCAAGCTCCAGAAGTTGGTGATGGACCAGGAAGCCTGGTGTGCTGTAGTCCATGGGGTCGCAAAGAGTCAGACATGACTGAGCAAGTGAACTGATCTTTATTTTATTTGTATGATAGAAAAATTATTTATTTTATTGGATTAATGTGAGAATTGAATGAGCTAATATGAAGCAAAAGAGTGATACAAATATTAGCTTAATTTTATTGATTTCTATTTTATGTTTTTAATTTTACTTTGCAATACTGTATTGGTTGATTTCTATTTTAAAAATATGTCATGAAGTGTAGTAAAGAACTTTATCTCAGGAGAAGACCTAGCTTTTGCCTTTGGATGCTGGGAGGTAGTTGTTGCTTGAGAGACTTGAGTGGGCCAGATAGTAGCAATGTGATTTTGGGTACAGAGTGGCCATGTCCATATAGTCTTGGGGTGGAACTGCCCACACCTCAGAGTTTTAGAATAGAACTGTCTGTGCCACACAGAACACTGTGCAGTTTAGTCAGTCAGTCTCCTAAGAGAGTAAATCCCATGAGTTCTCATCTCACGGAGAACTTTTTTTAAAATTTTATTTTCTTTCTTTAATTTTTATTGTATGTACAAGAGAAGGTGAATGATAGCTGAATCTACTTTTATTTTTTTTAATTTTTATTTTTGCTTTATTTTACTTTACAATAAAGTATTGTTTTGCCATACATTGACATGTATCTGCCAAGGGTGTACATGAGATCCCAATCCTGAACCCCCTCCCCGCCTCCCACCTCCCATCCCATATCATCTCTCTGGATCATCCCTGTGTACCAGCCCCAAGCATCCTGTATCCTGTATCGAACATAGACTGGCGATTCATTTCTTGCATGATAGTATACATGTTTCAATGCCATTCTCCCACATCATCCCACCCTCTCCCTCTCCCTCAGAGTCCAAAAGTCTGTTCTACACATCTGTGTCTCTTTTGCTGTCTTGCATACAGGGTTATCATTACCATCTTTCTAAATTCCATATATATGTGTTAGTATACCGTATTGGTGTATTTCTTTCTGGCTTACTTCACTCTGTATAATTGGCTCCAGTTTCATCCATCTCATCAGAACTGATTCAAATGTATTCTTTTTAATGGCTGAGTAATACTCCATTGTGTATATGTACCACAGCTTTCTTATCCATTCATCTGCTGATGGATATCTAGGTTGTTTCCATGTCCTGGCTATTAAAAACAGTGCTGCAATGAACATTGGGGTACATGTGTCTCTTTCAGTTCTGGTTTCCTCGGTGTGTATGCCCAGCAGTGGGATTGCTGGGTCATAAGGCAGTTCTATTTGCAATTTTTTAAGGAATCTCCACACTGTTCTCCATAGTGGCTGTACTAGTTTGCATTCCCACCAACAGTGCCAGAGGGTTCCCTTTTCTCCACATCCTCTCCAGCATTTATTGCTTGCAGACTTTTAGATCGCAGCCATTCTGACTGGTGTGAAATGGTACTTCATTGTGGTCTTGATTTGCATTTCTCTGAGAATGAGGGATGTTGAGCATCTTTTCATGTGTTTGTTAGCCATCCATATGTCTTTTTAGAGAAATGTCTATTTAGTTCTTTTGCCTATTTTTTGGTTGCGTCGTTTATTTTTCTGGAATTGAGCTGCATAAGTTGCTTGTATATTTTTGAGATTAGTTGTTTGTCAGTTGCTTCATTTGCTCTTATTTTCTCCCATTCAGAAGGCTGTCTTTTCACCTTGCTTATAGTTTCCTTTGTTGTACAGAAGCTCTTAAGTTTAATTAGGTCCCATTTTTTAATTTTTGCATTTATTTCCAATATTCTTGGAAGTGGGTCATAGAGGATCCTGCTGTGATTCATGTCGGAGAGTGTTTTGCCTACGGTCTCCTCTAGGAGTTTTATAGTTTCTGGTCTTACGTTTAGATCTTTAATCCATTTTGAGTTTATTTTTGTGTGTGGTGTTAGAAAGTGATCTAGTTTCATTCTTTAACAAGTGGTTGACCAGTTTTCCCAGCACCACTTTTTAAAGAGATTGTCTTTACTCCATTGTATATTATTGCCTCTTTTTTCAAAAATAAGGTGTCCATATGTGTGTGGATTTATCTCTGGGCTTTCTGTTTTGTTCCATTGATCTATATTTCTGTCTTTGTGCCAGTACCATACTGTCTTGATGACTGTGGCTTTGTAGTAGAGCCTGAAGTCAGGCAAGTTGATTCCTCCAGTTCCATTCTTCTTTCTCAAGATTGCTTTGGCTATTCGAGGTTTTTTGTATTTCCATACAAATTGTGAAATTATTTGTTCTAGCTCTGTGAAAAATACCACTGGTAGCTTGATAGGGATGGCATTAAATCTGTAGATTGCTTTGGGTAGTATCCTCATTTTCACTATATTGATTCTTCCGATCCATGAACATGGTATATTTCTCTATCTATTAGTGTCCTCTTTGATTTCTTTCATCAGTGTTTTATAGTTTTCTATATATAGGTCTTTAGTTTCTTTAGGTAGATATATTCCTAAGTATTTTATTCTTTCATTGCAATGGTGAATGGAATTGTTTCCTTAATTTCTTTTTCTACTTTCTCATTATTAGTGTATAGGAATGCAAGGGATTTCTCTGTATTGATTTTATATCCTGCAACTTAACTATATTCATTGATTAGCTCTAGTAATTTTCTGGTGGAGTCTTTAGGGTTTTCTATGTAGAGGATCATGTCATCTGCAAACAGTGAGTTTTAATTCTCGTTTTCAAATTTGGATTCCTTTTATTTCTTTTTCTGCTCTAATTGCTGTGGCCAAAACTTCCAGAACTATGTTGAATAGTAGTGGTGAAAGTGAGCACCCTTGTCTTGTTCCTGACTTTAGGGGAAATGCTTTTAATTTTTCACCATTGAGGATAATGTTTGCTGTGGGTTTGTCATATATGGCTTTTATTATGTTGAGGTATGTTCCTTCTATTCCTGCTTTCTGGAGAGTTTTTATCATAAATGGCTGTTGAATTTTGTCAGAGGCCTTCTCTGCATCTATTGAGATAGTCATATGGCTTTTATTTTTCAATTTGTTAATGTGGTGAATTGCATTGATTGATTTGCGGATATTGAAGAATCCTTGCATCCCTGGGATAAAGCCCACTTGGTCATGGTGTATGATCTTTTTAACGTGTTGTTGGATTCTGATTGCTAGAATTTTGTTGAGGATTTTTGCATCTATGTTCATCAGTGATATTGGCCTGTAGTTTTCTTTTTTTGTGGCATCTTTGTCCGGTTTTGGTATTAGGGTGATGGTGGCCTCATAGAATGAGTTTGGAAGCTAACCTTCCTCTGCAATTTTCTGGACAAGTTTGAGTAGGATAGGTGTTAGCTCTTCTCTAACTTTTTGGTAGAATTCAGCTGTGAAGCCATCTGGACCTGGGCTTTTGTTTGCTGGAAGATTTCTGATTACAGTTTCAATTTCTGTGCTTGTGATGGGTCTGTTAAGATTTTCTATTTCTTCCTGGTTCAGTTTTGGAAAGTTGTACTTTTCTAAGAATTTGTCCATTTCTTCCACGTTGTCCATTTTATTGGCATACAACTGCTGATAGTAGTCTCTTATGATCCTTTGTATTTCTGTGTTGTCTGTTGTGATCTCTCCATTTTCATTTCTAATTTTATTGATTTGATTTTTCTCTCTTTGTTTCTTGATGAGTCTGGCTAATGGTTTGTCCGTTTTATTTATCCTTTCAAAGAACCAGCCTTTGGCTTTGTTGATTTTTGCTATGGTCTCTTTTGTTTCTTTTGCATTTATTTCTGCCCTAATTTTTAAGATTTCTTTCCTTCTACTCACTCTGGGGTTCTCCATTTCTTCCTTTTCTAGCTGCTTTAGATGTAGAGTTAGGTTATTTATTTGACTTTTTTCTTGTTTCTTGAGGTATGCCTGTATTGCTATGAACTTTCCTCTTAGCACTGCTTTTATAGTGTCCCACAGGTTTTGGGTTGTTGTGTTTTCATTTTCATTAGTTTCTATGCATATTTTGATTTCTTTTTGGTCTCTTCTGTGATTTGTTGGTTATTCAGAAGCATGTTGTTCAGCCTCCATATGCTGGAATTTTAAATAGTTTTTCTCCTGTAATAGAGATCTAATCTTAATGCATTATGGTCAGAAAAGATGCTTGGAATGATTTCTATTTTTTGAATTTATCAAGGTTAGATTTATGGCCCAGGATGTGATTTATCCTGGAGCAGGTTCCGTGAGCACTTAAGAAAAAGGTAAAATTCATTGTTTTGGGGTGAAATGTCCTATAGATATCAATTAGGTCTAACTGCTCTGTTGTATCATTTAAAGTTTGTGTTTCTTCGTTAATTATCTGTTTAGTTGATCTGTCCACAGGTGTGAGTGGGGTATTAAAGTCTCCCACTATTATTGTGTTATTGTTAATTTCCCTTTCATACTTGTTAGCATTTGTCTTACATATTGCAGTGCTCCTATGTTGGGTGCATATATATTTATAATTGTTATAGCTTCTTCTTGGATTGATCCTTTGATCATTATGTAGCAGCCTATTTTGTCTCTTTTCACAGCCTTTGTTTTAAAGTCTATTTTATCAGATATGAGTATTGCTACTCCTGCTTTCTTTTGTTCTCTATTTGCTTGGAATATCTTTTTCCAGCCCTTCACTTTCAGTCTGTATGTGTCCCTTGTTTTGAGGTGGGTCTCTTGTAGGCAGCATATATAAGGATCTTGTTTTTGTATCCATTCAGCCAGTCTTTGCCTTTGGTTGGGGCATTCAACCCATTTACGTTTAAGGTAATTATTGATAAGTATGATCCCATTGCCATTTACTTTATTGATTTGGGTGTGGGTGTATATGCCCTTTTTGTGTTTCCTGTCTAGAGAATATCCTTTGGCATTTGTTGGAGAGCTGGTTTGGTGGTGCTGAATTCTCTCAGCTTTTGCTTATCTGTAAAGCTTTTGATTTCTCCTTCATATTTGAATGAGATCCTTGCTGGGTACAGTAATCTGGGCTGTAGGTTATTTTCTTTCATCACTTTAAGTATGTTTTGCCATTCCCTCCTGGCCTGAAGAGTTTCTATTGAAAGATCAGCTGTTATCCTTATGGGGATCCCCTTGTGTGTTATTTGTTGTTTTCCCTTTGCTGCTTTTAATATTTGTTCTTTGTGTTTGATCTTTGTTAATTTGATTAATATGTGTCTTGGGGTGTTTTGCCTTGGGTTAATCCTATTTGGAACTCTCTGGGTTTCTTGGACTTGGGTGATTATTTCCTTCCCCATTTTAGGGAAGTTTTCAACTATTATCTCCTCAAGGATTTTCTCATGGTCTTTCTTTTTGTCTTCTTCTTCTGGGACTCCTATGATTCGAATGTTGGAGCGTTTCATATTGTCCTGGAGGTCTCTGAGATTGTCCTCATTTCTTTTAATTTGTTTTTCTTTTTTCCTCTCTGAGTCATTTATTTCTACCATTCTATCTTCTATTTCACTAATCCTATCTTCTGCCTCTGATATTCTACTATTTGTTGCCTCCAGAGTGTTTCTGATCTCATTTATTGCATTATTCATTATATATTAACTCTTTTATTTCTTCTAGGTCCTTGTTAAACCTTTCCTGCCTCTTCTCAATCCTTTTCTCCAGGTTATTTATATGTGATTCCATTTTGATTTCAAGATTTTGAATCATTTTCACTGTCAATATTCGGAATTCTTTCTCAGGTAGATTCCCTATCTCTTCCTCTTTTGTTTGGTTTGGTGGGCATTTCTCCTGTTTCTTTACCTGCTGGGTACTCCTCGATTATATTGCTGAGTTTGGGGTGGCCTTTGTATATTCTGGGAATTTGTGGAGTTCTCTTTATTATGGAGTTTCCTCACTGTGGGTGGAGTTGTATCAGTGGCTTGTCAAGGTTTCTTGGTTAGGGAGGCTTGTGTTGGAGTTCTGGTGGATAAAGCTGGATTTCTTCTCTCTGGAGTGCAATGAAGTGACCAGTAATGGGTTATGAGACGTCAGTGGTTTGGGAGTAACGTTGAGCTGCCTGTATATTGAAGCTCAGGGGTGTGTTCCTGGAGCATTTGCATGGTATGTCTTGCTCTGGAACTTGTTGGCCCTTGGGTGGTGCTTGGTTTCAGTGTAGGTATGGAGGCGTTTGATGAGCTCCTATCGATTAATGCTCCCTATATTCAGGAGTTCTCTGATGTTCTCAGGATTTGGACTTAAGCCTCCTGCTTCTGGTTTTCAGTTTTATTTTTACAGTAGCCTCAAGACTTCTCCATCTATACAGCACTGATGATAAAACATCTAGGTTAAAGATGAAAAGTTTCTCCACTTTGAGGGACACCCAAAGAGGTTCAGTGAGTTACATGGAGAAGAGAAGAGGGAGGGTGGTCTTAGAGGTGACTGGAATGATATGAGGTGAGATCAAAAGAGGAGAGAGCAAGCTAGCCAGTAATCACTTCCTTATGTGCACTCCACAGTCTGGACCGCTCAGAGGTGTTCACAGAGTTATACAGGGAAGAGGAGAGGGAGGAAGTAGACAGAGGTGGCCAGGAAGATAAAAGAGGGAAATGAAAAGGAGAGAGACAGATCCAGCCAGTAACCAGTTCCCTAAGTGTTCTCTCCTGTCTGGAACACACAGAGATTCACAGAGTTGGGTAGAGAAGAGAAGGGGGAGGGAAGAGACAGAGGCCACCTGGTGAAGAGAAAGGAGAGTCCAAAGGAGGAGAGAGTGGTCAAGCCAGTAATCTTGCTCTCAGGTAAAATTGGATACTGAAGATTGGGTTTTTAAATGTACAAAATTGACAACAAATACCAAAAAGCAAAGATTAAAAATCTAGAGGTTGGATTTTCAAAAATACAATATTAAAGAAAGAAGAAGAAGAAAAAAAGCCATAAGAATTATTAAAAAACAACAACCACGAAAAGACTATATACGGTGTTTGCTTTAAAAATAGGGTCTTTTTGTTTTTTTGTTTTTTGAAAAGTAATAGTAGGTTATAGAAATTAAAATTAAAATTAAAGGAGAAATAGAGGACTTAAAATTTATAAAAAGTTAAAAAAAGAAAAAAGAAAAAACAATCACACAACAACATCAACAACAACAACAAAAAAAAGGAATGATCGTAAAAATAGTAAAGATATATATCTGGCCCTTTCCCTGGTGTTGTGGGCAGTGTGGGTCACTTCCAAGGCGGTTCCCTCTGTTTAACTTCTTCTGTTTGCTGCTCTCTTCAATGTCTGATTTCCGCCCTGACACAGCGGGGGCGGTGGTGGAAATTTTCATTTTTTTTTTTTAGGCTCACTTGTTCAGTCGCACTGTGGGGAGGGAAGGATGCTGCAAACAAATAACACTGGCGTGTGCTCACAGTGTCTCAGTCCCGCTGGGCCTGCCCCCTGCTTGCAGCGCACACCACTCAGGCTCTACATTGCTCCGCCGGGAACTGTCTGAGGCTGGCCCTAGGATGTATGCACCTCCCCATTCTAAGCTGCTCAGGCTCAGCATCTAGGTAGCCCTCAGAGGCGCGGATTCGGTTGATCCTCCCAGGTCTGAATAGCTCAGGCGTTTGGCGAGCATGGTCGCTGCGACTTATCACCTTTCCCATCTCTGCTGCTCAGTTTTCTGGGTGTACCACTGGCGTCCCTTCTCAGGCAGATGATGACTGTCCAGAATCCCCAGAAGTCTTAGTTAGCAAAGAAGCTTGCTTGCATTTTGGTAGGTAATGTCTCTCTTGGGCTGTGATTGCCCCCTTCCAGCCCTTACGGCTCTGGCTGCCTGTCACTGGAGAGGGATGGTCTGCAGCCGGCTATTTCTGTTCTGTCCTTTGTTCTGTGCGCGGTCCTGGTGGTGTCTTATGTTCGAGCTTTTCACGTGGTAGCTATCCCACAGTCTGGTTTGATAGCCCAAGTTAGTTCAGTCTGGTTATGCGCGGGGCGTTCCGGCCCAATTCTTAAAAGCACTGCAGCCCGGGCCTCCTGCGCCTCCCTGCCCAGCCCCCACTTGCTAGTGGCAGATGCTGGGGTCTGCGCTGCTTCTCTGCTGGGGGAGTTACTGTTGGGCTCGTAATCTGTTGGTTTTAATTATTTCTTTATTTTTCCTTCCTGTTATGTTGCCCTCCGTGCTTCCAAGGCTCACCCCAGACTCGGCAGCAAGAATGTTTTCTGGTGTTTGGAAACCTCTCTTCTTAAGATTCCCTTCCCGGGACAGGACTTCCTTCCCCGGACAGAGCTCCCTCCCTACCTCCTTTGTCTCTTTTCTCATCTTTTATATTTTTTCCTACCTGTTTTTGAAGACAGTGATCTGCTTTTCTGGGTGCCTGGGTCCTCTGCCAGCATTCTGAAGTTGTTTTTTTGGAATTTACTCAGCGATGAAATGTTCTTTTGATGAATTTGTGAGGGAGAAAGTGGTCTCCCCGTCCTATTCCTCCGCCATCTTAGGACCGCCCCTGAATCTACTTTAGTAATCATTTCACGTGTGTGTGCATTGCTAAGTCACTTCAGTCATGTCCAGCTGTTTGTGACCCCATGGACTGTTACCTGCCAGGTTCCTATGTCCATGGGATTCTCTGGGCAAGAATACTGGAGTGGGTTGCCATGCCTTCTTCCAGGGACTTTCCTGACTTAGGAATCGAACCCGAGTCCCTAACATCTCTTTCATTGGCAGGTAAGTTCTTTATCACTTGTGCCATCTGGGCAGCCCAATCATTTCACAGTGCATATAAATTTAGCTATCATACTGTATGCCTTAAACTTGTATAGTGACATATTTCTTAATTACTTCTACTTATTTATTTCTCGATAAAAACTGGAGGGAAAAAAGTCATTTGGCTAATGTTCTATAGTTTAGAGTTTTGTTCCATTTCAGTGCAACTGGTTTGACACCAGTTGGGGTTCTGCCTCATAATTCTCACATTAACCACCTAGAATTGGTGTTAAATTCAGGCCTCCATAAGACTTGCCTTACTTGTCATCCATGCTTTGGATCCCTAGGTAACCTTCACTTGAGACCAGTTAGATTCTGAGGTTCTCCTGATCTCCTCTAGCTGGATAATTTTCTCTAATAACTCACAGGACTCAGATGAATGCCACATTAAGTTTTACTATAAGGCTGTAGATCAGGAGCAGCCAAATGAAGAGACACCTAGGGCAAAGTCTGGAAGGTGAGGGATCACAGAGCTTCTATGCCTTCATCTCATGGAAATCAGGTACATGACCCTCCCAACACACTGTTGTGTACATCAACTAGGAAGCTCCACTGAGCCACAGTGCCACAGTTTTTATTGGAGTTACATTATGTAGGCATTTTTGATCATATCATTGACTGTGTGATTGAATTCCAGGTTCACTTCCCTCCCTAGACCCTCCTTCTTTCCCCAGAGATCAGGCTGGCCAGAAATTTCAACCCTCTTGTCATGTGGTTTGTCTCTCTGGTGACCAGTCTCCATCCTGAAGCTATCTTTGGGGCCCATAGAGAATGACTTTATTAACATAACAAAGACAGTTCCATCACTTCAGAAATTCTAAGAATTTATAAGTTTCATACCAAGAACAGGCCAAAGACTAAATAAACTCTTTAGTACATATCAAGTATCTTTCATGAGCTTGGATAACTCATCTTTTATTCTTGAGAAATCATTAGCCATCCCTTTCTCATAATGATGAACCATGAACCAATGGAAAGAATGCTGCATTCTAACTTCATTCCAGTCTCTTAATATCTCTTGTTTAAATAACTTACAAGCACTAGAATTCTCCCCAAGTTACCTTACTCTCCCGGCCCAAGTTTCTTCTCCTCTAATGGTTCTTTAAATGTCATTATTGGTTTCTTCTACTCCTAACCATCCATTACTCTCTGATTGATTGATTTAGCATGACATGTATATGTGTGTGTGTATACATACATATATATATACATATATATATATACATGTATATATATATGTGTGTATATATATATATATATATATATATGAAATTGAAGGCTATTTCTGAAGGCTATTTTAGCTCAAAGCTTTCTGAATCCAGTCCATCTCCGCCATTTTTCAGGTGTGTGATCTCTGGCCATTTACTTAACCTGTCTATGTCTGAATTTTCTCATTTGCAAAGTGGTGAGAATAGTAGTGTCTCCATTACAGTGTTGCTAAAAGAATAAGATGTGATAAGGCAGGTAAAGAATTTAGCACTGATTCTGAAGAAATATAGTAAAGACTCAGTAAATGTTCTCACAGGTAATTTATATTTTATTAAATTTTTATATGATTTTAACTCTCTGGAGTAAAAGTGAATGCATCAAGGATCAATAGAACTTCAGTGTATTCATGATAAGAATATCAGGCATGTTACCATTGACATGCAATTTAAAAAGTACATATATCCAGAATCTGAGGGCAAAAAAAGTTATTATAATTTATCCTGTAACAAACTACTGCTATTATAGGTTATCTGAATGTTGTGAAGGAGAATGTTTTATGGATGTTTTTACTGTCACGAGAGAATGACACACTGCATTCAGAGGATAACAAACTTATATGTGGGTCAGGAGAAGATGACAGAGGTCTTGGAAAATCCTTAATTAATGGAATAACTGAGGTAGCTATTATATTATGATGAATACAAGATGAATGTTTATACATGTTCTTGAATATAAGATCAACCTGTATAAGTTAGTTAATAGAACCATCTCAGTAAGAGTTAACTAGAGTAGATTTGCCTGAAAGAAATTATGGTGTTACCGTATTCTAGCCCTGGGGCTTTGACTTATGAAACAAGTTCTAAAAACAGCCATTGTGAAATACTTGACTGAATGGAAAGGATTAAATTTTATGATGCCATCCTGCAGATATGAGTCATTTCTATCACTTTCTATTTGTTGTTCTACTAATTACAAATATAATTAAAAGTTTATCTTAAAAATTTAATTTAGTTTTTAATAAACCTAGAGGACAAAAATATGTCATACTTAATAGAAATTTCCATTTTTGCATTATTTTTGCTTTTTGTGATCTTGGCCTAAAATAATTAGTCTTGCTATTATGGCATGTATACTAATTTTAATTTTCTTCCCTTCTGTCCATGAGACACAAATAGCATTTATATAAATAATCAATCATGAATATTAACATTACCAGCATTCAGATAATTAATAATAATTACTACATTGCATGTTTATCAGATGTACATGTTTATAAAGTTCATTATCTCTGTATTTTAATTTCTTTTCATCTACATTTTTTAATATATAATACATGAAACTCTTGGGCAAATATGTAAGTAATTTTTAAAAGTCTAAATGATATTTTTCTGAAGTTGAGATGAGTTGATTTATTAAGGTAGAAATGGTATCCACATTCTTACTCTTCACACATTTATTCAGGCATTCATTCAGCTAATATAAGCATGAAGTGACGATGGTGAGAAGTTGGCAAATGTATAGCATTTAGCAAAAGAGAAAGGTCTGGTATCTGCATGGCTGTTATCAAACACATCACACATTGAAAAGTCATAAGGTAATATGAAGTGTATAGGAGTTTGAGGAGAAAAAATATTTGGGGGGAGGTTAAGTGATCAGAAAAGTCACCTAGTTTATTGGATGACTATTATATAAATGAATTTTCCAGTAGGACTGTCCAACTAAAATACAGATATAGATACAAATATAGTCTTCTGAAAGAGACATTAATTGCTTAGTGGTCAATGACTATTTACTTCTCCTCCAAATATTATCCTTTTGCTGGAGATTTGAAATAATTCCATATAAGCAGCCTATTGAGATGAAAATTTTATTGGCTCTTCTTGAGGGAGATCAGTGACCTGATTTTGCACTTAGAAAGGCTACAAAGTTGCTCTTAGAGTTTAAAGGATTCAATCTCAGAGAAAGAAAACCAAGGAACTGTACTCCTCTCCTGTATTAGTTTCTTTATGATTTTCTTAGCATTCATTCCACAGTATGTATATCTGATTTGATCTTATGAATCAGTCTTGAACTGAGGAAGCTCTTCACTCAGAATGGCGGACACTTGGGAAATATTTTTTCATTTTCTTGGTCATCTAGGAGAATCAATTGTGCTAAATAATATTCTGGCAGTCACAAAACTATCTGTACCATCCAAAGTGGTCAATCTAAGGAACCTTTAAAAGAAATGCTATCTAAATATTTCTCAGTCATCTGTAGATTTCCTTTTTTCTTTCATGTTCATTTCCTTACTTTATCACATAGGCCAGGAGAATTTAGAGTGAACTCCACTATTTTATTCTCAGTCTTTGGGGAAAAAGTGTCTTTCAACATGAAGTATGATGATGTTGTTGTTGTTGTTCACTTGCTCAGTTGTGTCCGACTTTTTGCAACTCATATACTGTAGCACGCCAGGCTTCCCTGTCCTTCGCTATCTCCCTGAGCTTGCTCAAACTCATGTCCATTGATTTGGTGATTCCATGCAACCATCTCATCCTATGTCATCCCCTTCTCTTCCTGCCTTCAATCTGTCCCAGCATCAGGTAGCCAAAGTATTGGAGCCTCAGCTTCAGCTTCAATCCTTCCAATGAATATTCAGGTCTGATTTCCTTTAGGATGGACTGGTTTGATCTCCTTGCAGTCCATGGGACTCTCAAGAGTCCTCTCTAACACCATAGTTCAAAAGCATCAAAAAGTATGATGTTAACTATAAGTTTTTCGGTAGATGTGTCTTACTAAAGATTAAAGAAGTTATCTTCAGTTTTTTGGAAATATTGTAAAGAGATGTTGATTTCTGTCCAATGCTTTTTTATGCATCAACTGGTATGATTTTGTGTTTCTAAAACAAAAGCTGTGAATATGGTGAATACTTTGGTTCAGAAGAACATTTTTAATACTTAGTTCATTATTAGAAATTAATCATTCTTGCTCAGTAAACAAACATTACATCTGTCATCAACTAAACTGTCAAATGTGCATGAAAGGGGGAAAACAGGTAAAGCCATGAAATCTAGATACTAGAAATAAAGAAAGAACAGACACATGGGAATCCATGATAGTATACAGGTTAACTTAGCTTCTATTCAACTATATTACTATCTCCCTGGTATTTCTTTCTTTATTTCCTGCTACCACTTTTTTTTTCATTGTGAAGTTGGGTGCTCCCTGACTTGAGAACCCATATGGAGTCCAGATTCCAGGAGACAAATGGCCATCTGCTTATTTAGTGGGGACACATTTAATTGTGTGCTGTAGAGTCATAGAAGTTAATAGAAGATCTAGGAGCCTCCAGTTTCAGCATTCTGTCTCTGCCAGAGAGACAAGGGTAGAATGAAGGCAGTGTTAACCTGAGGATGAAGTAATATCACTGTGTAAATCTATGCTTGGTGGAATAGGAACATTTGTTATAAGAAAAAGTTTCAGAAGACACAGGATAATATGTTGCTTTTATAGAACAGTGCCATAAATTGAGGGCAGAAATGACCAATTAGAAGAGAGAGCTTTCTCATATCATTAGTTTTGACCAAGTTAAGGAAATAAAACTGTGTCCATTGTGAATGACAAGGAAAGCCCACGGGTTGTAGATCATTTGGTCCAAACTGCATAAAATCTACTGCAGGAAAATATTGCCACCCTTCCAGCCCTGACCTGCCCGACATGTTTAGAAAGTATTACTGCAAGAGGAAAAGAAAGAAATATGGATCCACAGATTCACTAGGGAGCAATAAAAGCTCAAATTTAGTGTAATATAAATAAATGCTATAGAGATGGAAGGCAAGATGGATTATCATTATTATCCAGTATTTTTATAGCACTTTATATTTTGCAAATGGCTCCACAATCTGGCATAATGAATCACTGGAGGTGGGGGATGTGGTCCAGGGAAATGGTACAGGATACAAGGAGTAGCAGTTAGCACATCCATTAACAGAGCTCCATGTACATTATTACTGTCTGGATGGTTCACATGAACTCACCTCTTTTATTTTCTTTACAACACTTTTTGGTAACTTTGGTGATTTCTAATATAATTTTAATGGGTATGTTTAAATCTCACTGGTTTTAAATTTCCTGGCACAATCCTGACTTTCTGTGAATATATTCCTGCCTAATGTACAAGCATGAGAACTAGGTTAAACTAATAACATTTTATTCTTGATAAAACCATCGCCAACAAGGCCTTCATGATTGTGCCTATTATTCTTCTTTAAAAATGTCCAGGCTTTTTGACTTTTGCCATCTCCTCCAACCCACCTCTCTATTTAAATAAGCATGAATGCCACTGCACCAGTACATGTTAGAGGCCTCCTGTTTGTTAGAAAGCTGTCCAGTTATTCCAAGGGAATCCCACTTTGAAACTCCCTGCCCTATTGTTCCAGAAATTCTCCTGTACTGTCAGCACAAAGGCCTTGTTTTGTTTTCAATATACGAAGAACATACATACCCAGGCATGTTCCCACTGCCCTTCCCTGTGTAAGCATCATTTAATTCATTACACGTTCAATATTGGGGAATGCTTGCTGGTGGTTCTCTTTCTCTTGTTTGTATTGGTCACACCTCCATCAGCCTAGATCAAAGTCTTAATTCTCATGAGAGTAGAATTTAAGAAATTCCAGAGATTTACTGAATTAATGACTGAGTTATGAGTCATGTCAGTAGTTCATCAGATCTTTTCACCAGATCTTTGCAGGCACAAACACCTTCATGTCTTCCCTATCTCTCACACAGCTTAGAATGCAAACAAGGACAGTGTATGGCACATAGTAAGTCCTCAACGGATGTGTGCTCACCAACGAACTAAGCTCCTACAGGGACCCTTGCATGAACTGAAGGTTGCAAAAGGGTTACTTTTAAGTGTGAAATCTACTGTGAACAATGTGAAGGAAAAAGTGTATGAACTGGGAAATGAGTTTGATCCAACTTGTTTCCTCTAAAATTCTAGTAGCTGTAGAAGAGGAAAACAGGAAAGTCACAAGTCATAAGAGAAAAAGTTAAAAAAAAAAACAAACAAAGTTTTATCTATTCACAGATGTTTTACGGACAAAGGCAGAAGGAAATTCAACAGTGCATTTGCTGGAAAGAACCACATTTTAGTCTGATTAAGAATATGCTGAGACTTGCTTTTTAGGGCAACTTTATAATTGTACCACACATCACTTTTTAAATAACTGGGAAAATGTTCTGTATTCTAAATTATTCTTTGAGGATCAGAAATGTAAGGCAGATGTTTTAAATCAAAAGTGGTGTTTTGTAGAGAATATATTTGTATTTGTGAATATTGAAAAAAAATCTATGTGAAGATGGTATAATGAGAAAAGAAAAAGAAACCTGTACCTTGTTCAGTAAGTAACAAACTCAGAGACTCTCTATCCAAACTTCTGAGCCTTTTTAGCAAAAATATGGGAAGAAAAATACTGTTTGTAATCAGCAAGATCTCTGATTTTATGCTTACTCTTAATTGAAATGAAGAGAGTTTTTATTCGATAAGAAAAATTACATTTTTTTAAAAGAGCAAATTAATCACACAATTAAAATTTTAACCTGGTTGCCTGAACATAAAATTCATCTTCTCCTGAACATTTTCCAGCTTGGCCAAACTTTTCATGTCCAGTGAGCCCTCATTTAAAATATGAAGAAAGTTAAGTTATAGAAGATTTCAATCTCCTTTTATTCAGTATTTCTTCCTAAGTATTCTTACAACGTGTTCCAGAAACTTCTACCATATTCTGATCCTAGAGCTGTTAATACCAACTGTCAGAAAATTAAAGAGTTATTTTGGGGGGAGAATAAATATATTGATAAGAATATTTAAAATGTTCATGTATTATAAAAATAACATTAACACATTTTTTTAAAGAAAAAAATAAAGTCATCCATACTCTCAGTACTATAATTCAACCCTTTTTCCTTTCTCCCTCACTCTTCTTGTGCCATGGTATATGAGCAGAGAAATAATGAGATCTGTTTTGCACATAGAATTCTTATGCTCTCACACCCATTATAACTTTGGTGTTCAATCTTGAAATACTGTTTCATCAATTTTTTATCCATAATCTATTATTTCTGTGTTTGAACACATGTAATTTGTTTAATGTTTTAAAAATGTTGTAGATAATATTGGAAACATAGTTTCTGGACATAAACTTTTTTTCTCCTTTTGAGTTATTTCCTTGAAATACACTTCCTTGGGGAGTCAAGCCATAAGCATTTATTTTCATTTTTACAATATTATTTTCTATAGTAGTATCTATTTACATTACTATTAGGTCTTCATTAACATGAGTTTCTCTTTAGAAAAATAGCTTTAAAAGCATCATAATGTTAAGCCCAAGAAACCAATGAATACTTCCAAGACCACTACCAAAAAAGGAAGAAGAAAAGAAACTCAGGAAGTTTTAAGTTAGTAAGACTTTTAAAACTTGTTCTACCTAAGGAAGCCCCTGACTATAAAGGTTTATTAATGGAAAGATGAGTTAATGATATATGTTTTGGATCTAAGGAATTTGACATTTCCTGATTTTATCTATTTCTCACTTTGCCTTAATTCTTATGCATTAAAATACTAGAGTGTATATATTGGAAATAACTTTAGTATTATCACTTGGTATAAGTTGGAATAAGAAGATGACATCCTCATGAGCTGTATTCTGTATTTTTTTTCTTCCATTTTCAGTGGTCTATCTTTTTTTTTTTTTCTTTTTTCTAAAATGTCTTACTGGAGATAAAGGGATCCCTTTTGCCCTTGTTTGTTTCCGGAATATTTTTCCCAAACTAAGGTTTTCTTCTAGCTGGAAGATCATAAAACCTATTTGTAAAAATACATCATAGGGAACACACATACCTTAGGATGAAATTTCCATAAAGAAAATTTAAAAATTCAGTAAAAGTATGAAATGTGTTCTTAACATCGAACCTTCTCAAAATGTGATCTCTGGACTACCAAGATCCACATCATTTGGAGACTTGTTAGAAATGTAAAATCTCAGGTCTGCCCCACACCTACCGAATCAGGAAACTCTGGAGGCAGAGCCAACAATCCATATTTTAACAAGCCCTTAGTTATTATGTTAATCACTAAAGTCTAAGAACCACTGCTTTAACTTCTTCTTGGCAACTTCTGATGTCATTACCTTATTGAAGTTTCTGACAAGGCCTGTAGAGGAAAGAAAAAATACATATCACAGTACAAAAAATTTCTCTAAACTTTGTAGTTCCAAAATGTTGACCATGCTATATTTATGTTGCTGCTGCTGCTGCTGCTGCTAAGTCGCTTCAGTCGTGTCCAACTCTGTGTGACCCCAAGACGGCAGCCCATCAGGCCCCGCCATCCCTGGGATTCTCCAGGCAAGAATACTGGAGTGGGTTGCCATTGCCTTCTCCAATGCATGAAAGTGAAAAGTGAAAGTGAAGTCGCTCAGTTGCATCTGACTGTTTGCAATCCCATGAACTGCAGCCCACCAGGCTCCTCCATCCATGGGAGTTTCCAGGCAAGAGTACTGGAGTGGGGTGCCATTGCCTTCTCCAATGCATGAAAGTGAAAAGTGAAAGTGAACTCGCTCAGTTGTGTCTGACTCTTTGCAATCCCATGGACTGCAGCCCACCAGGCTCCTCTGTCCATGGGAGTTTCCAGGCAAGAGTACTGGAGAGGGGTGCCGCAGCACTCCTATGGCAATGGAGTGTGTCTGAGTTCAAATTGCACTTGCCAGCTTCAACCTGAGTGGTCAGTACATTTACACATGTGCATTAATGTTTGGGGCTTCCCAGGTGTCACTAGTGGTAAAGAACCCACCTGCCAATACAGGAGACATAAGAGACACTGGTTTGATCCCTGGGTAGAGAAGATCCCCTGGAGGAGTGCGTGGCAACCCACTCCAGTGTTCATGCCTAGAAAATCCCAAGGACAGAGAAGCCTGGTCTGCTGCAGTCTATAGGGTTGCAAAGAGTCAGACAGAACTGAAGTGGGTTAGTGTTTTACACCTTTCTTATGAGTAGATCGTGAGAAAACCACAGCCCTTTCTTAACTATATCCTTAATCAAAGGATGCATCATTGCCTGCTGAGCTGATTCACCTCTGCTACCCCCAACCACATACCTGCCGTGTATATCTTAATATATCTGAGCATACGTGTCTTGTATAAAATGTATCATAATGGCTTCTGTGTTACCAAACCTGAGAGGAAATACTCTAATAGTTTCTGGCTATTAGAGATGGTTGTGTATCTGAGTAAAATAAATTCAGAGACTTTGGACCAAATACTTATTATCTGATGAGGAAAAAAATGTCATGATACAAAGTGAGAATATGAAATTAGTAAATAAAACAAAATATTATATTATTTAAGTTAAAAAATAAAAATAAAATGAAAAATTGGAAATAAATATTATTACATCTGCCAGAAAATGGCAACATGAATCTGTGGCCTATTGCTTGTTGCCAGGTCAAAGATTAGTGGGGAAACCACCCTTAAATTTTGTTAGTGGACTTCTGATGATTTAATAATAGAGATCAAACATTACACATTTTATTTAAACATCTATAGGCAACATTCTCCGTTAGTAGCTCTATACCTTTTGTAAAACAGGGAAAATGTTATGTTTTATCTCAACAAGAAAGTCTTGATTTGTATACGTTTTATCTTTGCATGTCTCTTATCCTGTGTGTTTAAATTACAAAGACATTCCATAGTTCAAATGAGCATGAAGCTGTTTGGCAAACTGAGATTACAGAGCTACAAAACCCTTGGTAGATGGTATCTATAAATAGAGGTATCTAACATGGAAAATCTTCTGAACAATATAAACGGTCCTTATTCAAAAAGCAGTGAAGAGGACGAAAGCCTACAGCGTTGATTTAAAAGACTGTAATTAGAATTAGGTTCCGATAATTAGATCCCAGTAGACTGAGTTCAGACTTTCTTTTCCCTCAAACAAACAAAGCATAAATGAGTGTAGGATGTCATTTTTGCAGGAATGAAAATAGAAATGGAATTTTAAATAAAGATTGTGAAGCAAAATGAGGCACTTTAATTCTTGCACCTGGCATCATTTCATAATGAAATGCAAATTAATTCTAAAAAACTCTGACCTCTGTTTTGCTGATTACAACCTAAAATCATTCATTTAGTTTTTAGAAAAAGAGAAAATACATGTCAGGATGAAACTATTTAGTACATCTACCTTGAATTTCTTAATAAAATTATATGATTGGCTCCACGGTTGAATGATTTCACATTTGTATTATGAACAAAGATCAAAGACCAAGGATGGAACATTTGATCTAAATTGGAAGTGAATCCACCATGATTATTTGAAATTGTTCATTAGCTAAAAATTGTATTCATCCTTTACCAGTGAGCTCTTACAGGTGTTTACTTATTGTTTCTTTATTTCTAAGTTTACTAAAGAAGTAAATTTTGAACTTCCTTTCAACTTTTTGGATCACAACAAACTGGAAAATTCTTAAAGAGATGGGAATACCAGACCACCTGACCTGCCTCCTGAGAAATCCGTATTCACGTCAAGAAGCAACAGTTAGAACTGGACATGGAACAACAGACTGGTTCCGAATCAGGAAAGGAGTACGTCAAAGCTGCATGTTGTCACCCTGCTTATTTAACTTATATGCAGAGTACATCATGTGAAATGCTGGACTGGATGAAGTACAAGCTGGAATCAAGATTGCTGGGAGAAATATAATTTACCTCAGATATGCAGATGACACCACCCTTATGGCAGAAGGTGAAGAAGAACTAAAGAGACTCTTGATAAAAGTGAAAGAGGAGAGTGAAAAGATTGGCTTAAAACTCAACATTCAGAAAACTAAGATCCTGGCATCCGATCCCATCACTTCATGGCAAATAGATGAGGAAACAATGGAAACAGTGAGAGACTTTAAATTTGGGGGCTCCAAAATCACTGCAGATGGTGACTGCAGCCATGAAATTAAAAGACACTTGCTCCTTGGAAGAAAAGTCATGACCAACCTAGACAGCATATTCAAAAGCAGAGACATTCCTTTGTCAACAAAGGTCCGTCTAGTCAAAATTATAGTTTTTCCAGTAGTCGTGTATGGCTGAGAGAGTTGAACTATAAAGAAAGCTGGGAACCAAATAATTGATTCTTTTGAACTATGCTGTTGGAAAAGACTCTTGAGAGTCCCTTGGACTGCAAGGAGATCCAACCAGTCCATCCTACAGGACATCAGTCCTGAATATTCATTGGAAGGACGTATACTGAAGCTGAAACTCCAATATTTTGGTCACCTGATGTGCAGAACTGACTCACTAGAAAAGACCCTGATGCTAGGAAAGAGTGAGGTGGGAGGAGAAGGGGCCTACAGAGGATGAGATGGTTGGATGGCATCACCGACTCAATGGACATGAGTTTTAATAAACTCTAGGAGTTGCCGATGGACATGGAGGCCTGGCATGCTGCAGTCCATGGGGTCACAAAGAGTCAGACACAACTGAGTGACTGAACTTCAGCTTTGAAAAATATAAATCTCAGTTTCATTAAGTAACATTTAAGGAATACAGATTCTAGCTGACAGTCTCACATAGACCTTTAAGTAGGAGTTTATATTTCTGTGATATAGAATACATATGAGTTGATGGATGAATGGAGGACTCTTCATTCTCCTAGAGTCTAGCCCAATTGCATTTTGCTTTTCTTTTTTTATCATATTGATGACTGATATTGTCATCAGTTTATCTAACAGAGAAACGAAACTGGGATGTCATTAAAAATATGTACTACCAGAAAATTACTATATATTTAGATGAACAAATAAATAGAATAGAATAGTAAATGGAATGATATACATAAATATTCATAAAACATTTGTATAAGATTGGGAGACTAAAATATACATTTTGTATCTAATGAAAATGTCTTCTTTACTTCTGCTCACACCTCCTTTTCAAAAGAATTTGAAGCTATTTACATTAAGAAATTGTTGACTTTATTTTTTTAAACTTGGATAGAGATGGAAAATTAAAACACGTGCAAAAATTTAAAAAAAAAAAGCGTTAGAGAGGGTAGTAACCCATAGACTTATGATATTATGATTTCTTCCACTGCAAGGTACAGGGATTCTATCCCTGGTTGGGGAACTAAGATCCTGCATGCCTCACAGTGCAGCAATATATACATGTATATATAAGTTATGTAAATTTTGGCTCTGAACTCCTTGTGAGCAAAGGCAAGGAAAGTTGCTTGTTGTTATGGTTTTAAGTTTTGACTAGTAAATATAGTGTAAGTTTTTGTTAGGTCTAAGAGTATACAGTATGAACACATTCAATAAATGTTTGCCAATGGCTTTCGTCCATAGGTCACCTGGTTCAGTAATCAATATCTGAATCATCTTTTAAAATCTCTCAGTGTTTTCATTTTATTCTTAAATCATTCAAAACAAACCAACCAACCAAAAACAACTAATACTTTATTTTCTTCATTTTATTTCACTGCTTAGTTTGCTAACATTGGAAACTTGAGCAATAGGGTGATTTCGTGGTTGACTGGGCTCCCCATCACAGCTTGCTTTTCAGTATAAGAAATGAGAATAATCTTGTAACCTAGAGTCTTCTTAGAGGGTTCAACAGCCACTTCCTAGGTAAGAGGGAGGACATTTCACACAAATTACTTTGCCCAGACCAACTTAACTTTTTTTCTTTTTTTGACCATGTTGGGTTCTACTCAGCATTGCGTTGAAACCAAGTTCCACTGAAAACAGTTGGATAACTGCTAGGTAGAGATCATTGGCTGTCCTCCTGGAGAAGGGATTTGCAGCTGACCCTGAGAGATAGGTTTGTGCAGCCTCTAACCAGAATGATGCTTTTCAGAATGTTTGCTATGTTTAGGATGATTTTTGGAATGCTAGCAATCCCCTGAAATCATAGGAAAATTTTATGGTTTACTTGTAACGTATAAAAAGAAATTAGTTTTTCCTTTGGTTCTTTTTGTATCATTATTACATTTCGGAAATGCACAAGTGATACAAAAAAGCATCTAGAATTAATATTAATGATATCTTAATCAAAGAGATAAAATATAATAGGAAATAGTTGAAATCCCTCCTTTAAATCTACCCTTTGTTTGTCTCCAAACACAAGTGCTATCTTCAATTTGGTGTCCTTGATTCCTATCTGTATTCTTATACTTTTACTACATATGTAAAGATATTCATTAAAGTATATATTGTATTAATTGTGTGCTTTTGAGATGTTTCATGAACATTATGCTATAAAATCATTGATCTTTTTCCTCACATCATAGTTTATGTTTGATTTCCATGTCCATATATATAGATTTTCATTTATTCATTTTAATTGCTTGCTGCAATTCCATATAATGAATATGTCATGTTAATCAACTAATTTAATTCCCATGGAAAATATTAGAGTGCCTTGTTCTTGCTCATTCTGATAGACAGCATGGCAGTTTACATCCTTACACACATGTTTAAGGGTTAAACTAGGCTCTGCTTAAAACCAGAAGTGTTCTTGAGACTCACAGTATTCATTACTTCAAAAAAACCAATGTATCAATATTACCCAAAGTGGCTGTTCTTATTTACATGCTCTCTAGCATTGTATTATGGCCCATGCTTTTCTGCATTCAATAGCAGTATTTTCAGACTGTTATTTCCTGCCAAATGAGTATGAAATAGCATCTCATTGCTGATTTAATAGGCAGTTCTCTGATTATTAGCAATATTAAGTATCTTCCTAATTTACTGTCCATTAGGTTTCTATTCTGGGAATTACCCCTAAAGACCATTGTTCAGTTTTTTTTTCTTGTAATATAGGAATTATTTATATATTTGTTATTATAAGTTTTTGCCAACTGTGTGTGTTGCTATTTTTTTTCCCCTCAGATTGGAGCTGTTCTTTTAATTTTTTCCATGGAGATTTTTATCATGTTTTAAATTTTATTGTCAGAAAAATATACTGATCCTTTTCTTTATAGTTTCTGCCATTGAGACCTTATTTTAAAAATCATTCCCTATCATAATTTTATCATAATAGGATAAAGTGATCCTATCAATTCTATAAATTCTTTTAAAAAGGTTAACATCTTGGCACTCATATTTAGATCATTAATCCATCTTTCATAGGCCATATTTCTAAAATGTACAACTTTATTTCTATGACCTCTTTTCGATACATTGGTCTATCTGCTCCAGATTTAAACTGTCTCAATGACTTTTACTTTATACCTTGATAACTGGAAGGGCCTGATTTTGAGAGAGTTCCAGAAAAACATCTACTTCTGCTTTATTGACTATGCCAAAGCCATTGACTGTGTGGATCACCACAAACTATGGAAAATTCTTAAAGAGATGAGAATACTAGACCTGCCTCCTGAGAAATCTATATTCAGGTCAAGAAGCAACAGTTAGAACAGGACATGGAACAACAGACTGGTTCCAAATCAGGAAAGGAGTTCGTCAAGGCTGCATATTGTCACCCTGCTTATTTAACTTATATTCAGAGTACCTCATGGGAAATGCCAGGCTGAATGAAGAACAAGCTGGAATCAAGATTGCTGGGAGAAATATCAATTACCTCATATATGCAGAAGACACCACCCTTATGGCAGAAAGTGAAGAAGAACTAAAGAGACTCTTGATAAAAGTAAAGAGAAGAGTTAAAAGTTGGCTTAAAACTCAACATTCAGAAAACTAAGATTATGGCATCCAGTCCCATCACTTCATGGCAAATAAATGGGGAAACAATGGAAATAGTGACAGACTTTATGGCAACCCACTCCAATACTCTTGCCTGGAAAATCCTATGGACAGAGGAGCCTGGTAGCTACAGTCCATGGGGTCACAAAGAGTCAGACATGACTGAGTGACTTCACTTTCACTTTCACTTTATTTATGTTGGCTCCAAAATCACTGCAGATGGTGATTGCAGCCATGAAATTAAAAGATGATTGCTCCTTGGAAGAAAAGCTATGATCAAGCTTGACAGCATATTAAAAACAGAGACATTACTTTGCCAACAAAGTTTCATCTACTCAAAGCTATGGTTTTTCCAGTGGTCATGTATGGATGTGAGAGTTGAACTGTAAGAAAGCTGAGCACCAAAGTATTGATGCTTTTGAACTGTGGTGTTGGAGAAGACTCTTGAGAGTCCCTTGGACTGCAAGGAGATCCAACCAGTCCATCCTACAGGACATAAGTCCTGAATATTCACTGGAAGGACTGATGCTGAAGCTGAAACGCCAATATTTTGGCCACCTGATGTGCAGAACTGACTCACGAGAAAAGATCTTAGTGCTGGGAAAGATTGAAGGCAGGAGGAGAAGGGGCCGACAGAGGGTGAGATGGTTGGATGGCATCATTGACTCAGTGGACATGAGTTTGAGTAAGCTGTGGGAATTGGTGATGTACAGGGAGGGCTGACATTCTGCAGTTCATGGGGTTGCAAAGAGTCAGACATGACAGAGCAACTGAACGGACCTGAACTGAACTGGAAGGACTTTCTTATTATGCTCCAAACTGATTTAACTATTCTTGACTTTTCTTCTTCCAGTTAAATTACAGGACAATTTGTTATTTTTATATGAGTTTCTCTGGAGACTTTTACTGAAGTATCATTAAACTTATAGATCTAGTTTGGGGTGAGAATTGATAAATTTCTTGAGTCCTCTGATCCATGAATATTGTATACTTATGCATATTTTTATATTATCCTTGGTAAATATTTGCATTGTGTTTTGATAGTATTTAATATCTTTATTTTAATATGTGTATGTTATAAATTCATTTTGCAGTGAATTTACATTTATTTATCTTATTATGGTGTATATGTTTTTGTTTTTCCCCAAGATGGGTACTCATGTGTTTCTTCAACTCTGGAAAATGCACAGTCTTACTACCTTTCTCCGATTTTCTCTTCTCTTTTATTCTTACTGGGATGCTTACAAGAATATATCTGTATCTTATTTGACAATATAATTAAATGTACATAAAATCTTGAAAAAGTTTCAGAAAGAATATATACTAATGTATATAGTCAGATATTTGTGTGTGTGTATCTGTGCACTGTTTCATATCCTGCAAAGTTTTTCATATTTTCTAACTATATAAAACCCATTTTCAATCAATGTGTGCTATTTATATCTTTATATAATTGCCTTCCACTTAAGATTAATTTGAAGAAATAATCATAGTTGTCCCTGGACCAAACTTTCCCTGAGACTATACATTTTTCCTTTAAAAAATTTCAGTATTGTAAACATTTGACTTATCTCTGGAAATTCTACTCCCAAAGGGGGGTAAACACACACACACACACACTATTCCTGTGTAAGAACGAGAGAGACTTCTCCAGTTTCATCCTGAATCTATCCAGTCTCCCAGCATACATATAAGCACATGTACATATTGTATTACATTCCTAACCATCAGAGATCCAAGTTAGAGAATGTCTAGGATGTATATAAATGACTTTTGCTGCTAATGCTACAGAGCATTTTTTTAAGGGCATACAGTTTTGCCTTGAGGAGATTCAGTTCAGTTCAGTTCAGTCGCTCAGTCATGTCTGACTCTTTGTGACCCCATGATTCGCAGCACGCCAGGCCTCCCTGTCCATCACCATCTTCTGGAGTTCACTCAGACTCACGTCCATCGAGTCCGTGATGCCATCCAGCCATCTCATCCTGGGTCGTCCCCTTCTCCTCCTGCCCCCAATCCCTCCCAGCATCAGAGTCTTTTCCAATGAGTCAACTCTTCGCATGAGGTGGCCAAAGTGCTGGAGCTTCAGCTTTAGCATCATTCCTTCCAAAGAAATCCCAGGGTTTATCTCCTTCAGAATGGACTGGTTGGATCACCTTGCAGTCCAAGGGACCCTCAAGAGTCTTCTCCAACACCACAGTTCAAACGCATCAATTCTTCAGCGCTCAGCCTTCTTCACAGTCCAACTCTCACATCCATACATGACCACAGGAAAAACCATAGCCTCGACTAGACAGACCTTAGTCGGTGAGATTAATTGCCATGTAAGACATACAGCTTTGCCCCAGACCAGTGCACATCAGAGGCCAAACAATTGTGCAAAGATGATGACAAATGGGTTTGACAGATTCTTCACAACTTAAAAGAAGGGATTTTTTTTTTCAGGAAATGGGGTGACATTAGATCAACTTCCATTAGCTCCTGCCTTCACTTAGGTACTCTTATGTTTTGCAAAATATGCCAGTCTTCTTTTATTCGAGTAAATTCTTCTACTGTCCATGTAAACTGTTCATATTGGTGTGACTAAATTATTCAACTCAGAAAGTTCATCTACTAAGGGCTTCTCAATTTATTCTTAATTTAAATCTATATGTCTTCCCAGCAGCAAAACCTTTCACAGACATAATAAAGTCATATGGATGATAGATAAACTCATGAGATACCTGGGACTTGAAAAAAAATCATCCTTACATGGCGTCAAATAATACGCTGCTAATTTGGACCATCAAGGTGGAGAAAATTAAGCCTTGCCAATCCCAGCTAGTGTTTTAATTGCAAATGCTCCAAGAAAGACTCAGGTGCTATAATTCTGTGGCAATCTGGTAAGACAGATGCTAATTATGAATTGACAATGATAACAACCTTGGGAAAAATCTCAGATGCCAAGATTCACCAATTGCAGAACTACAGTCTCAGCCAAATAGTAACTGGGAGGTTATAACAAAGACTGACTACTAAAGTAGAGGTGCCTGGACCAGATGACTCTCAGCTTTTTCTAAACTTTGAATTACTTACAGTCATGTTTCTGGAGATTTCGTATTCATCTCTTCATTCCTTAAAAGGAAAAGAAAAACCAGAATATTAAAGAGAAGTTGACAAAACAAGAAAGAAATGGGGCAAGCTCTTATAGTACGCTTATTGCATATTGAATACTATGTTAGGCATTTTCATATTTTAGCCCATTCAATTTAATTCTCACAATCCTGAAAAGTGAGGGTTATCCTCACTTAACAGAAGATGAAGTTGTGTTTCAGATGGGTTAGAAAATTTCTCAAGGTCACACAGCTAACACAGATGGTCCCCAACTTAGGATAGTTCTACTTAGTGGTTTTTCAACATTATGACCTTGTGAAAGCTATACAGATGTATTTACTATTAGTAAGTGGTACTGTGCTTTCTTGTGGGGGCAAGCCATAGCGCCCAGTCAGCTACACAATCACGAGGACACACAACTGATACATTTACAACATTCAGTACCTGATGTCATTTTATTTTTCACTTTCAGTACAATATTCAATGATTAATAGTTGCATGAGATATTCAGCACTTTATTATCAAACAGACTATGTGTCAGATGATTTTGCTCAACTGTATGCTAATGAAAGTATTTTGAGCACATTTAAGGCAGGCAAGGCTAAGCTCTGATGTTAGGTGTATTAAATGCATTTTCAGTTTATTTTATTTTCAACTTGAGTTGGGTTTATTAGTACACAATCCCATCGTAGGAGAAGGAAATGGCAACCCACTCCAGTATTCTTGCCTGGAGAATGCCGTGGATGGAGTAGACTACACAGTCCATGGGGTCGCAAAGAGTTGGACACAACTGAGCAACTTTAACTAACTAATCCCATCATAAGTCGAGGAATTTTTATAACCATTCAAATCCAGTTTGTCTTTTTCCAAAGTCTGCTTCAGTTCAGTTCAGTTCAGTTGCTCAGTCCTGTCTGACTCTTTGCAACGCCATGAATCGCAACACTCCAGGCCTCCCTATCCATCACCAAATCCCGGAATTTACCCAAACTCATGTCCATCAATTAGGTGATGCCATCCAGCCATCTCATCCTCTGTCATCCCCTTCTCCTCCTGCCCCCAATACCTCCCAGCATCAGGGTCTTTTCCAATGAGTCAACTCTTCACATGAGATGGCCAAAGTATTGGAGTTTCAGCTTCAGTATCTGTCCTTCCAATGAACACCCAGGACTGATCTCCTTTAGGATGGACTGGTTGGATCTCCTTGCAGTTAAGGGACTCTCAAGAGTCTTCTCCAACACCACAGTTCAAAAGCATCAATTCTTTGGCACTCAGCTTTCTTCACAGTCCAACTCTCACATCCATACCTGACCACTGAAACCACAGCCTTGACTAGATGGACATTTGTTGCCAAAGTAATGTCTCTGCTTTTGAATATGATATCTAGGTTGGTCATAACTTTCCTTCCAAGGAGTAAGTGTCTTTTAATTTCATGGCTGCAGTCACCATCTGCAGTGATTTTGGAGCCCCCCCAAAATAAAGTCTGACACTGTTTCCCATGAAGTGATGGGACCAGATGCCATGATCTTCGTTTACTGAATGTTGAGCTTTTTAAAAAAAATTTAGATTTATTTACTTTAATTGGAGGCTAATTACTTTACAATATTATATTGGTTTTGCCATACATTAACATGAATCTGCCACAGGTGTACACGTGTTCCCAATCCTGAACCCCCCTCCGACCTCCCTCCCCATACCATCCCTCTGGTCATCCCAGTGCGCCAGCCCCAAGCATCCTGTATCCTGCATCGAACCTAGACTGGCGATTCATTTCTTATATGATATTATACATGTTTCAATGCCATCTTTCATTTTCATCAAGAGGCTTTTTAGTTCCTCTTCACTTTCTGCCATAAGGGTGGTGTCATCTGCATATCTGAGGTTATTGATATTTCTCCCAGCAATCTTGATTCCAGCTTGTGCTTCTTCCAGCCCAGCATTTCTCATGATGTACTCTGCATAGAAGTTAGATAAGCAGGTTGACAATATATAGCCTTGACGTACTCCTTTTCCTATTTGGAACCAGTCTGTTGTTCCATGTCCAGTTCTAACTGTTGCTTCCTGACCTGCATACAGATTTCTCAAGAGGCAGGTCAGGCGGTCTGGTATTCCCATCTCTTTCAGAATTTCCCATGGTTTATTGTGATCTACACAGTCAAATGCTTTGGCATAGTCAATAAAGCAGAAATAGATGCTTTTCTGGAACTCTCTTGCTTTCTCGATGATCCAGCAGATGTTCGCAATTTGATCTCTGGTTCCTCTGCCTTTTCTAAAACCAGCTTGAACATCTGGAAGTTCATGGTTCACATATTGCTGAAGCCTGGCTTGGAGAATTTTGAACAGTACTTTACTAGTGTGTGAGATGAGTGCAATTGTGTAGTAGTTTGAGCACTCTTTGGCATTGCCTTTCTTTGGGATTGGAATGAAAACTGACCTTTTCCAGTCCTGTGGCCACTGCTGACTTTCTTCTATATCAATGGTAGTAATGAATATTTGTATCAAGGTATATTCTTAATTCTATCTTAATGCTCTTTTAAGTATTATTTAGTATATCTGGGAACTTTTTTGAGACCATGTATTTCATGTTTGCAAGGTGATTCTGGCTTGGTTACCTGTCCTTGGGAACCTGTGGGTAGGTGTAAAAGACAGGAAATGTTGTTAATCAGTAATTGTTATGTTACTGATGCTTATTTTAGGGTTCCCTGCTCTGGCTACTTTGAAGGCAATGGGATTACATAAGGATAGGAATACCAAGAAGTGGGGAACCACAGGGTCCATCTGCAAGTCTATCCAGTCCAGTCCAGATGGGGAAATCTATGCTCAGCCTAATGACCACAGCACTTGTGTGCATCAATTCTGGATAATGTAGTACAATTCCAGATCATCAAAGAGAAAGCTGAGGTAGGTTTTAGGACAAATAGGGCTATAAACTATCTCTATTCAATAGATAAGAAAATGCAGAATCAGAGTGGCCTGACACCGTATTTATTGCTGGAAGATAAAAGTGCAGTACAGATTTTTTCTGTACTATGTTGTTCAATATCAAAAATTATAGAGGATCCCCTTAGATTTAGATAAAGGTGCTCCATCCCAAATTAGATTTTTCTTCCACCAGGGGTATGAGAAAATACTTGTTGCACCACTAGAGTTGTCTAACATACTACTACAGAATTGCTTTTAGCCAGGAAATTAGAGATAAAAGAATTATAAACTTTGAAAGCTAGATAAGGCCTTTAAGATTGCTTCTATTTTACAGAGAAAAATACTGTGAAGTAGAAAAATGAACTAATCCAAAACTAAATAGTTAGTTACCAATAAGATTAGAAATAAAATTCAAATTATCTGAATCCTAGCTCAGTGATGTACCCACCATGTCATGGCAGGTCCTAGTCTCTGTAGTTTTGTATTATTTCAAATGTTCATTTGCTTACATGTATTACATTTGAAAAAATTTGTTTAAATCATCTTTATTAGAAAAGTTTTTTCTCTAGAGTATTTTACTGTTTATTGGACTCCACAGAGATAATGAAAACCAGAAGCCAAAGCAAAACACAATATTAAAACACACACACAACTTTTACTTTACTATTGCCT
Source organism: Ovis aries (assembly GCF_016772045.2). Taxonomy (NCBI): domain Eukaryota; kingdom Metazoa; phylum Chordata; class Mammalia; order Artiodactyla; family Bovidae; genus Ovis; species Ovis aries. Next base: position 8,894,475 of record NC_056066.1, read on the forward strand.
GCTTACCTTGAGATATAATTCAACAGTGAAATATGGAAGCCTTTAAACTTCCTTGCTTTCATTATGAAGGAACAAGGGCTTCTCAATGACCTTCCAGCTCCCAAGTGCTACCTGTGTGAATTCAAATATTTAATCCATTTAAGAAATATCACAAGAAATGCCCATAGTCTAACATGTTTCCAGAATGGGGATACTTTCCCTAATACATTGACCCCCTGGGTAAAGAAGAAGCCCTTAACTTGCTGGTCTGAAACTTTGAGAATAAAACAATGATCTACCATGAATTGCTTCTCGGACATTGGGATAAATACCTTTGCAGCATGGTTATAATTCCATTCCTAGCCCCCTACAGAAAGATCTATATTGGGCCACATATACAGTATCAGTGTGGGTGTGTGTTAGTCACTCAGTCGTGTCTGACTCTTTGTGACCCTGTGGATGGTAGCCCACCAGGCTCCTTTATCCATAGAATTCTCCAGGCAAGAATATTGGAGTGGGTTGCTATTTCCTTCAAGGAATCTTCCTAACCCAGGGATCAAACCCCGGTCTCCTGCATTGCAGGCAGTTTCTTTACCATCTGAGCTACAACTGGAAGTATCAGTCGTCACTGAATATGCCAGTGAAGACAGGGAGGTTGGAGTGGAGGATAGATAGGTGGAAAGCATTAGGAAACTTGAGTTTCCCTGCTGGCTCAGATGGTAGAGAGTCTGCCTGCCATGCTGGAGACTGCAGTTCAGTCCTTAAGTCAAGAAAGTCCCATGGAGAAGGAAATGGCAACCCACTCCAGTATTCTTGCCTAGAAAATTCCATGGACAGAGGAGCCTGACAGGCTACAGTCCATGGGGTTGCAAAAGAATTGGACACAACTGAGCAACTAACTCTTTCTTTTTTGATAACCCAGGTAGAGGAAAATAATGCCATGTCAGACAGATGGTAGGGAAGGGAAGAGTCAAGAGGTACATGCTAAAGACACGTTAATGGAAAATTTGAGATGACATATGACTGATGGAGCATATTAAAGCAAAGATACTGATAATTATAATGATGTGTCTTGCATTTATAGGTTATATTATACATTTATTTGTGTTCAAAGGAAGTTTATTATTATATCACTTATTAAATTATAATGTGGTCTTCTTCACTTTGAGAGGATAATTTATTTCTTAAAAGAAGAAATAAGCTATCACAGTGCTAGTCCTTCTAAGTAAGAGTTTATTTGCCGTCAGTTAATGTCATGTGACTACCTCGACAGAGTATATGTGATAATTGATTTTTATATATTTGAGACTTTTATACAAATAAAATCCAAACAGAAGAGAAAGAACATACAGAAAAGAAAATAAATTGCAAAGGATGCATGAGATTATCTCTGCTTTAAACTGGCAAACTACCATTGTTCTGAGAGGGAAATTCAGCACAAAATGTGCTAGTTATCTAACTGCAAAGATTACCATGTAGTGAGTCTCATAATCATGAAGAAATACCTTTAAGCCAAAGTACTGAAAGCCAAATATTAAAGAAATTGATGTAGATGCTGAATCCTCAAAATCTGATTGGTTACATCAGTAGCTATGGCTTTCTGTGAGTGTGTTATAAATCATACCATGATAAACTATATACCCATGTATTTTTTTTGTTTGTTTATAAATTACATCCAGCCTAATAGTTAGACAGACTTTATTATATGGATAGCATCTTCACATATCTTTCCACTGGGCGTCAAATGCATATTAAATTAAACCAAAGACATTTCCAGGTTTTGATCATTTTGAGTCTACAAAAGTGATAATTTCTCATAGTTTGATCTAAAATATGCCACTCTCAAACTGACATTTCCTCTTGGCATTGGCATTGCCTCAGCCAGGCTGCTCAAAATAAAGTCTTATTTTTTCTGCTGAAACCTCTTCCAACTGTAGGGATCCCCGTTTGAACACATGATTCATTCTACTGCTCAAGCTTTAAAAACATGGGCATTGTTCTCATTTTTCTGCTTTCCGTCACACTTTACACCAAGTTCATCTGTAGTTTCTTTCGACTTTACCTGGAAGGTATATGTCTAATTCATTCCCTCTTCTCTGGTTTGCTTGTCAGCACCTTAGTTTATAATTATTATCATTTGATTGAATTCATGAAAGAGAATCCAACTAGTCATTCAGCTTTCCACTCTTTCCTTCTAGTTCATTAAAAGAAAGGCAATGCCAAGGAACGTTCAAACTACCGCACAGTTGCACTCATCTCACACACTAGCAAAGCAATGCTTAAAATTCTCCAAGCCAGGCTTCAACAGTCCATGAACCATGAACTTCCAAATGTTCAAGATGGATTTAGAAAAGGCAGAGGAACCAGAGATCAAATTGCCAAGATCCATTGGATTATCAAAAAAGCAAGAGAGCTCCAGAAAAACATCTACTTGTGCTTTATTGACTACGCCAAAGCCTTTGACTATATGGATCATGACAGACTATGGAAAATTCTTCAAGAATTGGGAATATCAGACCACCTTACCTGCCTCCTGAGAAATGAGTATGCAGGTCATTCGACCTGCCTCTTGAGTGTGCAGGTCAAGAAGCAACAGTTAGAACTGGACATGGAAAAACAGACTGGTTCCAAATCGGGAAGGGAGTACGCCAACCTTGTATATTGTCACCCTGCTTATTTAACTTCTGTGCAGAGTACATCATGTGAAATGCCAGGCCAGATGAAGCACAAGCTGGAATCAAGATTGCCGGGAGAAATATCAATAACCTCAGGTATGCAGATGACACCACCCTTATGCCAGAAAGTGAAGAAGAACTAAAGAGCCTCTTAATGAAAGTGAAAGAGGAGAGTGAAAATGCTGGCTTAAACTTCAACATTCAAAAAACTAAAATTATGGTGTCCAGTCTCATCACTTCATCGCAAGTACATGGGGAAACAGTGGAAACAGTGACAGACTTTATTTTCTTGGGCTCCAAAATCACTGCAGATGATGACTACAGCCATAAAATTAAAAGACACTTTTTCCTTGGAAGAAAAATCTATGACCAACCTAGACAACATATTAAAAAAGCAGAGACATAACTTTGCCCACAAATGTCCATCTAGTCAAAGCCATGGTTTTTCCAGTAGTCATGTATGGATGTGAGAATTGGACTATAAAGAAAGCTGAGTGCTGAAGAATTGATGCTTTTGAACTGTGGTGTTGGAGAAGACTCTTGAGAGTCCCATGGACTGCAAGGAGATCCAGCCAGTCCATCCTAAAGGAGATCAGTCCTGGGTGTTCATTGGAAGGACTGTTGCTGAAGCTGAAGATCCAATACTTTGGCCACCTGATACAAAGAACTGACTCATTGGAAAAGACCCTGATGCTGGGAAAGACTGAAGGCGGGAGGAGAAGGGGCCGACAGAGGATGAGATGGTTGGATGGCATCACTGACTTGATGGACTTTGAGCAAGTTCTGGGAGTTGGTGATGGACAGGGAAATCTGGCGCGCTGCAGTCCATGGGGTCCCAAAGAGTCGAACACAACTGAGTGACGGAAATAAACTGAGTTCATTAAAAAAAAAATTTAATGTAAATCAGATTATGTCATCCCCTTCTTTAAAACCCTTTAAAGGACTTCCCATTACATATAGCATAAAATCCAAATATTTGTCATGTCTGTAGTTTTTTGTCTTAGTCCATCAAAACTGCTATAACAAAATGCCACAGACTAGGTAGATTTTGAGCAGCAGACATTTGTTGCTCACAGTTCTGGAGGCTCAGAGTGTGAGATCAGGGTTCCATCACGGTCAGGTGAGGGCCCATTTCCGGACAGCAGACATCTCCTTATATCCTCACTTATCAGAAGGAGTTCTGGAGTTTTGTGGAATCTCTTTTATAGGAGCACTAATCCCATTCACGAAGGCTTGCCCTTCATGACCTTATCACTTTCCAAAGCCTCCATTTGCTAATACTGTCACTTTAGGGGTGTAGGATTTCAGCATATAAATTTGGAGGGCCACAAACACTCAGACCACAGCATTGTTACATGATGAACTGTCACTTTCATCTTACTCAGTAATATAACTGAAAATAGCAACCAATATTCATGTTGGAGTTTTACATATTTATCGGTTGTACTCTAGGTTGGTTCCAGATTTTTTAAAGTTTGGCATAAATTGATTAAATCATTCTTTGAGAATCAGTTGGCCATGTAGATTTTACAATAAATACTATTGTGTTTTGTTCTAGGACTCCTTGATACCAGTAAAATGTGTAGTAAACTTATGTATAGGTTTATATGCATACTTTTGTATTTCAGAGAGCTCTTTGTTAAGCTTTTCTAGCACAGAACTGTGCTAGATGCACTATCTGTCCCAGAGGAAGGCAAGTTATTTCTCTTTTTACCCCAAGTCAAGAGAAGGGGCATCTCCTAAGACCACCAACAGAGTGTAGACTATGTTTCTCAGGGCCAGGACAAGGAGGCTATGAATTGGAGTCTTACTTCTCTTGGAAAATCTGAAAGCAGAGAGAGAGATTTGGCTGGCTGCTCTAAGAGGAGGAGTAAGGAAAGGTTGCTGTTATAGCAACTCACCAGCACATACCCAGTGATGTGGGGCAAAGGCTGAGTGAGAGTTCCCCTGGGACCAGAGACAGCCCTCATGTGAATCAAATATGGCACAGGGTCAACTCAGATCCAGATGAGTAAAGTGCATTTGTATGAAGAAGCTCAAAATGACTCCTGGTTTTCTGTAACCAAAGGAAGAGATGTATGTCTTGCATGAGGAGAATTCCAGTTGAAAAATCTTCAACTGGGAATTGGGAATCTCTGAGGAACCCCTTAACACACCTAAAGGAGAAGGCAGCTCTGAACCCCTAGAAAGGGAGAATGAATACACTGCCAGTTTGCAATGGTGCCAGTCTTGTTAGGGCTTTCCTGCTTTGTAAGTAAATTGGGGAAAAAGAAATGAAGGACATCCGTCCACCCTCTCCTTCCCTAGCTGCTGACTTCTCACTGACGGGAGGTCTGGCTGTGGTAAGAAAAACTCCTCCCGTGTTAATCAGGTTCACAGTTGATCATTACACGAGACTGCATGTTGAAGGAGCAAAACAAGAGCCAGCTCCCATCAAGTCAATTGAGGGACATTAGGAGACAAATAAATGACAGCCTTATGGCTCATCCCTAGAAGCCATTCCTGTTGAATGAACCAGATATATTTCTTTACTGTATTTATTGTTTTCCCTCTAAATCTAAAGCTTTAAGAGAGCAGGGACTGGCCGCATAGTGAGCACTCAGTAAATAGCTGTTGCACAAATGAAAGTATGAGGGGATAAATGAGAGCTCACTGGTTCTTTTTTGGCACATGGTAAGGCAGACTCAGAGAAAGTGTGTATGTAAATTACTTGTAATATACACGTTCTCTTGGTAGAAAGAAGAGAAAGCGTGAGAGAATTCAATCCTGAATGATTAGAAGGAAGACAGAAACGGGTGGATCTGGAGAAGGAAACACTGCTCGTGAGGAACTGATTCATACAGTTGATGAGTGACGAGGAGGCACGTGTGTCGGCCTATCTACACACACACAGGCAAGACGCGTAGTCAGTAGTTTGAATAAGAAACTATGTTCTGGGAGAGGGAGAGAAAAATTGGCCAACAGCACAGGTGTTGTCAAGGCATCTGAATCTGAGGGAGAGAAATAAGAGGGACATCAATTCAGAGAGCTGGAAGAGCAGAGAAGCCATTGGACAAGGTAGAACTTTCCTGGAGAAGGAAATGGCAACCCACTCCAGTACTTTTGCCTGGAAAATCCCATGGACAGAGGAGTCTGGTAGGCTGCAGTCCATGGGGTCGCAAAGAGTCGGACATGACTGAGCGACTTCACTTTGTCACTTTAATTAGATATACCTCCAACTATTTTCTAAGAAATTTCCAAATAGACTAATAAGGATAGAGAATTAGTAAGAAATGTTCCTGTGAGAGTTAGCCAGTGTTGGCTGACATTACCTGCAGTAAGCCAGATGCTGCATTTTTAATCCATTCAGCAGCCCTGAGAAGAACAACTGCCTTTCCAGTTAAAAGACTCAGAGAGATGAAAGCTTGCCCAAGTTCCCTCAGTTAGTGAATGGAATTTCAAACACAGGTTGTACTAACCTAGAGCCCAGGTTCTTTTCACAACAGCATTTGTTTCCCAGTAAGGGTTTCAACTTTATTCTAACATGATGTTCCTTTTGGAGTTAATGTTTTTAAGGGGCAAAATGGGTGCGGCTGAGCACATTCTGCTGGCTTTCATGAGCATCAAACAACTGTATTTCCATGTCCCTATTATTTTTAGTCCTCTGTGTGCAGACTTGTGACACTGATCTACAGGAAGCCTTGCATTTTCGGTTGTCACAGTGCACTTCCAAGAAGTAAAATATCATGTGTGCTCACTTTTGAAAACAATTGATAAGTTTCACATTGAGCAGAAGTGTTTTATTTTCCAAGTCACTTTCCTATTCGTCATAAAAGGAGTTAGAATAGTGTATTGGTTTCAGTAATCCAGTTCCATTCCCTTTAGTCAGTTTTCCTTTGTTAATACTTCTTTACTTAAATTCTGATCTCCGGAAGTGGCCATTAATTAGTTCCAGGAGCCACTCAGTCTTTTTTTTTTTTTTTTCTGGGAAATAGGAGATCTGGTAAATGCTTTGTACTTATGCTTTGTCAAAAACATTTATTTTTCAGAACTGCATGGGGACATTTAATGGCACTCCATAAATTTCATGCATTCAGTTACATTGGAATAGAGGCTTTGGGGACTGTATGCCTTTCTTAATGACATGTTAGCTTGGCCTCAGCCATGTGGCTTCAACTCAGTTCTTAATGGACATTAATCCATAGTATATAACCTTCAGGAAGCACAATTGGTTATTTGTATCTTTTTTTTTTTTTTTTCTGGAAAGGCCCAAGACAGATCCAAGAAGGGAGAAAATAATAACTGTGTAATAGTAACTGTGGCTTTCAGTCAGAAATATTTTCAATCCATTCTTTGAAGCCTCTTAACACTGAGATCAAAGGATGTGTCTTGCAAACCTTTGCATATCTGAAGGCACTAATTCTTTAGTTCATCCATTCACTCATCCAAAAATCATTTATTGTGCTCCTACTATATGCCAGGCACTGTGACAAATGCTGAGGCAGGACCCATACTTGTCAAAATTGCATATTTATATAGTATCCTCCAATACTAATCAACACATTATTTACAATTAACATATGAAATGAAACTCTCAGGACCTTTGAAGAGGTTGTATGTGTGTCCTCAGTCGCTCAGTCATGTCTGACTCTTTGTGATTACATGTATTGTAGCCTGCCAGGCTCCTCTGTGCATGGAATTTTCCAGGCAAGAATACTGGAGTGGGTAACCATTCCCTTCTCCAGGGGGTCTTCTCAACCCAGGGATCGAACCCAGGTCTCCTGCATTGCAGGCAGACTCTTTAAGATCTGAGCCATCAGGGAAACCCTGAAGAGGCTGTCCCCACGTGTGCTGTGCTCAGTTGCTTCAGTCATGTCTGACTCTTTGCAACCCTATGGCCTATAGCCTGCTAGGACAGCCTCTGTCCATGGGATTCTCCAGAAAAAATATTGGAGCAGGTTGCTATTCCTTCCTCTGGCAGATCTTCCCAACCCAGGGATTGAACCCCTGACTTTTATTCCTCCTGCCTTGGCCAGCAGGTTCTTTACCAGGAGCACCAGCTGGGAGGCCTGAAGAGGTTCTTCTAGCAGTAAACTAGATAAGACATCCATTAACCTAATTCTCACTCTTACTAGATCTTGACAGATTGACAAGGGGTCCTTCCAAAATTGAGCCGGTGTATCCCTTGGTTTTAATTAAGCAGAGGAAGACATCTCCCCTTAATAGGCCCTCTTACTTGGCAAGTCCATGTGACCCCATGATATTTCACAAGAAATAAACTGCTAAGTCAGAGTAGAGAAGAAAGAAAGAAAATATTGGTACAACAGCTACAGAGACTGTTCTGAAACTTCTGTAATCAATAGAGCCTTGAGAACGCATTTAAGATAGATTATTTCCAACTGTACACAGGAGGAGAGAAGGGGAGATTTAGAGCTGACTAGAAGGACAGGGCAGATGGTATCTGCACATGACAGATTCAAGTTCATGTAAACACTCTGAAGACAGACAGAGACTCTGTCTTGAATAATTTTTGATTTAACAAGATAGAACTTTGACCTCATGAAGGACAGAGGCCAGTGAGTTTTGGAATAAAATGACTACTGTTTGGACTCAAACAATGGAAGGAATTTTCCTGCACAATATAATGTATCCATATGTCTTTTGCAGGAAATAAATGAAATTATTTTAAAATTGTGCCCCCAAGAAGACATGAGGCAGTCATATTTTAAATCTGTGGCTACTGAGTGGCATGATTGCATAATTCAGTGTGGTCTGGATTATTTGAGCAAACCACGAGGACACACTTGTCTGTTTATTTTCCTACGTGTTCTTGACATTAGTGTCTAAGGATTACCCTGAGACCTGCCTTCTTATCCACTTGAAAATGTATACATTGCCTGACATAAATTATTAACTTCTCCATGGACAGGTCCATTAATATTCTGTGAATTATTATGGCTTTATTTGTTTCCCGTCAGTTATTCTTGGTCTCTTTTCATTAAAGAGAAACTACCCTTACTCAAATTTATGTCTTACAGTGAAGGTGAGTTTAGCCAACTGCTCTGTGGATCTGTTTAATCCTAAAATTATTTCTTTAGGTAAACTTTAATGTGTCCTCAAGAGTCTCTTTTCCTAAAAATGCAAAAGAAAAGAAAAAGAAACTTCTTTTAATTGAGCTTAAAATAACAGTTCTTAGACTTGAGTTGTTCCATAAATGACAGTCTGTTCTGTAAGGTGACTAGGTCAAAGGAGTAAGAACCTGTGGTGGTTTTTACAAACTGATACTTGAGGGCCTGAAAGACTGCTTTGTTTCAGTCCCACACTGACAGATATTAAGATGTTGAGATTCCAGAAGTGACTACCTAAAATGCAAGGAGATGAAGCTATTGGGATATCATTCAGAAGTGGCCGTAAAGAGATAAATCATGTGTATTTTTCCTGTGCTATCCCAGTAGAGGTATTTTTTTCTGCACTGTCCCAGTGGAGATATGCTTAAGCAAAATAGATTTCATGTCATAGTTACTGGCAAAAAAGGAGTAGACTTCAGCACCGTTGCCCTGAGCTATATGATCCTGAGTGATAGTTCTGTGTACACCAGTAATAAATTAGCCTGTTCGCCCCTGTATTCTTACGTTTTGCTTCATATGGTTTCCAGAATCTTAAATTTGGGAGGGATATTAAAAATAATTTTGTACAAATGGATCACTTTAAAGATGAAGAAAGTACGCAGCAGAGAGGGTAAGTGACCTGCAAGGTCAAACCACTTAGAGCAGTAAAAACTTTTAAGAGTCCATTTGGGATATCCCATTATGATTTCAATGGATGCCACTGAAAGTACTACTGGGATATTCAAAACCCCAGTGTCAAGACGTGATCCTGAATTGCTAGGTCCAGGGCTGATGGAAATTCCACTGAAGCTGTAATAGCTTGCCCAATAATTACATTATAACTTCAGATCCCTTGAAATGTATTGTAGTCATTTGCTGGAATGGTGAAAATATTAATACCAGAATACGTTCCTTCCAAAGTTGGGCCTAACGCCCTATTCATTTTTAACTCCCTGCTCCTTGGACAATAAAAGTGGCACTTGAGGCCACTTTGACCAAATCACTGGAAAATCAATTGTTATTAAGTTAGAACTGAACACAGAATTTGAAAAGTGTTTAATTTCTTCATATCGTCTCTTCTGTTAACATTCTTGTAATCTGTGATCCCTGGCTAACTTGTCTGTGAATCCTGAGGGAAAACTTCACTCTCAAATACTTGTCTTTTTTTTTTTTTTTCTCTCCTTTCCCCCTGCTATCCTTCCAAATAAGAAAATCATTTAAAGGGAAAGAAAACCAAAAGCACTCAGCACGGGAGATGGGAACAGTGCAGCCCAGGATTGTTAGAGTAGAGCCTGTTTCCCTCACTCATCAAAATTCACAGTCGCTGTGAGGAAAACAAAGTCAAACTGGCAGAAATAATGCAGGGCGACTTAGGAGAGACGCAGAATGCAGTCACAGCTCATAAGGAGGTTATTCAGGAAGAAACCTGATGGCTTCGAGGTGAGATGTGAATGCGCGCTCCGAGCGGAAGCTTAGGTCTCTGGGTGCTTTGCTGTTTGTGCAAAGTTTGCCTGAAATCAGTCTGTTTCTCCCTTTTCCCTCCTTTCCTTCCCCCTCCCCCGTATCCTTGCTTCTCTCTAGTTTCTACTGCTTCTTCTTTCTTCCAAAAATGCCCCCTCGCTCTCCTCCCCCCTCCTCCATCTGGCCTTCCGCCCCAGCTTCCCTTCCTCTTTCTCCCTGCTCCCCTCTCCTTGTCCTTCTCTTTCTCGCTTCCTCCACTTCTGTCCTCCTCCCCCTCCATTCCGCTTTCCTCCTTTCCTTAACTCCATTCAAGCCTCCTTTCTCTCTTGACTCCATTTTCCCTCTCTCCCCCTTTTAGCCCCACTTCCTTCCACAGCCTTTTCCCCAAGCTCTTCCTTTGTTTTACCTTCTATTCGTACATCAGGTCCTGGGACCACGTATGCGGTCCTCACACTTCGGTTCTGCAGGCAAGGGCGACAGACAAGCTCTCAGTACTCAAATAATGTGCTAAGTACAGAAACTCAGGGATGGATTAAAGGGTTATTAGAGGAGAGGTTTCTCTAAGTGAACCCAACCTGGATGATAATCTGCAAAGACCTCATGGAGGAGGGGGAACAGGACAGGCTGTGGAGGGTGAGAGGAAGTCCCTGCCCTGGGAAACAATGTGTGCAGATAGAGGGATGGGGAGAGACACGGAGAAGCAAATGCAAACACGAAAAGGAGAAAAGAGGGTTTAAAACGGCACATTCTTATCATTATTTAAACTCCAAGGGACTGTTTCATGGTCAGGAATATCATGATAAATGAACTCTTCCCCAGGGATCTATGAGGATAATGATTGTTTCTTTTTAAAAAAAAAATTAGTCATTTTATGCAATTGATATATAATTGACATATTGCATTATGTTCATCTCAAGTATATAACATGATAATTCAATATTTGTGTATACTGCAAAATGATCAACACAGTAAGTCTAGTTAGCATCATTATCATAACTAATTACACATTTTTTTCCTTGTGATGAGGACTTTTAAGATCTACTCTCTTCATGTGTTTGTTAGCCATCCGTATGTCTTCTTTGGAGAAATGTCTATTTAGTTCTTTGGCCCATTTTTTGATAGGGTCGTTTGGCTAACAAACACATGAAAAGATGCTCAACATCACTCATTATTAGAGAAATGCAAATCAAAACCACAATGAGGTACCACTTCACACCAGTCAGAATGGCTGCGATCCAAAAATCTGCAAGCAATAAATGCTGGAGAGGGTGTGGAGAAAAGGGAACCCTCCTACACTGTTGGTGGGAATGTAAACTAGTACAGCCACTATGGAGAACAGTGTGGAGATTCCTTAAAAAATTGCAAATAGAACTACCTTATGACCCAGCAATCCCACTGCTGGGCATACACACCGAGGAAACCAGAATTGAAAGAGACACATGTACCCCAATGTTCATCGCAGCACTGTTTATAATAGCCAGGACATGGAAACAACCTAGATGTCCATCAGCAGATGAATGGATAAGAAAGCTGTGGTACATATACACAATGGAGTATTACTCAGCTGTTAAAAAGAATTCATTTGAATCAGTTCTGATGAGATGGATGAAACTGGAGCCGATTATACAGAGTGAAGTAAGCCAGAAAGAAAAACACCAATACAGTATACTAACACATATATATGGAATTTAGGAAGATGGCAATGACGACCCTGTATGCAAGACAGGGAAAGAGACACAGATGTGTATAACGGACTTTTGGACTCAGAGGGAGAGGGAGAGGGTGGGATGATTTGGGAGAATGACATTCTAACATGTATACTATCATGTGAATTGAATTGCCAGTCTATGTCTGACGCAGGATGCAGCATGCTTGGGGCTGGTGCATGGGGATGACCCAGAGAGATGTTATGGGGAGGGAGGTGGGAGGGGGGTTCATGTTTGGGAATGCATGTAAGAATTAAAGATTTTAAAATTTAAAAAATAAAAAACTAAAAAAAAAAAAAAAAGATCTACTCTCTCAGCACCTTTCAAATATGCAATACAGTATTTCTATATTCACCATGCTGTCCATTGCATGCCCATGACTTAGTTAACAGCTGTCTCTCAGTTAAGCCTATGAATCCTCCCTATATTGAAAATATTTGATATTCATAGTATATAACAGCAAGCATGGACTCATCAGAAAGACAATGGGCTTAAAGTCCTGAATCAGGACTTGGGTCTGGAAGCCCCATTTGTTGTTTGATTAAGGGTGGTCGTGAGCATTCCGGGGAAGGGTCTTGGATTGGCCAGGACTCTTTGATTGAAATTTAAGGAAGCTGGGGAAGCAGCTACACCACAGGAGTCTGTTAATATTTGAACTACCAATATGTGCACAAGCAGCCAAAGATCAGGCTAGCCAGCCCCTGAGGTCCAGGTCAAGGCTGTGGCCCTACCCCATGGCCTCTCAGGGTCCCTGTAGGGGCTTAAGTCAGGTCTATGAATCCTCCTCCCTGTTGGAAAGAGCATGATGGAGAAGCTAACCCCATCTCCCCCTCACTCACTGTAGTAAGAGTGAGTGTTCTTACAGAGACCCTCCCTCCTTTTCAGACGTGATTCTCAGTGGCATCAACCAGGAGGCTGAAGCCTCACCAGCTTAGTTCCTGCACTGGTCCCCCAGAACTGAGGGAGGAGAGAAAGGAGGTGCCTGGGAGCAGGTGTCTCCCGGCTCCAGAGTTTGCCTGGAGTGTGATGCTGCCGGGAAGCTGTGCCGTTTATTGCCGTCCCTCCTCCCCCTCCTCCTCCTCCGTGCCTTGCCTGCTCTAACTGGTCTCTCACCCTGCCACGTCTAAACCCTTCAGGAGGACAAATGCTACTGGCATTATTTACTTCTCACTCTCCTTCATTCCTTCAATAATTCTGAGCACTGGAGGAACTGATGAGGAAGAGAACTTTCCTCTGTCTGTGCTCTAGCTGTGGAAACAAAATGAGTTCATACTGAAAAGAGAAAGATAGGGTCCTGAAAATCGAAGCGACAGCTCTGAAGTAATTTCCTCATGGCTGTTGTAGCTGAGCCATGAAGAGATGTAGAGATGGTTTAGAGTCTATGTAGAAGTGCTGGGACTAGGAAGCCCTGTGCAGCTGGGACAAAATCCAGCTTCATTACCCAGGCTGACCTCCATCATCTGGCTCTCCCACCCTCAGCCTTCATTCTTCTAGTCACACTGGTCATACATCTGGTCTTTGTATCGCAGAGAGGCAAAATCTGTCAGCCCAAAGTGTGTCTCTTTGGCCAGAGGATTAATTCAGTCTGATTATTTTTAAGAGACAGAAGATTCAGGGAGCCTTTATTTTTGTCTCCTTTTTAACGGCCTACATAACTCAGATAAAGGACCTACTCCTGGGATAAAGCTCTCACCAGAGCTATTTACCAAGAATACTGTCTCGTGCAGTGGGAGAAACTCAGCAGCACATAGGGGATCAGAGTCCTCTCTGAGTCCAGTTGTCTCTGACTGGCCAAGCAAACATTTGCTTTTCCATCTCCAAGAGAATTTTCTTCCTCTTCTTGAAAGTCCCAAACCAATACCCCTAACATCCTCTTTTGTCGTTAGCTGAAGATGGTACTCAGGGTGAGGGTTTAGGCCATTTTGGAGTATTAGCTCTCCTGTGTCTCTTCCATGTACACCTTATTAAACTTTAGTTTAATTTTCTGCTCTCAATCTGTCTCATGTCAAGCTAATTCTTAGACCAACCAGAAGAACCTAGAGGGACAGAGGGAAATGTCTTCCTCCCCAACAGTGAGTCACACGCAACATTCCTGCCATTGGGCTGTTCTTGCTATTACCGTTCTGTCTGCTTCAAATACTCTTCTCTGGGACTGTCGTATGCTCAGATGTTCACAGCATTCGAGCCCAGCTCAAATGTAAGCTTCTCAGTGAGACCTCTGAACTGCCCACTCTCTCCACCTGCCCAAGTTCACCTATAACATTCCCCAGCTGCCTTGTTTTTTCTTAGCACTGATTATTCTCTAAGATAATGTTGCTACTTTATTGTTCCTCTGATTCTCTCTGAATTTCTCTCACCACTGGGATCTAAATCCCTTGAGAGTTGGCACCTTGTCGGCTGTGTCCTCAGCATCTGGAATAGGATTTGGCACATAGTAGGATTTGTTTAGTGAGTAAATGCATTTGTGGGTGTCGACAGCACCAAACTCTCAGTGAATTAAATGTGTATCTGTGGCCTGCCTTAGATTCCTATCACTTACAAATCAATTTCTTTGGAAAAATATGTCCTAAGTTTTGCCAAACATTATTAATAATTATTATTATTTTATTATTAATAATTAATAATTATTTTAAAAATCTCTTGAATATAACCCATTTATAAATTTTAAAAATTTTACTTTTAATAAAACAACCAGAAATGAATTATTGGGATAAAGAAATATTTTGAAATGTAGCTACTCTTAATTTACTGATTGGTCATATAAATTCAGCCCTTTGTAACATAGATTTATTTGAATCAGGAAACTGAAAAAAAGTAGGAGCTCAGTAGCTGGAGCTCTGTCTCACCACACTTCCTGCTTCATGCTATTTTGTTGATGTATCAGACGCAGAGGGTACCTAAGTCTGTGGGCCCAAATAGCGAAGGCAGGGCAAGTGTCCTCCACCACTTCACTTCACCAGGCTGGTATCACATGTACAGGGAAATTGTGTGAAACTGGCTGAAGCACCTAAGAAAAGAGTGAGAGGTAATTGAAGACTTTGATGGCAGGTGAACTCTACTGCGAGTCAATAAAAGTGAGCTAACAAAAGCAAGACTCCTGCCTGCTTACGGGGTTTGAATCATCATTACAACCTTTTAAAAGGGGGATTGAGGAATCCTCCTAGGCACTTTAGCACAAATACTTGGTCGATTTTGTTCAATCAGTGCATGTGGTTTTATATGTGTTGCCTTTAAAAAGTAAAACTTTTTTTAAATTTAATTTTTATTGGAGTATAGTTCATTTACAATGTTTTGTTAGTTTCTTGTATATAGTATGTATGTTATAGAATATATATATATATTATTTTCCATTATGGTTTATTATAGGATGTTGTATATAGTTCCTTATACTATACAGTATAACTTCATTGTTTATCCATCCTATATATTAATATAATGGTTCTAATCTACTAATCCCAAACTCCCAGTCCTTCCTTCCCCTTCCTCCCTTCCCCTTGGCAAGCACGAGCCTGTTCTCCATGTGAATCTGTTTCTGCCTTGTAAATAAGTTCACTTGCCTCATATTTTAGAGTCCACATGTAAGTGGTATTATATGGTGTTTGTCTTTCTCTTTCTGACTTAGTATGGCGATCAGTAGGTTCATTCATGTTGCTGCAGATCACATTATTTCATTCTTTTTATGGCCAAGTAGTACTCCACTGTGTGTCTATATACCACATCTTCTTTATCCGTCCATCTGCTGACAGATATTTAGATTGCTTCCATACCTTGGCTGTTGTAAATAGTGTTTCAGTGAGCACTGAGGGCTGTATATCTTTTTGAATTATCATTTTCTCCAGATATATGCCAAAGAGTGGGATTGCTGGACCATATGACAACCCTATTTGTAGTTTTCTCATAAACCTCCATATTGTTCTCCACAGTGGCTGCAGCCCTTTACATCCCCACCAGCAATGTAGGAAGTTTCCTAAAAAGTAAAATATTTAATGGCAGTACAACCTGGGAGAGGAATTATCCTGGAGATCTAAAGTAATATGCCGGGAGTTGATGATTTTGTTGTGCCACAGCTGGTCTAGGACGTTTAGTTAGCATTTGTAAGCCCTAGCACAGAGGCTTGGAGCTGTGCAGAACATGGGGAAGCTCGGCAGTGGTGAGGCTGGCGTTACCAAAGAGGGCAGGTGTCCCAGCCATAGTCAGGAAGGAGACCAGGTTGAGGAAATTTGTGAGGATTCATTCTTCCATCCATGTGGTTGGATGGTAAATATTGGAAGGGATTTTATGAGGTTTCTGGGGAGTCACCTATGTCTTCCATTACCCCCAAAATGCTCACTTCTTCTCTTCAATTTCTTTCTTTTTTTTTTTTTTTTGCTTTTATATTTTGTCCTGTGTGAGTGGGATCTTCTTGGAAACTATGTAGAAATGTGTGGATATCTGCCCATTAAAAGTGAAAAGACCTTGTAACCATCCCAGAGATTTCAATTCAGGTCACCATTGAAGGGCTCCACTTTTATTTAGAAAACATACCTAAAGTAAGCAAAAAAGAATTAAGGTAGCATGTTAATCTCAATGATAAACAAAATAAACAAAATTTAGGATTATCAAGCTTTTATCTAATATAAATCAACCTCCAGACTTTGCTTTTACATCTTCATCTCAGAATTTTGGTTCAGGATTTTTGTTTATAATTTTACTTTTTAAGAAAGTTTAACTTTCTAATACAATTTTAAAGGCTATACTCCTTTCACAGTTATTAAAAATTGCTCTATTTTTATAAATATATAATAAATTATATAAAATGCATATAATAAATATATATAATATAAAAATATATTTAGACAAATACATATAATAAAAATATTATATTATATATAATATACTTATATTGTTATAAATATAATTATATATAAATATATTATGTAAAGCTCATGCAGCTTTATCTATTCATCTGTTGATGGATACTTAGCTTGCTTCAGTATCTTGTCTATTGCAAATAATACTGCTGTGAACACTGGAGTGCGTGTATCTTTTAAAATTAGAACTTTCATTTTTTCCAGATATATATCCAGGAGTGGGATTGCTGGATCATATGGCCACTCAAGTTTCAGTATTTTTTTCAGTAATCTCTATAGTTTTCCACAGTGGCTGTACCAATTTACATTCCCACCAACAGTATACAGCCCTTTTCTCTACATCCTCACCCAAGTTTGTTATTTGTGTTCTTTATGATGATGGTGAGTCTGACAAGTGTGAAGTGTTATCTCATTGTGGTTTTGATTTGCATTTCCCTGATGATTACTGATACTGAGCATCTTTTCATGTGCCTGGTGTCCATCTGCATTTCCTCTTTGGAAAAATATCTATTCAATTCTGCCCATTCTTTAATCAGTCTGTTTGATTTTTTGAGGTTGAATTATATGAGCGGTTTATGTAAGTTGGGTATTAATCCCTTATTGGTCATGTGTGTGTTAGTTGCCTAGTTGTATCTGACTTTTTGCGACCCCATGGACTATAGCCGGCCAGGATCCTCTGTCTCTTGGGATTCTCCAGGCGAAATCCTGGAGTGGGTTGCCATTTCCTTCTCCAGTTAATCCCTTATTGGTCTTATCATTTGAAAATATTTTCTCCCATTCAGTATGTCGTCTTTTCATTATGTTGATGTTTCCTTTGGTGTGCAGAAGATTTTAAGTTTAATTAGGCCCCATTTATTTACTTCTGTTCTTATTTCTTTTACTTTTGAGAGACGAGTCCAAAAACTGTTGTTGTGATTAGTGTCTAAGAGTGTTCTGCCTATGTTTTCCTCTGGGAGTTTTATAGTATCTGGTTTTACATTGATGCCTTTAATACATTTTGACTCTATTTTGTTTTAATATGGTATTAGAGAATCTTCTATCACTTCATGGGAAATAGATGGGGAAACAGTGGAAACAGTGTCAGACTTTATCTTGGGGGGCTCCAAAATCACTGCAGATGGTGATTGCAGCCATGAAATTAAAAGACGCTTACTCCTTGGAAGGAAAGTTATGACCAACCTAGATAGCATATTCAAAAGCAGAGACAATACTTTGCCAACAAAGGTCCATCTAATCAAGGCTATAGTTTTTCCAGTGGTCATGTATGGATGTGAGAGCTGGACTGTGAAGAAAGCTGAGTGCCAAAGAATTGATGCTTTTGAAGTGTGGTGTTGGAGAAGACTCTTGAGAGTCCCTTGGACTGCAAGAAGATCCAACCAGTCCATCCTAAAGGAGATCGGTCCTGGGTGTTCATTGGAAGGACTGAGGCTGAAGCTAGAAGGGGACGACAGAGGATGAGATGGCTGGATGGCATCACCGACTCGATGGACATGAGTTTGAGTAAATTCCGGGAGTTGCTGATGGACAGGGAGGCCTGGTGTGCTGTGATTCATGGTGTCACAAAGAATCGGACATGACTGAGAGACTGAACTGAACTGAGAGAATGTTCTAATTTCATTCTTTTTCACGTCACTGTCCAAGGATTTTTGTTTGTCCTTTTAAGTGGGAAAAATATGGGGAGATGGGAAGAGAGAGGAACTCTAATATGTTATTTAATTAACTCACCCCCCACCCCTCACTCCTGTGCATTCTCAGTCATGTCCAACTCTTTGCGACCCCCCTGGACTGTAGCCCGTTGGGCTCTTCTGTCCATGGGATTTTCCAGGCAAGAACACTGGAGCTAACTCCAGTAGTTCCTACTCTAGGGGATCTTCCCAACTCAGGGATCAGACTTGCAATCTCCTGAGTCTCCTGCAATGGCCGGTGGATTATTTTACCGCTGAACCACCTGGGAAGCCCTTAATTAGCTTTGCTATATAGCAAATGTAGTTAATGTGCAAGAGACCAGTTATTATAAGCTCTAAAGCAAGTATAAAATATGCTTATCATGCAAAGGAGATTTTTATAGTTGAAGGAACTACAGAAAAATATATTTTTTATTATAAAAAAAGTCCTTGTTCTTGCCAGTGTGGCTTGGGTTCACTAATACCTCATTATCTACCATCACTGATTTTTATTATGATTGGTTTTCTAATGGGTGATATTAATATTCAGTGTTTTAATATGTTGGTCACTAGTGTGAGGAAAAGCCAATAATGTGACACTAATACCATATTTAATGTGATTTATTATTTTCATTTATAAGATGGCTCTTGATCATTCCATGTCTTTAATATTCACACTTCAAGACTGTTAGGCTTTATTTTCAATTACTTCTGTTTTTGCCTAATTGGTATCATTTTGCCTCATATTTTCTCCCTTAGGTGAATAATAATGCATCATTATGCCTCTCTACCAATGGGAAAAGGGAAGACTCAGAGATATTGCTGTGATTTACCGAATTTTTTGAACGGTCTTAACTTCTGTTTGGAGTGTCAGTGCTTTCCTTTCCCCTCCTATTTCTTCCTTCTTTCTGTCCTCTCGCTCTTTCCCTTGCCCCCACCTTTCTTTTTCCCTTCACTTTCCCCTTCCTTCCTCTTTTCCTTCTCCCTCTGTCTCCCTCTCCTTCCCTTCTTTCTTTATTTCCCTTCTTCTTTCCTTTCTTCTTTTGTTTTTCTCTTTTAAAGAATAACGTCAGAAAATTTTGTTTCTGCTGTTTTATAATAGGAAATTACGTAGGATAAAGTTATGCTTTCTATTCACAGAACACTCTAGGGCAGGTCCTGCCCATCTCTCAGGTCATGACGCTGGCTGGCAAAGGAGAGATGGGAGCCCCTGGAAAGGCCCTGGTGAGCAAGCCATGACCGCAGCAGCCAGTCTCTCTCCGGAAGCCAGATTTCAGTCCAGGGCTTCCCATGACATTCCCCTGCAAGTCTGTGGCAAAGGATGGATGCTCTAATTCCTAACACTGACGTGAAGTATAAAGAGTGTGTGGTCTTCTGTCAGGAGATTAACGGCAGTGCCACCCTGGGTGTTACAGTGCTGTGATGAGCCGAATCGTCTTAGATTATTTCATGACACTGATTGGAATAAGTGCGTGGTGGGAAGACAGATGGTGACAAAGGATTAACTCTACCCATTTAACTCAGCATCTCTTTTTCCAACCCACTGTCTCTCTAGACTTTTCCATTTCTCTTTAACAGTTTCATTATTCTTCCGTTCTGTCATCTGGGCTCAAAATATCAAAGCTATCTTTGGCTCTTTCATCTTTCCATACCAGGTCAGTCCCATAAATTTTTCCGTTATATTTGACAACTCTATCTTTTCCACTCAAAATCTGGACCTCTATCTGTCTTCCCCCAACCCAAACTAGTGTGTGTGTGTGTGTGTGTGTGTGTGCCCGCGTGTTTTTCCCTTTCCCATTGCCCCATGTCTGGATTTTTCTTTTCAATTCTTTTTCCAAGTCCACTTTTAGTTTAATCAACTACCCTGACCAAATCATTGTTTATCCCAAATCCTTCAGGATTTTTCTGTTAGATACAGAATACAGTATAAACCTCTCAGCCCAGAATGAAAGGACTTCCATTAATCACTCTTCTGGTGTAAGCCCCTTCACACTATCTTTGTTTTAACCAGTCGAGCCTGCCAGTATCTTTCTTCTCAACTACTCCCTCTCTGAGTGTTGGCTAAGAGGATTCTCTGAGAAGTGTTCCCCTATCTGCCCTTCCCACCCCCTCCCAAGACACACATTTACACTTGAGCACACACACCTACCTATGACTCTCTCCTCATTGTACTGTCTGAATCATAAGTTCCTTGTAAATGGTTTGATGGTGATGAAGATGAGGAGAAAGAATAGAATAAGTTCAAAGGGGAAACTTCTGGGACGAGTTTCTAACCAAAAGTTTCATGGTTGGAAATGACATGCTTGCCCTATTGTCAGTTCACAAGAGATTACCTGAGTGATGCAAGAGGGAAGAACTTCAGGTCATTTCTTCTAATGGTGAAGCAACTGAAACATATATACTTGGCACAAAGAAAATTACGGAACAAACTCCTTTAAGCTAGGAGCACATAGAGGAACAAGAACAGAGGCCAGTTTGAATCTCCCTTCAGATTAGCCAGGAGGTAAGGGCTGTGGCTTGGTCCTTGGGTAAACCAGCACATTTCTTCCACTGTTTATTTTTTAGGCCCTCGTAGACCTCCAAGATTTCTATGGTCTGCCTGCTCCCATCTGTTTCCCAGGAGTTGTGATATTTCGAGTGCTGGTCAACAGAAAGGCAGGATCTATCCTGTTTTCATCTTAAATTCTTCCTATAGCACAGCCTGATTAAAGTTTGACAATACTGAAAGCAGATGGAGGATCCACATAAACCAGCCGCTGCTCAAGGTCTCCACATTTTTTAGTCTTTAGGCAGTCTATTCTGAAGGCCTGCCTACACCAACTTTGGGATGGTTTTAGGAGAACAAGAGCTCAGGACAGAGCATTTACATGTGTGTTCCACTCTACTACTTTGGTAGTTTCTGTCAAATCCTTAACATCATCCTGAATACAGAGTCAGCAGGGTCCCTGCTGGCAGCATGGCCTTTTTTTTGCCTTTTTAAAAATCCCTTATTGTTTCCTCTGGATTGGAGCTAGAGAAATCTGAAAGTCCACTGTAGGTTAAACTCAATGAATATTTTGAAGCAAATATGCCACCCAAATCTCTTCAGGGTCATAGGAGCTGAGCAGAAGAGATTTTTGTGATACCCAACTAATGAGTGCTTACTCTGCAAAATGGTGTCTGTCCTCCAAATGTATCAAGAACACCAATGACTTTCTCTTCCACCCCACCCCCCACCCCATTGGATGGGCAATGCAGAATTGACACAAGGTAACTAAAAGGTATTCTTTCTCCTGTGTGATTTGGTTCCACAAGAAAATTCTAGAGAAGACCCCATTTTATTTATCCTTAACTATTAT
The DNA here is from genome assembly GCF_016772045.2 of Ovis aries. Classification (NCBI taxonomy): domain Eukaryota; kingdom Metazoa; phylum Chordata; class Mammalia; order Artiodactyla; family Bovidae; genus Ovis; species Ovis aries. Next base: position 8,916,234 of record NC_056066.1, read on the forward strand.
CCTGGCCATGATCTGCCCCTTACCATATCCACCAAACAGAATGCTTTCAAGTAGGCTTGAGGCATAAACAGAATACGATGCGAATGAAAGTGTTAGGTCACTCCATTGTGTCCAACTCTGGGACCTCATGGACTGTAGCCTGCCAGGCTCTTCTGTTCATGGAATTTTCCAAGCAAGAATACTAGAGTGGGTAGCCATTCCTTCTCCAGGGGATCTTCCAGACCCAGGGATCAAACCCAGGTCTCCTGCATTGCAGGTGGAATTTTATCATCTGAGCCACCAGGGACACCCAAACAAAGCATAAGTAGGTGCTAAAGATAATGCATTTGAATGTGGTCTGATATTTAGCAATCATGAACTTCCAATTCTTTTTCTCTGTTATCTGTTTTGATCATTGTTTTGGTCCTAAAGCAAACATTAGCTATTTTTCTTATCTCTTTGTTTTGTTTTTAGAAATTTGTTTTCTGCAATTACATTTATTCATTCACTGATGTATTTGTCATTCATGTAACACAAGATTTGGTAGACTTTATCTACATGAAGGGCTAGATAGCAAAAAATAGCAAAGATTTTAGGCACTGCAGGCCTACAGTCTATCACAATTACTCAGACCTGCTGTTGAGCATGAAAGCAACCATAGGTAGTACATAAACAAATGAGCCTGTCTGAAAGTCAATAAACTTTATAGCAAACAGGAAGTGGGTTGTTGTTAGCGGACCCCCAACACAACACACTGATTACCTCCTACTTGTTCTCATTCCTATACTTGGCTCTGGGGAACAGAGATGAATAGAATTTGGTTCCTGCCTCAGAGTACTAAGAGATTAATATTTCCAGAAACAAGGCTGGCATTCACCTTGTAATTCAACCCAGTTTGTTTTGTTGTTTGTCCACCCCTCTCTGCTGTTTTCCCTGCCAATATCTCCAGCCTTGTGCTGCCCACCCCCAAATGCCATCCAGAGTGTCTCAGTTTAACATATATTCTCTTCTCTTTCTCCCCATCACCACACCCTGGCTCTTAGCACAGTGACCTCAACTAGCCAGAGGACAGAATAGAATAATATACGTTTAGGAATGAACCACTGACCATAGCTTAATGTGTTCATCCTTTAAGAGCACTTATATATTAAAAGAGGATTTTTAAATTAGCAGATGTCTACGTCAACTTGTAAAATACCTGGCAGAGGGCTGGGGAAGAATGTTCTGATTAGAGGAGTCCATAAGGGGAATGCATAATGCTATCTAAATCCCACAGCACCAGTGACCTTAGAGAAGAACATAGGCAAACCACTCTCTGACATGAATCACAGCAGGGTCCTCTATGACCCACCTCCCAGAATATTGGAAGTAAAAGTAAAAATAAACAAATGGGACCTAATTAAAATTAAAAGCTTCTGCACAATGAAGGAAACTATAAGCAAGGTGAAAAGACAGCCTTCTGAATGGGAGAAAATAATAGCAAATAAAGCAACTGACAAATAATTAATCTCAAAAATATACAAGCAACTCCTACAGCTCAATTCCAGAAAAATAAACAACCCAATCAAAAAATGGTCCACAGAACTAAACAGACATTTCTTCAAAGAAGACATGCAGTGGTTAACAAACACATGAAAAGATGCTCAGCATCACTCTTTATCAGAGAAATGCAAATCAAAACCACAGTGAGGTACCATTTCACGCCAGTCAGAATGGCTGCTATCCAAAAGTCTACAAGCAATAAATGCTGGAGAGGGTGTGGATAAAAGGAAACCCTCTTACACTGTTGGTGGGAATGCAAACTAGTACAGCCACTATGGAGAACAGTATGAAGATTCTTTAAAAAACTGGAAATAGAACTGCCATACAACCCAGCAATCCCACTGCTGGGCATACACACTAAGGAAACCAGAATTGAAAGAAACACGTGTACCCCAATGTTCATTGCAGCACTGTTTATAATAGCCAGGATATGGAAGCAACCTAGATGTCCATCAGCAGATGAATGGATAAGAAAGCTGTGGTACATATACACAATGGAGTATTACTCAGCCGTTAAAAAGAATACATTTGAATCAGTTCTAATGAGGTGGATGAAACTGGAGCCTATGATACAGAGTGAAGTAAGCCAGAAAGAAAAACACCAATACAGTATACTAATGCATATATATGGAATTTAGAAAGATGGTAACAATAACCATGTATGTAAGACAGCAAAAGAGACACAGATGTATAGAATAGTCTTTTGGACTGTGTGGGAGAGGGAGAGGGTGGGATGTTTGGGAGAATGGCATTGAAACATGTATAATATCATATGTGAAATGAATTGCCAGTCCAGGTTCAATGCATGATACAGGGTGCTCAGGGCTGGTGCACTGGGATGACCCAGAGAGATGAGATGGGGAGGGAGGCGGGAGGGGGGGTTCAGGATGGGGAACACGTGCATACCTGTGGCGGATTCATGTTAATGTATGGCAAAACCAATACAATATTGTAAAGTAATTAACCTCCAATTAAAATAAATAAATTTATATTTTTTAAAAAATGAAGATAAATAGCATACATTGAGCCAGCATGGAAAATGAAATTAATAGAGAGTAGGTAACTTTAAAAGCTACACCACTCCGAGGTAGCCCAGATTGTTTTTGAACACGAGGATGTGCAGCCTTAATTCTGTAGACATAAAAAAGCAAGCCTTCTCTAGATCAGAGATGGTTGAGATTCATAATAGAATCTTATATGCGGAAGGAAAAGTGGAGGTTGCTTATTAGAATCTTATACTTAAGGACAAGGAAACTGAGGCTCAGAGAAAGTTTTGGGTTTGATAAAGTAGCTGCAGACTGCTAGAATTAAAACACTGTTGTTCTTACTGTTTAAACAAAATCATTTATTTTTGTTAGTTTATTTTGTGTTTTAGTACTACATGGCTTCTTGACAAAATAGCAAAAAGAGAACATGAATTCATCAGAAGATAATTTTTTCTTGCCAAGGACATTTGTCTGTATAAGAGAGTAACGTGCAACTTTGCTGTTTAAAGCATACACACATTGTCAGTCACAGGCCTGTTGGGGTCACCTCCTTGCCCCCCATCCACTGGGTGAGGGACTCTTTGTGAAGCAAGCCCGCCCATCATGCTCTATTGAATGGGAAGGACAGTGAATTCCTTTATTAAAAACATCACTTCTCGACACCAGATCTGACTTGCCGTCTCTTAGCTTCTCACAGGGTAGTTGAAAGCCCTGTCAAAATGCAACTAAAGCAAAAGCTAGCTGACTGTTTTCTAAGAATGTAAAGAATCTCACACTCTACTTTCTGTTGTGAATCCCTGTGCACTAGAGCTACAACTGCTCAATGGAAGCAACCATCATTATAGCAAACTTATAATGTAAACTTATAGTAAACTTGTAAAATTATCAGTTCAGTTCAGTTCAGTCACTCAGTCGTGTCCAACTCTGTGACCGCATGAGTCGCAGCATGCCAGGCCTCCCTGAGTTCAACTCCCGGATTCACTCAAACTCACATCCATCGAGTCAGTGATGCCATCCAGCCATCTCTTCCTCTGTCCTCCCCTTCTACTCCTGCCCCCAATCCCTCGCAGCATCAGAGTCTTTTCCAGTGAGTCAACTCTTCTCATGAGGTGGCCAAAGTACTGGAGTTTCAGCTTCAGCATCATTCCTTCCAAAGAACATCCAGGACTGATCTCCTTTAGAATGGACTGGTTGGATCTCCTTGCAGTCCAAGGGACCCTCAAGAATCTTCTCCAACACCACAGTTCAAAAGCATCAATTCTTCAGCGCTCAGCTTTCTTCACAGTCCAACTCTCACATGCATACATGACCACAGGAAAAACCATAGCCTTGACTAGACGGACTTTGTTGGCAAAGTAATGTCTCTTGTTTTCAATATGCCATCTAGGTTGGTCATAACTTTCCTTCCAAGGAGTAAGTGTCTTTCAATTTCATGGCTGCAATCACCATCTGCAGTGATTTTGGAGCCCCCAAAAATAAAGTCTGACACTATTTCCACTGTTTCCCCATTTATTTCCCATGAAGTGATGGGACCAGATGCCATGATCTTAGTTTTCTGAATGTTGAGCTTTAAGCCAACTTTTTCACCCTCCTCTTTCATTTTCATCAAGAGGCTTTTAGTTAGGTCGTATAACACACTCTCACATCTTATGTTTATTGTGGGTATAATTTCAGCCTCTTGGGTTTTCTCTGGGCACATTATCATAATTTTAAAATCAAGGTGGATCTTAGAAGTAAAGGAAGATCTAAGTATCATATATTCTTTGGGTATAGGAATCTGATTGTATAAACTGTCATAAAGTTAATGGAAACTCACAGCCTCAATCTGCAATCATGCTGAGAATTTATCCTCCCAATGTCTTCTCATGAGGATTGGTTTACATAAAATCATGATTAAACAGCAGAGGTATTCTCACCAACTCCATTGCTGGCTTAATTTTCATTTGCAAGAAAAGAAATGTTGTACAGAGTAAAATTACCTCTGTGATATATAAATTGCACATCAAATCCCTTCGATATATGCCAATTTAGTAAATTAAGAGCAAAGAAAACCCACAAGTTTTTGCTACTAGAAGCATAGATATCTTTAGCTATCCACCTATATAGAGAGTTCAGTAACTCTGAGTGGTACTAAATTGACAAAGCAGCAGGGGAATAGAATATTTTGAATGTGCAAAATGTGGTGGTAAAACTGGGGGACTTTGAAGCTGACTCAAGAAGGACAATAAGCAAATTACTCTCTATTACTTACCCCAACCTAATTTTTTATTTATTGAGATCCTAAAGCAACCATTACTCTGTGTGTGTGTGTGTGTGTGTGTGTGTGTGTGTGTGTTGTTTAGCAAATGTATTGTCAACTCATGTCATTCTCTTGATTTTTAGAAAAGAAGAAATCGGACTCAGAAAAGTTAAGTTCTCAGGTCTATATTCTTATTAAGTAACAGTGTAGCTGGAATGTGGACCTGGGTGTTATCATTCTAATCCAGATATTCTGTCAACTGGATCAGGCTGGTCTCCATGTTAGGGGTTGGGGCACAGGTAGGGGTGAGAGGATGGTGGTGATGGAGGAGGAGGAAGAGGATACTGTTCATCTCTCCTCGCATATGTGTCTAAGGACATGAATAAAATGATTATGGTGTCAGGAGCAGGCTCGTCTATAAATACTAGTTTTCTCACAATTCCAGAGTTAGGCTGTCCAGGGCAGACATAGGCATCATCAAGAGAGGTCTGCATATCTTTTCTCTTCCTGCTCTGCCAGTTTTAGGGTATTGGCCGTGACCTCATGAGAGTAGAATGGCTGCTGTAGCTCCACTTACCACAATGGTATTCGAGCATCAGTATCTTCATTCTCAATAGGAAACACCGATGCTTACCCAAGAGTTCCTAGCAGTCCTCTGCTTCAACCTTGTTAGTTATAGTTGTATCACGTGGTGATATGGGAGTGTTATAGGAGTGGTTCTCTCTCCTGGGGCTGTACATACTGCCATTCTCAAACAAGCAATGTTCTGTTAGGCAGAAAAAGAAGCAAGTGGATACTGAATAGGAAATACACACTGTCTATAATAGTTACTGACAGGGTACAGTCAGCTTCCTTCTGTATTTCCCAGTGCAGAAGTTTCATTGTCAACACTCACCCTGGGCTCCCTGGTAATTTTGTTAAGCTTCAGGAAATAAAATGTAGCTGTTCTTCAAAAGAAAGTGTTAGACCCTGATTTACTGGATGCTGCGTCACTTGCACTCCTATAGTGTTTTCCCCAAAAAGGAAAATAAGCCTGTCCTCTGAGGCCAATGGAGAAGGCAATGGCACCCCTCTCCAGTACTCTTGCCTGGAAAATCCCATGGACAGAGGAGCCTGGTGGGCTGCAGTCCATGGGGTCACTAACAGTCGGACATGACTGAGCGACTTCCCTTTCCCTTCTGAGGCCAAACATTGTGAAGTGTATATCTAGCATGGAATACTATTGTTTTATCTATTCTGTTTTCTTGAGCATTTCCTGAACATCCTTCTTTACTTATTTTATCATTTCTCTTGGACTTTATTTAATTCTAGAAGTAATTTCCTCCTATTCTTGTGTGTTATCTAGTCTTTAGCAAAGCTAGATATCAGCCATCCAAATGATGAAATTCTTCTTTTCTCTCTGGGAAGAATGAGTGTTTTAAATGAAAGAAAGTGTATTCAGAACTTAAGTTGTCATTTCCTCAAATTAAGGGTAACTGTGTAAAGCCATTCCCCATTCAGATCCTTCTCTGACTGTCTTTTCTTGCATTGAAGAATGAATATTTAACGGTCATCCTAAAATTGCATAACTGCACTAAATTGAAGACATTTTAGGAACCTCTTCCTGAGGAAGAAAGAAAATCTGAATTGGGGCCTAACAACATCCTAGCTGTCTTCCAAGTGGGTCTTGCTCTGCTGTGAGAAGGGTCATTGTTCCGTGTCTCCTTTGCCCTGGTGAACCAGCAATTGTGGAAGCCACCCACACTGAATGACAAGCGGAAATGACTGTAAACAACTCTGGAAGACCCATGGTCACTGTCCTCCAGGAGAATCCACTATGAAAAAAATTGGGAAGTTGAAAAGAAAATGAATTTTCTACCACTTAGTTTTTCTGCTAAAGGTTCAGAATAGTTCTGTATTTCGCCATTGCATCTAAATAATGATTCTATTTAAATTACCTCTACAATAGAAATCTATTTTCTCTAGCTTGGTCTGTGTGTTTTCTCAGGCTGAGCTGGCCTACAGGCTGCCTCAGTTTATCTCCTGCTTAAGGAACCAGGCACCCTTAGAAGCCCTCAGCCTCAGGGCACTCTTCTCAATTGCTTGGCCTCAGCTTGCTGCTGCTGCTGCTGCTGCTAAGTCACTTCAGTCGTGTCCGACTCTGTGCGACCCCAGAGACGGCAGCCCACCAGGCTCCCCCATCCCTATGATTCTCCAGGCAAGAATACAGGAGTGGGTTGCCATTTCCTTCCCCAATGCATGAAAGTGAAAAGTGAAAGTGAAGTCACTCAGTCATGTCCAACTCCTAGCGACCCCATGGATTGCAGCCTCCAGGCTCCTCCATCCATGGGATTTTCCAGGCAAGAGTACTGGAGTGGGTTGACATTGCCTTCTCCTGGCCTCAGCTTAGACAGCTTTTATTTCTGACCTTATGGTTTAGTTGCTTCATCTTCCTGTGTGTCTCATCAGTTCAGTTCAGTTCAGTCGCTCAGTCGTGTCCGAATCTTTGCGACCCCATGAATCACAGCGCACCAGGCCTCCCTGTCCATCACCAACTCCCAGAGTTCACTCAGACTCACGTCCATCGAGTCAGTGATACCATCCAGCCATCTCATCCTCTGTTGTCCCCTTCTCCTCCTGCCCCCAATCCCTCCCAGCATCAGAGTCTTTTCCAATGTGTCAACTCTTCACATGAGAAGGCCAGAGTACTGGAGTTTCAGCTTTAGCCTCATTTCTTCCAAAGAAATCCCAGGGCTGATCTCCTTCAGAATGGATTGGTTGGATCTCCTTGCAGTCCAAGGGACTCTCAAGAGTGTTCTCCAACACCACAGTTCAAAAGCATCAATTCTTCAGCGCTCAGCCTTCTTCACAGTCCAACTCTCACATCCATACATGACCACAGGAAAAACCATAGCCTTGACTAGACGGACCTTAGTCGGCAAAGTAATGTCTCTGCTTTTGAATATGCTATCTAGGTTGGTCATAACTTTTCCTCCAAGGAGTATGTGTCTTTTAATTTCATGGCCGCAGTCACCATCTGCAGTGATTTTGTGTGTCTCATCACACACTTTAATTTTTCTTAGAACTCATATCACTCTTTTGTGGTCAGGCTCTTTATTGTGAGTCTAGGTCTGGTTCACTGTTCTTTCCTCAGGGTCTAGTTCTGCATCTTCTATCCAGTGAGAAGTCATTATATATCTTTGGTTTGAAATTGATCTTGTGAGGGAAGCTGGGTATGCTGGATTAGCTTCAGGACAAAAATAAGGAACGAGGATGCTTCTGAGGGCAGTTAGCGGCCGAGTGAGAAAAAGGAAGCAATTTCCTTGGTTCTGGGTTTTCTCTCCATTATTTTGAGATGCCATCGTACAGGTTGGTTTTGGTTATTTATTTTGTTTCATTCCAAGTAATATAAAATGTTTGTTTGGAATTTTTAGCATACTCTGCCAAATCACAGAAGTGACCTGGTTTGTAAGAGCTGAAACTCTACTGATTTTTCTCCAGATTTTAGCAGACAGCACTGGCTAACAGAATACAGAGGCATAATGGCAGATCTCTCATTTCTGCCCCACGAGTGAGGGATGAGAAATAGCAGCAGTGTGATAACTAAAGACCTTGGTATCCATTCATCCTCCTTGTTTAGCATGAAGCCAGTGAAATTAGATTCACCACCGGTGACTTGGAAAGCAGATCTAGAGAGCTTCTTACCCCCAGGGAAGAAAGAATCCAACTCAGAGTTGACCTTTCATAGGGACTTTAGTAGAAATTTCTTCATAGGTAAAATCTGACATGACCTCCAAGGTCAAGGCCCTTACTCCAATGACATGGGGTATGATTATTTGGTGGTTGAAGCCTGGAGACATAATGCCTGGGTATAATCCCAACTCATGATTTATTAGCTGGATGATATTGGGTAAAGTACCTGACTGCTCTGTTTTCTTCATCAGAAAAATGCAGAAGATAATTGTACCTATTCCATAAGATTGTTATGAGGATTAAATTAATTAACACTTGCAAAGCTTTTGGAGTAGATCTAGGAATATAGAGTACATGCCTATTAATAAATTAACAGCAAGAATAACCAAGGACTTTGAGGCTGATTACAGGTAACACAAGAGAAATTGTAGGCACAGGATCCACCAGTAGAGTAGAGAGCCAGAAAGAGGTGACCCACCTGACAGATGGAAACCTTGAGGGAATGTTCTTAGTGACAGATGGTTGAGACACAGGCCAACAGCTGAGCTGGGCCTCCTGCAAGCTGGGGAATAGCAAAGGCTTTGTGAAGTCTCTAGATGCCAAGTGCTTTACATTTCCTAAATATAATTTATTCTTTTTGAGAGAGTAAGATCTGCCTGTGTTCTGCTGGACATTTTCCAAGCTGTGCTTCCCTCCTACACCTTTCATCACCTCACACTCCTTCAGGACATTTTCCAGGTTTCAGTCACCTCCTTTGACAAGAGGAATGTTGCTCAAGCCCCCAGCAATGGTCCAAACCACACAGATGTTATAGGTCAAGGAAGATCAGTTACATTTCCTAAGGTTCTTCTCTTTGGGCAGAGGTATTGTGTGGATGGTACCGTAGATATCCATTGTGGAAACCTGGCTTGTTGAAGTTTCAGTAAAAACAAGTAGAATCTAAAAGATTAACTTGACTGTGTATGTCCTTTCCATTTTGTAGACTGCCTACGTAATAAGCACACTCTCTGGCAAAAATCAGACCTATAATAAATGCAATGAAATTGCCTATTACTTACATAATTGAGAACTATAAATATTTTAAATAATAAAATTCTAAAAACTTTTCTATTAATGCTTTGGGAATGTCTTAAATCTGTAAGACTAGAGGACTTATAGGGATGGTTGAATATAAAATCCTTGCTTTCATATTTTTGAGATCAAATATTTTTTCTGGGATGTTTCAAAAGGCTTCAAAATTGAAAAGCATGAATATGTAAACAGTCATGAGGAATGAAGCCCAGAAGAGTGAGTGCAGAGTAGTCCTTCTGGGAAGACATATTTAGGAAATAGGGGAAGAACAAAGAAAAAAGAAATGCAAAGATAGAACTAATTTGACACTGCATATATGTCCTTCCCTATAACTGCACATCTTTCCCCTTCAAAGGGTTTAATTTGATGTGATTGAGTAAGGCCTTTTGCTTTAATTAGATATCTTGGTCCTTGAAAATTGAGAATAATCCCCAATGTGTACAAAAGGCATGAGATATTTAAATACTATGAGAGAAATACAAGAGCAATATAAACTAATATCCCAAGGCAGGTCCTCTTAATAGATTTGTAATGCTTGTACATAGAGACAAAAAGGAAAAGAGCATTTGTTCTAATATTTTTATAGTTCAGTCTTTAATATTTTGAATGAGTACGTGTGTATGTGTGTGTGTGTGTGGCAGACTCTGTTATGTTTTAGATGTAATATTCACTTTTAGCCTTCTTCATTTATAATAATCCCAATTTTATTTGGAATGGCAATTGACCCAGGTATTAAAAAAAGAAGCCACACATGTTTACCAGGACCCAAATTCAACTATGTGTGATTGTGTGTCTGGGGCATGCACTCTAAATGCAAGTTTGTTGGAGATTACTAGCAAATTTTTGTTTCTTGAAATGTGGAATGCCCCCGATTCTTTGTCCCTTTCTTCTTATCATTTGGAACTTAGCACTTGGGGCCATTGTTGGGGACCATTGGGATGGAAGACACACTCTATGCATGACAGACAGGAGTATTAAAATTCCCAGGCAATTAATGAATTTGTGGGACTATCTTCATCTGTTGAAGGAGGAAAATAAACACATTTGTTTAAGTCAATCATATTAACTATAATAATACCTACAAAGGAACATACGGGACAGTAAAGCAAGAAGGGGGATGAGAACAATTCTCATTCATTCATTATCCACTCCTAGGACTAAGATGGGTGTGTTACAGATTTGATATTATTGGGTGGCCATAGCTATTTGGAAATTTACAAGGAGCTCCAGCTCTCACTACAGGTGAGTATTTCCATCTTCATAGTGCTTGAAAGTATAGTAGATTCTCTGCCATATTCATTTTTAGAAGTATTCTATTTTTCTTCTGGGTGGGAACATCTTGCTAGAAATTTATTAACAAGATTTTGATTTATATAAGATATATTTAACATTAATTAACTTTGATCCTCCCTTACCATCATGCTTATTCAGTATTCTGTTATAATTAAAGGAAAATATAATTGGCAATTTTATTTTTGATTCTATATGGCACAGTGGTAAAGAATCTGTCTGCAAAGCAGGAGATGTGGCAGAAGCCGTGGGTTCAATCCCTGGGTTAGGAAGATCCCTTGGAGAAAGAAATGCAACCCACTGTAGCATTCCTGCCTGAGAAATCCCATAGACAGAGGATCTTGGCAGGCTACAGTCCATGGGGTTGCAAAGAGTCAGACATGACTGAGTGACTAAACAACAACAACAAATGTAGATAAAAGGACACAATTTTAAAGCAAATTGTAACAAATATACCAATAGATGTGAAGTGTTTCAGAAACTATCAGGGAGCAGGATGTGTGTGACAATTACAGCAGGATTAGGCATTCAGATATTATTTATTTTCTTATCTGTTCCAACCTCTGGGCCAAAAGGGGAAGTTGATCTCTTCTGGATATTTCAGACAATTGCTACTCTACCGGTTTGTAAAAAATTCATTCCTTTGATATGTTTGTCATTGAGCTACCTCACCTGATATCTACCACTATTCTGCATGCTCACCTCACTGACCAAAGAGACATGGCTTAAGATGCACTGTCTTTTTCTCTCAAGAGGCCTTTGCACTTCTTGAGTAATAGGGATCATTGTACGTAACCCTCTTCAGCATCGTGACTCCTTTGGGTAGAAGGCAGAGGGCAGAGCTGGCTGGCAAGGATGGCAAGGAAGGTATTTAAAGTGCTTCACAAACACTGCTACTTAGGGAGGGGATGGCTTGGATCAGCACCAAATTGCTCTCGTCTCTGCCTTACTCTGTACAACGACAGCAAGCTGCTCCTTGGGTATCAGTTAAGTTTGGTTCAGTTCAGTCAGTCTGACTCTTTGCCACCCCAGAAACTGCAGCACGCCAGGCCTCCCTCTCCATTACCTACTCCCAGAGTCCACACAAACCCATGTCCATTGGGTTGGTGATGCCGTCCAACCATCTCATCCTCTATCACCTCCTTCTCCACCTGCCCTCAATCTTTCCCAGCATCAGAGTCTTTTCCATTGAGTCAGCTCTTCACATCAGGTGGCCAAAGTATTTGAGTTTCAGCTTCAACATCAGTCCTTCCAGTGAACACCCAGGACTGATTTCCTTTAGGATGGACTGGTTGGATCTCCTTGCAGTCCAAGGGACTCACAAGAGTCTTCTCTAACACCACAGTTCAAAAGCATCAATTCTTTGGTGCTCAGCCTTCTTTATGGTCCAACTCTCAAATCCATATCTGACTACTGGAAAAACTATAGCTTTGACTATATGCACTTTTGTCGGCAAAGTAATGTCTCTGCTTTTTAACACACTGTCTAGGGTTGTCATAGCTTTTCTTCCAAGGAATAAGTGTCTTTTAATTCCATGGGTGTAGTCACCATCTGCAGTGATTTGGGAGCCCAAGAAAATAAATTCTGTTAGTTTTCATTTTTTTCCCTGTCTATTTGCCATGAAGTGATGGAATCAGATGCCACAATCTTAGTTTTTTGAATGTTGAGTTTTAAGCCATCTATTTCACTCTCCTCTTTCACCTTCATCAAGAGGATCTTTAGTTCCTCTTCACTTTCTGCCATAAGGGTGGTGTCATCTGTGTATCTGAAGTTATTAATATTTCTCCCTGTAATCTTGATTCCAGCTTGTGCTTCATCCAGTCCACCATTTTTCATGATGTACTCTGCATATAAGTTAAACAAGCAAGGTGACAATATGCAACCTTGACGTACTCCTTTCCCAGTTTTGAACCAGTCCATTGTTCCATATCCAGTTCTAATTGTTGCTTCTTGATCTGCATGCAGTTTTCTCAGGAGGCAGGTAAGGGAGTCTTGTATTCCCATCCCTATAAGAATTTTCCACATTTTGTTGTTACACACAACATCTTCTTTATTCATCCATCTGTATAGATGGCCAAAAGGTACATGAAAAGATGCTCAACATCCCTAATTATTAAAGAAATGCAAATCAAAACTGTGATACAATGAAGTTTCGCCTTACATCTGTCAGAAAGGCCATCATTAAAAAGTCTACAAATAATAAGTGCTGGAGACGGTTTGGAAAAAAAGGGACCTCTCCTAACACTATTGGTGGGAATGTAAATTGGTACAGGCAGTATGGAGAGAAGTTTGAAGTTTCCTTAAAAAAAACTGCTATAAAAATAGAGCTACTGTATGACCCTGCAATCCCTCTCCTTGGCATATATTCAGAGGAAACCATAATTGCAAAAGATACACATACCCCAGCATTCAAAGCAATAGTATTTACAATAGCAAAGACATGGAAGCAACCTAATGTCTATTGAGAGATGAAGGGATAGATTATATATATTTTTTCCAGGAAGTAATTCATTTGTGCTTTTTCTCCCTACCCTACTAATGATTCAGGGAACTCAACTGTGTTCTAAAAGTTTCAGTTAAAGACCCCTTAACAGTTAAGGCTTTACTCATCAAGTCCAGCCCCTTCTCCCAGGTCCTCAACTCACCAACAATAGAAAGGAATAATTCAATAGTTGGCACAAAGATTGAGCCCAGGGTATACCTGGGGGCCATGGCTGTGGCTGGTTTGCCAAAGCCAGTGGTCATCAGAGCGGTTGCCACAAGCTACCCTAGGAGGGGAGTTTGTTTACAAGTCTGGTGCCAGGAGTTTACCTGAAGGACCTACTGACTCAAAGGGAGGGTTTGGAAGAGACCATGGAGGAGGGCTCAGAGATGGACCAGAACCCCACACGGAATTTAGAGCATGCTCAGTATGGGCTCAGGGATAGGCCTGTCCTGCTCCTAAGTGTGGAATGTTGGCTGCGACCCCACCCCAGGTTCTTTAGGTAACACAAGCCCTGGGGAAACATCCTAGGAATCTTTACAGAGAGACTCCTTATGTGAGAACGCAATGGCACCTTAAATATCCAAACAGCAAGCATGATCCACGAGTGAAGCTAATGCGGACCTCGGGTTCCTTCTTCTCTGTTGCTCCACTCGCCATGGCTTCAGGGTGCTCAGGCTATGCTCTTCTAGGTAAGGAAGAACAGGTGCCTACTGACTAATTCAAAGACATCTGAAAGGCTGTTAACATGACTGTAAAGCAAGGATATCAGAAATGAGCTTGTTTGGAATCTGCAGATGTGCAAAGAGAGAGAAGGGACAACTGTGGGTGTGCTGGAGGAATGAGATCTAAATCTGATGGAACTTCTGCAGCTGGTTAGAGCAGACCACGAGACCCTCCTATGCAGGAGAACATTAGCAGGAGGGCTCCGAGGAGGCTAGGATGTGTCTTTTTGCTATTAGGCCATGGGAGGCCTTTTTGAATCATTCCCATCCTGTTATTATATCTGTATTATAGTTGTTATTCCATAGAAATGCTTCTTCCATTTTCCATTTCACAGAACGTTGTGTAGACTCAGTGCTTGTAAAGATACTTATGAACAAGGTATTTGGCCAGTTTTAGTCTTGCCAAAAAGAACAGGGTCCAACCATTGTTCACATTTCTTTCCTACTATTGAACATCTTTCATTGATAGCTGGCTTTATAGATGTTTGGATCTCCTTAAGCGTAGGGAAAGTGTTTTTTCCCCCACCACCAGATTTATGAAAAGTGATTATCTAGCAATTTTGATGCCATATACCGCTTGATTAATTGGTGTTTGACGCCCCCCTCCCCCCAATTTTCTTAGTGAAATACATTTGAAATTTACAACAGAGTAGAACTTACTAGTTTAAGTGGGTTTATTTATTTATTTTTTCAGCATCAGTTCAGTTCAGTCGCTTAGTTGTGTCTGACTCTTTGCAGCCCCATGGACTGCAGCTCGCCAGGCTTCCCTGTCTATCACCAACTCCCAGAGCTTACTCAAATTCATGTCCATAGAGATGGTGATGCCATCCAACCATTTTTCACCATACTCAGTCTTTAATGTGCATTCTGGCAGTATTCCCAAATTTGTTTGAAAACAAAACTGTTCATTTTTATTTTTCTCTTTTCAGGAATCACATGGGGGCTTGTTAAAATGCAGATACCTAGGCTCCACACTCAGAGATTTTGGCAGCATACTCTGGGGAGAGACACAAGAATCTGTATTTTAAATCAGGTTTACAAGTGATTTTAGTGAATGGTTTATTAATCATGCTTGAAAACATTGATTGGGACAAAGTACCATTTAGCAAGAAAGCTGAATGAGCAAAAAAGAATCATTGGTATTAGTCTTTAGGAATAAACTCATTTTCTATCTTGGAAGATTAAAAAAAAGAAGTGTTCATTATTTTGTTTTTCAAAAGAGAATGACTGAAAGTCCATCTGTGAATATTTTGTAGCTAACATCTTTCTTAATGAGAAAAGACTGAATAATTATCCCACAAGATCAAGAGTGGGTTTCCCTGGTGGCCTAATGGTAAAGAATCTTCCTGCCAAGCAGGAGACATGGGTTCGATGCCTGGATTGGGAAAATCCCCTGGAGAAAGGAATGACAACCCACTCTATGTGGTTGCAAAAGAGTCAGACATGACTTAGCAACTAAACAACAAAGATCAGGAGTAAGAAAAAGATATCCATGCCCATCACTTCTGTTCAGCATGGTAAAGGACATTCTAGCCAGGGCAATTAGGTAAGAAAAAGAAATAAAGGCTCATTCAGATTGGAAAGGAAAGATACTAACATACTCTACTTGCATATAGTATGTTTTAAATATGGAAAATCCTAAGAAATTTGCCAAAAAGAAAATAATAGAAACCAAAAAAAAAAAAAAAAAAATTAGAGCTAATGAATTAATTCAGCAAAATTTCTTGATGGAAGATCAATATACAAAAATTAGACATATTTCTACACACTATTAATAAAACAATCTGAAAGTGGGATCAAAAACAATGCCAATACAATGGCATCAAAAGAATAAATTTTCTAAATAAACTTAACCAAGGAACTGTAAGACTTTTTCCCTAAAAACTATAAAAACATTATTAAAATTAAAGAAGACTTAATAAATGTAAAGATATCGCTTGTTCAGTGATTAGAGGACCTAATATTGATAAGATGGCAATACTCCCCAAAGTGATTTATAGATTCAGTATTATCACTAATCAAAATTCCAACTGCCTATCTTTTTAAGACTTGAAAAATCTGTTTCTAAAGCTCACCTAGAATACCAAGGAGCCCTGGCAGGCTCCTCCGTCCATGGGATTCTCCAGGCAAGGATACTGGAGTGGGTAGCCATTCCCTTCCCTGGGAGATCTTCCTGACCCAGGGATCAAACCAAAGTCTTATATCACCTGCACTGGCAGTCAGGTTCTTTACCAGTACCACCACCTGGGAAGCCCAATGGTCAAGTAAGTTTTCACAAAGGTGCAAGACAATTCAATAGAAAAGGAATAGTCCTTTCACAGAAGGTGCTGGGGCAATTGTATATCCATATGCAAAAGAATAAAGTTGGGCTCCTGCCTAACACCCTATACAAACAAAAGAATTCCAGATAGATTTGAAACCTAAATATAAGAACTAAAACTATAAAACTCTTGAAAGGAAACATAGGTATGAATCTTTGTGATGTTGAATGAGAAAAGAGTGTCTAAAATATGGCACCAATCAGCATAAGCAAAAAAATAAACAATAAATAAATTGGACTTCATTAAAATTGCAAACTTTTGTGCATCAAAGGACCCTGTCAAGAAGTTAAAAAGATAACATAGATTGGGATAAAATACTGGCAATTCATAAAATGGATAAAGGTTCTAATGTCCATTCCTCCCATTCAACAACAAAAAGACAAACTATCCAATTTTTAAATATGGGTGAATGACTTGCATAAACATCTATTCGATGATATGCAAGTGGCTACTAAGCCCATGGAGAGATGCTTAAGCATCAGTAAGAAAATTGAAATCAAAACCAAAATGAGACGCCACTTCACACGCCCTAGGATGCCTATACTCAATGGCAAACAAAAGTAAATGTTGGGGAGGATATAGAAAAACTGAAATGTTTGTATATTACTAGTGACACAAAATAACGCAGGTTCCTATGGAAAACAGTGTGAAGTTCCCTTAAAAAGTTAAACACAGAGGTACCATATAACTCAGCAATTCTGGAAAGAATTGAAGGCAGGTATTTATATAAAAACTTGTACATGAATTTCATAGCACCATTGTTCATAATAGCCAAAAAGTAGAAACAACATAAATGTCTACCACCTGATGAAAAGATAAGCAAAATGTGGTATATTCCTATAATGGGATGTTATTCTATTCTGATGGAACATCATTATCATAAAAATGAATGAAGTATTGATGCATGGTACACTGTGATTGAACCATAAAAATATTATGCTAAGCTCAGGAATCCAAACACAAAAGGCCACATATTGTATGATAGCATTTACATGAAGTGTCCATAATAGGCACATCCAAAGTTAGAACGTAGATTAGTAGTTGTCAGACACAAGGAGAGAGTAGAATTGGGGGAGACTGCTAACAAATAGGAGGGCTTTTAAAAACCATTATTTATTTATTTAATTGTTTGGCTATGCTGGGCCTTAGTTGTGGCACAGAGGATCTTTGATCTTTGTTGTGGCCTGCAGGTTCTTTTGGAGAAGAAAATGGCAACCCACTCCAGTATTCTTGCCTGGAAAATCCCATGGACAAAGGAGCCTGGTAGGCTACAGTCCATGGGGTCACAAAGAGTTGGGTTGCAACATGCAGACTCTTAGTTGTGGCATGTAGGATCTAGTTCCCTAACTGAGCATTAAAATCTGATCCCCTGTGTTGGGAGCATGGTCCAGTCTTGGTCATTGGACCATCAGGGAAGTTCCATGGGAAGACTTTTTTGCATGGTGGAAGTGTTATGGAATTAGGTAGTGGTGATGCTTATACAAGTTTGTGAATATACTAACAACCACACTTTTAAATGGTCAATTTTAGAAAGTGATCTAGTTTCATTCTTTTACAAGTGGTTGACCAGTTTTCCCAGCACCACTTGTTAAAGAGATTGTCTTTAATCCATTGTATATTCTTGCCTCCTTTGTCAAAGATAAGGTGTCCATATGTGTGTGGATTTATCTCTGGGCTTTCTATTTTGTTCCATTGATCTATATGTCTGTCTTTGTGCCAGTACCATACTGTCTTGATGACTGTGGCTTTGTAGTAGAGCCTGAAGTCTGGCAAGTTGATTCCTCCAGTTCCATTCTTCTTTCTCAAGATTGCTTTGGCTATTCGAGGTTTTTTGTATTTCCATACAAATCTTGAAATTATTTGTTCTAGTTCTGTGAAAAATGTGGCTGGTAGCTTGATAGGGATTGCATTGAATTTGTAAATTGCTTTGGGTAGTATACTCATTTTCACTATATTGATTCTTCCAATCCATGAACATGGTATATTTCTCCATCTATTAGTGTCCTCTTTGATTTCTTTCATCAGTGTTTTATAGTTTTCTATATATAGGTCTTTAGTTTCTTTAGGTAGATATATGGGGAGGGAGGTGGGAGGGGTGTTCATGTTTGGGAATGCATGTAAGAATTAAAGATTTTAAAATTTAAAAAAAAATAAAATAAAATAAATGGTCAATTTTATCTCAACAAAATTTAAGAAAAGACTGATTGAGCCAGTTACGATGCTAAATTCAGAAAAGGCAAAAACAAATAGTCTTGTCTCAGCCCTCAAAGGGCATCCCAGATGGCTCAGTTGCAAAGAAACCACCTGCCAATGCAGGAAATGGCAGGTTTGATCCCTGGGTCAGGAAGAGCCCCTGGAGGAGCAAATGGCAACCCACTCCAGTATTCTTGCCCGGAGAATTCCATGGACAGAGGAGCCCGATGGGCTACAGTCCAGGGGGTCACAAAGAGTCAGGCACCACTGAGTAACTAAACACACACACATTTAGCTCTCAAACACCTCAGACCACAGAAAGGAATCTTACGATAAAACCAGCTCAGCAATGTGGGACAGCCTCCAGGAGTGAGAAGATACTTTTAAATGAGATGCTGCTTAGGGTAAGAGCAAAACCCCCTAATTCAATCTTTCTGCCCTCATTGTGTGCCATATGTCTCTTAGAGTCTGAGCTCCAGCCCATTCTAATTCCTGTTGCCTTCCCCAGTGCAGGGCCTTTGCACATACATTCCTTTCCTAGGAAAGCTGTTCTTTTATGCTTCTTGTTTAGTTAATTCCTCCTCATCTTACAGATCTTAGCACTCATGTCATTGCCTCAGTGAAATTTCTCAACCGTGACCTTCATAATCAACTCAAACTGCCAACCGCACAACTCTCTCGTCTTACACTTCCCTTTCCCCTAAACTCTTAAAGTTGCGTTTTCACACCGGTGTGCTTCCTTCATCTAATTATCCTTTCCTGGCAGAGTTTGAAGTTGTTGAGAGTAGGGGCCTGCCTGCTTTTGCTCACTCAAATGAGGTCAGCACTTCTCAGTGTCTGGCACATGCTGAGGTTCAAGGAGTCCATGATGATGAGCTCAATGAAAGACTATAAAGAGTGATCTACTGTCTGGCTATCCAAGAGAATGTGGCTTCTGAAAGAAGAGGTTTGTCCCTTCCGGCCTTGAGAGGTCTATTCACTGCTGAATCCTTCTTCCCTTAAGTTGCCAGAATTTGGTCATTTTATCCTCCTAGGACCCGGTGAGGTGGTCTGATGTTACAGTTGTCATTTTCATTTGAATCACCTGCAATCTAATGGGAGGATAAGATGACTAAATGATTGGGGTGCTCAGCGCAAGTGGCCAGCGTTGTTTTATTGGGCTGTTAGGTCATGTCCAGTTTGCTCACTCAAATACTTCATCATCTGCTGCTGCCAGGTCTATAAATGTCAAATAGTAACAACCCTTGACCTCCTGGCTCCAAGCTAAGAATCCTTCCAAACGAGTCTCACTGACCTTCTTTCATAAGAGAATCTTTAATGTGGATTAATCAAATTATAAGAATATATTTGTTCTTTTTATTAGAGTCCTTGGGGAATGTCTCTTACTGGTAAAATGTTATCTTACAAAGTAATGAGCTCAAACTGGGTTTTATTCTTTAATTAAAAGAGGAAGAGTTTTGCGTAAAATATTTTTTAAATGCCTTCAACTTGGGCAGAAAGGGCAAGCGTGTATCATTTTGCACCTATCCAAACTTCACTAGTCTTGGCAACCGAACTCAAAAACCTCCCTGATAGCTAACTGAACCTTCATACAGAAGACAAACAAATTGTCCAGAATAAACAAAGCCAGCATGTATTTTTAATCGATAGCAGCTGAGCACCAGGAGATGCCCTTAGCTGAAGGCACAGATTAAGCTCATTAAGTATCCTGGGCCTCCTATAAATCATGGGATGTGTCCTATCTTGAATTAAACCAAACAAGAGACCGAGTTGGGATTCTTCCCTCCCACCAGGCAGGAGCCTGGTTGGCAGAGACGCTTGGAGGGGATTAAGCAAGGCTATTTTCCTCCTTAGTAACTCTTGAGCCTAGGTAGGTGTCAACATAGGTGATTAGCCTGTTCACAGGCCAAAGGCTCTAGCCAAATGACCTACCCCAGCGTGCTGGCGGCTGCGCTTCCGGGCCGCATCCGGCAGATGCTGTCAGTGCCCTGCCCTTGCCACTCAGCCTACCCAGGATGTGACAGCCCAGTTCCTGTGCTTGCTCAAGGCATCCTGCAGCTCAGACCTGGTCATTCTATGGCTGAAAGGTCGTTCTTGGCCCGAGTGCAGGCCGGCCAAATGTTCAGAGAGTCAGCGCATTAGGATGGGACCTGGGGGAGGAAATACCCTCTCCCAGTCACCCTCAGTGGCAAAGGCCAAGCTGTGGTCCACGCACTTGCTCAGAGCGCCCCCTGCAGGAACGAGTGTGGTTGCCCAGTTAGTAGCCTCTTAACTTCCCTATAGGTCAAATGATAAAGAATCTGCCTGCAATGCAGGAGACCTGGGTTCGATCCCTGGGTCAGGAAGAAGATCCCCTGGAGAAGGAAATGGCAATCCACTCCAGCATTCTTGCCTGGAGAATCCCATGGCAATCCCAGGAGCCTGGTGGGCTACAGCCCATGGGGTCAACAGAGTCGGACACGACCAAGTGACTAGCACAACAATACTGATTTGTGTAGCGACAATACATGTGCGGCTTTCCTCTCTTCCTAGGCTTGCTCACTGCCACCTCAGGGCTCTTCTGAAATCATCTCCCAAAAGAAACACTGCCTCCAAAATCCTAGTTTCAGTGTCTGCTTTAGCAGGAACCTGCTGAGACACAATGCCACTCTGGGCCTGTCACTCCTGGGGTGGCATAAAGGTCAGAGGTGGCTTGAGAGGCAGGCCAGCCTGGTGGGGAGGGTGTCCTCTGCTAACAGGTCAACAATAAGGTACTGCTGTAGAGCTCAGGGAGCTACAGTCAATATTCTGTGACAAAGCACAGTGGAAAAGACTGAAAAAGAAGATGTGTGTGTGTGTGTGTGTGTGTGTGTGTGTAACTGAGTCACTTTGCTGTACAGATGAAATTAACACAGCATTGTAAACCAACTACACTTAAATAAAATTTTAAAAACTTAAACAAAATAATACATAAATACCTTAAAAAGAATAAATAAATAAATAAGGAGGGCAGAATGCCTTGTCAATTCCTACTTGTCTACTCACTGGCTGGGTGACCTCACAGAAGACATTGAACCTCTCCGGTCCTCAGTTTCACAATAATAAAAATAGTACCCACCTTGCAGGCTGGTGGTGAGAATTAAGTGAGTGATCCATGCACTCCTTCTGGAATACTGCACAGCAACGGGGTAAATGCTCAAGGCTGGTTAGCTGTGACTCCTAGAGTCACAGACCATCAGGTCAGGAAAGACCTTTATGGACAAGCGAGGATAACTTCCTCATTTTCCACAAGACCCAGAAAAACATCAAGTGGTTTTCTCAGGGTCTCACAGCTAATTAGCAACAGCAAGACCCTAAGATCTCTCAGCCCAGTGTATGATACCCCAAATCCAGCTTCACAGCAGTCATACCTCCAAATATTCCATTAAGACATTGGACCCAATGTGGCCATTAAATTTACTGAATTAAAAAAAAAAACGAAAAACAACAAAAGTCAAAACAACAAAACCCCAAACTCCTAGGCAGTGCAAAGCAGGAACAATGAAGGAATTCTGGAAGATTTCAGGGATCTCATGAATGGGAAAGTAGAAATTTATTTTAAGAAAATTAAAAAAAAATCACCCCTGCAATGCCAGAGGCAGAGTGTCCTCTTGGAGAATGTAGGATTTAGATGGGAATGCACTCTGCTGCAGAGTTTATGACAAAGCTCAGCTTAACCTCCTGGTCCCAGGACCAGGCACATGACAGGTCTCGCTGTACAGTTGAAGTCCTTAGAGTATTTGATGGCATTTATCTGATTATAGCTTACAGCCTTGGTAGTATTCACTAGCTTTGGAACCAGACCTAACAAACTAAAAATACATGTTTCTATAACAGTTCTTGGCTTTTTAAGTCTCTACTTGTTATCCACTTCATGCAAGCCACATCTTCTCGTCTTACTTTTGACCTTAAAACCATGAAGGGGCAGATCATGAGGACTCACTGCCAGAAGTGAATCAGAGCACTAAACGAAAGCTCTCCCTCCTATCCAGCCCCTGAGATCAGTGGAATAAAACCACATTAAAGATGACCTCTGGCCCTTCCTCTCCAGAGATGACATCTTTCAGCCACTGCAAGCATGTCTCCATATAAATACACAAAACATTACAGGGAGGAGAGAGCCCTGTGGTGCCACGACTTGTAAATATTTGTCTGAGACTCATGTTTCTATTTATCTTTGAGTGTGTCTGGCAAAGGAAATCCAGAGAGAATCTCTTGAAAGGTGAAACAAGCTGGTTTGTGAAAATAGTATCATTTTATCTGTTCTGCTATAGGGAAGTTTCTTTTGTCTCACAGTGAATACTTGCCATCAGATCAGCCAGTCAGCTAATCTTTATTTCTTCAATTCGAACTACATATCTTGAACACCACTCATTTTTGCCTATAATGAATTATTTCTAACATCTTTGCTTGTCGACTATCCCAATATTAATACACTTAGCCTCATTTCTCTAAATTTTCTTATTTACAACTGATAAAGCTACAACAAAATCAATTTATTATTGTTATTTTAAAGCTTCCATGGAAGCCAATTCTGGTTGGGGACATAGATCAACTCTGTACAAATGGACGATCTTTGAGCCTTTGTGAAAACATGTAATGTCTCTGTGTGCTAAGTTGCCTCAGTTGTGTCCTTCTCTTTGTGACTCCATGAACTGTAGCCTGCCAGGCTCCTCTGTCCGTGGGATTCTCCAGGCAAGAATACTGGAGTGGATTACCTGCCCTCCCCCAGGGGATCTTCCCAACCCAGGGGTAGAACCCACGTCTCTTACATCCCTCCTACATTGGCAGGTAGGTTCTTTGCAACTAGCGCCACCTGGGAACTATAATATAACCTCTATTCAGGATCAAATGATGCATGATATGCATAAGTTATTTTCCTGATTAATTACAGTAAGTCCCCTATACAAACCTTCAAGTTGCAAACTCAAAGATGTGAACACGTGTTTGCATATACAGTCATGTAAGTCACTTCATGTGTGTGTCTGGCATGAAATACTGTACTTTTCAAGGTACTGTACTATAACATTTAAAATGTTTACTTTTTGTTTGTTTTTTTTTTAATGTTTTGTGTGTGTGTGTGTGTGTGGAAATTATTGTAAACCTATTACAGTATAGTACTCTATAGCCAACTGTGTTAGCTGGTTACCTAGGCTGTCTTTGTTGGACTTACAAACAAATGAGACTTCTAAATGCTCTCTTGAAATGGAACTCATTCGTATTTAGGGGACTTACTGTACCATGATAGGCATCAAGCTTCCCTAAGTTTCCACTTGTGTCCTCCCCTGCCTTTGTTTTCTGTGTATCAGATTGTGGGGAAGGCTTTAATTTTGCAATTCATTTTTCCCCCTTTGAATAGTGATTATATGCAGTTCCAGGAGTCACAAGGCTGCAGTCTGTAATTCTTCCAAGCAGCAAAACTAGGGTGTGGCAATAGAATGCAGAGATAGCAATAAAGGGAAAGGGCTATTGGTTCATGTCTCTGGGAGAAGAAAGATGACTTGTTCAAATCGGGTGCTTACTGTGGGCACTGAGAAGAGTGCACATATCTGTTAGCACAGGTGTGAGTCTGGATTTCCCCAGAAGCTCACATGGTGAGAAGGTGAGGACATGCAGTTAATTCTGAAGGTAATGCTAGGACCCACTGATAAGGAGACCGGGGAATAATAATGGAAGTGGCAGAAAGCCAAGGCAGGTGCATTATTGTACAGGTTACTGTTCTGGACAGTGAGGACTCAAGCCCATGAGACCCCCTGACAGATTGCATGGAGTACATAGTACGTCTCAGAATTGCCCCGCCTGATTCCTGTCACCTTCCTTTCTTTGTCCATCCTGGCCAGAGAGTCTCAGCAGCCTGCGATGACAAGGCAGTGGTGTGCAAGGAACAGGGAACTTTAAGGGGCCATGGGTACAGCATCAGTGTAATTTTCTACCAGCCAAATTATGTATAGTGATAACTAGTTGAGCTTAGGAAATAAACTGGAGTGCAGCCTCAGAACTTGGGATATTAAATTGGATGTTAATATCCGGCCCCTATGATTTTTTGTCTCTGTCTGGGTCTATTCCTCTCTTTTGCTCTCACTCTTCTTTTAAAAATACCTCATTCTTGTTTCTTTTTATTTCTCTAAAAGATTGAAAATAGATTAATAAAAAATAATTGGGAAATAGTAAAGATACTTGTAAGCAAAAGAAAATTCGTAGCCAAAAGATGTGACTAAATGTAATGAAACAAACAAAATATCATCCAAACTAGAAATAGAACTGTTAAGTACGCTTGCTAATTCTTACTGCTATTAAATGGATCCTGACAAGGAGAAGTATACTGTATGGTAGCATTAATTTTTGAGCTGATAGTGTAACTTGATTGAAAAGGAAAAAATCATGTGTCCCCTGCATTAAGTTTCCTTCTTGGGTGTATTTGGGGAATCCTAGCCACCTCTTGCCTGTTCCCGAGTCAGTACCACCAGCATCTGCTCTAACTTGGTTTCCTTGTTTCTGCCTGCAACCTTAGTTCTATCACTAATCATTAAATCCGTTTGTCAAATATTACTGGCCTCTAGTGTACATGCGTGGTCTGTGCGACCCTATGGACAGTAGCCTGACAGGCTCCTCTGTCCATGGGATTCTCTAGGCAACAATACTGGAGTGGGTTGCCATTCCCTTCTCCAGAGAATCTTCCTGACCCAGAGATCCAACCTGTGTCTCCTGCACTGGCAGGCAGGTTCTTTACCACTAGTGCCACCTGGGAAGCCCACTGGCCTCTGGTAGGGGTGAAAAAGAGAAAGAAAGGAACATTTCCTACTGATAGCTCATATCTATATCAAACTCTGTGTTACAGTACAAGTACTTCTCAGGGTGAATTCTGTTACACATACAAACATCCATTAGCATGCAGTCACAAAAATGGTCATCTAGTCTTACCCTGTAAGCTGAGCGACACCCCTCCATCTGCAGGCATCCCACAAATCCCTTACAGATAAATCTCATTTGAGCAACCAGTGCTGAAGGCAGATCGGGCCATGGACTCGTCCACTCGGTGTGGTTGTAACCCTGGACAGAGCTGTGGATACTGGCTTGGCTCCCAAGCTTTTAGGTGCTTGAACTTGCATGATTCTCATGCACCTTTCATGCAAAGGTGATGGTACCTTTACAACTTCTCTGGCCAACTACATATGTTGAATGCCTCTCATTTTACCAATAAAGAAGTATTTCTAATATCTCCTTTGATTGTTAACTAACCCTCTTTGCTTCAATATTGATAGTTGAAATGGTTGATGGAGCCATCTGTGGAGGCTGAAAATCTGATTAGGGTACTTCATATGAACTAACTGCCTCCAGGCTGTACACACACACACACACACACACACACACACACACACAGAAAGGTATTTAAAACCAAATTTCAACCTGGACAATACTCCAAAACAGAAACTCTTTAGAAATCACGATTCACCTTTCTTAGAAAAATATGTCAGCAATTTGAAATTTCCCATGGTTGTTAGTCTGAATTTTTGGTAAAGAGAATCTTAATAATCTTAACATATAGTATTGCTGTTTTTACTTTGTTAACTGGCTTACTTTAAAAATTTGCCAGAACTGATATTTTCTGTTAATGAAAAAAAAATTAAAATTTTGATAATCCTGTTTCATATTCCCTTATCCTGTCCCTCTTCTCAGGCAAATTTTTAAAAACTACATCCTGCTACAGATGCTTTATTAAATTTTCTTGAAAGTATAGGATAACATGGTGATCACATGGGTTTGAATAGATATTGTAGAAAAACACAACTTCCTCTAACTTCACAATGACATTTAGCCTAATAAGTTGGTATTAGAACTGTCCTCAAATTACTTAGCTAGCATTTCACATTTCGTCTAAAAATTTTTATGAGTTTATGCTTTGACTACAGTTGAGTTTTTGACTCCATATAGAGCTGTGAGAAAAAATATGGCCTAATGGGAAACATCAGTGTTTATCCATACAAGCTCATCTTTCATTTTCTAACCAATAAAGCCCATCTAGTCCTCGCTGAAATGGAATGCCAGTGTGCAGGAGGATGGGTCCAGAGGGGTTAATCCTGGGTGCCGCACAGCATGACGGGAGTGCGCTTGGAAATGTCTACTCTGGCGCCACCGTGGGTATTCCTGTGCCTCTTGCCACACCTGTGGCCGCGTGGAGGTTCTTAGCACCTCCTGACACTCTCCGCCCTGCCTCTGCCACCATTCCTAATGCTGCCTGTCAGGTGGGTGACAAAGAATGCCCGAAAAATTCAGATGCTGAATCAACCGTAATGAGTTCCTCATTGTGTCCCCAAGGGCACAACTGCCTTGGAAAAAGAGCTGTGAATAATATTAGTGGTTGCTACCAACTGGAGCTTCAAAACAACCTATAATTTTATTTGTGTTAATGAGACAGTTGATGACCTGTGAAGAAGAGGTTAAACAAGTTTGAGGGGATTTAGTTTTGCACTTGCACTATTAAAAAAACTGAAATAAGCTGAGAAAAGATCAAGAAGGGAAGAAAATCCAACCCACTTTATAGTGTTAATTAATACCCTTTATATACTGCCTCTTGACCATGCCATGTTTTGTCATTAAGTTATAATGTAGTAACTAAAACATCAAAATGAACAAAGCATCAGCACAGTGCAGGTTAAAAAAAAAAAAAAACCACCTTTGTCTAAGATGATTTCCATTTTAATGATTTATCCAGATACCTGCATCGATTTTTAGAAATTGTGGGGCCTCTGTAGACCCAGACTCTGTTTTCCTCTGTTTTCCTCCTGGAAACTGACAGCTCTTTGAGATCTTAGCACTATACCATCTAAATTAGCACACTATACCATCTAAATTATTGAGAAATCTGAGAGTAGAATTTCAGGCCTCTTAAAACCAGAAAATGGCCTCAGTGAGATCACCCCTGATCAGTCCATTCTTCTCAGAAGCTTAGGAATTATTATGTCTAATGACTTTGCGAGTGGTTCTGGCCTGTGTAATTAAGATCCAAATATAACTCTATGTTCATTCTATAACTAAATTTCTTATCTGAACAAATGACCCATTTATGAAAGCTCATAAAATATCGTAGGCTAGTCATTACAGACTTAAAAATCTCCCTAATAAAATATACCCAAAGATGTTCACATCTGCATTCCTAATAATTTTCCAAAAATATCCCTTACCGTAAGTAACTAGAAAAGAGTGTATATTATCATTCAAAAGGAGAAAATAGAATTAAGATCTATAATTATAAACAAGCACCTTTTCTTGATTCCATTTAGTGAACATATTTGCATTTTTCTTCTATATATCAGTTCCTGGAAGTGATAGCAGAGTCACCATCACATCAGCGTAATCTTTTGAGCTTGTGCATTCACTGAAGAATATAAAATGTCATGACATTTCTTCAGGAATATAAAACTTTTTTTGGGGGGAAGTGTTGCTCCACATTAAAGAAAAAAATGAAAATGAGGGTCAAGATTCCAGACAACTTTAGAATTCTGAATGGAAGGCCTAGAGTGACCAACTAAGGGAAATTCACCATAGCTAAGGAAAGCATTGTCTTGTCTTTCCTTCTCCTTCCTAATTTTTCTGAAGCCACTGATTAGGAGCTCCAGTCCTATGAGAGTGGTCCAGGGTGCCTCATTAAGGATAGCTTCACTTTACCAAATCAAAACCAGGAAAGAATGGAGGTGGAGATACAGAAGAGGAGGAAATGGTGTAAAGGGAACCTTTACCTGTGATTGGGGAGGAGAAGTAAATATTGGGTTGAGAGTTCAGGGAATGAGTTCAAGTGGAACTTCTTTTAATTATAAAAAAATATAATTTTATATTCAGTCTAAAGGTAAAATAATTCATATGTTCATGCATTTTTTTTCTTAGTCCTTAATAATCCGTGCTTTCTAATTTTGAACAAGTGTTTGGAACTTTTTCGCATCACTAAATCATAAGTCTTTACAGCAGAAACAATCTCAGATGTCTCTCCACAAGGCATTCCTCTCAACCCATGAAGATGTCCACTTGCAATTTTGACAAGAAGGGATATCTTAACTTCTGTCTTAGCAGAAAATAAGTCACCTCATGTACTAGGTGACTTCCTCTTCATCAGGTAGCTGATGTTCACAACTGCTACATGGGTACACGCATGTGATTCACACCAGCAAATTAGCCTAAATCAAGCAGACACTTACTATAATCATTGGAGATATCATTGAGAGGCTGGATCAAGACTTACCTGTGAAGCTACACATATCACTGAAAATGTTTAATTATAAAAGATTGCTTTTTTTTTTTTTTCATTTTGAGTGCCACTTGGAGTTGAGTTGCCTGTTGTTTGCAGCATAATGAGTTTTACAGGTTTAGATGTCAAAATGAGCAGAGGGGTCAGAGTACGAAAGTCCATGAGTAATGGTCTCAGTGCTTGCCCCTCAGAGGAGAGTCCCAAGATCAGCAGCATAGGTATCATCCGGGAGCTGTTAAAATGCAGAAGCTAAGCTCTCAACCCAGACCTACTGAATCAGAATCTGCATTTTAAGAAAGGTCCTCCTTAAGGGCGTGTCTACACACTGATGTGTGAGGATTATCCTAGTCCAAACGGTAATGCTTTGACTGTGGGTCTAAAATGTAGTAGTGACATGAACAGATGGAAGTAAACAAACAACAACAACAACAACAACAAAATAGTCCCACCGGGAAATGATGGACGCTCTGATGTTGACATTCTATCCAGTGAGCAGAAGGGCAAGTGTGTTTATCAGGATGAAAGGAGTTGGGCGTTGGAAGAGAGCAGTTTTGTGGGAAAATACAAGGGGCTGCGGAAGAGCAGGGGCTTCATCATCTGGCCTCTCCCTGGTTTATTGCTGCCTTCTGTGGAGCTTCAGAAGATCTGCCATTTCAGGTACACCCGTATTAAGTGGAACCAGTGATTTCCTCCCGGTTTTCCTCAGGTTTCAACTTATGCAATGTCACCTTGAAAAGTAGGACTTGAAAGGGTACTATGGTGTAGTTACTTGTGACCAGACCAGCCATATTAGCGTCACCTGGGAGGCTGTTAGAAATACATAATCTCAGCCTGCCCCTGGCCAACGGCCGCCAAATTTTCATTTCAGCAAGATGCTCTTGCGAGTGGATACACATATGTTGACATTTGAGAATCACTGGTCCATGTACTTTCTGAACCGGTGAACTCTTCATCCTGGGAGAATTTCATATGGAGCCTGGGCAAGCCTATCAACGACGGTGTGGGCCACTGGGAACAGATCACTGCCAGGAACAGTACATCTCTGAGAGATCTGTGCTTCTAACAGGAGCACCGAATGCCAGGAGTGTGATGTGTGCCAAAAAGGTATCATTTATAGTTTCCGCAATTAGATATGCACTAGAGATCACATGGTGAAATGCTGGTTGTGAAACTACTGCTTTTCATGGAGTAGAGGAACCTTGGACAGCTCTTTGTAACTCGGGAGAAATCCCTAATACAGAATCTTTGGCTTCTTGCTATGTCCTCAAAACGATTGCTCAGTTACATCAAGTGACATCTGTTACTGATGAAACTATTATTTTCCACATTGAGGATGCATTCCACTTTCAACACCCCCCCCCAAAAAAAAAAGAAAGAAAAGAAACAGTAACACTGAGGGAGAGGGAAAGTGGTGGGAAGAAATTCTTTCACACACTTGAAAGCAATATAACTCTTGGCAGCAATGCATTTTATCTGAGACAGGGTTACAACCTGTTATGGATGGCTTTTATTTTGTTTATCCTTAGGAAAGATGTGTTTATAACGTGGTTAACAATTAAGTCATTCACTTTGTTAGATTAAACTTTTGCTGAAGTCAAAGTCTACCAGAGCTAGTGGCAGCTTGACAGTATCCACCTCTACATTCAAAATGGTTCCCTCCATTCTTTTATCTATCTGTCCTTCCGTCTGCCACCCTCAGCCCTTCCATCCATCCACGCATCTATCCATCCATCACGTATGACCTCCTCATTGCTTCTGTAACAGTAATAATGACCCAATGCCTACACTATTTAACTCCCTGAGAGTAGAACAGAATTTAGTCTTGACTATTTTTTAGTGAATCACAGGTGTGTCACATTCTGCAAAACTTGGTTTGCTCATCTCCTAGTACAGGAGCCAACACTGAACCTTCACGTGTACAATGAAAGGCCAGGTGCCTGCTTCCTTCCTGTTCTCAGATAATTCTGGTTGGATTAATGTGGTGATCACCAGGAAATGTCTACAAATAACCCACCTCCTGGGGCCTAAGTTGTCAGACATCTCCCTGCAGACTGGCTGCTCCTTGTCCTGTTATTTTTGCTCATTTCCATAATAGACTCTAGCTGATAAAAGTCTTCACTATTATTGATGGTCCAAAAACCACAGCCATTTTCAGGCCATGAATATCAATTCCTAAACTTGGGAAGTATGACTACAGTCAATTTCCTTTTTCTTTTCCTTTCTTTCTTTCTTTTTCTTTAGTCATTCCTATAGCGTGTGTTCTGTAGACACCTCTTTCTTAGTCATTATCCCCTAATTAATTCCCTTGTTAAATATAAAGCGTGCATTAGGCTTGATTAATGTCTTCCTTTCTGACTAAGGAAAAAAGAATGTCTTACCTTTACATATTGACTCAAGCTGCATAATCATAATGCATTTTATTTAAAGTCCTTATTCTTTATAAACCACACTGTAGGTTAGGCCCCAAGCAACTGTCAAGAGAATCTCACCTAACTCCCATACATAGGAAAGGGAGTCAGGTGTTTGCACATAGAATTGACTTTTAAGGTGCCTGTGGAAACCCATCTCTTTTTCTGTGTAGTGTTTTCAAGTTCATACCATGAAATTGTAGAGGGGCTGAAGTGGAATTGCCCAATCTGTGAAGAGAACATGCTGACATTTTAAGAGATGGAACAGAAGTTTCAAGAAATCCTGCAGGCAGAAAACCTGCATATGTGTTGGTAATCTAGCAGTCTGCTCCTCTCTAATGATATGGTCTGTGATGGATGCACACGGGAGGGCCTCAGTGCATCCCAGGGAAGAAGTCTGCTGGGCACAAGAAGGGTACAGCCTGGGCTACGCTTGTCTGATGCAGTGGTGGGAATAGAATAAAATAACACAGTGGTTCTCAAAATGTCCTAATCTTCAGGGACACTGTGACACTAATCTTTAATTAGATGGCAGATTTAATACTGTTGAGATCTGGTAGCTAGTGCCCGGGAGGGTTTTCATCCTCTGTTGATGTGGAAAAAGAATTCTCGTCTCTAACCAGTCCTTCCTCAAGGACCAGGGATGCTTTAAGGTGGATTCTTCTGTCTTCGCCTCCTCCTTCTCCACTGACCTCATGGACTCTGTTCTGCAGTGGAAAGTGCTTAGAATTTTCAGCCAGAAGATCAGAACTGTCTGAGCTTTTCCTCTTAGCCATAGTATAACTTTGGGGAGCGTCCTCACTCTCTCTGGAGATAATAATAATAATGCCTCCTCTCAGGCTTCTTTTGAGAGCAAAGGTCATGTAAAAACATCCAGGAAGATTTAGCATTTATTAGATGTCGTCTTTATTTCTGTCTCTTTGCTTAAGTCACAGAGGAGAAGCTGATAGTGGATGCTCCTGGATACCCCGGCATCCGTTTCTTTCCATGATGTTTCAGGAAATCTTGTTGACTGTGTATTATCTCCCTCCCTTCTCACGGCTGTTGGGTTTGTTAACAGACCATTAGGGATTCTTGGAAGAAGAGTGGAGACACGGGTTTGGCTGAGAAGTGGTTGAGTTACTATATCCATTGTGCCCAGTCCATGCATAGACTGTTAGAAAATACCGCCTCACCACCCCATCGTGTCAAGGCTTTGGGGCTGCTCCTCGATGAGGTCATCTGTGTTTCTTGTTTTGTGGTCGTTTGCTATTAATAGATTTTCTTAAATGTTTCCTTTGGAAGTCAAATCTTCAACTTTATTCCTAAGAAAGATGTAGAGGTACAACTTATCATTAAGGACGTCAAGGATTGATTCCAACCCCTGAGTAGCTGGACTTCCCTGGTGGCTCAGATGGTAAAGAGTCTGCCTGCAATGCAAGAGACCGGTTGTATCCCTGGGTTGGGAAGGTCCCTGGAGGAGGGCAAGGCAAGCTGCTCCAGTATTCTTGCCTGAAGAATCCCATGGACTGAGGAGCCTGGCGGTCTACAGTCCATGGAGTCACAAAGAGTCAGACGTAACTAACACTTTCCCTTTCACATGAGTAGATGATAACTTCTACTTGGGTTTATCTACTATTTGTATGGTGCACATTCTTTTTTTTTTTCAATTAATAGCCTTACTTTATTTTTTGATTAATTTAATCGGAGGCTAATTACTTTACAATATTGTAGTGGATTTTGCCATACATTGACACTAATCAGCCATGGCTGTACATGTGTTCTCCATCCTGAATCCGCCTCCCACCTCCCTCCCCATCCCATTGGTGCACATTGTTTATGGAGCCTTGCCCTCAGCGTGGAAGACAGAAAGTCCCAGGACCACTGCCTCGCCCCTGCATGTCATTCTCTGAATCCCTTCCTTCTGTACACCCTGGCAGCTCCTCCTTGGCTGTGAGCCAGGTCTCTGTTCATGTTACTCATGGTCTTAAGAATGTTCTTTCTTCCTTCTTGCTTCTTTAAAGAATTCACCTGCTTTTTCTTCTTCCTCTCACCAAGACTGAACAGAAGTGACCATGGGCTCTGTTTCCTCTGAGCTTCTCCCCAAAATCACCTTGCAGGTTCGTTTCACTGTAAAAGTCCTTTTGCAGCCACATCAAGCTTAATGACAATAATAAATGTCTGCAGTGGTTCCCAAAAGCAGACTCTGGGGTAAGGATCTGGGGGAAGGGAATCTGTTAGGAAAATCCCAGGGGAAAATAAAACAGGTGCAAGATGTGAAGACTGAGATCAGAAGAGGAGGGTGGAGCTCAGGCTTAGTCCTAGGTGATGGCAAAGTCCCCCAGTGATGCTTGCCAGATAACGCAGGTCTCAGCTCTGCTTTGTCCCTTCCAGGGCAAGGATGCAGGAGTGGGACACCTCCACACCTGTAACTGATCAGATATCAGTTAGAGGGTGCCCTGGAGGTCCCTGACCCCAACTCCTTATGCTCTGAGTGCACTGGCAAAGAGGGCCCAGCTGCCCAAGGGCATCCCCATGACAGTCGTTGCTGTGAAGGGGTGCCTGCCTCTGGTGAAGGATGGTGGTGTCCCTTCCAGCACACTGAGGGACCCTAAGTCCTCCAAAGCTCTGCCTACAGCCCTGGGCTCTTTCCCGCAGCACATTGGTCCCTCAGTACTATATGCACAGGGGGCTTCCTTGTCATCCTGGCCCCTTCTTCAGCCAGGAAGGCCCCTCTGTGCAGAAAGAGTCTGGCCCCACAATGACTATGGGCCTTTCAGTCTCAAGAGGGTAATTTACTTCTCAGGGGATCTGAGGTGATGGTCAGTAATCTCAGCTTCCCCAGCTCCACCCAAGAAAGGGGCACTTAAGGCCATCCCCTCATCCTCCCCTCGTCTTGCCAGGGGTGTAGAATGAGTCTGGTACATATATTTAATTTTGAGAAAGACATGGGGACAGATACTTTCAAAATTAGAGGTGGTCAAGTTTATGGGAAAAAAACATCCTTTTAGGAATATTTTGTTTCAGTAGGAGTTTCCATATTGCACCACTGGTTTGCTATTAACATGGAAAGGATCTTTGTTTGTTTGTTTTTTTCCTTTTTTGGTTTTAATCTTTGTTTCTTCCCTTTGCTTCTGTGTAAAAGGAGTTTACAGATGTAGACATTTGGGAACAGAATGCACATTCTTTTGGGTTCAGTGGGTTTATGGGGACTAGTTCTCATTTTCATATACATATAGTTTCTAGTAAAACATTCCTACCAGTCACTCGAGCAAGCTCAGGCAAAAGGCAGGTTTTTTTTCCCTTTGCTGGTTCTGACATTTTGCATCCATATAAATTCATGGTGGAAGTAACCCATCTGTCTTCTTGGAAAATATAAAGTTTACAAGAGGACTGCTCCTATTCATGGCTGTGTAATAGTTTGTTTTATATTGCGTGGAGTTGTAGTTATAAACACAAAAGCAGCTGGCAATAAATGACTTTATGACAGCTATTTCCAAGGTATAATGAAGAAAACAAAAACAAAGTTATTGCTTATAATCATGGTGCCTGGGGAGCCTCTGCCATGTGCTCCAACCCTGGCCATTTCCACCTGATGTCATTTATAGGCTCCTTTAAATGACCTTGGCCTTCAGGTTATCTAGCTTTATGGAAGGGAATGCCCTGATAATGTTTGCATTTTCCAGTAATTTGTTAAAAGACACCATTCTTTTGCTCTATTCACCCATGTAATGGGGATAAGGGGGAGTGGAATTATTGTCTTTACTGTTGAAGAGATTTTACACTGAAAAAAAATATTTTAAGGGGAAGCAGTTTGTCAGTACAATCAGCCCTCTGTAGCTATCTACTTTCCTATTTGCAGATTCAACCTACTACAGATAAAAATATATTTTAAAAAATTCCAGAACATTCTAAAAGTGAAACTTCTATTTGCTCTGTAATGGCAACTATTTACATATCATTTACATTGTATTTACAACTATTAACATCACATTTACATTGTATTGGATATTATAAGTAATCTAGAGATGATTTAAAATACATGGGAAGGTATGTATAGGATATATGCAAATACTACATATTTTATGCAAATGACTTGGGCATTTATGGATTTAGGTATGTGAGGAGGGTCGTGGAAGGACTGTATTTTCAAAATTTTGAACTTTTTCATTTAGGTCAATTTGTTCATTTAAACAAATTAATGTTATTTCTAGAAATATATCCTGCCAGAATATGTTAGCTACATAAAGGCATAGTCAAGAATGCTTATGGAAGGGTTATTACAGCAATATTTACAAACAACCTACATGTTAAGTAAACATAGTGTAACCATGCCTAGAATATTATGTAGACATTATATCACTGTACACGGACAGTGAAAGATCTCCAACACCTAGGACATGAAAAAGATAGTCTCAGAAGATAAAACACAACATATGCTCCAATTTCTGTAGGGGGAAAAAAATGTTTGTGTGGCCATATAACTCAATTATTCATTCATTCATCCATTCAAAAGATATGTATTGAATGCCAGGCCTCATTCTAGCTGCAACTGATGCAATCATAAGGAAGACAAAGATCCACCTAGATTCTGCCTGCCACTGGGGAGACCAAGGTTGATGGGGCAATGAGCAAGCAAACACCTCTCTGTCAGGTGGCAGAAGAGTCATGGAGACCCAGCAGCCTGAGGAAGAGGCCTGAAGGAGCCTCGCTGAGGAGGCAGTATCTGATCAGTAACTTACAAACAAGTGCTCTAGACAGGAGATGGCTAGTCCAAAGCCCTGACGCAGGATCATGCTTTCCGTGCTTGAAGAACTGAAGGAGACCAGTGGGGTTGGAACTCTGTGAGCACAAGGACAAGTGGGAGGAAAGGAGGGTGGAGAGGAAGCCAGGAGCCAGATCTTGGGGAAATTGAAGGCCACATAAAACATGACTTCATGTTTTATTAAAAAGTGATTTGAAGGGACTAAGGGTTTGAGATCAGGAAAAAGACACAATCTCAGGCTTCAAAATCTAAATGAATGGAGTGGTGTGATGGTCACCATGCTATTGTCTGTGACGGCCTGGGGGAGGCTTTTCTAGCTGAATCTGAGGAAGAAAGAGCTGTGGCTGTAGAAGAAGATTCCCACTGTGTCTCCCCGTGCCTGTCTTCTTTCAGCCTTTTGAGAATTACTTATAAATTCTTTGTGTAGTTAACAAGTGTGAAGGGTAAATGATCAGTTATGCCTTACATAAAGTAGATATCTTACACAAAATAAATGTCTGTGACCCTGAGGGAATTCCACTTTCTTAGCTTTCTCTCATCCCTGTTTATGAAAAGAGAATGATAGGTTCTTTATCACAGGATTGTTCATGAGAATGAATCAGATTTTCTGCATAGAGCTTTTAGCCCATGCTTAGCACACTGGAGCGCAGTGATCCCCTTTATCTGTAGGGCATACATTCTGAGACCCCCAATGGATGCCAAAAATATGGGTAGTACTCAACCCTATATATACTGTATTTTTTTCCTGACATAGACACCTATGATTAAGTTTAGTTGATAAATTAGGTACAGTAAGAGATTAACAGGGCTTCCCAGATGGCTCAGTGGCAAAGAATCCACCTCCCCATGCAGGAGACCCAGGAGTTGTGGGTTGGATCCCTGGGTCTGGAAAATCCCCTGGAGTAGGAAATGGCAACCCACTCTAGTATCCTGGTGGGTTGCAATCCATGGAGTCCCAAAGAGTCGGGCAGGACTGAGTGACTGAGCCGTCCCCCGACACACACACATGCACAAACACACGAGACATTAGCAACAATAACTAAGAATAAAATAGAACAACTGTAACAACATACTGTAATAAAAGTTGTTTGAATACAGTCTCTCTCTTTCTCAAAAAGTCTTATTGTACAAATTTGGTGCCTTTTCCGTGTTCTCTAAGCACTTATCACACACGATGGCTGTAACTTTTGCAGTTTGAGGTGGACGGCAAGAGTAGCACAGATTTGTTTGTTTGTTTGTTTGTTTGTTTTTCCTTTCTTTTTGGAGCCGAGAGTCTTCACTTCTCACCTAAGGAAAGCACTGCCTCTCTTTGGCATATCCAAATTGCCAACACCACTGCCTTTGGGCTTTGGGACCGTCATTAAGACAAGGAAGTGTTACTTGAACA
The DNA here is from genome assembly GCF_016772045.2 of Ovis aries. NCBI lineage: Eukaryota > Metazoa > Chordata > Mammalia > Artiodactyla > Bovidae > Ovis > Ovis aries. Next base: position 8,953,531 of record NC_056066.1, read on the forward strand.
CAAGCACCACGACACAGCAGTACTCCGACAGCCTCGCTGATGGCTGAGGCGGTTACTGAGTGACCGGCAGGTAGGATACATGGAGGATTCGCTCCCCAGGCAGGATGGAGTGAGGCGGCGCTAGCTTTCACCACGCTGCTCAGAATGGAGCACAATTTAAAATTTGTGCATTGTTTACTTCAGGAATTTTCCGTTTAATAATTTCAGACTGCAGTTGACCAGGGGTCACTGAAACTGAGAAAAGCAAAACCACAGATAAGGAGCAGACTGCTATAATTCAAGAATGACAGCTGTTGTTGCTATGTTACCACCTCCCATGTTTAAACACTGAAGAATTCAGGATGCTGTAAAATTGCCTGGCTCTTCAGCACCTTTATCCTGAGCTTTAGAGAGGCAAAAGAGGCTGTTTCATAGCATTCCAGAATGTAATCACTGATCCATCTAGTCCAACTCTGCTCCTTTCATAATTAGAGAAACTGAGGCCCTGAGGGGTATACTCTTGGCTCTTTAATGCGGGATATAAAAATAATATATTGATATTACATTGGAATGAACAGTGACTGTTTGCTGTATACCAAAATATCTTGCATACTCCTAGAGTGAGGTATATCACAGTTTGAGAAATACCCAAGTATGCTTCATCCTGGGGTTAAGAGGATTTTGGTACAACCTACTAGGCTGATAACCAGACATCTAAAGACAAAGAGTGGTACCCTAAGTTTCACCGATACACATTTTCTCATATTTTAACTTCTTTGAAAGTAGGATGCCTCTTTTAGCCCGGGCTGTTTACAGTCAAGCCTGCTTACAGTAAGGTCTTGTTGCTGTACATGCATATGCTTGTCGTCTTCCCAAGGCATTGACTGGACAGTCTTGACCTTCAGCTGCCCAACCAGTTAGGGGGCCAATTAAGGAGGTATGTGTCTTTGATGTTGTCTGAAAACATTTCTTAGTAACAAAGAAGGAGCCAGCTTCCAAAGTTTCAGAGAGGGTGTCATGGGCCTAGAAGGAAAGTTCTGAGTCAGCAGTGGAGCACTTGTGATGGCCTGAGTCAATATCATGTTGAGAGCACAAGGATAAAACTATGGAAAGCTCATGTCTAGAATTCTGTTTTGAAAAGTCATTCAGAAGTACCGGACTCTTCACATGAGGAAAGTTTGAAGAAATTGTAACCAGTTTTTCTCCTTTTTATCTATGCTATAGAGCAAGTTATGACTTAAGAAACAGTTTAAATAAATCCAAAATAGTCATTTCAGTAGGTATAGAATAAAAATCCCAAGTGGTAGGAAAGTGTATTTTCACTGTTACAGAGCTTCTTCTTGTTTTGTGGCACACAAAGTAGAACATAATGGTGTTTCTTACAGTTGACAGCTTCCTCAAGTCAGTGAACAGTGATATATAATCACAGACATTTAAATGAAAGGTGTATTAGGTAGCATGCTTTTGCTTACAAATAATGAAGTACCTAACTAAAACTGACTAAGCGATGAGGAAAGTGTTGACTAAGCAACTGAAAGATTCCAGGGTTGAGAGCACTTTACAGTTAATTCACACGATCAGCTCAGTGATGCCACAACGCCCCATCTCTCCATCCTTGTGACTAAAGGAGGTGTGTGCTACTTACCTTCTTCAGTCATCACCTTCCTGCGGAACTGAGGGTGGAGTCAGACCTACTTAGATCATAAGGCTGCTGTATAAGCAGTAGGTAGATGGCAGTGACCTTGGATAAGGAGGAGAGGAAGAAATTCTCACTTTGTATGAATCAGAGATCAAAGGAAAGCACCCGATGGTTATAATGCTGGCTAAAGGTTCACTGCATTGAGTTTGAGGCACCATTAGGGTCAAAACAAAGGTTGAGGGTATTTCTTTCTTTGCCCTCAAGTTATTGAGACAGAAATTGGAGAAGTGGAAACAGGCATTCAAGAGGATGGGAAGCATAGTCTACAGCCTTGAGGATTTTAGTGTTTCTACAAACGTACTTGAAACCAACGTGCTGGGCTAGAGAAGTATTTTCCAGGTGGAAATCTATAATGCTACAAAAGAAAAATCCTCTCTCACTCTCCAAGTCAAATGAATATTTTTCCCACAAGAGGGAAGTACATGCTGATTTGGGAAAAGAAAAAAAATACTGGCTGGCAGTCAAGTGCTCTGAAGTTTCCGGTTGCTGTAGGTTCGGCCGTGATTAGCATGGAGAAGTCCTTGCTCCTGGGGCTTGCCTGCTGGAAGGGGAGTCTGGAGCCTTACAAAGTGGGCTGATGATGTAAATTCCCCAAGTTCTACAGGTGACTGTAGAATTACATGCACTTTAAAATAAACCAGGCTAAACTGCCGGGATTTTGGTATAATGCAATCTATCATTCTTCCACAGGAGAGGATTTTTGTGGGAGGTGTTTATATTAAATATAACTTTGAAATAAAGAAATCCTATGTTGTTCACTTCTGGTGGCCCCATCAGAAATTTAGTATGGCAAAGAACAAATGTCCTGTGAAACGCTTTGGTTGAGCTCACTTTGCTCCCTCTTTTCTTTCGCTGTTCCTCTCTTTTTCCCATGATAAAAAGTGATCAATTAGGAAATTTATATGGATGAATTGTATGCAAAGTTGCTTTACATACAATGAGCTTTTCCATGATACTGCAATCCCATCTCTGCTTTATCATTGCCTTTGTGTTTAATACAATAATATTATCAACACCATCCTCCATTACACAACTGTGTACCTTCACTTTGAAGGCAACAATGTCATTTTCAGATGAAGCTATTTGTCCTTGTTAAAACAGACAAGACAGCTGGTACATTCAGACTCAATTATTAAGTCGCGTGATTGATTCTGAGAAAGAGCTGGGAGTGAGGCAAATGAAAGTTGCCATTAGTGGTCTGGTGTGCTCTCTCTTCTGCTGAATCTGATGGGAGAATGACTGGTAATACTGGACATAAGAGGGAAGCAGAAGGGAGTGAAGTCAGATCAGTTCCCCCGGAGGCTGACTCTGAGACAGAGTTCAGGGTGCAGGACGTTTACTGAGCTGTGCCTGGGGATCAGCCCCTGGAGAAGACAGGGGAAGGGAGTAACAAGAGGGGGCAGGAGGAAAGGGGTGAGCTGCTGTGTGGCTTGGTGGTGGCTGTGGTGTTGCAGGGTCCTACACTAACTTGAGCCAAGGTGAACCAAGGCCTTTATACTTTGCACTGACTATGGGCCAGGGCATGGCCCCAGTGAGGAGGGCCTCTGCACCTGAGACCATCCTTGAAAAGGTTGACAGTTGAAGGCTGTCTGCAGACAGCCCTGCTGGGGTCTAGGTGCTAGATTCCAGGGCAGTAGTCCTCAGCCAGGGGTGATTTCACCCCCTGTGGAAGTGTGACAATGCCTGGAAATGTTTTTGATTGTCAAGACTGGGAGCCTGCTCCTAGCAAGTGGCTGGAGAGCACAGGGAAGCTGCTATGCATCTCGCCATGCTTGAGGCAGCCCTGAGCAACAAAGCACTGTCTGGTCCCAGATATCAACAGTGCCAAGGTCAGGAACCCTGCGCTAGCACAACAGTGCCTGTGTGCATGCTCGATCATTTCAGTCGTGTCTGACTCTTTGTGACCCCATGGACTGTAGTCCTCCAGGCTCCTTTGTCCATGGGATTCTCCAGGCAAGAGTACTGGAGTGGGTAGCCATTCTCTTCTCCAGGGATCTTTCTGATCCTGGGATTGAACCGGGGTCTCCTATATTTCAGGTGGATTCTTTACCATCTGAGCCCCCAGGGAAGCCCCTAGGGCAATAGATTCCCTGCTTAAAGCAGAGCCTGGTGGTCATTACAGTGGCCGACAGAAGAATCAGCATTAGCTGAGATAGTGCCCCTCATCAGACACAATGCTATGTGTTCTTCATTCCTCCTCATCCTTCCACAAAACCCTCAGGAGAACTTTGAGTTTCCATCTACTGATGAGGAAACAGATGCTCTAAGCAGTTAACTAAACTCTCCGACATGTTGAATGGAAAGGGTGTCCAGTTGGGATTTCTAGCAGACTGGCTTGTGGAAACCATTCTAGTAGCTAGTAGTTTCTGCTTGATGGCTTGATGCAACCATTCTCAAACTTTGTCTGCATGGAGCACAAGATGGATAATGTTTATGTGTTCAGTTTGTTTCCATGGAATACCTGGGGCATCAGCTATAAACTCACCTCTCTCCACCGCATTTAAAAGCACAATGAAACATGAGTAGGCATGGCAAAAGTGATAGGGATGACCCTGAATCTTCTCTGATTTTCTAATTTGTGCTTCTAAGCAGGCCATTCCTGAATGTCAAGTCCTTACTATTAGCAACAAATGACTTATAGGAATCATGCAGTTGATTTACATGCCTATGGAGAAATCTGGTGAATGCCTGTAAAAAAAAACGACAATATTTTCAGGAGAACTTGCTCCATCCTATCTTTTCATGGTTGAGGGTCATGGGACGGATTGAGTAATTCAAGAAAATCCTTCAGATTTACTGGCACCACAACAACTGAAGCAACTTAGCAGCAGCAGCAGCAAGAATTCAAGGAATCAAATAATTAATTCAGTTCATTTAAAAAATAGCTTCTACTCCATCCCAGATTCTGTCCTTTCTTTCATTAGAAACTAGTAGCATTTACTAGTGAAATGAAAAGGAAAAAGTGTTTCACAGACCTATAACTAAGCTCAGTAGAGTCAATTATTAATATTACTGTGTCCAAAACAAATCATGTAAATTGTGACTTTAAATAGAAGATCCAAGCAAACGGAAGAAATATACATTCTTTTAAAATCTCCACCAGAAAATTACTAGAGCTAATCAATGAATATAGTAAAGTTGCAAGATATAAAATCAACACACAGAAATCCTTTGAATTCCTATACACTAATAATGAGAAATAGAAAGAGAAATTAAGGAAACAATTCCATTCCCCACTGTGAAAAGAATAAAATACTTAGGAATATATCTACCTAAAGAAACTAAAGACCCGTATAGATAAAACTATAAAACACTGGTGAAAGAAATCAAAGAGGACACTAATAGATGGAGGAATATACCGTGTTCATGGATCGGAAGAATCAATATAGTGAAAATGAGGATACTACCCAAAGCAATCTACAGATTCAATGCAATCCCTATCAAGCTACCAGTGGTATTTTTCACAGAACTAGAACAAATAATTTCACAATTTGTATGGAAATACAAAAAACCTCGAATAGCCAAAGCAATCTTGAGAAACAAGAATGGAACTGGAGGAATCAACCTGCCTGACTTCAGGCTCTACTACAAAGCCACAGTCATCAAGACAGTATGGTACTGGCACAAAGACAGAAATATAGATCAATGGAACAAAATAGAAAGCCCAGAGATAAATCCACACACCTATGGACACCGTATCTTTGACAAAGGAGGCAAGAATATACAGTGGAGAAAAACAATCTCTTTAACAAGTCGTGCTGGGAAAACTGGTCAACCACTTGTAAAAGAATGAAACTAGAACACTTTCTAACACCATACACAAAAGTAAACTCAAAATGGATTAAAGATCTAAACATAAGACCAGAAATTATAAAACTCCTAGAGGAGAACATAGGTAAAACACTCTCCGACATAAATCACAGCAGGATCCTCTTTGACCCACCTCCCAGAATATTGGAAATAAAAGCAAAAGTAAACAAATGGGACCTCATTAACATTAAAAGCTTCTGCACAACAAAGGAAACTATAAGCAAGGTGAAAAGACAGCCTTCTGAATGGGGAGAAAATAATAGCAAATGAAGCAACTGACAAAGAACTAATCTCAAAAATATACAAGCAACTCCTGCAGCTCAATTCCAGAGAAATAAATGACCCAATCAAAAAATGGGCCAAAGAACTAAATAGACATTTCTCCAAAGAAGACATACAGATGGCTAACAAACACATGAAAAGATGCTCAACATCACTCTTTATCAGAGAAATGCAAATCAAAACCACAATGAGGTACCATTTCACACCAGTCAGAATGGCTGCGATCCAAAAGTCTACAAGCCATAAATGCTGGAGAGGGTGTGGAGAAAAGGGAACCCTCTTACACTGTTGGTGGGAATGCAAACTAGTACAGCCACTATGGAGAACAGTGTGGAGATTCCTTAAAAAACTGGAAATAGAACTGCCTTGTGACCCAGCAGTCCCACTACTGGGTATACACACCGAGGAAACCAGAATTGAAAGAGACACATTAAAAAAAAAAAAGAAAGAAAGAAAGAAAGAGACACGTGTACCCCAGTGTTCATCACAGCACTGTTTATAATGGTCAGGACATGGAAGCAACCTAGATGTCCATCAGCAGACGAATGGATAAGAAAGCTCTGGTACATATACACAATGGAGTATTACTCAGCCATTAAAAAGAATACATTTGAATCAGTTCTAATGAGGTGGATGAAACTGGAGCCTATGATACAGAGTGAAGTAAGCCAGAAAGAAAAACACCAATACAGTATAAGGTGAAGTCACTCAGTCATGTCCAACTCTTTGCGACCCCGTGGACTGTAACCTACTAGGGCTTGTCCATCCATGGGATTCTGCAGGCAAGAATAATGGAGTGGATTGCCATTTCCTTCTCCAGGGGATCTTCCCAACCCAGGGATCGAACCCGGGTCTCCTGCATTGGAGGCAGACGCTTTAACCTCTGAGCCACCTGGGCAGCCAATAGAGTATACTAACGCATATATATGGAATTTAGAAAGATGGTAACAATAACCCTGTATGCAAGACAGCAAAAGATGTATGTAAAAGACAGATCTATAAAACAGTCTTTTGGACTCTGTGGGAGAGGGAGAGGGTGGGATGATTTGGGAGAATGGTATTGAAACACGTATAATATCATACATGAAACGAATCACCAGTCCAGGTTCGATGCATGATACTGGATGCTTGGGGCTGGTGCACTGGGACGACCCAGAGGGATGGTATGGGGAGGGAGGAGGGAAGGGGGTTCATGATGGGGAACACGTGTACACCTGTGGCAGATTCATGTTGATGTATGGTAAAACCAATACAATATTATAGAGTAATTAACCTCCAATTAAGATAAATAAATTTATATTAAAAATAAATAAAATGTTAAGGAAAATAAAATGCAATACACATTTAACCCTGACATAAATTAAAAAGGCTTAAACATTTCATAATGATTGAGCTCAACCATCATATTAGTTATTATAGTCAACAGCGGCTGCAGTTTTTTGAATTTCTAGTGCAATATCAGTCCTTTTTTAAACAATCCTGTCATGAATTCCTGCAGCACACTTCTATATGGTAAATGCTATAATCTGCATTTTTTCTGGGAAAAGACAAAGATGACAGCAACTGGAGCACATTTACATATAGATACATTGGCAGGAGAACATCACCATTCTCAGATCCCCTTCTGTTATTAGAAAGCTCGATTTTGACTTCACACTATTTACATTTATTCATTAACTCTTTTAATCTAACTCTAAGTATTGCTAAATAAAGTACAATGTCTTTTATTGGGCTGCTATAACAAACTACTGGAGAAGGCAATGGCAGCCCACTCCAGTACTCTTGCCTGGAAAATCCCATGGACAGAGGATCCTGGTGGGCTGCAGTCCATGGGGTCGCTAAGAGTCGGGCACGACTAAGCGACTTCACTTTCACTTTTCACTTTCATGCACTGGAGAAGGAAATGGCACCCCACTCCAGTGTTCTTGCCTGGAGAATCCCATGGATGGGGGAGCCTGGTGGGCTGCCATCTATGGGATCGCACAGAGTCGGACACGACTGAAGCAACTTAGCAGCAGCAGTAGCAGCCACAAATTACTAGATGGCTTAAACTCCAGGCGTTCATTTCTCATAGCTGAGAAGTCAAAGATCAGGATGCCAGCTGATATGCTGTTTGGTGCAGGTGCACCCCCTAGTTTGCAGATGGCCATCTTCTCACTGGATTTTCACCTGGTGGAGAGCAGAGCATGCTTGTTCTATTCCTCTTCTTTTAAGAATTCTAATCCCATCATGGAGGCTCAACTGTCATGACCTAATTAACTCCCAAAGGTTCCACCTCCAAATACCATCACGTTAGAGTTTCAGCTTCTACATTTGGGTGGACACGAGCATTCAATCCATAGTGTCTGGTGTAATCAGTGGTTTGCCAGCAATTGTTTTAAAAAATGACTCAAAAAATTAGTGTGTGTGCTAAGTCACTTTCATCATGTCCGATTCTTGTGATCTTACTGACTGCAGCCAGGCTCCTCTGTCCATGAGGATTCTCCAGTCAAGTATACTGGAGTGGGTTGCCATGGCCTCCTCCAGGGAATCTTCTTCCTCCCTAGGCTTTTACATCTCCTGCATTGGCAGGCAGGTTTCTTACCACTAGCACCACCTGGGAAGTCCAAAAATTTAACGTTTCTTCTGTAACTTTATTTTTAAGTTTTACGGATACAAAGAATGTATAGCACACAACTTAAATATAAGAATAGAATATGCTGTTCAGTTGCTAAGCTGTGCCCCACTCTTTGCAACCGTATGAACTGCAGCATGCCAGGCTTCCCTGTCCTTCATGATCTGCCAGTTCAGTTCACTCGCTCAGTCGTGTCTGACCCTTTGCGACTCCATGAACTGCAGCATGCCAGGCCTCCCTGTCCATCACCAACTCCCAGAATTCACTCAGACTCACATCCATCGAGTCAGTGATACCATCCAGCCATCTCATCCTCTGTTGTCCCCTTCTCCTCCTGCCCCCAATCCCTCCCAGCATCAGAGTCTTTTCCAATGAGTCAACTCTTCGCATGAGATGGCCAAAGTACTGGAGTTTCAGCTTTAGCATCATTCCTTCCAAAGAAATCCCAGGGCTGATGTCCTTCAGAATGGACTGGTTGGATCTCCTTGCAGTCCAGGGGACTCTCAAGAGTCTTCTCCAACACCACAGTTCAAAAGCATCAATTCTTTGGTGCTCAGCCTTCTTCGCAGTCCAACTCTTACATCCATACATGACCACTGGAAAAACCATAGCCTTGACTAGACAGACCTTAGTTGGTAAAGGAATGTCTCTGCTTTTGAATATGCTGTCTAGGTTGGTCATAACTTTTCTTCCAAGGGTAAACATCTTTTAATTTCATAGCTGCAGTCATCATCTGCAGTGATTTTGGAGCCCCCCAAAATAAAGTCTGCCACTGTTTCCACTGTTTCCCCATCTATTTCCCATGAAGTGATGGGACCAGATGCCATGATCTTCGTTTTCTGAATGTTGAGCTTTAAGCCAACTTTTTCACTCTCCTCTTTCACTTTCATCAAGAGGCTTTTTAGTTCCTCTTCACTTTCTGCCATAAGGGTGGTGTCATCTGCATATCTGAGGTTATTGATATTTCTCCCAGCAATCTTGATTCCAGCTTGTGTTTCTTCCAGTCCAGCGTTTCTCATGATGTACTCTGCATAGAAGTTAAATAAGCAGGGTGACAATATACAGCCTTGATGTACTCGTTTTCCTATTTGGAACCAGACTGTTGTTCCATGTCCAGTTCTAACTGTTGCTTCCTGACCTGCATACAGATTTCCCAAGAGGCAGGTCAGGTGGTCTGTATTCCCATCTCATTCAGAATTTTCCATAGTTTCTTGGGATCCACACAGTCAAAGGATTTGGCATAGTCAATAAAGCAGAAATAGATGTTTTTTTCTGGAACTTTCTTGGTTTTTGATGATCCAGCAGATTTGGCAATTGGATCTCTGGTTCCTCTGCTGTTTCTAAAACCAGCTTGAACATCAGGAAGTTTACGGTTCATGTATTGCTGAAGCCTGGCTTGGACAATTTTGAGTATTACTTTACTAGCATGTGAGATGAGTACAATTGTGTGGTAGTTTGAGCATTCTTTGGCATTGCCTTTCTTTGGGATTGGAATGAAAACTGACCTTTTCCAGTCCTGTGGCCACTGCTGAGTTTTCCAAATTTGCTGGCATATTGAGTGCAGCACTTTGACTTTGCATTCCAGGATGTCTGGCTCTAGATGAGTGATCACACCATCACGATTATCTGGGTCATGAAGATATATTTTGTACAGTTATTCTCTGTATTCTTGCCACCTCTGCCAGAGTTCACTCAAGTTCATGTTTGTTGAGTCAGAGATGCTGTCTAACAATCTCATCTTCTGCTGCCCTCTTCTCCTCCTGCCTTCAATCTTTCCCATTATCAGGGTCTTTTCCAATGAGTTAGCTCTTTATGTCAGGTGGTCAAACTATTGGAGCTTCAGCTTCAGCATCTGTCCATCCTATGAATATTCAGGGGTGATTTCCTTTAGCATTGACTGGTTTGATCTCCTTCCAGTCTAAGGAGCTCTCAAGAGTCTTCTCCAGTACCACATTTCAAAAGCATTAATTCTTAGAAACTCAACCTTCCTATGATCCCACTCTCACATTTTACATAACTACTGGAAAAACCATGGCTACAGGAACCATTGTCAGCAAAGTGATGTCTCTGCTTATCTGAGGTTGTTGGTATTTCTCCCGGCAATCTTGATTCCAGCTGTGATTCATCCAGCCCTGCATTTCATATGATGTACTCTTCATGTAAGTTAAATGAAGAGGATGACAACATATAGCCTTGCCGTACTCCTTTACCAATTGTGAAACAGTCAGTTGTTCATGTAAGGTTCTAAATGTTCCTTCTTGAATAGAATAGAATATGTGATGCCCTTTATTAGAAATTCTGTATATCCAATTGATTCTTACAGAATCCTTCTGTTAAATTTTATCAAAATTTTATTTCCATAGCCAGCATGTGGTTTCAGTTGACACAAATGAATGTTGGTTGGTATTTTCAGATTTTATGCCACCAACACAATGTCACTTAATACAGAGCTGGGAGAGAATGCCCAGTAGCATACCATACTGGTATACTGTATTTCCACCAGACACATATAATAGACATGGTCATCTCAATAGCGAAGGTAATAGTAAAATGTGGCAAATACTTAGGACTTGAAGATGAATGATTGTTTCTTTTCGATATGACTTAGTTCATTGTAGGCTTATGTGATATAATTCCTTGTAACTATGTTTAACAATTGGTTCCCAAGATTCTTGGTAATTTGACCCTTGGCTCTTGTGAGCTGGAATAATTGCTGGTAAAGAAAATTTAATCAAATATACCATTTCCACAATATCTCCTACTTCACCTGAGTAGAGTTCAGAGCTCAGAGTATGTAAGTAGAGGGCATCCCATTATCAAGCAAAATAAATGTTGAAATAGATGTTGTTGGGTTTGGGGAGAGCCGGGCCTTTAAAATTTATTCTGTTTTTGTGGTTTATTCACAGGCATTTCCCTGTATCTCAACAGGCATTTATGGTAAGTGACCTATGTTTTGGTAATGTTTACATTTCTTTATTTTGTTGTTAAAGTCAAGGTTAACAGGAAACATCAGAGGTTCTCTGATGGATGCAGTTTGCTGTCATTTAAAGAGACTCAAACGGAGGTCAAATTCTTTGAGGAATCTGAAGAGGCTATTTGGATATTTTGGGTGTTCCTGAATTTAGTTGTATTGCATACCAGGTGCAATAATTAGGTGCACTGTGGCTTAATGTCTTTTGTTATGTAAAAATGTTTACTCTCCTATGATCTGACCTCTAATAGTGTTTTCGTTAATTAAGTCATATTTTTTCTGTTAGATGAGTCATAATACATATAAAATCTAACATTACCATTTTTTGTTGTGAATTGCAAAATTATAGAAGCATTAAAATGCACACACATGCATATATCTATATATTTAATTTAAAAGATGTGATTGGTAATATAAACACACATTTTTGATTAGAGGAAGATTTTATTTTTCTGGTGTCAATAGATTGTTTTAAGTAGCAGCTGCTTTACTTAGAGTGGAAGCAAAATGTTTTTTATAACCTCTTGTTTGCATCAGCCTAAAATTCTTTCACCTACAATGGCATTCCCATATACTTTTTCCTCAACTCATTAATGAATCCATTTCACAATATTCAGGTAAAACAGAGTTTGTCATTTTAGAGTTTTCTGGTCAAGCAAATAAGATTATGACTTTTCTGAGCTCAAGCTTCTCACGTGGAGACTTTTAAGTGAAAAATAAAATACATGCAGATGTAAAGAACTATTTTAAATTTGTTACTACAGGAAAGGATAGCTAAAGTGTTGTCAAAGGCAGGAGACTTCTTCCTCTTAAGGTGGTATTTTTAATATGTATTTGGCTGCATCCGGTTTTAGTCGCATCATATGGGATCTTTGAAGCACCTGGTCTCTCTAGTTGTAGCACTTGGGCTCAGATGCCCTGCAGCATGTCGAATCTCAGTTCCTCAGCCAGGGACTGAACTCACATTCTCTGCAGTGCAAGGCAGATTCTTAACCGCTGGACCACTAGGGAAGTCCCCAAGGTGGTTTTTTTGTTTGTTTGTTTGTTTGTTTTTAAGATTTCAGTGAAAATAAAGTGGAAAATATAGGCCTAAATTAAATTAAATGGGAAAATTGGTGACATTATTTAAAAATCGAAGGCATGCTTCTCCCCTCTCTCCACCCCCCCACCCCGACTCCCCTGCTCTGGATTCCACTACAGCCTATCTTGGGGGAAATACAATGGACACTGGGCTGGTGAGCTAAGGCTGGACCATCTGCACTATCACGCAATCAGTGCCACTCTTTCTGCTTCACAGGTGCCCAGTTATAACTCACTGATACGTTTGCTTAAAAGAAGCATTACATGCAACATTTTACCCAGATCTTCATGTTACCTTGTCTAAAGGCAAATCAGACTCCACCACAGAAATGATTCTGATTTTGAGGATATTCTCACATGATGGTCTTGATTTTCCTTGACCAACAAACAAACAAACAAACAAACAAAAAACAAAACAAAAAAACAAACAAACGAAAACCCCAGGGCCCCAGACAATAGTATGTCATATTGCCGATGTCTGTTTTACCTCTGAGAATCTGATGGTAGTGTTCAAAGACCTTTGGAAGCTGAATTTAACAGCTAATACACTAAAAAGGAGGGAGGTGGTGGGGAAAGAAACAGAAAAGTAAAGGAAGATGAGCACGAACACTAAAAGGAAAGGCTCGAAAAAGGGCGGTAAAAAGGAACCAAAGTTAACGTGGCCCTTGATGAACTGTGATCCCTGAAGGACAGGGATTTCTCTCCCTAGAGCATCGTGGCTCAGGGTACAGTAACTAGATCAGTGCTACCCTATGTTGGTGGCAGGGAGTGCTGAAGACTTGAGAAGGGCACTGAGAGGGAGTCACAGTCACTGGCTTAGAGGCTGCGCCACAGGCGCTCAGTTTTCACAGCACCAGGTCAAAGAAAATGATTTTCAAGTCCTGGCTACTCATCTCTTTTCCTGTCTAGTGTTGGAGTAAATTTCAAAGTGAAGCTGAAACCTGCAAGTCAGATGCTGTGTTGTCTTTCATTTGTTGCACTTGAGCTTTAGACCCAGACTTACTTTCAGCTTCATGAGATCTTTAGTAACATGTAGATTACTCCAGGTCTCTTTACTTTCTAAACCATTTAGCATTTTGTAAACTTGGAAATTATGTTATGTGTCCCTTGTGAAACTGTAGCTTTCTAATCAGTCCTTGATTTTCTCCTAAGTACTCATAGTTTATGGATCAGTTGTTTTCTTGCTCTTTTTCAGAACTTAGTTCTGGCTCCTCCATTATCTAGATCAATTTTACTTTTACCTTTACTTATTGGCATTTGAAAGAATACTTTATTTGAAGAAAGTGATCCACAGCTAAAAAGGAAAAGAAAATTAAGAGCAAAACAAAAAAACAAAACAAAAACACACCACACACACTTGTATAGGTTGAAGCTTGATCTATGAGATGTCTTCCTTGAATATTCCGACTCTTGATGGACATTACATCTTTGAAACTTTTCAGCAATTGTAGTCTGGACAATTAATAATTGCCAGTTCATATTGTTCCATAGATTTTTAAAAATCTACTCTATGTTTGTAGCCTATCTGGAGCTTTCTCGTGAGTAGGGATTCACTTGTGCATCTTCTACACATGTCTAGTATCTAGCATGGTATCTCCTGGAGAAGCTCAGGAAATACTGCTACTCGATTACAACAATGATGTTTATAACTCTAATTGATGACTAACCAGTGATACTAGAAGAAGAATTATTGATTGGCAACATAACATGTAGAGAAACTACCTAGTTGGTATTTTCTTAAGTGGACAAACATCTCCATTTTAAGAGAAACAAATTTGCTTAAAAAGCATTCTCAAACTGGGAATGATATCTTTAGGCATAGCAGTGTCCATCTTCACAAGGAAAAATGAAAACTCAAGAACTTGCTTAGTTAGAAACCAAGCGATCTGTGTGTGTGTATACACAAATACAACCCCCTCAAAAAAAAAAACATTGTGGTCTTTTTGGAGGGGGTTGTATTTGTATAACTGATTCACTTTACTGGTACACCTGAAATTAACACAATACTGTAAATCAACTCTATTCCAATAATTTTATTTTTAAAGGAAAGAAAACCAAGACAAATACAGCACTCTATTTCACTTAAAAACAACAACAGCAAAAAAATCTTTGCTGTTTATCATGGCCCATCGAATGATGGTATCTCAGGGAGGTACTCACTGCTCTTAGACCCCATCCTGACTTTTCCCGACATGCCCTAGTCCCAGCCCACCACCCCATGGTAATTTCTCAGACACCCGTTTGCTTTGGATTAACCTTCACTTTTAGGTTTATGGACCCCAAACTCAATGTAACTCTAATTCTTCTATTAGAACAAAATTACTAACTATGGTAGAGCCTTCTTTGGAAGGGTTTGAGTTATTTAATTGCCAAGGTGATCTCATACAGGGCAATTTCAACAGTAAGCATCCCCAGTTTGTGGAAACCTAGACATAATCTCCACATTCAAAGCATGTCTGGAGGATCCAGGCTTTGAACCGCTGGAGACCCCGGCAGAAACCTTTCCTCTTTTACCCTCTCCTCAATCCCCCACCTTTTGGAGATGAAACCAGCTGCCTCTTTTGGCAAGACACAGACTGACAACTCTCTACCATGCGATTGAACCTGATTTAAGAGAAAAACCTAATGGGAGCAGGCCCTGCTTACTTTGAAGTTTCCCTGGATGAGGAGCTAGACTTTTCCACTTTGATTTTCAGCCAGTGCCATTGCTGCCCCCCATGTAATGCTTCCAGCCTGGTTCCACGGGGCACCAGACCGCCTGCTTACACTCAGGATGAAAAGCCACATTTGGTAAAACACTGAACAAGACTTGTGTTAGTTTTGGAAAAACAGATCCAGATGAGACTTCCAGGGGCTCTAAACTCCCAGATCCTAGTTAAAGGTTTGATTTGGCCGCTAAGCCTGTCTCAGAGGGATAGATTTGAGCTTTCCTGATGGACATTTCAGATCCTGTGCGTGCCTTCTGCCCTTTGAGCCCAACTTGGATACTCTGGTGCTAATAAGTTTAACACAAGAGGCTAGACGTGATCCATAGCAATGGAATTTTTACTGAGAAGTGGGCAGTGAAAATAATTTTTATCCATTTTATGAGAGTCAATATAGTTAACAGAAATGAAGTCCAGGTGGAAAAGTATATCCTTTGAGTAACTGAAAAAATATTCTCTGTGGAGAAAAAAAAAAAAAACAAAAAACAAAAAACACAAGACTTGAATCTTCCTTTCCAGGTACAAGATGGTGTTTTTAGAAAGGAAGGGATTTCAGACATTGAGTTATTGGCTGGAAGTCTGGTGAAAAACTTTAAGCACAGCATAATTTAGTGAAAGCAGCTCCCATATTTATTCATACGGCTTCTGTTATCAACGTGGAAGGTCTGTTTCTACCAAATCACCTGGTCTCCCTCTGCTTTCCATGACATGCTGCCAGAACTCAACTTGCTAATTGAATCCCTCATTTGCATTCGAGTTTGCTCTTCTGCTTTTAAGTGGTAAAAAAGGAGATGGACACGACGTTTCACTAACCTTATATCTACTTGGCAAATATTTTTTATCACTACATCTGTCTACATTCACAGACATGACTTGGAAAGAAACCAGGGCATTCTCCAAAGGCAATGCTAAAGGGCATGCCCTCTGTCAGCTCTAAATGCTGACAGATTTCAGAGGGTGTGACAACCATGGCTGGACAGTTCGGGGCTTGCGGGAAGACTTATCTTATGTAATACATTTGGAAACCAGAGCAAAATTGACAAAAATGTGTGTCCCTCCCTTTCATCCCCCTGACAGCTCCCCTCCTTCCTCTGGCTTTCTTCTTTTCCCTTTGATATTTCCATTTGCTTTGAAAACTTTCTTTCAGGTGGGCTAATGGTGACTCTTACTCTCTCTCATAAATTGCCTTCTATGACATCCTGTGTTTTTTTTGTCCTGGACACATCATTCCCACTCTAGGAAGTGTTACTGTTCTTGGTAATCCTTGAGTTAATTGCTGGCCCTCAAAGCAAAGTAACATTGGAGTCAGGGTAACTTGCTTCCCTTCGGGAAAATGCAGTGCTGGGGCTGCGCTCATCTTAATTCTATCACATTTGAATAATATTTCATGAACTGATCCTTAGGAAGCACTGGAGGAAGTTTAACAGATAACTCAATTATCCCTATTAAATTGTTTCTAATCCTCTGAGGCCTTATCATCTGAATAGACAGTTCTAGAAAATTCACTCAAACATGTACACATTTATACATTCATCCCATAAAATGTGGTACAAACTCCTCTTTTACTCTCTCATACTGTGGAGTCTTTAATAATAATAATAAAAGATATAAATGAAGAAACCAAAGCTTCTACTTTTGCTCTGAAAAATAGTTTCAATCATCCAGCAACAAAATATGCCAAAATATACCTAAAAATAACAGTGAGACCCACGGGCAGGATTCCCTCAGGGGATCTACCGAAAGAAATGAAAATCCTGGAAACCTAGCTTTGTGGTACTGAGGAAACCAGTGTCATTCTCCCTGGTGTTCTGTTCAAATTGAACAATTTTAGGACTTAATTAAAAGATTAAGTGTTTCAAAAAGTAATAAAAATTACAACTTTATTATTGTTCCTGAGGTCTGACTATCTACCCCTTGCAACTATGTCAAGGTAAAATTTTGTCTCAGGACTAGAAAGCAGAAATGAATTCCAAGCCACCTCATCCTTAGAAGCTGCCATTTATTATTATGTTGCATGTTAAAAATGGCTTTTCTTATAGAAGTAATAAAACAGTAAGCCTTTTAAGGAAATAGGGAAACCACTTCAGTAAATTACAAAGTCTATCCATTTAGTAGGAACCCTGGGGATACCTTTCAGCCATGTTAAAAATGGGAGCACTAATAAGATGCTCTCCTGAAGAATTTCCTAAGAATGGGTCACATTTTCCATTTGATCAGTAGAATAATTTCCATGTGCTTGCTCATTATTCTCATCCAGTCTGAATGACACTCCTTTTATTTGCTCCTTATACATACTTGTATCTAAAGAGTGACTTTAAATAAACATAGCTCAGCTCTCTTTAGAAAGGAATTCAAAATATTTCTGACAGCTCTTAGAGAAGTCAAGTATATTTAGCTCTTTAGGACAATGATTTTCATGTCAAATCCTTTTTAGTCAATGATTCTATTTTTAAAAATCATCCTGAGCTGCATCTGAATGAGACCATATTAGTTAGGGTAAAGCTAAGCTTCTGTAACAATGAGAATCCAAAATAGAGTGTCTTAGTATATATAGATGCTGATTTATTTCTATGCTAATAATTCCTAAGAGAGCATTCTGGTTAGGGAGGATTTGTTCCACGCTATCATTCAAGGTGCCATTAATCTGTTATGGTATTAAGTAGCTGTTCTGCCTTTCATTAGGCATTGTTCTCGGGTAGTTATCTTTCTTGGTTCTAGGAAAATAAACAAGTAGGATGGGCACGCACCCTATTCTACAGTCCCTGGATTCACAGTAGCACTTTTCAATTCTATCTTTCTTTTATTGGAGAGAAATTGGTCTTGTGACCAACCTAACTGCAAAAGAGATTGGAAATTCAAATATAACTTGAATTCTATGTGTCTGACTACAATTCTTTCATGTAGCAAGAAGAAAGCATTAAATCATAATGGCCTTCGGGATATTATCACTCAAGGGGGGAAGAAGACCAAATTAAATCAGACAGGTCACTCATAGGTAAATTAGTTACGGAGTGGTTTGATTCTACTCAGAATCAGTAAATATTTGAATGTTTATAGCCTCTATTTGGTAAGAATAGTTAATGGTTTTGATAGTGTCTACTTTATTAAGATGCGTTTATAATCCCAAATCCTGAAAAATTTGAAAGTATGGAATTCCTAAGGCATCAGTACAGTGACTTATTATTAGTTGTCAGCCAGTATATTTAGACCTTTAGATCTTACATCAGTTGTGTTTTTTTGTACTGTACTTCTTCCAAAATTTACAGACATATCAGTGGAAACTAAAATCAACATATTGAGAATGAATAAATGCATCATTCTTTACATTCCTAATTCTTGCCCATTTCCATAGAAACCCTTGGAGGAATCAATTATAGTTTGTTTCTGTAACACCTTAAGCTCCTGAGGCTATATCCATCTATAAACATATCAGAGATCCTGAGCAGATATAGATCAGCATCTTGTGTACCAAAAACTCTAGAGAAATGTGACTTTAGAGAAGAGTCTGATCATAGTAGGGTGAAAATATAACCAACAGACAGATGTTGAGAGAGGAAGAAGGACAGACAGAAAGAAAGAGACAGAGAGAGAATGATAATATGAATATGAATCTAAACCTCCTTAGCAGTCAAAGTAAGTTTCCTTAGACTCTTAAGAACTGAAAAAAATCTATTTTTTTAAATACCTTGTCTCTCTTTTCAGCTGTGGTCAATAGGGAGAGTTTCCTGCAAGTGATTGAAAATTAAATTGAAATTAATAAAATCAACATGAAATTACCTTACATGTTGTCTATTTGTCACCCAGAATTTATTTCAAAATGAGGCTTCTCTGTCCATGGGATTTTCCAGGCAAGAATACTGGAGTGGGTTACCATTTCCTTCTCCAGGGGATCTTCCCGACCCAGGGATCAAACCTGGGTCTCCTGCATTGGAAGCAGGCACTTTAACCTCTGAGCCACCAGGGAAGCCCATTAAATGAATGTAGCTTCACCTAAACATTCCAAGAATCTCTCTAAGCAACTAAATTGTTGATAAAACTAATTTTCTATTTACTCAAGACTTTTATGCTGTTGAGACAGCTTATGCAACTGGGCTCTAAGTTCTGTGCTTCCAGAGCTGGATGTAGAGTGGTTCTTAATAAATATTTTCTTAATTAACAACTACAAATTAATTAGATCCTCAAAAATATTAGCAAATCAAATTTAAAAAAAGAATTAGATTCCATGATAAGTGGGACTTAGATATGCAGGCCTGGTTAAATGAAGTTAATCTATTACATCACCAGACTATGAAAGAAACAGCATGTAATTATCAATGAATTCAGAAATAGCTTTTGACAAGATCCAACACACATTTATGATAAAAACAAAAACCCTTAGTAAACTACTAGGGCTAGTAGCTAACTTCCACAACTTGACAAAGACTATCTACAAAAACCTATAGCTAATGCCATACTTAATGGTGAGAAACTCAAAGCTTTCTTACTAAGATCAAGTGCAAGTCAAGGATATTCCTTCTCACCACTTCTTTTTAGCATCATAGTGTAAGTCCTTGCTATGAAGAGGAAATAAAAGGCATATAGATTGGGAAGGAAGACATAAAGCTGTCTTTATCTGGAAACAACATGATCATCTTTGTAGAAAATAAAAAAGAACTGACCCCCAAAAAATCATCCTGGAACCAATAGGCAATTATAGCAAGATTGTAGAGTAATGGTTAGTATAAATGCTTCAATTTATACAAATAAATACATAAAGAAATATCCCATGCTCATGGATAGGAAGATTCAATATTCCAAAAACATCAGCTCTTCCCAACTTGATGTATAGGTTCAATGTGATTCCAATTTAAATCCCAGAAAGTTATTTAATAAATATTGGGAAGTTGATTCTAAAGTTTATATGGAGAGGAAAAGACCTAGACTAGCCAACACAGTATTGAAGGAAAAGAGCAAAGTTAAAGGACTAACAGTACCTAACTTCAAGAATTATTTAAAGCTATAATAATCAAGACAGTGTGGAATTGGTGAAAAATAGATCCATAGAATAGAGACCTTAGAGACAGACCCATGTAAATGTAGTCAAATGTTGCTTGAAAACTGAATATGCACATACAAAAAAATAATAATAGTTTAGACACAGATCTTACACCCTTCTCCCAAATGAACCCCAAATAAATCATAGGCCTAAATGTGAACTGCAAAACTATAAAAGTCCTAGAAGACAATATAGATGAAAACCTAGATAACCTTGAGTATGGTGATGCCTTTATAAATACTATACCAAAGATATGATCCAGAAGGAAAATTTTCATAATTTGGACTTAATTAAAATTGAAAACATGTGCTCTATGAATGGCAAAGAGAATTAAAAGACAAGCCACAGACTGGGAGAAAATATTTCTAAAAGATGCATTTTATAATGGATTGTTATTCAAAATATACAAAGTATTTTTAAAGCTCAACAATAAAAATGAACAACCCAATGAAAAAGTAGGACAAAAACCTTAATAGACTTTTCATAAAAGAAGATACACAGATGGCAAATAAGCATATGGAAATATATTCTGAATCATATGTCATCAGGGAATTGTGAATTAAAATAACCCTGAAATACTACCACACTCCTATTAA
This sequence comes from Ovis aries, assembly GCF_016772045.2. Classification (NCBI taxonomy): domain Eukaryota; kingdom Metazoa; phylum Chordata; class Mammalia; order Artiodactyla; family Bovidae; genus Ovis; species Ovis aries. Next base: position 8,974,302 of record NC_056066.1, read on the forward strand.
AATGGCCCAAATCTGGAACATTGACGACATCAAATGCTGGTGAGGGTGTGGAGCAATAGAAACTCTCATTGCTGATGGGCATGCAAAATGGTATAGCCACGTTGGAAGATAATTCGATAGTTTCTTGTGAGGTTTCTTACTATAGTTTCTTTTTAAATATAGTCTTACCATGTGATCCAGCAGTTGTGCTCCTTGGTATTTATGCAAAGGTGATGAAAATTTCTATCCACACTAAAATATGCACACCTGTTTAGAGCAGCTTTGTTCATAATTGCCAAAATTTGGAAGCAGTCAAAATGCCGTTCTGTCAGTGAATAGGTAAATAAACTGTAGCAGATTAAGACAGAAAAAATATTATTCACTAAAAAGTGTAATAGTATTTGCTAAAAAGAAATGAGCAATCAAACCATGGAAGAACACAGGAAATTTTCAAATTCTTATTACTAAGTGAAGAAGCTGGTCTTCTGGCCTCATATTGGAATCATACTATATGATTCCAACTATACCACTGTCGAGAAAAGTAGATAACTACAGATACAGTAAAAAAAAAGATCAATGTTTGCCAGGGTTTTAGTTGCAAGAGAGATAAATAGGCAGAGCACAGAGGATTTTTAGGGCAGTGAAAATACTTGTTGATACTACAGTGATTCATGTATGTCATTACACTCTAGTCCAAACCTGCAGAATGTAAAAATGTGAAGAGGGGACCCTAAGGTAAAGTATGGACTTTGAGTAATTATGATATGTCACTGTGAGTTCATCTTTTGTAACAAATGTATCACTCTAGCGTCTGATGTTGACAATGGGGAAGGCCCCGCATGTCTGGGGCTAGGGAGGAGTATCTGAGAAATCTCTGTACTTTCCTCTCAGTTTTGTTGTAAACCTAATGAGGTGGATGAACCTAGAGGCTATTGTACAGAGTGAAGTAAGTCAGAAAGAGCAAGATAAATGTTGTATACTGATGTATATATGTATGGAATCTAGAAAAATGGTACTGAAGAATTTATTTGCAGGACAGCAGTGGAGAAAGAGACATAGAGAATAGACTTATGGACATGGGGAGAGGGGAGATGTATGGAGAGAGTAACATGGAAACTTGCATTACCATATGTAAAACAGATAGCCAATGGGAATTTGCTGTTGGCTCTGGAAACTCAAACAGGGGCTCTGTATCAATCCAGAGGGGTGAGATGGGGAGGGATCTGGGAGGGAGATTCAAAAGGGAGGGGATATATATGTACCTATGGCTGATTCATATTGAGGTTTGACAGAAAACAATAAAATTCTGTAAAGCAATTATCCTTCAATTAAAAAATAAATAAATTTAGAGAAAAGAATGGCATTATACATGAATGAATGAATGAATGTATAATGGGAAATCCAATGTTAGGAAACCAGACTCTGAATTCAATAGTCATTGAGATCGATCACACCCTCATTTCTATTTTCTTACGTATTGAAAGGAGTGATTTCACTTAGACTTCTGAGAGGCTAACAGAAGAGTCAGTTAATAATAACAGAGACCAATCTTTTATTTGCAGTTCATTTTAAGCATTTCTATTAAAATATAGTTTACATGATATAAAACCCTTCCTTTCAAGATGATTTTAGTAGATTCACAAAACTATGTAACCATCATCATCTGATTTTAATAAATGTTCACCATCCCCTGAAGAGACTTCATATAAGATGTTATTCCATAGCCCCTCGTCCCCAACTTTAGGCAAACAATCATCTACTCTTGGTATCTATAGATTTACTTGTTCTGGATATATTTCCTATAAATGAAATCATAAAATATATGATCTTTTGTGACTACCTTCTAGCATAATGCATTCGAACTCCATCCATGTTGCAGCATGATTCAGTAATTTATTCCTTTTCATTAATATTCTGTTATATGAATGTACCTCATTTTGTTTATCCATTTGTCAGTTCATAGATATATGTATTTGGTATTACTTTTTTACTATCATGAGCAATGTTTATAGGCAATTACTTAAGTATAATTATATATCTAAATATATAAATTATAACATATAGTGGTGTTATCTAGTTTTTTAAATTTCTAATTGAATAACAGATTCTTTAAATTCTGCAGTGCTTTACAATTTTCAAAAGTTTCACTCACACGGTTAGTTAGTTCAGTTGCTCAGGCGTGTCTGACTCTGCGACCCCATGAATCGCAGCATGCCAGGCCTGCCTGTCCATCACCAACTCCTGGAGTTCACTCAGACTCATGTCCATCGAGTCCGTGATGCCATCCAGCCATCTCATCCTCTATCGTCCCCTTCTCCTCCTGCCCCAATCCCTCCCAGCATCAGAGTCTTTTCCAATGAGTCAACTCTTTGCATGAGGTGGCCAAAGTATTGGAACTTCAGCTTCAGCATCATTCCTTCCAAAGAACACCCAGGACTGATATCCTCTAGAATGGACTGGTTGGATCTCCTTGCAGTCCAAGGGACTCTCAAAAGTCTTTTCTAATATCACAGTTCAAATGCATCCATTCATCGGTGCTCAGCCTTCTTCACAGTCCAACTCTCACATCCATACATGAACACTGGAAAAACCATAGCGTTGACTAGACAGACGTTTGTTGGCAAAGTAATGTCTCTACTTTTGAATATACTATCTAGGTTGGTCATAACTTTCCTTCCAAGGAGTAAGCGTCTTTTACTTTCATGGCTGCAGTCACCATCTGCAGTGATTTTGGAGCCCAAAAAAGTAAAGTCTGACACTGTTTCCACTGTTTCCCCATCTATTTCCCATGAAATGATGGGACCAGATGCCATGATCTTCGCTTTCTGAATGTTGAGCTTTAAGCCAACTTTTTCACTCTCCTCTTTTACTTTCATCAAGAGGCTTTTTAGTTCCTCTTCACTTTCTGCCATAAGGGTGGTGTCATCTGCATGTCTGAGGTTATTGATAATTCTCCCGGCAATCTTGATTCCAGCTTGTGCTTCTTCCAGCCCAGGGTTCTCATGATGTACTCTGCATATAAGTTAAATAAGCAGGGTTACAATATACAGCCTTGATGTACTCCTTTTCCTATTTGGAACCAGTCTGTTGTTCCATGTCCAGTTCTAACTGTTGCTTCTTGACCTGCATATAGGTTTCTCAAGAGGCAGGTCAGGTGGTCTGGTATTCCCATTTCTTGAAGAATTTTCCACAGTTTGTTGTGATCCACACAATCAAAGGCTTTGGCATAGTCAATAAAGCAGAAATAGATGTTTTTCTGGAACTCTCTTGCTTTTTCCATGATCCAGCGGATGTTGGCAATTTGATCTCTGGTTCCTCTGCCTTTTCTAAAACCAGCTTGAACATCTGGAAGTTCACGGTTCACATATTGTTGAAGCCTGGCTTGGAGAATTTTGAGCATTACTTTACTAGCATGTGAAATGAGTGCAATTGTGTGGTAGTTTGAGCATTCTTTGGCATTGCCTTTCTTTGGGACTGGAATGAAAACTGACCTTTTCCAGTCCTGTGGCCAGTGCTGAGTTTTCCAAATTTGCTGGCATATTGAGTGCAGCACTTTCACTGCATCATCTTTCAGGATTTGAAATAGCTCCACTGGAATTCCATCACCTCCACTAGCTTTGTTTGTAGTGATGCTTCCTAAGGCCATGACTTCGCATTCCAAGATGTCTGGCTGTAAATGAGTGGTCATACCTTTGTGGTTATCTGGGTCATGAAGATCTTTTTTGTACAGTTCTTCTGTGTATTTTTGCCACCTCTTCTTAATATCTTCTGCTTGTGTTAGGTCCATACCATTTCTGTCCTTTATCGAGCCCATCTTTTCATGAAATGTTCCCTTGGTATCTCTAATTTTCTTGAAGAAATCTCTAGTCTTTCCCATTCTGTTGTTTGCCTCTATTTCTTTGCATTGATCGCACATGGTATCCTATCCTGATAACCCCTATTCCCCACTACCCACTTTCCTCTCCCCACTGGTAAACAGTGCTGCTGCTGCTGCTAAGTGCTTCAGTCATGTCCGACTGTGTGACCCCATAGACGGCAGCCTACCAGGCTTCCCCATCCCTGGGATTCTCCAGGCAAGAATGCTGGAATGGGTTGCCATTTCCTTCTCCAATCCATGAAAGTAAAAAATGAAACTTTCACTTTCACTGGTAACTACTAGTTTTCTCTAAATATGTGCATCTGCTTATTTTCCATCCTGTTCACTATTTTTTATTTATCTCGATTCTACATATAAGTGATATCATACAGTATCTGCCTTTCTCTGCCTAATTCACTTAGCAAATGCCCTCCAAGTCAATTTAGGTTGCTGCAAATGCCAAAATTTCCATTGTGTGTGTGTGTGTGTGTGTGTGTATCACATCTTCTTTATCTGTTCATCTGTTGATGGAGACTTAGATTGCTTCCATACCTTGCAGTTGTAAATAATGCTGTGAGCACTGGGATGCCTGTATCTTTTCAAATTAATGTTTTGGGGTTTTTTCAGATATATACCCAGGAGTAGCATTGCTACCTCACATGGTAGTTCTGCTTTTAGTTTTTGATAGCCATGCTGACAGGTGTGAAGTGTTATATCGCTGTGGCTTTGGTCTACATTTCTCTGAGCACTGCTTGTGTTGTGCATCTTTCCATGCCCCTGTTGGCTATCTGCATTTCCTCTTTGGGAAAATGGCTATTTATGTACATTGGATGTTAACCTCATATCAGGAATGTCATTTGCAAATGTTTTTTCCAATTCAGTAGGTTGTCTTTTTGTTTTGTCAATGATTTCGTTTTCTGTGAAGAAGCTTTTTACATTTACTTAAGTCCCATTTGTGTATTTTTGCTTGTTTCCTTTGCTTTAGGGGAGAGATCCAAAATAATATTTCTGTGACTTATGTCAAAGAATATTCTGCCTATATTTTCCTCTAGTTTTATAATATCTGACATTATACATTTAGATCTTTTATATATTTTGAGTTTATTTTTAATCATCTAGTATTTTTAATCATCCTGAAACACTTAATTCTTTGGCTGCCCACTTTTTCTCAAGCCCCTTCATGGCTACCTTTTATCATGATTCTGGTGTCCTGCTGCCTGGAGGATGATAAACATTTCTTGGAGCATGGTCTGCATCACTGTGTGTGATCATTCTTTGAGTTATCTCTGCCTCGGAGCTCACTTAGAGTACAAACGGATCTGGAGTAGGAGGGCATATATCAAAGTGGCTGTGGATCCAGGTTTCAGGATCACACAGGCCTAGGTTAAAATTCTGAGTCTGTCATAACCATGTGTCCAGGCAAATTACTCTCTCTGGGTTTCAGTAACTTCAGTTGTCAAATGGGAATAACAATGCCAATAACATGGGGTTGTTCTAAGATTAAATTGTTGTGTTCAGTTGCTCAGTCATGCCCTGCTTTTTGCAACCCCATAGACTGTAGCCTGCCAGCTCCTCTGTCCATGGAATTCTTCAGGCAAGAACACTTGAGCAGGTTGCCATTTCCTACTCCAGAGGATCCTCTCAACCCAGGGATTGACCCTGTGTCTCCTGCATTGGCAGGTGGATTCTTTACCACTGTGACTCCTGGGAAGAATTAAATTAAATGTATGGATGTGAGAGTTTGACCATAAAGAAAGCTGAGTACCGAAGAATTGATGCTTTTGAACTGTGGTGTTGGAGAAGACTCAGAGAGTTCCTTGAACTGCAAGATCAAACCAGTCCATCCTAAAGGAGATCAGTCCTGAATATTCATTGGAAGGACTGATGCTGAAGCTGAAATTTCAATACTTTGGCTACCTGATGCAAAGAACTGATTCTTGGAAAAGACCCTGATGCTGGGAAAGATTGAAGGCAGGAGGAGAAGGGAATGACAGAGGATGAGATGGTTGAATGGCATCATCAACTCGATGGACATGAGTGTGAGCAAGCTCTGGGTGTTGGTGATGGACAGGGAAGCAGCCTGGTGTGCTGCAGTCCATGGGGTCATAAAGAGTCGGACACAACTGAGCAACAGAACTGACTGAGATAATACATTAAAATGGTACCAGATACATAAAGGTAATGGGTTTCCCAGATGGTTCCTTGGTAAAGAATCCACCTGTCAATGCAAGAGACGGATCAGGAAGATTCCCTGGAGGAGGTAATGGCAATCCATTCCAGTATTCTTGCTGGGATAATTCCATGGACAAAAGAGTCTGGCAGGCCACAGTCCATGGGGTCTGCAAAGATTGAATTGACATAAAGATAAACGTTTTTTCAATTAGTATTATTTTTATTATTTAATAGTAATTTTATTATTGGTATAAGTATTATTCTCCCACTAGAGTCTGAGTTCCTCAAGGATAGGAGCTTTGAGTGTTATTCACTCCTATCACCTAGACTCTAGAAGAGTATCTACACTATTGAACAAGTAATTTACTTTTTTTACTGATTAAATTTATTTTTAAGTAATTCATTGTATTAAGGTTTTACTTAGACTGAATGACACCAGGAAGCAGGCTTATTGTCTGAATCACCTCACTGCCTATTGAGTTCTTTATGCTGCTTCTCTGAAGGCCAGTGGTTGTCTCTTTGCCCCCACTGAGGTGGTCCTATGGTTAAGCCTCATGAGTTCAGCCACATGGAAATGAAACTTGCTTTTAATATCATGGCATACTTTCTATATCACACCTACCCATAACCACTGTAGCCTAATGATTAAAAAATAAGTCAACTTGCTTCATCAGTTTCAAGTTCACAACAGTTTATCTAAACCTAAGGATGACAACATTTAACAAAATGTTTAGATAAACTGTTGTGAACTTGAAACTTGAAACTGATGAAGCAAGTTGACTTATTTTTTAATCATTAGGCTACAGTGGTTATGGGTAGGTGCGATATAGAAAGTCTGCCATGATATTACCAGCAAGTTTCATGTATATATATATATATATATATATATATATATATATATAAGACAGGCAAAATAATGACAGTTATTTGTGGCTTCAAAAGTGAAATTTCACATTGTAAGACAGCATATTCTGATGGTCAAAACTAAATCGAGTTCTGTAAAGCAACATTCAAATGCTTTCCTCATGGGAAACCTTGAGGAGTAGACAACTATTATCCTGCCAGTTGGCTTAAAAAGTGAAAAGGCCCAATTGATGCTTGCTTTGTCTTGCCAGAAGTACCTAAACATTTTGCACATTTTTCTTTTTTTTTTTTAATTTCTAAGACCATAGGCTCTTGGAGTTAAAAGCCATTTTGTATATCATACTTGTCTAGCTCCTTATTTTTCTGAGTGGGAAAAATGAGACCCTGAGTTATTAAGTGATTTGCCTTACCATACAGAAATAGTCCATATGAGCCTAAGATCAGATTCCCATTCCACTAACAAGGCAAAGAAGCAAAGGTAAGGATGAGGAATCAGGAGGATATGAGATTACAATCCAGGATGATTCATTTAGTTAATCTCTTTGATGTTCAGTAAAAAAAGAAAAGTTCTCTTTCACTTTCACTTTTCTTTCAAATCTTCATCATTTACTGTTATTGTTGTTGAGTCGCAATGTCATGTCAGACTCTTTGAAACCCCAAGGACTGCAGAATACTAGGCTCCCCTATCCTTCACTATCTCCCAGAGTTGGGTCAGTGCCAGGAGCCAACACGGGAGATCTCACCCATGACAAGGTCATGCGGAGAGACCTGGTGGGCAAGGTGTATCAGGGCTCAAGAGATCCCCTAGACTTGATCGAGCATCTACCCCAAAAACCAGAGTCTGTCTGTCTAACTATATTATGACTTTCACCAACTCCTCTGACATTAACAGGGGGCTACCCCCGACCACCTTTCTCTGAAGAAACCCAACTTAGAGCTTTGGTTAATAAGTCTCCTGGGCATAATAAGAGTGTTTCAACCCAGACCCCTTTGATAGCTTTGTAACTTGCCTGACAGGTTTATCCGGACCTTTTCAACTATGCATATGGTTGTTTACAGCCTCCCAGCCTCGATAGGCATAAGAAGCTTAAAACATTCTAGGAATGTAGAGCCTTTTGAGGAGTTAAAAATCACTAGAAAAGAACTGGTTAAGGGTTTCATTGTTGAGCCAATACTTGCTGCCAGGTTTTCATATCCTTCATTTGTTGTGTACCCGGGAGTGCATTAATTAATATAGTTGGTATATAGAAAAAACAAGTAGCAACATTAGATCTTTAAGTACTTTCTTTGTTATAACCCAATGCACCTTTGTTCTATAAGTATGTAACTTTATTTAGTACTTTGAGGGTGATGCAGATTTAAGAAAAAACACTTCAAGGGAAAATGAGTTTTTTGGTTGATTAACATTTATCAAGGAAAAAAGCCATAAAATGTTAACAGGCCTCCTGGCCAGAAGATAATGTAAATCACCTGAGACCTTTTGTATATGGAAAGGTATGCAGACAGAAAGCCTGGTATCGATAAGGGTCAGGACTGCTGCCCCTGCATGACTCTGCATCTTCAATTATGTAAAACTTAGGGTATATAAGCACCTTTTAAAAATAAAGTTATGGGGGTTTTGCACAAGCTTGGCCTCCCCCATGTCAATTCTTTCTCTCTCTCTTTCTCCCTCTTCCTCCCTCTCTTTTTCAGGCTGATCCCTTGGAGCGAAGAGGCTCTCTGCTTTCACTTTTTTGCCTGGGCTTCTAAGGCCCACTCGAGAAGGTGCCCAAGGTGGGAGCACCTTCCGCTATTCGAGAGGGCCCCTGCGGCCTACGTGAACAGAGCAAGTCTCTTGTCTGAGACTATTGGCTTTCTGCGTAAGCCAAGGAATATCAGCCTCTTTCTCTTCTTTAGTCTCTTAACTGCAAATTCTTTCCTTATCTCTCTCTATATCTATATATCTCTCTTGCCTTGCCATCCACGCTTCGGATACCCTGGATCCAACCGGGGCTGGACCCCAGTAGGTCAGATTAATGTCCACTGAGTTGGTGATGCTATCTAACCATCTCATCCTCTGTTGTCTCCTTCTCTTCCTGCCTTCAATCTTTCCCAGCATCAGGATCTTTTCCAATGAGTTGGCTGTTCACATCAGGTGGCCACAGTATTGGAGCTTCAGCTTCAGCATCAGTCCTTCCAAAAAAAGTGTGAAAGTCGCTCAGTCGTGTCCAACTCTTTGTGACACCATGGACTGTAACATTCCAAACTCCTCTATCCATGGAATTTTCCAGACAAAAATACCATAGTGTATAGCCATTCCCTTCTCCAGGGGAGCTTCCCAACCTAGGGAACTAACCTGGGTCTCCTGTATTACAGGCAGATTCTTTACCATCTGATCCACCAAGATGAATATTCAGGGTTAATTTCCTTTAGGATTGACTGGTTTGATCTCCTTTCTGTCCAAGGGATTCTTCAGAATCTTCTCCAGCACCACTCTTTGAAAGCATAAATTCGTTGGTGCTTAGCCTTCCTTATAGTCCAACTCTCACATCCACACATGACCACTGGAAAAACCATAGCCTTGACTAGATGGACCCTTGTCAGCAAAGTGATGTCTCTGCTTTTTAATACTCTGTCTAGGTTTGTCATAGCTTTCCTTCCAAAGAGCAAGTGTCTTTTAATTTCATGGCTGTAGTTACCATCTGCAATGATTTTGGAGCCCAAGAAAATAAAATCTGTCACTGCTTCCACTTTTCCCCCTTCTATTTGCCATGAAGTGTTGGGATGAGATGCCATAATCTTAGTTTTCTTGAATGTTGAGTTTTAAGCCAGGTTTTTCACTCTCCTCTTTCACCCTCATCAAGAGGATCTTTAGTTCCACTTCACTTTTTGGCATTAGAGTGGTATCATCTGCATGTCTGAGGTTGTTGACATTTATCCTGGCAGTCTTGATTCTAGCTTGTGATTCATCCAGCCCTGCGTTTTGCATGATGTACTCTGCATAGAAGTTAAATAAATAGGGTGACAATATACAGCTTTGTTGCACTCCTTTCCCAGTTTTGAACCAGTCCATTGTTCCATATAAGGTTCTAATTGTTGAATTTTGACCCACATACAGGTTTCTCAAAAGACAGGTAAGGTGGTCTGGTATTCCCTTCTCTTTGAGAAATTCCCACAGTTTGTTGTGATCCACATAGTCAGAAGTTTTAACATAATCAATGAAACAGAAGTAGGTGTTTTTCTGGACTTCCTTTGTTTTCTCTATGATCCAATGAAGTTGGCAATTTGATATCTGTTTCCTCCGCATTTTCTAAACCCAGGTTGAAGTTCTTGGTTCATGTACTGCTAGAGCATAGCTTGAAGGATTTTGGGCATAGCCTTGCTAGCATGTGAAATGGGCACAATTGTACAATAGTTTGAACATTCTTTGGCATTGCCTTTCTTTGGGATTGGAATGATAACTGACCTTTTCCAGTCCTGTGTCCACTGCTGAGTTTTTCAAATTTATTGATATATGGAGTGCAGTATTTTAACAGCATCATATTTTAGCATTTTAAATCTCTCCACTAGAATTCTATCAGCTCTACTAGCTTTGTTCACAGCCTCATTATTAGGCAGGAACTAAATAAGTGCATCAGTTCAGTTCAGTTCAGTTGCTCAGTTGTGTCCAACTCTTTGCAACCCCATGAATCACAGCATGCCAGGCCTCCCTATCCATCACCAACTCCTAGAGTTCACTCAAACTCACTTCCATCTAGGTAGTGATGCCATCCAGCCATCTCATCCTCTGTCATCCCCTTCTCCTCCTGCCCCCAATCCCTCCCAGCATCAGAGTCTTTTCCAATGAGTCAACTCTTTGCATGAGGTGGCCAAAGTTCTGGAGTTTCAGCTTCAGCATCATTCCTTCCAAAGAACACCCAGGACTGACCTCCTTTAGAATGGACTGGTTGGATCTCCTTGCAGTCCAAGGGACTCTCAAGAGTCTTCTCCAACACCACAGTTCAAAAGCATCAATTCTCCAGCGCTCAGCTTTCTTCACAGTCCAACTCTCACATCCATACATGACCACTGGATAAACCATAGCCTTGACTAGACAGACCTTTGTTGGCAAAGTAATGTCTCTGCTTTTAAATATGCTATCTAGGTTGGTCATAACTTTTCTTCCAAAGAGTAAGTGGCTTTTAATTTCATGGCTGCAATCACCATCTGCAGTGATTTTGGAGCCCAAAATATAAAGTCTGACACTGTTTCCACTGTTTCCCCATCTGTTTCCCATGAAGTGATGGGACCAGATGCCATGATCTTCGTTTTCTGAATGTTGAGCTTTAAGCCAACTTTTTCACTCTCCACTTTCACTTTCATCAAGAGGCTTTTAGTTCCTCTTCACTTTCTGCCATAAGGGTGGTGTCATCTGCATGTCTGAGGTTATTGATATTTCTCCCAGCAACCTTAATTCCAGCTTGTGTTTCTTCCAGTCCAGCGTTTCTCATGATGTACTCTGCATATAAGAAATAAGTGGGGTGACAATATACAGCCTTGACATACTCCTTTTCCTATTTGGAACCAGTCTGTTGTTTCGTGTCCACTTCTGCTATTAGAAGAAAAGTAAAATGTTGAATTGTTGCTCTTTTAGAACTAAGCCCCAAGGACATCCCAATAAGTGTCATGACTCCTATACTTCCTCTATGACCCTGCTCCAACCCCTTCCTTTTCTTCTACCTAAGCTTTTTCCCAGCCAAATCCTTTTAATAAGAATCATGCTACCCTATACCCCAGGCCATTGAATTTACTATCAGTAACTTGTAAAGACTGAGATAATATAGAAAGTAACTGCACATTCATCTCTCTTTGTTTGTTTTTTTTTTCATTTTTTTCATCTCTCTTTGTATCATATCAGTTCTTCTTCCATTATATTATCAAAGCCCCTTTAAAGATAAAGTTTGATGCATCTGTATCCTTGAGGTCCCAGGGCTTTGCCTATGCAAGTGAGGATTTTTTATTTTTAGTTGAAATCTCACATTGTACTCTATCTAAAGCATAAATATAATCTATTTCTGTAAATAAAAACTCTAAATTAGTTACCTGTTAAATAATTGTATAAACCTCTTCCAATAAATCTTCATGTAAAATTAACCCTTAGGAAGGTACCCATTCTGTGGTTTATTGTTCCTATGGCACACCGCCTATGCTCCAGTTTAAAAGCCAGGCATTTGACCAAACTTACAAATACCAGCTCTTGCATATAATTACAGGAACCTATGAACGTGATCACCAGCAGCTCATGAGCTTCCACAAATTCTGAATCCTGTAGCAAGCTGAAAACATCTGCTGGCGCTGCCATGGGGAATGGCAACCATTCTAAATTCTTGCCTCTCAATATTTTTTTTTTCAGTTTTGCAAATGTTTTAATCCATTCATCTATAGATCCGTAGTGGAAAAGAAAGACAAGTGCACAGAGTGTTGTTTTCCCATGTTGTATATTGAAGGAAATGAGGACTCATCAGCTTTTTTCATCCTTCATAAAACAATGAAAATAGACCTCACTGCTCGGAAAAAATAGGCATATGCATCAAGGATCTGAGAAATGTAAAATACTTGACTTCAAATGCTTTTTAAGGTATCTGCACATGTTAAAGGCATATTGTAACCCAAGAATAGTGTGTTGTATGTATGTATGTCTGTGTGTGTGTATGCATGAAGACACACGGGTGTTTAGGAGGTATCCTAGTCTAGCCTTTCTCCCAACAGATCTCACTCCACACTACCTGTCCAGCCATGGGATAAGGTAAGAAGTAGAAAATATGGTGAACATGAGAAATTTGTGAAGGAGAAGTGTAACAGGATGATATAGAAATGCCAAGGAGCTAGAGCAAGTGGATTGATAATTTCATGGCAGGACAGTCATTCTCAGGCAGAAGAAGAATGGCTACAGGATTAGTTAGGATGTGCAGACCACTTTGTGTTCAAGAACATCCTTTGTGTTCTTGTTCTTTACATCCAGTGTTTGTTCCCATCCCTTTCACTACCAACTACTTCTGCTTCTCACTTGAGACAATGCATTACTTATCTTAAATGGGGCAATAGTGTCAGAATTGTTTCTAGTGGGAAGTAAAGTGGAAATATGGGGATTTTCCTAATAATTTTCCTATCAAGTTCCCTCCAACCCCCTGCCAGACCAAGGGCAACATTGATCACTTTCCCAGCCTGCATAGCATTTCCTACCATCACAATCTTTATGCAGCTTGCCTTCCAAGGCAGAAGTGCAGTGCCCAATGAAACTTTCATGTCAAAGAAACTGATCTTGATCTTTTATATCTCAGTGTATTTTCTTGTCTGCAAATGGCACTGATTCTCAGGAAACCCAGGAAACTGTGTACTTACCTCAAGCATTAGAAAAAAAAAGGATAAGACAATTGAAACTGTTGTGCATTCTACAGTGGAGTGAGGTAGGAATGAACCTCCTGGGGAAATGATGGATGGTAAGAGATGGTGGCTCTGTCCTTCATGACCTTTAAAGAAAACAAAGGAGTTGAGAGGAGGTTGGCCTAGGACCATGTGAAACCCAAGGATATTTTCAGGACACTATAGACCAAAGGGACCTAAAAGACATATAGAGAACTTTCCATCCAACAGCAACATAACACACATTCATGTCAAATGCACAGAGAACACATTCTAGAATAGGATATATGTAATACCATGGTACAAACCTCAAAAAATTCAAGAAGATGGGAACTATATCAAGTGTTTTACTTTTCTGAGCACAATACAGTGAAACTAGAAATTGATAACAGGAGGAAAGCTGGATATTTTACAAATACATGGAAATTAAACTACACTTTCATGAACAACCAAGAAGAAAGCAAAAGGAAGAAAAAAAGCTTGAGACAGATGAAAATGGAAAGACATATCAAAGCTTGAAGGATACAGCAAAAGGAAGGTTTCTTTTTAAGCGATAAGTGCAGCATAAAGGATTAGGAAACATCCTAGATAAACAACACCTAACTTTACATCTCGTGTGTGCATGCACGCACTCTCAGTAGTGTCTGACTCTTCGCGATGCCATGGACTATAGCCTGCCAGACTCCTCTGTCCATGAGGTTTTCCAGGCAAGAATACTGGGGTGGGTTACCACTTCCTTCTCCAGGGGATATCTCCAACCCAGGGATCAAATCGGTGCCCAGGTGGAGCAGTGGTAAAGAATCTGCTTGCCAGTGCAGGAGATGCAGGAGACGTGGATTCTATCCCTGGGTTTGGAAAATCCCCTGGAGAAGGAAATGGCAACACACTCCAGTATTTTTGCCTGGGAAATCCCATGGACCAAGGAGCCTGAGGGGCTATAGTCCATAGGGTCACAAAGGAATTGTATACAACTTAATGACTAAACAACAATAACAATGGATGTAGAGCTCTTAGCAATGTCTCTGACAAAAAGTAACTGTGAAAATTACTCTGTATATGTATCTCACACATTGTCCACTTAGAAACTTTACACTTCAAGAACTGAAAAAGAAAACACACACACACACACACACACAGACACACACAAGCACAAAGTTAGTAGAAGAAAAGAAATAATAAAGATTAGACCAACAGCAGAGAAGATTAGCAAAACCAAGACTCAGTTCTTTGAAGAGGTAAAACAAGATTGGCAATCTTTGAGCAGGAGTAACCAGGGAGAAAAAAAGGACCCCAAATAAATAAAATTACAGATGAAAGAGGAGACATTACAACTGATACCACAGAAATACAAAAGATCATGAGACTAGTGTGAAAAACTGAACATCAACAATTGCAAACATAGAATAAATGGATAAACTCTTAGAAACATACATTCTACCAAAACTAAATTATGAAGAAATTAAAAAAAAAAACACGTGTGGAGTTGAATCAGCAATCAAAACCTCTCAGCAACAACAAAAAAACACTTTCAGCCAGATGGTTTCACTAGTGAATTCTACGAAATATTTAAAGAATGAACTCTAATATTTCTCAAACTCTTCCAGAAAATTGAAGAGGAGAAACACTTCCAAATTCATTTTACAAGACCTGTGTTACCCTGGTACCAAAGTCAGTTAAGGATGCTATAAGAAAAGAAATATACAGGCCGATTTCCCTGACAAATATAAGTGTAAAAATTCTCAGCAGAATGCTAGCAGACTAAATTAGAAACTCATTAAAAAGAGCATGTAACATAATCAAGTGAGATTCATCCTTGGGATGCAGGGATGGTTCAACATTTGCAAATCAGTAAATGTGATACATCACATTAATAGAAGGAAAGATAAAATATCACATAGTCATGTCAACTGGTGCAGAAAAAGCATTTGACAAAATTCAGCATTCATTCATGATAAAAACTCAACAAATAGAGTACAGAAGGAGCATGCTTCAACATAATAAAAGCTATATGTGATAAGCCCTACATATGTGAAAGCCTATGCTATATGTGAACATATGCTATATGTGGAAGCCTAACATCATATTCAGCTGTGAAAGTTTGAAAGATTTTCCTCTAAGATCAGAAACAAAACAAGGTGTCCACTCTCACTACTCATATTCAGCATCATACTGGAAGTCCTAGCCAGAACACTCAGAAAACAAAAAGGATTAACAGATATCCAAATGGAGAAGAGAGAAGTAAAATTGTCCATTCACAGATGACATAGAAAATCCTAAACACTACACCAAACAAAAAAAGCAAACAAAAACCAAAAACAAAATTGTTATCGCTAGTAAATGGAACTAGTAAAGTTGACCTCATGAGAAGAGTTGACTCACTGGAAAAGACCCTGATGCTGGGAGGGATTGGGGGCAGGAGGAGAAGGGGACAGTCGAGGATGAGATGGCTGGATGGCATCACGGACTCGATGGACGTGAGTCTGAGTGAACTCCGGGAGATGGTGATGGACAGAGAGGCCTGGCGTGCTGAGATTCATGGGATTGCAAAGAGTCGGACACGACTGAGCGACTGAACTGAACTGAACTGAACTGAACTGAAAGTTGCAGGATACCACACAATTTCAACATAGCTCAGTTTAGTTCAGTCATTCAGTCATGTCTGACTCTTTGTGACCCCATGGACTGCAGCACACCAGGCTTCCCTATCCATCACCAACTCCCAGAGTTTACTCAAACTCATGTCCATCCAGTGGGTGATGCAGTCCAACCATCTCATCCTCTGTCATCCCCTTGTCCTCCTGCCTTCAATCTTTCCCAGCATCAGGGTCTTTTTCCAAGGAGTCAGTTCTTTGCATCAGGTGGCCAAAGTAGCGGAATTTCAGCTTCAGCATCAGTCCTCCCACTGAATAGTCAGGACTGATTTCCTTTACGATGGATTGGTTGGATCTCTTTGCAGGCCAAGGGAATCTCAAGAGCCTTCTCCAACACCACAGTTCAAAAGCATAAATTCTTTGGTGCTCAGCCTTCTTCACAGTCCAACTCTCACATCCATACATGACTACTGCAAAAGCCATAGCTTTGACTAGACAGAACTTTGTTGGCAAAGTGATGTCTCTGATTTTTAATATGCTATCTAGGTTGGTCATAACTTTTCTTCCAAGGAACAAGTGCCTTTTAATTTCATGGTTGCAGTCACCATCTGCAGTGATTTTGGAGCCCAAAAGATAGTCAGTCACTTTTTCCATTGTTTCTGCATCTATTTGCCATGAAGTGATGGGACATGATCTTAGTTTCCTGAATATGGAGTTTTAAGCTAACTTTTTAACTCTCCTCTTTCACCCTCATCAAGAGGCTCTTTAGTGCTTCTTCATTTTCTGCCATAAGGGAGGTGTCATCTGCATATCTGAGGTTATTGATATTTCTCCTGGCAATCTTGATTCTAGAGTGTGCTTCATCCAGCCCGGAATTTCTTATGATATATTCTGCACATAAGTTAAACAAGCAGGGTGCCAGTTTATAGCCATGACGAAATCCTTTCCTGATTTGGGACCGGTCTGTTTTTCCATGTACAGTTTTAACTCTTGCTTCTTGACCTTCATACAGATTTCTCAGGAGGCAAGTAAGGTTGTGTGATATTCCCGTGTCTTTAAGAATTTTCCACAGTTTGTTGTGATCCACACAGTCAAAGGCTTTGGTGTAGTCAGTAAAGCAGAATTAGATGTTTTTCTGGAACTCTCTTGCTTTTTCAATGATCCAATGGATGTTAGTTTGGAATGGGTGAATTTAACTCAGATGACCATTTTATCTACTGCTATTGGCAAGAATCCCTTAGAAGAAATGGAGCAGTCAACATCATAGTCAATAAAAGAGTCTGAAATGCAGTATTTGGATGCAATCTCAAAATGACAGAATGATCTTGGCAAACCATTTAATATCACAGTAATCCAAGTCTGTGCCCCAACTAGTAATGCTGAAGAAGGTGAAGTTGAGCGGTTCTATGAAGACCTACAAGACCTTCTAGAAATAACACCCCCAAAAGATGTCCTTTTCATTATAGGTGACTGGAATGCAAAAGTAGGAAGTCTAGAAACACCTGGAATAACAGGCAAACTTGGCCTTGTAGTAAAAACAAAGCAGGTCAAAGGCTAACATAGTTTTGCCGAGAGAACGCACTGGTCATAGCAAACAGCCGCTTCTAATAACACAAGAGAAGACTCTACACATGGACATCACCAGATGGTCAATATCGAAATCAGACTGATTATATTCTTTGCAGCCAAAGATGCAGAAGCTCAATACAGTCAGCAAAAACAAGATTGGGAGCTGACTGTGGCTCAGATCATGTACTGCTTATTGCCAAATTCACCATACCTAGTAAATGGATTTAGTAAAGTTGTAAGATACAGTATCACTTTACAAAAATACGTTGTGTTTCTGTATACTAACAATAAATTATCTGAAAAAGAAATAAATAAAACAATCCCATTTACAGTAACATCACAAAGATAAACTTTATACTTATTTAATAGGAATAAATACCACCAAGGAGGTGAAATGACTGAGCACTGAATACTATAAGATTCTTCAAAGAATTGAAGAAGACACAAATAAATTGAAAGGCATCTCATGTTCACTGATTGGGAGAATTAATATTGCTAAAATGTTCATACTGCCCCAAATAATCTGTAAGTTCAGTGTAATCCCTATCAGGATGCCTAAAGCATTTTACAGGAATAGGAAAAGTAATAACATTTGTCTGAAACCACAAAAAATTCTGAATAGCTGAAGAAATCTTGAAAAAGAAAGAGTCACATTTCCTGATTTCAGATACTATTGCAAAGCTATAATAATCAAAACAGTATGGCACCAGAATAAAAATACATACATAGAAATGGCCAACAGTTATATGAAGAGGTGCTCAATATCATTAATCATCAGCAAAACACAAATCAAAGCCACAGTGAAGTTAACTTCAGGTTGTTATAATGGCTATTATCAAAAAGACAAAAAGATAACAGGTGTTGATAAGAAAGCAGAGAAAAGAGAATCATTGTTCATTGTTGCTGGGAATTTAGATTGGTACACCCACTAAGGAAAGCAGTATGGAGACTCCTCAAAACATTAAGAACTACAATATGATCCAGGAATTCTACTTCTGGGAATATACTTGAAGGAAATAAAATTACTATCTCAAAGAAATATAAGCACCTCTGGGTTCATTAATGCATTATTTACAATAGCTGAACATGGGAATAATATGTGTCCATCAATGCATGATCAGGTAAAGAAAGTTTAAATTTATAATCGTATGTTATTCAGTCATAAAAAGAAGAAAATCCTGTCATTTCTTTCAGCATTAGTAGACCTTGAGACTACTATGCTAAGTAAAATAAGTCAGGCAGAGGAAGATTATCTGATCTCACTTATTGGTGGAATCTAATAAAACAAACTCAGTGAAACAAAGAACAGATTATTTTTGCCAGGGGAAGAGGTTGGTGGGTTAGGGAAATAGGAGTACGTGGTCAAACAGTACAACCTTCCAGTTATAAAGTGAATATATTCTGGGGCTATATTAACAATAAGAGTCTGGCAATTATGTTAACAGCACCTTATTAGATATTTAAAAATCCTCACCACACACATGCACAGTTATAACTCTGTGAGGTGATGGGTATGTTAATTAGCCTGATTGTGGTAATCATTTTGCATTACATACATATATAAAGTAACTTGGCTGTACACCTTAAACTTACAAAGTATTAAATGCCAGTTATATCTCAGTAAAGCTGAAAATGAAAAAAAAAAAAAAGCCCAAGGGTTTTCCTTAATAAGAAGCCATGACCTCATCCATCCTCCAGTTCCCAGCCCTAGAACTCCTAGGTTTCTATTCTGCCACCTCCAACTCCTTTGCCCTGGATACCCTGCTGTAGGATTGTAACTCACTGCTAATAACGAAGAGGTACAGAATTACTGTTCTGACTGCTTGGGAGGTGGAAGACAGGAGAAGTCCCTGTAGTAGAGAAGTATTTCTGGGAACCCAGTCCAGAATTCCAAGCAAATTCTCTTGGGATGAAGATAAAAATATCAGCATGGTCTTGGATTCTTCTCCTGGCCTCATCAGGTGCCTGGCTTTGCCTGGATCTCTGTTCCCCTTGCCTGGATCTCTGTTCCCCATTCCAGTATCTGCCTTTCAGTCCTTTCCCCCAGGCCTCTGCTCTGCTGTGTATGCCCAGGGTCTGGAGAACCCCTACCTCCCTGTCATCTGCTAGCTAACCAGCACAAGCAAGGGTGCTTTCCTTGACCTCCTGGATCAGACCAAACCTTCCTATCACCAGCACTCGTGGCACTATGCGACTCTCTTTCACAGTCCTCATTACAGCTGCAGCTTATGCTTATTGGGGTTTTATTTTATCAGGGTTAGTGTCTGGTTTTGCTCATCCCTAAGTCCCTAGCTCCCAGCACAGTGTCTGACAAATGTTTGAGAGTAAATTCTTGTTAAATGAATGCATGCATTTTCCTGTTTTGAAAAAAAAAAAGCTCTATGCTCTATATTTGCTATAAATCAAATCTTGAGGTTTCCACACAACAGAATTAAAATGTATAATATTTTCTCATTGAGAATATGAATTATAAGTACCAAAAAACAGGAAATAACAGATCTTGAACATGGACAGCATAATAAGTTAGAGTCCTTATGTCTCATTCTAGCAATTTGTTTCTTCTTTTCTTAAAATACATGTAACCACATGAGTGTTTTTCTATTAATACTATAAAGAGCTAGGATTTGTTGTTTTGGTTGATCCTTCTTGTGGTTATACTAGGGTAGCATTTATGCAAATGGCCATCATTCCCCTTAGAGGATCATCCCTAAGATTGTAGGATTACTCAGAGCAGGTAAGTCAACTGTCTAATGACAGGTTGTTGACCCTCAGAATTTGTCTAAAAAGTCAGTCATCAGATGCACTAATTCATATTTTCATCCCTACTTCCAAACATAGCAGTTCACTAGTGTCTAGATTCTCAGTTACCAGTGAGCATACCTGCCCCCTCAATGTCTAGTATCAGTTCAGTTCAGTTGCTCAGTAATGTCCGACTCTGCAACCCCATGGACTGCATGCCAGGCCTCCCTGTCCATCACCAACTCCCAAAGTTTACTCAAACTCATGTCCATTGAGTCAGTGATGCCATCCAACCATCTCATCCTCTGTTGGCCTCTTCTTTTCCCACCTTCAATCTTTCCCAGCATCAGGGTCTTCTCCTGTGAGTCAGTTCTTCACATCAGGTGGCCAAAGTATTTGAGTTTCAGTTTCAGCAACAGTCCTTCCAATGAATATTCAGGACTGATATTTCTTTAGGATGGACTGGTTGGATCTCCTTGCAGTCCAAGGGACTCTCAAGAGTCGTCTCCAACACCACAGTTCAAAAGCATCAATTCTTCGGCGCTCAGCCTCCTTTATAGTCCCACTCTCACGTTTGTACATGACCACTGAAAAAACCATAGCCTTGACTAGATGGACCTTTGTTGGCAAATGATGTCTCTGCTTTTTAATAGGCTGTCTAGGTTGGTCATAACTTTTCTTCCAAGGAGCAAGCATCTTTTAATTTCATGGTTGCAATCACCATCTGCAGTGATTTTGAAGCCCCCCAAAATAAAGTCAGTCACTGTTTCCACTGTTTCCCCATCTATTCGCCATGAAGTGATGGGACCAGATGCCATGATCTTAGTTTTCTGAATGTTGGCTTTTAAGCCCTTTTTCACTCTCCTCTTTCACTTTCATCAAGAGGCTCTTAGTTATTCTTTACTTTCTGCCATAAGGGTGGTGTCATCTGCATATCTGAGGTAATTGATATTCATCTGCATATCTGAGGTAATTGATATTTCTCCCGGCAATCTTAATTCCAGCTTGTGCTTCATCCAGCCCAGCATTTCTCATGATGTACTCTGCATATAAGTTAAATAAGCAAGGTGCCAATATACAGCCTTGACGTATTCCTTTCCCTATTTAGAACCAGTCTGTTATTCCATGTCCAGTTCTAACTGTTGCTTCCTGACCTGCATATAGATTTCTCAAGAGGCAGATCAGGTGGTCTGGTATTCCCATCTCTTTAAGAATTTTCCAGAGTTTGTTGTGATCCACACAGTCAAATGCTTTGGCACAGTCAATAAAGCATAAGTAAAGTTTTCTGGAACTCTCTTGCTTTTTCTTTTTTTTTAATTTAAATTTATTTATTTTAATTGGAGGCTACTTACTTTACAATATTGTATTGGTTCTGCCATACATCAACATGAATCTGCCACGAGTGTATACGTGTTCCCCATCCTGAACCCCCCTGCCACCTCCCTCCCCATACCATCACTCTGGGTCATCCCAGTGCACCAGCCCCAAGCATCTTGTATCCTGCATAGAACCTGGACTAGCGATTTGTTTCTTATATGATATTATACATGTTTCAATGCCATTCTCCCAAATCATTCCACTCTGTCCTTCTCCCAGAGAGTCCAAACGACTGTTATATACATCTGTATCTCTTTTGCTGTCTCACATACAGGGTTATCATTACCATCTTTCTGAATTCCATATATATGCATTAGTATACTGTATTGGTGTTTTTCTTTTTGGCTTACTTCAATCTGTATAATAGGCTCCAGTTTCATCTACCTCATTAGAACTGATTCAAATATATTCTTTTAATGTCTGAGTAATACTCCATTGTGTATATGTACCACTGCTTTCTTATCCATTCATCTGCTGATGGACATCTAGGTTGCTTCCATGTCCTGCTATTATAAACAGTGCTGTGATGAACATTGGGGTACACGTGTCTCTTTCAATGATCCAACAGATGTTGGCAATTTGATCTCTGGTTCCTCTGCCTTTTCTAAATCCAGCCTGAACATCTGGAAGTTTGGAGAATTTTAAGCATTACTTTGCTAGCGTGTGAGATGAGTGCAATTGTGTGGTAGTTTGAGCATTCTTTGGCATTGCCTTTCTTTGGGATTGGAATGAAAACTGACCTTTTCTAGTCCTGTGGCCACTGCTGAGTTTTCCAAATTTGCTGGCATATTAAGTGCAGCACTTTCACATCCTCTCTTAGGATTTTAAATGCTCAACTGCAATTCCATCACCTCCACTAGCTTTTTTCATAGTAATGCTTCCTAAGGCCCAGTTGACTTCACATTCCAGGATGTCTGGCTCTAGGTGAATGATCACACTATCATGATCATCTGGGTGGTGAAGATCTTTTTTGTATAGTTTTTCTGTGTATTCTTTCCACCTCTTCTTAATATCTTCTGCTTCTGTTAGGTCCATACCATTTCTGTCCTTTATTGAGCCCATCTTTGCATGAAATGTTCCCTTGGTATCTCTAATTTTCTTGAAGAGATCTCTAGTTTTTCCCATTCTGTTGTTTCCCTCTATTTCTTTGCACTGATCACTGAGGAAAGCTTTCTTACCTGTCCTTGCTATTCTTTGGAACTCTGCGTTCCAATGGGTATATCTTTCCTTTTCTCCTTTGCCTTTCGCTAGTCTGTCTAGTATGGAACATGGAACATGTTCTGTGTCTAGTATATCTGGTATGGAACATGGCAAATGAGTACCCATGACAATGAAGTAAATCACACAGATCCCCACTTTGCTTTGGGTAATAACTTATTGGAAGGTTTATGATCACCACCCCAGGCTTTAGAGGACTAGTGAAAAAATATGGCTAGACTATCTGAACACTTATGTTGCACTAATGTTACCAATGAGAATGAGAGATTGAGGGACATTTTAAAATGTTGTGCCTTTACCATTAAAGTAATACATGCACAAAGCAAAAAAAAAAAAAAACAAAAACAATAAAGCCATATAAAAGGTCATCAAGTTAAAAACAAAATCTCTCCTCATGTAAAACTGCTAATATCACTCTTGAGAGGCAGCCATTATTGAATTCCTTGTGCATTTTCCAAAAAAAAAAAAAAATTCACTGAATATAAAACCTATAAATGTAACCAAATTTATTAGTCTTTTTCTTCATATTGATAGCCTCCAACTTAGGAAGGCCTTCCCATTTCAAGACAGTTTTAAATATTCTCCCCAACTTTCTTCTAGTGAGCTTGCTACGTTTCAAACACACAAACATTTGTAGGTTAAACCATCTCTTTCTATATATGTTTGTGTACATACACAAATATCACACATACGCATGTATACACCACATACATATATAGACATACATTTACACATAGATACATACACACTGTATAGCACATGCACTATGTAGCATATGTGTGTGCGTACAGATATGCCTCTGTGTATGAACATGTGGATATCTATATGTGCATATGCATATAAGAAAGTCCTTATATGCTTGTTATTGAGTGAGTAGTATGTATTTTAATATAAAAAGTATAATTACATCTTTGTACCCATGTGTGTGTACTGATTTAAGGAAAAGTATGAATTACTCAAAGATTACTCAAAGATGACTTTAAACAACCATCTACTTAATTATTTCTCACTTCTTTCATAAACAATTCCTAGCCTTTTAAATTTCTCTCGAATTGATAACTTCAAGGTAATACTTTTCCAATATTATTGTTTATATTTCATAATACTTATATATTTCTCTATGTGTATATATAGAGACACAGATATATTATAATAGATAATAGAAAATAGATCACTTATTGTGTGTGTCTGTGCTCTTTTGTATGGGTGTGAGAAAAGTGGTAAGTGTGCATCTGTATCTCAAGCAGTTTTATTATAGCCCCTAGGAAATTTTACGGTAAGGTTTACTTTTTTAATCTTCTTGTCATTGAATAATTGTGTTCATCTTTTCATCTGTCCTTCACAAGACAGTGACACTGAGATTTTTCCACAGAAACAAGGTCCATTTGCCTACCCCTGCCCCTTCAAATGAGCAAATCATGTAATGTGAGAATAAATTAATAGTGCGACCCTTCACAAATTGTAGTTCAAGTGTTTCTGGGGTACAGTGAGATTCCTTAGAATTATAAATGTTGATGTCAGTTTGGTGACAATTTTCTACAAGTGTGATTGAGTCCATTTCATTCACCATCTGAAAGCATATCTGATTATGAGATCCATCGGACTTGACAATTAAAGACATTTCCTCATTTACTGACTTCCCTAGTGGCTCAGAATCTGCCCACAATGCAGGAGACCCGGCTTTGATCACTGGGTTGGGAAGATCCCCTGGAGAAGGAAATGGCAACCAACTCCAGTACTCTTACCTGGAGAATCCCATGGACAGAGGAGCCAGGCAGGCTCCATGGGATCTCAAAGAGTCGGACACAACTGTGCAACTTTTTCCGTTCCCTTGGGACAATTTTTAAGTTACAGAGGGTTATCTCTTCCATGCGGAGGTAAGTCACAAATCGTGTGATCGTTATCGGCATGCAATTGCATATTGTCTTTTGGAACTAAAAGGGAAAAAGTGATGGCACGCCTGCCGTGTGTCCACCATTATTAGCATGCTGGAAACATTTCAGAGGGCATTGGAGATACTGCTTCCCTTGGGGCATTTTCGGGGTGAAATATGGAATGGACTCTTTCACACCTTTCATTTGTGCTACTAAGACTGAAATCAGAAGTATAAAGCATTTTAAATCAACAGAATAAAAAGCAAATCTCAGAGTAGCTTTCCTTCCTATGGTGCTTGCCAAAAATGCCAGGCCAGGCCAGGCAAGTAAATTAAAAAAATGAGTCACCTTGACCCCTTCCTCATCTTTAAAACTCACTTGAAAATGGGTTCCTTCCCTCCCGGTCTACATCTGCTGTGCTCTAGGGCTGTCAGCCCTGCAGCAAGGCCCTCGTCTGCCAAGCAGTCAGAAAAGACCAGCTGTAATTGGCAATCCATTTCTCCATTTCCATTGTACAGCCATCCCTGACAAATTAATCACAATCAAATGTTGGCTGCAGCAAGGGGCACCCTACGCAGCAGGGAAGAAAAATGAGGCCTCACGCTGGTCTGACAGCCGAATCTTTCAACTCACCCCGTTAGACTGAAGGAAGGGACACTGTGGTTTGCCTGTCACCACCACCCATAAACAAACCACTCCGAGCTGCTCGAAATTGGCTGATCTGAGCAGGGCTTCCTCAGGTCCGCCAGGGACCTGACCAATCTGTGCTGCAGGGATGAGGGTAGAGTTTCATCCTGCTGAGGAAGAGGCTCTGGGCAGTGGGATATGAGATTGCCCATGGGAACCCTGGAAAGGGATGCTGTGTCTGTCTGGAAATTGGCCAAGGTCCATTGTAAGCTCCAAATGAGAGTGTCTATCTATGCTTGCTGCTTGTCTATGGTCCATTCATCTGCTGGGGAGGGAGGTATCTAGCCCTTTCCACTCATTACAGTTCACTTACCAGGCAATTTTCTCTTCAACATTTAACCATGAAACTGAAAATACCTTTAAAAATGTTCTTCATCTCTCTCCCCAGTCCCTCTAATAAATTTCATAAGCTTTACCCGTAGGAAATTTTCTCAGTCCATCACTCAGGCCAAATTTGTCTTATTTTAGATGTAATCCTAACAAATACTTTCTTGGACTACAGTAATTTAAAGAAGGTTGGAAGATCCTAAGAGGAAGATGCTGACAATAAGAAGTGGCATAATAGTAAAAGATAAACAAAAAGTCAATTTTCTTTCCCTGCCCTGCAGTATAGCCAAAAGAAAAATCATATTTTGGAGTGCTCATTCTTTGTAAAAGACAGCCAATCTATGTGATGGAATGTTTCTGATGTTATCCATCCTAAGTTTAAGAGTCTATTCTTCTATGTCCCCTCTGAAATACTCAAGATGCTCAAATTGAATCAAGCAAGAGTAATAATGTTCTTGTAACTATGGACAGTGGCATTCACAGCTGTGACATGTAGCTTTCACAAAAGAGGGGTCAGGGTCTTATAGGTTGGTAGTGGAATGTATTAATTCCTAGGAAAACTGATCACTGTTCAGACCATATGCTTGTATTGCATCATTTTCTCTAAATTTTCCATTTTACCTCTTCCTGACAACTGAGTAGAAATAAGATATAATTAAAATGTGGAGTTTTATTACTTTTTAAAGCCAGGTTGAAAACATTTCATCTCTAGTACTAACTTTTAAAAAAGCCACATTTTTTCATATGTATTTAAGACTAGAGATTCTATTTATTAACTCAGGTAATAAAAAACAATGGATATTTTTTTGAGGTCCAAATTATTGCCAAGAATTTCCCAGTACCAACCTGAAGGTGTAGAATCCAGACCATGACCACAGCATCCAGGCGCTGCTGTGTGATTTTTTTTTCCTCAGAGGTACACGATTTGAAATTTTTCTGATGATTAGCTTCTTTCAGCAGGAAAAAAAAAAAAAAAGTCACATGGGAAACGATGTAAATCAATTGCTATTTCTCCCTTTCTCTCTCTGAGAAAGATATATTATAATTTTCTAAACCTACCTCTGCTGCTGCTGCTAAATTGCTTCAGTCGTATCCGACTCTGTGTGACCCTATAGATGGCAGCCCACTAGGCTTCTCTGTCCCTGGGATTCTCCAGGCAAGAATACTGGAGTGGATTACCATTTCCTTCTCTGATGCATGAAAGTGAAAAGTGAAAGTGAAGTCGCTCAGTAGTGCCTGACTCTTTGCAACCCCATGGACTGCAGCCTAGCAGGCTCCTCCGTCCATGGGATTTTCCAGGCAAGAGTATCGGAGTGGGTTGCCATGGCCTTCTCTGAACCTACCCCAGTGACCTGAAAATCCCAGTGCTTATTGAATCACAGCTCATTAGTTCAATCTCTCCCCCTTCCCCATACCCAGGCCTCTCAGTTCAGTTCATTTCAGTCACTCAGTCATGTCCGACTGTTTGTGACCCCATGAATCACAGCATGCCAGGCCTCCCTGCCCATCACCAACTCCTGGAGTTCACTCAGACTCACGTCCATCGAGTCCGTGATGCCATCCAGCCATCTCATCCTGGGTCATCCCCTTCTCCTCCTGCCCCCAATCCCTCCCAGCATCAGAGTCTTTTCCAATGAGTCAACTCTTCTCATGAGGTGGCCAAAGTACTGGAGTTTCAGCTTTAGCATCATTCCTTCCAAAGAAATCCCAGGGCTGATCTCCTTTACAATGGACTGGTTGGATCTCCTTGCAGTCCAAGGGACTCTCAAGAGTTTTCTCCAACACCACACTTCAAAAGCTTCAATTCTTCAGCACTCAGCTTTCTTCACAGTCCAACCCTCACATCCATACATGACCACTGGAAAACCATAGCCTTGACTAGACGGACCTTTGTTGGCAAAGTAATGTCTCTGCTTTTGAATATGCTATCTAGGTTGGTCAAAACTTTTCTTCCAAGGAGTGTCTTTTAATTTCATGGCTACAATCACCATCTGCAGTGATTTTTGGAGCCCCAAAAAAATAAAATCTGACACTGTTTCCACTGTTTCCCCATCTATTTCCCATGAAGTGATGGGACTGGATGCCATGATCTTCGTTTTCTGAATGTTGAGCTTTAAGCCAACTTTTCACTCTCCACTTTTACTTTCATCAAGAGGCTTTTAGTTCCTAAAAAGTTCTTTAGTTCCTTTAGTTCTTCATTTTCTACCATAAGGGTGGTGTCATCTGCATATCTGAGGTGATTGATATTTCTCCCGGCAATCTTGATTCCAGCTTGTGCTTCTTCCAGTCCAGCGTTTCTCATGATGTACTCTGCATAGAAGTTAAATAAGCAGGGTGATAATATACAGCCTTGGAACCAGTCTGTTGCTCCATGTCCAGTTCTAACTGTTGCTTCCTGGCCTGCATACAGATTTCTCAAGAGGCAGGTTAGGTGGTCTGGTATTTCCATCTCTTTCAGAATTTTCCCCAATTTATTGTGATCCACACAGTCAAAGGCTTTGGCATAGTCAATAAAGCAGAAATAGATGTTTTTGTGGAACTCTCTTGCTTTTTGATGATCCAGCGGATGTTGGCAATTTGATCTCTGGTTCCTCTGCCTTTTCCAAACCAGCTTGAACATCAGGAAGTTCACAGTTCACATGTTGTTGAAGCCTGGCTTGGAGAATTTTAAGCATTACTTTACTAGCATGTGAGATGAGTGCAATTGTGCGGTAGTTTGAGCATTCTTTGGCATTGCCTTTCTTTGGGATTGGAATGAAAACTGACCTTTTCCAGTCCTGTGGCCAGTGCTGAGTTTTCCAAATTTGCTGGCATATTGAGTGCAGCACTTTCACAGCATCATCTTTCAGGATTTGAAATAGCTCCACTGGAATGCCGTCACCTCCACTAGCTTTGTTCGTAGTGATGCTTTCTAAGTCCCACTTGCCTTCACATTCCAGGATGTCTGGCTCTAGATGAGTGATCACACCATTGTGATTATCCGGGTCGTGAAGATCTTTTCTGTACAGTTCTTCCGTGTATTCTTGCCACCTCTTCTTAATGTCTTCTGCTTCTGTTAGGTCCATACCATCTTTGTCCTTTATGGAGCCCATCTTTGCATGAAATGTTCCTTTGGTATCTCTAATTTTCTTGAAGAGATCTCTAGTCTTTCTCATTCTGTTTTTTTCTCTATTTCTTTGCATTGATCACTGAAGAAGGCTTTCTTGTCTCTTCTAGCTATTCTTTGGAACTCTGCATTCAGATGCTTTTATCTTTGCTTTGCTCCTTTGCTTTTCTCTTCTCTTCTTTTCACAGCTATTTGTAAGGCCTCCCCAGACAGCTATTTTGCTTTTTTGCATTTCTTTTCCATGGGGATGGTCTTGATCCCTGTCTCCTATACAATGTCATGAACCTCATTCCATAGTTCATCAGGCACTCTATCTATCAGATATAGGCCCTTAAATCTATTTCTCACTCCACTGTACAATCATAAGGGATTTGATTTAGGTCATACCTGAATCGTCTAGTGGTTTTCCTACTTTCTTCAATTTAAGTCTGAAGTTGGCAATAAGGAGTTCATGATCTATTTTACCAGGAAGTACAGGGGTTCCCTGGTGGCTCAGATGGTAGAGAACCTGCATGCAGTGTAGGGGACATGGGTTTGATCCTGGTTCGGGAAGATTCCCTGCAGAAGGGAATGGCAACCCACTCCAGTATTCTTGCCCAGCAAATTCCATGGACAGAGGAGCCTGGTAGGCTACCGTCCACAGGGTCACAAAGAGTCAGACATGACTGAGCAACTGACACTTCACAACTAATTTAGCCGTTCCAAACAGTGAGTTATTTGCGTTTTTCCTAAAAATGTTTATATCCTGTTGCATATTACAGTTTAGGTTAAATGGTTCTACACCAACTGAACTGACATTTACCTTAAAGGTAATAATGTTGCCTTCTATCTCTTGGTTACCTATAATTGTTCCTGATATACTATGCATCATTTCTAATCCTCACAACAGTCTTGATAGATCAGTACAACTATCCCCAGGATACAGATGAGGGGTCTGAGATTCTGTGAGTTTAGTAACTGACTTAGGAAAAAACAGAGTTGAGACCGTAACTCAGCCTTAGTCTTCAGGGGTGCACCTGAAAGCAGTCCTTGCTTCTCTGTGTTGAAGGGCAGTGCTCAGAGAAACATCCTTCTGTTCTGCTGAAAGAGGGGTCATGATTTGGGAGGCAGTGTCTTCAATTATAGAATGTATAATGAACATTCACCAAAGGCCTCAAGTCTGTCCAGCAAGCCTTTGGTTTGAAGAATCCAAATTGTGCTTTCCTGGTTATATCACAGTCTCTCTAGTTATCTCATTGGCTGAGGCACTTGAAGACCCAATATTGGGAAATCCATAAGCAACCCTAATGGTTGTGCTAGAAGCTGGATGTTAGACGTACAGTCATTGGCTCTTCTAACATTGACCTGTGTCTCCTACATAATCTCAGCTTTATGCACAAGGCCATTGCTCTGCTTTGACAATTAATTTTGGGTTTCTGGAGAATGTTGAGCAGTTG
This sequence comes from Ovis aries, assembly GCF_016772045.2. NCBI lineage: Eukaryota > Metazoa > Chordata > Mammalia > Artiodactyla > Bovidae > Ovis > Ovis aries. The sequence continues at coordinate 9,004,478 of NC_056066.1, forward strand.
GGAGGGCATGTCCCTAGCCAATTGCCAGTATAGGGTATGAGCATTAGGTGAAGTTGTCATTTGACAAACAGTTATGGCCAAAGCCTTTTAATCATTTTTGTGTGCTTTAATTATCAGGTGTTTGTTCAGCTGTATCTTTAATAAGAACAGTATTATTAGTTTAATCATTTTTAAAGCATTCTTAGCTGCAGGTTGTAAGCATCTTTGTCAGTTTTCAATGGTGAGATGCATCACTCTCTCTTCCTTCCTTACAACCTTCCCTAACACTGCTCTTTCCATCCTCTCTCCCTAACAAGTGTTATTAATATTTTCTTTTCCTTCAACACATAAATGCATGTGCGGGCACACACACATACACACACACACACTATGCCACTGTTTGTTGAATGTCTACATTTTTCTAAGTGTTTCTAACTTAGGAAAATTGATGAATTGTTATGAAGGTCTCTCTCTTTTAAGTCTTCTCTGTCCATCAGACATGATTGTGTATGTAGGTGTTTATACATATATTAGTCATATTTGCATGTATATGCATATATACACAAGGGACTTCCCTGGTAACTCAGACAGTAAAGAATCTGCCAGCAATGCAAGAGACCCAGGAGACCTGGGTTTGATCCCTGGGTTGGGAAGGTCCCCTGGAAAAGGAAATGGTAGCCCACTCCATTATTCTTGCCTGGAGGATTCCATGGACAGAGGAGCCTGGCGGGCTACAGTCCATGGGGTCACAAAGAGTCAGACATGGCTGAGCACCTAACAGTATACTATGCACACACAAACACACATATATATGCATATATGTAGTTATATGTACATACACACAAATATTTATCATATATATTTTAAAGATTTATCTTTCCCACTTCCTGGGAAGCAGTCTAACATTTCAAACCAAGGCCCCATCCCTATATAGAAATACTTTGAGCTGTGGCGGTGATCTTTCATGGATAAAAAATGATTATTAACAGTGATGGTGGTTACTTACCAAGGATTTACCTTGTGCCTTCTGCCTGGTAATGGGTCAGTTGCTCTGTGTATCTTAATCCATCTCATGCTCAGAACAATCTGTGGGATAAGTGCTCTTACTGTTACAGACGAAGAAATTCAGATCACCTGAACCACTGGCTCAAGTTCATACAGAGACCACCACAGTCAAAACAGTAACTAAATCCAGGAGTTCTGACTTCAGATTGTCCTCACTTAACAAACAGCAAGGATGACATCCTTATGGTATTTAGGGGCTTTCTTCTTGTGCACTTTCTTAGCCATTTAGCTTCCTGGTAGTAGAGGAATATTTCACCAGTCACCAAATGGGCCCATTTAATAGAAAATTAGTACTCAGCACTGCTTTCACACCAGTTATTATGTGGATAATGAGTATACATATTGGTCCCCCTTCTGTCATCTGATTTAATGGAAATTCTAGTCGGTGTCAGCTTGTACAGTGATTTTAGAGACTGATTAATGAGTCGTCACTGTTTTAAATTGGTTATAGGTAATCAGAGGCAGGAATAAAAGTATCTTAGCATCTGAGCAACCCAGAACACTCAACAAGTGATAAATGAAACCATGAGAACCCTTCAGATGTGTGATTTATGTACATACCCTTGGGTAACTGCACCTACTATAAACCATACAAAGCTATCTTTACCCCAAATACTGATGGGTTTATATTTAAGAATTCTTCTTGGGAAATATCATAAGACTTTGAGCAAATAACTGTCAGGCCTGTCAAAATCTTTTTATAAAGGGCAGCCTGTGAAATTATAGTTGTGAAATGTGATGCATATTTTGAAGAATAAATTAATTACTTAAGCTTTTACTGCAGATTCACTTTCATTGTCAGGTTTTCATTCCACTGCAGCCTCTGCTCAGTTTTCCAAGGTGGGTTACAACCTTGTAGATGCTGACTGCCCTCTCATTTCAGCTTATTTCTGAAGACGGGAGTTGATTGACATTTTCACCAGTCAGACAGGCTCCCTTCATAAATCTGTAAACTAAAAATGAGCTTTCTGCTTTGTGAAATCTCTCTTTTATGAACTTAATAAAGACCTAGACAGGCCTGAGGGATAGCTCTGTTGACCTCATCAGGTTCTTTGCAGCAGGATGTCTCTACAAAAATGTGCTTTCAACAATTCCGTTTTGGGGAAAGATGTGTGTTAAGTGATCACTGTAGTGTCTGACAGTAATTGCCAGGCAACAGGAATCCTCGAGGCAAATACTGGGAATCACAGAACTGCTTGGGCATCTGAGACAGAAAATGCTCTTGAGCTACCCGATCTAATTCTCCTGACATCACTCAGGCTCCGCCCCTTCCTAAAATGTGTCTTCTGCTTCTGCACTTATGGTTTTTGCTTACACAGTTCCTACCCTGGGAACACCTTTCCCTAGACACTGTCTCATCCAGGAATGTGGTTGAGTAGTCTGTTGATCATCTACCACAGGTGTGTGTCTTTCCTTTGTATCCCCACTGTGGTTTGCTGCTTGGAGACACAAATGTGACTTCCCTCTTCACTTGTGGTCGTAATCAGTTATTTGTGGTTGCGAATCACATTCTATAACAGAGTACAAGCTTCTTGAGGTAAGGTGTACAGTTTTTGCATCTGGTAGGTAGACTAAGAGTTTCCCTGGTGGCTTAATGTTATTTAAAAAAAACCTCCCACCAATGCAGGAGATGCAAGTTCGACCCTTGCATTGGGAAGATTCCCTGGAGAAGAAAATGGCAACCCATTTCCAGTTACAGAAGTGCAGCCCCAGAGGAAGATCTGATATTGGCCTCTTCTCCCATTGTCCCTAACACAGCAGTTTTCAATCTTGGCTTCCTTTTGCAATCACCAGGAAAGTGACTAAATAAACTATAAGAGATAATCGAGTGCCTGTATCCTATCCCTGGAAATTCTGATGTGATTGGCCTTGGCTGTGACCTGGGCTTCAGGATTTATTTAGTCTCCTAGGAGAATCTAATGTTTATCCAGGACTGAGATCCACTGAGCTGGTGGAAGTGAAATTTGCTTACCCTTTCATAGGCTTTATAGTTTTATTTCAGCTTGCTTTTTACAGTGGGCAACTGACTTCATATCACTTCATTTTATCTGTTCTTGGGCAGACAGGCTGGCACCCTCAAAGACTGAAGTTGTTGAAGGGAACTGAAATTCGTTTTTAATTTTTTGAAAGATAGCTTACTTTTGAACATCTGCTAAGCTAGATGTAAGGATTAATTCAAGATGTAAGGATTAATTCAAATGATTGTGATTGTTGTGTACTTACTGTATATAGTCTGAAATTCTTATCCTCAGTTTAATTTTTCTATTACTTTTGAAGTTATTAGAGGATGTGCAGTTTGACAAGGATTTCCGGACTTGACTATTCTGCATCTGACATGTTTCTGTTCTGAGAAGCCACAACTCTGTAATGATAGATATAGCCAGTCTGTAAAACTTTTTGTCATCCAACTTGGCTGTGTTAAGTTGACCATCATCCCCTTATTGTTTCTGGTAACTACATGTACAATCAGGTGCAATCTTGGAATGCTACAAGTTTGTTTGATGAAACTGGGTCACATGGAGATAGAATAACTGAAATATTTCAGTTATTCTGAAGTACAAAGCAACTGGATTTGCATGATTGGAGAATAAACAATCCCATTGACTTCTTTGAAATGCCATTTTGTCTGAGCATTACTCTGGTTCTAACCATGATGACCACAAGCTAGAATATGACTTGGTTTTAAAGTTGGGGAAAGGATATGTTACCAAGCTCTTCTGTATTTGGCTGTGGAAATCTCTCCTTTGTCCTTTCCCTGTCATATGGCTGATACTCTAAGGTATTTGGCCATTTGTAGATACACTTTTCACAATATTAATAAGTGTCAGGTCCCTGGGAGGCTCCCAATGTCCTGTGATGATTTGGGCCTTTGAAGTTGCTTACAGTGAGTTTTGGGCTTCGCAGGTGCCTCAGTGGTAAAGAATCCACCTGCCAATACATGAAATGAAAGACATACAAGTTCAATCCCGGGATTGGGAAGACCCCCTGGAGTAGGAAATGGCAACCCCATCTAGTATTCTTGCTTGCAAAATTCCATGGACAGAGGAGCCTGGTGGGCTACAGTCCATGATATTGCAAAGAGTTGGACACGACTAAGCACCCACACTTACTAGGATTTACGTACTATCTCTTGCTCTAATTGTTTTATCTCTATGGGCTGTGGTTTCCCCTCCTCTGTAAAATGTAGAAAATATAATTTAACCTAACAGAGCTGCTTTGCACATTAAATGGCAAAACATGCATAAGTGCTCAGTACCATATTTGATTCACAGAGAACCCTTCCATAGTAAATGGTAGGCATTATTTAGTTCTGTTTCCTAAACTTTAATCTTGAGTTACATTTTTCCGATTATTTCCACTAGAATAAGAAAAGTTGGGCTATAACTGCTGAATCCTGCCACACAAAGCTTGGTTTCAAACTGTTCTAAGCATTTCCAAAGACATTTGGGATAATAATGAATCCACATCTTTTCAGAAACCATTCCCTTGTGGATCAAGGATGACCACAGCATTGAGATAAATCACATAAGAACTCATAAAAAGGAAATGTACTCTGACCTCTTTTTTTTTTAAAAAAAAAAAGAAAGTTCCCAGTAATAATTAGACCTTAGCCTCATTTTTTGTGGTCAGACTCAGGAAGATGTTTGCATTCTCTAGGGAAGGTAACTTGACTTTCATGAAGCTGCTGTGATATAAACCAGAAGTCATTATCAGTGATGAAAATGTGGACTTGGAACTGAGATATATCCTAGGTGAGCATACCTGTTAAAGACAAGGTTCTTACATAGTGTTTAGCATTGAATCAGAGAGTGACACTAAACTTATGAACACTAAATGCTTCAGGAGAGATAAAGGGGATGAGCTGTCTAAAAATGCATCATTTATTCAATAGATGCCCACTAAATGCAACACCAGATTGACACTGATAATACTCATTTAATATTAATAGTCCGTTCATTCAGAGTTCAACAATTACTTCCTGAGTTCTCATCACACTGTGTACAAGGGATTCTTCCGGGCTTGACATATCTTGACCAGAATGAAGGAGAGTAGTTTTGGGACAGTGAGGAGAGATGGCCTGTCACCTGCTCCTGACCCTTCACTTTCAGCCCCTCAGAGGTATGTGCTGAGTGAGCATCAGAGTCCTAAGTCCTTTGGCAGTGATCCCAGGTCTTCCTGCCCATAATTTTGAAGGGCAATTGGAAGTTCCAGCTTAGAGCCAAATCTAGACATTCCAGGAAGCTCCCAGGGCTGCCGTGACCTCCTTGATAGGAAGGATGGAAGATGAAATAGTATCCGAAGGCAATTTGTAGGCCTGAAATCAAAGAAGAAACATTTCTTGAGGGTACAGTCTTCAAAAAAAAAAAAAAAAGAAAGAAAAGAAAAGAAAAAGTGGCAATATTTAGAGCTGGAAAGCTTGACTTTTCTTTTTTCCTCCAGTGAGGCAGATTTGTAGAAAATAAACTCTCTTACCTGCAATGTATTTTTCATTAGTGTCTCTGCTGCCTGAGTGTCTTGTATCTACTGCACAGCCCTCCTGCTCACCCATTTCAGTGTTGAGGTACTATGGATGCTCATTTGGAGGAAGGTTAGAGCAGAATAAGGGGGCTAGATGCTCTCTGCTGCATATATTCAACATCTGAAGCAGATTTTCAACATATGCTGTATTTTAATGGGAGCCTCCCTGACTACCCCTGACACACTATCTCTTTACAGAAATTTCCTTGATCTTCCCAGTGACACTAAATGCTCACCATCCTGATCATTATCTAATAATTATCTATGACACTTTCAGTCCCCATCCTCTAATCTTCCTAAAGGAGTCCAGCTGCTTGCCAAGCTTCCAAATCTGTGTAAGAAGCTGGGCAAGGGGAATAGGAAGTCTTCAGAGTTCAGGCAACCTTGTCGCTTCTTGACCTTTTTCTAGACAATTTTCCACTCTTGGGATCCTGTATATATTGAGATTCTTAGGGGATTAGTTGGATACAGAGAGATGCATATGGTTAATATTTGTATTTTAGTTTCTCAGTATTTTACCTTTTTATTTCTTCAAATAAGACATAGCAATACACTAAATTTTTCTTTTGAGGTCACACCTCTACCCTCAGTCCAAATAGTTCTCATGGATTTCATCTCCAGCCACAGAGATGTAGTTTGTAACCTAGAACCGGTCATACTGACTCATCTAGAAACAGGCATATAACAGAGGTCTGGGAAGTAGGTTGAGTCTATGCTTTTGGCTGCGGAGATTATGCAGACATGGGCAGTTTGGGAAGTTACTATAAAGAGACACTGTTGTCATTTCTGATGAAATTAAACCTGTGAGAAAGTAGATTTGTAGTTGCTTGTAGGCATTCTACTACCATTTGGACCCAAAAGTGGTTGCAACATAGATGAAAGAAGATCCCAGAGATGGAGACAGCTTAGGTCTAGGTAATATTATGTGGATCACTGGATTAAACCATTTCTGAAGTGGGATAACTCTTGAACTTTTTAATTATGTGAATCTATACATATACATATCATTGTTCAAGAGAATTTGAGTTGGTTTATGTGTCACTTGCATTGTGAACTATCCCAAATGCTATAAAATTATCACCCAAAGAACTTTTGTGTGTGTGTGTGTGTGTGTGTGTGTGTGTGTGTATTTCCAGTTTTGAGGATGACTTCCCACAGTGTTACAAGCAAACCCAAAAACTTTTGGATAATGTCTAATGCTCAATTTAATTGTTCCCCTTCCATTCTGAGGGCTTCCCTGACAGCTCAGTTGGTAAAAAATCTACCTACAATACAGGAGATCCCGGTTCGATTCCTGAGTTGGGAAGATCCCCTGGAGAAGGGAAAGGCTACCTACTCCAGTATTCTGGCCTAGAGAATTCCATGGACTCTATAGTCCATAGGGTTGCAAAGAATTGGACACAACTGAGTGACTTTCACTTTCCATTGTGAAGAAGTGTTTATTGTCATTAATTGTCTGTTCTAGTTGTTTCATTATTAAAAATCTACTCTGTGTTTCATAATTCCAAAACCAAAGGCACCAACTTAGGGTTTTTATCTACTTCAAAATGAATCTACAATTGCAGAGAGAAGTTCAGTAGAAATAACATCCTTTCTTATTCTGTGATTCCCTTTAATTAATGTTATAAAATGGTCTAAGTACATCAGAAAGTTCCCCCACTGAGTCAAAGTTCATAAAAGTACCTGTGTATAGTTGGGAACTTAATGTGAGCTTAATGCCGCATTTTAGCTCAGTGGAAAAATAATAAAAATAGTAATTTATTTAATGAGCTAAGTTGATAAAACTGTAATCAATCATGAGGAATGTCTGTCTCACACCAAAGCAGAAAAACAAAGTACACATGGATTAATAATCTACAGTTAAGAAAAGAAAATAATCACATTAAATTTTAGGATAATACTTGTATAATATGTGGGTGGGAATTTTGGATGGACATTAAATTTGACTAAAAGACAAATTCTTGGCTATCAGAGTGTTAAAATCCTTAATATGTAAAGAATTCTTAGAAAAAAATATAAACAGCCTTACAGAGAAATGGACAAAGTCATAAAGAGTAATAAAAGAGGAAATATAAATAACCAGTAAGCATATAAAAGGATATTCAATTGTCAGGAAAAAAAATCAAAATAAAATATCATTTTATTTCCTATGCAGTTGACTGCAAGAGAAAAAACATAAAAAAGATTGATAACAACCAGTGCCGGTGAAGGTATGGAGAAACCAAGACTCATGTAATGCAGATGGGAATGTGAATTTTGATCATCTGTTTTTACAAAGTAATCTAACTCTAGCTTCTGAAATTTGCATATCCCTTAGAATCAGTAAACCCACTTTGAAGAGACTCAGTTTCCTCAGCCTTAAAATTGAGTGCCCCTGAGACTTCTTTGGAGGGCGAGTGGTTAAAGCTCCACACTTCCACTGCAGGGGGCCTGGGTTCTATCCCTGGTGAAGGAACTAAGATCCCATATACCATGGTGTGGCCCAAATATAATAAATTAAAAAATTAGAATTTAAAAAAAGCTAAAATGAGGTGCACCATTCTATTACTGTGTGTACCTCAAAAGCAGGAGATAGTGATGTTGATAGTCATGTAGATATTAAAGGGTAGCTTGCATTACCTCTTCCTGGATTATTCATTTTGTGCTTTGCTTCTCCTTTATTAAAAAAAAAAAAAAAACGCCTTCAATTCAAGAAGCTGGTTGTGAGTGTGTATATTGTCCTCCATATGTGTAGGGCTTTCTAAGTGGCTCAGCTGTAAAGCACTGCAGGAAATGCAGGAGACTCAAGTTTGATCCCTGAGTTGGGAAGATCCCTGGAGGAGTGCATGGCAACTGACTCCAGTAGGCTTGCCTGGAGAATTCATGAGCCCTGCCATTAAGGAGTGTTACCTGGTTATGAAGATATATCTCACCTCATGTTTCTTCACCTTGTCACACTTCCAACATGACCAAGTCTTACATAAGATGAAGTCTGATGATTTGTTTTTGGCCAGGGGTCACTGTGGCAAGGCATCATTGTGCATGTGGTGATTTGCACATTGGGCAGTTTTGGAAATGGCATTTCTGCCTCCAAGCTGCAAGGGTGCTATGCTGCAAATGCCTTCACAGAAAATAGTCTCCAGTCCCAGATGAAAAGTGCAATTTGCAAAATGGCCTAGCTGGGTTGGTGTTAGGAATACGGAACCATACCTGACTAGATGGGCTGTTTTCAATTTTGCTTCTGCGATGGACTGTTCGAGATGGATGCTTGTTTGCTCTCCATCTGGAGGGCCTAACTTCCTAGCAGAGTGTGCAAAGAAGACCAGAAGGCAGGAGAAGGGTGCTGGCACAAGTCTTTCCAGGATCTGTGCTCCTTCTGGTTTGCTTCCTATCCCTGTTGACACCCCCACAGGGCTCTTCACCTTGGCCAAAGCAGTTGCTTCCAGCTTCCACCCCAGCACCTCAGAAGCCACCCAGGTCCTGGCTTCTCCTGAGAAACAGGAGTGCTGGCAGGTTTCATCCTGAAGGGACACAGAATTTTACCTCTTCTGTCTCAGGGCTTTTCCTCTGAACCTGAAAATTAAACTGACATAAGGTTTCCCTGGTGGCTCAGATGGTAAAGAATCCACCTTCAATGCAGGAGACCTGGGTTCAATCCCTGGGTTGGGAAGATCCCCTGGAGAAGAGAATGGCAACCCACTCCAGTGTTCTTGTCTAGAGAATTCCATGGACTGAGGAGCTTGATGGGCTACAGTTCATGGAGTCACAAAGAGTCGAACACGACTGAGCAACTAAACACTTAACAAGGCACATTAACAGGAGAAAATACATCAAATTTATGTAAGTTTTGTGTGACATGGAAGCCCTCATAAGGAAATACAGGACCAGAGAAGTGGCAAAACTGAAATACTTTCATTCCAGGTCAAACAAAGAGAGTCAAGTGTAGAAAAGTAACCGAAATATACAGGGAAGCTAGAGGAAGATAAGAATTGCTTTAACAGCACCTGTTTGGACTGGATTCTCTCAGCTTTGATTCCCTGTCAAAAAATGTTTCTTTTCTCCTAGTACAGGGAGAACATGTTTCACAAGGGTGTTTTTATTTCCTCTTCAGAAGGAAAAGGGGAGATTAGAATGCTCTGTTGTATCTTTTTTTTTTTTTTTTTTAATGCCTCTAGCTCCAAGTACTCCTTACGGCAAAGTGGCACTTTGCAAGACGGTGAATTCTGCCATCCTTCAATGCTCTCCTCAGAGATCTGGGTCCCAGAAGCCAGGGCAGCTCCTCCAAGGTCCTGAGCAGGGCCCATTCCTCAAAGTCTGGGTTTCTGCCAAGTTGGGGACACTCCTCCAGGCTTCTGAGTCCCAGTGATCAAGGCTGGTTCCCTTTGTCCACTAGGGCTTAGAGTGGTAGTTGCTTCCTGCTTTGCACATGTTAACTTTGCAGTCCTTCAAAACCCATGTGACCAGTCCCTGCTATTCCATTCTCTATTACAATAACTGTGGTGGTTCCTGTTTGCCTTTCTTGACCCTGGGGGACAGGGCACCCCATCCCCATTTCTATCAAATCACCACAGCTTCCCTGACACTTGCCTATGCTTGGTGATCTTTTCTATGAACTCAGTGATTTTCAAAGTGAAGTCTGCCTGTCCCAGAACAACTCACCTACATGCGATGGAGAATCAAGGCTACATGCAGAGAAGATGGGCAAGGAAGCCTCACTCTTCTTCATCACAAATGCTTTTAATTTTTTCCATATTGTATTTTGTATAAGATTTGTGGCACTTAAAAGGATTCCAGGGATGTTCTTATAATGTTTATATTAGATTTATATTAGAAGCATGTGATAAAGTATCACTATCTAAGTATTTGATTGAAGTTGTCTGTTTCTACCCCTGCCAGGAATAAATTCACTCTGCTCTTCCAATATCTTTTGTTTGGAATTTTCTTAACCCATTAACTATATTCTACTTAAATATGGGGTTATATGTTACATTTTTTCTTTTCTACTGGACTGTCCTCCCTAGGAAGGCAAGAAACAGCACTATATCATTAATGAGCATGGAGCCAGGGCTTAGAAATCCTTAGGCTGAGTCCTTAGAGCATTATACACACTTGCTGGATTATTGTAATCAAGTTATTAAACCCTCCTTTGGCTCTATTTTAATACAATGGAATTTGTATTATTTTGCTTTATTTTAATATAAGGATAACAATATCTACCTTACACAAACGGTATGATCATCCGAAACATGAGTGAAATGCTGCTTATTTTTCTTGTTAGTTTTGTGAACCTCCACCACTGTGTACAGCACAGCTCAGTGCTTGTATCTGGCCTCAGTAAGAGCCTGAAAACAAAACTGCGTAAAACAAACTGGTCTAGTTACTATTGCTGCCTCACAAACCATCCTAAAATTTGGTAGCTTTTAAACTGCAACCTTAGGGTTTCCCCTGAATTGGTATATATTTTGTTTATCCATTAAGTGTTCAAATGTAGTTGGGTAAACTTGCTATGTAAAAATATTTTTTGTTGTTGTTCTAGAACTGAACTAACCTTATTTACATATTTTCTTGAATATACTAACAACTGCTGGCATTTTTTTTTTTTCTCTTTAACTCTATGAACAAATCAAAATCACAGACAGTACCCAAATTCTGTCGGAATCCTGCTAGGTGAAAATGATATGTCTGTAAGAACTACATGAAATCTAGTTTCCAGATGGAGCTACTTTCTTGCCAATTTTGGGACGACCCAAAGCATTTCCTCTAAGAAACCATCTCTGGGAAGTGAAAAATTTACTCTTGGAAAATTATTGGAGAAAATGCTCGTGAAATGTGAAGTATGACTTTTGTATGGACAGTGTCCATGTCTCAGATATTTTATGAGTTCCTTTGGGAAATATAATAATAATGCAGATTCTTACTGGGTTGGCTTTGTTTTCCGGAAAAGCAGAGACCACCAAAAACCAAGTGCACCTAATGAACATATTTCAAAATGAAGTTTTCACTGTAGGGCAGTTGCAAATAATCAATAATCAGAAGTGATGAGAACCCTTTGCGTTTGTATAGCATATGTACTTTTCAAGGCATGCCATGACCTCTTGCTTCTATAATTCTTTAAAAAAAAAAAAAAACTTTTGTAATGTAGTAAAGGAAACTGCTATTACTATGATATTTGGCTAAGGAGGGAAATAGATATTATAGCTGCGCCATTTTAAATATACAAGTGGTAGTTTTGTTTCTTGACGCTTTGCTCTCTTTGTTGGTTTGGAAGCTACTTGACTTTGGTTCAAGTTCAAGTTTAGTAAAAAAGAACAATATTTACTGACTGAGTTGAGTCATGATTTACAATATGTTTGTGCCATAGTTTTGTGTTCGTGCACAAGAGACTTATGTCTGCCCTGAGGGCACCATCACTAGCACTTTGCACACTTTGCACAGGGTAAACACTGATGGCACCTGCCAAGTGGTTCCCAGACTTATCCAGTAAGAGGGTTTTTTTTAAATAAGGTCAAAGAAAAGTTCACAGGTCTCTATTCTGTAGTGCTAAAAAGAAAGCTATGACTCCTGTAATGTTTTCCAAAGTGTTTGCGTTTTAATAACTTCAATGGATGATACGCTTGTAAAGTGGTGCCATAGACATATATGAAGCACACTATTCGTTCTAAAGGCCAGTCTTGATACACAATGAATTCATTTGTTGTTATTGTTCAGTTGCTAAGTTATATCTGACTTTTTGCGACCCCATGGGCTATAACACACCAGGCTTCCCTGTCTTTCACTGTCTCCCAGAGTTTGCACAAACTCATGTCCATTAAGTTGGTGATGCCATCCAGCCATCTCATCCTCTGTCACCCCGTCTCCTCCTGCCTACAATCTTTCCCAGCATCTGAGTCTTTTCCAATGAGTCGGCCTCTTTGCAGTGGGTGGCCAAAGTATTGGAGCTTCAGTTTCAGCATCAACCCTTCCAGTGAATATTCAGGTTTGATTTCCTTTAGAATTGACTGGTTTGGTCTGTCCAAGGGACTCTCAAGAGTATAAATATGAATTCATGAAACTCTTTAAATAACTCTAAATTCCCCTAGGAATTCATAACCAATGAATCAGAAAGCTCAGGGATGGACAGCCTCCTACATCTCATATGTCAGTGCCAGTGGAGAGGAATGGCTGTCTGAAGGGCTGTGTGGAAAGGTACTGAAAGTCCAAGTATGAGTTCAGAGCAAAAGAGGTGATGTCTATCAACTGGTGAAGTCTGCCAGGGAAGGGGGACAGGTTAGGTGTGTAAGAGCCATATGTTTGACATCCTTGACTCAGACTGGACCATTTGACTCAGCTTACCCTGGGAAAGGATAGTGGAGATAGCCACTAAAATAGATATCTAACAAAGGTTTAAACTAAGAACTTAACTTTAAAATTCACTTAAAACTGCTCTAAAAGATAAAATCTGTTTTACAAAATATATTTAAGAACAAGTGAAGTTTATTGGGTCTTTCATCCCAAACTTACCCTGTGATTAACCACCCTGTTCTTGCTCCCTCCACTTGAGGAAACCATCTGTTTTTCTCCAATACTAATTAAATATTGAAGTCTCTTCTCTTATTTTAGTCATTTGATGAGGGACCTTCCCTACCCATCACTGGTTGGCACAGCCATCCCATCTGGCTTGTTGGTGCTTGGTTTATTCTGACTGGCTGTTCTCTTGAAAGATGAGTCATTCACTGAGACCACTTGCTCAAAAGTGGGGATATGGAGAAAAGTAAGTGAAAGATAGCTTTGGTCCCTCAACCCAATACTTCTATTTATCTAAATGAATTTCTCTAATTATAAGTCACTTACCATGTGAACTATTCAACCTTCTTCTTTACTGATTTTTGAAATATTTTTCAGGAAAGGAATAAACTCCAGTGCTATGTATAATTTATATATTAACCATCCCTGGAATCTTCTAGTTTATTCGGAAAGTCTTCTACCTTAGCTTTATTCTTCTCTGAGCATGTTGGAAAAAATTAAAATAACTACATACTTAAAAAGTATTTTAGTGGGGTTTCCTTGCAATTATGGACTCATCATAAATGCTCTGTTTTTCTGAGGGAAAAAAAGATGTGCTTGCCCTCTCTCTGCTCCTTTTGTACCTATTTAGCTACTTATGATCTCAAAAACCCATCTTTAGACATCACTTCCTTTCCTATCCCTGAAAACTGATTGCTCTGCCTCCAGGCAAGCTTTGTTTTTACCTTCATTATTGTTCTTCTTGAAAAGTATATTTTTCACTTGGGCTGGGTGAGGGCAGGGTTTGTGTCTTCGTCATCACTGTATCTCGAATGCCTTGCTGCAAACGGCTGGTGGTAAATGCCCCATAAGCACTGGTTAGAACTGAACTCCATGGACTGTATGGTCCATGGGGTCTCAAAGAGTCGGACACGACTGAGCGACTTCTACTCATTCACTCACTCACTCACTCACTCTCTCACTCTGGTCTGCCACCACCATCTCCCCATGGAGAGAGGCCTGATTTCATTCACTGACTCAGCCTATTCCCCACTGAAAGCTAGTTTGTATGTTTTTGTGTTTTTTTTCTTTTATTGATACTCTCTCCCCACCCCCCTTTTTTTCCCTTAAGGTACAGTACTGCTTTTCACTCTACATAACGAGGATCATAAATAAATATAACAGACGAGTGTTGCCTCAGTGAATGAGATTTCTTTATTACATATAAAGTATAAATGCTATTAAATTTTTTAAAATATATTTTTACTGCCACAATACATCTTGTTTTATGAATTACTTTTGACTATTAACTTGAAAATAAAACATATTAAAATATTCCACTAAAGTCTAGGCAGGCAGGGTGGCAGTGCTAAGTTGACCATATTTCTGTCTGTGTTAAGAGCTTTCAGGTGACTTGACTTCACTGAGGTTCTGGCTGGGCTCTCAGATGAGTGCTTGACAAGCCTGAGACAGGCTTTCCAGAAAAGGTAGAGTTTTCTCTGATAACTTTAGGGATGGATGGAGGCGCACTCCTCTGGGCTGTCTGAGAGGAGACCCTGCTCAGAACTGTCTGAGGTCTATCAGCAGTCAGAGTAGTGTCTCAGATTCTTCTCTGGGCTGGTGAGGCATGAGAAAACTGTAGGACACATCCACAGTTTGGGAAGAAGGGATGGACACTGGGCTGATCCTTGAGTTATCCAACCTTCTTCTCTATTAATTTTTGAGTAGTAACATTGAGGGGGTAGGGATGGTGGGGAGCGGCTACTTTAAATTTGATCCAAGAGTTGACTGGTCAGGAAGAGTGAAGATCTGGTCATTCCACACAGGTCTTTGTCTTTATGGATTTATTCTGTCATTCATTCATTCAATAACCATGAATGCCTGCATCAACTTAAGCACATTACCTGGCATTATTATGATACACTGACTAGGGAGCCTTCCAAATTATTTTGGAAGGGGGTTATGCACATTTAGGTAATTCAATTATTCGTCCATTGAGAATTGCCACTATATTGGCAATTTTACCTGGAGACAGCTGTTGGTATAGGGCAAAGGTAGATAAAAGAATACACAGTGTGTGATTCACCTAGATCTTACAATCAACTCTGGCATATTGATGAACTGACTCAGCATCTAATAAAACATCCAAATTTTTAAGCCCCTCAAAATGTGATTTGACTGATGGACATACAGTTGGCACCAGTATCCTTATCCTTCTTTGTTGTTCCTTCCCCTCTCTATGACTTCTAAGTCATAAGAATTTCAAGATAATATTTTCTCTGGTATGCTTACCATGAAAAGCTTAAAAACAAGAGGTTGGGAAAATACAAAGGAGAAAAATGGGGTTGTTTTATAAGGATAAAATGAATTTGATTTACATTAACGTCATTGATATTTGATAGCCTATAAGCAGCCGTCCCTAATTATTTTAATCCTGATAATGTCAATTTCATGGCTAGAGCAGACAAGCTCTAGCACACTGTAAGGTCTCCCTGAACACTATAAACATTGAAATTAAATGTTTACTTCTGAAGAGGAACATTTCTTAGAGGCCCAGCAAGTCTTTACAGATGTCATGATAATTGACAGTTGGTTATTGGACACGTCCTGGTGCCAAGTCCAAGGTCAGGCTCTGCAGCAGATGCTGCCCCCACCTGCCCTTCCTTCTCCTCTCCACACTCACCATGTCTATGCAGCCAGCCTGACATCCTCCTACCAGAACCTGCGTCTCTCTCTGAGAGCATCCTCTGACTTCTGGAATGTGCTCTGCTGAAGACCAGGGCAGGTCAGGATGTCCAGGAATCAAATCACACACATACCAGCCACCTGCAATCCAGGAGTAATGGGGTTTGGTGGATAAATACCCCACCTCTTTTGCTCCCTGGATAAGATAACTTTGAAGTATATGCTCAACACCATTTCCCAAAGTTCCCCACTGCGATTGTGGCCCACATGCCCACAGTGGTAGCTGGTTTGATAGCCACCCTTTACCAGGTTTCTGCTCTTCCATCTTTCCACTTTCCTAACCGTGTTTCTGGGGTTGTCCTCCATTCATGTCACTGCCTTGTTCAAGGTCTGGTTCTGGTGGAGGCAAACCAGGACATGTGCATCGCATACGTGGTCTGTTCATCTTTACTGCCTGTCCGGGGGAAATGTTTTTGAGTTATGCTAAGTCACTTCAGTCGTGTCTGACTCCATGCAAGCTCACCAGGCTCCTCTGTCCATGGGATTCTCCAGGCAAGAATAGCAGAGTGGGTTGCTGTGCCCTCCTCCAGGAGATCTTCCTGACCCAGGTATCAAACTTGTGTCTCCTGCATTGACAGGCTCATCTTTATCACTAGCGCCACCTGGGAAGCCCCATGGGAAATGTTATTATCCCCATTTTACAGATGAAGAAGCTGGGGTTCACAGAGATTAATTAGCTTGCTCTCTTTTTCCAAATCTCCTTCCTTTCCTACCTTATTGAGAGAAGACTGGCAAGGTGTGATCTTTTAAGAATGTGCAGCCATGTGGTTAATGAATTTTGCAGCAGAATAATAAATCAAATATTTATTGATTTGAACTGCTGTAGTCATGGTCAAAAATGCAGGAGGTGGAATTCTGTTCATTCTTTCTACAAATATTTATTTTCTCCTGCTAAGTGCCAGGCTCTCCGCTCCTTCCTGAACGTACAGTGGCAAGTGAGGACCTCTCCTGTGAGAAGGGCTGAATGCATACTGATTTGTGAAAAATTCTCATAGTGGTATTAGAGCTTCCTGTGATGCCAGGATCTTAGGCTGCTATTCAAGAAGTGTTCAGAAATGACAACCTGATTTCTAAGCATCTACTCAGATGCCAATTAGTTGGCTTTATGTCAGTAAGCAGAACCCCATTTCTCTCTCTCTTTTTTTTTTTACTTTTGGATTGACCTTTTTATGTTTTCCTTTCACTTGAATATAAATGCCTTTTGTAGGTAATGAATACTTCTGACACTGCATTGAATTTGAATAAGTAATAATGACCAAAGTTCTGAATATAATTGCATGATCCACATCAACTTAAAAACTGGGTACAGGACTCGCTTAGAAAGTGCCTGGACTAAGGGAGTATTGAAGATGTTAACAGAATATTTTCCTCATGCTTTCATTCAATTAAAAGGGGAGAGAGAGAAGCTATTGATTTAAATCAGTGGGAAGAAATTGGTGTTTAGCCTTGTTGGCATCTTAACTACAAATGAAACCAATATCCCAATGTCGTTCCATTCTGAGCGCTATGATGATTTCACGGTTGACTAGTGATTTGTGCCTTGCTTCAAATTACTTAGGATGTATTATGGCATAATCTATGAAAGCAGGTGGGCTCCAAAAACACAGCCTGTAGACATGAAGGGAGAGGCTCAGGGCTGTGCAGTCACAGAGCAGGGTGGGTCACCTGATCACGAGGGCCCGTCGCTGTTCAAAATGATAGATTCCACAAACTTGGCCTCCTCCTCGTTTTCACCTGTCCACGGCTTTTCTTGCATTCCTGCTCCCCAGGTACACATCCCATGTAAAGGCCATGGTCTTTGTTCTCACTTAACTGTGACTGTCTTCCTCTCTGTCAGGTATCTCAACTGCCATGCAAAGCATTATCTGCTATTAGGATAAAACGTTAGAAATGATGAAAGATGGAAGAGTGTGTGTGGCCTGGAGGAAGAGCCCATAATAGTGGAATTTTAGGTACTCTTTTTTTAGTCCGGCCAGGAAGCATGCTTTTTATTTTTAAATCCATATATAGACACAGAGGATGTATACATTATTGCTGTTTTTCAATCTCTAAGTCATCTCCACCTCTTTATGACTCCATTCACTCTCACCTGCCAGGATCCTCTATCCATGAGGATTTCTAGGCAAGAATACTAGAGTGGGTTGCCATTTTCTCCTCCAGGAAATCTTCCTGGATCAGAGATCTAACCTGTGTCTCATTCATTGGCAGGCAGATTCTTTACCACTGAGCCACCAAGAAAGCAGAGTGAAGTGAAAGTCGCTCAGTCGTGTCCGACTTTTTGTGACCCCATGGACTATATAGTCCATGGAATTCTCCAGGCCAGAATACTGGTGGGGAGCCTTTCCCTTCTCCAGGGGATCTTCCCAACCCAGGGATTGAACCCAGGTCTCCTGCATTGCAGATGGATTCTTTACCAACTGAGCCACAAGGGAAGCCCAAGAATACTGGAGTGGGTAGCCTATTCCTTCTCCAGCGGATCTGCCCGACCCAGGGATCAAACTGGGGTCTCCTGCATTGCAGGCAGATTCCTTACCAACTGAGTTATCAGGGAAGCTCAAGCCACCAAGGAAACTGGGATGTGTATATACACACACATCAATATGTAACAAAATAGTGATCAATGGTTATCCTATAAGACATGCATACAATTTCTAGCAGTGAATCAAAAGGCTTATCATGCTACAAGTTGCAAATGACAAAAAACTTTCATGGCAGAATACTTTTCAGTTTACTTTTTACCTAGTAGTGTTTTGAATTTTTCCACCTGCAGATGAGAGCACGTCAGTGCTCCATAACATCAAGTTGTTTTTTATGAATTACGTTGTTTATGTTGAATCAGTTCAGTTCAGTTCAGTCGCTCAGCCGTGTCCAGCTCCTTGCGACCCCATGAATTGCAGCATGCCAGGCCTCCCTGTCCATCACCAACTCCCGGAGTTCACTCAGACCTACGTCCATCGAGTCAGTGATACCATCCAGCCATCTCATCCTCTGTCGTCCCCTTCTCCTTCAGCCCCCAATCCCTCCCAGCATCAGAGTCTTTTCCAATGAGTCAACTCTTCACATGAGAAGGCCAAAGTACTGGAGTTTCAGCTTCAGCATCATTCCTTCCAAAGAAATCCCAGGGCTGATGTCCTTCAGAATGGACTGGTTGGATCTCCTTGCAGTCCAAGGGACTCTCAAGAGTCTTCTCCAACGCCACAGTTCAAAAGCATCAATTCTTCAGTGCTCAGCCTTCTTCACAGTCCAACCCTCATATCCATACACGACCACTGGAAAAACCATAGCCTTGACTAGACAGACCTTAGTCGGCAAAGTAATGTTTCTGCTTTTAAATACACTATCTAGGTTGGTCATAACTTTTCTTCCAAGGAGTAAGTGTCTTTTAATTTCATGGCTGCAATCACCATCTGCAGTGATTTTGGAGCCCCCCAAAATAAAGTCTGACACTGTTTCCACTGTTTCCCCATCTATTTCCCATGAAGTGATGGGACCAGATGCCATGATCTTTGTTTTCTGAATGTTGAGCTTTAAGCCAACTTTTTCACCCTCCTAATAGCTCTACTAAATACCAAAGGAAAAACCCTATCCCAGATTGTGCAATTTTATTACACCCTTCTTCATGCTTTGCTATTAAAGGAATTTCAGGTATTTTGAAAGGCCTCTGAAGGTGGGAAAGGTACTTTTGAACCACATTCCTAGCTAGTGTATTTCATTTTTATGGAGCTGTCTGGAATATAGAAGCATATTTAGGAAGTAAAGAAATGAATTCCAAAGCCAATTGTTTACTACAATTTATTGACGACTATGTACTTAACATTGGTATACATTCTGTGAGAGAGGAAAAAAGAACAAGAAGGCAGTCCTGACCCTAAAAGAGATCACCACTAGTTGGAAGACATATACAATATGTACAAGAAAAGAATTGATATTAAAGTCTGTTAGTTGACATAGAGCTGGGCTCAGTGCAGGAAGTGGGCACTGAAGTTAATCTGGAATGAGGGTGGAAGCCCTTCATAGAAAGGAAGGAAGAGGCTGGTACAGGACTGGGAAAGGCATTGGAGTTGGAACCAAGAGGGCACAGGCGGAGGACTGGAATATGGTTGGAGTCAAAGTGCTTGCAAGAGAGTTGTGAAATACAAGTGGAAAGTGAGAGAGAATGACGGGCTTGTGGTTGCGGGAGGTGGGACCCCAGTGCGTGTTCTTAGCTGGGGTGTGCTGGCCACGGGGTACAGACAGGTTGTCTGCATTCTTTTTGTCTAACCTTATATCCATCATCTTATTTTCCTTTGTCATTTCTTTTTTTCTTTCATTTATGGCAACCGCACTACCCAAAGGTTTAAGTTAGTTTTCACCATTTCTTTCCTCGTTTCCACCGGTAATTAGCTGTCAACTATTTTTAAGTCATTTTTATCTCCATCAGTTCAGTTCAGTTCAGTCGCTCAGTCGTGTCCAACTCTTTGTGACCCCATGAATGGCAGCATGCCAGGTCTCCCTGTCCATCACCAACTCCTGGAATCCACCCAAACCCATGTCCATCGAGTCGGTGATACCATCCAGCCATCTCATCCTCTGCCATCCCCTTCTCCTCCTGCCCCTAATCCCTCCCAGCATCAGAGTCTATTCCAAAGAGTCAACTCTTCACATGAGGTGGCCAAAGTATTGGAGTTTCAGCTTTAGCATCAGTCCTTTCAAAGAACACCCAGGACTGATCTCCTGTAGAATGGACTGGTTGGATCTCCTTGCAGTCCAAGAGTCTTCTCCAATATCACAGTTCAAAAGCATCAATTGTTTGGCACTCAGCTTTCTTCATAGTCCAACTCTTACATCCATTCATGGCCAATGGCTATGGAATATTTCCCTCCTTTTCCCCTTCTGCCATCACCCGAGTGTATTCTATCCCCAATTATTCCAATATCCTCTTTTATTAACTTGTTTCTTACCTTATGGCCCAGTTTTCCTTCCCTTAACTAGACTTCCTACAGTGAAGTCCATTTTTGGTCCCTTTGCCTTTGCTCACATCACCTCTGCAGAATCCTGCTCTCCATTTCTTATTTAAACCCCATTATCTGATAAGGTTTATAATAAATACATTTCTTCCAGAAAGTTTCCATGATCTACTTTCTCTGCCATTCATTCCCAAACTGGTAAAGATTTTTGCCCCTAAATTCCTAAAACATCTCTTCAGACCTCTTATTATCTTACCCGTAATAGAAAAGAATAGCAAGAATATTGACTTTCAAGTCCAGTCTGCCTAGGCTGATCAGCTCTATTCTTCTCAGCTGGGCGGTCTTAAGCTTGTTACTCAATGTCTCTGGACTTTTTGTTGTTGTTGTTAGTTGCTCCATTGTGTGTGATTCTTTGAGACCCCATGAACTGTGACCCACCAGGCTCTTCTTCTATGGGTTTTTTAGGCAAGAATACTGGAGTAGGTTGTCATTTCCTTCTCCAGGGGATCCTCCCAACCCAGGGATTGAACCCGGGTCTCCCACATTGCAGGCAGACTCTTTATTGCTGGGCCCCCAGGGAAGCCCTGGTGAAGCCCTTAACTTTATTTTATTCATCTACACAATAAGAATAACAAGTCTTGACCTTCAGGTGTATTGGGAAGATAGAAAACAATGTATGGCACAGCTCCTGATACTGCGTTTGACTTGGAGTTGCTGTTCAGGAGACATTTATTGAATGAAATGCTCTCTCCGAGTAGAGTATGAGATGTGAAAGAGCACAAACCATGGCATGTAGTAGGCATCCAGGAAATGTTTGCACAGTGAAAGGGCTAGAATTTTAGGAGGCAAAACCCTGCCACCAGTTTCGTCCATCGGTTTTAAAATCTGTCCACCAGGAGCCAGGGAAGGCTAAAATTAGACTGGGTAAAAGCCTGACTCATTTATCATCTATCATGGAGTGACTTTTGCTTGAAAACATCCCCTCAAGACAGTAGAAACCGTCATTCTAAAATTGCATTTCAACTGTTTGTAGTGACCACAGCCATCCTCGGTCCTATTTTCTGAGTTGAGCCTTACATTTACTGTTTCCCAAGCTTGAGGGAATTCTGCCTGTGCTTGCATTTTCAAAAAATAATAGCTGCTGGTTGTGCTACAGTGACTTTGTCGATTCCCTCAGCTTTCGATCTCTACTGACATGAACACATCTAGCTTTTAAATGTCCCCTGAGCTATCTCCTTTCTCCATTTCCAGTTGGTTTTCCCTCCATAAGTGATGCCCACTTGGGTTTATTGATTAGAGTTGCATCTTTTTTTAAGTAGCATGATCCCCAAAGGTTTAAATGGCCAGTTTTGTCTCAGTTAAAGGAAGCAAATTATCTTGTGATCTTCTGTTTTGGTGTCTACGATAGAAATGTGTGCACACATTATCGAACATGGCTTTAGTGTTCAAACTGCCTAGATCTGATCCTACCTGAAACACCTACTGGCTCCATGAATTCAGGGCAAAATATATGCTCTTGTGAACCATGTTTGTTGTTTCTAAAATGGATTTAAGAATTAAACCGATTTCATCTGAAATTGGGAGAAATTAAATGAAATAAGGCAATTAAATGTCTTAACATGGTGAATCACTTAGAGTTCACAGGTATTGGATATGCATATTGACATTTTATCATCAGTCTTTTATAATTATCAAGTTCACTGCTGATTTTATGCTTTTGGCTTTCCAAATTGTTTCTTTATTCCTTCTCTAATAGATTTGCTGTTGTTCATTGATTTTGTGTGGGTGTGTTTTTATTATTCCTCAGGGTAAACATTTCACTTAATGAATCAGGCTTGATGTTGTCTTGACTCCCCTCCCTGCCTATTCTTGATGTCTGAGTTGGGCTAGCATGGGCAAGAAGGACTAGAATGGAAAACACCCCTCTGTCTTCTTACAGTAGAGGCATCCCCCCAGCATCAACTACACAGGTTCTCAGCTTTTTTCTTTTCCCTGCTTCAGCTTGCCTAACGTATTCCCATCAATATCAGTAACTAACTGCTTCTCATGGGAGCACAGGTGTAGGTAAACAAACAAACAAGGACGCCTCTCTGATTTGTAGGACAACTACCATCCTACACAATTACTTAGTTTAAGTCAGAAAAGGCAATCCTTTCTGGACAGAGGTGATCCCATAGCTGAAAGGCTTGGTAGTTTAGGTGTTTTGGGACAAGAAAAACCAGTCTTTTGTTGTGGATGATGGGGATGGGGGGGTAGATGGTGGGGATGGTGGGGGCTGGTGGGGAAGGTGGGAGATGGTGGGGATAGTGGGAGATGGTGGGGATGGTCTGGGATGATGGGGAGACAGTCACCTTTGAACCTGAGCACAAATGTTGGCAGCTGACCTAGGCTGGATTTCATTCTGATCTACGTCTCGACTCAGCACAGTCTTACTTGGAGGTCCTGCTGGGAGTAGACATATGCTTGCACTCTCCCCCACAACCCTAAGGCAACCAAGGCTATACCAGGAGACAACATGACCTCTCACTCATTCTCACTGGAACATTCCCCCTCCCCTGCAAGTCCCCAGTTGCCCCTCTCTCATTTTTAATGAGAGGTGGATCTCCAAATACTTTGAAAGTCATGCAGGTGAAACTTTTTCTACCGGCATTAACGGTATGGTAAACTTTCTTCTGCAGAGGAATGCAGTGTGGGGACCAATTCTTTTCGACGAGAATTGCATGAGAGTGCTTGGGAAATCTTCATTCTGATGGGGAAAAATTTAATGCTGCCTAGAGAGGGGGTGGGAGCTGCATTTCTCAGCATTTGCTGCCATAAATATGTTTCCTCAGCAGGTCTCTCCGTCCGGCATCAGCCGCGCCCAGCAGCAGTATATCTCGTGGTGCAAAGGCCCCTGGCCGCCTGCCACCCGCTTCCACTGACATGTGTTATGATTTGTAAAGAGTTCGAGGAAGGGTTTCCCATCCAGATATCTGTGTCACCCTTGGAGATTAGCTCCCCATGGCTGCTGGAGGGCTTGTGGACCTGCTGAGAAGTCTTGTGAAAGAAAACCTTTAATCCCACAATTCTTGGCCAGCTTGACTTTCTAACTTTTCTGGCTCTGCACACCTTGTAAAATTGTATGAAAGAGAAGATCTATTTTCTGCCTTCTGTAAGGCAAATAGGTTTCAAATAAAGGAAGCTTAGGAGAGCAAAAGATGAAGAGAAGGAGAGAGGGTCACCTTTATTCTCCTATTAAACTTACACTGCTCAGTCTTGAGACTTAAGCAAAATGTTTGTAACCAAATACATCTTCTACAGAATTGCAATAAAGTGATGTCTAAATTTTGGACTGATTTAGCACTATGCAATGCTGTTTTATGGGATCCAAAATGCTATCAACTGTAAGATGTCCCTGTAATTTTAGAAACATTCAACTATGATGTTATGTCACAACCCCTTAAAATTTGTATTTTATACTTATCAAAGGAGGCTTTCCGGGTGGTGCTAGTGGTAAAGAACCCTCCTGCCAATGCAGAGGACATAAACATATAGGTTTGATCCCTGGGTCAGAAAGAGCCCGTGGAGGGGGGCATGGCAACCCACACCAGTATTCGTGCCTGGAGAAACCCGTGGACAGAGGAGCTTGGTGGGCTACAGTCCTTAGAGTCACAAAGCGTCAGGCACGACTGAAGTGACTTAGCATGCAAGCATGCACATGCGCTTATCAAAAGAGCACTTTGTATTTATTTTAGACACAGTCCTTTATGATATATCACTCTTCTGCATGCACAATCAAAAAGAAAATGAAAATGCACGAGTGAAAATATTCCTCAACCTTCTTCACAAATACTGAGTTTTCCAAATCACCAGGCTTCTCAGAGTCATCAATAGATGTGTTTTCTTTCCACCTAGTATCATCATCTGTGATGTCAAAATAATGTTGATGTAGTCTTTCTTTTTTTTAAAAAAGGTACAGAATTGTTTTCCACCTGTTTAGCTTCCCCAGTAAGCTTATAAACTTCTTGAACAGAGTATAGTTGTCACATTCTTATTTTGGTATCTCCCTCAGCATTGTGTTTCACTGTGTTCAGTCCCCAGTACATAGTCATTCAATTGTATTGCTGCATCCTATTTCAGTAGAAGAGAAGGAAAATTAGCAAGATCTGCCTGCAAAGTATTTCTCCAGTCTTGGAGTCCTGCAGATAAAATTGTATGTCTTCAGATACTAGAAAAATCTGGGTCATATGCTGCTACTTGGGAACTTGAGAGAGTTTTGATGAGTGCTTCATCTCAAGATGGTGGTATTTCTCCCCATTGGTCAGAAACTGGCTCTGATACAGCTATTTTAAGAAGGAAGGAAGGGAAATCACAAATTACTCACTAGGATGTGAACAGTACTCTCATTCTTTAAAGTCTAACTTCAATTCTTCCTTCTCTATGGTGCTTTCTGGAATTTAAGTTGGACTGATCACACTTTGTCTGAATGTTTATGGTATGTGAGTTCCTTTGGGTATTTATCAGATTCTGCCTTTGGATACCTCTTACATTCTAAAATCACTTTATGAACACAAGTGAGTCTTCTAATTTGCAATAAGGATTTGGATTAAAGAAATTTAAAGAGGTAATCCCACAAGCACTGGTTGGTGAATAGAAAAGTGAGACAGGGCAGGGTGCATTAATTAATGGGTTACTACTGTGGGCAAGTGGGGCTCATTTTTATTGGAGACTGTGGTAGGCTGAATTACAGCCCACAAAGAAGTCTACATCCTAATCCAGGAAACTTTAAATATATTACCTTACATGGCAAAATGTGTTTCACTGATATTAAGTTAAGCATATTGAGCTGGCAAAATATTCTGGATCATTCAGGTGGGGCCAATATATTCACAATGTTCCTCTGAAGAAGAAGACTGAAGGGTCATAGTTAGAGAAGGTGACATGAAATCACAAGCAGAAGAAGGGAAGGACAGTGTAACAGTGACATGGGGGACAGGCCAGGAGCCACGGTGTGCAGGCAGAGTGAAGAAGCGGAAGGAAGTGAGAAAACGGAATTGTCCCAGAGCCTCGAGAAGGAGTGCAATCCAGCCCACCCCTGATCTTAGTGAAATGAAATTTATGTTGCTTCTCTGACTTGGAGAACTGAGATGACAAATGTCTATTCTTTTAGGCCACCAAGTTCATGGTTAATTTGTAGCCCTAGGAAACCAGTGCAGAGATTTCTGAGATACCATGGGAATCATAGTCCATACTCATGCCTCTGAGGGCCTAGGAGACCAGGGAATGTGTCCAGTGACTCCCCTCACTCGCTGGGTAAGAACTGCTCCCAGGGGCATTAACTTTCCATTACGATTGACTTGTTCGAGCTGACCTCTCATCCACTCCAGAGGCCAGAGGAAGCCTCAGTCCGAGAGACCCAGGTGCATGAATAGAGAGTGATGTGCTTGGCCATGACTGGCTTCCAAGGATATAGATGATAAGTAGGGAGAACCAAGGGAATGTGGGTGGAAGGCCGGCATTACCTGCTATGGTGCATAAGTACATGTGTGTGGGCATGCATGGATGCATGTTTTTTGTTCCCTTTCATCAAGTTCCTCAAAGCTAGAAATTCTCTCCCATTTGTGAGGCTCCAGCTCAGTGCTTGACATCTAGGAAAAACTTCCTGGTGGACTGGGAGACAGAATGGGACAGCTTGTGAATGTCACAGTAAATAAGGAAGTTGGCTATTTTACAGTGCCATTTTCTCTAATTCCTAAATTAAGACTGCAGGGAAGAAAACATTGCTATTTCTTGGAAAGAGATTCAAGAGGTTTTGTAGATCCCAGGCAGTGTGTGTGTGAGGTGGCTGTCAATCACAAATGCAAGTTGTCGCTTGGCAAAACAGCTTTCTCGTGGCACACAATCCATCTGCAATCTAAGACTGCCTCGTCAAGGTTAGCAGATAAATCAATACAAGAAAGAGCTGAGCATCACAGGCAGTGCTGATGTCAAACAGCCGTTTCATGTGTCTGGCAGAAAACTGAGCATATTGGTAAAGTACTAAAGACTTCTTCATGAAAGTCCTATGATCCCTGGTCCTGAAAGAAAAATCAGATTAACTCCCACAAATCCCACTTGACACATGAGAGACAGTTTTGTCTTGACAAGGGCTTGGAGAGGACAATGTGATGAATGTAGCAAAGTCTTCCCTTGGCTAGGTATCTTAACGGGACTAGCTTTGGGGAGCGCTTGTTAAACACCAGATACTCTTTACTCCTGGACCTTTTTATTTTTTAAGCAATAAACTGAGCAAGCACTTCACTCACTGCTCTTTGCAGATGCCTTGCATGTTTTCACTTTACTTTCTGTTCTGCCAGGTACATTAGCCTTCAGAACTTATTTAAAATGAAGGCTGAGTGCCTCTTCTTTAGGAGAAACCTGGAAAATGGTCTTTCTCTTCCACACAGGCTGCTACTCCTGATTTGAACATGTCAGACAAAAGTTTGATGCCCTTGAATGGTATTTGGCTAAATTCATTGACACTCACTGTTAAAATAGCCCTAGGGTATTGGAAAAGCTCTGTCTTTCTCTTCATGTACATACACACACACAAACATATGTATGTATGAAATATTTAAGCACATGCATACACATATGAAGATATATTTTGAAGGTCATTTTGTACTTAAAATATTTGAAAATAAGAGTAAATGTAACATATGGTATTAAAATTAATTGATCTTTTCAAAGAATCATCAGGTTCTGAAGGATAATTCAGAGTAGTTAAGCCCTGATGGATCCATAGTTTTGCTAATTACATAAAGGTCCTGATTGCCACAGGCCTCAAGGGACTCTCTGACCCCTGCAGATTTGTGGGCTGTGAATATCAGCTTGTGGGTGATCAGCTTGTGGAATCAGGTAAGGTTGCAGTCCCGAAACTTTGGACTCCTTTTCTGAGAAAGCAGCTTGCTACCTAATTGAGCAACAAGCACCCCACCCCACTCCCTAAACTGGGCGCATGTTGGCATGAGCCAGAGTCACCAGTTCCCACCTGTCCACTTTGGTTCCTGGACCTGTGGCTCATAACCAAGCCATACTTGACTGGTTCTGGCCCCTTCCCCGACACAAGCTGAGCTCTGTGCCATTGCTGTGTGCTGCCCTATCTTTGGGGCTGTGTCTGCAGTAATCACCACTTTAGAAGTGATAACCCAGAACCATGGTGAGGGTTGTGTTTGATGCCAGCACAGTTCCCTTGTTTGTTGGCAGTTCTGTCCCCCTCCTGTCCACCCCTTGCCCTCCCTTCTCTGTCTCGCTCTGTGCAAGGTCACCCCAGAGTCCCATCTCTGCTACCTGGACTCTGTTTGGGTCTGGCTGATAGGAAAGGGGAGATTTGGGGTAATTGCAGGATGGGAAGGGGAGAGGAAGTTGGGATATTTCTCAATGGCCGCCGCCTCACCCCCACTCCCCTGACTCCCCACCCTCCTCTCCTCCCCATCCCCCACTCTGGCCGTGGCTGCGGGTTCACCGGGCAGTCTCCACTTTATGTCTCCAGCTCTCTTGCGCTGGGCAGTGGTCATGTGATTTCCACCCCTTGGCCCTAGAGTGTCCCAGTGTATTCCACTTATCTTTCTACCCTGCCATGTCTCTGTACGTGGTCCCTTCATCAAATATCTGCATGTAAACCATCTTAGCAAATTGTCTTTTCTGCCAGGATGCTGACAGGTACACTTTGCTTTCCCTAACCATAGCATTCTTTGAAAGTAAGGAAGATATGTATTTAATTTTTAATTATAAAATACTCAAGTTGACACACTTGCGATGCAGGAGTTCTCATTTGGCAAGCATGCTACTCCAAACTTTGCGAGAGAAACAAAAATAGAAGGTGCCATCTTGCATAACATTATAGTTTGAGCTCAAGGGTGTATGTCATTCTGTCTCTGCAGAAAGAGGGTCTGAGCCTGCAAGAGCTGTCCAGGTGGGTGTCTGCATACCTTGGTGCAGTATCTACCGCTCTGGAAGCAGCCAAATGACTCATGTTTAACACAAAGCAGAGGCCGGCCAGGTCCTTTTAGTCTGGATAATAAAAGCTAAGATGAAGTCTTAGCACAGTGTGTTTATAATTCTAGTATATATGGCCTGTATGGTATGCATATATTATAGTTACATAGAATATGTTTATATATATATATATACACACACACACACATGTATATTTATATTTATATGCTTACATACTAGAGAGAGAGAATCTGAGCTATGAAGCCTATGAATAGCCCTGCTGGGGCTCTGCTGCTGCTGCTAAGTCGCTTCAGTCATGTCCGACTCTGTGAGACCCCATAGATGGCAGCCCACCAGGCTCCCCTGTCCTTGGGATTCTCCAGGCAAGAACACTGGAGTGGGTTGCCATTTCCTTCTCCAGTGCATGAAAGTGAAAAGTGAAAGGGAAGTCGCTCAGTCATGTCCGACCCTCAGGGACCCCATGGACTGCAGCCTTCCAGGCTCCTCCTTCCACGGGATTTTCCAGGCAAGAGGACTGGAGCGGGTTGCCATTGCCTTCTCTGGGGCAATGGCTGGGGCTCAGTGTTAACTAAAAGCATCACATTGCAGAAATACTGTGGTGCCAGAAAGCAAGCCAGGGGTAGCCTACACTCAGTTTCTCACTGGATAGTCCAGGTTACAGAAAATAAACACCTTTCAAAAAACTCATATTTCCTAGGAAGCATATGAATGTGGTTTAACTTGAGTTTAAACAAGTTACACAGGTGCTGAAGGAACTGGCTGGGATGCAGGGAGAAGCTGACCAGGCAGAAATAAATTCTAAGACAGGGCTAGCTCCTGCCCTTGAAGAGAAGTAAATTAAACCAGTCATGAGAGTGGCCATGAAACCACTGTGCTCTCATGAATGTCTTTCTTCTTTCTTTTATTTTCTAGAAGTCTCTGAAGATAGGGTGACTCCTCGATGACTGAAAAATACTTGAATAGTTTTCTACCCAGCGATTCACTCTAACAAAAAAGAAAGAAAGAAAGAAAGCATCCCCAATAGGAACAGAAGAATCCAAGGGTTTTGGGGGAGGAGCGTGACTTATAAATCATTATTATTTTTGGTTGTGGGGTGTGAGGAGAGATGAGCAGAGAGTGGATTGTCACACCCTCACATGACCTCCCATGCTCTTGTCTTCTTAATTCAGCCCATATGGTTTATTCCACCATCTTCTTTTCTTTTCTTCTCACAACTGCCACTTCCCCTTTCTCCTGTGCTTTCTCTCTCACTGAGTCTGGCTGAGAAGAAGGCCATGGTCTCCATGGTTCCTATTTTTTTCTTGTCCCTAAAGAGCAACCTGTGAAGAAAGCTGAGCGCCAAAGAATTGATGCTTTTGAACTGTGGTGTTGGAGAAGACTCTTGAGAGTCCCTTGGACTGCAAGGAGATCCAACCAGTCCATCCTAAAGGAGATCAGTCCTGGGTGTTCTTTGGAAGGACTGATGCTAAAGCTGAAACTCCAATACTTTGGCCACCTCACGCGAAGAGTTGACTCATTGGAAAAGACTCTGATGCTGGGAGGGATTGAGGGCAGGAGGAGAAGGGGACGACAGAGGATGAGATGGCTGGATGGCATCACCGACTCAATGGACATGAGTCTGAGTGAACTCTGGGAGTTGGTGATGGACAGGGAGGCCTGGCATACTGCATGCAATTCATGGGGTCGCAAAAAGTCGGACATGACTGAGCGAGTGAACTGAACTGAAAGAGCAACCCACAGGTTCTTTAAATTTTGTGGTTAGTTACTAATGGTGGTTCAGACGGTAAAGCGTCTGTTTACAATGCGGGAGACCTGAGTTTGATGCCTGGGTCAGGAAGATTCCCTGGAGAAGGAAACGGCAACCCACTCCAGTACTCTTGCCTAGAAAATCCCATGGATGGAGGAGCTTGGTGCAGGCTACTGTCCATAGGGTCGCAAAGAGTCGGGCACAACTGAACCACTTCACTTCTTCTTCTTCTTCACTAATCCTTTAGGATATAATCACAGTCCGATATAATGGAGCATCTATGAAGCTTAAGAAACATGTCAAGATCACCTGGTTCTTGACTTGTTTCTAATCTTGCACAACTGCACTCGTCTCACGCTAGTAAAGCAATGCTCAAAATTCTCTGAGCCAGGCTTCAGCAATATGTGAACCGTGAAATTCCAGATGTTCAAGTTGGTTTTAGAAAAGGCAGAGGAACCAGAGATCAAATTGCCAACATCCGCTGGATCATCAAAAAAGCAAGAGAGTTCCATAAAAACATCTATTTCTGCTATATTGACTATGCCAAAGCCTTTGACTGTGTGGATCACAATAAACTGTGGAAAATTCTGAAAAGATGGGAATACCAGACCACCTGACCTACCTCTTGAGAAATCTGTATGCAGGTCAGGAAGCAACAGTTAGAACTGGACATGGAACAATAGACTGGTTCCAAACAGGAAAAGGAGTACGTCAAGGCTGTATATTGTCACCCTGCTTATTTAACTTCTATGCAGAGTACATCATGAGAAATGCTGGGCTGGAGGAAGCACAAGATAGAATCAAGATTTCTGGGAGAAATACCAATAACTTCAGATATGCTTGGACTGAAAGGAGATACAAACAGTCCATTCTAAAGGAGATCAGCTCTGGGTGTTCTTTGGAAGGAATGATGCTAAAGCTGAAACTCCAGTACTTTGGCCACCTCATGCCAGGAGTTGACTCATTGGAAAAGACTGTGATGCTGGGAGGGATTGGGGGCAACAGGAAAAGGGGATGACCGAAGATGAGATGGCTGGATGGCATCACCGACTCGATGGATATGAGTTTGAGTGAACTCCAGGAGATGGTGATGGACAGGGAGGCCTGACGTGCTGCAGTTCATGGGGTCGGAGAGAGTCAGACACGACTGAGAGACTGAACTGATGCAGATGACATGACCCTTATGGCAAAAAGTGAAGAGGAACTAAAGAGCCTCTTGATGAAAGTGAAAGAGGAGAGTGAAAAAGTTGGCTTAAAGCTCAACATTCAGAAAACTAAGATCATGGCATCTGGTCCCATCACTTCATGGGAAATAGATAGGGAAACAGTGGAAACAGTGTCAGACTTTATTTTGGGGGGCTCCAAAATCACTGCAGATGGTGATTGCAGCCATGAAATTAAAAGACACTTTCTCCTTGGAAGGAAAGTTATGACCAACCTAGATAGCATATTGAAAAGCAGAGACATTACTTTGCCAACAAAGGTCTGTCTAGTCAAGGCTATGGTTTTTCCAGTGGTCATGTATGGATGTGAGAGTTGGACTGTGAAGAAAGCTGAGCACCGAAGAATTGATGCTTATGAACTGTGGTGTTGGAAAAGACTCTTGAGAGTCCCTTGGACTTCAAGGAGATCCACCCAGTCCATTCTAAAGGAGATCAGTCCTGGGTGTTCTTTGGAAGGAATGGTGCTAAAGCTGAAGCTCCAGTACTTTGGCCACCTCATGCAAAGAGTTGACTCATTGGAATAGACTCTGATGCTCGGATTGGGGGCAGGAGGAGAAGGGAACGACAGAGGATGAGATGGCTGGATGGCATCAACAACTCGATGAACGTGAGTTTGAGTGAACTCCAGGAGTTAGTGATGGACAGGCAGGCCTGGCGTGCGGCAGTCCATGGGGTTGCAAAGACTCGGACTCGACTGAATGACTGAAGTGAATCCTGCAGAAATGGGGAAGGCAATGGCAACCCACTCCAATACTCTTTCCTGGAAAATCCCATGGGCGGAGGAGCCTGGTAGGCTGCAGTCCATGGGGTCGCAAAGAGTCGGACACGACTGAGCAACTTCTTTCACTTTTCACTTTCATGCATTGGAGAAGGAAATGGCACCCCACTCCAGTGTTCTAGCCTGGAGAATCCCAGGGATGGGGGAGCCTGGTGGACTGCCATCTGTGGGGTCACACAGAGTCGGACATGACTGAAGCAACCTAGTAGCATCAGTAGCAGCAAGTCCTGCAGATAAGTAAATTGTGAACACATTGGCTACTTCACTCTGCTCTTCTGAGCAGAGGTCACCTAACACCTACCCACCCCTACCCCTACTGGCCCCACACTCAGACAGACTCCACCCCTCAGCAGACTCTGCCCCCTCCCAGGCAGACTCCACCCCTCCCAGGCAGACTCCACCCCCCTCAGGCAGACTCCAGCCTCAACTCCTTCAGGCAGACTCTGCCCCCTCAGGCAGACTCCGCCCCCTCCCCCATCTCTGGCATGGCTCCCCTACTGATTGTTCTTACTTTTGTACTCCTGATGTATCCTTCTGTCAAAGGAATGTTTTACTCTCTTACTCTTTGGTTTATTTCCCCCAACCCTCTCTTTCTTGTTTTACAAAAAGCATTGCTTATTATGAAAGTGATACAAGCCCATCCGTGCTGCAGAGAGATTAGAACACTAGGAGTCTCCTTCTCACACTTGAATCGTCCACTTCCTTGATGTGAGCACTGGACATTAATAAGGGCAGTCAACCTGGGCCCCTGGGCCCCATTCTACAGGAATCATTTGGAAGGAATTTTTTCACAGCTTCTTTTGCGTCAGGAGGGAAGATTTGAATAATTGTATATCCCTGTGTAACCAACTACGTAGTCAAGATGTAGAACGTTTCTGTCACCCTGGAAAGTTGCCTTACCTTTCAGGCAATCCAATTCCCCCTTAAACAACCATTGTTCTGATTTCTAACAGCTTAGTTTTGCCTGTTCTGGAACTTCAGTGGAATCTTGCCAGTATATATACTTTGCATCTGGCTTCTTTCATTCAAAGTACTGTCTTAGAGATTCATCCATATTGTATGTATCAGTAGTCCATTCCACATTTTTAATGGAAATATAGCATTTATTATATGTCAGAAATGTGCCTGAGTATAATTCTGACGTGAGATGCAATGGGCAGTACTAAAGGGAATTTCTGATGACCATGAAAAGTGCTTTGTAACTTCAATGTGTTATTAAAGCCACTACTGACATTATTACACAATGAAGAGTTTTACATCTGATAAAACATTCCTTAGTAATTACCAGGCCTCTGTGCTTAAGAGAGTTGAAATTTTATATGCTTGCTGTCACATGGGAATTGCTTTAATATCATTTGCTAAAATGAGCTTTTGAATTTAGGATTCCAAAAGAACACTAAAGTTGCTGGTGGGTAAAACTGTCATTTAGAAAATATGCTAAACACAGCAACTGGAAATGCTCATCTGTCAAAGCTGAGAGCTGTTTATTTTATTTTACATTATTTTACTTTTTAAAGTTTAACTTTATTTTTAGTAGGCTATTTTTTAGAGAAGTTTTAGATTCATGACAAAGCTCAGTGGAAAACAGAGATTCCCTGTACACCACTGCCCACATACAGCCTCCACCACAAATCCCATAGGAAAATGATACATTATTTATAATCAGTGAACCTACACTGACACATCATTATCACCCAAAGTCTGTAGTTTATATTAGGGTTCACTCTTGGTGTTGTACTTTCTATAGGCTTGGATAAAAGTATCACACTTATCTATAATTATATATCATAAAGAATACTGTCATTGCCTTTAAAAATCTTCCGTGAAACACCTATTCATCACTTCCTCCCCCTTAACTTCTGGCACCTTTTGATCCTTTTATGATATCTATAGTATTATAATTTCCAGTTTGAACCATACAATATGTGGTCTTTTCAGACTGGCTTCTTTCATTTAGTATTATAAGTTCCCTTTGTGTCTTTTCATGTCTTGATAGCTCACTGACTAATATTTGATTGGGTTTTCTTGGTGGCTCAGTGGTAAAGAATCTGCCTGCCAATGCAGGAGACACCAGTTGGATCCCTAGTATGGGAAGATCTGCTGGAGAAGAAAATGACAACCTACTCCAGTGTTCTTGCCTGCAAAAAGCCCATGGACAGCGGAGCCTGGTGAGCTCCAGGCCATAAGTCAGACATAACTTTAGCAACTGAACAACAAAATATTCTATCGTCTGGAGGTACCACAGTTTGTTTATTCACTGACCTGCTAAAGGACATTTTGCTTATAATTTAGGCAATTATGAATGATCTGTGTGCAGGTGTTTGTGTGGACATAACTCCTTTACATAAATACTAAGGAGCGTATGGTAAGAGTACATTTAGTCTGTAGGAAACTGCCAAATTGTCTTTCAAAGTAACTGTACCACCTTGCATACCCACCAGTAATGAATGGGGAGTTCCTCTTGTTCTGCATCCTCACCAGCATTTGGTGTTGTCAGTGTTCCAGATTTTGGTCTTTCTAAAAACTGTGTAGTAGTATCTCATTATTAATTTTCAATTCTATTATAAAATGTGATGGAGAGAATCTTTTTATAAACTTATTTCCCATCTGTGTGTGTGTGTGTGTATGTGTGTGTTTGGTGAGGTATCTGATCAGATCTTTTGCTCATTTTTAAATCAACTTGTTCATTTTCTTATTGATGAGTTTTAGAGTTCTTTGTATATTTTTGGATAACAGTCCTTTATCAAATGTGTCTTGCAAATATTTTCTCCCTGTTTGGCTTGTCATTCACTTGACAGTGGTTTTCACAGAGTAGAAGTTTTAAATTTTAATGATGGCCAGCTTGTCAATTGAACCTTTGATGCTGTATCTAAAAGTTATCACCATACAAATATTTTCTATGTATTTTCCTATGCTATCTGCAAAGATATATATATATACACACATACATGGTTCCTATTATATTTTTTAAATCGGTTAAATCAATTAAGAATAAGAATAAAAGCTTTACTTTATCTTCACTTATTCCATCTTTAATGCTCTTCCTTTCTGTATGTAGATCTGTTTGACTTACATTGTTTTCCTCCACTCTGAAGAACTTTTCTCACAAGGCAGGTCTACCAGAAAAAAATTCCCTTCATTTTTGTATCTGAGAAAGTCTTTATGTCTTCTTCAGTTTTGAAGGATAATTTTGCAAGGTGCAGAATTGGTGATTTTGTTTTCTCAACACATTAAACACTTCACTTCCCTCTCTTGCTTGCAAGGTTTCAGAGACATTAGGTAAGATTCTTATCTTTTATCCTCTATATGTAAAATGCATTTTTTTTCCTCTGGCTTCTTTCAAGATTTTTAAAAGTTTATCTTTAATTTTCTGCAATGTGAATACAATATGCCAAGGTGTAGTTTTGTTTGTGATTTGTTTTAGTCTTCCTTGGTTTTCTGTGAACTTCCTGTATCTATAGTCTGGTGTCCAACATTAACCTGGAGGAAATTCTCAGCCATTATTGCTTCAAATATTTTTGTTTGTTTCTTTCTTTTCCTTCTGGTATTCCATTAGATATTTTTTATACTTCCTGTATTTGCCTCACAGTTCTTAGACATTCTGCTCTATTTTAGTTTTATCCTCTTTATTTTCTATTTTTTAAGTGTCTATCAACTTTCAAAGCTTCTATACCCTCAAGGTCAGAAATTTTCTTCACCTGTGTCTACTGGATTAATGAGCCCATCAAAAGCATTCTTCATTTCTGTTACACTATTTTTGAACTCTAGAATTTTTTTCTATTTCTTTCTTAGAATTTGTCTCTCAACTTACAATGCACATATGTTCTTGTGTGCTATATACTTGATCTGTTAGAATCCTTAGCATATTAATCATTCCAGCATCCTTACTATATCTGATTCTGATGCTTGCTCTGTCTCTTCCAACTGTGCTTTTTTTTTTTTTTTTTTTGCCTCTTAGTATGTCTTATAATTTTTCCTTGATAGCTGGACATGATGTACTGGGTAGATGGAACTTGCAGTAAACAGATCCTTAGTAAGGTGGCAGTGAGGTGGTGGGGGGAGAGAACGTTCTGTAGTCCTGTGATGAGTTCTCAGTCTGTTTTGAGCCTGGGCTTCTGAACTGTGAATATCACAAGTGCTTCTCAGCTTCCCCTTCTCCACCCCAGGTGGATGGAATAACTAGGGTGCCTGGAGTTCGGTATTTACCCTCCTCATGTAAATACCTCAAGTTTTCCTGCCGACTCAGTGGTAAAGAATCCACTGAGGCAGGAAGCATGGGTTCGACCCCTGGGTTGGGAAGATCCCCTGGAGAAGGAAACGGCAACCCACTCCAGTATTCTTGCCTGGAAAATCCCACGGACAGAGGAGCCTGGTGGGCTATGGTCCATGGGGATGCAAAAGAGTCAGACTGAACTTAGCAACTAAACAACAACGACAATGTAGGTGCCTAGAGCTGGCCGAAGTAGAACATGGCCCTTCCCTCTGGTAGGTTAGGCTCTGGTAAAGCAGTTTCTCCTGAAGGCAGGCCTTGTAAAGAACTGAGCAACATGTTTCAAAGAAGTCCTAAGCCACCTCCCCCGCCTCCCCTACACCAACACCCCCACCTTTGCAGAGAGCAGGAGGTGATTTTTTAATCTCTACTCACTGTAAGAACCTGGTCAAGGTAAAATTCACAAAGGCGGGGGGCGACCCTAAGACTAGCCACCCAGCTCCGTGGAATTTGTAACTTTCCAGTGTATTTAAAAAAAAAAAAAAAAAAGGAAACTTCAGCTAAAATTAGAGTTGGGAAGGCCTGTGTGGGGAGTTCTTACCCCTTCCCAGCCATTGTCAATTATCCTAAATAAGAGAGACTACTTGCATCTCAGAGAGGAAGCAAGAGGAAGGACTAATTCTTGTTGCCTAGCAACAAGCCCAGCCAATGGAAAAACTGCAGCTCAGCCTATGAGAAGACACCACCACCCAAAGCCCTATTTTCCCTATAAAAGCAGAGCTTGTGGTCAGCAAGAGCTTGCGTCTTCTGAATTGCAGTTCCTTCAACTACTCCTGAGTAAACTCATTGAGCTAGTCTGGTAAGGTACTTTGTTTTGAAGTTGACACAGAATTGTCCACTCCAAGTTCCAACAAACAATTCCTCAATTACAGTTTAGTTTTTCCTGCCATGGTACTGGTTCCTGTGGAGATTTCTGCTTAGGAGTTTCTGGTCTGATTAGTTGGAATTCTCTTATTCAGCAGTTTCTCCAAATTAAAGGGATAGTGGTTTTCTCTGTGACCTCACTTCTCTGGTGGATCTAAGATCTTTTAAAAAGTATTTTCAGTTTGTTCAGCCTTTTCCTTGTCAGAACAGAGTGATGAATCCCAAGCACCCTTAAGTGCCAGAATGCCATTCGATTTTTTAAGGGGAAAAAAAAAAGTTTTTTCAGGTGTTAACATAAGTGAAATGTTGTGTGACTAGTTTATATTTCTATCAGCAATACCTTGATATGTTGGCATCCACACAAAAATTCCCACTTCCAAAAAAATCCATCAAACCTTTAACGTATATGTTTAAGTGGGTAGTATTACGTCTAAAAGCACATACTGAGCTTCTCTGACCCTGGCAGGTTTTCATAATGTGTTACAACGTCACAGTATTGTGCATTTGCTTGCTGTAGCTCCAGCAGGAGAACAGATTGATTTTTGATGGGAAATACACCCTTCTAGGATTTCATTGTTTTACCACAATCTTGGTCTAGAGCTCATGGTTTGTGAGATATTGGCATTTGTTATTAAGACGAACAATGACGAGCATTGGGGGAAATTTGCATTTGAAAATGCAGTTTTCCTGCTTTACAATTCTGTGGCTTATTTGCTCTCTTCATTCCTGTGTCATTCCTCAAACCTCCTACCCCCAAGTGCCTCACTGTGGTTTAGAAGAATGAGCCAGGTTCTGTCCATCTGAGGAAACTGGTACATGCATCACTTCCTGTTACATCTCTCTAGGCATTTTTAGGAGTAGTGTCTTATATTTGGGTAAAACTTTGAAATCCAAAAACCAGTGAAGGGAATGTTCTAGATAGAATAGTGTGTACACACACACACACACACACACACACACAACAAATCAATCCACTGTTCAGGTCCCTCCAAATTCCTTTTAGATTCTTTAAAGAAGTGTACCCCTCTTACTAGACTTCTGTAAAAATCCAGAGTGTGGTGATTTGGGAGGATCTAATCAGTAAACTCCTTTTGGAGGTTGATATTTTATTTTTTTCCTACTATTAAGGATTTTATTTTTTATTATTATTTTTTTTAGTTTTTTATTTTTTTAGTTTTAAAATCTTTAATTCTTACATGCGTTCCCAAACATGAACCTCCCTCCCACCTCCCCTCCCCATAACATCTCTCTGGGTCATCCCCATGTACCAGCCCCAAGCATGCTGTATCCTGCGTCAGACATAGACTGGCGATTCAATTCTTACATGATAGTATACATGTTAGAATGCCATTCTCCCAAATCATCCCACCTTCTCCCTCTCCCTCTGAGTCCAAAAGTCCATTATACACATCTGTGTCTTTTTTCCTGTCTTGCATACAGGGACGTCATTGCCATCTTCCTAAATTCCATATATATGTGTTAGTATACTGTATTGGTGTTTTTCTTTCTGGCTTACTTCGCTCTGTATAATCAGCTCCAGTTTCATCCATCTCATCAGAACTGATTCAAATGAATTCTTTTAACAGCTGAGTAATACTCCATTGTGTATATGTACCACAGCTTTCTAGAGGACAGCAAGTATCGTACAATTCTTTCAGAAGCTTAGCTGTAAATGAGGTCAATCTTGAGAAAACCTGTTTCTTCCAGTACTTGTTTCTGTTACCAAAGATTGCATTTCCTAGTGTCAGGAGGGGGTTCTGGGAGAAGGCAGCTAATGTAAATCTGCTCCCAAGTTCTTGACAGACTGGGAGACTGATTTTGAAAGAACGCACCTGTGCTTGGAGCCACTGCCAGCGGTGGACAGAAGCGCTCTGTACTGTCAGCTGGGTCTCCAGGGCTCCCGTGCTGACCGGCATTCACCTACCTTGCTTCAGGCTTTCTTACACTCCTCAGCTCTTTAAGTACACATCTTTAAGTACCTATAAGGAAAGGGGCCTAAATGAGAACACCTGTGACCAACAAGAGGCATGTGACTTACACCCCTTAGTCTTCACAAGAGTAACAGTGCCACGTCGCAGGTACAAACACGGAACAACAGAAACGTGCCACATTCACCCAGAGGGCAGCTTGCAGGATGCAGGGGGACATGCGCAGTGTGGTAGGTCTGATTCCAGGCCTCTTCTTGCCCTTGTTCGAGCGGCCCTCTTGACCCCATTCCCATGCCTTGTTCCTTGAACAAGTATACAGATTTTATTATGTAGATAATATATTTCACTCTGGAAGAACCGTCCACAAGTGAAACCACATTCTGAAGATGACAAAGACCTAGATGAAAGTACAGACCATTCCTGGGTGCTGTGTGGCCTTAGTGGGATTTCAGAAAAAAAACTTACGTTCCCTGACTATCAATTCTAGTTCAGTGTATCAGTCAGATTTTTCTGCATTAATACAACCCCTCCAATCCAATGGCTGACAGCGAAGAGCCTTTATTCTCCAATTCCTGGTTCTGATGTCTTCCTGTTTTTTAACCGATAAAGGCCAGGCTTGGTCTGGCCAAGCTGGTTTCCAGGCTTTTACTGGGGCTCAGTCTCTGTCAGTTCTCTCATTTTAGGGGCCAAACTGAAAGAGCAGTGTCTACCTGGGGTATTCTTTCTATGCCACCAAGAACTTTTTTTTTTAATTTAAATTTATTTATTTTAATTGGAGGCTAATTACTTTACAATATTTTATTGGTTTTGCCATACACCAGCATGAATCTGCCACAGGTATACATGCATCCCCCATCCTGAACCCCCTCCCACCTCCCACCCTGTATCATCCCTCTGGGTCATCCCAATGCACCAGACCCGAGCATCCAGTATCATGCATCGAACCTGGACTAGCAATTTTTTTCTTATATGATATTATACAGGCTTCAATGCCATTCTCCCAAATCATCCCACCCTCTCCCTCTCCCACAGAGTCCAAAAGACTGTTCTATACATCTGTCTTTTACATACATCTTTTGCTGTCTTGCATACAGGGTTATTGTTACCATCTTTCTAAATTCCATAAATATGCACTAGTATACTGTGTTGGTGTTTTTCTTTCTGGCTTACTTCCCTCTGTATAATAGGCTCCAGTTTCATCCACCTCTTTAGAACTGATTCAAATGTATCCTTTTTAATGGCCGAGTAATACTCTATGGTGTGTATATGTACCACTGTTTTCTTATCCATTCATCTGCTGATATCTAGGATATCTAGGTTGCTTCCATGTCCTGGCTATTATAAACAGTGCTGTGATGAACATTAGGGTACATGTCTCTTTCAATTCTGGTTTCCTTGGTGTGTATGCCCAGCAGTGGGATTGCTGGGTCATAAGTCAATTCTATTCACAGTTTTTTAAGGAATCTCCACACTGTTCTCCATAGTGGCTGTACTAGTTTGCATTCCCACCAACAGTTCAAGAGGGTTCCCTTTTCTCCAAACCCTCTCCAGCATTTATTGCTTGTAGACTTTTGGATCGCAGCCATTCTGACTGGTGTGAAATGGTACCTCGTAGGTGTTTTGATTTGCATTTCTCTGAGAATGAGTGATGTTGAGCATCTTTTCATATGTTTGTTAGCCATCTATATGTCTTCTTTGGAGAAATATCTATTTAGTTCTTTGGCCCATTTTTTGATTAAGGTCGTTTATTTTTCTGGAATTGAGCTGCAGGAGTTGCTTGTATATTTTTGAGATTAGCTGTTTGTCAGTTGCTTCATTTGCTATTTTCTCCCATTCTGAAGGCTGTCTTTTCACCTTGCTTATAGTTTCCTTTGTTGTGCAGAAGCTTTTAAGTTTATTTAGGTCCCATTTGTTTATTTTTGCTTTTATTTCCAATATTCTGGAAGGTGGGTCATAGAAGATCCTGCTGTGATGTATGTCAGACAGTGTTTTGCCTATGTTCTCCTCTAGGAGTTTTATAGTTTCTGGTCTTATGTTTAGATCTTTAATCCATTTTGAGTTTATTTTTGTGTGCGGTGTTAGGAAGTGTTCTAGTTTCATTCTTTTACAAGTGGTTGACCAGTTTTCCCAGCACCACTTGTTAAAGAGATTGTCTTTACTCCATTGTATATTCTTGTCTCCTTTGTCAAAGATAAGGTGTCCATATGTGCATGGATTTATCTCTGGGCTTTCTATTTTGTTCCATTGATCTATATTTCTGTCTTTGTGCCAGTACCATACTGTCTTGATGATGGTAGCTTTGTAGTAGAGCCTGAAGTCAGGCAGGTTGATTCCTCCAGTTCCATTCTTCTTTCTCAAGATTGCTTTAGCTATTAGAGGTGTTTTGTATTTCCATACAAATTGTGAAATTATTTGTTCTAGCTCTGTGAAAAATACCACTGGTAGCTTGATAGGGATTGTATTGAATCTATAGATTGCTTTAGGTAGTATACTCATTTTCACTATATTGATTCTTCTGATCCATGAACATGGTATATTTCTCCATCTATTAGTGTCCTCTTTGATTTCTTTCACCAGTGTTTTATAGTTTTCTATATATAGGTCTTTAGTTTCTTTAGGTAGATATATTCCTAAGTATTTTATTCTATTCATTGCGATGGTGAATGGAATTGTTTCCTTAATTTCTCTTTCTATTTTCTCATTATTCGTGTATAGGAATGCAAGGGATTTCTGTGTGTTGATTTTATATCCTGCAACTTTACTATATTCATTGATTAGCTCTAGTAATTTTCTGGTGGAGTCTAGAGGGTTTTCTATGTAGAGGATCATGTCATCTGTAAACAGTGAGAGTTTTACTTCTTCATTTCCAATTTGGATTCCTTTTATTTCTTTTTCTGCTCTGATTGCTGTGGCCAAAACTTCCAGAACTATGTTGAATAGTAGCGGTGACAGTGGGCTCTCTTGTCTTCTTCCTGACTTTAGGGGAAATGCTTTCAATTTTTCACCATTGAGGCTAATGTTTGCTGTGGGTTTGTCATATATAACTTTTATTATGTTGAGGTATGTTCCTTCTATTCCTGCTTTCTGGAGAGTTTTTATCATAAATGGATGTTAAATTTTGTCAAAGGCCTCCTCTGCATCTATTGAGATAATCATATGGCTTTTATTTTTCAATTTGTTAATGTGGTGAATTACATTGATTGATTTGCGGATATTGAAGAATCCTTGCATCCCTGGGATAAAGCCCACTTGGTCATGGTGTATGATCTTTTTAATGTGTTGTTGGATTCTGATTGCTAGAATTTTGTTGAGGATTTT
Organism: Ovis aries; assembly: GCF_016772045.2. Classification (NCBI taxonomy): domain Eukaryota; kingdom Metazoa; phylum Chordata; class Mammalia; order Artiodactyla; family Bovidae; genus Ovis; species Ovis aries. The sequence goes on from NC_056066.1 coordinate 9,047,297, forward strand.
TGCATCTATGTTCATCAGTGATATTGGCCTGTAGTTTTCTTTTTTGGTGGCATCTTTGTCAGGTTTTGGTATTAGGGTGATGGTGGCCTCATAGAATGAGTTTGGAAGTTTACTTTCCTCTGCAATATTCTGGAACAGTTTGAGTAGGATAGGTGTTAGCTCTTCTCTAACTTTGGTAGAATTCAGCTGTGAAGCCATCTGGACCTGGGCTTTTATTTGCTGGAAGATTTCTGATTACAGTTTCAATTTCCATGCTTGTGATGGGTCTGTTAAGAGTTGCTGTTTCTTCCGGGTTCAGTTTTGGAAAGTTGTACTTTTCTAAGAGTTTCTCCATTTCTTCCACGTTGTCCTTTTTATTGGCATATAATTGCTGATAATAGTCTCTTATGATCCTTTGTATTTCTGTGTTGTCTGTTGTGATCTCTCCATCTTCATTTCTAATTTTATTGATTTAATTTTTCTTCCTTTGTTTCTTGATGAGTCTGGCTAATGGTTTGTCAGTTTTATTTATCCTTTCAAAGAACCAGCTTTTGGCTTTGTTGATTTTTGCTATGGTCTCTTTTGTTTCTTTTGCATTTATTTCTGCCCTAATTTTTAAGATTTCATTCCTTCTACTAACCCTACACCAAGAGTTTTAAAAGCCTTGTTTCTGCTCACATCCTATTGACCAAAGCAAGTCACACACTCAAATTTGGCATTAGTCAGGCAGAGAAGTACGCTCCACCCACAGGGACAGGTTCTCCAAAGCCAGGTGGTAAATGAGGTAGCAAAGAAGAGTGTAGAACAGGGGACACTTATCTGATCCAGCACACTCAAACTAAACTACTAAAAAGAGATACAGTGGTCTGCTGGTGGCATTCCTGCTCACATCAGACTTGAAGCTTTGCCATCTGTCTCAACATGGAAATTTTCAGAACTTCTCATCTGGTATCTTTTGAAATGTCTTACAAATGACTTTCACTATGTAGTCCTCCAGTGGACTTTAATTATATTTATGTTTTTATTATTTAAAAAATTTTATTCATCCTGATATATATTTATTGAAGTATCATTGTTTTACAATGTTGTATTAGTTTCAGTTGTATTTTCTTTATTCATTGAAATAGTTGTTTTACAATATTATATAGTTTCAAGTGCACTGCATAGTGATTCAGTATTTTCACAGATTATCTTCCATTATAAGGTTATTACAAGATGATGGCTATGATTTCCTATGCTATACAGTTTATTGTGTTGTTATCCATTTTATCTGTTAATCCCATATCCCTGATTTGTCCCTCCCCTTTTCCCTTTACAAGTTTGTGATTCTGTTTATGAGTCTATTTCTGTTTTGCCTATACATTCATTTGTATTTTTAAAGATTTCATATGTAATGTTTTATTTCTGATGATAATTTTAGGCCCTAAGAGTGCATTCACCTCTGGCTCACTCAGCAAAAGAGTGGCTGCCATAATATATGCTTTCAAACCGTGGAGAAGATTTTCCACCAGCTGGGCCCTCCCTATGTAGGAAAATAGTGCATACTGACATTGGGAGGCTAGCTCAAACCTCAGATTATAGAGGATTGAAGCCGGTGTCTATTTCAGCATTCAGCCTTGAGAGATAGTTCACGCTGTCTGACCATCAAAGGGCAGATGGCCACTGGGAATCATTTTAGAGGCATTGCTGGACTGATGAGGGCAGTTTACACAGGCCTTCAGGGAACTGGACCAAGCATTGATCTGTAAAAGCCAATAATCAGAGGCTTTGGGGACTAACTCATCTTCTTCCATGTTTGTTGATTGGGATTAACACTGCTGGGAGCTGTGTTGATGGTCTCTGGTGTGGCTGCTTCAGGAGAGCCTTGATCCTGCCTGGGCAGGTGTGGGGCGTAAAATCAGCTTCTTGGGACATAAACTGCTTTCTGACTCTGATTGGGTGACAGTCGAAACTTAGACACTCCCTGTGCTGATGTGTCCCTGAAATTGGTCCTATATTCTCCCCACTTAAGGGTGACAGAAGCCAAGAGGTGTTTATCAGACCTAAAACCAAGAGGATCTAGATCTTGTTCTCCTATGTGTGCCAAATAGATTCAAGGGATTAGATCTGATAGACAGAGTGCCTAAAGAACTATGGACAGGGGTTTGTGACATTGTACAGGAGGCAGGGCTCAAGACCATCCTCAAGGAAAATAAATGCAAAACGGCAAAATGGTTGACTGAGTAAGTTCAGTCACTCAGTTGTGTCTGAATGTTTGCGACCCCATGAATTGCAGCATGCCAGGCCTCCCTGTCCATTACCAACTCCCGGAGTTCACTCACACTCACATCCATCGAGTCAGTGATACCATCCAGCCATCTCATCCTCTATCGTCCCCTTCTCCTCCTGCCCCCAATCCCTCCCAGCATCAGAGTCTTTTCCAATGAGTCAACTCTTCCCATGAGGTGGCCAAAGTACTGGAGTTTCAGCTTTAGCATCATTCCTTCCAAAGAAATCCCAAGGCTGATCTCCTTCAGAATGGACTGGTTGGATCTCCTTGAAGTCCAAGGGACTCTCAAGAGTCGTCTCCAACACCACACTTCAAAAGCATCAATTCTTCAGCGCTCAGCCTTCTTCACAGTCCAACTCTCACATCCATACATGACCACTGGAAAAACCATAGCCTTGACTAGACGGACCTTAGTTGGCAAAGTAATGTCTCTGCTTTTGAATATGCTATCAAGGTTGGTCATAACTTTTCTTCCAAGGAGTAAGCGTCTTTTAATTTCATGGCTGCAGTCTCCATCTGCAGTGATTTTGGAGCCCCCAAAAATAAAGCCTGACACTGTTTTTACTGTTTCCCCATCTATTTCCCATGAAGTGATGGGACCGGATGCCATGATCTTCATTTTCTGAATGTTGAGCTTGAAGCCAACTTTTTCACTCTCCTCTTTCACTTTCATCAATAGGCTTTTTAGTTCCTCTTCAGTTTCTGCCATACTAACACCCAAAAAAGATGTCCTTTTCATTATAGGGAACTGGAATGCAAAAGTAGGAAGTCAAGAACCACCTGGAGTAACAGGCAAATTTGGCCTTTTAATGCGGAATGAAGCAGGGCAAAGACTAATAGAGTTTTGCCAAGAAAATGCACTGGTCATAGCAAACACCCTCTTCCAACCACACAAGAGAAGACTCTACACATGGACATCACCAGATGGTTAACAGAGAAGGCCTTCCAAATAGCTGTGAATAGAAGAGAAGTGAAAGGCAAGGGGAAAAGGAAAGATACACCCATTTAAATGCAGAGTTACAAAGAATAGCAAGGAGAGATAAGGAAGCCTTCCTCGGTGATCAGTGCAAAGAAACAGAGGAAAACAATAGAATGGGAAAGACTGGCGATCTCTTCAAGAACATTAGAGATACCAAGGGAACATTTCATGCAAAGATGTGCACAATAAAGGACAGAAATGGTATGAACCTAACAGAAGCAGAAGATATTAAGAACAGGTGACAAGAATACACAGAAAAACTAGACAAAAAAGATCTTCATGACCCAGATAACCATGATGGTGTGTCACCTAGAGCCAGACATCCTGGAATGTGAAGTCAAGTGGACGTTAGGAAGCATCACTATGAACAAAGCTAGTGGAGGTGATGGAACTCCAGTTGAGCTATTTCAAATCCTAAAAGATGATGCTGTTTTGCTGCACTCAATATGCCAGCAAATTTGAAAAACTCAGCAGTGGCCACAGGACTGGAAAAGGTCAGTTTTCATTCCAATCCCAAAGAAAGGCAATGCCAAAGAATGCTCAAACTACCACACAATTGCAGTCATCTCACATGCTAGTAAACTAATGCTCAAAATTTTCCAAGCCAGGCTTCAGCAATACGTGAACCATGAACTTCCTGATGTTCAAGCTGGTTTTAGAAAAGGCAGAGGAATAAGAGATCAAATGGCCAGCTACCACTGGATCAGGGGAAAAGCAAGAGAGTTCCAGAAAAACATCTATTTCTGCTTTATTGACTATGCCAAAGCCTTTGACTGTGTGGATCACAACAAACTGTGGAAAATTCTGAATGAGATGGGAATACCATACAACCCGACCTGCCTCTTGAGAAACCTGTATGCAGGTCAGGAAGCAACAGTTAGAACTGGACATAGAACAACAGACTGGTTCGAAATAGGGAAAGGAGTATGTCAAGGTTGTATATTGTCACCCTGCTTATTTAACTTATATGCAGAGTACATCATGAGAAATGCTGGCTGGAGGAAGCACAAGCTGAAATCAAGATTGCCAGGAGAAATATTAATATCCTCAGATATGCAGATGACATCACCCACCCTTATGGCAGAAAGTGAAGAACTAAAGAGCCTCTTGATGAAAGTGAAAGAGGAGAGTGAATAAACTGGCTTAAAAGTCAACATTCAGCAAACTAAGAGCATGGTATCAGGTCCCATCAGTTCATGACTAATAGATGGGGAAACAGTGGAAAGAGTGTCAGACTTTATTTTTAGGGGGCTCCAAAATCCCTGTAGATAGTGACTGCAGCCATGAAATTAAAAGATGCTTGCTCCTTGGGAGGAAAGTTATGACCAACCTAGATAGCATATTCAAAAGCAGAGACATTACTTTGCCAACTAAGGTCCGTCTAGTCAAGGCTATGGTTTTTCCAGTAGTCATGTATGGATGTGAGAGTTGGACCATAAAGAAAGCTAAGTGCTGAAGAATTGATGGTTTTGAAGTGTGGTGTTGAAGAAGACTCTTGAGAGTCCTTTGGACTGCAAGGAGATCCAACCAGTCCATCCTAAAGGAAATCAGTCCTGAATATTCATTGGAAGGAATGATACTGAAGCTGAAACTTTAATACTTTGTCCACCTGATGTGAAGAACTCATTAGAAAAGACCTCTTAAAAGACCCTGATGCTGGGAAAGGCTGAAGGCGGGAGAAGAAGGGGCGGACAGAGGATGAGATGGTTAGATGGCATCACTGACTCAATGGACATGAGTTTGAGTAAACTCTAGGAGTTGGCCATGGATAGGGATGGCTGGTGTGCTGCAGTCCATGGGGTCACTAAGAGTTGGACATGACTGAGCGACTAAACTAAAGGTCATGTGCGTGGGATATTTAGCCAGCACGCTCTAGTACACAACATAGAATCTGTTCATTTCCTTCCCTCCAGTGGCAAGGACTGATTTCCCTAGACCTCAGGTGGTATAAAAGCATGGCAGGGAGCCTCACAGGGCACTGGAGCAAACAATTATGCCCCAGGTTCTCACTGTTCATACTCCATATTTTTGAGCTCCTATTTTGCTTTGTCACTGAAGGTGGAGGGCTTCCGTGGTGGCTCAGTGGTAAAGAATCTGCCTGCTGATGCAAGAGGCACATGTTTGATCCCCGTGTCGGGATGATCCCCTGGGGAAGGAAATGGCAACCCACTCCAGTATTCTTATCTGGAGAATTCCATGGACAGAGGAGCCTGGTGGGCTACAGTGCGTAGAGTCACAAATAGACATGACTTAGCGACTGAACAGCACAACTAAAGGTGGAAAAATGAGGGAGACAAGGGTTCTGCCTCTTGGAGCTTCTATTGCAATGGGATGGATGCAAGGTGACCAATCACATGGGTCTGAGGTCATTTCAGATTTTGGGAAGGGTGTCAGAAGTGCCCTGCAAGCCAAAGTGAGGAGTGTGGGCTTTGGTCATAAGCGTGGAGGAATCCACTCGGGGCTCCTAGCATGGACATGAGATCACATGCTTTAAATTTGGAAAGGTCACTGTCCCCCAGGTCCATGTACCATACACACCACCAGTTCAGAAAGTAGACACTGCATTTTCATCTCTCAGTTGATCCCAGTATCAGTCTTTTCTACTCAAATGTGATGTCCTCAACAAACTCCTTTGATTACCCTTTTTGGAAAAATCATCTTTTAAAAAAATTCATAAGAATTCTTTTCCAGGTGATTCTGTGAGATCTTTCATCTCCCTTCTCCAGAGACTTATTCAGGGTTAGTAGGAACAGCTTGCATAGAATAGAATTTGTTTCACGAGCCATTTCTCAGGTCATTATTATAATTCCTTAGGCAAAAGGTGATTTTAAAAACACTCTTAGAAATAAGACACCAGTGCTCATAAGTTTGAGAAATTGATGAAGCTTGCATAGATGATAACCTTGTGTCCCATAAAAATGCAGCTCATTCAGACCTGCTTTGCCGAGCAGAGACAACCTGAAAACTTCATGTTCCACAATTTTTTTTTTTAACAGAAAGCAAAAGTTACTCAAGTCTGAGGTGAATATAGTAGAATTTATGGGGCATTATTCACTATAGCATACATAATGTCAAGTGAAATGAAAGAATGGGCATGAGGAGATTAAGAAGTATAGAAATTTCCTTTCTTTATGACCAATTCCAGAGGTCATGTTTGGAAAATCAGTACTAAGCTGATACCAGTGAGGGGTAAGGCAGAGCCATGGGGAAAGGCATGATATCACAGAAGTTCTGTTGTGAGCCAGTGAGCTTCAAATGTTCAGATTTTATTAATAACTGTGTCAAAAATTACAGTACCTACACGTTGAGGAATGACCAGCTTGTCTATGATCCCCAGGGTCTCCTTGGGCCCAAGTCATGCTCTGCAGTGAAGATATAAGTGCTAGACTGGGGGCTGCCACCTGAGAAAGAGGGCAGGACATGAGGCCCAGGGCTAGCAGGTGTGGTCCTCACAGGAGGCTCTGTACTTGGGCAACAAACTTTCTGACCACAGGGGCCTTCAGGCTGACTTCCTTTCTTTGGAATTTGAAACAGTGTTGCATCTGGACTGGAGTCTCTGAAGGAGAAGTGCTATGGTGATCATCCTTCTGCAGAGATGTGAGGCTGAACTGAATGCCAGGCACTGGGCTAGAGTGTGGATGGAGGGAGGGAAGTTGGTAGATCCAGGTCAGGGGGTGGAGGGGGAAGGCTGGCCCTGGCCCTGCCTCTGCTTGAGTTCCCCTACAGTCATGTTTTTTCTTTTTCACTTCTGTAAAATGATAAAGATTGTATACATCTTGAAGGGAGTTTCGAGGGTTTGGAGCTCTGTTAGGTGGAAGCCAGAGGTGGCAGGGCTTCTAAGAACAGGCTTCCATCCCATGCCCGTCCATAGCCACATGCAGTATCATTGCTTCCTCTTCAGGTAGGTGCTGGTCCACATCACTTTATCATATTAGTGAGTGATTCTAAGTTCATTAAAGCTTGTACAACACAGACTATACTTTGCATACCTCTTGATTGTATTCAGGATTTATCCAAATTAAGCAACTTTGACCAGCTCCTCCCTCAATACACTATCGCTGTCCATTTAGAAGCCAACTCATCTTCATTCTTCTTCTCCCTTCTTTTCCTTGGGCTGTTGTGAAGATTACTTAGTATTGGCATGCATTTTACTTAGTGACTTGTACAGAATAATTACTTGCAAAATGTTAACAACAGCAGCAATTTTGCTATTTCAAGATTTCTATGTCGTGGGGCAGCTTCATATGCCAGTGTGAACCTGTCTTATGACCTCTGAAAGCAAAGCAAAAGTTGTTCAGTCATGTCTAACTCTTTGCGACCCCATAGATGATACAGTCCATGGAATATCTCCAGGCCAGAATACTAGAGTGGGTAGCTGTTGCCTTCTCCAGGGAATCTTCCCAACCCAGGGATCGAATCCAGGTCTCCCACATTGCAAGTGGATTCTTTACCAGCTGAGCCACAAGGGAAACCCTCTGCACCTCCCAAAAGTAAAATATGATTGTGATTTCATGACGTGATGACCAGCGGGCTCCCCCAACTCTTTTCCCTCTGTCATTAAGTAACTTATAAAACATTCTCTATTGTGCATGTTCCCAAGGTGACAACTAGAAAAGTTTAGAGAAAGAGTGCCCTCCAGGTAAGACGTAACACCTCACTTGCTCAAATTCGTGAACAGATGCTGATGGCTGTCATAGTTTCCTTTCCCCCAAAAGCAGAGGTTAGGGTTGAGTTTGGAAGAGAGTTTCATGAATGGTAGTGGGGGAGAAAGACAAGGAGAGGGGGTCAGCAAAGAGGATCTTGCTGAGCATCACTGCTGTGTATCATGGGAGCATCCACCCACTGGACAGCATTCAGCGTGCCCCTCAGCCTTCTCCGCCAGGGGGCAGGCGATCTGATGCGGGTACCCACCACCTCATTAGTCACGACTGAAGGATGCTCCTGGTGCCTTTGATACCCTGACACTTTCGACTTGCCCCACAGTGGGCAGTGAGAACCCACAGTTAAAAGGCAGCAGGTGCCAGTGGGTGTAAGTTGAGCCAGGATGCGAGGATTACACATGCCACAGGGATGTATGTAGGGCATGGTCTGAGTCTTCCACAGTGATGCAACTGACGGATATGCCATACCCTATGTGTATATGTATGCAAATGGGCTTCCCCTGGTGGCTCAACAGTGAAGAATCTGCCTGCAAGGCAGGAGATGCAAGTGCGATTCCTGGGTCAGGAAGATGCCCCGGAGCAGGGCATGGTAAGCTGTTCCAGTATTCTTGCCTGGAGAATTCATGGCCTGAGGAGCCTGGTGGGCTACAGTCCACAGGGTTGCAAAGAGTCAGACATGACTGAAGCAACTGAGCATGCGCGTGTATATGCAAATAACCAAGCCTGGCATCCTATGTGTATACAGATGTATGGCACAGCCTGCCTTGTCCTTTCAAACAACAGCTAAGACTCCACCCTGTTGAAGATGGGCTGCAGATGCCTCCCTCTTGCCTTCCAGGTGCCCTTTTGCTCTGCTGAGAGAAGCCAGCAACACCCTCGTTAGCATTCTGCTGCCGTGCTCACTGCAGTGACAGGGGCCAGTGTCAGTCTTATTACTTCACCTGTTTTATCTCTTGTGAAACTCAGCCGTTAGTCAGGATTGTCTGAGTGGCTGCTCTGGCAATTGCTTAACGGTGAGGTTCCTTCAGCTCATTTCTCTCAAGTAATTTGATTCCATCACACTATCAGAATTGCTTTTTTTGGTTTGGAAGGAGGCCTCGGGGAGGGGGTTTATGGAAAGCTGTTTTGAGGTTAACAGCAATCATGTCCTGTAAGGTTCCCCGTGTCCACCACACTCCCCATCTGCATGCTTCTACCTCTCTTGCCCACGCAGGGCAGGGGTGGATGTGTGTTCAGGGGGTTGGCGAAGTATGTTCTGAGCAAAACACAACCCAGCTTACATTGCATCTTCTTTTGCCTGAGCTTGTAAAGTGTGTTGTTTCATTGTCTACTTAGTCCCCACACCAGAATTCATGCGCTAAGATAGAAAAAGATTGTGGCTATCCTCTTAAAAAATCAAGCAAAGTATAATTTTACAGTAAGTCAATGTTCAAAATCCCAGTCCAACTGATGTTAACATTTCAATAAGCCCAGTAATTCATGATCCCCCTCATTTAGGACAGATTTTCATCAATGCGGAAAATCCCATGTTTAATAACTGATATTTTTATTTTATTTGAGTTTGTGTGTAAATAGAAACATTAAAAGCAGCAGCGTGCTTTCCTCATTAAAGGCTTGATGGGGGGAGGGAGGATTTAAAAGTAGATGTGAATTTAATGGGCAGAGTTTGAGTTTGATTTTTTTTTTTAACTATTGCCTTTTTTTTTTTTTTTTTTGGATATTTATGGCCATTTGGCCCCAACTGGGTGCTTATAGTCACCCTAAGGGCTGGTGAGTGTGGCAACCACTTTCTAAATAATATGCAATGGACATGGAGATTTATGATCCCATAAAGTTGTTAGTATTTTATCACAGCCTTGGGCCAACTGCCTGGCTGGATAGAGTTGATAATATGGACTAAATACCCTTTGAGGTAAAGGCCACTACAGAAGAAATTGTGTAGCTAGGAAAAAAAAAAAAAAGATTCAGTACACAATAGTTTTACATTTATGAGCTTTGCCTGGGCATTGATCACTAGATGGTTTTTTTTCTTACAACTGCTAGGGAGGCATCGGCAGTTAAAGCGCAGGTGATCGCTGGAAACTGGGCTAGAAGATGAGGGGAAATGCAAGCCCTGGGTGGACTATAAACAGTTCAGTTTAGTTCAGTCACTCAGTCGTGTCCGACTCTTTGCGACCCCATGAATCGCAGCACGCCAGGCCTCCCTGTCCATCACCAACTCCCGCAGTTCACTCAGACTCGCATCCATCGAGTCAGTGATGCCATCCAGCCATCTCATCCTGTCATCCCCTTTTCCTCTTGCCCCCAATCCCTCCCAGCATCAGAGTCTTCTCCAATGAGTCAACTCTTCGCATGAGGTGGCCAAAGTACTGGAGTTTCAGCTTCAGCATCATTCCCTCCAAAGCAATCCCAGGGCTGATTTCCTTCAGAATGATAGATGGGTTGAATATTTTAAAGCATGGATTAACAATACTGGGTATTCTGTTCAATTTGATTTTTAACTCTTTTGCATGCTAAGAGCTTCTCAGAAATAATTGATTTAGGGCATTACCATCTGCCTCTGTATGATGTAGTAATCTATAGCTCCAAGCATACCTCACTGAGTTTAAAACAGAAGTTGATCCATTGCTTCTTCCTCAAAAATGGGCAGAGTATGTTATATTTATATGTATTTTGGTAGACTGTGCTGGATTTTCAATAGAAAATATTTGTTTTATAACAACGGGACAACTTTAATTTCTCCATAGGAGCCTATAGACAAAGTTAAAGGTATTTCTGCGCTCAATTGTTTCCAGCTCTTTGCCACCTCATGAACTGATATTGGGAAATTATCAACAGCAATATTTTTTTTAAGAAAGATAGAGAGGAAAATTGTCAATGACAAGGTCAAAGCCAGATTCACTCCAATTATGTTGGAAACAGGGTTTTCTACAATTCCGATAAACAGTGTTTTGGGTAGAGACTTCAATGACTCTTTGCTGCTGTTATCTTTTCTGCAGCTTGATGCAAAGAGAAAATATAAGGTAATGAGTGAGAGAAAATGGCTAAAGTGGTATTTGATACGCCATGGATGAAAAGCACTGCAAACTCAACTTTCTGTTTCGGTTGTCCCCCTCTGTTTCTCCCTTTTGTCCCCAATTTTCCCTATTCTGTTTTGATGTTCTGTTGACGGAATTTGTCCCCTCGTGGTGTAAGTACTCACTGCTTTGTAGAGAGACAACAAGAGAGTCAGAAAGTGTGTCTGAGCTTCTAGCTATAAAAGGTATTGATTAGCCTAAAGCTATCCTTAATGGCTTTAAATGTGGTCAAGAAAATATAATGAAGTACATCCTGACATGTTAACTAACTAGAAAGATAAATACATTGTTTTAAACTTTAATACATTTCTGTTGGGACTGCACATCAGTACAACTGCTTTGAAAAACTGGTAGGAGCTACCAGTCCTACCATCTTGGGAATGAACCTCTGGGCCCATAGCCCCAAATCCTGGGTACATTCTCAACAGGAACAAGTGCTTTTGTTTTCATTGTGGCATGTAAGAGAATGGTTGTGGCAGCTTTATTCACAATAGCCCCAAACTGGAAACAATCCAATTATCCATCAATACTGGAATGGATAAATTGTGGAATATTCATGTAGTGGAATGCAGCCCTCCAGTGAAAAAGAATGAGCTTCTGCTGCATGTGTGAATGTAGCATGGTTATATGGATACGTGGATAAATCAGGCAGGCATGATATTGAACAAAATACAGACAGTGCACATTGTCCATGTATATGAAATGGAAAAGCAGACAAAGCAAATGAATCTGTGATTAGCTGTTCCTTCAGGGCATAGGTATTGACCTGAGGCAAGACAGTTTTCTGCAGTATTGGAAATGTTTTATATCTTGATGTGGTGAATAGTGTGTGTGTGATACATACACACGCATGCACATATGTGTATGTGTGAAAAACTGTGAGCAACTTAAATACAAAATAAATTTTAAAAAACTGTATAAGTTGGCTTCACCATTGACAGCAAAAGTTAATTTTAATAACCCTAATGAATGAGGAACTAAGTAGCTTTGGAATGACAGAAGCATGTCCTATGCACACCTGGACACACACTGCTCCCTGCATGCTTGGCCCTGAATTGCTAATGGTTTTCTCAGCCTCATTGACCCTCATACTTGGAAGAGATTTTCTATGTCATCTAATTCAATGATTCATCTGAAGCTTGTCTGCAGCCTTGCCTCTGGGTGGCCATTCTGCTTTTGTGAACAAAAGCCCCTTGGTGACCAGAATACCATTGAGACCTCCTGAGGCAGGCCTTGTTCTCCTCAGGAGCCCATCCTTGGGCACAAATCCACCCTTGTCTATTCATTGGTCTTGCTTGTAACCCTTGGGGTCTTGCAGTTAAGTGGGCAAAGGGTTGTGTGGTTGCTATTTACCCAGAACATAGTATAATTTTATCTTGTTTACTTATGCTGCTGACAGCAAGTATGTTTTCAGGGATATTTGTCTGGATATTTTCCTCCCCTTTTAATTACAGCATATCTTCCCACCAGGAGCTATATTTTCTCAAATGCAGTTTCTCAATAGTTTTCCCTCAGGGATGAAATAGGATAATGTGGATACATCATTTCTGCTTGGACATCTCACACCATACTCTTGAGCTAAGTGCTCCTGTTCTCCCAGTAATTAACCATTCCTGCTGTCGGTGCAAAGGTTCCTGAGTCCACGTGTACTTATCGATCATTTCCTGTGTGCCAGCAATGTTTTAGGGATACGTGATGAGTTAAAAACAGGTGTGGTAGCTTATCTCCTTAGGACTTTCACTTTATGAAGATTTTTAACCAAATATTTCCATAAATAAACATAAAATTGCAACTCCAGTGAGTGCTGCAAGGAAAAGGCACGTGGTCTTATGAAAGCATGAGGTGGGTAGTCATCTGTATCCGGGGAGCCTTCCCTGGTGGAGTGTTGGCTGAGCAAAGAGCAAATGTTAAAATCAGCTAGGAAAAGAGAAAAATGCCATTTCTGGAAGAGGAAACAGCATGAGCAAGGCCTCATGGCAGGAAGGTGAAAAGGAGCATGCCACATTCAAAGACTAGAAAGAAGGTCAGTGTGGCTGGAATGAGAAAGCAGAGAGTAAAACAACATGAGACAGAGTCAGACCACTCAGGAGAGAAGTGTTAGCACGAATCTGGGGAGTGGTCTGAGGACAGAGCAGCCTTCAAAGGCTTGCAAAGGCTGTTCTTTGGAAAGTGGCTGAGCTTTCTAAAAAGAAGAGGTTTTGGGAGATAGCTTTGGAATGGAAATATTACATCAGGGTCCACAGTGTGATCTGGGGAGGAGGTAAGGTGGGGGTTGTCATCAAAAATGACCAGATCAGGGAACTGGCAAGCCAGGTGTTGAGTGAGTCATCATCTTGGATGTTAAAATTGCCCAAGGTTATTACAAGCCTGGAGGTGGAGATGAAAACTATAACTCAGTGCCAGAGGTTTGATGAATGTGGGAAAGTGACCAGGAGGTCACACATCATTGAGAAGTGACCACAGTTGCCATGGTTCTAGGAGAACTTGTATAATTTCTCTGTGGGGAATTACATCTTCTAAAGGTTAATGCTGATGGCCATTGCAACTGAGTGTGATTACAGAATTTATTAGCTTTATATAGCCCTATAATTTTACTATTTAAATACTTCTTGAACACATCAAAAAGTTGGAGGTTTTCATGGGAAGAAAATAGAGGTAAGACAAATCTAGAAAGGCCCCTGGGGTATATACCCAAGCTAAGATGCTAAGGTTTATTCTGAAGGAGATGGAGAGTCAGCCAAGGCTGCCATTGTTTTGAGTAAGGTGGTGGTAACTGTACTTTAGGAGAGTCACCTGAAGGCAGTGTGCTGGATAGGCGAGAGAAGGGGAGAAGACCAAGAGCACAGGCACAAGTCAACTGCAGTTGTTGGTGTGAGAGTGGATCAGACCTTCTGTGAGATCGATGGGTAAGGAAGAACGGGGTGATGTCAGATGTGTCAGAGGGACACTGCCTGTGGGACCAAGTTACCAGGGGGGAAGCCGCTGGGCTCTGCAGTTGCTAAAAGAGAGCTAGAGCTTGGGCAGAACCAGAAACTCAGGAAGGGGTTCCTTTTGTGGACGAATGCATGTTGCACTTTTGGTTACACATTGTACGTCCGGCTCTACAGCCCATCAGGGGAGGCACCTGGGTAATTACAAATGTAGGTTTTCAACTCAGGGGAGAGTTGGACTGGAAATCTCACTGTGGTTAACCCCTAACCACATACACCTATTCTGGCCACCTTGTTTTTCCTTGCAGCCCACTAGGACTCCTGCTCCCCCACTTCACTTTCTCTCACCTTTTCCACCAATTCCTTGCTGCTCACATCTTATTCCCAAGGACAGTGTCCCCCTCGGCTCCTGACATACCGTTCCCTTTCCCAAATATTCTGTCGTTTTCTAGAAAGTAACCCCCTTCCTTGCTCAGCTCTCATCCGTGTCCCTACATTCCTAAATGCCCTTGTTTGCTGGATTGTAATGTCCTCCTGTTATTTCCTCCCTCCCAACTTTGGGATTTAAAGACAAGGACTGGTTAGGGTCTGTCTATACAGATATATCCATAAGTACATATGTGTATGTACATATATACCCTTTTCTAATTAAATGATGGGGTTCCCAGGTGGCACTAGTGGTAAAGAACATAAGAGAAGTGGGTTCAATCTGTTTGGTGAACTAGCTAATGAACAAACAGGCTTTTCTCATTTTTAGAGTTTTACATTTTGAAGACTTCATTTAAGGAAAGTGAAACAATGTGCAAGAAAGCCATAATCCTAAATGCCATAAACGAATCTGCAAGTTTCAGAACGTGTGCACTGGTTTTCATATTGCAGGGTTCTCTCTCCCCGGTGACAGTGACCAAGTGGAGCTTGGCACTGCTTTATTTTGGTCCCTTTCCTTCTATACTCTTTCACAAAGCATGTAGAGACTTAATTAGAAAAGCAACACTTACTTTTGGAAGTGGGGGCAAACAAGTCCTCTTTTATTTCTCTCTCACATTTTCTCAGAAAGTCCACTGAGATTTAAACCATTAGTATTTAAACCGTTAGAACTACTAGAATATATTCTTTCCAGTGGTGGGGGGCGGGGAGGGGGGGGCGCGGGCAGCAGGGTTCAATCCCTGGTTGGGGAACTAAGATCCCATATGCTGTGCAGTGTAACCAAAAGATAGAAAAAAGAAAATCCAGGAGTAGAATATACAAATCTCTAGAGACAAAGTAGATTAGTACTTGCCAGGAGCTGAGGGAGAGGTGAGATTGGGGAGAGTAATGAGTACAGAGCTTATTTTTTGGATGGTGAAAATATCCTGGGATTAGTGATGATGACTGCGCAAGTTTGTGGACATAAAAACTGCTAAACTATATACTTTAAAACACTTCAAAGATTTAAAAAAAAAAATCAGGAGGGAAGAGACACTGAAATATGAAAAACGAGTTAAAAACATTTAATACCAAAGAAGATGAAGACTGAGTGAAGGGCTACAGACTTTTGTGACTAGAAAGGCAGTGGTGAGCTTGAGTTTTAGTAGGAGTCACTCCCATCTCTCCTTTCTGCCCCATAAATGAGTAACTTATAAGGTTATACCCTCACATTTATCTCTATTGGCAGAACGTCTGATGATTCTGTGAGTTCTTGAATGTGTTTGTTTACATACACTACAGGATGAGTTTTAGAAACTCTGATTATGCGTGCTCATGCTCATTGATGTGTTATAAGTGCATCATTCTTCCTGCCCTTCTAAAACCAAACCTGTACTATAAAATCAGGTCCTTTCATGTTGGCATTTCCAATGGCTTTAAATGGAGCAGGCATTGCCTGCCTTGAATTTGTACAATATCTTTCAGTGGTTTGACTATGTGACCAGTTTCTCACCCTGTCTCGTGCCAGCTCATTGATGGAGGGCTGCTGACTATGTTACCCTGAGTCCACCACATGCGGTCTCTGACCTGAATTTATTTGATTTGTCAACCGAGGGTAATAGACTTTAATATAACATCTTGAAAAGAAGAGAAGTGAAAGGCAAAGATATACCCATTTGAATGCAGAGTTCCAAAGAATAGCAAGGAGAGATAAGAAAGCCTTCCTCAGTGATCAGTGCAAAGAAACAGAGGAAAACAGTAGAATGGGAAAGACTAGAGATCCCTTCAAGAAAATTAGAGATACCAAGGGAACATTTCATGCAAAAGTGGGCTCAATAAAGGACAGAAATGGTATGGAACTAACAGAAGCAGAAGATATTCAGAAGAGGCGGCAAGAATACACAGAAGAACTGTACAAAAAAGATTTTCATGACCCAAATAATCACAATGGTGTGATCACTCACCTAGAGCCAGATATCCTGGAATATGAAGTCAAGTGGGAAGGAAGCTAAGGAAGCATCACTACAAACAAAGCTAGTGGAGGTGATGGAACTCCAGTTGAGCTATTTCAAATCCTAAAAGTTGATGCTGTTATGGCACTGCACTCAATATGCCACCAAATTTGGAAAACTCAGCAGTGGCCACAGGACTGGAAAAGGTCAGTTTTCATTCCAATCACGAAGAAAGGCAATGCCAAAGAATGCTCAAACTACTGCACAATTCCACTCATCTCTCACACTAGCAAAGTAATGCTCAAAATTCTCCAAGACAGGATTCAGCAATATGTGAACTGTGAACTTTTGGATGTTCAGACTGGTCATATTTTTTTTTTTTTTAGTTTTTTATTTTTTAAACTTTAAAATCTTTAATTCTTACATGTGTTCCCAAACATGAACCCCCCTCCCACCTCCCTCCCCATAACATCTCTGTGGGTCATCCCCATGCACCAGCCCCAAGCATGCTGTATCCTGCATCAGACATAGACTGGCAATTCAATTCTTACATGATAGTATACATGTTAGAATGCCATTCTCCCATATCATCCCACCCTCTCCCAAAGGCAGAGGAACCACAGATCAAATTGCCAACATCAAAAGCAAGAGAATTCCAGAAAAACATCTATTTCTGCTTTATTTACTATGCCAAAGACTTTGATTGTGTGGATCACAACAAACTGTGGAAAATTCTGAAAGAGATGTTAATACCAGACCATCTGACCTGCCTCTTGAGAAATCTATATGCAGGTCAAGAAGCAACAGTTAGAACTGGACATAGAACAACAGACTGGTTACAAATAGGGAAAGGAGTACGTCAAGGCTGTATATTGTCACCCTGCTTATTTAACTTATATGCAGAGTACATCATGAGAAATGCTGGGCTGGAGGAAGCACAAGTTGGAATCAAGATTGCTGGGAGAAATATCAATAACCTCAGATATGCAGATGACACCACCCTTATGGCAGAAAGTGAAGAACTAAAGAGCCTCTTGATGAAAGTGAAAGTGGAGAGTGAAAAGTTGGCTTAAAGGTCAGCATTCAGTAAACTAAGATCATGGCATCTGGTCCCATCACTTCATGGCAAATAGATGGGGAAACAATGGAAATAGTGGCCGACTTTATTTTGGGGGGCCCCCAAATCCCTGCAGATGGTGACTGCAGCCATAAAATTAAAAGATGCTTGCTCCTTGGGAGGAAAGTTATGACCAACCTAGACAGCATATTAAAAAGCAGAGACATTCCTTTGCCAACAAAGGTCCATCTAGTCAAGGCTATGGTTTTTCCAGTAGTAATGTATGGATGTAAGAGTTGGATTGTGAAGAAAGCTGAGCACCAAATAATTGACGCTTTTGAACTGTGATGTTGGAGAAGACTCTTGAGAGTCCCTTGGATTGCAAGGAGATCCAACCAGTCCATCCTAAAAGGAGATCAGTCCTGGGTGTTCACTGGAAGGACTGATGTTGAAGCTGATACTCCAATACTTTGGCCACCTGATACGAAGAGCTGACTCATTTGAAAAGACCCTAATGCTGGGAAAGACTGAGGGAGGGAGGAGAAGGGGATGACAGAGATTGAGTTGCTTGGATGGCATCACTGACTCAATGGATATGCATTTGAGTAAGCTCTGGAAGTTCCTGATGGACAGGGAGGCCTGGTGTGCTGCGGTCCATGGGGTCACATAGAATTGGACACAACTGAGTAACCAAACTGAACTTTATGAGAAAATTATATGAAAATGTTGTGAAAACCGTTAAGCAATTGTAAATTCTTTTTAATAGATAACCATACAACTGAAGAGACAATTAGTTCTCTATTGCCCTTCTTGCTCTAGATGGGTGTAGGACCAGTGTTCTTGTATATAGCATTGCAGACTTCATCTCCTGTGATGTGAATTTTAGAGTGTGTAGACCACTTACTAGGGTCTGCCTTGCTCAGTACTAAATGGTTGGATTGAATGTTGACTAAATGAGGAAAAAACCCATATCCATCCATGACTGACTCTCTATCACCTTTGCCTTTAAAAAAAAAAAATTGTCTTTTTCTTCTTTTCACTTAGGTTTTCCAAACGAGCCTGCTGCAGTCATCGCCCTTAGCACCATTAAGGAATGGCTGGCCAAGAATCAGCACGAGGTAGGGGAACACAGTCAGTGAACATATAAGATGCTGTGATTTGATCCTCAGTTTTGAAAAGGCAGATACATTTATTCCATAAGTATCCAGTAGACCTAGTCATTGAGCCAAAGATGGGTGATTCTCTTTCTGTAATTATTGACTGACGGCATGAGGTTGATTGGTTTTGGTGGTGAAGATGGGCAAAATGGTCAGATTTATTTAGCCATGATCTCATTTTTGCTTCGTTAGAAAAAAGTGGGTTTTTGCATAAAAGAACTGGGTTGGTTTCATTAAGATGAAAAATTCAGGGATCGTCTGGTTCTGTTTTCCTGAAGGAGTTACCTTTGTTGATAGGGGATTTCTGATGTTTGTTAATTTTTTTCAGTAATCTAAGATCACTTTATATATTACCAATCTTTAAAACAACCTCTGAGTGTGATATTGGAGTGGGTTTGACTAATTGCGCTAAATCATCATGATGGGGATTTTTTTTAATGAAACTGAATATTTCCATCATTGTACATCATGCCTGTTTTTCTACTTATTTAATAAGATCTTCAGGATATATGCAGTGATGTGTAAAAGGATTATTCAAGTAAACCAAGGAACACAATAAGTAAATATGCTATGGAGGCTTGGATTTTAGAGGTTCAGTGATTAACATATAACAGCAAATAGGTTTCAGACAACACACAATATTGTACATTTTTCTTATGATTTTGGCTTTGTCCTCATTTGCTCATGAGTACTGTAGAGTATTTTGTTCCATTTATGATGGCCCGTGAATTTAGCTTTCTCCTTTGGTAGGAAACAGATTATTTGGAAATGTCTGGGTATGGAAAGAGACTATGGGAGTTTCCTAATGAGAGCTCTTGGCTTTTCTGTATTTAAATAAACAGCAGTGTCATTTTTGCTAACTACTCTGATTTCAGCATTTTTAAAACAGGTATGAAAATTGTTGATCTCAAGTAGAAGACCATGTGGTCAGACATACCCATTTTGGTGCTTGCTTTTTCTTTTCCTCTTGCTTTTAAAAGGTGTATGTAGGACAACTTCAATTTAGAGGATAACTTTGATGTATGGCAAAACCAGTACAATATTGTAAAGTTTAAAAAAAAGGAATGCATAAATGAGGCAATTAGCTATGCAAAAAAATATAGACAAACATAGGATAAAAGTATAAGGATGGCAAAATATATATCCATGTAAAAGTAAATATAAGAAATCTGAGTGATATAATAATATCAGAGAAGGAAGATATTGGAATAAGATATATTACCAGAGATTAGGGGGACTTTTCATAATGATAAAGGGTTTGATTCATCAAGAAGAGATATTAAGTCTAGAATGTTTACATCCAGTAACTGAATGGCATCATACATGAAACAAAAGAAGGAATTTTTAATTGAAAGAATAAATAGATACACTCTCAGTTATAGCTGGATAATTCAAGACTGTGTTCCAAATAATTAATAGAAAGTAGACAGAAAATCAGTAAGAATATAAAATATGTATATAACACTGTCAAACAACTTGACCTAGTTAACATCTGGAGAACATTCTGACAACAGCAACATGTACATTCACTACAAGTGCAAATGAAATAATAACCAAAGTAGACCATATTCTAGGTCTCAAAACAAGTCTCAAAACTTAATAGGGCTTAAGATTTTATAGAGTGTGTTCTCTGAACAGAATCAAATTTTGAACAGAGATCAGTATCAGATAAAAGCTGAAAAATCCCTCAATATTTGGAAATTAGCATACTTTAAAAAACAAGTTTAACAAATTATTTGAACAGATGCTTTACAAAAGACATAGACATGTCCAATAAACATATGAAAAAAAAAAAGTTCAGTATCTTTAGTTATCAGGGAAATGCAAATTTAAACCATAATAAAATACTACAACGCACACATTAGAATAGCTAAACTTCAAAATACAGTTGACTCTTGAACAACCCAAGGGTTAGGGCACCAACTCTCTGTTGATATCTGCATGTAAAAATCTGAAACCAGCAGTTGAAAGTCTGAATGTAACTTAGAGTTAACCCTGGAAGATCCTGCATCTGTGGATCCAAGCAATTGTGGGTAGCACAGTACTGTGATGCATACAGTTGAAAAAAATTTACTTGTAAATGGATCCTTGCAGTTCAAACACTTGCTGTTCAATGGTCAACTGTATTGACAATACCGAGTGTTGGCAAGATTATAGAGCAACTAGAACTTCATGCATGCTTTCAGGGCTATAAAAAGTATAGCTACTTTGGAAAACTGGCAGTTTCTTAAATAGCTAAACATAAAACTACCATAAGGCCCAGCAAGTCCAAGAGAAACAAAGCACATAAAGACTTGTACACAAGTGTTCATTGCAGCTTACTCATAATAACCAAAAACTGAAACAACTCAAATGTCCATCAACAGGTAAATGGATTAAAAATTGTAGTATATACATATAATAAAAAATCCTACTCAATAAAAAGGAATGGGTAATGATACACACACACACACACACACACACACACACACACACACACACAATAACCTCAAAGATGCAGAGTAAAAATTAAACCAAAATAGACAGTTTCCAAAACATTTATTTGACATGTATTATTTTCACAACAATCTTGCAGAACATGTAGGGTAGGTATTGCTATCTTTATCTTCATCTGGAATCAAATGGTTAAATGACAAACTCAAAACTTCAGCATCTCAGAGCCAAGAGTCTGACCTGCCTCTCCTGATGCTAAGAGCCATTCCTCCTTGGAATGCTCCTGAGGCTAGGAGAGACGTTCAGTTCCTTTGAAAGCTGGTACTCTTCAATATTTCTCTCAGTCATAGTGAAGACCCATCTGCTTGGGAAAAATGTAGTGTTTCATGAGTTGAAAACTGGTAAATGAGCGTGCGTATTGGTGTGAATCCATCATTTCCAGTAAAGTAATAATCCAAGGACATTTCCCACACTGGAAATCCCCATGAGCCATCTTGGCATGTGATGGGAATACACATAACTACATAAAACATAAGTAATGAGGAGGAACAAGCATGTTGGTCACGTCTATACCTCACTGACACATTTTTCTGATGGAGTCTCCCTAGTTAAATAATTCAGAGAGGTGTTGTTTTGTTTTGTTTTGTTTTTTTAGATACTTGTTAGCTTAGCTTTCCCACCTAATGTGTGGTTTTTTTTTTTTTTTCCTGCTCTGATCTCCTTACTAGCCTACTCTCTTTGAGTTCATTCTTTTGCTGTCTTATTCTTTCCATGCTCATGTCTTAGATTCATTGTAGGGAATCTACATAATTTGGATTAAGAAACATAACTTAGTTATTGTCATTACAACTTTAAACAGCATATGTGAATGCTTTTTCAAGAAGCTCCCTAAATATGCATCAGCTAATTTAATTTCAACAAGTCAGGTTTTGCCTAATAAATGAATTATAAGTTGTGCGGCATAGATAAAAGCTATACAAATGGATTATCTAGCAATATTTTGATGTATTTTTTGCTCTGTTGACAAACTAGGTTAAGGACTTTTTCAGTTGTCTCTTCATGGCAGTATTCTTTTGGCATCCTGATTGTTTAAGCTATTTATTCATTAATTCACTCTTTTGATGTTTATATGTTGAGTCTCACTCAAAACCAGACACTTTGCTAATACTAGAGACAGAATGCTGAAAAAAAATACATTTTCTTATGATGTTCATAGTCTAGGAAAAGAGAAATCTAAGTTAAAAAAATAAATAGAATATCTCAAAGAGTACAAAGTAAAACCAAGTAATTGCATAGTGGGTTCTCGGGGAATGTGGTTTTAACTCTTTGCGACCCCATGGACTGTAGCCCACCAGGCTCTTCCGTCCATGGGGTTCTCCAAGCAAGAATACTGCAGTGGGTTGCCATTTCCTTCTCCAGGGGATCTTCCCAACACAGGAATCGATCCCAAATCTCCTGCATTGCAGGAAGACACTTTAACCTCTGCGCCACCAGGGAAGCACTTTTGCAGAATGTAGAGATTGTATTGAGGACATCACGTTGGGATGAAGGTTTGGATGATGGGAAGCCAAGCCACACAAGAGGTCTTCAGGAAGGACATTCCACACGGAGAGAAAGCAAGAGGCGGACCCTGAGGGGAGAAAGTTTACTGTTTGCAAGTACAATAAGAGAGAGAGTGTGGTGGAACAAAGAGATAAAAGAATAGCAGGAGACAAATTTGGACAGACCGTCAGGGGTCAGATGGAAATGTTGTGGTTTCATGGAGAGACTTTGACTTTTTTGCTAAGGCTTTTAATGGGAAATTGTTGAGGGTTTGGGACAAGGAGTAGCATGAGCAGATTCACCTAGAGAATGACCAAAGTCTGGTTGCTACTTGGAGAATGGACTTGAAAAATGTCTGAGTACAAAGGGGAAGACTGATTAAGGGGGCGCTGCAGTAAACCCATGCAGGAGACAAATGTTGCTGGGAACACAGTGATGGTGGAAAAGGGGGCAAGGGCGTCGGGTTTAACATACAGTTTTTTTTGTTTGTTTGTTTGTTTGTTTTTCAGAACAGTTGATTTGATTCTGTCCTGTCACACAAATCACACATTCCCACATTGAGAGGGCTGACTGGTACACCTGGGCCCAGGGGTGGGACTGGGAAAAGCATGTTCTGTTCATCCACCATCAGCTTGCTTCACTTGCCTGCAGTTTAGGCTCTGAGGGTGCTCTTGTCACCACATATTTAAGGGGCCTCAGGGACCTGGAGCCCAGCTGAACAAATATTAATAGTGCAGTTGACTCTGACTGCAGTGGCTCAAACGGAAGAGATGGAGCAGCACTTTCTTAAAAACAGGAAGGTGAATTCTCAAGAGGATATAATTAGGGCATATTGGTGACCCACCAAAACTAAGAAATATAATGACTTCTGACTGAAAAATTGAGAAAACAAAAGAGAATATTCACTACTGAGAGTTGAATTATTGCTCTGGGAAGACCAGAGAGATGGATTATCTTAAACAAAGACCAGAAACATAAGGAGATGGAAATCAGGATGCAGAGATAATGTGCGAGGCAGGGAGACCCAGAGATCAGACGTGAGGTGGGCAATGAGGAGTGGAGATTACCCACTGGCATTTTCAGCTTAATCAAGAATTAAGAACTCACAAGTTCAGAAAATCAAGAGAAAAGCATGTCAGAGTTGACTATAAAAAGTTGACAGCATGTGGCATGGTAACCCTTCCAGAAGCACCCATTTTTTTCAAGTAGAAACTTTCTTAAAGAGACAAGTGAGCAAAACAAGGGGCCCTATGGAAATGAGCGGCAGAAATGCGGCCCAGATGTCTGCCTTGGGGAGACTGCCCCGTGTTATGGTCCGCAGCTTCATGCATTCCTCATTTCTCACACCATCTAAAAATATTGTTCCTCGTGAAATAGTGATTTCCTCACTGCACAGCTCGGAGGTTCCCCTTTCCTATCTGGAAGTTAGGCTAAATGGTGTTTCTACAGGGCCTGTTCTGTTGGTCCACCCTGGGGACTCATCTGCCTTCTGGGTACCAGTCTCCAGAGCAATGTCTGTATTTGTCAGTTTTTCCATAGGTAGCAGAAGAATAGGATGTCTTTCACTTGTAAAAGCTACAAATGGCTTGATGTTGTGAGCCATTTGCCCATTATGGAGGCCATGTTCAGTGATTTCAAATACCCCAAGGGAGTAACCATCCTACAGCCTAGAGGGCTTGTGGTTAAGGCTTCCAAGAAACTATCTTAGGCAGTAAGGCACCTAGGATGAAGATTTTGAGCCAGAACATCAGTGGATGTCCAGGACACTTGCAATCTGGAAACCCTCTGATAGTAACCAGGCCTCAGTTACAGTGTGACACAGACCTGAAGCCTACCCCTCTGCCAGTGATAAAGCAGCAGATAGCTGAGCAGAAGCATAGCATTCTGGGAGCTCTCATTAAAGCTCCGGCCTTGGGCAGCCATTGTTCAGAGCGGAGGTTGTGGTTCACCTGAGACCAGGCCCTAACTGCCTCTCTGCGGATCTTTGAGGTGAGGATGGCAGTTTTCCAGAAATCTTCCCCAATAATTTACTTCATGGGAATTCCCTCATCTCCCCTATCCTGCCCATAGACCCCTCCTCCACAAGCCATCACCCTGTTCTGCCGTGGGAACAATTCAATGCTGCAACCTTTGGTTTACCTTTGCAGACCTTCCATGGGCACTTGGCTTGACTTGGGTATCATTGACATGGAGGAGCCCCAGGTCTACATTTTCAAAATCAGTTGGTTTTCTTCTGTGTAGGAGGACGGTAGAGGTTTTTGCTCATCGCCTGCAGAGTTTGGACCTTTGCCTAACATATAATACTTTTTAACTGTGCTTTTAGCACCAACAAATTGCTGTCGAGAATGTTAAATATTATCTGCTTGTCATTTAAGTTGTTTGCTCTGTGCCTTCCAAGGGAAACAGACCTGGGTATTGCTGTTTGTCACTTTGGGTAGTTTGCCTACAGTTGAGGCAGGCCATTCCGAGATGTTGTGTGATACCTAGCCAGGTGCCCAGCTCGGCACTTGTTGCAAGCTGAGGTCCCAGACCTTACCCAGTATAGTCTAGGCCTCAAGACAACTGCTGGCAGTCAGAGAACAGAACTAGTTTTGGTCTCATCCTTGGTGTTCTTTAGAAGTTAAGATATTGGTCTCTGGTTTCAGCATCCTCCTCCCTGCCTTCCAGCATTGCAGACACACAATCCGCAAAGTATGGAAAAAGGTGAACACATTCCTCTCCCCCAGAGCATAGAACTGGGAATCCACTGAAGCTACGTGCTTCAGCTTCCTGAAAGTTTCATCTGCCGTCCTGCTGTTAACTTGACAAGATCAGGGACGCGGCCACTCCTTTCCTCCTCACAGATCACAGAGGAAGTGTCATACTTCAGCTTCTGACGCCAAGACTATTTTTTCCCCTTCTTGGCAGAGGTCTTTGAACATATGCAGTGTTAAAAATTGTTTGTCACTTTTATTTCAGAATCACATTATGGATCACCAAGAAAAAAAAAAAAAATACTGCAGGGCCTGCCTTATGTCACTGACATAGAACACCTTAGGATCTGTGTGTGTGGTTGTTAATAGGAGGGCTTAAATGAAACATGAAATGATGTTTACATTTCTGATGAGAAAATTATATCCTTCACACCAAGTTTCAATTCCTGTGGACGGTTGTTTACAGAAATGCAAAGCAATGCATTGTCTTTCAGTTCTGCAGGAGACAGAGATGTGGTTGACATGCAGAGATCTGCAAGAAGCCAGAGGTGTTGCCTGGGGTTCTCCCTGGGGGGTGTCTTTTTATGTCTAGAAGTATCATTTGAACATCTATGCAGGCCTCAGTTTCTGGAACAATTTAAGCTTAAGATGTGTGTATTAAAAAAAATAAATTCCATCTTAAAATCATCACATTCTGTTGCAGGAATGTGATTATGGTAATAACACCCATCATCATAATAGGCTGCTATTAAAATGTATCCTTTGACTAGTCCAGGCCCGGTCTTCAGGTGGAAGCCATGATGCTTATCGTCTCTGACATAATGGAAGAAAAGTATTTGCAGACTTTGCACATGTGCCATGTTCCTTTTGAGCTTCAGGAACCCTCAGGACTTGGAAACAATTTTTCTCTCTCCCTCCATCTTCCTTCCTCCTTCCCTCCATCCCTCCCTTCTTTCCCTCCTCTTTCATATACATAAACACTCATTCACTCACTCACTCTCCGCCCATTCATATGCATACTTCATCCTCACATTGTCTTGGTTGAAGTTTGTGACAAGCAGTTTCATGAGTGGCTGGATATGAGTTTTATCTCTTGATTGTGTGATTCTAAATACCCATTGTTACAGTAAAAGCAATGTCCCAAGGCAGCTTCTGCCTTTCTTGGTGGGAGATAGTGTTCAAGTGCTGGGTGTCACCATAGACCCCACCTGAGAGCTCACCAAGTGTGCAAATGCACTTCCCTCTGCATCCCCACACTGTTTTAGCATCTGTTCCCAACAGACACCCCCAAGTTGTGCAGCCAGAAATTAGAACCTCTTGCTGTTGTCTCCAGGCTTCATCATCCTATTCCCATCGATCAAGAAACACAATAGGTGGACTAATACAAACTGTGCTGCTTTAGTTAGTGATCCAAACTGGTGTTGGGAAAGGAAACTGAGGACCCACTTTAGCAACGGAGCAGAGAGAGCTGGGGCTCAGGAGCTGCCAGTGGCCATGTTCCCTGCCATGTTTTGTTTTGTTTTGTTTTGTTTTTTGGCTAGGGGGGAGGGGTTACCTTAAGAGGATATTTTGCTAAAGATGTTACTGATCATTGAGTAGTTAACAGAGTCAAAGAGCCCATTTTGCTGCCCTGAGTGAAGAATCAAAAATGTTGATATATTTTAGCAAAACTGACCTCTCATTTTAGTATCTACCACTCAAGCTAATAATTCTCAGCTAGAGAAAAGGGACAGTTGGGAATTATTTGGAGGTTTGTTTCCCAAAGCTGCATGTTTTAAGTAGTTTACCCCTTTCGCAGAACTCATCTTATGTTGAACTACTGCTTTCAGTAGAATTATTCCAGATTTTTCAAATGCATTGGGTCAGAAAAATACTTTGAGTGTTTGCTCTTAATAGCAAAGTGAGTAAGAACTCTTTTAAAAATACAGCCTTTCAGTACTTTCATGAAGGGGGAAATCATCAGCTTGTTTTTGCTGATGGCTGTATCTTCCTCTTTACTGTAACCTCGAGGTAAAGAAACATGTAAGTTTTATTGGAAGCCAGTACTGAGTAAAAGCCAAGAGTAAATAGTATGAGACAGGTGAAGCAGAGATTCTCTGTAATTAGTACTTAAGTGAACAGTTCTTTAAAAGGGAGTAAGTCTGCTAAGATGATATGAGCAGAATGTTCCTACAATTGGAATTTGTGTTTTTGAAATAAGATGGATCTCTTTACAAAATATGACTTGGAAGTCCGTGAGGCTACAGGACATCTTCCACACCTGCAGGGTTGTATCAGGGAGGCCACCGTGTAGCAGTAGCTCCTCTCCACCTTCATGGAGTCAAAATGGAACACGGCTTCAGGAAGTTGGATGGGTGAAGGTAGGGTGCGACTCAACCCTGGCTATTATTGTCTCAAAGAGGCAGATTGATATAAAAAGTAGAACATTGGATTAAAAGTCAGAAGAAAAATGTGGGTTCTAATCAGATTACTCTCTTGTATGTGTGGGTGCATGCATGCTCAGTTACATCCAACTCTTGGTAACCCCATATGCACTGTATCCCACCAGACTCCTCTGACCCCAGAACTTTCCAGGCAAGAATACTGGAGGCGGTTGCCATTTCCTACTCCAACTCTGCTGTGTAAATATGGACAATTAAAGCCATCTGTCTGTACTCTTTATCTGTAAAATGGGGAATGTGGGCCAAGTCTCTTCCAGCTCCAGAATCCATCACCACTGGTGTCGTCTTCTGGAACAACCTCACTGATACAGCCACAGTCATGTCTTTGCTCAGGTCATCATGGCATAGTCAGGCCAAAAGAAGGTTTTGTCCTGTCTGATTCTCCAGGTGATATACCAAATATCAAGCATCATTCTCACATGCTCTCTGATGCCTTTAAGACGATTCTTAATTTCCATATGGGTGTCTCTAACGACCTTGACCCATTTAGTGTAGGAGAAGGGCCCACCCTGTTGCTTTTCTGTAAATGATCTGGATTATATAGTGATTTCAAAATAGACAACCTTTAAAACTCCTTATGAAATTAAATCTGCTGATTATCCAAATGATGTGGCATTTTTATAAATAGAAAATAAACCTCTGAGCATGTGGTTGGATCTACATCTGACACAGGGATAAAAATGACACTGAGAGGCTCTACTTAAGGACGTTCTACTGCCGTTTTCATAAGCTGGAAGTGTGTGCCTTCCTTCTTGCTGAGTAGGGAGGGAAAAACAACCCTTTGCCTTGCTCTCCACCTTAATTGAATAGGATTCATGTGCTGCTATGATTGAATGGAAAATCAGCAATCCTGCCACCATCATCGAGCTTAATTCAGGCAAGAACAAGAAAGATACTTTCTCATTCTTGTGAAGTTAAATGATTTGCCTCTGAGAGGCAATGTTCCCAGCCAGATCTCAGTTTCATATGGAAACTGTGGCCAGATTTGTAGCCATCTCATTGTTTTTCCTAACACATTTGGATTTAAGGGTGGCCCCTGTGGAAGTTGCTTCTGTGGTGGCTCAGATGGTAAAAAAAATCCACCTTCAATGCAGGAAACCCAGGTTCAATCCCTGAGTCTGGAAGATCCCCTGGAGAAAGAAATGGCAACCCACTCCAGTATTCTTGTTTGGAGAATTCCGGGACAGAGGAACCTGGTGGGTTATAGTCCATGGGGTTGCATAAAGTCAGACAGGGCTGAGCGGCTAACACTTTTACTTTTCTGTGGAAACTGCACCTCTTTGACAGTGACATGGCCATTCATTATGGTAAGAAACAGGAGTAGATATGCCAAAGCTACCAGTACTTCAATCTCTTTGACACTTAAACAAAAACACAATAGAAGAAACTTCCAAAGAGTGTGGACCTATGAACATGCAAATCAGCTGAGTTATAGACTGATCTGGAGATATGGAGGAGGCAGATTGTGAGCTTAGTGATAGAAAGACTTGCTAACGTGACCTGCTCAATCAGATCAACTTCTTCTTATTTCTGTTTAAAGATTCTTAGGAAGTCTCATCATATAGAAACTTGAGGGTAGAGAAGAAAGCTGTGGCATCTTCAGTCCACACCAGGGAGCCCCTAACTTTCAATGAGGAGGCTATTTCCTTGAAGCAGAGAACAGAAACGATATTGGAGGATATCTGGGTTCTTAAACTTGTGGTGAATCCAAGTTACTAAAACCTGGTCAGAATGAAGCATTCACGTCTGTGATCCAGGTTTTGAAGGCCTGAGGCAAGGAAGGTAGATCCTGACGTACTGATCTTAGACTCGGTTCTGCAGCAAGGGTTGCAACCCCTGACACGCGCCCTGCTGGGCACCAGAGCAAGTGATGTCTGATAGTGAGGAGGTGCTTCCTGTGCCCGTAGCTTCTGCTATGTGCACTCTGTTAAAGGAAAAAAAAAAAGATGTAAATAAGAGATTTTAAATGAGGTGATTTATTTTGAGTTTTATAATAAACCTTGGTGTGAGATAAATATAAATTCACTCTTCTTCCAGTTGGTCGAGATTCTCACAAACGTCTTAGCTTCCTTCTGAATCAGTGTAATGCTAGTCCATAAGGACTTGCTTGTTACTGCTTCTCTGACATTGCTCCTAAACGTTAGCCAACAACTTCATCTCTTGCTCAATGGGGACTTTGAAAACTCCGGCAGCTTCTCTTAAAACTGCAGGAAAAACGAGCTTTGTTGAGCTTATTGAGAGACATGTTAGTTTCTAATGTAGGGCCTTCCTAAAAAAGTTTAAAGATTAATTGTGCCCATGTGAAAATTTCATTTTATGTGCTGAAATTTAGAGCCTGAATAAGGCATAAGAAAAACTCAGCTGCATTTATTTTTCAACGTAAATGTTGGCTGCTTCGAGCCTGTTGATCTTTGCTTGGTCTGGGCTCTATTTCCTGCCTGATTATACACTGGAGAAACTCCCTAATGACCCAGGCATGGCTGAGCTTGTCAGTAAGACACTGACCTGGGAATAAGGAGATTGCAAGAGAGGCTGTAGCCGTTCTAGGCCTGTTCTTTATCTGTAAAATAAGGTAAAAGTCTTCTGGGAAAATGATTAAATCATATACCAGCACCATAGCCTAAATCTACTCTATTGCCATATCTGGGAGGACAGCAGCCTATTATTTTAAAACATTTCTCCAGTCAGTGGTTGATTAGACCAGTAACTCTCATAGATTTTTTTCCAGTTAGAAAATACTATGGTGCAAGCTCATATTTATTCTCTTCAATGTGGAAAAAGATCTTCTGAGAACTGTGAGAGTAAAACTCTCTCTAAACCAGCGAACAACAGACCTTCTAACAAGGGATTTAGGAGACTTGATGGGAATGTATTGTCTAGAAGGTTCCAGAGTAGCCACCATAGCCTTCTCACTGATAGACACTTGTTTCTTCCATCCGGTAATCCCCTTTGACATGAGTTGACAAATAAACAATGTTGATCATGTCTATATATAATATATCACCTTTACTCATGTTAAATATTCATAGGATTTGCTAGCTAGGTTTCCGTGGCACCCTACATATAGTAAGGGCTTTTATTTCCTTAAGAAAGCACTTTTAATACCTTTCCGAAATCTTATTTATAGTAATCATTGTCTCTGGATACGTATTCAAATGCCTCTATGCATGAGATGTATTTAATAAGTTAGTAAAAGTCATTAACATACACAACTGAATGATTATTTGAGTATTACATACAGATGACGAGTCTGTCTCTTGGATCTTGTACAGTTATATTGGTTTCTGAAAAACGTTTTGAGAATAAAGCACCCAGTCACGTGAAGCAAATTAGTTCTCCTTGGGCATGAGGCCACCATTTAGTAGGCTACAAGGAATGTGTTTTCTGACTGGTACCATGTTGTCCCACATGGGAGCCTGTTTACACCACCTACCTGTGGATTGGCCCCTGGATATGCAGATACATGTCACCTACTGTGTTTCCAGAATCTCCTGCCACTGATGAAATTAACTATTTAAGGAATTAGAAAATAAACAGTTGTACTAAAATTCATTGCTGAAAATACTAACCAACTTAATATCTTCTGCTGCTCAAAATTCTGCTCTGAAAACAATTAGAGCATGATGGTCTGTGTGTTTGACAGTCTGAATTGATCTACAAATGACCTGGGTGTGCTTCAGTTAAGCACAGGGCAACTTGGGAATGTATTAAGTTGATTAATCATCTCATATGTTTTTCCCCTGGGTTCAGTGACATCTACAAAGATCATTTTTCTAAGAAGTTTTTCTCTTTACAAATTTAAACTCCAGGGAAATCGGATCCATATGGTCCTGATTCATTTGCACTAACTCATCAAAATGTTCTTTCCCTTATAAGTTATTGGATGTCTGCAGAGGATTTTGACTGTTTTGTATAAGTTCTTTTAAGCCTTTCTGTCTAGAGGCAGGAAATGGCCATTTGCCAGCAGTGAATGAACCCCCCAAATAGTCACGTTCTGTGCAGGAGGCAAAGGAAAAAGAAAATTCATCCCTTGCTTCTAAGTATAGTTGACTAATGATTTTCCGTAGAGGGTGGAGATAAGTGTATCCTCTGGAATATATTAGTAGATTTATTAAATGTATGGTTAAAGAAATTCTATGAGGTGGTTGCAGCAGCAATGGGATTGACATCACCCCCTTTACCTGTGAAGCTCTTTTTTATCACTGATTTTTGGTTGCGCCGGGTGGCATTTTCATTGCTGCCCTTGGGCTTTCTCTGGTTGCAGCAAGTAGGAGCTACTCTCAAGCTGTGGTACACGGGTTTTTTGTTGCAGCAGCTTCTCTTGCTGCGGCTCCTGGGTTCTAGAGTACAGGCTCAGTTGTTATGGCACACGGGCTTAGTTGCCCCATGGCATGTGAGATCTTCCCAAACCAGGGATCAAACCTATGTCCCCGATATTGACAGGCAGACTCAACCACTGGCCCACTAGGGAAGTCTTTAGAGTATAGTAAGTCCCTACAAATGAACCTTCAAGTTGTGAACTTTCAACTATACTTTTCAAGGTACTGTACTGTAAGATTAAAAATGTTTTCTTTATTGTGTTTGTTTGTTTTTATGTACTATTTGTGTAAAAAGTATTATAAATGTTACAGTACTGTACAGCTAGTTGTGATAGTTAGGTACCTAGGCTAACTTCGTTGGACTTACAAACACACTCTTGGAATGAAACTCCTTCCTACATAGGGGATTTGCTGTAGTTGGTTTACCCAGTAACTTAGAGCCTTGACCTAAGTGAAATGTGTGACCTCTTCAGTATGTACATCAGAGGTTATTTCTGTGTGTGCATGTGTGTGTGTGTGTGATTGAGATTGATTTTATTCTAACCCCATTTCTACATTTTGTATTTCTTCTATTGAGTTCAGTAGATGTACTTTTGAGGTTCAGAATTAATATACCATACCATACTTTTTCAAATAAGTAAAGTTTGGTCTACCAGTGACAGCTGAGGACAAGAGGATTTTAGAAGCAAATCCACTTGAGCTTGATTTTTCACTAACTATGTATTTATTTATACACACACACATACATACATACATACATACATATATATATATATATATATGGGTTCCCTGGTCACTCAGCTGGTAAAGAACCTGCCTGCCAATGCAGGAGATGCAAAAGACTGGGTTAGATCTCTGGGTTGGGAAGATCCCCTGGAGGAGGGAATGATAACCTGCCCCAGTATTCTTACCTGGGAAATTCCATGGACACTGCATCCTGGCAGGCTACGGTCGCAAAAAGTTGGTCATGACTGAGTTCATGTGTGTGCACCACATATGCATACATGCATATATTTAATGACACACGTGTTGAAAAATTGAGTGCATCCTTTGTCTAAGCACCTCACTTGGATGATCTCATTGAATCACCATAGCAAACCTATGTGGTTGCCATTGTAACCCTTCTATTTTATGGATGAGGAAACTGAGATTTAGCAATACTAAGTAAAATTTCAAAGACCACACAGCAGATAAATGGCAGAGCTGGAATTCTAACTCAGGATTTCAAACTCATAACCATGACCATTGAAAGCCTCATTTTTTTTCTTGATAATAGTTGTCCTACTCTTTGTGACCCCATGGACTGTAGCCTGCCAGTCTTCTCTGTCCATAGACTCTCCCAGGCAAGAATGCTAGAGTGGTTGCCATTTCCTTCTCCAGAAGATCTTCCTGACCCACAGATCAAAACTGAGTCTGCTACATCTCAGGTAGATTCTTCACCTCTGAGCCAGTAGGAAAGCTAATTACAGTAAATTACAATTTCAGAGAACTTTTTTCACTGTTTACAAGTCTGCAGTCTAATTTTGGATTTTTTCCTACCATGTTCCCTTGGAACCTACCACACTGTTGCTCAAATGACTTGTTAATTTTTTTTTAGGAAACCAAAATGGCAGGTCCACAGTTTGGCCATCTTTGATTTTCTTGCCCCTAGCACAGTGCCACTCTAGTGCTCTTACCTGGAAAATCCCATGGACAGAGGAGCCTGGTGGGCTGCAGTCCATGGGGTTGTGAAGAGTCGGACATGACTGAGCGACTTCACTTTCACTTTTCACTTTCATGCATTGGAGAAGGAAATGGCAATCCACTCCAGTGTTCTTGCCTGGAGAATCCCAGGGATGGGGGAGCCTGGTGGGCTGCCATCTATGGGGTCGCACAGAGTCAGACACGACTGAAGCGACTTAGCAGCAGCAGCAGCAGCAGCAGCAGCAGCACAGTGCCAGGCCCATATGCATTCCAGGTTGGAGGAAAGAGTAAAGAGGTAACAAGCAGAGCTTTTCATTGTCCTGCCAGAGCTCTCTTAGTCTCCTGAGCTTTCATGTGATGAGAGCTAAAAGCTGAACAGCCATGCTGGGGTGACACTTCTGCGCCACAGACATTGGTGTTAATTCATTAGGCAAATCTGATCAAATGATGAGCAAACTCAGGAAGTGTTTAAATCTCCCAGAGGGTAGATAGTCCCTGACAGCGGCTCCAGCTTCGCAGGGATCTGCGCTGTTTCTGCTTGGAGCACATGCTTCTTGAGATGACAGGTTCCTTTTACTTGGCCGGTCATGTCTGCTCAGGTGTTGTGTCTTTGGGGAATTTTTTTTCCCCTCACGCCCTGCCCCCCCATGCAACCTTAGGAAAACTTACAAGTTTCAGGGCTTTGACTCCAATTGTGGATTTACCTATTAGCTTTTCCATGAACTTGAGGACAGGGACTGTGTCATTTCACCTATGAACTCTGTGTGTGTGTGTGTGTGTGTGTGTGTGTGTGTGTGTGTGTGTGTGTGTGTGTGTGTACGCGCGTGCTTGCTAAATCCAGGGATCCTGGCAAATAGAAAGCCTTGATACAAGCACACTGACTGAATGGGTATTTGATATTGTTTCTTATGATGACAGGCCTGAGTGTGCATGAACCCTGCTCATCTGTCTCCCGCAGACCTTTTCTGTGTCAGATGGTGAGCATGCTCAGTAGGTTTTTATCTGTATTTCAGTGGTGTTCCAAATTGAGTCAAGCCTTCATCCCTGTGGCTACCTCCCAAATAAGCTGAGGGCTGGAAGCCAGTTCTCCTGTTCACAGCCCTAGCCAGGTCCCAGATGACTGCTGGTGTTTGAGGGGTTAGGCAGCTTCAGACTATTGTATAAAAGGAGAAACTCATT
This sequence comes from Ovis aries, assembly GCF_016772045.2. Classification (NCBI taxonomy): domain Eukaryota; kingdom Metazoa; phylum Chordata; class Mammalia; order Artiodactyla; family Bovidae; genus Ovis; species Ovis aries. Next base: position 9,082,053 of record NC_056066.1, read on the forward strand.
CAGGAAATGAGCTAGAGAAATTCAATATACCTAGAAGCTCATCCTCTGACCTGAGCCCTTGAGCTGTTGAGTTGTGGCTCAACACAGCACTTAACTCCTTTGCCTACCTGGCCTTCTCCTGTCATGCAGAGACTCCTATGATTTTAAACACTGGGCCACCTTGGTCTTTGTGCATGTGCTAAGTCACTTCAATTGTGTCCTACTCTTTGTGACCCTATGGACCATAGCCCATCTGGCTCCTCTGTCCATGGGATTCTCCAGGCAAGAATACTGGAGTGAGTTGTCATCCTCTTCTCCAGGGGATCTTTCCAACCCAGGCATGGAATCTGGGTCTGTTACATCCCCTGCATGGGCAAGTGGGTTCTTTACCACTAGTGCCACCTGGAAAGCCCAGCTTGGTCTTTAGGTAACCATATTATCTTTTTTCTTTCTTTTTTTTTTTTTTTTGATCAATCTACTTTGACATTATTTTTAGAAAATCTACTTGATGGTGTCATTGTTTCCATTTCCAGTTGTGAAGTCTGATATTATGTTTAAAATGCTGTGTATTTCCACATATAACCCCTTTCAGAAATGAAAATATGTTCTTGAGAAAAATGTTGCCATTGTACATTCATGTGGAATTCTTTCAATAGCAACCTAGTCTTCACTGATGTATTTAACAAATACTCAATCAGTTCAGTTCAGTCGCTCAGTCATGTCCGACTCTTTGTGACCCCATAAACTGCAGCACTCCCGGCCTCCCTGTCCATTACCAACTCCCAGAGTTCACTTAGACTCACATCCATTGAGTCCGTGATGCCATCCAGCCATCTCATCCTCTGTCGTCCCCTTCTCCTCCTGCCCCCAATCCCTCCCAGCATCAGAGTCTTTTCCAATGAGGCAACTCTTCACATGAGGTGGCCAAAGTATTGGAGTTTCAGCTTTAGCATCAGTCCTTCCAAAGAAATCCCAGGGTTGATCTCCTTTTGGATGGACTGATTGGATCTCCTTGCAGTCCAAGGGACTCTCAAGAGTCTTCTCCAACACCACACTTCAAAACCATCAATTCTTTAGTGTTCAGCTTTCTTCACAGTCCAACTCTCACATCCATACATGACCACAGGAAAACCATAGCCTTGACTAGATGGACCTTTGTTGTCAAAGTAATGTCTCTGCTTTTGAATATGCTATCTAGGTTGGTCATAACTTTCCTTCCAAGGAGTAAGCATCTTTTAATTTCATGGCTGCAATCACCATCTGCAGTGATTTTGGAGCCTCCCAAAATAAATTCTGATACTGTTTCCACTGTTTCCTCATCTATTTGCCATGAAGTGATGGAACCAGATGCCATGATCTTAGCCGTGTGCAATTTTTATACAAAGACGGCTGATTCATAGCTGTTGTCCTTATAATCTGATGGAAGAGACCACACAGACAGTTGTCACTTGATAATGAGGTGAGAGCCAGGGCAGATGGTGTCTTTCTGTCCAGAGCGCCGGACAGAAGGAAGAGACAGGGAAGATTCTGAGGCTTCCTAATTTAAACGGACAAGAGACTGGAGCTTGCACATCCCTCCCAGGGCTTCCAATCCCCTGAGAGTAAATCCACAGGCTTTCCCCTAGCACGCACCCTCAACCTTTGACCAGCAAACTCATTGGTGTTTTTTGTTTTTGTTTTTGTTTTTGTTTTTTAAGTTTACATATGAATTTTTATTTTTTTTTAGTTTTTTATTTTTTAAATTTTAAAATCTTTAATTCTTACATGCATTCCCAAACATGAACCCCCCTCCCACCTCCCTCCCCATAACATCTTTCTGGGTCATCCCCATGCACCAGCCCCAAGCATGCTGCATCCTGCGTCAGACATAGACTGGCGATTCAATTCACATGATAGTATACATGTTGTTTTTTTTTTTTAGTCTCTAACTGTAACCTAGCAGTTCCTTCTGTCATGACTGTATCCACAAACCACAGTGGGTTCAGCATTTTCTATGAGTTTGTCATCAATAGAAACTAGAAATTTTCTATGACTTTACACTCAGATCACCACTAGATCTTGTTTAAGTGTGTTAACAGAGAAAATGAAAAGTCTCAGTTGCTCAGTAGTGTTTGATTCTTTGTGGCCCCATGGATGGTAGCCCACCAGCCTCTTCTGTCCATGGGATTCTCCAGGCAAGAATACTGGAGTAGGTTGCCATCCCCTTCTCCAAGGGATCCTCCCAACCCAGGGATAGAACCTAGGTCTCCTGCATTCAGGCAGATTCTCTACTGTCTGAGTCATCAGCTCAATAAAAGTGTTCCCTTGGTAATCTTTTGTAATTTTATATACTTAAGACCCATATTCTAAGAAGGCTCTCTAGGCTCCAGTCAGATGCTAAATGGTTCCCAACACCAGGGAGTAGGCCCTGTGGTCCTACCTGTCTTCCTGCTCTCTTGCTCTCAGCCCTCCAGCCTCACTGGCTTCCCCTTGGAATCCACCCAGCATGCTCAGGCCTTAGGCCACCACTACCATAGGTGCAGAACTGCAGACAGCCTGAAGGGCCCAGAGTTACTGGAAACACTCTGACAGTGGTACACTTGGTGTTATACCTGGTTCTCGACCTTTCCTGATCGATAGAAATTGGCTAGAGACCAGACAGGAAATCCAGGCAAGGCTTCACTAGGGCCCCTGCTGCAGCAGTGAGAGCAAGAACAGACACCACGTGTCCTTGCTTTCTCCTGAGTGAGTCTAAGGGTTAGGGCAGAGGGCTGGCATGGTGTTCTGCACACCCTTTGGTGGTGGTATATGCAGGAGGGCGTGTGCAGTACCCTATTTTTGTTCAAGACTCTTTAAAAGTGACAATTGGGTTTATTGGCCTCTCTATCTTTTGTCCCTGGTAGTCTAGTGGCTAGGATTCAGTGCTTTCACCACCACAGCCTGGGTTCGGTTCCTGGTCAGGGAAGGTTTCTCTTGGGCTTCCCTCATAGCTCAGTAGGTAAAGAATCTACCTGCAATGCAGGAGACCCAGGTTCAATTCCTGGGTTAGGAAGATCCCCTGGAGAAGAAAATGACAACCCACTCCAATATTCTGGTCTGGAGAATCCCATGGACAGAGGAGCCTGGTGGGCTACAGTCGGAAGAGTCGAACACAGCTTAGTGACTAAACCACACCACATCTCTTGTCCAGAATTTCCCCTAACTGTGGGTGCATGCAGTTATTTTTAGTCCCATTCAGTTTATTTGCATTTTGTTGCTTGAGGAGGAGTATGTCCAGGTGCAGTCCTTGAAGCAATGGGTCGTAAGTCCCAGCCTGTCTCATGGGCAGTATCCACTGGCCTTCCTGCCTGCTCCTGACTCACTAAGAGGGCTTAGCGTGACTTTTTGAACAGTAAAAAAGTACAACTTGAAGAATGTATTAATCTTAACAGACAAGCTTGAAAAGTGCTAAAGGTTCAGATTGCTTCAGTCCAGTTCAGTCGCTCAGTTGTGTCCAACTCTTTGCGATCCCATGGACTGCAGCATGCCAGGCTTCCCTGTGCATCACCAACTCCCGGAGCTCACTGAATCTCTTTAACAAGTGGTGCTGGGAAAACTGGTCAACCACTTGTAAAAGAATGAAACTAGACCACTTTCTAACACCATACATAAAAATAAACTCAAAATGGATTAAAGATCTAAACGTAAGACCAGAAACTATAAAACTCCTAGAGGAGACCATAGGCAAAACACTCTCTGACATAAATCACAGCAGGATCCTCTATGACCCACCCCCCAGAATATTGGAAATAAAAGCAAAAATAAGCAAATGGGACCTAATTAAACTTAAAAGCTTTTGCACAACAAAGGAAACTATAAGCAAGGTGAAAAGATAGCCTTCAGAATGGGAGAAAATAATAGCAAATGAAGCAACTGACAAAGAACTAATCTCAACAATATACAAGCAACTCCTGCAGCTCAGTTCCAGAAAAATAAACGACCTTAATCAAAAAATGGGCCAAAGAACTAAATAGATATTTCTCCAAAGAAGACATACAGATGGCTAACAAACACATGAAAAGATGCTCAACATCACTCATTCTCAGAGAAATGCAAATCAAAACCACAATGAGGTACCATTTCACACCAGTCAGAATGGCTGCGATCCTAAAGTCTACAAGCAATAAATGCTGGAGAGGGTGTGGAGAAAAGGGAACCCTCTTACACTGTTGGTGGGAATGCAAACTAGTATAGCCACTATGGAGAACAGTGTGGAGATTCCTTAAAAAAAACTGGAAACAGAACTGCCTTATGACCCAGCAATCCCACTGCTGGGCATACACACTGAGGAAACCAGAATTGAAAGAGACACGTGTACCCCAATGTTCATCGCAGCACTGTTTATAATAGCCAGGACATGAAAGCAACCTAGATGTCCATCACCAGATGAATGGATAAGAAAGCTGTGGTACATATACACAATGGAGTGTTACTCAGCCATTAAAAAGAATACATTTGAATCAGTTCTAATGAGGTGGATGAAACTGGAGCCTATGATATAGAGTGAAGTAAGCCAGGAAGAAAAACACCAATACAGTATACTAACACATATATATGGAATTTAGAAAGATGGTAACGATAACCCTGTATGCAAGACAGCAAAAGAGACACAGATGTATAGAATAGTCTTTTGGACTCTGTGGGAGAGGACAAGGGTGGGATGATTTGGGAGAATGGCATTGAAACATGTATGATATCATATATGAAACGAATTGCCAGTCCAGGTTTGATGCATGATACTGGATGCTTGGGACTGGTGCACTGGGATGACCCAGAGGGACGGTATGGGGAGGGAGGATGGAGGGGGGTTCAGGATGGGGAACACGTGTATACCTGTGGCGGATTCATGTTGATGTATGGCAAAACCAATGCAATATTGTAAAGTAATTAACCTCCAGTTAAAATAAATAAGTTTATATTAAAAAAAAACTCATGCCCATTGAGTCGGTGATGCCATCCAACCACCTCATCCTCTGTCATCCCGTTCTGCCACCTTAGCTGTATCTTTTTGCCTAACCCTGCCACCTAGTTCACCCAGGAAAGAAGAGCAGACGTTATTTGCATCAATCTCCCGAAACTACCAAAAGTCCCCAAAATTAATGCAGCTGGCAGTATTCTTTTCAAAGGCACTCACAATCAAATGAGACTCGTGAGAGAACTCGTATCACATAATTTGGGGTACCTAAAGAGCGTGCTTTATGAGGAGGGGAAGGTAATAGGTTCATTGCCGGCAGAATACTGTATCTTGACACACAGTCTGAGATGTCTGAGTCTGACATTTAACAGCTGAGATGATAGTGGCCCAATACTTCTCGAGATCAAATCCATGCAGAGTTCCTGAAAATGTGAGAAATGGCTGAGATCCATAATGACAAAGCTGATGAGAAGACTGATGCCACGGTGGTGGCCACAGGAGGAGTGTCCAGACTAGCCTGTGAGAGATTTATCCCTGTGACTGCGGAGCCAATTGACAACAGCCCAATGCTAATTGAATCTCAGCCGCTGGGACAATACCATCAATTTCTTTTGGCTCTGTGCTGGCAATTGCGTCCCCTTAAGCAGAGGCCAAATTATTTTTCAATAATGGTTCTTTTTAGACCTGCATGTTGTGTGCCCCCATCCTCTTTCTCTTTTCCCTCAATCTGCAGCCGGTTTGATTTGAAGTCAGAAAGGAGAGAAGGAAATGGAGAAGGGATTGGGAGCAAGAGAAAGGAGGAAAGTTGACAGGAAGAAGGGGGCTTGAAGAGGGGGAGGGAGGAAAGACCCTCTGCCCCATGTTCTAATCACTTTATATGGGAAAGGCTCACTTCCGTTCCTTTTCATTTTGTGGCTAATTAAGATAATGTAATAACTACCGTTTATTAAGAATCCATCACAGACTTGGTGTTTTAAGTGCTGAACATGGAATGACTTAGCATTTTTTAGCTACTATATGTCAGATCTTGTGCTAAGGATGAAACCTCACTACCACTCTTTCAGGGTATTAGGACTTGCCCCCTGTTTTTTATACATCAGCAGACAAAGTTAAAATCTTGACTCAAATATGTTGTCTTGTTTTAATGAATGATAATTTCCATAAAACAGTTTCACGTGAAAACAGTTATAGTTTGCTAAGAAATACAGTTAACACAATTTAAGGGGAAATGTGCAGAAACTAACTCTTGTATTAAAATTAACCCTTAGCTCTAGTTATGCAAGCGAAAGGGATGGAGTCTCACTCCTCAAATGAGTGAAGTGCCAGGTGACTTGGTTTGGAAAGAAGATAAAATGGACTGGAAGCTCGATCACCTTCTGTCTTCATTCTGGCTGATACTAGGTTGAAGAGGGCTGTTCTTGGGGGCAGGGATTAAAGACTGGGGATACAGAGCAGAAATGAGGTCAGTCTGCACAATAGTTCCATTATCAGAAACACCTATGGCTGATTGCTAAGAGCTGACCTGCAGAGGCCTCTGAGGCCAAGCCGAGAAACCCAGAACTCTGTATCATGCAGAGGGGCATATTCTACTGACATTAGGGGAAGTGATGGGTCAGAAAGAAATATTTCAATCAATTCCAACAAATAAAACGTGGGAGAAAAAAAAAAACTGCAGTAGTAGAATGATTAGAGATATAAGTAGCCGAGTATTTCTTTAAACATCTTGTTGGCAAAGAATGACCTATTTTATCAGTTAACATAGATGACATTTTATGGTATAAAGAACTGTAATGAGTAAAACTCAAATAGGGTGTGTAGTAAATAAAGTTCTAGATGAGTCCCAAGAGATGAACCTACCTTCTAATTGTGTTAACCATTGAGTCTGGGGGACATATCCATAGGATATAGCCGTGGCTCTGAGACCATTTGCAACATTAACAGAATGACAGTTTCTGGAATCTATTAAAGTGTAGCTGAGCCACAGTTAATATAACAATAACTGCAGCAATGGAGTTCTCATCCCCTTTTGTCTTGTCCAGAACCCTGACAGATAACAGTAACAACATCCATTGTGACTCTGCATGCTAGGACAATAAACACAAGTATCTTCCCTGTTAAGATTTAAGGTGGCCCTGGGATGTTGAGATTCCCCTCTAATAACAAAGACCCTCAGCTTGCATGACAGTTGAGACTGTGCGAAGATCAGACTCAAAAGAACTGAACGGTCCCACTGGGCCCAGAGCATCTATGTCTCTGTATCGTTGGACATCATGAGAACACCCCCTACACTATCTACCTTAAAAAGACTAAACTCATCTGTTGGCAAAATCAAGATTGGGCTTACAGATAGTCTCAGAGAGAGTTCCTTCTTTCTGGTTTTTCAAACAGAATACCCCGGCCTGGGTCTTAACAACAGCCTCATGCCCATCTTCCCACTGGTTCTTGGTGATGGGTTTGGAAAACTTCAGTTCAGTTGCTCAGTCGTGTCTGACTCTTTGCGACCCCTTTGGAAGACTTGCCTTGGGCCCAATATAGATGTCATCAGAATTCATCGTGTGGAGCTGCAGCATCAGCCGGCCTTTCTTCCTCTTCCTCATCAGATGCATTTAACAGCAAGTAGATATTTAAACCAGAGGGAAGGGACAGCAAGAACAAATATATAATTAGACATGTTTCCTGGCTGAGGGTTTTCTCTTGGGTAACTCGCCCTAATTGTGTCAGCAGCTTCCCCAGCAGAGAACGGGTTGAATTTGATCCAGACTTGAAGCTCCAGGCAAGGAATTGTCTCTGTAAGAACAATGATAACTACAGTTAAGGTTTTCTTTTCAACTTGCCTTCCTCTTTCTCAGTGAATATGGCAGAGTTTTTCACTAGTAACAAAGAAATCAGGGAGATGGAAAATTAGGAACTGGATGACTGTAGTTAATTGGCATATTACTGTATTCCCATAAATTCTGCCTGGGACCGCTGTAAGTAGATTTAAGGTTACTGGGAAGAAATAAAATACACAGCCCTTTACAATGAAGTTGTTTTAAGCTTGAAGCTTTTGTATTTTAGTGACTTTAGAGCTGGATAAGTATTAACCTGACAGTTTTTTATGTTCAGTTCAGTCGCTCAGTCGTGTCCGACTCTTTGCAACTCCATGAATCACAGCATGCCAGGCCTCTCTGTCCACCACCAGCTCCCAGAGTTCACTCAGATTCACGTCCATCGAGCCAGTGATGCCATCCAGCCATCTCATCCTCTGTCGTCCCCTTCTTCTCCTGCCCCCAATCCCTCCCAGCGTCACAGTCTTTTCCAATGAGTCAACTCTTTGCATGAGGTAGCTAAAGTACTGGAGTTTCAGCTTTAGCATCATTCCTTCCAAAGAAATCCCAGGGCTGATCTCCTTCAGAATGGACTGGTTGGATCTCCTTGCATTCCAAGGGACTCTCAAGCGTCTTCTCCAACAGCATAGTTCAAAAGCATCAATTCTTCTGTGCTCAACCTTCTTCACAGTCCAACTCTCACATCCATACATGTTAGAGAATGCTAAAGTAATGGACCTGGTAAGATTTTTCTGGGGGATTCTGTAAACTATCATTGAAGCTAGGGGGCAGAGTATATTTGAAGTTGTATAAAAATGGAAATGAAAGTTTGACATAGATTTACTTTCTGCCACCTCTTGGACAGTCCATCTACCTCCTTACATGCTCAAACAAAGATTACTGGTGATGAAAACCCAATGTTATACTTAATTAGAAATGCTAATTGCAGATTTTAAAGAACTAACAAAGCTAAAAATAAACAGCCTTCTCATTGTATAAATGGTGAGAACAGTTAAATTGAGACGATCTTTGGAGTGCAGTCTATATTGAATTTTAAGTGATGATTGAGGGATCTAAGTGAATTCCTAGGCAGCTCACGAATGTGGTTTTATTTAGCCATGGCTTTGGGCTCTTCGCCCTTCAGTGGGAAAAAGGACACCAGAATGAGGTCAGAAGGGTCACTAACTGGAGGCCTTTGGCAAGCTGCCGGAGCTCTCTGCATATTAGTTTGTCCAGCTTTGAAGGGAGGAATATAGTATGTAACTGACAAGGTGGATGAGAGTATTAGCGGGGTCAGGACTTGAAGGAGGCCAGCAGGATGCCGAGAACATGCAATTTAAGGAGGCAGCGCTCAGGTGCCAGCTCTATGGGTGTATGACTCTGAGGGTGAGGGCATCCTTATACTCGGCTCCCGAGGTGCCTGCCTCACCTCTCCCTAGTCCCAGCACTGTTCAAGACTTAGTCAAAATTCCTGGATCATACAGAGGCTCCAAAAATGTTTCTCCCCTTTTGATTCTGTCTGCCTCATGGTGTCTTTGGAGGAGTATGTAGGAGGAAGTACGTGAATGTGCTTGTGACGTGCAGTATAAACATTAGTTGTGCTAAATGACGATGGCAGTTGCTCTGTTGCTGTTCTCATTAGCAAAGGTGTGTGCTGGGTATGTATGTATATATACAATGGTTATTATAGTTGGTGAAGATTGTAAATTGTCTAATGTGTATTAATTAGTATGTTAAAGATAATCCTTCAAACTAGACTTGAAATGATTTCTGAGTACAGACTAGGAAGGTACTCAGGAGGGGTGGTATCCTCTCACCTTGTTTAATTTGGCCACCAGCCCAGCAACATGATACAGTCGCTTTATACCAGAAAATGGATGAGGTTGGAAAAAAGCATCAGGACTGAACATTGTTCCAGAATTGGAGGGTGCAGTCTGCCTGATGGATGGAGTGGGGAATCTGGGCAGTTGCAGCGTTACTTAGGGAAGACGGTGAGCAGACGATTGACAGGACTGGCATTCTTACCATCCAAAAGCGTCGATTCATTTGGGTGAGAGCCATAATAAGAATCAATCATCTGTGGTGATCTCTAAGCTGGCCTTAGGCACCCTTTGAAGGATTTTTAAAGAACTGACCAACTTCATATGAATTAAAAGCTAAATGTATTCAGAGCAAAGAAAGATTTTTTTTTTTTTTTGCTGTGGGGAGGATGTTGCCAAGAGTTGCCATGAGCTGCGGCAAATAATTTGGGTCGAGTGTGAGCACAGTGTAATTTTCAAAAGTATGTCTGCAAAGAAAAGCTGAATTTTTAGTGTCTTCTTAGCCTTAAAAATTTTGTAGTTATTCTGAAGCTGCACTCAAGTTCAGTCAGACAAAGGGCTGGTTTGGATACACTTGGTCATGGTTGTCTTTTGTGTATAGTGTTTGCATGATGAATCTTGGAACACATTGGAGAAATGGGGAAATTTTGATTAGTCACTAATAACTGGCTTCTTGGGACTGTTCACTTTATGTATACAAGCAAACTTAGAGAATTAACTGGAGAGTGAAAAGCTGCTTGTGTGTGTATATTACACTGTGGAGAAGGCTTACTTCATTCTCTCCCCCATGGAGAGGTAGTTTCCATAACTGGAATGATAGTAGCTAACAGGTGCTGAGCACTACTGTTGTTCCAGGTCCTATTCCAGTTTCTTAGGTCCTGATATTTTGCAGATGAAGAAGCTAAGTCACAACTAAGAAACATGCTTCAGCAAGTAAATGTCACCTGTATATACTCTAGCCTTGGCTTCATTCATCCTGACACAATAACTCTGAAATCCTCTGTATGGATGCACATGCTTGTTTTCTTCTGAAGACCAGTGAAGAGATTCTACCCTGAATAGATGGCATTTGTGCGGAAGTCTATCTTCTCTTTGAGTATTCAAGGTGAGGGCAGCAGAGGTGACAACCAGACTTGCCAGTCACTGAGATTAGATACTTCTGCCTGGGAGAGATTTCTAGACCAGGTCCCTCAAACCCAAGCCGTCCTGGGGCCAAGGCAGGCCATGTGAGTCAGGCAATCAGGCAGAACAATATCTCCACTGAATTTCAGGCATCTCTTTGCTGCAGTGCCAGGAACTCACTGCCATGAAGGATTAGCCAAGAGGGCCTTATTGTCTAATTTTTCTGAAGAAAGCAGACACTGAGTTTTTAAAAAGTTCAATCTTAACTATTAAACAAATTTTAAAGCTTCTTAAAAGTATAGTGAAAAGCAACTCAAAGCCCATCTTTAGGCCAGATCTGGCTCATGGGTGGCCATGTTTTGATATCCTCTGTTCTGGATTAATGATGGGCCACCTACAAAAGGAGTTTGCTTCTTATTCCTTAAGAAAGAAAGGCTTCCTATAGGAAACCCTAGGGCAGGAGGGATTGTCTAGTAGAAAGGCTTATTTATTGTCCAGTGTCTACTTAGTATTTTGCATGCTTTCTACTCAAGATGGGTTATTTCTTTGCACTGTACAATATGGTAGACTCGCGAGCTGCATATGACTATTTAAATTAAAATGAATTAAACTGAAAGTTTAATCATTTTCACCAACCACATTTCACGTGCTCAATAAATACATGTGTCTAGCAGCTACCATACTGGACAGAACAGAATTAAATGTTTCCATCATTGCAGGAAATTCTATCAAACTGTCTAGCTCTAGATTCTTAGATTCTGGTAGCCCAGGCCGTGTTGTAACTAAGTGACATAAGAGGGTGTTTGTATGATTTGAGTAAAACCAAATGGCCCGCTTTCTCAGAAAATGCTTTCCTGATCTTTGTGCCTCTGTGGCTGAAGTCTCCACTGTAGGATCACTGTCTTGAATGGTAATACAGTTATTTTTCCTAGAAAGGAGTACTAGTCAGTGCCATTAAGTCACTGCAGTAATTCTTGAGGATACTTTCAAAATCCAAGTGTTTGTGCTCTAATTCATGTCTCCTTTACCACTACTTCCAGGGAGTTGGGCCAAGGATGTCTGCTCATGAGGATTTCTCTCAGTGATCCTGATGGATGTCTCTGGTTAAGCATCACTCTATGAGTGCAAACCAAGTTTCCTAGGTCATTCCAGCCTCGGGAATACTCAAAGGCCTGGGTCATAATCAAATGGTATCCTGGCTAAAGCCTGCTTTTATGTTGTTGGACTTCAGCATCACTCAATTCCTTGGTGGCCACTTATGTGGTTACCTTAGTAGAGCAGACTCGAAGAAGTTAGGGAAATCTTAGAATACTGATCTGTCTCAGTAGGAAGAGAGCATTTTCTAAGACTGACAGTTCTTTCATCCATACTCTTTGGAGATCTCCCGAAGTTAACATGCTCTATACTGAGATCATAGGTACTAGATTGGAAATAGCTGTTAGAGGGGCAAAATTGGGAATGGGTCCATCTTTGACCATGGACCTCACTTTGGACTTCCAAGTCCCTCCCTGGGAGTTGCAGAGCCTTTTAAAAAGGGACGCTTGGAGACCTGTTTGATCACCCAGCATGCCAGAATGCTGGACTACATTGCATGGATTGAGTATTGGATGCTCTTGCTGGCACTCTGAACAGAGGGAAGGAGACATGGATTGAAATAAAGAGACTCTGGATAAGGACACGTTAGGTGGATACACTGCAGGGAGTGAGAGGGACCAGGCAGCCGTGGGTAGGAGGAACCTAGGAAGGAAAGGTGATTATGGCTCCTATGCGCATCCTTGCGGCTGAATCTCAATGGCGTAGCCTGTGGCTCCAGGGAAGGTTGTGTGAAGGCCACACTGATGATGAACAGCTGCTCTGAAGTCACATAAACTTCCTTAAAAGGCTACTCGAAGAAGCCCTACCAACCTACTGTATCAGTCATTTTCACTTAACCTAGTGTCTCTTAAACTTTGCACCCTGGAGGAACTTCCAAATGCTCAGGTTGTCATATATTAACTAAGTTAGTGTTTAGGGATGGGAGCAAGGCATCAGTATTTTTAAAGATCCTGTTCATTTCAGTTCAGTTGCTCAGTCATGTCCAATTCTTTGAGATCCTATGGACTGCAGCACACCAGGTTTCTCTGGCCAACACCGTCTCTTGGAGCTTGCTCAAACTCATGTCCATCGAGTCAGTGATGCCATCCAACCATCTCATCCTCTGTTGTTCCCTTCTCCTCGTGCCTTCAATCTTTCCCAGCATCAGGGTCTTTTCCAGTGAGTCGGTTCTTCGCATCAGGTGGCCAAAGTGTTGAAGCTTCAGCTTCAGCATCAGGCCTTCGAAGGAATATTCAGGCCTGATTTCCTTTAGGATTGACTGGTTGGATCTCCTTGCAGTCCAAGGAACTCTCAAGACTCTTCTCCAACACCATAGTTCAAAAGATCAATTCTTCGTTGCTCAGCTTTCTTTATGGCCCAACTCTCACATCCATATATGACCACTGGAAAAACCATAGCTTTGACTAGACAGATTTTTTGGTGGCAAATTAGTTTGTCAGCAAACTGACATTGAAATCACCTAGGATCTTTAATCATAACTTTTTCTGCTCCTTGGAAGAAAAGCTATGATTAGATATCCTAGGTGATTCCAATGTTAGTCAAAGCTTGGGATCCACTGATTGAATGCCAAAAATATCATGGGAAGAGACTGTTAAAAGGACCTTTCACTGCTGCTCAATAATTCATGCCCTCTAAATTCGAATCATTTTTACTTCTATGACCACCAAGTGGGCTCTCTGTGTGTACATGACAGAAGCTAAATCTTTTTCGTACTATATGGGAAAATTTAATGCCTCTCTGGATGTGAATCAGACAGAACAAGTTTGTGTGAGTGACTGGTGTTCCTGAATCAGGAAAATCCCTGATTAAAAAAATAATAATAAAATAAATAAATATATATATTTAACACCAGCAGGAGATTGGTTTAATAAATTTGAAATCGTAAACTATAATGGAATACTATACAGTCATAAAATAATATTTTCATAACATGGGAACATATTCATCATAATGGTTATGAAGTTTTAAAATGTAATAAACCAATGCATTTTGTGTTGCTAATGGAGCATCCAGAGACCTTTGTGGAAACGATGCCTAATTTCTCTCAGTCTGGTATGTCCATCTATAATTGGTCATAGGATTCAAGGACTTTATGTATTGGTTCCCAAACATCTCATGCAGATGAAAATCTCTTGAAGAGGTTGTTTCATGTTTACAGGGTCTCATCCTGGAGACCTTGATTCAGTTAGGTAAAGGGTAGACCCTGGGATCAATAGGTTTAACATGCTCCCAGGTGATTCCAAGCTTCAAATGCTGTCCACAAAGCATTTAGAATGATGTAGGCATTATTTTTCTGCCCCTCAGTTTTTGTGAATATCCTTTCCATTTAGCTAGGGGTTAATTGTGCGCTCTGACAGAATTACCTGGTCATCGAGAGAATGTATGAAATAATTCCTTATCACAGAAGCCTGTGGATTTGGAATCCAGAGCCATTCTTCAGAAGAAGACTTGTGCATTTCAGGAGTTGAATTGCTGTTCAGTCACTCAGTCATGTCTGACTCTTTGCAACCCCATGGTCTGCAGCATGCCAGACTTCCCTGTCCTTCACCATCTCTGGGAGATTGCTTAAACTCATGTCCATTGAGTCAGTGATGCCATCCAACCATCTCATCCTCTGTCAGTCCTCTTCTCCTCCTGTCTTCAATCGTTCCCAGCATCAGGGTCTTTTCAAATGAGTCAGTTCTTCGCATCAGGTGGCCAAAGTATTGTAGTTTCAGCTTCAGCATCACTCCTTCCAATGAATGTTCAGGACTGATTTCCTAAGAGTCTTCTCCAACACCATAGTTAAAAAGCATTAATTCTCTGGCATTCAGCCTTCTTTATGGTCCAACTCTCACATGCATACATGACTACTGGAAACACCATAGCTTTGACTAGATGGATCTTTATCAGCAAAATAATGTCTCTGCTTTTTAATATGCTGTCTAGGTTGTTGATAGCTTTTCTTCCAAGGAGCAAGTGTCTTTTAATTTCATGGCTGCAGTCACTATCTGCAGTGATTCTGGAGCCCCCCAAAATAGTCTCTCACTGTTTCCATTGTTTCCCCATCTACTTGCCATGCAGTGATGGGACCGGATACCATGATCTTAGTTTTTTGAATGTTGAGTTTTAAGCCAGCTTTTTCACTCTTCTTTTAACCTTTCATCAAGGGGGCTGTTTAGTTCCTCTTCACTTTCTGCCATAAAGGTGCTGTCATCTGCATATCTGAGGTCATTGATATTTTTCCCAGCAATCTTGATTGCTTCAACCAGCCTGCTATTTTGCATGATGTATTCTGCGTATAAGTTTAATAAGCAGGGTGACAATATGCAGCCTTGATGTACTCCTTTCCGAATTTGGAACCAGCCCATTGTTCCATGTCTGGTTCTAACTGTTGCTTTTTGACCTGTATATAGGTTTCTCAGGAGTCAAGTAAGGTGATCTGGTATTCCCATCTCTTTAAGAATTTTCCACAGTTTGTTGTGATCCACACAGTCAATAGCTTCAGTGTAGTCAATGAAGCAGAAGTAGATATTTTTCTGGAATTATCTTGCTTTTGCTTTTACTATGATCCAGTGGAAATTGGCAATTTGATCTCTGGTTCCTCTGCCTTTTCTAAATCCACCATGAACATCTGGAAGTTCTTGGTTCACGTACTATTGAAGACTAGCTTAGAGAATTTTGAGCATTACTTTGCTAGCTTGATGAAACGAGTGCAATTGTGTGGTAGTTTGAACATTCATTGACATTGCCTTTCTTTGGGATTGGAATGAAAACTGATATTTTTTCCAGTCCTGTGGCTACTGCTGAGTTTTCCAAATTTGTTTGCATAATGAGTGCAGCACTTTCACAGAATCATCTTTTAGGATTTGAAATAGTTCAGCTAGAATTCCATCACCTCCACTAGCTTTTTTCATAGTGAAGCTTCCTAAGCTCCACTTGACTTCGCATTCTAGGGTGTTTGGCTCTAGGTGAGTGATCACACTTTTGTGGTTATCTGGGTCATTAAGATCTCTTTTGTACAGTTTTTCTGTGTATTCTGGCTACCTCTTTTTATATCTTCTGCTTTTGTTAGGTTCATACCATTTTTGTCCTTTATTGTGCCTATCATTGGATGAAATGCTCCCTTGGTATCTCTAATTTTCTTGAAGAGATGTCTAATCTTTCCCATTCTATTGTTTTCCTCTATTTCTTTGCATTGTTTGCTTAGGAAGGCTTTCTTATTTCTCTTTGCTGTTCTTTGAACTCTATTCAGGCATCTTGTACATTATGGGATTTGAATCATTGTGTTCCAATTACTGATAAATCACCTCAACCATGAATATTTCAGGAAGTAAAGGAGGCTTGTCTCTTATGGATGGTACAAGATCTGCCATGGCCACATGACCTAGTATTTCTCTATTGCTGTCTTGAATTCTGGCTTTTTTCCCTTTCCTTTGGGCCTTTTCTTGACTGTGTTCATCAGAATACCTTGAACTATGCCCCAGCGTAGCATCACCTTTTGGAATTGTGAGCATAACCTACTCACAACTGAGTGGATTCATCTATTCTCAAATCTATTCCTGTGGTTTTCTTTCTGAGACCAGACCAGACTCTATAAAGCATCTTTGATGAACTATGCCTCTATTAGCCGCAGGAAACAGGACTAGCACCTGCCCCTTTGTTCTACGGGGTCTGTCCTGGCACTTTCTGACACTGGCCATTTTGCAGCTGTGATTGGTTCAGTGTCTCCAGTGTGTTTGTTGCTTCACTTTCTCTATTCATCCAAAAACATCCCCCTGTTGGGTCATTTCCAGGCTAATTACTGTCTGCTCATGAAGATGAAGGATTTGGTCACCGAGGGAAGTGGGAGCTCCTGTTTCCTCTTGCACATATGCTTGAGATCCTTCATCACAGTTATGCCTTCATATTCAATTGGAAAATGGATGTTTTCTGTCCACCAGATCCCACTAAGAGCTAGAAGGGCAGCCATCCTGGAGTGCTTGCCATTTCATCTCTGGCACAGTGCAGGCAGCCAACTCTTTAGGCCATAGGTATCATACATTTCTTTTATAACAGCATCCAGTATGAGCAAAACCCATTCCAAACAAGAAAAATGACAGGGCTCAAAGAAAGAGTTTCTATCATCTGCTGGCTTGTGAGGTGTCATGGTGGGATTCAGACTCACACCGTCCCCAGTCCTTTGAGAAGAATATACCCAAAGCAGTCAAGTGCTGGTCTGTCAATGTGAATGAGGTCAGCCCAATCTGTACGTTCTCATGCATCCAGAGTTAAAATGTTCTTGTTACTGTCAACTCTCACGAGCCAGTGCAATTTCATGTGAAAATACACTGACAAAGTGTCAGTAATACTCACCTCGTATTAAAAGCAGTTTGGATGTGCTAACTATCCTTCCATAGTTCTTTCTGTATCATGGCCATTTATCCTCTCTTTGTATAAACCTTTATCTCCCTTGACCACACAGAATCCAGACAGCTGAATACTATGTACAGGGTGGTCAGAGGCACTCCAGGTCTCCACTCAGTGTCTGGCAGCCATGTGAGCCTCAGAACAAGAATATCTGTGGCAAGTTAATAAGTGATGCTGAGAAGTAAAACAAGGGACTAATGAAAAACAACTATTCTTTAAATGTTCCAAAAGAGAAAATAGATTTTTAAAAAGAAGAATGTATGTCATTACTATAAACTCCACAAAGGCTAAGACTGTGTTTTATGGGGTCTGTCCTTGGAGTATCTTTCCTTCAGAGCAATCTAATGAGATTTCTTTAATAAATGCATCAGATGCTGAAGTGGATATCAAAAAAAAAAAAAAAAAGTATCCCTTAATCCCTGACCATAAGCCAGACAAAAGAAGTGCTAGTTGAAACAAAAGGTATCTGATCTTGTGAAAGAATTAGATGACAAAGACAAAACAGCATATAAAGTGGCACCGCCACGAATAGCAGAGATGTAACATAACGTCCTCTAGAGATTTGGAGGAAGAACAGACTCAGTTCAGTTCAGTTGCTCAGTCGTGTCCGACTCTTTGCGATCCCATGGACTGCAGCACGCCAGGCCTCCCTGTCCATCACCAACGCCTGGAGCTTGCTCAAACTCATGTCCATCGAGTCAGTGATGCCATCCAGCCATCTCATCCTCTGTCGTCCCCTTCTCCTCCTGCCTTCAATCTTTTCCAGTGAGTCAGTTCTTCACATCAGGTGGCCAAAGTTTTGGAGCTTCAGCTTCAGCTTCAGCATCAGTCCTTCCAATGAATATTCAGGACTGATTTCCTTTAGAATGGACTGGTTGGATCTCTTTGCAGTCCAAGGGTCTCTCAAGAGTCTTCTCCAACACCACAGTTCAAAAGCATCAGTTCTTTGGCGCTCAGCTTTCTTTATAGTCCAACTCTCATATCCATACATGACCACTGGAAAAACCATAGCTCTAACTAGAATGAAGAGACTAAACTGGGCTAAATTGTTCAGAAAAGGCTTTCTGGAGAAGAGGAGAAAAATCGACACAGTGAAAAATTTGCATGGGAGTGAGTAGAAGTGGGGAGAAGGCAATGGCACCCCACTCCAGTACTCTTGCCTGGAGAATCCCATGACGGAGGAGCCTGGTAGGTTGCAGTCCATGGGGTCACTAAGAGTCTGACACGACTGAGCAACTTCACTTTCACTTTTCATTTTCATGCATTGGAGAAGGAAATGGCAACCCACTCCAGTGTTCTTGCCTGGAGAATCCCAGGGAGCCTGGTGGGCTGCCGTCTATGGGGCCACACAGAGTTGGACATGACTGAAGCGACTTAGCAGCAGCAGCAGAGTAGAAGGGAGGCTGTTAAAGTTGGACAGGGTGGAACGTGGAGGCTGCCTACCGGGTGGTACAAGCAAAGAACCATGAGAGACCATATGCGTTTACAGATCAGTAATAATTCTGACCTCACTGATCTTTAGACTAATCATATGTGAAAATTCATTAAGTTGTATCTACCAGCTTGATTTGGTTAGGGAGAAAAATACATAGATATTGGTAAACCGTATTGGAAGTGTGGAGCTTGGCCTTGTGTTTTTTGTTTTTGTTTGTTTGTTTCAGCTTGATAAGCCTGGCTTGGTTGTCCAGGCTTTTAAAGACGAACCCCCTACTTCTCTCTTAAAGTGCATACACCCTTCCCAAATCTCCATCAAAGAAAGTAACTTTCTCTACACATGGAGAATCTCTAGTGAAGAAACATGAGCAACCCCCAAATAACCAAAATCCCACAGACCCAGTTCATTTATCTTCTGTCTGTTTCATAATTTTGCTAACAAGTATCTTACCATATATTGGAAATCAGAAAGATGTGACCATCTGATTTTGCTAACTGTTGTGATGGGAAAATGCCAAAATATTATGCAAAATGAAACCTTTAAGGATAAAAAAAAAAAAGCTCCCTGTCTCCATTTTTACCCCCCACCCACACCCCTTGTCTGAGTTTGTGGCTTCAAGCTGTTTTAGGACTATACCAGCAAGTACATGTGTTCTTCAGAGAAAATAAAATGAGCCCACTAGAAATCGGTAAATATTTCTAAGTGTTTTGGTTTCCATGTGTCTTAAGTGTGAATTTTTTAAAGATTTTATTCAAGAAGAAAGCTCCTAATTCATTTCTCTGCAATAATATTAGTAAAGCTTAGTTAATGGATTTAACTGTGTTCTACTCAGCATTGTTATGCAATCATAGGAAATAAACTCTCTGAAAGGAAATTTTGTTTCATACAACCTTGTAGACCATCTTTGTTGAGTGTCTGATGGAGAAAATGAGTTTAAAAGAAAATGATAGAAGGTTCATATATTTACTGTTGAATAGCCTGTGGATTCAGTTAAATCCATTTTCACTAAAACCATTCAAAGTCAGATGCCAACCCAGATTCCTGAGTTACTGCAGCTGTTTTTCTCCTTGGATCGTCTAACCAACACCACCTTCACCCTTCTGCCTGTTAACTCTCAGTGACTGCCCATTGCCTGTCTGATCTGTTTCCTCGGTAGATGGCTTCCAGACAGTTAAAGTCCATTATTACCAACATCCTTCATTCTTTCCTGAAGCCCATTTAAATCGTTTGGCCAGTATCTCTCCAGTGGATTTCCAAGAGGCAAAAACAGACACTTGAGGTTCCACACACATGAATCCAGGAAAAAGGTTTGAAAGCCACGTGGCACGGCTGCTCCAGGAAGCCCATGTGTTTTTTCTCCCTTTTCCTTCTCCTGCTAGGGTCTTCAGTCTTTTTCTTCATTATCTCTCTCTCTCTCATCAACACTTGGCCAGCTAAATCCTGTTTGTTACCTACCTTGTTTCACTAGAAAGTATTATGAGGGCAAGGATTTTTTGATGATTTAATTAACTTTTTTTGATCTCCAGTAGCTAGGACAGTATCTGACAGCCAGGAAGTGTTTAGTATATGTTTGGAGTAAGCAATGTAGAAGAGTAGTTCTCAACCAGGAAGGTTTGGCCCTCTGGGAGCATTTGGCATTGCCTGGAGATGTTTTTGATTGTTCCGACTATAGGGACATGGATATAGCTACTGGTACCCATGTGTATCCAGGACAGCTTCTCACAACAAAGAATTATCTGGCCCCACATATTAACAGTACTGAGACTGAGAAATCCTGCTGCACAGAACCGTCCAGAGTTCTGCAGGGAGGTGGGCTTCCATCTTTCCCGTGGCTCCCTCTGGCACATCTTCTGCCGGAGATTTTCTGGCTCATCTCCTGGCCACACTATTTTTTTTTTTTTTTTTTTTTGCTTTTCATCATGCAAAAGTTGAAACCTCTTATTTGTTTGCTTTTATATTCCTTTCCTGCCATTTTAATGTGGTTTCCCACAAGAGGGGAGGCAAATGCCTGGACTCAGCTGCCACCTTGAACTTGAAACCTCATCATCCTTACTTTGTTTAAGTTTCTCTGATGCCTTCAGCATGACTCCCTCTGCTATTCTCTCATCTCTGAACTCTTAGAAACTTTACCAAAACTTTTGGCCATTAGAATAATATACTAGATAGGGTGCTGCTTAACAAAGAGCCTCAAATACCTTAATGCAAAGAAAATCGAAGTTCATTTCTCTCCAGTGTGATAAGTCTAAGTCATCAGGGTGGCACTATGCCATGCTATTATCCAGATACCCAAGCTTCCTCCTTACTAGTGTGTCATTCTCCAAGTGTTGTCTTCAAACAAAAGGAGAAAGATCTGGAAGAAACTATATCTGTTTTCCCGTTTGAGAGATGGGGAGAGAGAGGCACTCCCGTGTAGCATATTTTTAAAGATTGTGATGCATGGTATGTATGTCTAGTGGCGCACACATGTACCTTTGTAAGCAGTGTTAACAGTAGTTATTTCTGAAAGGTATGATTACAGGTGATTTTTAATTTTCGTTATTTTGCACTTCTATATTTTAAAATATTTTATACTGAATGTATATGTGCTTTTAGGCCACTTGAGACATACTTGAAATAATTTGTTAAAATGGTATTGAACGGAAACTGTATGGAAAGATCTGCCAAGGAAAATAGATACTTACCAAATGCAAAATAGGTGGTATTTCTTTTAAATAAGAAAGAACTCAACTATAACCCTCCCTCAAAGAAAAAGAAAAAAGAATGCTGTGTTTGAGATTTTGAGTTGAAGAAAAATTTATTATCTCTTAAAATATATTTTAAACTATAATATTGATGTCTGTGTATTGCCACCTTTGAAAAAAAATAAATCAAGCAAATCAGGTGTTTGACATGGTAGAGTTGAAACTTCTAGCTTGACTCATTTATCCCCTTATAACCAATGATTCTGAGATTTAGCAAATGATAATTAAGTTGAGAAACTGGGAGAAGAAAAGCAAAACTGTCAATACAATGGAAGTGGATAAAACAGTGTAGAAGAGATGGCAAAGAAATAAGGACAAGAGTGTGTGTTCAGAGAGGTGTGAGGATGGATAACCATGGTTTGAGTCAGCAGGTAGAAGAAACCAGAGGGAGAACGTGGGAGATCTATCAGCAGAGAAAGGAAGGAGGGCAGTAAATAAAGCTTAAAGAGGAAAAAATAAGCTGAACAACTTGTAGTAAAGCTGAGTTAACTGGGCCTGGGAGAAAAGTTATGAGCAACCTAGATAGCATATTCAAAAGCAGAGACATTACTTTGCTGACTAAGGTCCGTCTAGTCAAGGCTATGGTTTTTCCTGTGGTCATGTAGGGATGTGAGAGTTGGACTGTGAAGAAGGCTGAGCACCAAAGAATTGATGCTTTTGAGCTGTGGTGTTGGAGAAGACTCTTGAGAGTCCCTTGGACTGCAAGAAGATCCAACCAGTCCATTCTGAAGGAGATCAGTCCTGGATTTCTTTGGAAGGAATGATGCTAAAGCTGAAACTCCAGTTCTTTGGCCACCTCATGCGTAGAGTTGACTCATTGGAGAAGACTCTGATGCTGGGAGAGATTGGGGGCAGGAGGAGAAGGGGACGACTGAGGATGAGATGGCTGGATGGCATCATGGACTCGATGGACGTGAGTCTGAGTGAACTCCGGGAGTTGGTGATGGACCCAGGCCTGGTGTGCTGCGATTCATGGGGTCGCAGAGTCGGACACAACTGAGCGACTGAACTGAACTGGGCCTGAAAAGCTTCATTCTTTACCTGCTATTCACCATATTTCGGCCCTTCCTTGACTACTGTGGCATTGTTTTTACTCCTCTGCTTCTGTGCCAGATGCAAAAGTAGAAGCAAGGCTCTGGCTCGAGAAACAGGGGTCCATCCAGGGGGTCCATGTGATAACGGGCACTGAACACTCTCGACTAAAGGATGTGAGCACATTATAAATTAATTCTTAGACCTTCATACAGTAAAGACGGGGTACTTTTCAGGGGCATCTTTATGTTTGCTGCCATAATCTGAATTACATAAATAGTATATACATTTTTATAAGCTATATTTTCTTATTAAAATTTTATTAGCATTTTTAGTTTCATATACATTAAAGGTCATTCATTTTCATGGTTATATAATATTCCATTGTGTAGAAGTTCTAGGCAATATACTTCTGACAAGATTAGCCAGCATATAAATACGTATCGTAAGAGTGTATATTTATTGGAGGAAGACTTACTTGGCACTTGTTAAGGGCCGAATGTTTGTGTTCTTCCCAGATCTGTATGTTGAAATTTTCACCCTTAATGTGAAGTATAGGAGCTAGGGCCTTTGAAAGGTAATTAGGTCATGAGGGTAGAGCTCTTTCTGCCATATGAGGACACAAGAGGTCAAGAGTCTGCCGCCTGGAGTGGAGCCTCACCAGAACCTGGCCATACTGGCACCCAACCTCAGACTTCTAGCCTCCAGAACTGTGAGAAATAAATTTCTGTAGTTTATAAACCATTCAGTCTGCGGTGTATTCGTTACACTAGACTGAATGAACTGAGCTCTATTTATTTTGCTGTTCCCAAAACTTACTTTAAAGATTGCATCACTGTTTACTCTTTCTCACATTTTTCTCTTCTCCCTCAACTTGTTTTAAAAGTCTTCAAACACAGACGTTGAAAGAAAAGAACAATGAACCTCCAAAATTCAATAGCTGTTATAACTTAAGAGAGTAAAACCTTTGTTATACGACTATGCAAATTGTTAAAATAGGGAAAAACACCTAAAAAGAAATGGAGTACAACTTTTAAATTCTGCATTATATCATTGACACTGTTTTGAGACAATTATCAGTTGAGTAAGTCAGTTGTGTCCGACTCGTTGGAATCCCACTGACTACAGCACGCCAGGCCTCCCTTTCCATCACAAACTCCTGGAGTTTACCCAAACTCATGTTCATTGAGTCAGTGATGCCATCCAATTATGTCATCCTCTGTTGTCCCCTTTTCTTCCCACCTTCAATCTTTCCCAGCATCAAGGTTTTTTTCCATGAGTCAGCTCTTCGCATCAGGAGGCCAAAGTATTGGGGTTTCAGCTTCAGCATCAGTCCTTCCAATGAACACCCAGGACTGATCCCCTTCAGAATGGACTGGTTGCATCTCCTTGGAGTCCAAGGGACTCTCAAGAGTCTTCTCCAACACCACAGTTCAAAAGCACCAATTCTTTGGCTGTCATCTTTCTTCACAGTCCAACTCTCACATCCATACATGACCCCTGGAAAAACCATAGCCTTGACTAGACGGACATTTGTGGCAAAGTTACCTCTGCTTTTTATTATGCTGTCTAGGTTGGTCATAACTTTGCTTCCAAGGAGTAAGCGTCTTTTAATTTCATGGCTGCAGTCACCATCTGCAGTGATTCTGGAGCCCAGAAAAATAAAAAGTCTGTCACTGTTTCCACTGTTTCTCCATCTATTTGCCATGAAGTGATGGGACCAGATGCCATGATCTTCATTTTCTGAATGTTGAGCTTTAAGCCAACTTTTTCACTCTCCACTTTCACTTTCTTAAGAGGCTCTTTAGTTCCTCTTCACTTTCTGCCATCAGGGTGATGTCATCTGCATATCTGAGGTTATTGATATTTCTCCCGGCAATCTTGATTCCAGCTTGTGCTTCCTCCAGCCCAGCATTTCTCATTACTCTGCATATAAGTTAAATAAGCAGGGTAACAATATACAGCCTTGACGTACACCTTTTCCTATTTGGAACCAGTCTGTTGTTCCATGTCCAGTTCCAACTGTTGCTTCCTGACCTGCATACATCAAGGGGCAGGTCAAGTGGTCTGGTATCCCCATCTCTTTCAGAATTTTCCAGTTGATTGTGATCCACACAGTCAAAGGCTTTGCCATAGTCAATAAAGCAGAAAAAGATGTTTTTCTGGAACTCTCTTGCTTTTTCAATGATCCATCGGATGTTGCCAATTTGATCTCTGGTTCCTCTGCCTTTTATAAAACCAGCTTGAACATCTGGAATTTCACGGTTCACGTATTTCTGAAGCCTGGCTTGGAGAATTTTGAGCATTACTTTACTAGCGTGTGGTCTTCTCTAGTGGCTCAGAGGTTAAAGCGTCTGCCTGGAATGCAGGAAACCTGGGTTCGATCCCTGGGTCGGGAAGATCCCCTGGAGAAGGAAATGGTAACCTACTCCAGTACTCTTGCCTGGAGAATCCTATGGAAGGAGAATCCTGGTGGGCTACAGTCCATGGGGTCGCAAAGAGTCAGACACGACTGAGCGACTAAAACTGAACTGAACTGAACTTACTAGCATGTGAGATGAGTACAATTGTGCGGTAGTTTGAATATTCTTTGGCATTGCCTTTCTTTGGGATTGGAATGAAAACTGACCTCTTCCAGTTCTGTGGCCACTGCTAAGTTTTCCAAATTTTCTGGCATATTGAGTGCAGCACTTTCACAGCATCATCTTTCAGGATTTGAAATAGCTCATTTGGAATTCCATCATCTCCACTAGCTTTGTTCATAGTGATGCTTCCTAAGGCCCACTTGACTTCACATTCCAGGATGTCTGGCTCTAGGTGAGTGAGCACACCATTGTAATTATCTGGGTCATGAAGATCTGTTTTGTACAGTTCTTCTGTGTATTCTTGCCACCTCTTCTTAATATCTTCTCTTTCTGTTAGGTCCATATCATTTCTGTCCTTTATTGTGCCCATCTTTGCATGAAATGTTCCTTTGGTGTCTCTAATTTTCTTGAAGAGATCACTCATCTTTCCCATTCTATTGTTTTTCTCTCTTTCTTTGCACTGATCCCTGAGGAAAGCTTTCTTATCTCTCCTTGCTATTCTTTGGAACTCTGCATTCAAATGGGTATATCTTTCCTTTTCTCCTTTGCTTTTCACTTCTCTTCACTTCATAGCTATTTGTAAGGCCTCCTCAGACAGCCATTTTGCTTTTTTGCATTTCTTTTTCTTGGGGATGGTCTTGATCCCTGTCTCTTGTACAGTGTCACAAGCCTCCATCCATAGATCATCGGACACTCTATCAGATCTAATCCTTTAAATCTATTTCTCACTTCCTCTGTATAATCAGAAGGGAATTTGATTTAGGTCATACCTGGTCTAATGGTTTTCCCTACTTTCTTCAATTTAAGTCTGAGTTTAGCAATAAGGAGTTCATGGTCTGAGCCACAGTCAGGTCCCAGTCTTGTTTTTGCTGACTGTATAGAGTTTCTCTATACAGTCAGACATTGTATACAGTGAGATATTGCAATATATTTGAAAAATCAGAACAAAATCTAGATTGGCAAAATTACTGACTCACAGATCTAGATATGAGTATCCAGCACAAATCTTCTGTTACTGCTTTCTCTTTTTTTGTTTAAGTCTCCTTTATATTTCTGTGTGCCACAAGGATAAAATTTAGCAAAATACTTACCAAAGAATTATCAATTTAAATTGAGTATTAGTTTTATGCTAAAGATCAATTAACTGCATTCAGCAATAAGGGAAGGTCTATTGTCTTTGTGATTGGTTTGCTTTGTTTCATGGAGTATACTTCATGAATACATAAATAAAATCCACATGTCCTTTTCAAATTACTAATTCATTTTATTCCCTGGAAATAAATCACTACCCCCAATATCCATTGAATATTGAATGCCTTTCTTGTTTCATAGACTTGAGAGAATTTAGTTCTGCATAGTAAAAACTTAGTAACTGTATTGAGTTGGTACTAATTTACCACCTAGTGACATTTTAATTAAATATTTTAATGTGGGCCGATCTAGGATTACAACATAAAATATAGAATGCCCAGTTTAATTTGAATTTATGTCCCATGAAATATTTGGGACATACTTATATTAAAATAATTATTTTTTCATCTGAAATTCAAATTTAATTGGGTATTCTATATTTTTCTTTGCTAAATCTGGCAAACTTAGCAGAACATAACATATAAAATGTTTAATTATCTAGTTTTTTGCTTGATTCTGTTTTTTTTTTAATTTTTGTCAGTTTCATGATTGACGGAATATTTGCAAGTTTTAGTTACCTGTCTGATAAGTTGAAAAAAGAAAACTTGGCACCATTGCTGAAGAAGCTAGTAAAGTGAGATTTTTAAAAATTATTCAACTGTATGACTTTTTAATTTTATCTTTTTGCTTACTGATTAGTGTTTCTCCTATGTGCAAATTAACATATGCTCATTGAGAAAATAAAAGCATCAAAACATGCAAAAAATGTTTTTTATTTTATTTTTTTAAAATGTTTTTTAGAAAAGCATTCCTATAAAACACAGAAAGCCATAAATGCACTACCTCATATTAAATTTATCACCTTCCTGAATCTGCCTCTTTTCTCAGAAAACATTGGTTTGGATCTCAGAAAATCTTTCTTCTACTCCTGGCTTTGTTTGGATAAGCTCCATGGTCTGGGCAAGTATCTGAAACCCTCAAAGGATTCCTTGTTCTCATATGAAAATTAAAGGGGGTTGAAGTCTTGACTATTGTTGTCCAGTCGCTCAGTCGTGTCCAAATCTTTGTGACTCCGTGGACTGCAACACACCAGGATTCCCAGTCCTTCACTATTCTCCCGGAGTTTGCTGAAACTCATGTCCATTGAGTTGGTGATGCCATCCAACCATCTCATCCTCTGTTACCCCCTTCTCTTGCCCTCAGTCTTTCCTATCATCAGAGTCTTTTCCAATGAGTCAGTTCTTCACCTCAGGTGGTTAAAGTATTGAAGCTTCAGCTTCAGCATCAGTCCTTCCAATGAGTATTCAGGGTTGATTTCCTTTAGGATTGACTGGTTTGATCTTCTTGCTGCCCATGGGATTCAAGAGTCTTCTCCAGCACTACAGTTCAAAAGCATCTCTAAGGACTTTTCCAGACCAGAGAGGTTATAGTAGCCCATGATTTACTCCTTCAAGTTCCTGGTTAATAATTATGTATCCATGGTACTCATGAAGTCTGTTCTAGGTGTGTTACTTATTTACTTCTTTTGTAAACTGTGCTGTTTCTGTGTTTATTTTTCATTGAAATGGATTTAGTATTCACCTTTAATAGGGGGTGTGATGATGTCATCATGTAAAGCAATAATTCAAAAGTAAGTCCAAACAAAGCTCACTAGTATTCACATTAGGATGCTGAGTGTATC
Organism: Ovis aries; assembly: GCF_016772045.2. Taxonomy (NCBI): domain Eukaryota; kingdom Metazoa; phylum Chordata; class Mammalia; order Artiodactyla; family Bovidae; genus Ovis; species Ovis aries. Next base: position 9,109,802 of record NC_056066.1, read on the forward strand.
CTTTAAATGAAGTCAGCATTTCTCCCTAAGGATTTTGAAGCTCATTCTAAAAGTTTAATGATAGAATAAAATGATATTTTCCTTGGGAAGAACAATTTTGGTGGCCCAATTGTAGATCTGTCTTTTTTAAAGAGAAAGGCAGGAGATAAAATAAATGTACATAGGCCATAATGATTTCAAACATTAAACCAATCTTACATGAGACAGATGCTTTCTACTGTAATATATAAACATTTATCCCCCCACCGTGCCCAAATTTTCCAATTTCTATTACTTGGATAATCTAAGTGCAGTTTTGATAGTTAGTTTTTTTTTTATTTAAGAAAGAAAAAAAAATCTTAAAGGTAATTCATTCTACTACATTTTTTTTTTTTCTTGAGAAGAAACTCAGTCCTAGTACAGTTAATGACTCACTCAAGGGAGGAGAGTTAGTAAGGGAAGAAAAGGGAGTTAGTGACAGGCACTCTGCAGATATAGCCCATGTGTGACCATAGATGCAGGGTGGGCTAAGCAAGGCCTGGATTTTCTGCAGAGAAGCAGGTTGAAGGGGACAGTGTGGCTGTTGGGTAGGGGAAGCGATAGAGCAGGGGGAAGGATTGAGTAGGAGGCTTGTCTAGAAATTCCAGCTGCATTTTCAAATTTACTCTTTCTACTTAGACTGTTAGGTGCCTTGATGAGAGAGGCATGACTGGCAGGAAGGATCTGATGGAAATTGTGGAGGGGCTGTATCTTTCCCAAACCACCTTTTGGCTTCAGCCCTAACTGTGAGGTGGGAGGGGAGGGGTTTTTTCTTTTCTTTTTTTTTTTTTTTCCCAATTGTACAGATAACCCTGAGGCATTTTACTGACTTGCCAAAGGTTACAGAGTAATGGGCAGGACTCAAACTCGGGTCTAGGAAGCAAAATCCAGATGGGTTCTGCATTATACCATACTGATGGAGTCGGTGTGACCTCCGCAACTTTGAAAGGCTCCCTGACATGAGACCAGGGGACGTGGACTTCAGGGCCACTTGTGATGGTGTTTGTCTCATGGAGATGTGTTTCTTTCTGGGCTCAGTGTGTGTGTGTGTGTGTGTGTGTGTGTGTGTGTGTGTGTGTGTGTGTTGAGTTGCTCAGTTGTGTGCAACTCTTTGTGACCCCATGGACTGCAGCCCACCAGGTTCCTCTGTCTGTGGGATTTCCCAGGCAAGAATACTGAAGTGGGTCACCATTTCCTTTTCCAGAGGATCTTCCCAACCCAGGGATCAAACCCTCATCTCCTGCATTAGCAGGTGGAGTCTTTACCACCAGGACACTTGGGAAGCCCTCTGAACACTGTAATTAAAATTAAATTTCTTTAAAATCTCTCTGAAAAATACATGGCCAAATTCATGCTAAAATCATGTACAAATTCATTGGCAGAAGAATATAAAACTATCATGATAAAGCCTATTACATGAAATAAATAAATAAATAATTCATTTTAAAATACCCAGATTGACTGAAATCCATTGGTTGACTTTAAAATAACACAATATTTGATACAGGTCAAACTTTTTTTCCTTAAAAGTAAATGCAGTTTCCCCTCCCTTTCAGGCTTTTTCCTTGCCCGAACAAAAGTAATATATACCTACTTTTCTTTTTCTTTAATATAGAAGTTTTGTTTTGTGCTTGTGTTTTAAATAATCAAAGGGAGTCTAAAAAGTGTAATGATAGGTGTGAAAACTAATATGTTTACCAGCTGCAATCACATAATCGATCCAACTTTCACTATAAAAATGTCATAACCAATGGTTAATTTTTAGTAAATAGAGTTGATGTCAGATCTGGCTACCGGGATAGTGGTGGAGCAAACACAAATGGGGGAAATTCAGAACATGTTATACCCTCTACTCCACTGCCAACTGGTTTGTGACCTTAGATATATCACTTATATTCTTTAAGGTGTGTTATGTCTGTGCTTTAAGTGACAAATCTCAATCCTACCATCTTTGGTTGGTTTCATAAATGTAGGCATTTCCATGTCAATATTTAGAACACTCTATTTTCTAGTAGCTCCTACAGACAATGTAAAGTCTCTTTACTCTTCTACCAGTGGGCCTCAAGATGTGGTTTTGGAAACTTGTCTGAAATGTAAATATTCTCAGGCCCTACCTCAGTCTTGCTGAATCAAACTCTGGAGACAGGGCCAGAAACTATTTATGTTTTAATAAGCCCTCCAAGTGATGGAAAATCACTGTTATATGCTATTTGAAAGACAAACGTGATTCCCAGATTGCTGGATGGAGACCCCCGTAACTCGGTCTCGACTTAAGTGCATTCATGAGGGATCTGTAAACAGAAGAGGGGGACCCAGGGCTTACTATGCAAGTGAGCAAGCAAGGCAGGTCCTGCTTCTGTTTCCTGACGGGACACTTTCCAATCTTGGGTCTCCTGCATCTGGGATTTCCATCTCCGCAGATATATTTTCAGCATGAAAGTTCATCTGAGTATTTCACCTAAATTTGTGGTGAGTACTTAATGGATGAGAAATAAACAGGCAACCAGAAAATAGGGAAAGTGTCTCTTGGACAAACCTATTAGCAGGTAAACGGGGCAATTTTGGAGGGTAACACAGATGTTCATTTCAAAAAGTAAGACTGAAAAGGATGCTCTCTGAAGAAGAGGAGCTCCTGGACAGAAATTGAAGCAGTAATCTGAGGCATCACAGTGAACATTGAAGGTCATAGTGTTTTATTTATTATTGCAATTATAAGAACAATAAAAGTGCAGCAAGCAGCAGGGTCCGCCTGCCATGTGACGCTGAGCCCCTCATCAGCACTTCTGCTTTCCAGAGGCTGGAGTCTACAGCGGTCTCAGCAAGTACACAGATTAATGTATTTGTCCCAAATGGAAGAGTTTTTGAGCTGACAGTTGCTGATAAAGACATGTCATCTTCAGTTTTGTTCTTTATGGGAAGGTCTTTGAGCAGACGGTGAAATTCTTGTTGTCACTTCCACATGGGTTGTGTCTTGGCACAAATGAAGAATTGGGGGAGGGGAGTGATTGTTCCTCAGCTATTGAAACAAAGGAAAGTGAATTCCATTATTCCAAGAGCCCAGGGGATTGAATGTCTTCAGAAGCATTAAAAAAAAAAGGAAGTTAAATGTTAAAAGGTCTCCATGTTGATTAAAAAGTGAGATCAGAAACAAAGCTGGGATGTTCTTGCATTTATCACATGTATTAATTGTGCTGCTATCTTCGCTTTGCAGAATAGGTTGTTACAGAGAGTGCAGTGACCGTTTTCGCTTGCTGAAAATGCTTGTGATTAATATGGATTAAGAAACAATAGTGAAGTCACTATGCAATGAGTTATGCCCATCCACTGACGTGCTGATGGGCTGAAACTTATTCTTTATTCATACTTTGACAACTCTTGAATAATTTTAAAATGTTGCTCCTAGGTTCATTTCCAGTGGTCCAGAGCTTTAATGCAATCCTGCGCATCCTAAGATATGCCTCTCTGAGTAGTTTTTAAAGAACTAAATTAAAAACAAACACAGTGAGAGCAACCCATGGCTTGTTTATAATCCTCCAATGGGTTTTTCTGAGGGTGGTCAGCAAAGGATACCCAGCACTCCTGCGTATCTCTGTGGCCTCCACACACACTGCTCACCACTAGCTCCAAGTTCTGTGCCCCCTTCTCTCCTCTGAGCTCCCCAAAGGCCCTGAGATTCTTTCTACACGTGGACTTTGCACGACTTGTTCACTTGCTGTGATTAGTCCTTTTACTTGGCCTGGAAACTCCTCCCACAACTCGCATTCTGGGAATCTCACTCTGTCTCCCAAGCTGGTTCATGACCCTGGTTGCATGCTTTTAAAGCATCTTAGAGTTTTGTAATAGAGTAATTAGGTGATTAATGCCTGTCTTTCAACATCAAGGCCATTACTTGCTCATCAGTGTATCCCTAGCACTTAGCAGACTGTCTGCCTCCCTTATCATGAACAATAACAGCCATCAAATGTTTTGAGCAGGGAATGATATGCTTGGCTATGTTTTAGAAGAATAACTCCTGTAGTCAATTTAGTGGCCAAATTGGAGAGTAGAACAACCAGTAATTGTGATTTCATATAGGGGACTATTGTAGTTGTCTAGGAAAGAAAAAGAAAACAAATCTATCTAAGCTCTCCATTTAACTGCCCTTTTACTCACTTGCGGAACATTACTGAGCGCTTGCAACGTACACGTCCGGCACTGTGCTAGTTGCCAAGGCAGCAACAGACTCTAAGTCAAAAAATGGAAAGGAAGCGGTGGATTCCGAAGGCACTTGGGAGGTAGAATCAACAAGACCCACCGAGCAGTTGTTGATATCAGAGAAGGAATTCAGGAGAAACAGAAGGTCTCTAGCTCAGTGATTATATAAAGGGTGATTCTGCTAACTCCTTTTTAGGACTTCAGGAAAACGAGCAAGTTTGGGCAAAAGAGAGAGTGCTCAGCTTAGAACATGCTGAGTTTGAGATGCTTGCTAGAATTGCAGGTGAATGAACAGATCCACTGACTGTTTTGGGAATGAAACTTCACTCTGTAGTGTAGAACATCCGATTGATTGTGCACATTGTTCTATGAAGGCTGGAGAGAGAGCACAGCTCTCTAAAAAATAGAAAAGTATTGTTTTCTTACACTGACTCATTCTCCTTTGACCCTTAGAATATGCATATTTTGAATGAGTAAGAAAAAAATTATTTTTTTGAGAAATTTCGAAGAAATCTATTTCATGGACAACATAGTTTAAAAGTGAACTCAGAACAGTCATAAGGAGGAACAAAATAATTGAATATTCTTATTCAGTGTCAACAGATTAAATTGCTGTTTGCTATTCTAATGTGTTTTTGGTATGCCCTAGAATATTATATAACACATTTATATAAATTATAAGGTATAAAATACATAAAATAAATATATAAAAATTTAATATATTTATACAAGATATAAAATATATAAAATACTTTTATCTTAAATACATAATAGGACAGTTTTCTGTTTTTTATCTTTTGTTCTTAATATATAAATCTTGAATTTTTCCCTTTAAAGCAGCACTTAGGAATGCATTTAACCAACAAATATAGTGATAAATATGTCTTTTGCAGCAGGCTTCAGAATCTCAAGAGATCTAGGAAAGGCATGAAACTCATATAAACCCATGGTATATTGTGTGAGCCAAATGTTTTCTCTAAAAAGAGAAAGATTCATATCAGAGACAAAGAGGAGCATGTGGGGCTTAAGCTGACTGTGGGAGGACACAGGTGTGCATCAGTACCACACAGAATCCTCTAAGACCATCCTGCCTTGCCAGCTCTTTAATATCACAGGAAACCTGGGCCAAGTGTGCAGCAAGACCAAAACATACTAACTCTACTTGTATTTATTTTTTACTGTTTTATTGTTTTTCCAGTATCTGTTCTAGAAATTTCATTGGCTTATTGTCCAATAAATTGTTATTTCAATATTGGAGTAGAATTTAGTGAACTCAGGTTTGACTGGAGATACTTTCACTGACTTATTGGTTCAACTGAGGCATTTTTTTCTCCTGGGTTGTTCAGCATGGTGGAGGCTTATATCTTAACAAGATGAAATTCTGATTTTACATTTTCACTCAGTAAACACCTGTTTAAAAACTACTCAGTGTTAAGCACTGTACTAGGCTTTATGGAGGAGAGAGAAAGTGATGACGAGAGAGAACATTGTAGCTGAAAAGGAATTCCACCTGGGGAGTGTAGGGAAGAATATGTAAAAATAGAGAATGACAGATAGCATGGATGCACAGATGACGGCAAATAGCTCAGCATGACTGGCTGCAGGACAGGAAATATTACTTAAACATGGGGGAGCAGCATGATGGGCTGAATGGTTGGTCAGGACCAAATCATGAGTAGCCTTGAGTGCTAAGCTAAAGTGTTAAGATGTCTAAAGGTCATTAGGATATGTATCCTCTAGGGTGCAGGGATCTTCAGTAAAAGACTGACCTCAGATTTGAAATTTAGAAAGATGACCTTGGCTAAAGTGTGGAGGGTGGATTGGGAGGTAAGGCAAGGTATCAGAAGAGAAGGCAGGGTGGCCAATTAAGAGACTCTTGTAGCAATTTAAATGAGAATACTGAGCACCTGAACCAAGGACAAGGCACTGGATACGGAAAGGAGGGGACTGTGTAAAACACATCTAAAATTTGATGATTGGGCTGAAGGCTTAGGAAGAATCCCAGGGTAACTGGGTTGATGGGATATATATCAGCGAGGCTTGCCATAACAAAATATCACAAACTGGGTGGCTTAAACAACAGAAATTGAATACTTCATAGCTTGGGATGCTAGAAATTCCAAAAGCAAGGTATCGTCAGGGTTCATTCCATCTGAGGACTGCAGGGTAGAATCTGTTTCATTCTTCCTTCTGGCTTCCGGTGGTTTGTTGGCAGTCTTTGATGTTCTTTGGTTTGCAAAGCATCACTGACTTCTGTCTTCATTGTCACATAGCATTCTCATCTTGCGTATGTCTATGTCGAACTTTCCCCTTTTTATGAGGGCACCAGACCTATTGAGATAGCCTCCCCACTTTTTCAGGTATGACTCATCTTAACGAATAACATCTGCAGTGATGCTTTTCCCTGATAAGGTCACATTTTGAACCGCTGCAGGTTAAGACTTGAACCTGAGAAGTTTTAGAGGATACAGTGGAATGCATAACAGGGTGCTATTCAGATAAATAGGAAATGTATGAAGATTGTCCAGTTTTCATTACTTACACTGAGTTTGATATCCCAAGGGAATACTCAACTAGTGATTTTTAAAAACTGGCTTTATGAGTCTGGCATATAGAAACCAATGGCTCTTAAAAAGAGAGGCTTTAGGTGCACTGCCTACTGCAATCACTTTCATTTCTCTTTATTTAATATTTTTAACGTATTCAAGTTATACTGATAGGAGAGCAAAAATTTGGATATTGAGTAGAAATTTGAAAAAAGGCAAGAGCCAAGTATACAGATACAGGAGCCCCCTTCACAGATCACTTTCAACAATGTGGCATTGATACACTGAGTCTTGATAATGGGCAAGCAGCCCAGACTCAGTGGAAAGAGCAGAGTCTTTTTATTTTTTTCAGAATATTTTGACTCCATAATATGACTGACACATATCCATATGTCCCAAAGCAGCATCTTGGGTGTTGTAGAAGTTTTGCCTAACAGTTTTCTTCAGAAAGCTCAGAACACTTAGCCAAATCCTTAATAGATTACTCTTTAATAGATTTTCTAAGGAAAACAAATTCTGAGAACAGTTTTTTACATCTGTAACTCTATTGTCCAACATGGTACCTAATGTGTGGTAGATGTTGAGTAAATCCAGCTGCTGAGTAACTGTTGTACAACTGTTTGGGACACAGGCATTGAAAAGAATCTCTCCATGTTTGCATGTGATATATAGACCTTAAGGGCTTCCCAGGTGACGTTCGTGGTAAAGAACCCAACTTCCAATGTAGGAGATATAAGAGACACAGATTTGATTCCTGGGTCGGGAAGATCCCCTGGAGGAGGAAATGGCAACCCACTCCAGTATTCTTGCCTGGGAAATTCAAGGGACAGAAGAGCCTGGCAGACTACAGTCCATGAGGTCACAAAGAGTAAAAACACAACTGAAGCGACTTAGCACACAGCACATATAGGCCTTCATACAGTGCTCTATCTACCCGTCCAAACCATGTGGGAACGTGTCATGTTTATTAAGAAGCCCAAATGGTGCTAGATGTGAGCCTACCTTGGGCATCCAGCCTTCCAGCTACGTAGGCACTGTGATCACACAGGCACCCTGGGTAATTCTTGGAAACTTTTGAGGTTGTGACCTGTAATATTCACACGGATGAGGGCCTGCTCTGCATCTCTTAGTGCCAGGCACCTCCACGTTACACCAAGAATATCAGAGGGTGTCTTTTGTGGAGACAGTCAAAGCCAAAATTGTTGGAGTCAGACTGACAGTCTCAAATCCCACTCAACCATTCTCTGGCTCTGTGACCTTGAGCAAATTGTGTGGGGCTTCACTGGTGGCCCAGTGGTTAAGACTTCATCTTCCAAGGCAGGCGGTACAGGTTCAATCCCTGGTCTGGCAGCTAAATCCCACTTTTCTTACAGTCAAAAACCAAAACATAGAACAGAACCAGTACTGTAACAAATTTAATAAAGACTTTAAAACTGGTCCACGTTAAAAAACAAACAAACAAACCTATGTGACCTTTGTAAGCTTCAGTTTCTTGTTTATAACATAAGGATTATAATAGTACCGCAGAGAAGGAAATGGCAACCCACTCCATTGTACTTGCCTGGAGAATCCCATGGACAGAGGAGCCTGGGGGGCTATAGTCTATGGGGTTGCAAAGAGTCGGACATGACTGAAGCGACTTAGCATGCATGCATAATAGTACCAATTTCTAGGCTTATTTGGCTTCCCTGATAATTCAGTTGGTGAAGAATCTGCCTTCAATGTAGGAGACCCTGGTTTGATTCCTGGGTTGGGAAGATCCACTGGAGGAGGGATAGGCTACCCACTCCAGTATTGTTGGGCTTCCCTTGTGCCTCAGCTGGTAAAGAATCTGCCTGCAATGTGGGAGACCTGGGTCTGATCCCTGGGTTGGGAAGATTCCCCTGGAGAAGAGAAAGGCTACCCACTCCAGTATTCTGACCTGGAGAATTCCATGGGCTCTATAGTACATGGGGCCACGAAGAGTTGGACACTGACTGCGACTTTCACTTTTCTAGGATTATTGTGAACACAGTGACTCCAAAGAGACTAGGCATATAGAAAAGTGCATCAAATAGTAGATATTATTGTCAAAATTATCATCACCTTTATACTAGAGGTCTGAGAATCTTGTGTGTTCACATGGACCTACTAAGGAACCACTTGAGAAAGTTGGGCTGAGAGGATATGAGGCCATACTCACCAGGGATATTCAGAGAGGAGGGGGCTAATGGGGTGCTCCTACAATCTTCATAGGGAGAGGCCTGCAATGAGGTAAGACTTCAAAGGCCCTTCAGAGATGGATTGCTTGAAAGAAGACTGGAAGGAGGGAATGAAAATGCACTGTCAGAACTCTACCGTTTTGGGCACTTGACTGATTTTGACTTCTCTGAAATCTGTTCCTCAACACAATTTCACAGAAGCATTGGCTCTTGCAATATTTACTACTGTAAGCTTCATCAAACAGCCAAGAGATTTCTTAAAAAAATGGAGGATCTTAACCTTTGCCTTTCCTGTGACTGGGAACTTAATCATTCTTTGGTGAATAATACCAACTCTGTTTGCAGGCCCAGGACTTGTCCTTTCTCTATCTCAGCTCTTCAAAGCAAATGACTCTTCTGAATCCTGCCTGCTGGCAGAGAGTGAGGGTCTGAGAAGTGAAGAAAAACTCCTTTAGGAACTGGGGTGCCTGGCTGGTGTCCCTGTTCTGCACCAAAATGTGATAAGCACAGACATACATAGATTTAGGATTATATGCTCTCTTAAGAGCTCACTGCAATTTTCACCTCTTCCTGTACCTTCATAGAACTATTTCTATGAAATGATTTGCTGCTTTATAGAATTTTGCCATTTTCTATCAAACCTCAACATGAATCAGCCATAGGTATACATATATCCCCAAACAGCAAAATTCTGTAAAGCAATTATCCTTCAATAAAAAATAAATTAATTCAAAAATGATTTACTGCTAAAAATCCTTTGATACTATTTTAATACTATTTTGATGCTATTTTTAATACTATTAGGAGAATTTGGCCTGGGACACTATATTTGGTTTGAGCCACTGAAATCCAGGTTCAAATACATTAGTTGTAGGTTCCTGAGTAAGTTGCTTAGCTTTTCTGAGTGTCAATTTCATCATCTGTTCAATAGGAATGGATAATATGCCCCACTTATAAGGTTGCAGTGAATATTGAGGCTATACTAAAAGCATTTGGTACATAGTAGGCCCTCAGTAAGATCAGCTGCTATTGTTTTAATGGCATCACAGATAGACCTTCCAGTTTTCAGAGCTATATGTTGAATATATATTGTTCTTCAAGTGCCAGGAATGCCATTTCTTTGACTTTCAAGCCATGGTAGTAGAGTGATGGGACGTTGTGCTGCAGAGAATGGAAACTTAAAAGTGGTTTTCATCCAGACAAGGAAGCAAAGCCTCTCCTACTTTAAAAATGTGCGTAGGTTTCTATTGCCACCGTTTTAAGAAGGAAATGGCAACCCACTCCAGTATTCTTGCCTGGAGAATCCCATGGACGGAGGAGCTTGGTGGGCTATAGTCCACGGGTCGCAAAGAGTCGGCCACGACTGAGCGACTTCACTTAAAACATTTAGTCCCCCTTCTCCCACCAAAAAAATAAGTGACTAAAAGCAGTAAGCCCTTATTTGGTCCATTAATCTATAGGGACAGCAACTGCGGCTGAGTGGCTGTGCTGGCTTCAGCTGTGCTTGCTGCTGTGCGAACAGGGACCAGCGGGCTGCTGGCTGATCTCGGTCAGGAGTGGTCAGGTCAGCCAGATGTCTTCTCCTCCTTCGTCCTCTGTCTGGGACAAGAGGCCTGCCTGGGCACAGCCTTCTCATGGGAACGGCAGATGTACGAGGCTGAGCAGGTGCAGTGAGCCAAATGCTTTGAGACGCTGCATCACATCTGCTGCTGTCTTATTGGCCAAAGCAAGTCACGTGGCTGAGCTCAGCATCAAGCTCCCAGGGGAGGTGACTTACCAATAATAGAGGAGCCCGGCAAAGTCTAGGGAAGAGGTGTGGATGCAGAGTTAGGGAAGCAGCCAGGACAGGGACCCTCAGTCAAGGAATCACTCACCTCACAGCACCTAGACTCTGGAGCATGGACTTTTGCCCTATTATTTTTTTCCCCCAGTTTGCTACAGTAGCTGGCTGTCCCATCAGTAATCACAGCCCAGCAGAAAGGCTCGGTGATTCTCATATAGCCATAGTCTGAGCTAAAAGAGAAAACCCAAACTCTGGTCTCAAGAATATAGACTCTCTAGGTGGGGGCAAGAATGATTCTCAATCATTTTTAATAGGTTCTCACTTATTTAACAGCTAGTCTGGGATGGGACTGATTACAACTTTCAAAGTAGTCTCTGAATTGTGTGTGTGTGTGAGCACGCGCACTCAGTCCTATCTGATGCTTTGTGATTGCATGGACTGTAGCCTGCCGGGCTCCTCTGTCCATGGAATTTTCCAGACAAGAATATTGGAGTGAGTTGCCATTTCCTACTCTGGAGGATCTTCCTGACCCAGGAATTGAACCCGTGTTTCTTGTATCTCCTGCATTGGCAGGTGGATTCTTTATCCCAGTGCCTCCTGGGAATACTCTGGATTTTGCCACGGCTAATTTAGGAGCCATCCAAGATTAGAATTCCTGGCATTGTCATCATGCGGGAACAGAGGCAGACCTGTGTCCAGGGACTGCATGGTAAATTTGGTCGTGAATGTATCAATGCGGTGCTGGAGGGCTTGACAAGCTCTGGGTAGCCAAACATCCTCTTCTACCTTTCTGGCTACATTTGAACACTACCTTTGGATGGAGTTTTGTTTCATTTGGGCTTCCCTGGTGGCTCAGAGGTTAAAGCGTCCGCCTGCAATGTGGGAGACCTGGGTTCAGTCCCTGGGTTGGGAAGATCCCTTGGAGAAGGAAATGGCAACCCACTCCAGTATTCTTTCCTGGAGAATCCCATGGACGGAGGAGCCTGGTAGGCTGCAGTCTATGGGGTGGCAAAGAGTAGGACACGACTGAGCGAATAGTTCATTGATCGGTTTTTCTTTGTTATTATATTTATTTTAATTTTTGTCTGTGCTGGGTCTTCCTTGCTGAGCACTGGCTTTCTCTAGTTGCAATGAGCAGAGGCTGCTCTCTAGTTGCAGTGAACGGGCTTCTCACTGCGGTGGCTTCTTTTGTTGCAGAGCATGGGCTCTAGGGCGCGCTGGCTCAGTGATTCGTTGCGGCACTCGGGCTTAGTTGCTTTGCAGCATGTAGGATCTTTGTGTCTGGACCAGAAATCGAATCTGTGTCCCCTGCATTGGGAGGTGGGTTCCTAAACCACTAAACCACCAGGGAAGTCCCTTGTTATTATATTTAATTATTGTTAGGTAAAATAATAGATTGATGCAGCTTTAAAAGTCAACCGTGATAGCTGGTTTTTAGAGGAAGCTTACCTTTTTCTGCTTGCCTTCCATCCCCCATGGTCTTCCAGGAAAATCCCTGAACCCAGGAAACAGTGGTCGGGTCACAGTCTGGGCTTCTGGGCCCCTCATTTTCATGCTGCAATCCTCAGAGAGACCTCAGAGAGTACTTTAGGAGCCGATCGAGTTTGGCTGTCATTTTGAAAATGTTTTCCTTCTAACTGTTTTCATTCGGAAGCTAATTTATACTCTGCTCTCAAGTAGGCTGAACTCCATTTCGCACGTCTGACATGCAGCACGCACAACAGTGAGTGGCATGGAAGGAGACAATTCAATCAAAGGATGTTTTCTCCATGGAGGAAATGAATATTATTTGTTCATCTTGCAATTCAGGATTCTGGGCAAATTATGATGTTTGGCAAAGGCGCTGGCAAGACAGAAAGACAAATAAATTGCATGGTGTGAGAACAGCCTTCTTAATATTAAGGTTTCCCTAAAACAGTGGGTATTGGCTGCAGGCAAAATATTAAGCTGCAAATCACTGGTTTGCAACTCCTTGATCATCAGTTGTAATCCCAAGAACATATTTAATTTCCTATTTAGTCCTAATTTCTCTTTGTTCCTTAATGATATTTCTCTCCACTCAAAATAAGCCATCTGTTGGCAGCTGCCCGTAGAAAACAGATACCGCACACTCAGTAATCTTGGAGTGAGGCTGCTAGTCTGTGAGAACGAAAAACAGGTCTCTTTGGAATTATGGGGTCACCTTTAAAATCTCTTCTTTTCCTTCTTTCTTTTCATTTTGACCGTATATAGTATTGGAAGCAAATCATGTTTTCTTGTATTTTCTGAAACATTTGTGACCAGAGGGCAAAGCTTTGTACTCAAGGGATAGAGAGTTTATAGATCTGCTTGCAAATGCATTTTGCCATTTTTTTAACCTCAATTTTATAAATCCTTGGATTTATCACACGTCAGGAAAAAATCTAAGTGGCATTGCACACCACAAAGGGACAAGGCAGAAGAAAAATCCCTTCGCCTCGAAGACTATGAAGCGGATGGCCCGAGTATGGAAGAGTGAAAACCTTGCCATGGCGACATGTTCAGGTTTGCTCTGCCCCATCAAGTCTTTCTGGAGAAGAAATGTCAGCCCACTCCAGTATTCTTGTCTGGAGAATTCCATGGAGCCTGGCAGGCTGCATGAGTGAGCAGCTATTACTCATCAAGTCTTTGACCACACCCATCTCTTCCTTATGTTTGAACTGCATTCCTAGTGGAAAGAAAGGCCTTTTTTCTGACAATGGAGACACATCATAGTAGCTTATACATCTTGAATTTCAATTATGTGCCAGGCCCTGTATAAGTGGTTAAATATAGAAGTTTCAGCATTTTTGAAGTTCTTCTGAAAACCTCAGGAAGTTACCCATCATATTTGCATTGCAGAAGTGAGGAAACACTCTCAAACTTCCATAGCTATTAAGTGTTAGAGCCTGGATGATCAGCTTTGTAGCTTGGTTTCAAGGGATTGCCACACTTAACCTAAAATTGAGAATGGATTAACAATGAAGTTGTTTTATCCTGCAAGCCTGCAGGAAACCTCCAAAGAATAAAGAAAAGAATTCAGATTCACTTAAAAGGCAGTGTTAGAAATATTGGAATGGACACACAAAGCACATCAAGGCACAGGTGAGTGAGGTAGAGGAGCTTTTGATCTCCCCTTTGGCTCCCTCATGTTTTGAAATATGATTCCTTTTGATGCCATCTCTTCAGTGGTTGCTGTACCTCAGCTTCAGATGACTTTTCTATCTCCCAGAGCAATTAAAAGGTAATATCACTATTTTACCATGTGAGGCTTGACATCTGATTCATACATCACTCAGCCTGAAGGCATATTTTTCATACTCGCATGGGTGCATATCAAGTAGCGAATTGATCTCTTTTAGGATTCAAAAGGAATTCCCTTTTCCAAAGGAGATTCTGGTGAGTGAACAGAATTAATGTCCCTATGGCTCCCCATCTCCTTTAATTAGCGAGCCAGAGAGCTAACAATTATCTTACCTGTGAGCTATTGTGCAGCTTGCTGTTGAGAGGCAAAATCAAAGAGAGATCCTTTCGCCTCCCCCCTCCCCCACCCCAAACCCTAGAAATTGACATCAAAGTCTCCATCACCCAAGGTTTCCTTGAATCGCACTCATGTGGTCCTCATGGTATATTGGTTCCAGTTCACTTGAACCGATGTCTCAGATCCTTCCTCTTTCCATCAAGGATATTCTGACTAATAAATGTCACTGCATAGTGGAGGTTGCCTCATATCACAAATTTACACTGTCAAAATATTCTCAGCAGTACTAGACAGATGGAACCAATCCAAAGAGCAAAACAAACGCTTCTGGAGCTTTTAGAGCATTCCAAATGATACTAGCTGTCCTTATCTCATAATATGCCCATCGTCATGCTTTGCACCCCCTAACAATCTGTCCACGATGACAGGTTCTATTCCATTTTCTTGATGAGGGTTCATGTCTTTAAGCCATATGTTGTAATGGAGGACTATCCCAGTTGTAGCCTTCAAAGTTTTAAGTAAGTGAGACCATCTCTCATATTACCTCCCATTGGCTTAGTCCTTTTCTCAGTCTGGTTCTGAATCCTGGTAATTTCCTGGCCTGAGAAGGCAAAAGAATCCATGTAATGTGATCATAAGTTTTTAGGACAGAATAAATCATCTAATTGTTCTCGTTTGCCACAGCATTTTTTTTTTTAATTCCCACTTTCAGAGGATCTTGTCCTGCCATGAACTGACATGGTACTACCAACTCTAAGAGCAGAATTGAGCAGCTGGCCTAACAGATGGAGTTGTGCATTGATCCAGGGGGGTTTTTCCTATGTAAATCTTCACTTCCTTATAATGCCTAATAAGCATTTTTCATGTCAGAACCTGCCCTCTGTCCTAGTTTTACCCTATGTAGTAATTCTTTCGAATGAATGGTGGCTTTAGTGTGGAAAAATAAAAGTGATAGTCGCTCATTCATGTCCGACTCTTTGACCCCATGGACTGTAACCTACCAAGCTACTCTGTCCATGGGGATTCTCCTGGCAAGAATATTGGAATGGGTTGCCATACCCTCCTCCAAGGGATAATCCTCCCGACCCAGAGAATGAACCCAGACTCCTGCATTGCAGGCAGATTCTTTAACATCTGAGCTACCTGGTAAGTCTCCTCAAAAAAGATGTCTGTAACCCCAGTGTACATGTTAGGGTTGAGAATAGCCCTTAATGCACTTGGTTTCAGCCAAGTAGCTCTTCCTTCATTTCCATTTCTCTACATGTATTCATTTATCCACCTGTCCATCCATTCATCTACCTGTCCATCTATCTGGTCATTTACTGTTTCTTAACATTTGGAAATAGTCTCAAAATTTAGCCTCTTATTATATGATTATATGAGAGTAATCTAACTTTTATCTATTTAGTTTTAACCAAGTAAATACTTTATCTTTTAGAGTTCTAATCAACTATTAGAACTTCACAATTGAAGCATAGGTATTCTAAAACATATTACCAAGTCTTTAACACTCCTTTCTTTGAGAGGAGGAGGCGGTGTTCCCTTTCCTTGAATCTGGACCAACTTCAGTGATGTGCTTTTTATTAATAGAATGAAGCAGAAATAATATTGTGAAATTTCCAAGCCAAGGTCAGTAAAGACCATGTCACTTTTACTTTGTTCTTGTGGATTGTTGTCTCTGGGCAAAGCCAGCTACCATGAACAATGTAGTAGGCCCCTGGGGCTGCCATGTGGGAAGAGGACACAGGTAGAGACTCTGGCCATCAGCGCCGTAGAGCTCCCAGCCAGCAGCCAGCATCAGCTGTCAGTCATGAGAGTGAGCCATCTTGGGTGTTCCGAGCAGCCAAGCCTTAAGATGATTCCAGCCCCAGCTACATCAAACATCATCCTCGTGAGAAATCACCAACATGAATTGCCCAGACATGCCCTTTCTGGATCCATTAACCAATAACTATGATCATCATAAAATGGCTCTCTGAACTGCCAAGTTTTAGATTAATTCATTCTGCAGTAATGATAACTATAATAAAATAAAGCCAATATTTGACTAGTAAATTACTTAAGACATTAAAGGAAAGTTGGTGGTTTCATTTTTTAGAAAAGGGCTAATTATTTTTCTAGCTTTCACCTTTCTATTTTAAGCTTTGCTTTATAAGCCTTGATCCTAGATATAGATTGAAACAGAAATTGATCTAGAAAGTATGGCTGTCAATATCTTTTGCCCATAGGATTGTATGATGTACGCAAATATGGAGAGATCTTAGTTGCATGAGTTTGGAAGCCAATGGTTGGGGGCAGGGTGGAATTGTTTTAGGTCATCAATTTCAATTTGTTTACTCCTAGGTAGGTTCACATTTATATTTTGGACTGTGTACCACAAGTATATCATCTCTTAAAGATTGGGTATTCACTAGGTATTCTGTTAACGTGATTCAGTATCCACTGAGGTTTGATTTTGAGACTGAAGCTTCATCTCCAGTGGTAATAGGAAAAATAGGCCTCACTGTAATAATTCTGTGGGTCTTCCTACAAGGAGCTCACTTTTCTCATGCCTGCTCCAGTCTCAGTCATCTTGTCATAAAAGCCAAGCAGCTTCCCTTTGAATCTTGCTGAATCATTCTTTTAGTACATGCGACTAATCTTTCCACAGTCAGATAATGTGTTAACTCAAACCAGGTATTGTCTGTGCCCTTGTCAGATATGTGCACACCAGTGTATTTTTTCTTGCAGAACTTTTTGAATATTAATTAAGTTGGAGAGCTTGACACTTCATTCACAGATGAAGTGTTAGTGGCTCAGTTGTATCTGACTCTTTGCGACCCCATGGACTGTAGCCAACGAGTTTCCTCTGTCCATGGAATTCTCCAAGCAAGAATACTGGAGTGGGTTGCCATTCCCTTCTCTAGGGGATCTTCCTGACCCAGAGATCAAACCCAGGTCTCCTGCCTGCATTGCAGGCTGCTGCTTTACATCTGAGACACAAGGGAATACTTCAACATAAATCTTCTGAGTAAAATGACTTTTTAAAAATACAACCAGAAAAGCATTATCACATTCGAAAGACTTGACACTTACACAATAATATATCCAATATAGTCCATATTCATATTTTCCTAGTTGCCCCAAGGATGTTTTCTCTTTTTGTTGTTAATATATTAGGTTGGTGCAAATGTAATTGTGATTTTGGATTATGAATTTTAAATCATTATAACTAGGTTTAAATACATCTTTATTAATCAAAATAGGAGCCATTGCAATTAATACATTTTTGCTGTGAGAAATAAGTTTTATTTCTGTAGCATAAAAATCTGTGGTTTGGGATTTGACAAACTCTTGGAAAGCATTTTCTGGCTCACTGCCAGTTGTGGAAGCATTTTCTCTGGAAAGTCACCAAGATGCTCCGAGAAGTGGTAGTCCGTTGGCGAGAGGTCAGGTGAATATGGTGGATGAAGGAAAACTTTGTATCCCAATTCATTCAGCTTCTGAAGCATTGGTTGTGCCACATGCGGTCAGGCGCTGTCGTGGAGAAGATTAGGCCCTTGCTGTTGATCAGTGTTGGCTGCAGATGTTGCAGTTTTCAGTATATCTCATTGATTTGCTGAGCTTCTCAGATGTAGTGGTTTCTCCAGGATTCAGAAAGTTGTAGTGGATCAGACGGGCAGCAGGCCACCAGCGACCATCACCTTTGTTTTGTTTGGCTTTGGGAAGTGCTTTGGAGCTTCATCTCGGTTCAGCCACTGAGCTGGTTGCCTCTGTCATATAAAATCCACTTTTCTTCTCACATTACAATCCAATCAAGAAACTTTTCATTGTTGTTTCATAGAATAAGAGAAGACCACACTTCAAAATTATTATTATTTTTTTTAATTTTTGGTCAACTCATGAGGCATATACTTAATGAGCTTCCTCACTTTCCAATTTGCCTCAAATACTGAAAGACCATAGAATGGTCAGTTGTGTTCTTTGACAACTTCTCGTGTAGTTTTAAGAGGATCAGCTTCAGCGGTGGCTCTCAATTGGTTGTTGTCTACTTCCGATGACCAGCCCTAGGCTCCTCCTCTTGAAGGTCCTCATCTCCTTTGCAAAGCTTCTTGAACCACCGCTGCACTGTACATTTGTTAGCAGCTCCTAAGCCAAATGTGTTGTTGATGTTGCAAGTTGTCTGTGCTGCTTTACAACCCATGTTGAATTGGAATAAGCAAATTGATCAAATATGATTTTTGTCTAATATCATTTTCATCATCTTAAAAAAATATAAAACATGCAGCAAGTAACAAGTCACTAGCAAAAAAAACAAAAAGTGAGAGATGTGCATTAAAATGATGTATAACATAACCACATTTATTTAAGAATGTATTCCAGTATCAAATGGCAGAGTTTAACAATGCAAAACTACAACTACTTTTGCACTAACCTAAATAACATTCAATGTGTTGTGTTTCATTATTAAGTGTTTTTATCCTACTGTAACCTAGAAAAATGGTCCCATCATTGTGTGTGTGTGTGTGTGTGTGTGTGTGTGTGTGTGTTCAGTGAAACTGACATTTCTACAGTGTCAAGACTCATTATATTTAGAATGGTCCACAGTTTGAATTTATCTTATTATTGCCTTATGATTAAATTCAGGTTTTACATTTTGTGTGAGAATATTTATAGGTGATCTTACTCCTTTCCAGGACATCACATGAGGAGATACTTGTAATCCATTAGTCTCATTATTTACAATGTAAAGGTGGTGTCCTTTTTATATCTTTTCATTTTATAGGCATATTTTTCTTTTAATAATTTCTAATCTGAGACATGATTCTTTGAGACTATGTAGATATTCCATTTTTTCATCCTATGAAAAATTTTCATCCTATGATTTCAGTGTTTGCTGATTAATCTCTCCTGAATCAGTTATTGTATTGGTAATCTTCTAACCCTATCAGAGAGAAATATCTCCTGTTTCCTACTAGGCTAGATTCAAGGAGGGGGAAGAGTCAGGCAACCTGAGGCAGTAGACAGCATACGAGGTTCAGCTCTTCCATATTTAGACTCGACACCAGTCTTCCTATTTTCAGCCCTGAGCTTTGCCCCTTTGTTCCAGGATACCAGGGTTCTCCACTTCCATATCTTCTCCAGAGTTTCCAGGCAACTCTCTCTGGTTTATTAGTTACCTTCTCTGCAGGCTCTCATTTCATTTTTTCCCTTTATTCTATTACCTCTCATCATATGTTTAAAAACACTTGGCCTTTTGGGTCTTTCGTCACCCTATTTCCCATTCTCCATTCCTTTGGGCTTTTGTTTATCATTATTTCGCCATCACTTGAGTGAAATTTCAGAAGGGAATGAAGAGAACGCATGTACTTAGTCTCATGTTTTGTGGATTTTGGTGTTTTCAGTTTTGAACTGCACAAGACAAATGCTTCAAGTCTCCATTTGTGTTGCATTGTTTCACATTCAAGAATATTTCTTCCTGTGTGATCACATTACTGTTCCTTTTTTATTTATGATTATATAAACACTGATTACTTTTACGGAAGAAAAATTTCCCTGTTTCTATGCATATATAATTTTTTCTTCAAGGACACATAATTTTTTCCTCAAAAAAAGCCATGTTTTATTAATTAATCAGACCTATGGAAGGTTTGTTAGGTATATGGAGGGGGAACATGTATTTTCCTCCCGCCTTGGTTTACTAGAAGTTCTCTTTCTTGGAAGACAGTTAAATCCGCGCTCCCTTGCCAGAAGTAGCATCTGGGCCTTTGGCAAAGTCCTCAGGTTGTTTTGTTGACAGCTTATATGCTTATGTAGATGCTCACAATCTTTCCTTCGCTTTCTAGACCAGTCTGAAATGTTCGAATCTTTTCCTACCCAGGGTGCTGTAAAGGTCTCCTAACTGTGGATCTGGTCTTCAGGCAATTTTGGTGTTTTGTAAATCTCTCATTATCCTGCAGTACTCTGATCTGTTATTAGATACTAGAAGGGGAAGACACTCCAGATTTTTTTTTTTTTGGTTTGTTTTTAACACCGTGTTGAAGTGCGCTTAGTAGACGATGCATACTCTGTGTGCCTATAGCCGAGCCCTGAGTTCACCTGTGGCCCTACTGGACAGCTCCTGTATATTCAGACAGCTTCCCATCTCAAATGCCTCCATCTCCTTGCTTACTTTTCCAGGGAATTCTCCTGTGATACAGGAGTTTTCCTCAGTCTCCGTGAAAGGTAGCTTGGACATGATAAGAATTTAATGCCTCCAAGGTCATCCCTTAACCAGTAAGGGACAGAAATCAATGAATAAATACTCTTGCATCTCAGCCCTTCTCTTGGATGGTTCTGGGACTGTCCTGTGCACTTCCTCAGAAGGTAACCAACTGCCCACTCTGGTAACCAACTCATTGCTGCTGCTGCTGCTAAGTCGCTTCAGTCGTGTCTGACTCTGTGTGACCCCATAGACAGCAGCCCACCAGGCTCCTCTGTCCCTGGGATTCTCCAGGCAAGAGTACTGGAGTGGGCTGCCATTGCCTTCTCCCAACCAACTCATTAATACTCCTTTATACTCCTTCTCTATCTCATTTCCTTCTCTATCTCATTTCCTACTTTACTGTACTTTCTACAATCACTGCTCAAACTCATTAATACTCCTTTATACTCCTTCTCTGTCTGATTTCCTTCTCTATCTCTATTCATATCTCTAGCTCTATTCATATCTCTATCTCATTTCCTACTTTTTTGTACTTTCTACAATCATTTCTCAAATTAACTATATCCAAGTCTTTATCTCAGAGTCTGTTTTGGGGGGAACTGTTCAAAGATCCAAAAAGTTCTAAAGAATTATTATATCTTGTTGGAAATGGACTTTGCCTTGGGAAGATGTGTAAGAAATTATCCGGTTTTGATCTAACAATCAGTTCAGTTCAGTCACTCAGTTGTGTCCAACTCTCTGTGGCCCCATGGACTGCAACACGCCAGGCCTCCCTGTCCATCACCAACTCCCAGGGTTTACCCAAACTCATATCCATCGAGTCAGTGATGCCATCCAACCATCTCATCCTCTGTCACCCCCTTCTCCTCCTGCCTTCAATCTTTCCCAGAATCAAGGTCTCTTCCAGTGAGTCAGCTCTTCGCATCAGGTGGCCAAAGTATTGGAGTTTCAGCTTCAACATCAGTCCTTCCAGTGAACACTCAGGACTGATCTCCTTTAGGATGGACTGGTTGGACCTCCTTGCAGTCCAAGAGACTCCCAAGAGTCTTCTCCAACAGCACTGTTCAAAAGCATCAATTCTTTGACACTCAGCTTTCTTCATGGTCCAACTCTCACATCCATACATGACCACTGGAAAAAGCATAGCCTTGACTAGATGGACCTTTGTTGGCAAAGGAATATCTCTGCTTTTTAATATGCTATCTAGGTTGGTCATAACTTTCCTTCCAAGAGTAAGCATCTTTTTATTTCATGGCTGCAGTCACCATCTGCAGTGATTTTGGAGCCCAAGAAAATAAAGTCTGTCATTAGTTCCACTGTTTCCTCATCTATTTGCCATGAAGTGATGGGACTGGATGCCATGATCTTAATTTTCTGAATGTTGCGCTTTAAGCCAACTTTTTCACTCTCCTCTTTCATTTTCATCAAGAGGCTCTTTAGTTCTTCTTCAGTTTCTGCCATAACAATATTATGTTCTGATCTAACAATATTACCCTTCTTTTAATAAATAATTGAATTTATTGTGTAAATACAGGTTAATTTATTATTAACCCTGGAATGTCTCTGGAATGTCTGCTGTATGCCAAGCTTTCTGTTATGGGCTGAAAACACAAGAGTAAGCTAAATAAATGTAGCCTACCCTTCTCCATTATAGAGTTTAGACTCTAGTTGTAATATAGACTAATAGTCAATTACTGTGCAGGCTGGAACATACTGTGGTAGAAGTCCTGTTACTGAAGGATTGCATGGGGTCAAAAAGACTATCTTTGTTTATCCCTGTCTTTCAAACTCCAGCACAAAACCTGGAACACAATGGGTATTTCAGAAATATTTATTGAGTAAAAAGAAGTATATTCAAGAATGAGTTAGATTTAAGGAAAAGCAAAAATGATCAATGTGATGAGTAAATCAGATGAAAGAGGTGGGTAGTGACTTTGCATACTATGTCTAGGAGTGGCGAGTTTATCCCAAGTTACAGGAGACTCTACATTTTTGGCATTGGAGGGACAGAAGCAGATGAGCAGTTTCACATGCCCCTTCTGCAGGCATCACGAGGAATGAATCAGAGCCAGCAAAGCAGGGCTCAGAAAAATCAATTAGCACTGCGCTATAATCTACATGCATACTGATGGAGACCCAGATCTGCGAGAGGCGGTGGAGATGTGGCTGGGCTGGAAAGAGACTAGGAGATCAAACGGATAAATCTTGGCACTTGTTGGATATGAGCAGTGGGGAGGGGGAGACAGTGTTGATAACATGCAGGGTTCTGGCCACCACAGGCCTCTCCAAGTTGGGACCGCAGGAGGGGCAGTTAGTTTAGGGATGAAGGCAAAGAGAAAGGAATTCACTTGAGGGTGGTGCTGAAAGAAGAAAGGAATTTTCACTGAAGTTGTATGTAACAATTCCTTCTGTCCATATAGGTCTAAAAAGGACTAATTATGGAAAAGAAAAGATTCAAAATGTATCACTTAAATATAGCGAGCTCATTTATAGCCTTGCAAATATGGATATATTTCAAATAAGATGAAAATTTAGTATAATATGTTAATTTTTCTATCAGATCTTATGTTTAACGCCAGAAACTGTAAATCATGGTAGTCCCATCTGGCAAAAATAACAAACACAAAACCAAACCTATATAATAATAACTTTCTCTAACAAAACATGATTATTTAACTTGTATGCTTGGAATAGTTTTCTGCTGGAATAGTTTAATGAAATTGATTATAGCCCTTGAGATGCAGTTTATTATTTTGAAATTGCTTCTTTCGGAGATGTGAGGAAGGGTAAGAAGGTTAAATGGAGCTGAAGTAGCAAGCTTGGCCATTTAAAGAAGGCACGCATTTACATTCTGAATGCTCAATAAAAATGTCCTAAAAGACCTTTGTTTGGAAGGAAATGACTTTAGCTGTTTAGCCTTGGAGGGAATAAACAGCCACCTGAATACTAATCTCATGAACCCCATGGCCGTGCTCAGACTTCTTATCTTTTATTCATTTCAGACTATACAAATCTTCAAGAGAAATCCTCACTTCTTGTAGCATTGCCACTAAAATGCAGAAGCTGTTTGTGTGCCAATGGGATTCAAGTTATTCTTGATTTTATACGGCTGGGGTTAAGATATAGCCAATCTCTAAAGACAGGAAGCATTAAGGGCTGTGAGTGTGTGAATCAGCAGAGGAAGGAGGAAGTGTGGGGAGGGTGAGGAAAAGTGAGAGGTGGCAGAGGGTGGAAGGTCACATGCCGAGAGCCTTTTCAGTCTCCCTGTATCAGCTCTCCTGTTCTCCCACATCTTATTTCCAGACCAGAATCCTGACTAATTCTATCTACTTTTTACCCCTCTTTTGGAACAGGGAGATGGAAGAGCTTTACTGGGATTTGAAAATTGTCCTGCTTGTAGATTGCTACCTGAATAGACATTTTCATTTACCTGTCTTCCTATAACTAGTTTATGGTTTTATCAATACCATTTAATATACTTTTAAAAAGCCCTTCTTCCAGAACAATCTAGTATTTTCCAGGGGGGAAAAAATAGCACATGCTTGTAACTGTTGATCACAGGTAGTGATGAATTGGTTCTGCCCTTTGTTAGTCTGAAACAGATCACTGAAAAGTCTAAAGAAACAGGTAAGAGGTTGACAGTTGGGACAATGAATTTTCAAATTTATACTCTGAGCTTGTCCCACTTATCAAGAAAATTTGACATTAGAAATAACTGTAAATTAACTGCGATTGAATGTGTGTGACATTTATGGCTTGGCATAATCTTCCAATGAAGAACATGTTTATTTGGTTTGAAGGTAGTTTACTCAGGATTCATTGCCCTGATCTTCATCTCTCTCAGGTCATAAATGGGGCTCCCTGGAACTCATGCATTCCTGACTTATTCAAACCTGCTTCTGAACCCTGCCTGGCTCAGTGAAGCAGAGAGGCTTAGAGAAGGAAAATTAAAATGGGTCATATGCATCTGTGTCCTCTTTGAGGCATATCACAAAAACAGCCATTCTGGGAACATCGTAAACAGTTTTATCCATCTGTCTAGTTTAATCTATTTGGGGATTAAACCTTCTGGCTTCTCAGAGTGCAGGGTAGTGCTGGAGGCGCGTTCGCTTGCTCGCTCACGGAATGTGTTTCCGGAATGCTGGTTACTCCAATATAAATGATGGATTTGGGGCACTGCGGTTTACTTAAAGAATCAAGGATCTCTTGATTTATATGAGGACATCTGGCTTATTTTTTTTTTTAACCCCTGAAACCTTTGCTTAAACTGCAGCTGTTTACTCAGAGATAAAATAACCTCTGGGCATTACTGGTGCCCGGTCACTTCTAACCAGTGATCTACCACATACTCTAAAACATTTTTGGTTAGATGGCATGCATTCTTTATAGGAAAGGGGGTCGTCTTCAAAGACAACACCGTTGGAAGAGACCTACTTGAACTGTAGTTCATGTATACCGCAGTGCAGTTCACATGGCTGACTATGCTAACTATTCATCTTTCAAAACCCAAGAAACACATTTGGGAGGTATTACCAAACAGAATCACTGTCCCTGTTTCTGTGCTTCACGTGATTACAGTTGCATTATTGAGAACAAATGTTATAAACTGAGTACACTGTGGAGTTTATTTCTGGTCCATGGCCCCTCAGTCTGTTCTGACTTCTTCCTCTTGATTGGCAGTGATTGGCTTCAGCTGGGGAACTTGAATCCCGACCACACGGGGAGTTTGCTTGAAGAGAGAATGGCTAGGGCTCTTCCCCTTAGAGTGTCCAACTTTATTTATTGTTTGGGATTTTTTTTTTTCCATGAATTTCAATTTCTCCTATCAGAGGCCCTTGGACTGCAAGGAGATCCAACTAGTCCATTCTAAAGGAGATCAGTCCTGGGATTTCTTTGGAAGGAATGATGCTAAAGCTGAAGCTCCAGTACTTTGGCCACCTCATGCGAAGAGTTGACTCATTGGAAAAGACTCTGATGCTGGGAGGGATTGGGGGCAGGAGGAGAAGGGGACGACAGAGGATGAGATGGCTGGATGGCATCACGGACTCAATGGACGTGAGTCTGAGTGAACTCCAGGAGTTGGTGATGGGTGGGGAGGCCTGGCGTGCTGCAATTCATAGGGTCGCAAAGAGTTGGCCATGACTGAGCGGCTGAACTAAACTGAACTGAAGGCTCATATCATCTTGGCATTCAAGTTTGACCATTGCAAGTAAGGCAAACTCTGATCAATCATCCAGGCATGAATGTATGTTAGACAATCCTGAGTAACAACAAAATTCACATGCAAATAATAGGGGCTAATTCATTTAGTGTAATTTCACTTTAAGAGAAAAAGCTTGCAGCCGTTTTCTTCATTGCATTTCTTCATTCAAAAACCACATTCAGCAGGGCGCTCTATTTTAAGGAGGCAAGTTTTGAAACTCTTTAAAACAATTCTGTTTTCCTTAGGTACAACTCTGCTTAGTAAAATTCAGCTTGGTGCTCCAAAATGCAGGTTAAAACAAGAAGATTCAATTTAGGACCCTCACTTTGATTCTGTTAGTGAGCTATTGCATAGAGGGAAAAAAAGCTATGCCTCAGGTTACAGAGAGAAGGGGGAAAAACTAGAGCATTCCATTTGGTTTTAGAAACAAAAGACACAACAAACAGAAAAACCTGAAGCACAGGCAGCATGCTCTAAGATTGATCTTTGGGTTTTCCCTGCCTCATGACTTAGGAACCTTGTCACTGGCCTTTGGCTCATCTTCCAACTACAGCTTTAAAAATCTCTGGTTGCCTGAAACCCTAGCAGCCAAGTCAAACAACCTAAGCCTAAGGGCTATGAGGAAACCTTGTCCTGGTTGTGGTCAAATGTGTTTACTACAGAGAGCATTCTGAAGTAGTCTCAGATTTTATCTTTCCGAGCTCATGCTGGAACACAGCGTGGAAGCGGGGGGTCGGGCTTAATTTGACACAGCTGTTTTGAGTGCATCCTCTGGTTGCTGAGCCATTTGTTTGGATTTTGTCTTACTGAGCTCCAGCAGATGACTGTTGTTGGACAGCCATTGTGCTCTGTATTCATCCCCAGCCATGCCAAGTAGGAGCCATCATCTCCTCCCTCACAAAGTAACCATTCAGAAGACACTTCAAATGGGATGGGCTCCTACAGTCATCATTCTGTGTGTGCTGGGCACTTTGCTGAGTTCCGTTCAAATGTCGGCATGCAGTCTGTTCCCAAGTCTCTGTGTTGAGCATCATTAAGACACAAAAATGATGGGAAGAATCACAGGTCAAGTAAGATGCTCAAGGCTAGTCTTCTGCTGTTCTCAGCTGAAATTCTTTAGCTCCTGACACAAAGTCAGCAAGACTGTCATAGACGTCCTGTGCATTTTGTCTCCGCGGAACTAATGATCAGTGCATCCCCACCAAAGATGCCAGTGGGTGATCTCACTGTTTACCCTGCTAACCTCTTGCCAACTATGTGCCCCATGCCACTGCCTCAACCACCTCCCTGCGGCTATGGGCGCTCTACCACCCCAGCTCCCACCCTTCTGCCCTTAAATTGGGAGAGATTTCTTCTACATTCCACTGTGGCTGACCAAAAACAGTCACTAAAACACCTTCCAAAGATGCCACTTCTTGGTAAAGAAAGTTCTCTTGGCATCATTTGCAACATGTAATTTCACTCCATTGTGCTATTTTTTGTTTTGTTTTCCCTCATCTTCTGAGCTCTTCCTTGAATCTGAAAGAGGATAAGAAATATGCTTCTTTGGCAGCATGTGTCTTTTTCCTATTGGCTGATCTCCAGAAGTTTTGGTTAGGGAAACAAACCACTAACCGATCCAATGTATTTTAACTCTGAGCCTGAAAAAAATATCCCACACAACTAATGTTACTGAACAGCCTATAGCATTATTTTTATTTTTCTTATGAAGTAAAGGCTTGTTCAAGTGACTATCAAAAATCAAGATTTTGTTGAATTTTTGCAAATGGTGCAATAATTCCAGATGCTTTAGCTAAACCATTCAGTATTTTATGATACAAAGAACACATTTTTACTTTGCAGTTCAGTTCAGTCAGTCCATTCAGTCTTTGTGACTCCATGAATTGCAGCACTCCAGGCCTCCCTGTCCATTACTAACTCCCAGAGATCACTCAAACTCATGTCCATCGAGTTGGTGATGCCATCCAGCCATCTCATCCTCTGTCGTCCCCTTCTCCTCCTGCCCCCAACCCCTCCCAGCATCAGAGTCTTTTCCAATGCGTCAACTCTTCGCATGAGGTGGCTAAAGTATTGGAGTTTCAGCTTTAGCATCAATCCTTCCAAAGAACACCCAGGGCTGATCTCCTTTAGGATGGACAGGTTGGATTTCCTTGCAGTATTATACAAAAAAAAAAAAAAAATCTCAAACTGACTATCACATGTGGATAGGTAAGGGTAAGAGCTTAAATCTATTTGGTATCAGTAGTGAATAAAAACTATTAAATAATAGTCCCAGTTAAATCTATCTCTGGGATAAGATCACTAAATACATCAAACAAATGTTAATTGAATAAAATAGATCTGATGTTACTTTTTAGTTAAAATGTTGAACACCATAGTCTCATATAAGATAAAAGTAGATTTTTATCTGCAGAGAAACCATTCACTCCGTCTCCTCATCCATTGCTCACATTCCTGCCACCCCATAAAATGAGAACTTCTACCAGCTCTTGGAAGAATTAGGACAAGAGCTGAATGCATTCTCTGTCATCCTCTGGCTTCTTTCCCTAGAGGAGAAGTGATTAGTTTAACAGCAAGAGTCTAACATCTATGAGTCCACATTGCTTTGTTGAGTGAAATGAATGGGAGAAGATTGATTTATGATCATTCCTCTTCTACTCAGAGTGCTTGGTAAGGGATGCTGCTGCTGCTGAGTCACTTCAGTCGTGTCCGACCCTGTGCGACCCCATAGACGGCAGCCCACCTG
The DNA here is from genome assembly GCF_016772045.2 of Ovis aries. Lineage (NCBI taxonomy): Eukaryota > Metazoa > Chordata > Mammalia > Artiodactyla > Bovidae > Ovis > Ovis aries. The sequence continues at coordinate 9,138,155 of NC_056066.1, forward strand.
GCTCCGCCGTCCCTGGGATTCTCCAGGCAAGAACACTGGAGTGGGTTGCCATTTCCTTCTCCAATGCAGGAAAGTGAAATGTGAAAATCAAGTTGCTCAGCTGTGTCTGACTCTTAGCGACCCCATGGACTGCAGCCTACCAGACTCTTCCGTCCATGGGATTTTCCAGGCAAGAGTACTGGAGTGGGGTGCCATTACCTTCTCCATGATAAGGGATGAGGCATATCCAATTGTCGATGAAGTTCTCTGCTTGAGTGTCTATCCTGAAAACCCAGTTCTAAGTATCTGTGGATCCCAAGGTATAAACATGGCATCCATAGGGAGGCAGAGTATTGGCCTTACCTCTAAGCTGCCTTTTCCAGTTCAGTCTTCCCACTAAGAAAGCTAATGTTCTAATCCCTATTTGATCTTGCATATATTTTTCAAATGATTCATGGCTTGGAAGTTACATGGATGTAATATGTCATCGTACTCAACCTACAATAGCTTTAACTTAGTTTATCAAAACTGAGGACATCACAGGCATAATGCAAATCACTTTCTGAGTCAAATTCCAAGGCTTTTTACCGAAGAAATGATAGTCCATGGAAGTCTCCTCCAGTGTAAAAAGACAGCCAGGTTGCCTTACTATTAATGCCTGTTTCCCAAATTAGTGGCTGGCTAAATAACAGTGGAAGGGAAGAGGTTGCGTGTGGGATTAAAACAAAGAGATCTGGGACTTTCTGGTTGTCCAGTAATTAAAACTCCATGCTTCCAATATGCAGCACATGGGTTCAATTCCTGTTCATGAAACTAAGATCCCACATGCCATGAGATACAGCCAGATTTAAAAAAAGAAAAAAAAAATCTAAGTTTGCCCCTAGCTCTACTGAGAAACTTCCTGAAGACACTTCAGTGAACTCCTTAATATCTCTGATTCTTAGGCCCTTCCTCTTAGGTAACATAAGGAAAATAAGAATTATTTTATAAGATTCTAGTACTTTAAATAAGATTGAATTAAATGCATTCATTTTCAGATAGCAGTATTTGATAGCTCAGTTGGTAAAGAATCCACCTGTAATGCAGGAGACCCTGGTTCAATTCCTGGGTTGGGAAGATCCCCTGGAGAAGGGAAAGGCTGCTGACTCCAGTGTTCTGGCCTAGAGAACTCCAGGACTATATAGACCATGGGGTCACAAAGAGTTGTACACAACTGTGTGACTTTCACTTTCCGATATCATATATTCATAATTATTCAAAAGAGGAAATATAATACTAGTGATCAATGTTGTTCTTATCGAATAAATGACCTGATCAGTCAAGACTGACCATGATCTTTCTGAACATGTCAATAGTTTCCTTGTCTTTGGTTTTTCACTCTTAGACAAGTAATTTTACTTTAAATGAGCCTGCTTTATGTTTAAAACAAAAGGAGAACATGTTGAACAGAGGGCAAGGAATAAACTAGATGATTAATGTCAACAATTTTCCAAGATGGCTCGATCTAAAATGTCACAGATTAGCTCTTACTTATATTATTTGCCAGAAAAAGAAAATGGGAGGCTCCTAAGAGGTTGTGTCCCAGTAAATGCTGTGTTCATTTCAGTGTAGTCAGAGGACACGGGGGTCTATGCTTCTGACATGGAGGCAGGGACTGTCCTGAGGGAAGGCCATGGCAGTGACTTCCTTCAGAATCATCCGTTTCCAGCATTTTCACCTCCTTTGTCCAAATATCCTATTCTTCAAAATGTTAGTAGACTGCCTGTCGCTTGAATTTGACTGTAATAAGCATGAGTTAAGCAATTAGACTTGCCACTTTCCAACAGCATGTGAAAATGAACCAGAAAGAAGTCAGAAAGCCTTTTCCCCAAGATTGGTAGATTTTTTCAACTTTTGGAATTTTGCTAGCAAACTGTCGTGAGGTTGTCATTGCACCAGTTTAATAGCTGAGTTTCCCACTGTGGCCAGAGTCTGGCCAGATGGAGTGATTTCCTGCTTCGACTTCATGCTCCTTTATGTTGCTCGGCAACACTGGGTTAAATTAAATAATAGGTTAAATCTTGTCCATGCTACCTGACCTTGATACCTTTTGGATCTCATCTGCCGCCCAGAAGATACTGCCGCTTATCTGTTGTGAAAATCACGCACGTTTTTAAAATGAATGAATGAGTCAATGAAGAAATGTGAAAGCAAAAATGTTTGTGTAGAATTTCAGATAGTGCCTTTGGCTTTTATTTTATGCTACGTCATTTATTAGGAGGTATCATTAGAAAGCTGCACTGTGGTGAAAATAGTCTTCTTTTTCTTCTGTAGCTGTGTGAACTCTGGGGGATGCTGAGGGAATTAAAGTAAGAACAGAGAACACTGTGTTATCTGAGCTGTGAGCTAAGGCGACATCTCTGCTGGACACCCCATGCTGAACAAGAGACTATTTAGTAGCTTCCAGCAATGACACATGTACTTTTCCTGACAGCAAAGTCTTGGCTGCTTTGTGTGCCAAGGTTATGCTGAGTCAGCATATAATCAGGCCTGACTTATTCCTGGAAGGGACCGACCCCTCTCTTACCACTGGGGAAGAGATGATCTTAATGAAGCTTTGAATATAGAATATTTCTGTTTAGTATGGATGGACAACTTATTCTTATAAAGAATTTAAAAATTAATGTTCATCTTTGCATAATTATGTCCACTGGTACTATCTACTGTAAACAAGGAGGCTTCCCAGGTAGCTCAGTGGTAAAGAATCTGCCTGCCAATGTAAGGGACGCAGGAGACAAAGGAGACGTGAGTTTGATCCCTGAGTTAAGAAGATCCCCTGGAGGAGGAAATGGCAACCCACTCCAGTATTCTTGCCTGGAAAATCCCATGGACAGAGGAGCCTGTGGGCTACAAGTCCGTGGGGTCACAAAGAATCACGAATGACTTAGCAACTGAGCATGTGCCCTTGTGACAATGCCCCACCTCCCCCATCGTCCCCAGTGTGGAGTGTCTTTCTAGCTATCTCCATATTGCAGCAACTGCATACAGCTTCGACAGCTGCTTTTGTCTCTGGGATTTCAGACCCCTTTATGATACAGGGCCTTCCTCTAGTATGCGATGTGGAAAATGAAACCCATGTGTGAACACACAGTTAATTAGTATGAAAAGTTCCATTTTCCACCACATATCTTGCCAGCAGCTATGATTATGAGCACTTAAACTTTCCAGGTTTCCTAATATTTTCTTTACTAGATCTAAGCTTAGAGATTCCAAAATACCCTTTTCTGTGATATTATATATGCATGACAAAAACGGAATTAGTATTGGAAGGTATTTGTGTGTGTGTGTGTGTGTGTGCGTGCATGCTTTTGTGTGTAGACTTATTATTAGAGCTCATCACCATATGTTCTGGATTTAAAGGTGATTTCTTTCTTTTTATAGGTTTGAAGCAGTAGCAACTTTTCTGAAATCTTTAATCATTAAGATGTTATATAGGGTAGGCCCTAATGAAGCACTGCTTAAAAAAATATCCCCAGAGGAAGGCTGATGTGCAATCGGTATCTTACCCGTATGTTCTCTGATGGAAATTTATCTTCATGGAAGAAGTTAAAGCAAGACTTTGGAATTGTGTTGACTAAGATAAAATGAGTAAGCCACAGTTGGTGAAAGGGTCTAAAAGAGGAAGCTGGTACTTTAAGATGAAGCTACGGAGAGCCAGTGACAGAGAATTGCAGATACTAATAACATACCACAGGGCACGTCACACTTGCTCTGAAGCATGCATAGCTTGATCAGAGTATGTAGACATGGTGGGTGTAGGAAATCAGAAGAAAACTGGCAGCATCCCTTTCCTGCTATGACTGGCTGGTGAGCAGACTCTGAAAGTAATGTCTGAGTGCGTGACTGTGCACAAATGCAGATTCCTAGGTGAGGGTGGAGGCTTGACGCCCCTAAACACAGTATCATTTGTGGACTGTGTGGTTGCAATGAGAATTAGAAAGAGGCACCTTATATTAACATGTCTTGTTATCATGTCAATCAGAGAGATGGAGAAGCCTGAGAGGTACTGGGCTGGCTAACCATGCAAACCTCCCCCTGCTCCTTCTCAAAGTCTCCCCACCCTCAGAAGCTAAAAAACGCTTTTTCCTCTGTCTCTGACTTACACCTTGTCCAAGGTGTTAATATCTGGTCCCATCGGGTCATGCTCCGTAGGTACTTTGCTCCATCATGGGCTAGGAAAGCCTCTAAGTCTATCTACTTTCCATGCTTCATTCAGATTTCATATGCACTTTGTAAGCGTTAGACATAAGAAGAATTTGTAGTGCTATCTTAAAAGGAAGACTATAACTTATCTTTGCATTAAAACTATTAAAGAGTATATTTCACTTAAGTAGACAGCTATGAAAATCTCTTTTTTTCAGGTTTAAAGGAAAAACGTATATTCTTAGCAGGATAAACGGGTGAGCAGAGCATGGTAGAAACTGATCAAAGGAATAAAATAATATGTTTTATTGCACACTTGTGCTAGTGCTTTGCAGGAAATACACACCTATAAAAACCTCTTAAAGACATGGTTTGAAACACAGGGATAGAGCACATTGTTTGTCTTACTAGCAGGGAGAATGAAATGATCAATGAAAGCAGAGCCTTGGATGAGGGGATCCTTAAACTGTTTTCCTTGCATATGATTCCATTTAATCAAGCCTGGAACAAAGGATGGCATTTTTCTTTCTTTTTTCCGTATGTGTTATTTCGTGTTATTAAAAAAGATTTGAGCGAACTGAAGTAAATCAGCCAAAACCTAGCTTGGATTAGATCCCCTAAACTTCCTTATGCCCAGATTTTTTCCAGATGGTTTCTCATGTCGCCAGTTTAATATCAACAGTGTGTGACACGCTAGAAGAATATTTCTTAGACCAGTCAGTCCTTGAAAGATAATTACACTGTCAGTTGCCATCACTGTTACTGTGAAAGTGAAGATAACTGGGCTAAGTATATTAAAATCCAGCCCGAGACCAGCCTCACTTTCAGATAGTGCATTTAAGAACCTTCACACATTTTTGTTGCTATCTGTCTATGTAGCTACACGCAGTGTAACACTGATATCTTTTTGACAGCTAATGCCTGCAGGTCACTTTTTGGTTAGGTGTTAGGAAAAATAGAATTTTTACATGATGAAAAAGATTGTACACTCATGTCTGCTTAAAAAGTCTGCATTCTATGCCTTCCCACTGTCATTTGCCAGTTGAAAAATATATTTCTATCCAACTTCCCACTTTCGATCTTTTTTATTGTACCACTGTTACTTGCAGTAAGTACATTTTGTAGCTAGGTTTACAAAGCACTGTTGTTGTTCAGCCTTTTTTTTTTTTTTTTTTTTAAAGCATAAAGCATGTTAGGGGGCAATTCTTCTTAGGTACGATGTCAGAAAATGTGGAAAAAAGAACAGGACTAACAATAAGGAATGCTTGCAAAATTATTATTTGAGGTGAGGATAAAGTTTCATGAGGCTGCTTCCCCCCTAACTTTGTATCTTAATATACTTAGACCCTCTTTCAGAAAAGTCACAGGAATAGTGGTGAGAACTCCAGTAGACTTTCACCAGGATATAGAGATGGAGCTATACATATACACGCATGCACGCACCTGTGTGCGCCTATGTATGTGGATATACAATACAGATATGTACAATATAGATGTATACTATGTATGTGTATAATATATATTTTAATAGATAAAATATATAGCATATGCATTTGCTTATATTTTCGTCTGAACAAGTTCACAGTAAGTTGTACACATCATGCCCCTTAACCTTTAAATATTAAATATCCCTTACTATTTTCACAGTATTATAAGAGTATTTTCTTACAGAACTCTAAATAAACTATCAGGAAGGTAAAATTGATACAAGACTGTTGTCTAATCCACAATTCATCTTCAAATCTCTCTGAGTTTTTCCACCAGTGTACAGGATTCATTGCCTTTAATTGCCATGTCCAGTTAGCCTTTAATCTGGAATATCACACAGCTGCTTTTAACATGTGTACACCCGTGGTGGATTCATGTTGATGAATGGCAAAACCAATACAATATTGTAAAGTAATTAGCCTCCAATTAAAATAAATAAATTTATATCAAAAAATAAAAAGACTAAAAAATAAAATAAAATTGAAATGCAATATATTAAAGATAGTATGGAACAACCTTCCACCAGGAGCTGTGCCAGGGCCCCCACATCACTGCTTGCCAGGTTCTGCTGTAAACCCTTTTGGTTTTCTAGTAACTAAGATGAATCTGACAATCTTCATCAGAAAGCATTTCAAATGCAAATATTCATCTGAAAATAAATTCCTTAAGATCTCTGAGGGTCTAAAGAGGTAAACAGGGGAGCAATCTAAAGTTACTTTTAGATCAAATACACAGATTTAATTATAAAGATGGTTATAACTGTGAATGAAGCACCACAAACTTCATGGATGTGCACTGATTACTTCCTAGAATGTTCTTATGTGGATAATAGTTTGGAATGTCTGAAGGGATAAGTGTGTGCATTCACCTGAGTTAATTATTGTAGCAATAAAATAAAATACCAAACAGAGTGAGACACTTTCAAACTCTGAGATACTGTTGTATCTAGTTTCTTGAGATAGAGAAAGTAGAATTGTCAGCTGAGCAGAAAGTCAGTTGTGGTATGACTTGTTTTCAATAGTGTCTGAAGACAAAAAGCTGGTGGTCTACTATAATACAAGTCACACTATGTTTGGAGTTACGAATCCAAATAATAATCTTTTTCTTGCTATTGATTAGCCCTGAAGCCTCATCTGTCTCCTCTGTAAAATAAAGCAACTCAGCACTAAAGGACTATGGAAAAATAGTGTGTTTTAAGGCTATTAAAACAGACATCTGTTTAAAGGCAGGGTGGAGACAGGAAAACAAAGAGTATTAGTTTAATAGGTTATTACATCACCCCAGTTGGTTCTTTAAAATAATAATAATCAATGGGTATCCATTTACTCATTCATGAAAAGAAGTATAGTCCCAGTTTGGAAATGATTTCACTCATGGTGACTGGGACATCCATGCTTGGGAGGGGGTACTTTTTCCAGTCTTACACCTCTATGTAACTCTGCTACACCATCTCATTTCCTGTCACTCGAAAGAAAGAGCACCTCTTGATGTTCCCCTAGTTTACCCTGTTATCATATCGGCTTGTTTTACCCAATGAAATACTCTTCAGTTAATCATTTATATGAATAAGCATCACTCTCCAGCTTATCTCAAAACCCCCAGCTAGTTACCTGTGTGTCTCTAACACTCAAAGCAGTGTTATTGCAATTGTCAAGTAATTTACCACTGTTATACTGCTGCTTTTCGGTTATCCAAATATCACTATTAGATTAAAATACTGTCACTTATCTGTTCAACAAACAGAATTGTGCCCTCTATCTCAAATTACTCTCATCATGGAAAAAGATAAATACAAACTCTGAAGCCAGCTAGGTGTTTTTTTTTTTTTTTAAGTTCTTTTGTTACTTTACTGAGCAGATTAATGACTGAAAGAAATACATGTACAGCATTTTATCCTCTTCTTTAAATAACTGGTGTGTTTTTCTTCAAAAATTATTTAAATATACTGGACCTAGTTAAAAAAAAAACTTCATTTCAATTCGTAGTTAAGGTGAATTTTTGGATTTTTTTTCATAAGTGAATGGCAATTGAATGGTATTTAAGGTTTTATTATCATTTTATGAATTATATGAAAATAGTTTTCTTTCTCATTTATCAAGAGGAGGAGAGTTAGGTCATGTAGTTGAAAAGTCAGAATAATCCACTCTGCTGGTGCGGGTGTGTAAGTATTCACCTGGGGTGTGTTTACTTGAAGAGGCCGGACTAACGCCTCAGGTATGGCCTCCCTGGTGCCCAGCATACGGCACGTAGAACGTGTGGCTTCCCTGGCGGCTCAGCAGTAAAGGATCCTCCTGTAATACAGGGGATGTGGGTTCGATCCCTGGGTCAGGAAGATCCCCTAGAGGAGGGCATGGCAACCCACTGTTGGCCATGGGCAATCTCATGGACAGAGGAACCTGGTGGGCTAGAGTCCATGAGATTACAAAGAGTCAGACATGACTGAGTGACTAAGCACATATCCACGGTATATAAACCATTCTCTGGGATTAAATCAGGAACATTGCCCACAAGCCTTAACTTTTTCCTGGATTCCTCTGAGTGATTGACATCTGTGATCCCTTAAGGGGTGCTTCTTCTTGCTGTTCAGTCGCCAGGTCCGACTCTTCATGACTCCATGGACTGCAGCGTGCCAGGCTCCTTCGTCCTCCACTAAATCCTGGAATTTGCTCAAATGCGTGTCCGTTGAGTCAGTGGTGCTATCTAAGCATTTCATCCTCTGCCACCTCCTTCTCCTTTTGCCTTCAATCTTTCCCAGCATTAGGATCTTTTCTTTCTGTCAGGTGGCCAAAATGTTGGCGCTTCAGCATCAGTCCTTCCAATGAATATTCAGGATTGACTTCCTTTAGGATGGACTGGTTTGATCTCCTTGCTTCGAAGAGACTCTCAAGAGTCTTCTCCAGCAGCACAATTCAAAAGCATCAGTTCTTTGGTGCTCAGCCTTCTTTATGGTCCAACTCTCACATCCATACATGACTACTGGAAAAGCCGTAGCTTTGACTAGACACACATTTCTCAGCAAAGTGATGTCTTTGCTTTTTAACATGCTGTCTAGATTTCTCATAGCTTTCCTCCTAAGGAGCAAACATCTTTTAATTTCATGACTGCAGTCACTGTCCTCAGTAATTTTGAAGCCCAATAAAATCTTTTTCTGCTTCCACTTTTTCCCCTTCTATTTGCCATGAAGTGGTGAACTGTCAAAATTACTTGGTAATTTTTAAGTAGTGGAGAGTTCTGTCCCGAAGAGTCTGCTTAAAAGCATGAACTCAAATACCTATAAGAGCCAGGTGGTATCAAGTGCAAGAGGCTCACAGTAGGGACCAGAGGTAAAAGAAAGCCCATTGCCCCTTTAAAGAAGCAGCCTGCTTTTCTGCTCCAGACAATGATGTCCTGGTCATGATGTGGTCTCAGAGTTATCACCTCTCCTCATCCTCCAGGAAAAGTTGAAAATTCAGATTTTTTTGTGTGTGAAATCTCCTGAATCTTAAATAGGTAACTCAATTTAAAAAACTGTACTAGCTAAGCTAGATGTAACATTAATGTGCTTGGGCAGGCAAATTTCTTTTTGACTGTAGTTGGACGTAGGGACTTCCCAGGTGGCACGGTGGTAGAGAATCTGCCTGCCAATGCAGGAGACACAAGAGATGTGAGTTCAATCCCTGGGTGAGGAAGATCCCCTGGAGTAGGAAATGGCAACCTACTCAAGTATTCTTGCTTGAAAAATCAAATGGACAGAGAAGCCTGGGGGGCTACAATCCATGGGGTCACGAAGAGTTGGCATGACTGAGCACAGACATGGGTCCCTAGGGCCTGGGCCTCTGGCTCTAAACTGCTGCTAGAAAGGAAAAGCCCTGCATTTCCTGTGGATGCGTCTTCCCCTTCTTCCCTATCACGTCCCCACCAGGTCAAGGGTTGGCCAGTATCATATTTTAAAAGTCTCATTTAGGTTTTCAAGAAAGTCTCATGACTTTCATCCTTTGTATATCTTCACCAGTAAAATGGAGACTTTTAGGGTTTGAGCTTTGGGAATGGACGACACGCCTTTAAGCAGTCAGCCCCCTACAAATACAAACCTTCAAGTTGTGAACTTTCAAAAGTGGAAATGTGTGTGTCCAGTCACACAAGTTTATGTATCTGGCGTACACTGTGGCCCGTGTGCATCCGCTGTAAGAGGCTCTGCTTTTGTGTGCTTTGCTGTGCATTACTATATAGAGCATGTAGAGCGCTGTGGTAGTGTATCTTTATTTCACGCCCAGGATGTAAGTGTAAAAGCAGCTGTGGTGTAGTTGGTACTACTGTACTTTTCAAGGTACTGAACTACAAGATTGGGCTTCCTGGGTGGTGCAGTGGTAAAGAATCCACCTGCCAGTGCAGGAGACGCAAGAGATGCAGGTTCGATCCCTGGGTGGGAAAGAGCCCCCGGAGTAGGAAATGGCAACCTGCTCTAGTATTCTTACCTGGAAAATTCCACAGGCAGAGGAGTCCATGGGGTTGCAAAGAGTTGGACAGAGCTGAGCACACAGGCACGCTATAAAAAGATTAAAAATGTTTTCTTTATTTTTGTTTATGTTTTATGTACTATTTGTGTGGAAAGCACTATAAACCTATGACAGTATAGCACTGTATAGCTGACTGTGTTAGTTGGGTACCTAGGCTGACTGTGTTGGACCTCACAAACCAGGGTTACAAATATGCTCTCAGAACGGACCTCGTTCATATGTAGGGGACTCAATGCACACCACAATTGTTTCCCATTCTGTGCTAGATTATGCCGCATGGCAAACTAGCCCTCACTGTTCAGTGGCTCCACACAAGGAAGTGTTCTCTGTTGCACTCACTGTGTGGTGAACAAGTGGGTACCTTCAACACAGTTACTCAGGGACCAGGACTGAAAATGGTCTACTTCTTTGGGATGCTTTTCATCTCAAAATACAGCTTCCAGGGGCTCCATAGCAGAGTCCAATGGCTGGACACCCTTGAGTTTCGTCTGGAAATGATTCATAGTACTTCTGATCATGGCCAGAGCCAGTTATGTGGTTCCCACTGAACGTCAAGGGAGGCTGGGGAACGTGAGGTAGCACATGAGGTCTTGGCTGACCAGTACTGTTTCTCCCAGAATGTAAGCAACTTCAGGTGGCTTCACCCTGAACACTTCATAGACGCCCTGGTCGTTCTCTGCAGGCATGACACAAAAGTTATCAGAACAGTCTAGCTGAAGTCTCATGAATAGAAAGTTGGAGCTTAAGGACACTAGCTTTTTAGAATCCAAAAATGCAAAGCCCCCCACCTCCCAGTCCAGGGCCACTGTTCTTCTGTCACTGTGGCATGATCACAGCATGGGAGCAAAGAGAAAAATGCCTTAACGAAGCCTTGACATGTCTTCTCCCAGGAATCCTCAAACACAGAGCTCGGCGCCCCCCCCCCCTCAAAAAAAATTAGTAGGGAAGGATGGCTAGTACCTTCTGATTAACTCCTCCCCTGAATGGTTCCACATTGGCCAATCGGAAGTATGTGTCCTCTCAATGCTACCGAAGTCTGCACTTTGAAACAGTTTTGCACTAATCTGAGCAAAAAGTTCTCAACATGCATGTGTGGGAATCAATCTTGCTGGAGAAATGAACAAAATGACTTCAAATCTCATGTATCTTCTAGTTATAAACAACTGATGAAAATCCAACTCGAACGAGCTCAGGCAAGAATAGGAATTGATTTTCTCGAGTAGTTGGTTAAGCCCAGCAGAAGGACTGGCTCCGTTTATAGCTGGATTCAAAACTCACACTGTGCAGTCGGCACCCACAGTTTCACTATTGTGTTATTACCCACGCTGACTTTATTTTGAGCCAGTACACACTGACTCTTAGCATTTCAGCTTGTTCAAGATGGCAGCTCCAGGTTCAAAACCTCTCAGGTTCAAAGTTAGAGAAAAAAATGAGAATCCTTTGGAGTGTTCTTAAAAAGCCTTAAGATTTACTTGAATTGAATTACTTAAGTTATATGCCCTACTCTGAGCCTACCAGTATGACTTGAGATGTGGTGATTGGTTTGTATCAAATCAAAAAGTAATGGCTATTACCAGAACAACAACAAAAGGGTAATAGGAAGACTTTCCTGGTGGTCTAGTGGTTAAGACTCCACGCTTCTAATGCACTGGGTATGAGTTCAATCCCTGGTCTTAGGTTCCTGGGGAACTAAGATTCCACCTGCCTGGCTTGCAGTGTGGCAAAAAAAAAAAAAAAAAGATACAGGGAGCCAATAAACACCCATATATACTACTCAGTATAAAGAAGAGAATAAAGTTACTTACCTAGATATTTTCATCATGTAACCCTTTTATATGGATGGGATTCTCCATGGGATTCTCCAGGCAAGAATACTGAAGTGGGTTGCCAATTCCTTCTCCAGGGGATCTTCCCAACCCAGGGATTGAATCTGGGTCTCCCCCATTGCAGGCAGATTCTTTACCATCTGAGCCACCAGAGAAGTCCATTATAACTGTAAATGTTGTTTATTTATTTTAATAGGCTTCATTATTTAGAGCAGATTTTTAGGCTCACAGCAAAAGTGAGTGGGAGATAGGGATTTCCCTCTTCCTCCATTCATGCATAATTAGCAACACCATCCTCAGCAACAGTGTTCCGTTTGTAACAACTGATGAATCTACAGCGGTGCTTTGTTATCAAAGTCCACAATTTACATTTAGGTTTCACTCTTGATGTTTTACCTATATGGGTCTGGATTGATGTATAATAGGTATCCACCTTTATAATATTACACAGAGTATTTTCATGGCCTGAAAGTCCTCTGTGCTCTGCCTATCCTTCCCCGCTAGGCAACCACTGATTTTTCATTGCTTCTATAATTTTGCCTTTTCCAATTGTCATATGGGTGGAATCAAACAGTAAATAACCTTTTTAGATTGGTTTTGTTTCTTAAAAATATGCATTTAGGTTTCCTGTAGCTCTTTTCATGGCTTCTTTTCAAGAAGATAATTAGTTGACAGTATTGTAATGATTTTTGTCATACATCAAGAGGAATCAGCATTAGGTGTACATGCGTCTCCTCTGTCTTGAACCCCCTCCTACCTCCTTCCCCATCCCATCTCTCTAGGTTGTCAGAGTACAGCTTTGGGTTCCCTGCATTGTACATCATGGTACATATACACAATGGAATATTACTCAACTATGGAAAGGAATGCATTTGAGTTCTAATGAGGTGGATAAGACTGGAGCCTATTATGCAGAGTGAAATGAGTCAGAAAGAGGACAAATATTGCATATTAATGCATATATATGGAATCTAGGAAAATAGTACTGATGATCCTACCTGCAGGGCAGCAATGGAGCTCATTTCTCTTTAGTGCTGAATAGTAGCCCATCATTTTGATGTATCACAAAATCCATTCATCTACTGAAGGACCTCTTAGTTGTTTCTAATTTTTGGCAGTCATGCAGAGTGTTTTTATACACACACATACACACACATACATATATATCTACATCTATATATATACATATATATATACACATATATATATATACACACATATATATATATATATATATGGCCTTTGTGAGGACATAAGTTTTCAGTTCCTCTGAATAAATACCAAAAAGCATAATTGCTTTCTTGTATGGTAAATGTATGTTTAAAAGAAAAGAAAGTGAAGTCGCTCAGTTGTGTCTGACTCTTTGCCACCCCATGGGCTGTAGCCTACAGGCTCTGCTGTCCATGGATTTTCCAGGCAAGAATGCTGCAGTGGGTTGCCAAAGTATATGTTTAGTTTTGCCAAAAAAAAAAGAAAAGAAAAGAAAAAAAAAAAAACAGAAAACACCTGTCTTTTGGAGTGACTGTCCCATTGTGAATTCCCACCAGCAATGAATGGAGATTCTTTTTATCCCATATCCTCACCAACATTTGGTGTTGTCAGAGTTCTGAATCTTAGGCTTTCTAATAGGTGTGTGCTGGGATCCTATTGTTTAAATTTGTGGTTTTCTATTACATATGATGTGAAGCATCTCTCATATGCTTATTTTCCACCTGTGTATCTTCTTTGATGAGATATCTGTTAAGGTCTTTGACCTTTTTTTAAGAAAAGAAATTGTGTTTTCTTATTGTCGAGTTTTATGTTCTTTGTGTATTTTGGCTAACAGTTCTTTATCAGATATGTATTTTGCAAATCTATCCTCCCAGACTGTGACTTATCATTCTTTTGATAGTGTCTTTGCAGTGCAGAGCTTTTAATTTTAATGAAGCCCAGTTTACCAATGCTTTCTTCCATGGATCATACCAGGGGTCTTGTATTCTAAAAAAGTAATCTTCAAACCCGAGGTTATCTAGCTAGTTTCCTATGTTTTCCAGGAGTTTCACAGTTGTGCATTTTGCATGGAGATCTGTGGTCCATTCTGAGATCATTTTTGTGAAGGGTTTAAAGTCTGTGTCTAGATTCTTTTTTTGCCTATGGATGTCCAGTCATTCCACCACCATTTTTTTGAAAAGACTACATTTTCTCTATTGTATGCCTTTTCTCCTTTGTCAAACATCAGTTAACTATCCTGTGGGTTTCTTTCAGGGCTCTCTATTCTATTCCACCCTATTCTATTTGCATTGCTACCAATCATCATGATCTTTTCTTGCGCCTGCTGACTTGGCATACTATATGCAGAAGGTGGATAGTTAAAATTGTGCTGATGGACTTTAACCCTTAAAAGTATATTTTAATCTATAATTCTAGGTTGAAGTAGTCAAAACAGAAGTACTTTTTAACTATAGCCACTATTTTATTTTTACCATGGTGCTGTTTGTACATCTGGCAGCCTGCAGATAGCTGGAAACAGTTTGGATGTCCTTGAAATGAAAAATAATCACATGGTTATAATCTCTGGATTTCTCTTTGGATTTATCCAAGTCAAGAGGGTTTTGAGACAGAAATAATCATTTTTCAAATATCTTCCCCAAGCTTTGTTCCTTTTCTTTGGTTTCTTTCACTGGTGTATCTCTGTCAACAGATGTATTTCTTTTAAAAATGTCCCCTAGTTTGTTGGAAGTTTAATATTGACTTTGCTGGAAACTGTACTAATTGTATTGCAAATGTCCAGTTTTCTCTTAGGTATAAACTTTATGATTAAAAATATTTAATTTTAAAAATGAAACTTAGTGAGCTGTTCAGATTCTATAAGATTCCAAGTAGGGGGAAAATTAAACATTGATTACTGTGCTTCTTTATCCTTAGCAGATATAGAAGGCATTTACTTGGGAAGTGTCCAGATTGGTAATATATCCTGAGCAGCAGGGGATAGATGACTAAAGCCTAATGAAATGAGGATGGGAGGTGCACTTTTATTTAAACCTGCAAACATGTAATGATTTAGTGTTTTTCCAAAGTATGTTCTTAGAACACCAATTTGCAAGGGTTACTTGAGCAGACAAGTGAAGAAAATGCTGCATTCTCTATTCTCCTCCTGGAAATTAAAAATAGACCTTGTAAGTGTTCTGAAAAGTCCTATAGTTTTAAAAAAGTAATAATAAACCCTATTCAATTCTAACATAAAATTTCTTAAACCTATTTTGACCACAATATTCTGACTTGAACAGCTACTAACATAGAGAACCACAGGACAGATTTTGAAAAACATGTTAATTTCTTCAAAATGTTAAAAAAAAAAAAGACCTATGTTGTATCTTGGTAAACATTATTTCTTAACCTCTTTCCTCTTTAACTAGTAGAAAGGGGAACTGTTTATGTACGAATAATTCACTGAAAGTAAATACTTCAATTTCCCAGGTAAGAGGAAAAGATAAGTTTCCTGGAAACGGCAGCATTCACCAACCCCTTGTGTGAGTCAGTGTTCATTATTGCAAATCATAAATCCATTAGCCATTGAGAGAGAATTTCTTTTGTCTTATTCCCAAATTTGCAATGAAAACCGTACTTAATTCCTTTAGTAACATACTCATGTAAAGTTAAATTGGCTTTGAAATTAACCTTTTCTAACATGTAATTTTCACAGTTAATTCCTGCCAAAGCAGAATATGAAAAGAAAAACAAACTTCACTGGCATTCATTGTAATCTGTCTAGAGTTTATTCAGTGTGGTAGGAACTACTGGTTAATTTAGCTAATTTCTCAGAAGAGCTGAATGTGGAAATTTTACCTTTCCTAAATGGGTTATCTATTAATAGACAATGATTTTGATGTAACTTTAAAGTATATTATTTTTTTTTACTACAATCTGTGTGCTCTTAGTTTAAAAACAATTTCCTTTCTCGTAAATGATGGGAATACCTCATCATTTTGTATTTAAATCTGAAAAGTGATTCTGCTAAAGAAGTTCTTTTACAGCTAGCTGTACTTGATGGAGCGTATATTTTCAATCAGCAAACTATCAAACAATATGCAAAGAATGAGGAAGGAAGATACAGGACCAAGAAGAAATCTTAATCTGAGGACCTTGTAGATGCAGAAAGAGTCATTTTAAACTACTGGAAATTCAAATTATAAATAAATGTAGTATATATAATACTTTAAGAGAAGGAAATGGCAACCCACTCCAGTATTCTTGCCTGGAGAATCCTGAGGACGGAGGAGCCTGGTGGGATGCTGTCCATAGGGTTGCACAGAGTTGGACATGACTGAAGTGACTTAGCATGCACGTATACAATACTTTGGCCTCCTGATGGAGAGAGCCAATTCATTGCAAAAGGCCCTGATACTGGGAAATATGAAGGCAAAAGGAGAAGACGGCGGCAGAGGATGAGATGGTTGGATGGCATCATTGACTCAATGGACATGAATCTGAGCAAACTCCAGGAGACAGTGAAGGATGGGGAAGCCTGGAGTGCTGCAGTCCATGGGGCCTCAAGAAGTTGGACATGACTTAGCGACTGAACAGCAACAACAGCCCGTATTACATGATTAAAAAATATAGTTAATAATATTCTTATACCAAAATCAAAATCACCAAGTTACTTTTTAAGATACTGTTATTCAAAAAGAAAATAAACTCATTGCTATAATTTAGAGAAACAGAACACTGTGAAGCACAGTTAGAAATACCCCACCATTCTACTACAACTGTGATATTTTGAAATAGTTCATTCCGGTCTCTCCTCTTATCACTAAGCTATAAGCTGTATATTTTGACACGTCAGTTTAGAACAAAATGAACATCCCTTTTATTAGCAGCATGCTATGATGTCACATAGCTAAACCAGAAGAGTATTTTTCTTAATTAAAATAAACTTTTTGTTGTTTTGTATTTTCCCTCTGAGAATAAAAGCGGGCTCATTGTAAGAAGGGCTCACAGCATGTTTGAAAACATGTGTAGATTTCGAGATTACTGTGCTCTCTTAGGAATATTTCCTGGAAAAATCATCAAAATATTTTCTGCAATTGCCTTTTCTTAATTCTCTAATCAAGGCAGAGAAAGACAAGCACAGTCTAGGATGAGAGAGCTGAATAATTCTTTTATAAATAGTTGTGGGAAGTAGTAGCATACCATGAGAAATTGTAAAGCCCAGCAAGATAAATGATTCCAGTAAAAAAATTTTATTTGCTAAATAAACCTGGAATGTGTTAGAATGACCTGTAAGCCACACACCTCCCACACTGTAGCCCCTTGGGTCTTTGTCAATAGCCCCCTTCTGAATGCCACTCCCACCATTTACCTGTCTCCCTCCCTCCCCCATCCCTCTCCTGTCCTTAGGGAACTAGGTTGCCTTATCTATACTCTAACTGCAATCGTGCCTTGATATCACCTTATTGACGTGCAACTGTGACAGTTTCATTCTCCCATCTGATTCTCAGAATAGCCCTTAAAACATAAATCCCTGGAGAGTCCATCTATATTTCTCTTGACTCTCAACCAATCAAAATTACATAGTTAAGTGTGATTTGTGTGTGACACATTTTTGGTATTTATAAACTTTAAACATTGGTTCCACATGAGGGTGTAATAAGAATACTTTTTTCTGTAAGTGCTTTGGCAGTGTTGTTCTAACCACTACTGTTTGGGCATAACCAAAAAAAAAAAAAAGTCATATACAGTTTCATAAAATTCAAAGCATTTGTAGGTACCAGGAGGCATCTACTTGGGGTTAATGCTGCATGCTTGGCATTTCACAATGACTTCTTTAGCCTGAGAAACCATGCTGAATTCTAGTGGATCAACAGAGTGATGGAAATGTCAGATCATTGTTCATGATTTTTAAGAATAAATCTGGAATCATCTAGATTTTGAAATGTGTTCCAAAGACCATCCCTCTTTTTATCTCATCTTGCAATGTTGAATTATACTTAGTTGACTTTTTCATGGAAGCCTATTTTAGGTTAATCTGAAGATGGTGTTTCCCAATTATTATATGAATATAGACAAGCTCTGAAGGCTATTTCCTTAGACTAAGTAGAAGAAACTGTAATAGACCATGAAAGAATAGGAATGTCTTAGAAGATTTTTAGCTCTGGCAACCCTCATAGCATCTCCTGGTTTATATTTCTATAATTTCAGCTTCTCGGTGGCCCAAACCATACCCAAACTTTGACCTTATTGTATCAGTTCTAATATATTTTTGTTTTTTCTCCAAAAAGGCCCACTATATGTTCATTGTAGTAAGCCTAGAACTGGACATGGAACAACAGACTGGTTCCAAATAGGGAAAGGAGTATGTCAAGGCTGTATATTGTCACCCTGCTTATTTAACTTATATGCAGAGTACATCATGAGAAATGCTGGGCTGAACTACAGACTGGAATCAAGATTGCTGGAAGAAATATCAATAATCTCAGATATGCAGATGACACCATCCTTATGGCAGGAAGCAAAGAAGAACTAAAGAGCCTCTTGATGAAAGTGAAAGAGGACAGTGAAAAATTTGGCTTAAAACTCAACATTCAGAAAACTAAGATCATGGCATCTGGTCCCATCACTTCATGGGAAACAGTGGAAATAGTGACAGACTTTATTTTGTTGGGCTCCAAAATCACTGCAGATGGTGAGTGCAGCCATGAAATTAAAAGATGCTTGCTCCTTGGAAGAAAAGTTATGACCAACCTAGACAGCATATTAAAAAGCAGACACTTTACTTTTCCAGAAAAGATCTGTCTAGTCAAAGCTATAATTTTTCCAGTAGTCATGTATGGATGTGAGTGTTGGACTATGAAGAAAGCTGAGTGCCAGAGAATGATGCTTTTGAACTATGGTGTTGGAGAAGACTCTTGAGAGTCCCTTGGGCTGCAAGGAGATCCAACGAGTCCATCCTAAAGGAAATCAGTCCTGAATATTCATTGGAAGGACTGATGTTGATGCTGAAACTCCAATACTTTGACCACCTGATATGAAGAACTGACTCATTGGAAAAGTCCCTGATGCTGGGAACGATTGAAGACAGGAGGAGAAGGGGACGACAGAGGATGAGATGGCTGGATGGCATCACCAACTCGATGGACGTGAGTTTGAGTAAGCTCCAGGAGTTGGTGATGGACAGGGAAGTGTGCTGCAGTCCATGTGGTTGCAAAGATTCGAACACGACTGAATGACCGAACTGAACTGAACTGAACTGATGGAGTCAGCCTGTAAGGGGCCATTCTCCGTGTGCTTGAAATGTGAACGTGAAATGACTTGCATAAGTGGAAAATCCAGTTACCAGATCTGAGCAAATGGCTGCAATTGTTTTAGATTCTTTTGTTCATCACTCCATTTTTCTTCTAATTTAACAAACCTCATGCATGAAATTAGACTCAGCTGTTATTTATCACTGAGCTCCACAGTCTAAGGTCTGAGTTGTTCCTCTCCTGGCTATGGGTTTTCATTTAGCTTTCTCTCTCTTCATACTTAGGCATATAGAGCATGGTTTTCAGCTTACTTGGATATAAGCTTCGAGTTCATTTTACCATTCCCTATATTTATCTAGAAAAGATACATATCTGCTCTCCCTCAGTGGCCAGTACAGATCGTGCTGCGTGGGGAACAAGAAATCAGTTGCATTTCATTTTTAAATAGTTTTTTTTTTTTCCTTCTTCTTTCAAGCTTTGCTCGTAAAACTCTTAAATAAGAATCGACTTTCTTATTTTGAGGTTATGAGTTATACTCGATCTACTTTCAAAAGGCATTTGGACCTGGCTTATAATACAAGGAGCAGGTATATATAACAACATCTTTAAAACAGAACTAGAAAATTAGAAGTCATACATGGAGGGAGGTAAAAATATATCAGCCGAATAAGTCCTAGAGCTAAGCAGGTGATCTTCCCCAGATCCTGTGACAACCAAGGCAAAAAGCTGAAGTGATGGATTACTTAATTCTCATTAGCTGGTGTGAAGAGGCAGAAAGAAAGCATACTGGTTCATCAGGAGAGGTAATTTTGCCCTACAACTGAATTGTGAAAGACATTTGTAATATGGCTTTAACATGGTTTTTTAAGTTTGTGGGAGACTTTTAAAGCATTTTATGGAAGCCTCACATACACTGAGAAAAGAGCACAGATCATAAGTGTACAGCTAGATGAGTTTTCACAAGCCAGCCTGATCTGTGGGACCAGCTCCCAGAGCAAAGATAGACTGTCTCAGCCTCCCAAAGACCTGTGGATCCTCCTCCCATCCTGACAGTCTCCTCCCTCAAAACACCCCCTGAGTCTTCTCAGAATTTAAGTTGGCCTTATCATTTTAGTTTTTTATTTTAACATGTATTTCAATAATTCATCCTTTTAAAATAATTTCTTCATCCACAGTTTCGTCCATCCATCCATTCAGACCCATTTACAAAATCGTGAATGCTCGCCAGACACCTAACAACCTTGAAGTTTAGAATGTTTTGGAGCTTTGAATTGTCTTTTTTTTTTTTCTAATTTGCATGCACTGAAATAGGCTTTTTTCTTGTTTTTTGGTGCATGATTATATGCTTTTTTCTTGTTTTTTGGTGCATGATTACATGATTTCCGACACAGGAGTAGTAACTACCCCTTCAGGCTGAATTCCAAAGGATTCCATCACCCCAAAGCTCTCTCCTTTTGCCCTTCTGCAGTCATACTCCCCCCAGCCATTCTGACAACGCCTGATGGAGAATCACGGTCCACATTTTGAGTTTCAGGACAGTTATGAGGAAACTTTTCTCACTCTTCATTTCTCAGCTGCAGATTTTCCCTTTGTCCTTTCATTTTTTGATTGCAAAGGCCAAAGTCTGTCTGTCCGTATTAAAAAAGGCATTTTTCTGGTGGTCCAAAATTACAGTGTTCTACTGGACTGACTAACCCTGTTTTCTATACAAAATGGATATTTGTTTCTTCTCAAAGATTAGGTTACATATGCTTCAAAACACAGAAATGCTGACCTTTGGGTCAGGATCATCTGAATCTCCACAGAACGGAGTGGAAAAGAAAAACTCGGAGCTGAATCAGGAACAATGGGTAGATGTGCCCTCAAATACCGCTTTGAGTTTTTCACGATTCTAGTTTTCCAGGAAAACGTTTATTTTCCCCCAATTTATTCACCGTTAAGAACTTTCCCAAGTTACCTCTTGAATAGAGTTCTTTACCACCTTGCAGTAACTCTGATAACAGTGAAAGAGATGGTATTTTGGGAGAAAATTGATCAGCTTAAATGTTTTAATGCATAGTTTTTAATGCATAGTTGCATGGTTGGCAAACCGTTCCTGTGATTTCAGGAGTATTCTGAATTTGATTTTTGAAGGGAAGCACTATGTAAGTAAAGTGAGTGTCGGTTTCAAAATGTGCCTTCTCAACAATTTTCTTCATCTTTTATTTAGTATAAGTGCAAAATGTATTCTTATGGAGAAAAAGCACAAAAATACAATCAAGCAAAAGAACATTGAAAACACCTGACTCTTCTGACCCTCTCATCCTTGCACAGAAACATCACTCTTTCTTTTTTTAACTTTTTTAAAAGAGTATTTCAAATGTATGTAAAAGTAGAGAAAATAGTATAGACCACCCAAGGCACCCATCGCCAACTGTACAAGGATCAACACACACCTGCTCTTTATCCATCTCTGCCCAGAAATCCTGTCTCACATTTGATTATTTTCAAGCAAATCCCACACATCATTTGATTTCATCCAAAATTTTGTGTATGTGCTCCTAAAAGATGAAGCTTTCAAAACACTATAGTGCTATGATCACAGATGAAATGCATTAATAATTTTATATTATTAAATATTTTGCCAATACAAATTCCCCAATCAACTTTTATTTGGTATCAATGGTTAGAAAAACAGCTGTTTGGGTTCTTATGTTCTTTTTTTTTTTAATTGGAGGAGAATTGCTTTACAATGTCATGTTGGTTTCTGCTGTACAACACTTAAATAAGAATGCATATATCCCCTCCCTCCAGGACCTCCCTCCCACCTACCCCCATCCCATCCCTTCAGGCCATCACAGAGCACCGGACTGGGTTCCCTGTGTTAAATAGCAGCTTCCAAAAAATAATATTAATAATTTAAAAAAAACAGCTTCCCACTAGCTGTTTTACGCATGGTGGTGTATCTCTGTCAGTGCTTCTTCCGGCTCACCCCGCTCTCCTCCCCATTTCTGTGCCCACAAGGCCACCCTCTGTGTCTGCATCTCTGTTCCTGCCCTGTAAGTAGGTTCATCAGTACCGTTTTTCTAGATTCCATATATATGTGTTAATATATGGTATTTGTTGTTTTTTTTTTTTTTATTTTACTCTGTACAAGAGACGCTAAGCTCATCCACCTCATTTTGACTGATTCAAATCTGTTCCTTTTTATTGCTGAGAAATATTTAGCCACAGCTTCTGTCGACGGACATCTAGGTTGCTTCCATGCCCTGGTTACTGTAAACAGTGCTGCAGTGAACATTGGGGTACGTTCTGAATTGTGGTTTTCTCAGGATATAAGCCCAGCAGTGGGATTGCTGGGTCGTATGGCAGGACTGAAGCGACTTAGTAGCAGCAGCAGCATGGAAGTTTTATTCCTAGTTTGTTATAGGAATTTCCATACTGTTTTCCATAGTGAAAGAAAAACCATTTGTAATATCTTGTTGTACATCCTTTCAACAACTGCCTTCCTCTTTTGTGTGTGTGTGTGCTTATGTATACGTATGTTTTCTTCCAGATGTCCACTTATACAAACATGCACTCATATTCATAAATCCGTATCCCCTGAAATCCTTTTCTGCGATATCTTCCCATAACAGTGTACTAAGTTTCCCTCATTCTTTTTCCCTCATGGCTGTCTAGAATCTCATAGGATGCCTCACTATTACCCATTTTATCATTTACTTTTAATTATTCATTATGGACCATCCTGCATTTAATATACATGACATTTAAATTATCGCTGAATATAAGTTCGCATTATATGCACTGGTATACCTTTAGATATATATATCTAATATACTTTAGATATTAACACCTGCTTGATGAGCAAAGCAGTGAGCCTCAGTTCTGTCTCTGGTGACAGTGTCTTCAGGCAACTGTGTTTTACTTTCTGTGAATAGAAGTACAGATGCTTGAACCACATGCGTATGACCTTGTGTGTCACTGATGACGAGGTACATTGCCAGGAGAGTACCAGCTTTCGATATTAATTCATAAGGTCTGAGTTAGCATGCTCGGTGGGTACATGATTGAAGTTAAATATATAAGATACAAGATTCAATGACAGTGCTTCCTGAGCACTCAGATCCTTGTGGGTTTTGGTGATTCCGGAACATTTGGTCTTTTGTACGTTTGTGAAGACTTCCATGGGAAAGGCCGGTACTTAGAAGCCAGAGAAGCAAAGCACAAATCCTGTCTCCAACATTTACTGCTGGGTGACAGAGTAATATTAATATCCCTGAGCTTGAAACTTCTTCACTGCTTAAAGGAGATGATATTAATAGTATTGCCTAATCGTGAGGTGATGGTGGGGATGGAACGTGATAATGACGCAGTAAAGGGCTTTGCATAGCGCCTGGCACATGGTTAACCAGGAGCTCAATAAATTATAGTGGCTTCCGGTCAGTCAAAAGACCACAATAAATTGAAAACACCAAAGACACAGGGAGGTTCATTTACGTATAGTACAACAGGAAAATGAACCTGTGCCTTAGATGTCGAGATGAAGAGTATCTTTAGGAGGATGGTAACTAGAAAGGGAGCTCAAGGGCCTTCTAGGGTGTTGCCTTGATTTGTGCTGGTTACACAGGCGTGTTCAGTTTCAGAAATTCAGTGAGCTGTATATGTATGAATAGGCACCTTTTGTATACACTTTATACTTCAATGAAAAGTAAAAATTGAAAACAGAACTTCAAAGAACAGCAAGAAGAAATAGAAAAATCAAAGTGAAAGTCACTCAGTCATGTCTGCCTCTTTGTAACCCCATGGATTATACAGTCCATGGAGTTCTCCAGGCCAGAAAACTGGAGTGGGTAGCTGTTCCCTTCTTCAAGGGATCTTCCTAGCCCAGGGATTGAACCCAGGTCTTCCACATTGCAGGCACATTATTTGCCCTCTGAGCCACCAGGGATGCCCAAGAATACTGGAGTGGGTAGCCTATCCGTTCTCCAGGGGATCTTCCTGACCCAGAAATCCAACTGGGGTCTCCTGCATTGCAGGCTGATTCTTTACTAGCTGAGCTACCAGAGAAGAAAAAATAATACCAATCTTATTTCTGGCAGTGAGAAATCTGGCATGTAGTACCACAGTTGATAGACGGACAGATGTAATGCTAATTGTTTTCAATCTGAATTGTTGCTCTCCTCTTATATTTTAGGAAAATTTAGAATAATGTTGATTAAAGTCACACAATATATATATTTGGATTTTTTTAAGGCTAAGGACCTTTTTAAATTGAAGTATAGTTGGTTTACAATGTGGTTGATTCAGTGGTGCACTTCAGCTCCTTTTCCCTTATAGATTATTATAAAATACTGAGTTGAGTTCCCTGTGTGATACAATAGGTCCTTGTCTCTTTTATTTATAGTAGTGTGTATCTGTTAATCCCATATTTTAAATTTTTGCGAGAACTTTCTACATTCGACTTGGGAGCAGATTATTTTCCCTTAAAAGTTATTATAAAATATTGAGTAGAGTTCCCTGTGCTATACAGTAGGCCCTCGTTGTGTATCTGTTTTATGTATAGTGGACATATCTGTTAATCTCATACTCCTCATTTATCCCTCCTTCTCACGTTCCCCTTTGGTAACTGTAAGTTTGTTTTCTATGTCTGTGGCTTAGTTAAACTCTTCTCCTTTATATTTTTAAGATAACTTTTCACATTCAACGGGGGGGCAGGCGTTTGCCTTCCTTGCTTCCTCGGGGTTTCCTTGGGGGACCCGCTGGCATGTCAGCAGTCTCATCTGGTCTGCCTAAACCAGAGCTGTGGGCTTTGAAACCAGTCATCGGAAGCAGGCTAGACCCATCCAGTTGCCCTGAACAGTAACTTCCTTTTCAGAATCCCTCCAAGAAATAGCAGTGAATCCATAAAGGATTTAAAGAGTTATCTCCTTTCTTTAGGTGGTGACATATCACGTGCCCAGAAGAACATTGGAAGTTTGAGAAAATGCAGCCAAGGAATAGATACTTGATTTAGTGGTTCTGAGACAGTAATACTCATCTTGTCAAGCAGAATAAAGAAAGTGAGCTGGGCCAAACACTTGGTAGGGTAAAACCTGCTGTTTGTTGCAGTTTTAGGTGCCAAATTAAGGGGAGCCCTTGAGACTTGTGTGTAGAATCCGCTCTGAAGAAAAATCTCAATTCTCACTGATACTAGTCGTTTTGATTCACAAGCATACATGTGTATTTAAAAAGCCTGAAAGGTGAAGTATTTGATAATCCTCCTTTTGAAGTCTAATGCATCCAGTGTAGTCAGATAGATTTTATAAAAGTCACCTACCATAGAGATTATAACAACAAAAAAATAGTTTAAGCAGATGGATCTTAATCAGTATTTTCTAATGTGAATACGGATATGGAAAATATAATTATAAGGATGTTAGACCCTCTTTTTTGCTGTCACAGCACACAGCTGGAAATTGCTTATTATTAGCTTGCAAATCCTACAGGAAAATACAGAATTATTTTTAGTACTCAGCAAATTTATGGTGGTAATTATGGGTACTCACATCACTTCCAGAATGTGAGTCCTATATCTTTCTTCTCCATACCAAGAAGATAATTTGTATCACTTGCACACCCTTAAATATTGATTTTTGTCATCCCTGGAAGTCAAAAGTGCTTTTCTGGTAATGCCATTGGTGACAGTGGTTCTTTTGCAATGTAGGTTGTTTGAGGGCTCTCTGGGGTTTTATTATCATGAAAATAGATCAGAGGGTTGTTTTTTTTTTTTTTAGATTTGAAAAAAACAATCAACTGCTTTTCTTCTCACCAAATCCCCTAACCTCTAGCATCTGAATTCGCAGCTTGTGCCTCCTCTCTTGCAACTGAGAGCAGGCTCCCAGTTCTTTTAGAAGCCGATGGTTCCCTGGTGATCCGGACTCCAGCTCTTCTCACCCTGTACTCAAGAATGTCACTGTCAAACCCACCACCCTGGGGTACCTGCCTCCACTAGTCTTCTCTCCTAACATAGCAGCTCTGATCTTAAAAAGCAAACCACTCTCATCACCAGCGGCAAAAGTCCTTAGAGAAGTAGCTATGTTAGTCATCTCTGGGATTCCCTGGTGGCTCAGTTCTCCCCAACCCTTCTCTGCCCAAATAACTCCATCAAGCCTCCAAATCCATCCATCTTTTTATAAATGACACATCCATCTACCATTTCTGCAGGCCAAAATCACTGGAGTTGTTTAAAAGCTCCATCTTAGAAGTTTTCTTATAAACTCAAACTCCGGAAAGTCTTTTCAGTCCAACCCCTTTCCATCGTCTCCACTGGACTCCCAGTCCACCCTGGGTACACAGACATCATGTCACTGTAACCAGAACTTCCTGGTTAAATCTAATGGGTGGTCCATTGTGTGGACCTTTCTTATTTAACCTTCTTTGCTGAAATATTCCTCTTTTCTAGACTTCTTTGACAGCACATCCTCCCGTTATTTTAATAAATAGAACTTGAAAGAAGGAATATGAACTAAGGAAGTGAAAGGCGTATGTAGAATTACGGTTAGATAGGATCACAGCTGGGAGAAGGCAATGGCACCCCACTCCAGGACTCTTGCCTGGAAAATCCCATGGGCAAAGGAGCCTGGAAGGTTGCAGTCCACAGGGTCGCAAAGAGTCGGACACGACCGAGTGACTTCACTTTCACTTTTCACTTTCATGCACTGGAGAAGGAAATAGCAACCCACTCCAGTGTTCTTGCCTGGAGAATCCCAGGGACGGGGGAGCCTGGTGGGCTGCCATCCCATGGGGTCGCACAGAATCGGACACAACTGACGCGACTTAGCAGCAGCAGCAGCATCACAGTCAATGGACATGAATCTGAGCAAACTCTGGAGATGGTGAAGGACAGGGAGGCCTGGTGTGCTGCAGTCCATGGGGTTGCAAAGAGCTGGACATGACTTAGTGGCTGAACAACAATAACAGCAAATGTAAAGAATGTTAATGAGGTCACTGAAGTGCATGAAGGGCAATCTCCAAGGCGTTATGAAGGTAGTGACTCCAGGAAACAGCCACTGCCTTGAGGGGTGAGGTTGTAAGGATTCTAAGTTAGAAGCCAAGAGGAAGGCAGAGAGGGTAGAGCTGAGACCCTGCCCTCTGAGGTGGGCACGCTGGATGATGGTGCTGGAGTTGCTGGGCAAGGAGCTATGAGCCTTGGTCTGTGAAGTCTGATAAAATGAAATAAACTGCTGCTGAGAAAAAGCGCTATCTTTGCTAGGATGAGCAATGGAGACTGGCGTGAAGCTGAAGGGCAAGGAAACCCCAAACTCCTTCTAACCGCCACCTGCCTTGCACCTTCCCTCTGGTGCTGCTGGGAGACTGAGCCTAAGAGGGAGCTGCTGGCAAAGCAGGAGAGGTCTCCGCCCCACATCACAAAGCAGGACAGCAGGGCTGAGCCTGGAGCCAAGACCGGCAGCTTGATGACTCGCATGCCCTCTCTCACTTGCTGCTTTTCACTCTCTCCTCTCAGCTCTGCATCATCCACAGCTTATTTAAATAGCTGCATGTCCAGAAGCTTGGAGCAGGTTCCTCCCTCCTGGGATCGCCTTCTCTAGCCCCCTGGCTTTCAGTCCATGCGTCTGTACATTCATGATCCCAACTTTATATCTACAGCCCTGGCCTCCCACAGGTTGAGAGCCAAGTAGCCACAGTTTCCGGCTCATTGCCACATAGGTATTTCATGGGCATCTCCAACATGACGTGTTGAGAGCAGTGCTTTTGATTTCTTGCCTTTCTCCAACCTCCCCCTCCTGCCGCCTTCTCATTGAATGATTCGTCCCATGTTTCCTCGGGCCACAGTCTGCCATTGTATAAACTCCATCTTCTAGGTATCCTTATAACACCCTCTTGTAAATTACTGTTATGAATGCAATGTCCAAATTATGCTCCTAAGCTAACCGCCTTTTATTACCTCCATGGCTGCAGCGACAACACATCGCCTTTCTCTGGAAGAATGGGAGACTGGGAATGCATCTCCCACACTTCCTCACCTTTGGTCCTGTAACCCACGTGCCGCATAGTGTCTGTGGGACTTGAGATGGGCCAGTCGATCGCCAGCCTGCTTAAAATCTCTTGATATATAAACAATATGTGTGCAGTAGAAACCATGCTTTGAGTTCTGAATTTTGATCTTTCCCTGGGTTAGCAATGTTTGAGGAGTCTCATGATGCTAGGCAGCGACAGCAAGTCTCAGCTCCCATCAACTGTAGAATCACGAGGGTCTACCTCCCATACGCTGACAACCATTCTGCATGCAGATAACCGTTCTGTTCTCCACTTTCAGTACAGTAATAAGTTACATGAGACTTTCGATGGTATATAATATAATAAGCTATGTGTTAGATGATTGTGCCCCACTAAGTTAATGTAAGTGAGCATGTTTAAGGTAGGTTGGACTGAGCTATGACATTTGGTGAGTGCGTGTGAGCTAAGTCACTTCAGTCGTGTCCAACTCCTTGTGACCCTGTGGACTGTAGCCCGCCAGGCTCCTCAGTCCATGGGACTCTCCAGGCAAGAATACTGGAGTGGGTAGTCATCCCTTTTCCAGGGGATCTTCCTGACCCAGGGATCAAACCCATGTCACTTATGTCTGCTGCATTGATTAGACGGTTCTTCATCACTAGCACCACCTAGTTTAGGTGTATTAAATACATTTTCAAATTATAATACTTCCAATTTATAATGGGTTTATCAGGTAAGTCAAAGAGGATCTGTATCTAACGGTGGAATTACAGGATTTTCAAAGCCTGTCTGCACTGCCCAGTCTGACTGCTAGAATCCTACTTTTCTCGTGTCTTTTGGAGCAAAGTGACAAGCTGTAAGCTGAAGAATCCACTTCCTTTCTGTTTAGACAGTAGCCATTGTATCTTGCTGCCCTGTGGAGGAGGGTGGGGAGAAAAGACAGATTCTGCAGACCCCCAGGCAGCATCAAGGTTTGCAAACTGCAGTTCGCACCCCTTCACCTCTTTACATCCTCAGGTGGAAGATCCATTCTGCCACTGTGGTTAGTACTAAACTATTGTAATCAGGCTCTGTCCAGGCTGAGAGATGCTGGTTACCTAGCAGCACATATCTTCTGGAGTTCTGACTGCTGAAAGTCATCTCACCTTTTCCCTGACTTCCCCTGCAATCTTAGAAAATTCACCTTAGAAGCTACAGGGGCTGAGCTGATGGAATGTGAAGGCAAACATGTCATTTCTCAGAGAGGGGAAGAGGAGGGAAAAATAAGTGTAGTCTAGCCACCAGTTCATCTCAGTCATGTTCAGAAAACCCCTCTAAATGTGGGTATTCATTCCAAGCACAGAAAGACCCCAGTGCCTTCTTTTCCTGATCCTCATCCCTAATTCAAGGCCCCTGTTTGTCTTCAAGGACCCACCATGCCCCCGGCATCCCTATGCAGTCAGAGTCCTGGGTCCCCTTTCCTTCTGTTATCCATACAGCTTCCTACCTCAGAGGCCCTTCTGACAAAAGACTATGTGAAGAAGTGTACACAGCCTAGAATGGATGGGAAGTATCCCTAATGGTCAGATTAAGTAACAAAGCTCTTGTTTCTCTAGTCTCCACCTAGATCATGATATAGGGTGCTTGGGGCTGGTGCACTGGGATGACCCAGAGGGATGGGATGGGGAGGGAGGTGGGAGGGGGGGTTCAGGATGGGGAACACATGTGCACTCATGGCAGATTCAAGTCAATGTTTGGCAAGACCAATATAATATTGTAAAGTAAAATAAATTAATTAAATTTAAAAAAATTTTTTAATCATCACAAAGCAGAGAGAAACAGGAGAAGCAACTCTGATTCCTTTTCTGCAGAGTGGCTCAGGTTCCTGCAGGGAACCAGGAGTCCATGGGTCTTGTGATCATCCACTTCATCCCCCATGGCCCCGGCTTTTATGACAAAAGGACTCTACACTCCCATATCACATTCCTGAGCCCACAGGGGTCTCTGTCTACAGCCTTCATGCTTCCAGCATGTTGTAATCATCTTTCTCCAACCTCATGGAAGATACTCCCTCAGCTGCTCTGGTTTTAAACAACCAATCAAATTTTAAAAGTCAGAGTATTACCCTAAAGCTTCTTTCGAACCACTCCAAAGATTTTACCCTGTAAAGTGTTGGTCTCAGTGTCCGGATGCAACTTCAGATACTTGCTAAAATTCAGTCTTCCGGATCTTACTGGGGATCCTTCTAAATCAGCATTTTGTGGGATGGAAATCAGGTAGACGTGTACTTTTAAATGTCCAACAGATTATTCTTACTCAAGGCAAAGCTTGAGAACCTCTGGTCTATTGTGTAAGATTTGCGAGAATGACATTCTAACATGTATACTATCATGTAAGAATTGAATCGCCAGTCTATGTCTGACGCAGGATGCAGCATGCTTGGGGCTGGTGCATGGGGATGACCCAGAGAGATGTTATGGGGAGGGAGGTGGGAGGGGGGTTCATGTTTGGGAACGCATGTAAGAATTAAAGATATTAAAATTTAAAAAATAAAAAACTAAAAAAAAAAAAAACCCAGCAAATTCTAGAGTTGGTTTTGCCAAAATTTTGCCTGCTCACCACTCAAGGTATTGGAGACATTTTGGAATAACTTTTAAAAATAATTATGCATTAATTTTCATGTGTTTTAGAACAAAGTAAAGTGCAGTCTCAAACCAGTGGCTTTACTGATGTTATAGTTAGGATGAGGCTGAAGAAAAATAAAGTTACTGTTTTAAGAAAAACTTAAGGCAGTTCTATTTGCAGTTTTTTAAGGAATCTCCATACTGTTCTCCATAGTGGCTGTACTAGTTTGCATTCCCACCAACAGTGTAAGAGGGTTCCCTTTTCTCTACACCCTCTCCAGCATTTATTGCTTGTAGACTTTTGGATCGTTGCCATCTGACTGGTGTGAAATGGTACCTCACTGTGGTTTTGATTTGCATTTCTCTGAGAATGAGTGATGTTGAGCATCTTTTCATGTATTTGTTAGCCATCTGTATGTCTTCTTTGGAGAAATATCTATTTAGTTCTTTGGCCCATTTTTTGATTGGGTCGTTTATTTTTCTGGAATTGAGCTTCAGGAGTTGCTTGTATATTTTTGAGATTAGTTTTTTATCAGTTGCTTCATTTGCTATTGTTTTCTCCCATTCAGAAGGCTGGCTTTTCCCCTTGCTTATAGTTTCCTTTGTTGTGCAGAAGCTTTTAATTAGATCCCATTTGTTTATTTTTCCTTTTATTTCCAATATTCTGGGAGGTGGGTCATAGAGGATCCTGCTGTGATGTATGTCAGAGAGTGTTTTGCCTATGTTCTCCTCTAGGAGTTTTATAGTTTCTGATCTTACATTTAGATCTTTAATCCATTTTGAGTTTATTTTTGTGTGCGGTGTTAGAAAGTGATCTAGTTTCATTCTTTTACAAGTGGTTGACCAGTTTTCCCAGCACCACTTGTTAAAGAGATTGTCTTTTCTCCATTGTATATTCTTGCCTCCTTTGTCAAAGATAAGGTGTCCATATGTGTGTGGCTTTATCTCTGGGCTTTCTATTTTGTTCCATTGATCTATATTTCTGTCTTTGTGCCAGTACCATACTGTTTTGATGACTGTGGCTTTGTAGTAGAGCCTGACCCAGCAATCCCACTGCTGGGCATACATACCGAGGAAACCAGAATTGAAAGAGACATGTGTACCCTAATGCTCATCGCAGCACTGTTTATAATAGTCAGGACATGGAAACAACCTAGATGTCCATCAGCAGATGAATGGATTAGAAAGCTGTGGTACATATACACAATGGAGTATTACTCAGCCGTTAAAAAGAATACATTTGAATCAGTTCTAATGAGGTGGATGAAACTGGAGCAGAGTGAAGTAAGCCAGAAAGAAAAACACCAATACAGTATACTAACACATATATATGGAATTTAGAAAGATGGTAAGGATAACTCTCTATGCGAGACAGTAAGAGACACAGATGTATAGAACGGACTTTTAGACTCTGTGGGAGAGGGAGAGGGTGGGATGATTTGGGAGAATGGCATTGAAACATGTATACTATCGTGTAAGAAACAAATTGCCAGTCTATGTTCGACACAGGATAAAGGATGCTTGGGGCTGGTGCACAGGGATGATCCAGAGAGATGATATGGGGTGGGAGGGGGTTTCAGGATTGGGAACTCATGTACACCCGTGGCTGATTCATGTCGATGTATGGCAAAACCAATACAGTATTGTAAAGCAAAATAAAGTAAAAAGAAAAACTTATAAGCAGATAAAGATACGGGGGATTTGAATGGGTGATGGGGTTCTGCTGTTTTGTTCAAATTCCTGTTCAGCTACTAGTTGCTTGAATCACATCAGACATGGTTCTTCTTGACCCACTTACTTGTGTGGGGGCCCATCCTGAGCGTGGTTGCCACCCTCCTGGGCCCGCCCCTCCCCACGGTTCCCTGGCAGCGCCCTGGAGCCATGAGGCTGGCTGTTGGGGAAACGCAAGGTTCTTGCCTTTGGTGTCTCCTTCCACTTTCTTCCTTGCCCCAGTTTTCCTGGTGCAGTGTTTTATTCTCCCTCGAATGCCAGCTCTCTCCCCGGCTGTCTTGCCCTGTCTGAGAATGAATTTACCATCCTGTCACTTAATTGAAAAGAGGAACAATTTCCCTGGATTTCTTTACCAGAAGTGCTGTTTGCATCTGACCTCCCAAGATGGAGTTTGCCAATTGGATACACATAGTGATGTTGAGATGCCCGTGGAGAGGGCAGCCCATCCCAGGCTGATTTCAGGTCCCACGATGGGGGCAGCATGTACTGTCCGTGCCCTGCTTGTGCCTCCCAAGCCCTGTGCTCCAGCTGAGGCCCAGCTGCCTCTGCCTGCACCCCTGTGCTTGGAGGCTCTCTTTCCCAACTGCAGGAAACCTCGTGATGATACAGTGTCTCTCTTTTATTTTTAAACCAGCACAATATTGTGAAGAAATTATCCTTCTGTTAAAAATAAATTTTTAAGAGATCTCCTAAGTGTACAAAAAGGGCTTAAACCAATGGAAGAAGATGCAGTGTTCTTGAGGAGCAAGGTTTAAATTCATGCAAGTGTTAATTTTCTTTAGATAAGAAATAAATTTGATAAGGATTTATTTACATTGATTAAAATGCCAGCATGAATTTTTTTTTACCTAAAGATGGTATTCCTAGAGTGTACATGGAAAAGTAAACCAACCAGTTTAGCTAGGAAAATTCTACAAGAGTAATGAGGAAAGATTTATAGATGCTAAAATATACTGTAAAACGATGATAATTCAAACAATCTGGTAGTAGGTCAAATATAGAACACAGTAGAAGACCCACAAATAGCCACCAATCTCAAATAGGAATCAGGTCATGAAATTGACGTTTTTGTTCCTGGTGAAGAAATGGAACAGATTTCTCCAACCCAGACCCATGGCTATTGTGTTAATATTGTTACATCTGGCATTGCTTCAGACTCACCTGCAACTTACTTTGAGAATTATCTACACGCTGCAAAGCTTGCTAGTCATTTCCACAGGCTTTAACTTGTGTAATCTTCACAGAAATCTCTGGGGCAGGAATTCTTAACTCCATTTTAAAGTTTTAGAAAATAGAGGCCCAGAGATATTAGGTATCTTGCTTACAGTTGCACAGCAACGAGCGGCACAGATGGAATTCAAACCACGGCCTTCTGATTTCCTATCCGGGCCTCCTTCGTACACCCAACTCCAAATTTCAATAAGCAATATTGTTGACCATTTCTCTTCTAGTGCTTTCTATTCACTGTCTTTATTTCATTTGAGTCCTCATATTCCAGGGTACTCAACATGATTTTCGGATCTGCAATTTAAATCATGAAATTGATTATTAAAATATGTTGTATTTCTTAATTTAGGCCATCAAGATAGCAGAGGATTGGTGGTCTAGGTGATTGAAGTTAGTCCATAAAAGGTCTTAAGCATAACCTTGGTGGTGTATTTTCACCAGGCCTTAGGCTGGAAGAAATATTGTCAGCAGCTCAGGACATGGCATGGCTAGGTCTGAGCACATCCAGAAGCGCTGGTGTGAGCCTGGGGTCTCTCCTGGGCCCCTCACCTCTCCCCCATGCTCTCCCAACTAGTTAGGGTGCCTCAGAGGCGCTCCTTCTGTGCATGTGGTAACCAGTGCAGCACCATGATGCCGGGCACCTGACCGGCTCTCAGGCTTCTGATCCTTCCAGGTGCTGCGCTAGCCCTCTGTCCCATGAGTGGGAAATAACAGGTTGGCCACTGACCTCAGTGATGCTGGGCCATTCATAGCTGACCTGGAGCTCAACCCCTGATTCGGAGGAAGGCCAGTAGGTTTTTGTTAAAACAAGCACAATCCACCGGTTGCGGAAGTTCATCATTTACTAGTGATTGATGACGTTTATTTTTTCCTCTTTAACCAGGATGCAGCCCTTGTTTCATTAGGTTTATTATGTTTTTAATTACCTTAGGGACCTATTTGGTGCCTAATTATCTGTATGACAGGAAATTAAGCTTCTATTTGTCTGTAGGCACTGAGTAACCTTACCTCCCCCTTTCCCTTTCTTTTGGCTTTTTAAAATGATAACGTGAATTGCTAATCTAGACCAAAGTGGTTTTGCTGCAGCACTTTTAGACCAGCTATGAGTTATAAAACATTTGATGAACAATAGAAAGGACAGCCAATTTTTGGTTAGTTGATTGTCAATTGACTCATAGAGTCATAGTGGGTAGTCTGCCATCCTGGGCAATTTTAAAGTCTCCCTAGTGTGGCTTAGGAAGTTTAAATCCTGATTGCTACTTAGTAGGTATTTGTCCAGGGAGGGAAACCTCAATGCTTAACATTCTTATCTGTAAAATGGGGATGCAGTAAGATCACAGAGAATGACTGAGAATTAAATTACATAATGAGTGTTAATATATGTAAAGCATTTCAACTCTTGACACGTACTAACTGCTCAATAAATGATCACCATTATTACTGAGAGTCCAGATTGGTAGATATGGATTAAAGGTGTTTTTGTGTTTTTTACAGCCAGCTATTGTCTATTTCAGACCAGAGATGAGCATTTCAAGGGTTGCATGTTTCTGATATTGAAAAATACAGAGGCAGTTGGCCGTTAGTCTGAAAACAGGGAAATCTCTACTACCCAGACTCGTTGACCGTGTTTTCCTCTGACTTCTCAGACTAGCTCAGAGATGCTAATTTAACGCTCACACTCAGGAAAGATTGTCTTTCTTCCCTTGTTTTACCTTCCTAGGTCCAGCTCTTGCCGAAGTTCCCAATAATGAATTCTATAGGTAGTGTGATCCCCTCCCCAAAAAATAGGAAAGGGAGAACATGAGCAAAATGAAAGGTCCCCAGTTCCCTTAAGTTTTATTTATCTTTCCCACGGCAAAGCTGAAAACATTCCTTCTTTAGAGCTATTACCGCAATTGTCTTCATTGTTCAAAAATCTCAGGAATAAACTACAAAAGAGATGTAACAGGAGAGCTGGAAAAAATCCAAAGGATGCCTCCAAGTCTAGGTTCTCTTTGCAAAGCATCCCTTCCTCATCAGCCTTTGTCAGATGGATTCAAGCTTTTACCAGTAAGACGCAAATATTAAATCGGTGCACTTCAGTCTCTATAGTTCAGAAGCAACCCTTGTGCCCCGCCTCAGGGATAAATTTACGAGTCTGAGTGCCATGTCTGCAAGGAGGCACTTGAGCGGTGGCAAGAGGGACACACGAGCACACACAGACCAAGCCAGGCCAGGATGACAGTCGCGGTGCTGCTGCCCCTGGTATCTGAGGAGCGATGACTCTGACATTATCATAGTGTCTTAGATGTGATATGAAGCAATTATCCAGTTGCGTTTTGGAATATTGATGCTAGAGCTGTCTCTACACATTATCCTCGTCTCACGCTGTGACCCTGCAGGACTTAATTCTGACAGCCTGAGTCGCTCATGACAGAGTGATAAGGCACTCTGGCTTAATCTTCCTTTTCTTAGGATGAGACTCTGGCACTCACCCTTTTTGTTAAGGCGGAGTACTGATAAAGCGAGGTACTGCCATCTTCTTTCTCCACTTGCAAAATATGATTTGTACCTCGAATTCTCTAGTGCCCCGTCCCCAGCTGCATATACTGGCACAGTGACATTTCCTGCTAATTGTAAACTACTCTCGTAACAAAGGCAGACATTATTGCTTTCTCCTGTAATCACTTGCAATAGGCCCTGCGTTCATAAGAGACACTCCGTGTAACCCTCTTTTAACAGTCATCTAAGGAATACGAAATAAGATTTATTTAGACTGGATGCATTGGGGCCAGACTCACTCCATAGGTGTAATGCCTGAAGGCGTGGAAATTTCACCCTCCAAGACGTGGCCTATTTTCTTAAGTTGAAATTGGCATTGTGTCAGCATTTTGCTTCCATCTGAAAGGCTATTTCTCAGTTCCATTATTGGTAGATTTCTTTTAATTTTCTGAAAGCAGATTTTTTTTTTTTAAATTTGAAGCATGGATTGACTTGTCCATGTTGTAAAAACTTCATATCAGCTTGTCTGTACTACGCACACCAGGAGGCGTCTTTCAAAGAGGCTGGAGGAAGCCCCTTCTGGGTGCTGTGTGTGGTCGGCCTTCCTCTGGCCCCAGGTCTGAGGTCTGTGATGAGGCACTGGGTGGTATGGGCCGCAGCTGTGGCACTGTGGTGACAGGACACACATCTGTCCATATACTTGCATCTTCTGTGGCTGTGAAGAGATTTCAGGAAGGCAGTTTGTGATGGTGTCCAGGGTTTAGGTATTTGATGGTGGGCTGCCCCCGTCCATACATTTAATGGGATGCTGGCACCTTGCTTCCTCTCTGTAAGCCATTCTGTCATTGTTTGGGAAGAGAGGAGAACCATAAATTCCTTGTGCAGCTGGTATAAGAAGTAAGAGGTAAATGAGTTTCTCAATATGAAACTCTTAGCACAGGATCTGTAAAAAAAGTAAGCTTGTCTTAGAGAGACAAATACCATATGATATTACTAATCTAAAAAGTAGTGAATCTAACAAAAAAAGAAACAGGCTCAAAAATGCAGAGACCACACTAGTGGTTACAGTGGGAAGAGCTCTGCAAGATGATTAAGTTCTAGATATCCTTGCACAGCAATCAGTTCAGTTCAGTTCAGCCGCTCAATCATGACTGACTCTGCAACCCCATGGACTGCAGCACGCCAGGCCTCCCTGTCCATCACCAACTCCCACAGCTTGCTCAAACTCATGTCCATCGAGTCAGTGAGGCCATCCAACCGCCTCATCCTCTGTCATCCCCTTCTCCTCCCACCTTCAATCATTCCCAGTATCAGGGTGTTTTCAGATGAGTCAATTCTTCACATCAGGTGGCCAAAGTATTGGAATTTCTGTTTCAGCATCCATCGTTCCAATGAATGTTCAGGACTGATTTCCTTTATGATGTACTGTTTGGATCTATCTCCTTGCTGTCCACAGGACTCTCAAAAGTTTTCTCCTACACCACAGTTCAAAAGCATCAGCTCTTCAGCACTCAGCTGTCTTTATAGTCCAACTCTCACATCCATACATGACTACTAGAAAAACCATTGCTTTAACTTTGTTGTCAGTGATATCTCTGCTTTTTAATATACTTTCTAGGCTGGTCATAACTTTTCTTCCAAGGAGCAAGCATCTTTTAATTTCATGGCTGCAGTCACCATCTACAGTGATTTTGGAGCCCAGAAAAATAACGTCTCTCACTGGTTCCACTGTTTCCCCATTTATTTGCCATGAAATGATGGGACCAGATGCCATGGTCTTAGTTTTAAGAATAGTCATAACACTACTGAATTGTACACTTAAAAACTGGTTAAGAAGGAAAACCTTATGTTGCATGTAATTTGTCAAATTTGAAAAAAAAAATGGATCTTGCAATTAGTTGAGGAAATAGATGTAAGAAAACTTATAAAAACTGAACACAAATAAATTTTCTAGAAAGTAATTTAGCACTATATCAGGGACTTAAGATTGTCCATACCCTCTTTAGGTGCATCTTAAGAAAATAATGAGAAATATGGTCAGGAATCATTTAATGCTCTTCACTGAAGCATTATTTATGATTTAAAAATGGCATACTTTTGTCAAAGGCCTTTTCTGCATCTATTGAGATAATCATATGGCTTTTATTTTTCAATTTGTTAATGTGGTGAATTACATTGATTGATTTGTGGATATTGAAGAATCCTTGCATCCCTGGGATAAAGCCCACTTGGTCATGGTGTATGATCTTTTTAATGTGTTGTTGGATTCTGATTGCTAGAATTTTATTGAGGATTTTTGCATCTATGTTCATCAGTTATATTGGCCTGTAGTTTTCTTTTTTTGTGACATCTTTGTCAAGTTTTGGTATTAGGGTGATGGTGGCCTCATAGAATGAGTTTGAAGTTAACCTTCCTCTGCAATTTTCTGGAAGAGTTTGAGTAGGATAGATGTTAGCTCTTCTCTAAATTTTTGATAGAATTCACCTGTGAAGCCATCTGGACCTGGGCTTTTGTTTGCTGGAAGATTTCTGATTACAGTTTCAATTTCCGTGCTTGTGATGGGTCTGTTAAGATTTTCTATTTCTTCCTGGTTCAGTTTTGGAATATTGTACTTTTCTAAGAATTTGTCCATTTCTTCCACGTTGTCCATTTTATTGGCATATAATTGCTGATAGTAGTCTTCTGATCCTTTGTATTTCTGTGTTGTCTGTTGTGATCTCTCCATTTTCATTTCTAATTTTATTGATTTGATTTTTCTCTCTTTGCTTCTTGATGAGTCTGGCTAATGGTTTGTCAATTTTATTTATCCTTTCAAAGAACCAGGTTTTGGCTTTGTTGATTTTTGCTATGGTCTCTTTTGTTTCTTTTGCATTTAATTCTGCCCTAATTTTTAAGATTTCTTTCCTTCTACTAACTCTGGGGTTCTCCAATTCTTCCTTTTCTAGTTGCTTTAGGTGTAGAGTTAGGTTATTTATTTGACTTTTCATACACACCGAGGAAACCAGAATTGAAAGAGACACATGTACCCCAATGTTCATCGCAGCACTGTTTATAATAGCCAGGACATGGAAACAACCTAGATGTCCATCAGCAGATGAATGGATAAGAAAGCTGTGGTACATATACACAATGGAGTATTACTCAGCTGTTAAAAAGAATACATTTGAATCAGTTCTGATGAGATGGATGAAACTGGAGCCGATTATACAGAGTGAAGTAAGCCAGAAAGAAAAACACCAATACAGTATACTAACACATATATATGGAATTTAGAAAGATGGCAATGATGTCCCTGTATGCAAGACAGCAAAAAAGACTCAGATGTGTATAGTGGACTTTTGGACTCAGAGGGTGAGGGAGAGGGTGGGATGATTTGGGAGAATGGCATTGAAACATATATATTATCATGTAAGAATTGAATCACCAGTCTATGTCCGATGCAGGATACAGCATGCTTGGGGCTGGTGCAGGGGGATGACCCAGAGGGATGTTGTGGGGAGGGAGGTGGGAGGGGGGTTCATGTTTGGGAACGCATGTACACCCATAGTGGATTCATGTCAATGTACGACAAAACCAATACAGTATTGTAAAAGTAAAATAAAGTAAAAATAAAAATTAAAAAACAAAAACATGGCATACTTAGTCCTCAACCAGAGGATGAGTAAAATGAAGGTCAGTATGTCCATAGGAAGGAAAATGCAGCTTTTTAAAACTTGTTTTGAAATATACTTAATGATGTGAGGAATATTAAAATTCTATTATATGAAAAAAGTGTACATAGTATACAAAGCTGCAAATTCAATATGATTTCACTTCTTAAAAATAAAATGTAAAGCCATGCACTCAAATCTAGCGGTGGTTGGATTGTCTGTAATGTGTGTGAAAGTGCTTTGTGAACGATAACTTGGCCCACCAGCAAAGGCAATGGTTGTCAGCCACTCAGAGTGGGAGACCTGAGCTGTACCAACATAAATAACCTATTTTAGGTGTAAAATAAGTCACATGCAGCATGGAGTAAGCATTTTCCTGAGCTGCCTATGTATATTTCCTTACACAGTCCTCCCAACTGATCTGTGGGGAAGTACTGTTTCTATTCCAATCCTTGATGGTAAAAATGAAGCCTGGAGCAGTCATACAACAGGTAGAAAGCTGAGCAGCCACGACGTTTGGGCCCAGAACTCCCTTGCATTCATCCCTACCAGTTATTAATAGGCGCTGCTTAGTAACTATTAATAGGCGGTGCTTAGTCGCTCAGCCGTGTCTGACTCTTTGCAATCCTTTGGGCTATAGCCCACAAAGTTACCCTGTCCATGAGCTTTTTCAGGCAAGAATACTGGAATGGGTTGCCATTTCCTCTTTCAGAGGATCTTCCTGAGCCAGGGATCAAACCCACATCTCCTGTGTCTCCTGCATTTCAGACAGATTCTTTACCCAGTGAGCCATCAGGGAAGTTCCCCCTACTAGTCAGCCAGCTCTGATATAATCTGAAGGAGAGCAAGAAGGGCTGGTCATGACTGCCTGTGTTCTGCCATCTTGTTGGCTTGGGAGCTAGCGGGTGATGTCCAGGGCCAGCTCCTCGTTGTCATTGACTGAGAGCAAAGGTCTTAACAGAGGTGGCTGATCAGAACACCCTCCCTTGCTGGGTGTTCTGATGCCTATGTATTGTAGCCTTCGCTGGAACCAGTCCACACTGAAGTAATGAGGCAGATAGTCGCACATGTTAGCTGGTCAAGGTCTTGGTGCTTGGCAGCCTCCTTGAGAAAGTATTCAGTAAGAAGGATATTGACTCACTGACTCAAATGTGGTGGACTCGGTCAACTTTTTCCATAGCAAGGCATTTATAACATGCATTATTTGGGAAATCCAGAACGCTCCGTGAGCTACTTTAAATTATAAGTGTTCTTGAAAGCCATGACTGGAAATGACTCCCTTAGCCCTTCAGGCTCTTGCAGTGATTTGCAGTATACTTTCACAGAAGGGCTTTCTAAGTGATTTGGTTCATTATATGTGCATCCTACATCGAAAGAACCCATGCATGACACAGGATTTATGAAGCCAGAGTACTCCTGCTTATTAGAAATTTCAAGAACATGAAGCTTTTCTTGAGTTAAATAGACCTAAATGCTTTGAGAACCCCAAAGCATGACTTGAGATCCTGGGCTCAATGCATGCTCTGAATATGTGTGTTCCCTTACTGGTAGTACACATTTCCCTGGAGGAATAGGTGTTGAAATGGGTCTTTTTCCCTCTCTATTCCCATGAAGACATAGGTCAGTGATGCCACATTCCATGGTGTTCACCCTGAAAAAGTTCAAACAGGAAGCCTGTGATCCCTTAAAGAATTCTTGAACCCTTTCTCCATACTGTTAGTCTAAAAGCATTGTCAAAAGTTGTTTTTTGTTTTGAAAACAAACTTTCTAAGATAGATTCTAGTGGTGAGTCCCATCCCCAAATACTGGGAGAAGTATTTGCCTCTTGCCTCAAGCCTAAG
This sequence comes from Ovis aries, assembly GCF_016772045.2. Lineage (NCBI taxonomy): Eukaryota > Metazoa > Chordata > Mammalia > Artiodactyla > Bovidae > Ovis > Ovis aries. The sequence goes on from NC_056066.1 coordinate 9,179,855, forward strand.
TAAGAAAATCTTCAATGAGACTATTCCAAGAACTTCAAAAATACATGGTTTTTGCATTTGAGGACTATATTGGCCTGATCTTTTGTGTGTTGTTTTTTTGCATTGGAGTAGTATATTGGCCCACTTAAATAATATAGGATGTTGGAAATGTTTTAGCAGCTCATACTGTGGAGAAAAAGAGAAAGTTGTTCTGTTAGGATTTGGTTTATTATAGAGGGCAAAGGATGCAAGGGTGGTACCCATGGACCAGAAACTGAAAAATGACAAAGTGGAATTATCTTGGGTTCTGTCCAATGGGGCTGTCCAGAGACATGAGGAGACCTGGGGAAAGAGAATCTGAAGATAATCCCAGATTCCTAGGTCCAGCTGAGAAGCAAGTTATGTACCAGAGGAAACGCATCACCTGTAAAAAGGCTACCACAGGTAGGAGGTGTCCTGTGAGGGTGTGAGATCAGAGGGTCTTCGAAGAATCCACAAAGAGGCTTCATTAAAAAAAAAAAAAAAAAACTAGTTTGAAGAGGAGCTGTTCTCAAGAGCACAAAACCGTCTTTCCTGTTTCTCTAACTTCTGCATCGTCCGTGCTTCATCCTCCCCTCTCTGACCTAAATGGCATCAGAACTGAAAGTTAATAAGAGAAGCAGGGAGTAAAGGCAGAAGGCTGCCATGCCCATTTCCGTAGCTTACCACCTACAAAAAGCACCAGCTGGCGAAAGAAAGAAGTTTAACTTCAAATCCCATTTGAGGTTTTGATCATTATATAGGAATCAACATTCCAGATTATAGCAAGCGATACTGTATCTGATGACTTAAAGTATCAAGACATTTTATTGACATAAAATATCAAGAAAAGCTTGCCCTCCTCTCTGCTCCTGCATAGTTGGATTGCATGTAGGAAATAGCCACTTAAAAAATTCCCAGAGATGGGGCCATATGCTTCTGCACTGATCTTAGTCTCCAAATCAAAGTTTGGCATGCATGATTTGATGCCTGAATACAAAAGCAGTTTACATTATTTCGACTGAAATCATTCCTGAATATTCAGACCTGTGATGGCTTCAACCTTATCCCTTACCTGAGACAATGTGAATAGAACTGGCCTGGGGTAACTTTTCTGCTCAGTTGGAAATCTTCTCCAGGAGAGTGGTCTGGGGCAAACTGCTTAACCTCTCTGAATTTTTGCATCTTCATCCACAAATTGGAAATACCAGATGATCGTAGTGAGACCCAAATAAGCAAATGAAAGAAAATTGGCAATCAGCACCACGAAAGTCCTTACCGATGTCACTATTCTTGGCAGTAGTGTCAGAACCAATCTGTCTAAATTTTAAAATTTCTATATTGGCACTTTATTTGCACAGAATTGCATGAAAATTACTTCTTAAAAATAATATGCAATTCAGGAGACCTGCCTCCCTTGTAAACTTGGGCTTAGCCAGGAATGTCGGAACCACAACAGATCCAGGAACTCCAGGTATCCAACTCGGATGCCTTTTCCATTGAAGGCTTTTCCAGAATGCCCTCTGGGCTGGCAGACCTTTTCAATGGCACTGTCTCTCCCTTTGGCTGCTAAGTCTGGGGTGATGCTCACAAACTGAGGGACAGCTCAGAGGTGAGAAGAATGAGAAACAGCTGATGAGGAAAATCAGTGAATCAGAGCCGATGTGCTGACCTCGACGGTGTCTCCTTTCCATCGCATGGAAGCTCTGCAGGTAGTCAAGATCTAAGCCTCATTATTCTAGAAGCCCTGGGCTTCATGCTTCTCACGCCAGGGTGGGCTGGGCCACTGTCCCTCTAGGGGACCCTCCTCCTCCTCCCCATCCCCAAGTTCATTTGCACTGCCTTCAGTACCCATTCGTGTGGGCTTCTTGCAAGTTTCTGGTAGCCTGTTTTAACTTCCTCTTTGATTCATTAGTTTTGTTGTTGATTTTGTTGTTCGAACCAGCAAGTCACAAGACAAGCACATTTGATCTTAATTTTGCATTGCTCATTATCAGTTCTCCTTTAATCATTTTCTTCTGATCTTTATCAAAAAAGTTATTTGTAAAACCCAGGGGAGAAAAAACCCTTCCCAAGCACCCCCCTCTTCTTTTTCCTCTAGCTCTGTTAATGACAAAGCAGCAAGTGACTTCACAGAGAGCTTCAGGAAGTCTAACCAAAGACAAAATAGTTGTGTGATGTCCAATATACTGAAAAATGTCTTTGCAGAAACTCTGTGGTTAACAGCCTGGGGAGGAAGGTAAAGGCATTTTCAAAAATCAGAAGCTCAGAGGAGACAAATGGGGCTTGATGAGCTCCTGAGATGAATACCACAGGCTAATGCGAGCAATCACCAGTTGGTGGAGAATATGCTGATATCTGCAGAAAGAGTGCAGTGGCAGAGGAGAGCTTACAGATAAACATAAGAGCTCAAAAGATATTACTGCTGGAAAAACCTTGACATTCTGACCATCTTTTTTGGAAGGAAAATCCAGGGTTCAGTTTTCTGCAATTGATTATCCCTCCTCTAATACATTCATGCGAAGTGTGTCAATACTCCACTCATCCAGCTCCATCACTTGGCAGTTCAGCCAGGCAGCCCCACATTCATGTGATTGTATAACCACAGGATGACAGAGCAATAAGAAACATATATTGATAATTTTTAAAATTTTGAGTCAGGGATTAAGTACATGAAGGTAACTCAGTTCAGGATGCACATTGTTTCTTTCTGTTGAACACTCATTAATAATATCCTCAGCCTTGTTGGGTTTCCAGTTGCCAGCCCCCATCATTAGGAAAGAAGCTGGCCATTGGACTGTCCGAGTTGTGCATTACCCACCTTTTCACACCACTCAGGACCTCTTCCATGGGTGTTTCTTAGAGAGCCCACAAGTAGAAAGCTCTTTGCTTCTGCAGAAAGCTCAAGCAATAGAAAAAAAAAAATGTGTGTGCCCATTCCAAACAATGTATGCTCAGTCAATAAACCTCAGTTGAAGTGAAGAAAGTACATTTAACATTCACAGCTACATGCAAAAGTACTAATATATAATCACACTTTGTTCTTATGGAGTTGGTAATAAAAAGTATAGTTAAATAGTTGACTGTTGGATTTCAATATTATCCTACCCCTGGAGGAATGTTCCTCAAGGCCTGATGTCCAGCGATGGGTGATGACTTTGCTGTTGGTTGGTTCGCTCTGAGCCCTCCAGTTAGCAATAACAAAGCAACAACTATTCCAGCCCTCAAACTTGACTCATTCATACTTTTTGTTAAAGGAAAGCATGGCAGACCAGGTCAATTTGCTCACAAATGACCCTAAACCATTTGGGTTCTTCAGTCATCACTGAATCACTACAGATAACGCCGTAGATGTAGGCAGACACCACCCAGATCCCCCACTTAAGAGTGTAGGGAATGCTGTAGGGTAGAAAGCCTCAGCTACCAGCCCCTACGGGCACTGCCACACTAAAGAGAGCTAGGGCCATGCTCCCAGTTTAGTGGGTGCATGTTCAGTGACCCAGCAGCTTGGGGGAATAAAGCCTTGGCCCCATGGCTCCAACTCAACCTTCTGAAAGGTCTTGTTACTTTCAGACTCCCTGTGGAGTTGTCTGTGACCTTTGAGACTGCAAGACTGTATCACAGCTCCATTTCAATTTTCTGCCCAATTTTGCTTTCCTTACTTCCCTTCTAGGGATTCTGACCCCAAGAGCACTTCTTCACTATCCCATTGCCTCTAAGTCTTAGTTTCTGAGTCAGCTTTTTAGGGGAATCCCAACTGTGACAGCTTCTTCATTTTATACTATACTATTGGGTTCACACTTGCAGACCTAGTGAGAGCTCTTTATTAGCCTGGGAACTACAAAGAATGTACTAAAATAATATGCTTCCTTTTCAAGTTATCATGCGGCTTTTCATAGTTGCATCCAAAAAGCAGAAGCTTCTCGAGGAGAGATTAGTGATCAATGGTTTTTATAAGAGGAACCCAGGATAAAATGTCTGTACAATGAAAACAGAAGAATAAATGGTAGGAAAGTGGATTCTACGTAAGATAGTTGCTCCAACTACCTAGTTATCATTGGGAACTCTGCCATCTTACTTCCTACAAGAACCAGGTCTATTAACAGCCTTCCTTTGGCAGTTCTTATAGATTATTTCTTTAAAAATACAATCTAGAAAATTTAGCCAATGCCATTTTCTTTTAAAAAAATCTTATCTATTTCTTGACTGTATGTCAGTCTAAAAATTACACTGTTGTGGGTGTATGATGGGAGAGACTTTATTTATGTTGTCTTTTTCAAAGCCTATAGCTACTTCTAACTGAAAATAACTGCAAATAGGTCTGGCTCAAGACGTGTGATTATTATATGTAGAGATCCTTTGCTTAGACTGAAATGCTCATTAATGTTCTTTGATTCATATCCAAAACATCAAATCAAGCTCTAGGGAAAGAAAGAAGCAAAACAAGCCTCTCCAGGTTGCAATCTGAATGGAGGAAAGTAGGAGTACCCTTGACCACTAAAGGTGGTTAAATATTGCATAAAAGATGCAGAAGGCCTGAAATTTTTACCAGTTCATCTGGTATTTGATAATTCAATAAACTAGTTGGCATAAAGGGAAAATAGAAGAGAATTTCACCAACTTCCCTCTCAACTGAGAGAGTCCTTTCAGCAGTAAAAATGACTCTTCAGTGGATGTTCAACCTGCAGTCTCTTTAGAGAACATTGAAGATTTTCCTGGAAACACAGTGTCTTTAAATGTTTTCAGAGTTGATTCAACAACATGTGCTGCTGGAATGGTTCTTTGGAATAACTCACCAGTACCTAGAATCTGGCGGGCTACAGTCCATGGAATCGCAAAGAATCAGACGGGACTGAGCAACTGAGCTCACCTAGAATCAGCTGTCATCATCTGTTTCCGTCTGTTCCCCAACCTGGCATGTAACTCTGAATTCCAGTAGAGTTCAGATTTAGATGGCAGCTTTTTGTGATGCCCTGCTTAAAGGTAGCTTTCTGCATCCCACTGCTCCTAAAATTGGCAAGATGTGGCATACCAGATCCACTGTGCGAGTATGCTTACCACATGGGCTTCTGTTTAGGTATGGGAATGGAAAGGAAATGGCCCAGACAGTATTGCCCAGAATTTTGCAGCAGTCTCAATACACAGGGGTAAGGATCCATCCAAGTGGGCTTATTTGGTTTCTTTCTTAAATTCTTCCTTTACTCCCATCTTTTCTCTTTCTGATTTTTAACCCAGGCAGTGCAACAAAACTACCACTTGAATTTTTTTATATGCATTTTATTTTTGGAGAATGCAAGTGCTCCAACACTGAAAAGCTGTCTGGGAATAGAGCCTGAACAGCTTTATTTGTAAAATGCCCCATGGGCAGTTCTGCAGCAGGTTTGAGAAGCACAGAGCTCCCCCATCCAGAAGGAAAATGCCAAAGGACAAGAGATAGAAGGGGACATGCCAAGTTGTGGGCCCAACCACAGACTGCCACCCACTCTACTGAGTTGTACTACAGAATCTGTGTACCACCTCTGAGCCACTGTCAGCCTTTCTGGAAAGTCTCAGAAAGATGTGGCTCCTCTGGGGGTTTTACTGGAGTGTCAGAGGTCTAGACTCTATGGCAGAGCAAAGCCTTTACTCTAGGGTCTTCTCTTCTTTTTCTTAAACATTTTACTTATCTTTTAAAATTTTTATTGGCATATAGTTGATTTATAATGTGTTTCTGCCATACAGCAAAGAGAATCAGTTTTGCATATACATATATCTGATAACTCATTAAAACTGGGAACTTAGATTTGCATATTCCTCTTAGAGATCTCAAAAATTATGATGAAATAACTCACAACACATTTTACAAGTATCCACCCTTCTTACATGTTAATAGTTCATGAAAATTTTTAAGTCATGACCCTTTAGGAAGTAGAATGAAGAAATGGTAGACTGTGGATGTAATTTTAGCAGCAAAAGGCCTTTGTTTTATTCCCAGATGTTCCTTTACGTGATTTTTGACCTTAGAAACTAAAGGCAAACGTTGCGTGATTTTCCCCCATGGCAGTATGTGTGGCTTTTCAGACCCTTCCTCGTTCTCTTAAATCTTTCTACTTCTTTTCTCGTCTATCAGCACGGCAACACACATGTAGTGCAGGATCTATGCGTGTTCATTTCCTTTGAATCAGGAGGAAATGTGCCTGGGTGGAAAGTCGTGGGTCCTTCTCTCTTTGAGCATTCTTTCTTCTGCAGTCTTGGGCCATCATTCTTTGTAATATAGGTTTTATTTTTTCATGGTTTCCCATATTTGCCAGAGAAAGATGCAACATGAAAAGACAGTATTAATTCTCTTTCTTCTGTGGGGCATAGACTATTTCAGAAAACTTCACTCAGAAAGATGGTGTGTGTGTGTGTGTGTGTGTGTGTGTGTGAGAGACATTTCCTCAGGAGTAAATCAACATTAGGTAGGCTCCAAAATTAAAATCAGATGGAATACATAAAATAAAAATACCGGTTATTTGCTAGCTAATAACAAGAATACTGTATTGTAAAAGCTCACATAAAATTTGTACACTTGAAAATGTGAATTTGGAAAAATATGTTGATAATTTGGTTTTCATTTAAAAGCAATGTTTTTGAGAGACTTCCATGGCAGTCCAGTGGTTAAGACTCTGAACTTCCAATTCAGGGGATCTTGGTTCAATCCCTAATTGGGGAACTAAGATCCCATACACCATGGGTGTGGCCAAAAAAAAATATATAAAAAACAATTCAAAAAATAAGAATGTTTTTTAATACTAACTTTTGTATATAAGAAATAGACATGTCTTAGAATTTCTCATTACATAGATACTGTTGTCTAGAGCCTCCTGAAACTCATCTCCCATGAGGTCCACTAAGAAGCACAGGTCCCAGTTGTAAGCCCATGTTTGTCCTTGATGTAATTCAAGGATCTTGATTTCCTGTCTCTCAACCTCAAGTAAATAACAATGCTTATGTGTATCTCTTCTTGGATTCTCCACTGAGAAGTCAGTCCAGCATGTCCTAATATGAACTGCTAATCTCAACATTCAGAAAACGAAGATCATGGCATCTGGTCCCACCACTTCATGGGAAATAGATGGGGAAACAGTGGAAACAGTGTCAGACTTTATTTTTCTGGGCTCCAAAATCACTGTAGATGGTGACTGCAGCCATGAAATTAAAAGACGCTTACTCCTTGGAAGGAAAGTTATGACCAACCTAGATAGTATATTGAAAAGCAGAGACATTACTTTGCCAACAAAGGTCCATCTAGTCAAGGCTACAGAGAAGGCAATGGCACCCCACTCCAGTACTCTTGCCTGGAAAATCCCATGGATGGAGGAGCCTGGTAGGCTGCAGTCCATGGGGCCACGAAGAGTCGGACACTTACTGAGCGACTTCACTTTCACTTTTCACTTTCACGTATTGGAGAAGGAAATGGCAACCCACTCCAGTGTTCCTGCCTGAAGAATCCCAGGGATGGTGGAGCCTGGTGGGCTGCCATCTGTGGGGTCACACGGAGTCAGACATGACTGAAGCAACTTAGCAGTAGCAGCAATAAAGGCTATGGTTTTTCCAGTGGTCATGTTTGGATGTGAGAGTTGGACTAAGAAAAAAGCTGAGCGCTGAAGAATTGATGCTTTTGAACTGTGGTGTTGGAGAAGACTCTTGAGAGTCTCTTGGACTGCAAGGAGATCCAACCAGTCCATTCTAAAGGAGATCAGCCCTGGGTGTTCTTTGGAAGGAATGATGCTAAAGCTGAAACTCAGTACTTTGGCCACCTCATGCGAAGAGTTGACTCATTGGAAAAGACTCTGATGCTGGGAGGGATTGGGGGCAGAAGGAAAAGGGGACAACAGAGGATGAGATGGCTGGATGGCATCACCGACTCAATGGACGTGGGTTTGAGTGAACTCCGGGAGATGGTGATGGACAGGGAGGCCTGGCGTGCTGCGATTCATGGGGTCACAAAGAGTCGGACACAACTGAGCGACTGAACTGAACTGAACTGAATCTCCTTTAATTTTTTTTCTCAAATATTTACTGACTTGTTCCCTCTCCCTGTCCCTACTTCAGTGCCTTTGCTTGGATTCTTATATTCTCTTATTTATAAGAGAATGCTATATTAACATTGTTGTATTGCTTCTTACTTGGTTTCGCTGCCTCCAGCTTTGTACCCCTGAAGATCTGTCTTCCAATGATGTGAGCCATGGAAAAACGCAAACCCACAGTGGTACTTTTTCACGGAGAATTCCTCAGTGTCTCACTATTGACTCTTGAGCAGAGCCCTCAGCTTCTTTCTAGGCTCATCCCTGATTCAGACTCTACAATTGGTTTTCCATGCACATCCACAAATGGGCCTTCTCCTACCTCCATTCCTGTGTTGTTTCTGCCTTCACCTGGAATGCTTGCTTTCCCCCACTTCAGTTGATTGAAACATTTCCTTGAAAGTGAAAGTCGCTCAGTCATGTCTAACTCTTTGTGACCCCATGGACTATACAGTCCATGGAATTCTCCAGACCAGAATACTGGAGTGGGTAGCCTTTCCCTTCTCCAGGGGATCTTCCCAACCCAGGGATTGAACCCAGGTCTCCCACATTGCAGGCAGATTCTTGACCAGCTGAGCCACAAGGGAAGCCCAAGATTACTGGAGTGGGTAACCTATCCCTTCTCCAGGGGATCTTCCTGACCCAGGAATCAAACCGGGGTCTCCTGCATTGCAGGCAGATTCTTTACCAACTGAGCTATCAGGAAAGCCCTAGTTGCCATCAATCTTTGAAGACTCAGTGCAAGTTTCAACCTGCATATGACCCTGGACTTCCTTATTCTCTATCCTCCCAAGGTCTCCAAAACATTTCTCTACATGACACTTGCCACATTTAATTCATATGATGTATTTTATATCCCACTCCACCCCGCTAGGTTCTAGGCCCCTTGAGAACAGAACTATCACATCTTCATCTTAGCACCACCAAATATCAAGTTACAAGTGTATGCTTAATTAAAACTTGGGTGCAGAAGCCAGAAGGAAGGTTACAGTTTAAATAGTAGAAGGACTTTATTTCAAAAATCGGAAAATAAGACACAAGAAACTGAAGTAATGTGTCAGACTAAATGTTCATTCTGCAACTAAGCTGAAACTATGGTGTGCTGCCTTCTGACCTACTTTGAGTTATATTAATTTGGCATATCCATGAGAAATACTGGTATAACTTGATTATATTGACTTTTCCCTAATTTCGTTTATTAGGGAAAACCTCAGGGATGTTCTCCCCTCTTTCTATTCACAATGACCCCGTGGCTCAATATTTTCAAGCCTTTGACCATTTTCTTTTGCACATCTCTGCCTTGATTATACTCTACTGTAGTTTGTTTTGCAGTCTTATGAATCTCACACGTCATGCCTACTAAAATATTTCCATAAGCCAACTTCCCCATTCTATGTGATACATTAATTTGCATGTCATTGAAAATGTGTTTGCTGATTAAAATTGATACTCAGAGACTGAATTGAATAAACAGCATGAGTGGAAAAAGAATTATGTAATATGATATTTTGGTATGACCTGATCCTCAGTTGATTTATCTTAACATGGCCACATGTTTGTCCAAAACAAGTTAATCAGAGAGGAGGAAAGTGGAAATCCTCCACTTCACATCATGGTTCCAGGGCATGATGTTCTTGGGCTTTGCAAATACATATCATATAAAGTTGTATCTTTGTTCTATTATATGTGTGTTTCTGTCTGTCAGTCAATCTTGCCACAGTCCGAGAGCCCTCTTGTGATAACTTCATGATTATTCTCGCTCATTCACTTCTATCACTGATTAGAACATTCTTCCACTGCGTACTCCCTCGCTACCACCTCCAGGAGACAAGTAAATTTTCTTACATATTAGTTTTGTACTTCGTAGTAAGGCAAGATTTTGTCAACAGTATATTAGCAGATGTCGTGTAAACAGAAGCTTGAAATGGCTCAGAACTTGAGCCTCCACCATTGCCAGAGAAACTCCTTGCTCTGGGTAGATAGTATCTGTCTCATCATGGTCCTTGAGGAAGCACGTGTGGCAAAACCAACCTGAGAGCAATCTGTGCTAGGGAGCCAAGTCTGGCTGGACCCACAGCTCAGAGCAGAGATTCCCAGGCAAGCCCAACCCAGGTGAACCAGCCAGCAGGTGACCCACACAGACAAGAATAAATGATCGTTGTTTCTTAAAACCGCTGATTTCCTTGGGAATGTTTTGTTTTGCAGAAATAGCCGACTGATACCATTCCTCCCTCACAGGCTACCAAATTTAAAAATCGTAAGCCTTTTGCATCATTGACCCCACTATACTCTTTATGGTCCTCATCTCGTTCCCCTTCTCTGCTGTCTTAAGCTTTTTGAAATCCCATGTGATTCTTGACACCTTTGCTTGTGTTGAGTTGCTTTTCTTCAGTTCTTATTCTTCTCCTTTCCCCTTTACTTGACTTGCTACTTCTTCCAGGAATGCTTATTTTTCAAGGTTAATCTCATTTTTGCCTTTTTCTTCTGCTGCTCCCTGAAAGTCCCTTGCATCCTTTCGTCGGTGCCCTTCCGTGACGCTGTTGCCCACCCTGGGCTCTTCTTCTGCTTCTCTTATGCCCTGCAGGGTGATGGCCCCAGTCCATCCTGCTGTCCTTTCACTGCCCCTCCAGAATCAGAAAGGCAGATGAACAAACGGACTGAAATCCTCCCCTTGATAATTGCATTTTGCTTTCTGGCTCCCATGGTCTACCCACCCCCAGCTGCTCAGAGATGGAGCTCATTAATTACACTCCTTCCAGGCTGTTCTGTCTTTGAACAGCAGGAAGGAAAGAAGGAGAGGAAGTGAGATGGGCCAGGTGAGGGAAGGAAGAACCATGGGGAGCTTGTTAATGGCATCTTTGTTTTCTGAAACGAGTTTTGGAGAAAACAAGGCATAAGGGAAACCCATTGTGTCAGAACTGGGAAATAAGCTTCTATTTGTCTTGCCAAATTTAAAAAATGTGCATAATTCCTTTCCATCAGCTCACAACAATATTGAAGATGCATTTGACTACACTGGAACACATTATCAGTCTAAAATGCCCAGAGGCAGTGCAATACAACCATCCATATGCTTCTCTGAGTTAATTTGAAATAGAGAGAAATCAGGATCCAAATTGTCCCCAGGAACCCTCATGGAATCTGGCCCATGTGAGTGAAAAGGGAGCAAGATAGCTGATTCTTGTGCCACTTGTCAGTCTCAGGGATGCCTTAGGTCTGTGCCCTTTTGGGATGAAGGGAGGTAGATGGGTGGTATCAATACCTGCAACTCCCAATTGCTACTTATGTTATTGGCTTAATTGCACTGCTTTATGGAATCCTTGACTTCTAAAGTCTTTCATAAAGGATCAGCAGGGGCTAGACCATTGCAATATAAATTAACATAATTACAGTCGCAAATGGATATAGTGGGTTCTAAGTCCCTCACCCACCCTCTCAGGAGTCAGATTGGCCACAAGATACTCAGTCCACAGCCAGAAAGCCACTACAGGCACCATTACTTCCTTCTCTAGCATCATAATCTGTGCAGTTGTCTACAGATTCCCCCCAGGTACTGAATTTCATGGAATACTGCCGTGTGAAATGTTTCTTGTCTCTCCTTTTCTAGCACTCCTGGGAATACCTGAAACACAGGACACTCTTATTGCAAATTTATGGTAAAAGTTTTCTTTTCGGCTTTCCTGGTGGCTCAGTGGTAAGGAACCCTCCTGCCAGTGCAAGAGACATGGGTTCGATCCCTGATCCCGAAAGATCCCACATGTTGCAGAGCAGCTAAGCTCTTGTGCCATAATTAGTAAGGCTATGCTCTAGAGCCTGGCAGCCCCAGCCATGGGGCCCATGTGCCACAACTCGAGAAGGCCTACGTGCTCAAGAGCCCATGCTCTGCAACAAGGGGGACACCACAGTGAGAACCCTGAGAACTATGTTGAAGAGTAGCCTCACTTGCCACAACTAGAGAAAAAGCCTACACAGGAAAAAAAAAAAAAAAAAAAAAGAAAGACCCAGGATAGCCAAAAACAACTAAATAATTATTTTTGTAAAAAAGTTTTCTTTCACATAGACCATATCTAAGCTCATAACCCAAGAGTAATGTGGGCAGACTGAACACAGATTTCCAGGGAGGCCCATTCTCTTTGCCCACAATCATTGCCACTTCATCCCTTCCCCTCCTAAGTGGGTGCTGTCATCGTTGCCTTGGGCTGCTGCAACTGATTCCCACAAAGCAGGAGGCTTAAAACCACAAAAATGTATTCTTTTACAGTTTATGAAGCCCAGAGTCCAAAATCAGCAGGGTTAATTTCTTCTGGAGGATCTGAAAATGTGTCTGCCCCTCGTGTCTCCTAACTGCTCCTCTTGGTTGCTGACAATCCCTGGTTTGTGGCTGCAAGCTCTCATCTCTGCCTTTGACTTCACATGGTCTTGCCCTGTCTGTTTCTTTTCTGTCTTATAAAGACTTTTGTCACTGAATTTAAGGCTGACAGATCAAGGCTATAGTTTATCCAGTAGTCATATATGGATGTGAGAGTTGGACTGTGAAGAAAGCTGAGCGCTGGAGAATTGATGCTTTTGAACTGTGGTGTTGGAGAAGACTCTTGAGAGTCCCTTGGACTGCAAGGAGATCCAACCAGTCCATTCTGAAGGAGATCAGCCCTGGGATTTCTTTGGAAGGAATGATGCTAAACCTGAAACTCCAGTATTTTGGCCACCTCACGTGAAGAGTTGACTCATTGGAAAAGACCCTGATGCTGGGAGGGATTGGGGGCAGGAGGAGAAGGGGACGACAGAGGATGAGATGGCTGGATGGCCTCACTGACTCAATGGACGTGAGTTTGAGTGAACTCCGGGAGATGGTGATGGACAGGGAGGCCTGGCGTGCTGCGATTCATGGGGTCGCAAAGAATTGGACACGACTGAGCAACTGAACTGAACTGAACTGAGGTAATCCAGGATGATACCATCTCTAGATATTAAACAATCTCTGTAAGTGTTCTATTTTCAAATTGGCCATATCCACAGGCTTCAGTTGCACATATCCTTGGGGGCTACCATTCACCCCACCATTGGTACCACGGGTGTTGGCATCTTTGTCTTCAAAGGTATTTTAAGTGTTTGCACTTACCACATGACTTGGATTTGGAGGTGACCAGAAATACATCCTGAGCTAAATCCGCCCATTGTTCCATCCCTTCAACTGGTGTTGGCAATGAACTGCCACTGGACCAGTGAAGATTATTGCTTCTCTGGCCTGGCCTGTCCTCTCCCTTGGAGGAGACAGGGGAGAAAAAAGCAGTAGCCACTCTGGCCCCTGGGTATCCTAATACCCTTGGACCATGGTCTCCACTCTACATCCTAATAGATACGCTTCAGTCTGTGCATCCAAGAGCACACTGGTCATTTGTTGAGAGCCCGCTCAGTGCCAGATATGTACTTGTAAATTGCGTCTTATTAACGTAGATACTGATGTTTCATTTTGCAGGTGAGGTAGCTAAGTCTCAAAGAATTTACAAATTAAAAGCTGCCCGCAGGGAACATGGCTAAGTCAGTGACAGAGTCAGGACTGGAATCTTGCCCTCGGACTCTGTGCTCTGGGGATTTCCCACTGGCGCACTGCCTCTTCCATGCAATATTGTGTCATCACTTGCTGGCATGGCTACATGCTCGGGCTACTGTTTAAATACCTATGATTTGCTTTGCATGATTGTCATTAAGCATCCTAAGCACTGTCCAAGCGCCTACTGGGTGCCTGTCTGTCCTGTTCCTGTTGATTGACAGCAGGGAGGACCCCACAGCCCTCTTGGTAGGGCAGCACTGCTCACAGCCCCGAGGGAGTTAACATGCTGGCCCTCATCCTGTTGCACTTGCTCATGATTAATTCAATCTGACTCTGATTATTCCTTCATGCTGTGACCCCCCTCGGCATTTACATGCTAAGCTTGTGCTGTGTTCATTTGTTCTGGTTGAAATATGGCTTTGTAATTGCTTCTAAACAACTTCATTTCTGCATCTATTGTAGGCAGAGTGCTAAATCTGGCAGTGGGAACAGTTGCTAGACAATGTGTATAGGCTCTGAGCAATACCTGGGAGCCAGGCGTGCTGTGGGGATATTGCATCCTACCTACCCACGCGATGTTCTGTGTAAGTCTGTGTGTGAGCACACTTGGGTGCAGATCGTGGCTGTTTCTTGAACATCTTCCCCAGCAGGTCTTCGCTTGCCTCTTTGAATTCAATATCTAACCTCCCTGCTCCCCACCAGACACAAGTTTCCATTCTTCCCGCAGTGAGCTAACTTCATGATACCTGACTGCGTAAGTAGATTTTCCCAAACAGTGGATATTGGTGAGATTCAGGCCACAGCACGATGGGTTCCTTCGCTACTTTAGTAAATAGTTCCTGGTGCTTTCATTCCAAGAAGAGTCAGTCTTATTCCAAGTTCTAGAGTCTAACAAACACAGATACAGCAAGATTCCACCATGATGGCTTAGGATTCTCGTCTCTTGGCTGCTACCCAAATCCAAACATTATCTTGTCCCCTGGATTTTACTTCTGGCCTAGTTAAGAAAATGCTCTAATCTAATTGCCTGCCTCTATTGTGTCGACTCTTCTGGGAGATAATGGTGGCTGATGGGGTTCCGCTGCCTCCCTTTTGGCTAGCTTTGCATAATACTCATTACGTTATCTCTATCTTTTCCCATTAAGGACTGCAAAATCACGGGCAATTGATTAAGCTCGAGACTCCGCAAGAAGCATCTTTTGCAATGAAGCTCTTTCAGAAGTAGCATTAAAAGACAGATTCTTAGGACACAGAGCAAAATAGAGACTGCAGACCCCATGTTCTACAGAAGAAATACTCCTCTATGACTATGACTTTTAGCTCTTCATCACGAGCAGTGGAATTATAATCACAGAAGTTCTAACACTGGAGAAGAAAATGAACAGAAAGGATAGCTTCTTGTAGTCATTTTTATAATGTTCCCTAGAATGTGCCGCTAGACAAGAGTGAATGCAGAAAAGAAAATTTTAGAAATGTAAGCATCCCATGTTTCTGGCTGAAGAAAATAGGACAGACTCTTTTGAAAGAAGAGTGTCTAATGCATTCACTTATCACTGACTAATAAAATGGCACAGACAAGCTGCCTGAGAAGACTGTCACCCTGCAACCAAGCTCTGACTCCTGTATGTTCTGTTCTGTGCATCTAGGTAGAGCATGGTCTCAAATTCCAGGCTGGGGATAGCTGCAAAGGGATTGTCATTTATGAGGGGAAGAGATCATTTTCCCTGTGGCAAAAAGGGGGGGGAGCGGGATATCCAGCTGCATCTCCTAAACTGTCCATTGAAAAGGAAGATTTTTTTTCTTTTACTGGAATTAAGCTATACCTACTTTATTAGTATGACAGGACAGGTCCTGGGGCTATTTGGCTGTATTAAAACGACAGGCACACTGACCCTGTTGTACTCTGTGTGTTGGTAGACAGTCAGAAATTAATGGATTTAAACTTTTCCATCTGCTCCCATCCTTCCAGATTTGCTAGTTAAGATGACAGTTGTGTTCGCTCCTGATTTAGGTCTTAGATTGGCACGCCAACATCGCAGTGTTATGTTTTGGCTTATTTATATAGATATTACTAAAGAGATCGCCTTACTTGAGATTTTATTTGGTCCTTCCTGCCTTTATAAAGGTAGATGGCTAAGGAGATGCATACAATTGCTTATCATCAAACCTCCTTTTTTCTTTTCCCAGTATCCTCTAAAAGCATTTGAGTGTAAACAAGAAGGGTTATGTCCTTATTAACATACAATGTTCTTTCTTTATCAGCCATTGTGTTTAGATCTATAAGATGTTAACCCATTTAAGCTTCTCAATAATCACAAAAGATATAATAATAATCACAAAAGGTATTCACAGTGATCTATTCTACTGATGAGAAGATAGAGGTTTTTGGAAATTAATCTGCGATTCATGGGGTCACAAAGAGTTGGACAAGATTGAGCTACTGAACTGAACTGAACTGAGGATTACATAGCTGGGATTTAAATCCAATCCTCCCCGATTTTAATGGCTTTGCTTCCATTTTGTGGGAGGCTGTCTTCATACAGTGGAATCTGCCTGTTAGCAACCCTGTTGAAAATGACAAAGAAAAGTGGGAAATCTATTTTACCCAGAAATGAATAACATTAGCAGAGGACAGAGGCAGAGGCTGATAATCCACGTGGTGTCATCCGTGCATGGGTTCCTGGCCACTGCCCTTACGGCTTTGTCATACTGTTACTGTTTGTGACTGTGCGTTAGACCCCTGAGCAACTGAGGGATGGAAGGAGGGTGTCACTCTTCATTCTAGACTCCACTAGCCTTGCAGTGATGAGCCAGGCTTTCAAGCACAAGCCACTGGTCTTGAGTATCTTTACAGAAAAGCCAGAGTTTGAATCCAGCTCATTCCTATTCTTGACCTTGAGGAAGTCACTTTCATTATACCCACCTTCTGGCAGATGAAAACTAAATAAAATGAATGCCAAACACCTAACCTAAAGTGACAAACAAAAACATTGAACAAGTATTAAATTTCAAAGATTCTTCTGCAATCTCTTTATTCTTTTATTCTTAAGAGCAAAAATAAACATCACTCCTCGGATCTTTTTCTCCCATACCCAAGTCCTCCAGTTACTTCGGGAGCTCACTGTATTTCCTAGTTTTTATACATTTGAAAAACTCTGAAATAGCAGTTTATTTTACAGTTGGCGTAAATGGGAACAGGCCAGCCACCCAGCAGGGCATTACCTGTGGGCGGGAGCATTGGATCATGTGTTCAAGGTATGGGTTGCGCCGTTCCTCTCAGTGTCCACACAGGTGAGCTGTTTGCTTTGGCATCACTACTTACGGTTGGATTTTATAAATTGGGATCACTATCACTAAGTATATCCTATGCAACATTAAAACAACAAAACATATATTGTGCATATAAAAAGTGAATTGTCTGACACCTCGCAGTGCACTTAAAGGCAACAGGAGTGGAAGATTGTTGGAATAGATCAAAGGATTGCAAAGTTTGAAGGGTTGATGCATCTTAAAGAACCAGTAGTCAGACACTCGGGATTCTGGTGAGACGCAGCATTGTGGGTGTTAACATTTTTATTAAGTTTCCAAAGATTTTTACCAAACCGATAAACCCATATCTTAGTGCAAAAAGAAAAAAAAAGTGAACTTTTTATGTTCTTGCCGGATAATTCTTATTTCTGGCTTTAAAAATAAAATTGTATACCTTCCTGTTTTTAGCACATTTCCTGTTTTTGTTAAGTAACTTTGCCGCTTTCCTTTGCTGAGATTTTTGTAACCCCTATTTTGAGATGTACAGAGTGTGAGGAATCACCATCCCCCACCCCCAAAAAACTTGTCTTTGCTGCTTCTTTGTCTTGCTGCTGACCTTGCCTGTGAGAAGCAGGAGGACCCTCTAAGATGGAAATATCAAACTGTAGTGTAAAAGGACAATAATACCTGAATTTAAGTGAAACATTCCCAAAAGAAGCTCTTTTAAGCCAGAAATGACTGAAAACAAATTTAGTTAATTAAGTGGAATAAAACAGGTTGGCAGGGTTCTGGGCGGACCGTGGGACAAAGAGTAAAGCTGGCATTGGCTGTGTGCAGGGGGCAGGCAGCCTCCCTGGTGCCCAGCTCTGCCTGCTGTGATCTGTGGCCCATGAGGTCAGCTCCTCATTCCTTTTTCTTCTTTTGAGAATGGACTTGTGGACACAGCAGGGGAGGGAGAGGGCAGAACAAACTGAGAAAGCAGCATTGACATATATGCACTCTCTGTGTGAAATATTAATATATAGCTGGCGGGAAGCTGCTATATGACACGGGGACCCCAGCCTAGCACTCTGTGATGAGCTACAGGGGTGGGACGGGGGTGGAAGGCAAAAGACGGGGGGTATATCTAATTAGGACTGATGCACATTGTTATTTGGCAGAGACCAGCATAACGCTGTGGAGAAGGCAATGGCAACCCACTCCAGTATTCTTGCCTGGAGGATCCTGTGGACAGAGGAGCCTGGTGGGCTGCTGTCCATAGGGTCGCACAGAGTAGAACGTGACTGAAGCAACTTAGCATGTATGCATGTGTTGGAGAAGGACATGGCAACCCACTCCAGTGTTCTTGCCTGGAGAATCCCAGGGATGGTGGAGCCTGGTGGGCTGCTGTCTATGGGGTCACGCAGAGTCGGACACGACTGAAGTGACTTAGCAGCAGCACAGCGCTATAAAGCAATTACCCTCTGATAAAAATAAATAAATACATTTCATGTCTTATTTTGATTTGTTTTTGACTGTGCTGGGTCTTCACTGCTGCATGCAGGCTTTCTCTAATTGTTGTGAGCAGGGGATACTCCTGGCAGCAGCTTCCCTTGTGGGGAGCACAGGCTCTAGGCCCTTGGGCATCAGCTGTTGAGGTGCACAGGCCCAGTAGCTGCAGTTACTGGGCTCCAGAGCACAGGCTCAGTAGTTGTGGCACACGAGCTCAGTTGCTCCATGGCATATGGAATTTTCCTGGGCCAGGGATCCAACCCATGTCCCCTGCACTGGCAGGCAATTCTCATCCCCTGCACCACCAGGAAAGTTCCAGCTCCCCATGCTTGATAGCAAAGTGAGAATTGAAAGAGGATCTCTGCATGGTTGGGCTGACACCTACTCTTGGACTTCTGCAGAGAAGTTCATCACTATTAATCTTGCCTGCAGCAGACCCCTTGCCCTGAAACCCTCCCCAGGATGTGACTGCACTGTCTGCCTGCCACATCCCAGGTGCTGCTGCTGCTGCTAAGTCACTTCCGTCATGTCCGACTCTGTGCGACCCCATAGATGGCAGCCCACCAGGCTCCCCAGGTGCTGGTTGGCTTTATTCTCTGCCTGTGAATCATTTGGCTCTGGTTTTGATTCCATGCCAGACAGGATCATCTCCGTTACCCCTATACAATCTTCACTTCTGTCCTTCATGCTAGTAAAACTCCTCTTCCAGTTCTAGCTGGAAGTGATAGGCTACCTGGTTTTCTGGGCTGTGTCATCAAAGATCTTGAAATTAACTTGCCTTCAATTATTGTCAGTCCTTCACTTTTATGGAGTTTCTCCTGTTACAGATGGCTACTGGAGTGCTGTACCCATATGGGCTTCAATTTCCTGAGTCCACTTCTCCCTGAAGGCTGATACTTCCCTTCTGCCCAGGCTGGGCATTTTCAGATCTCCAGCACAAAGTCTTAGTCCATCTCTGGAGGTATGCTAGAATTATGACTTCTCCAGGGATACTCCTGGGTCTGACTCTAATGTGCCATTCACCACGTCTCAAGATTCTTTTCCTGTTTTGCAGGAAAATTCTTGCTGGGCTGTTTTTCATTTTGGATTATCAGGCTTTGTGGTTCTTCTCTTGTCGTTTTTCTCCTAGCATTTATCTGTTGTTTCTGCTAGCATATGTTGAGGTTCAGTTGGGCTGATGTGGTGGTGAGAGAAGCATAATTCAAACACACTCAGCATCAGAACAGACATGATTAGACAGTACAGAAGGATGGAAAAAATAGATTTGGGTTGGAGCTTTGAGAGTTAGGTTTCAGTTTTCCCAGGATAACCAAGGAATGATTTATTAAAATCGCCCTAAGCACAGAAGGTTCAGGGACTGGGTCCCATCACAACTGGTCTCAAAGCTGATCCAACCATGACTATAGTTGAAAGACTATAATTACCCTATTTTTCAAAGCACAAGTGGAAATTCAATTTAACTATTAAATATGAATATGCTTATATTCATATTTGTTCATCTTAATATATTATATTTAATATATTTATATTATATTTAATATGCTTAATATATTCATATATTCATAATATGTTCACTTGGGGACAGGTGAACATAACAGTTTTCAGATTGTTTAGGAAATGGAAGGTTATAGATGCCTTATATTTATGGCAGGAGAATTCCACCTTATTCATCATTCATTCCATAATGTGTGCCAAGCACTGTGATAAGCCCTGGGCTTGCAGAGGAAGAAGACAAGGTATTTGGTCTCTTATTAGGAAGAAAGACTGCTCATTCACCACAGGGTGTCTAAGGCAATGATGGGCTTCTGTGTTGTGGTGTTGGGTGTGGGTAGGACAAGTTCAGGAAGGCTTACTGGAGGTGGTGGTTACCCACTGGATATTGATGGATGGAAACAGGGGTTCCAAAAGATGGAATACACGATGTGGACATCATAGGACAGTAGCACTTGTTATCCGTCAGGACAAAAGAGAGGGTAGGAGTGAAAAATGGACCAGAAAAGGCAGGCAGGGGCCAAATCAGCATGGGACTTTGTCTCAGGATGTTAGGAGGCTGAGATGATTTCTCTGATGTCTCTAGAGAGCCATCGATAATCTCAATCAGAGGCATGGCCTAAACAATTTAGAGGTTTGAGGCAGAGGAGAGGTCAGGAGTCTAGTACAAGGTTGATGGGATGATCCAGGCAGGGAATGATGATGGGCTACATTAAAGCAGTCCTCCTGGGGAGGAAAGGAGACATGGTGACTACACGGAGGTGCAGTGTAAGGAAGGGCAGAGGGCATAGGGTAAGACCTCCCTTTGTAGTCTGGACACCTGCTGTGTTGGATACTGTTTGCTGAGTTTACTGAGGAATCGGAAAGTGTGGGATGGAAGAGAACGAGTTCTTCTCTCAGTGTGTTTGTGTTCAGGCTCAGAGTGTGGGGGCCCCAAAGAAGAGATGACAACTTTGTATCTGGAGCCTAAGAGAGAACCACCCAGGCCAGATATTTAGATCATTTGAGAAAGATGGAATGACCAGGGAAATATCTTGTCACTTAGCTTTAATGGCACCCACCTCAGAGCGTCGTGGATGAAATGGGATAATTGGTAGGTTAAATACAAAGAAGACCCTTGTGTTATGTGCAGTGGCTGTTAGTGATTATGAATACTGTTAATTTGTTAAAAATCAGGGAAGGACTTAGACTAGTCATGGGATTTATTTCTGGATTTAGAAGGTCATATCTAGAGAATTCCCAGAGACTCTGGACGAAGTCCCACCTTTTATGAAGAGTCCCGGGCATCATCACCCACCACAGATGCAACCGAAGTTCTTAAAGGCTCCTCACTGCCTTTGGTAACATCACTGCCAGTTTGAGGACATTTCTGAAGCAAGGACAAACTGACAGGAGTTGAGGCAGCACTACCAGGGGTAGGAACAATGCCTGAACATGTGTTTTGAAACGGCAGATAGGCTTCAGAGTTCTGGGAACATAGTTGAGGCTTGGGACGGTTGCCATCACTTTGATGGGCATCAGTAGAGAAGACGCCATGGACTCTTTTAGTGGTGGCTGATGGCATGGCTGATGGTGCGGAAGACGTGGAGCAGAACTGGGGACATTCTAGGTCACAAGCCGTCCGTGAGGATACCTCGGCATGTCAGTGTGTTCGTGCTGTTCAAGGAGGATGTTGGTTGAACTTTCAGACCGCTTTCAGTTCATGTTGTTCCATTTCAAGGTAGAACTTTTTAGTACTTTGTTGTTTGTTCTCATTGACTCACATTCTTCTGTTCATTAGAAGTCTCTTCACTGTTTCAAATTATTTTTCCCACTCGTTTGGGACAGCCTCAGCATTAGATCTTGACCTTAAAATGAATTAAGATGCCTAACTTCAGACTTGCTATGGTGCTGTTGGATGTGGGTGGCTTTTTAGAGGCTGAATGGCCCCAACAAGTCTCTGAATCCCCTGATTCTTCTAGACAACCTTGCCCAGGCTTTGCAGGTTGCAGCAATTAGCCTTTTACTCTTGCTATGTATATTAAAAGCTACTTATTTAAAAATACAGAAACTTCCTCTAAGCTAATTTGAGAATGGATCATTGCAGAAATCTGTAAAATGGTTACACAATTAATTCCCCTCCAGACACAGCACTGAAACTGGAAACATTGAAAACTGGAAGAGAATCATTCTTATCTGGAGGTTTTAAAATGCTTTCATTTCCTAATATTTAGTATTTGACTCAAAAATAGTTTTTTTGACCCAATGCTACTCATTCATGCAACCCCGCTACCAATTGCTTCTGCCCTCTAAAGGGGCAGACAGCCTTCTGGTTACTTCAGGGAAAGGAGAGAATGGGAACATATTGCCAAGGAAATTCACACACACCCCAAGAGACCCTGATGCTGGGAAAGACTGAGGACAAGAGGAGCAGGGGAAACAGAGGGTGAGATGGTTAGATAGCATCACCGACTCAGTGGATGTGAATTTGAGGCAAACCCCAGGAGATAATGAAAGACAGGGAAGCCTGGTGTGCTGTAGTTTGTGGGATCATGAAGAGTCAGACGCGACTTAGCAACTGAACAACACCAAGCCACTCAGATTATACTTTTAATGGCTATGAGGATGATTTAGGCTTTTCAAAATCTATATGGATGCTGCAGATTTTAATTATGTTTTGTATATAGTTCCCCAGGCTTCCCTCATAGTTCAGTTGGTAAAGAATCCACTTGCAATGCAGGAGACCCTGGTTCAATCCCTGGGTTAGAAACATCCCCTGGAGAAGGGATAGGCTAC
The DNA here is from genome assembly GCF_016772045.2 of Ovis aries. Lineage (NCBI taxonomy): Eukaryota > Metazoa > Chordata > Mammalia > Artiodactyla > Bovidae > Ovis > Ovis aries. The sequence goes on from NC_056066.1 coordinate 9,202,457, forward strand.
CCACTCCAGTATTCTTGGGCTTCCCTTGTGGCTCATCTGGTAAAGAATCTGCCAGCAATGCCAGAAACCTGGGTTCGATCCCTGGGTTGGGAAGATCCCCTGGAGAAGGGAAAAGCTACCCACTCTGGTATTCTGGCCTGGAGAATTCCATGGACTATATTGTCCACGGGATCACAAAAAGTCGGACACGACTGGGCGACTTTCACTTTCACTTTTCATATAGTTCCCCAAGGCCTTCATGCCATTTTAAAATAGATTTGTTCAAAACAGACTAAAAATAGGTTTGGATTTGGGAAGTAAAATTAGACATGCAGTAATTGTGCTTGAGTTTCTGCAGTTAAGAAAGGCTGAGTGTGTGGCTTTGGTGCTTTTTTTTTGGTTCCCCAGAGGAGACCAGACAAAGATTCAAGTGCAAGTAATTTTCTTGGGCAGAGAAAGAAAGGGAATGAGAAGTGGGCAGGCAGGGAATGCAGGTAGCAAGCCACCTACAACCACAGGAAATGGACACCGCAGAGCCAGCCCATCTGAGACATCTGAGGGGCAAGGGGTTTGGGGTATTGATACGCCACTCCCACTGGTTATTGGCCGAGGTCTGATTGTGGGGGCATTTACTCGCCTACACTCTGTCTGTGGCGCAGTGGCCTCCAGCATCAAGCAGGAGCCCTCAGACAGTGCAGTAGGTGCTGGGAGTCTCGATTCAGATAGGTGTACACTTAAGTGAAAAATCAAGGTGATCTAGAGGAGGTGGCAGTGCTATCTCCATTGAATGGAGGTGTTGCATTATGAAAATTCATATAAACATGCTCTTTGGTGCTTTGAGTTTGGATAGTGGTACGCAATCTCATGAAATAAATCAAAATTGAGTGGTGTCCTCACTGAAATTTTCTCCAAATAAGTATGAGGAGAGCAGTCTCTTAAATGTGGAATTGTTGTTTTTTCATCAAATAGTGATATCAGTTTGTTAATTTGGGAGCAATGTGCCATTTTAATTTGTGTCAAATTCTGGTAGAGGAGAAATCGTAGGAGCCCCAAGTAATCCAATGACCAGTGAGTGAAAATGTTAGTGAACTCTAGGGTGTATGTGTGAATGTGTTTCCATAAAACTTTCGCCTGTGTGGAAGCAAAATGGTTCTTAATTATTTTGAAATAGAGTGAAGTCTAATGTTAACTCTATACAAAATCCGGATTGCCATCACTAAAATGAAAGACATATGTTGTTTTAATAAAACGTACCCACCCAGTGTCCCTACCATCTTTTATCCCTGTATCGACTTGTGTCTTCTGTACGTTTATCAAGCATTTGGTGTTTGCTAAGTGAGCATATTAATTGGCTAAATTTTTTTCAGGAGGGGAGGAGGGGATATACCTTTTCAGAGGACCAATCCATCGTTAGTGAAAAGAGAAGGAATGCCCGATAGAGACTTGTAAAGTAGAGAGGGCGTGAGGAACCGGGAGCCACAAGTTTGCTTTCAAATATACAGATGCTCTTCTATGAGCCAGGCCATGTGACAGAAGCCAGCACACATACTTAGAGAAGATAGGGGCTTGACTCGCAAAATCTCAACCTCAGAAATCTTGCTTAGCTTCGGTTAGTCAGTGACCTATCATCAATCCATCTAACTACATCTCGATAATTTTATAGGGAGAGATATATACTCATGGTACCTGGTATTCTGTAGCACCATGTGGCACTGGTGTCAAAATTTGTTAAGTTCCTGGATTTAATGAAAATCTATTATTACTATCATTTTTTGTGGTGAACAAAGCAAAGGTCTGCTATATATACGTGCTGTTTATGGACTGTATATGGCAAGCTCTGGCCTGTAGGCCTGAACAGGCTCACTACCTGTGTTTATAAGTAAACTCTGATTGGAATACAGCTGTGCCTATTCCCATATGTATTTCCCACACTGCTTCCCCCCACCCCAAATCATAAACAGTGGCAGAGTTGAGTTGAAGGCAGTATAGACCAAATACCCCCAAACCTGAAATATCTTCTATCTGACCCTTTACAGGAAAAGTTTACCAATCTCTGAAAGAACTATTATATAGTAGATTTTCATCTTAGGCACTGGTACTACCAGTTAGGTTATTTCCCCCCAAACATAGCAGAAATATAATATGTAACTTTACAGAGCCTAGGCCCCTACAGGTCACAAAGCAGTTCTTTCTTACACTCCATTGCCTTACATATGTTTTAATATTTTATCTTCCTTCCTAAGAGCTTCCTTGGAGTGATTCTTTCTGTATCTGGCACTTTGTGATTTTCATCTCTTGTGGGGTTTTTTGCCTCCCCTCTTTAAACTTGGGGTATCATATCTGCAGTAGCTGAATCTAAGAAATGGAAATTTCCCATATTAGCCACACTATTTTGCCCAAATCAAAAAGGGGAAAAGAAAGAGGGGAAAATGAATGCACTTTTTAGAAGAAAAGCACTCAAGTGCAGAGAGGACCACAAAATGCCTATTAAATGAGGAAGTTAAGAAGCCGTGTAACTAAGGGAGGCACAAGGGGGCATCAAATGTGTGGAGAGTGAGGGGCCATATGTGTGCTCCGTGACGTTCAGATGCCTCCTGAATACAGGTGTTCAGCTCCAGGGTGTTCCAGAAGAAATGAAGATGGCTACGCAAAGGTCAGTGGCAATGGAAGGAGATGGAAAAGTAATTATTTCTAAAACAGTAAAGGAGACTGAATTAATTTATCTTGAAAGAGAAAAAAGATACGAAACAGTTTGGTGGAACATTTCTACCATTTAAGTTCATTATGATACAAAAGGGCTTCCCTGGTGGCTCAGGGGCTAAAGCGTCTGCCCGGAATGCGGGAGGCCCAGGTTCGATCCCTGGGTTGGGAAGATCCCCTGGAGAAGGAAATAGCAACCCACTCCAGTACTCTTGCCTGGAGACTCCCATGGAGGGAGGAGCCTGGTAGGCTACAGTCCATGGGGTCGCAAAGAGTCGGACACGACTGAGTGACTTCACCTAACCTATGATACAAAAAGTAAACACTTGCTGATCAACTGAAGCGTATATAAGACAGGAAATGGCTTGGCAAGAAATTCTTTGCTTGCAAATGACAGAAAGAGAGGAACTAACTAAGGCTGACCCTGGAAAAAAGCTGATCACAGGTTCTCTCTGTGATCAGGGAAGAGAACATCTTGGGGAAGAGATTTATTGGCCACATTTGGGTCAAACACCTGCTCTTCGGCCAGTCACCTTGGACCTGTGAATGATGGTGATAATACTGTGCTCCTGTGTCAGCCATACAGAAGGTGGAAGAAACACTTAATGGCAAAGGGGAAACTGATGGACAGTTCTAAGTGACCGGCCCATTGTTTCTTTACCTTCAGTTGGAAAAAAATCCCTGAAAAAGAGCTCAGTCTACAACATGAAGGATTTAGGATAGAGAGAAATAAGATTATTCTGCCATTAGAGCTTATTACACACTGAAGATGTTACTGAAAAGAGCAGAATATCTTTTCTTAGTGGTTTATAAAAATAGAAGTGATTTCTCATCAGTTGAAATGCAAAGAGTTTTCAAAATGGATTAGACACACAAAAATTTTTGTTTGATGTGCAAACTCGTGACAAGGCCCTGCCTTTTTTGCCAGTAAACTGTTTGCTTCTAGCCTTTTAGTGCAATCCAGCAAATATTTATTAAATGTCCACTATGTGCAAGAGCTAAAGGGTTTGTATTGTGTGCGTTAGTTGCTAAGTCACATCCAACTTTTTGCAATCCCGTGGATTGTAGACCACCAGGCTCCTCTGTCTGTGGTATTCTCCAGGCAAGAATACCAGGGTGGGTTGCATTTCCTTCTCCTTGTATTATATTACTGAGGTTCAGAAATTTACAAATGACTAATAAATGGTTGTTTAAGGCATTTTTCACAAAGGAGGTTCAGAGTCATTGCTGTGGAGTTTTCATAGGAATGAAGCAGAGAGACGGAAAGAGAAAGGGAGGTGGGGAGGAGATGAACAGAGAAACAAACGAAGGAATGAATTAGCAAATGGTTAGTTAATAGGCTGAGGTTTGAATGTTCCTAAAGGGCAGTTAGAATTTTAATAGGTGGAAATGGGTGATAAGGCATTTGGGGCTGCAGAATGGCAGCTACAGTGATTTGGATGGTGTTCAGAGAGGGAACGAGTCATCTTTTTAGATGGAAAGTTATGGTACAAGCAGAGAAGAGCTAATAGAAAAAGAACAGAGAAGAAATGCTGCAGATCAGCCTCGAATGCCAGGTTTAAAGTTTTGTTTTAGGGAGATTAGATTGACAGCACTGTGAGACATACGATGCCAAGGAGAGGGCAAGGGTGGACAGGTGAGTTTGAAGGTCATTGCAGAGGTGTATGAGAAGTCCCAAGTAGCTGAACTAGATGATGGTAGCAGCTGCGGACAGAAGGGTATATGTGGGAGGGAGACGGTATGGACATAACCGCAGGGATGACTGGATAGTGGGGTTTGCATATTTTGTACTTTCAGTTTCCAAGCGTTTATCAGAAAATGGCGTTCATCAATTTCCCGGTTCCTTAAGATAGTGGACCTTTGTATACATATTCTTTTAAGCAGCATGTCAACCAAATAAGTCAATAATATGTAGGTTAACTTTTATCCCCATTTTGCATACAAACACGCTGAAATTTAGGCTTCCCTGGTGGCACAGCTGGTAAAGAATCTGCCTGCAGTGCAGGAGACCTGGGTTTGATCCCAGGGTTGGGAAGATCCCCTGGAGAAGGGAACAGCTACTCACTCCACTATTCTGGCCTGGAGAATTCCATGGATTGTATAGTCCATGGGGTCGCAAAGAGTTGGATATGACTGAATGATTTTCACTTTGTTCACACTGAGATTTAGACCGGCTGAGTAGCCTGAGGCCACCCAGCTAGTAGTCTGCTGAGTGGGACTTGGACTCCAGAATGCCTGGCTGTAAGACCCATGTTCTTGATCAGAGCACCTTGTCTCTATCAGAGTGTGGAGGGCAAAGAACAACACTGAGAAAGCAAGGAGATTTCAACCTTGTGGATTGAGAAGTGTTCCTACCATACACTGTGGTATAATAACTGCTCAAGATATAGGAGTTGAAAATAGCAATGATTTTATTATAGCTCACAATTTTGTTGGGCAGGAGCTGGGACAGGCTTGGCTGGGCAAGTCTTCTGTTACAGACAGAGGGCACGCAGTGGTGTGCGGCTGGCAGATGCGCTGGTCTAGAAGGAGCCGGATAGTGTCACTCATGTACATGGCACCTAATGAGAATGCCTGGGAATCTGGGTCGGCTGGACTTTCCACCAGAGCCCAACACATGGCATTTCCAGAAAAGGCATCTCCAGCACTCAGTGAGCTACATTTGCCTTTCTGGGGACTTTATATAATGGAATCATATACTATAGACTCTTGAGTCTGGCTTCTTTGGCTTAACATTATGTCTGTGAGGTTCATCCACACCATGACGGGCAGTCATAGTTCATTTTTTCCATTGCAGCATAGTATCACCCTGTGTGACTCTTCCATAATTTAGCTGTCCATTCTACTGCTCACAGATATTTGGGTAATTTCTGCTTTGAGCTAGAATGAATATTGAGCCATTATGAATATTCTGGTATGTGTGTTTGTGTGAATATGTTCCTATTTCTGTTGAGTTCATTCCTTCCAATATAATTGCTGGGTTATAGCACGTGTTTATGTCAGCATTAACAATTTTCTATACTTCTTGTCCAGATTTATACCTTAACATCAGTGTATGAAAATTTTAATTGTTCCACATCAACTGGTTCAGTTCAGTTCAGTTGGTCAGGCATGTCCGACTCTTTGTGACCCCATGAACTGCAGCACGCCAGGCCTCCTTGTCCATCACCAACTTCCGGAGTCCACCCAAACCCATGTCCATTGAGTCGGTGATGCCATCCAGCCATCTCATCCTCTGTCATCCCCTTCTCCTCCTGCCCTCAATCTTTCCCAACATCAGGGTCTTTTCAAATGAGTCAGCTCTTTGCAACATCAACTGGTAGTATCATATCTTATTAATTCTAGCCATCTTAGCTCTTCTGAAGGGACTGTTTTGACAAATTAACCCAGGCCTTATCTAATTCTCTTGCCCTATCGTTCTCTGCTTAGGTAACTTTTCCTGCTTTCCTGATAGATTATGGGGGATAACCTATCTGATTATCCCATTTAAGTCTTTCCTTATTTTTTATTTGTGGAATCTCTCTCAAAACTGCTGAAGCTTTGAGAGAAATGATTCAAATAGACCTCTCCTGACATTTTATTGGTGGTTTTTCCCACATCTTAAAACCAAATGATATTCACTGTCTTCTTGTAACAGTTCTCATGGAGGACCAATAATCTCAACATCCACCACACTATAACTAAATGTTTAAAAAAGAAAAGTGAAATTTTTCATGAAAGTTCATGAAAACTTTTGAATTTGGATGTTCAGAAACCTTCAGATTTAGTTCAACTTTCCCCAGTGTGTTTCCTTGCTAAGCTCCTCTGTCCATTGACTTCCCTAGGCAAGAATACTGGAGTAAGTTTCTATTCCCTTCTCCAGGGGATCTTCTTGACCCAGAAATTGAACCCAGGTCTCCTGCATCACAGGCAGAGTCTTTACCATGTGAGCCACCTGGGAAGTCCTCCTTGCTAAGCAGGAGACTAAAAAAGTAAATTTGGGACTAGCTGTCAGGATGGCAAAGAGAAAACGATCTGTACCTGTGGATATAGATGTAGTGGAAGATGCCTCCTCAAATTGCAGAAGCAAAGGAACCATCTCATGTGTGATGCTGCTGCAATGCATGTTTTAAAGTGACTTTGTAAAATGCGAAGAGTCAGGCTACTTACCTTTCTCTGTAAAGCTTCTTGATCCCACCATTTTATTTCCCTTATCCTTCTTTCCAGGGTTTTGGTAAGGCGTGATAACACAGGGAAACTATTTGGTGCAGCAGTCACATCATGGTAGTGATGGTGATATAGGGGATAAGTATGTCTACTCCTTGAAGATATTTTCAAATATAAAATTAACTGGGTTAGCCTGTGCTGAGTTACCTAGTAGAAAGTTGTGACATACAGTGGTGCTCAGAGCACAGATGTAGAGAAAACCAGGCAAGAGGGGATCAATGAAGCAGGCAAGATGAAATAGCAAGAGATCAGACAAGACTTCTGTGCTGCCTTCATATGCCCTTCCTGGAAGCTGTTGGTTTAAGTTTCCTTAGACTTTCCACAACGAGGTTCTGCACTGAAACTTGAGCAACTTCCTTGCAAACAAATGAGCCCTGACTTGAGTAGTCCCTTTAGTAGACATGTCATACATTACAGTAGTTTTTGTGACCCTCTCATCTCTACAACTAGATTATAAAATCCTCAAGGGCAGAGATGTCTCTAATACGTTTTTTTTGTACTCTGCCTTGTACTTAGCCTAGAATTGGGAGATGTCATGTTATCCTGCTGATTAAATCCATTAAGGATTCAGGTTGCATAACTCTCCTAATGGGAAGTAGAGAATAAATTCTGCAAGTGAGTTTAATGTTCAAGAAAAGCATCAACAGCAAATATAGCTTCCCTTTGGCCATGCACGAAACACAAGGAAGAGAGTGGTCTTCTTCCAACTCTTTGTGAATAACCCTCAAACTAAGTTCCCACCTCAGGGGCAGGATGCTGTGTGCACAGATAGATTTTTTTTTCCCCCAGACTTGAATTGAAACCACCAACTGAATTGAAGGATCCACACTGGGGCAGGTAGTCTAGAGAGGGGACACAAATAGTTTCAATGGAACTTCAAGTCTATCCAGAGTAAGCATCATCTTGGAACACAGAGGTATCTACTCAACAGATCATTATGGCTTTGGCTACAAATTCCACATAAAAGGATATTTATAGAGAGATCCGCCTTTCTAAAACTTGGTGTGTTGAGTAAACTGTATTTAGGGCCAAACTCTGATTCGATGTTTTAAGAGTCCCAAACTAACCAACAAAATTGATGCTTTTGAACTGTGGTATTGGAGAAGACTCTTGAGAGTCCCTTGAACTGCAAGGAGATCCAACCAGTCCATTCTAAAGGAGATCAGCCCTGGGTGTTCTTTGGAAGGAATGATGCTGAAGCTGAAGCTCCAATACTTTGGCCACCTCATGCGAAGAGTTGACTCATTGGAAAAGACTCTGATGCTGGGAGGGATTGGGGGCAGGAGGAGAAGGGGACGACCGAGGATGAGATGGCTGGATGGCATCATGGACTTGATGGACGTGAGTCTGAGTGAACTCCAGGAGATGGTGATGGACAGGGAGGCCTGGCGTGCTGCGATTCATAGGGTCACAAAGAGTCAGACACGACTGAGCAACTGAACTGAACTGAACTGAAACTAACCAAATGGGAGGGATATACTTTGCAAATAAATCTCCATTCACATAGAGGGAGGAGACATAGTGCCGAGTACTGGTGGGGGGATATCACATTGCCTCTCAGCTCCACAATACACTTCAGTAAAAAATGCCCATCTGCATGTTCCAGTGGATTAATGAATATGAGTGTGTGTTCAGCTATTGATACTAGGACAAGAATTAAGTCTTAGGACCCAGAATTGAGTGTCATTATTTCTTTAATAAACAGAATCAAGTATATTATCAAAATACTTATGATTATAAAATGTTTTTGTTTCATCTGGGAAAGATGATCTTTCATCTACAGCATCCTTCCAATCTTGTTCTAACTCCTACAGACAGATTCTAAGAGCTATAATGAGAGAATAAAGAAAGACATTGTCCAGAGCCTGGGTTTAGGGCCTTTGGTCAGAGTTGGGGTGTAGAGAAACTCTCAAGTTTCTCTGCCTTACACCTCTGAACTTATGTGTTGCCCATTTGAAGCATTTTGGAAGGGCAAGACTTGGTCAATGAAATGTCCTGTTCACTCTTTTGAAACAAAACACCACGAAGAGATGGAAAAGAGCCCCAGTGCACTGGTTACCAGACTTTGCTGTACATTGGAGTCAACTGGGGATCTTTTAAAAATTCTGACATCCAGCTCTCTCACCTAAGACATTTTGATTTCACTGGTCTAGGGGGTGATTTGGGCATGGGGATTAGGTATATTTTAAAGACCCCAGTAGACTAGTCTATTAAACAAAGGCCTGAAAATGAGTAAATGTGTCAATTTCAGCTTACTTTAAATGTTGACTGAGCACATGCTGTGTGCAGAGCTGTGTGCTCTGCTCCAGTGACATAGACAGAAATAAGAAAATAGATCATCTCCACTCCTATGGAGCTCAGTGGTGAGAGACCCATTAGAAGGACAAGTAAGTTCAATTACAATTACAGCCCAACTGACTACAAAACAGTGTGGTATATACAAAATCAGAAATTGGTCCAAAGAAGAGAAAAGGAGAAGGGGATGAGGGAATATTTTACAGAGGAGTTTTCATGATATACTATATCAAGTGATTAGTATTTCTGAAAGTTTAAAGACTAAGGGAAGCACACAAAATATGGATTGTAGGAAAGATCTCATTTATGAATAGTTTTCTGTGTTGCCTTTAAAACTTGGCTTTTCATGGGTGCAACCAACATCTATGAATGTGAGTATTCTTAGTAGTGGTCCAACATAAACCAGCACAATGATTTATCCTTTTTGTCTGCTTTCCATCTTTCTTTCCTTCCCTCCTTTCATCCATTCCCTCACGTGCATACCTGCCCACTTACTGAAAGAGGCACCTACAACTTTGTCTTCTGTTGTTTAAATGAGTTACAGTTTTGAAAAACAAAAATGACAACCCTTGATCTTGCTTTCAATTTACTAATACCCTAGTTAACTTACATTTCACTGATGATTCTTGTGGGCATTACTCTCATATAATTCAATTTCCTTCTCCCATTTGGAGTAGTATGGGTGTATTGAAATAAAAGCAACTTGTTTCTTTGACCTCAAAATAATGCTTAAAAGGTAAAAAATGAGAGTAACAACTACAATAGCCACTATTAAGCACAATTTGCCAAATTCTCAAAACTAGACCTGAAGTAAGTAACAGAAGTTTAAAAAAAAAAAAAATACACACAAACAAAAAGTTGCTGCTTTCTGATGGAGATGTAAATGACAATGTCATGATGTTAGATAAGCATTGTTCTTAAATGTTACTATGGGACTTCGTGAGTGTGATGGGGGGTAAGGGGGTAACAACTTTATCCCCAGAAATAGAAAATGCCATTCAAGATTCCAAAGTATAATCTTTATCTTTGCTTTGGCTTTTATCTTGAGGGAAAGTATTAATAGACAATAAGTATTTTGATTAATCCATTTTGGGTAAAGCAGAGCCTTTTTATCCATGACAAGTCTCATTAGTCATTGCAGCAGCGGCGTTTGAATTCTTTTGGATTACTTCACGTGTATTTACCATTCCTCTGTCATGATCTGGTTATTGCTAAGACTAAATTGCTATTAATAGTCAACACGTTATTTTTAAATTGAACAAGCTAATATTATCAGCCCATAATTTTCTGGGTTTACACTGAATCTATTACCATAATCAAGTTAATAGTATTTTAAATGAATGTTTACTTCTTATTACTTTGAGTCACAAAATACAATTAGATGTTTGTCTACATACAAACGGTTTAGGAGTATTTACTCTACAAATGGCTTCGCATGAATCTGTGGTAAGAAAGAGTTTAACTTCTTTAGCATGTCCAGCGAGTCAGAATTCAATAGTGTTGCTCTTTTTCATGAAACTCAAAGGATTCACTTCATCTTCTCATACCCCTTCAGCTTCTCTTTATCATGGTCACATGCCCTTCATCTTTCTCCAACTTAATGTCTGCTGTGTGTGTGTTTGTTTTTTTTTTTTTTTTTTTTCTCTGACTGCCTATCACTGATGGATTGCTCTTTAGGCTAGTCAAGGAGCAGAGAGAACAAAGGATCAGCAGATGTGTGAAATGGCATGTGTGTGTTTCCTACTTCCTTGGATGCTTAGAGAAAATTAAGTAGTTTGAATTTATGGTTCTATCTGTGATCTACCCATTTGACATAATGGAAGTTATTGGAAGTTCCTCGGGTGTCATTCCATGCATTTATCATGAAGAACAGATATAAGAGTTGACTTCTTGTTTGAATTATTGGAGTACCCAACAATGTATTTAATCAGAAAATCTTCATTATTCGTAAAACTTCCCTCATCTGATCTCAACATACATGTGTTTGCTGTAGTTATGAAAGCAACTCTCTATTCGGGTCTGATGAACTCTGTTGTTTGAATTAGGATATTAACCAGAAAATGTTGTACATCTGATCCCATGTGGTCCAAATAAAGTTCAACACAGAAAATCTCCAATAGTTACAGGTTGCAATATCAGAAGTCCTAATCATTTAACTTATAGGTGTTAAAGTTGCTATAAGCTTTGTACCAGATTATCCCTGTGGCTCTGATAATGCTGTCAAGGATATGCTGTATTGATGGTGGAGATGGTAGAGACAGTAGCTATGACTAATGTGATGAATTCTGTCAATTAGCACCCAGCTTTCATTCCCACCTTTTAGAATGAGATTTATGATGCTCCGGGGACTTGAGAGTCAAAAACCAGCTCTCTAGACTCCTTTGAGGCTCTAGGGTTCTGGGTGCAAGTTATGTTTTGCCAATTAGACACTTGTGGATGAGATTTGAAAACAGCCAAGGCTGAGGCCATCATCTTGCTACTGTTTCTGCTGCTGAGGATGGGCACAGAAATTAGTGTGTAGAAGAGCTGTGGCTGTTAGACTCAGCCCCACAGTGGTTTGGTGGCAGCAAGAGCCCCCTGCCCTGCGGTTACAGCAGCTACATTTTTGTGGCCTTGTCTGCCAGTCCACTACCCCTACTAAGAATTGTGTGAGGAACTAATTTGCGCTGAATACCATTCTGCTTGAAATCCTGGGTTACCATCGCCTGCAGCCAACCTTGACTAGTACAAAAACAGTGGTACCAAAAAAAAAAGCTAGTTTCTTGAGTCTTTACTAAATGCCAGACAAATTGAGTCTCAGTGAGATGGGCAACTTGTACAGGGTGACAAAGCCAGTAAGCAGCAAGGCCAATTTTTGAATATGAGTCCCTCTGCAAAACTAGTAGGTAAGGGGCAGAAATTGCAATAATCCTGCTTCTATTAAAAATTTTAGTGAAGGACAGGGAAGCTTGACATGCTGCAGTCCCTGGGGTTGCAAAGAGTTGGACACGACTTAGCCTCTGAACATCAACCTTAGGGTGAGATAATTTGAGAGAATAGTGTTGAAACATATACATTACATATGTACACATATGTAAAATAGATTGCCAGCGGGAGTTGAGGGGGGGAGCGACACGTGTGTGCTTACGGCCTATCTGTGTTGATGTATGGCATAAACCATCACAATATTGTAACTATCCTCCAATTAAAGCTAATTTAAAAATTTAATAAATTCCCGAGTGCTAGGGCAGTTTCTAAAAACTAAATACAAGACCTCTGATGTCACTGCCATAAAAGAATGCAAGCACACACCTTGGGTGAAGCAGATAGAATCTGTGCAGCCTTGACTTCTTACGGGAAGAGTTGCATCCCTGAAGCAAGCCTACATCAGCCGACACCACTGTAGTGATCATCAGATATGGATGAAGAGCAGTTCTTTAGCCCATGGCATTCATCCCTAATTTTTTTTTTTTTTTTGTATTCCTCATCACAACACTGAAGGGAAAATTATCGCCTTAATGGATCAGGTGTCATGTTTCAGGTCCTCTTGAGGCTGTTTGTATATTTTTTCAGAAAGTTTTTTGTATTTCTAAGTCTTTCAGAAGCAGACTCTGAAAAGACAGAGTGTATCATTTGGCTGAGTCGTTCAGCATTTTGGAGCCTGACATAAAACAAAAGACAAGACAGGAGGGCAGTTGGGCAGGTAGTGGCCCAGCTCCCTGTGGTTAGCAGACTCAGAGAACAGGTGCCTGGATTGAGATCACTACCCCTTCCAGAAGTCAATGGAACAGTGACCAGCCGGCAGGAAGATGCAAAACGGGGGTCTCGGGATGCTCCGGTGAAAGATTGGAGGTGTTTTGCCTGCAGAGGTGTGACTCTGAGGGCTGAGCAGGAGGGACTGAGGCACCACGAGGAAGACACAGGAGTCTAGACACTAAAAGGCAAGCGGAAGTTGCAGAGACGGGGAAAGAGTTTTCTAGGAAGAACTGCTGGGAAGAAATGGTGGGGGGGGGCGCTCCATAAAGCAGCTTCACTGCTGGGGGTCCTGTGAGGGGCGTGCTGAATGTAAGCTGCAGCTGGGATCCAGCTGGACCAGAGGGAGTGGAGATGCCGTCCGACTCCCAGGGAAGGGGCTGCTCCTTTCCTTTCTGTAATAACTCGTGGCCCTGGAGGCAGCCAGTTTTTAAAATCGGAAAGTAGTTGCTTTGCAATGTTCGGTTAGTTTCTGCTATACAGCAAAGTAAATCAGCTACACGTGCACATATATCCCCTGCCTTTTGAGCCTCCCACCCTGCCCCCCAAATGCTGTCCATCGCGGTTGTCACAGGGCACTGAGCCGAGCTCCCTGCGTTATATGACCGCGTCCCTTAGTTGTATATTTTACACACGGCAGTGTAGGTCAGCGCTGCTCTCCCAGTTTGTCCCACCCTCCCCTTCTCCCTCTGGGTACAAATGCCCGTTCTACGTCTCTATTCCTGCCTTGGAAATAGGTTCACTTATATACCACTTTTCTAGATTCCACAGGGTCATTTGTAGAAGCAGCCACTTTAGATCAAAATCCTAGCACCTCCGTTTACTTGCTCGATTGTTTTAATTCTGCGCTTCAGTCTCTCCATCTGTGAAAAGGAAGCTGGGATGGTGCCTCCCTCGTTAGGGGTAGGTGTTGAAATCAAGTAATGTAGTTCAGATCAAGTGGATTCGTCTACTTACTCTTACTGGCTCTATGGTGACTGACATCGCAGCTCCCAGACAAGTCAATGGGAGGAAGTATTCCCAGACCCTCACGCTAAAGAACCAGGAGAGCTCAGGGACCGCGTGGCAAACTGTTACCATCATCTGGCCTGGTCTCAGACTGGCTTTCCCAACCCTCAGGAGAGAATCTAACTTTCTTAAGGTCTGCATTTCAAAATGTTCAAGCAGCTGCTGTTTCCATAAATGGGGCCACGTGAGCTCACACCCCTGGAGAACATTCAAGAAAAGACTTGAGACCCTGGATGTTTTAGGGATCATGACCTTTGTGTGTCTTCTCCACCCCTCCTCAATTGAAGGAAGGATTAGGGAGCTGAAGTTCTGGGGGTTTTGAACTTCAAATCAGTCAGAAGATGCATTATTTTTGAAGCTCTAAACCAGGAAATGAAATTGCTTGTCTTTCTGCCTAGTGAGAAAGGAAAGTTTCTGTAAAGTCTTGGCTTGCTTTGGCTGTTTCCCTATTGGGAAGTATTGTGTTCAAATTTAGTTAAAGATCACATGGTGGGCCATAAACTCCTTTAGTGAGAGGTAAATTGTAGGAAGGTCCAGATATAGTTTTTTAATTAGACTTGTGCTGATTAAGTTAAAGCACATGCTCTGAACTTCCTTGGAATGACCCATGTACTCTTCCATGCCACCTGGCTAAGAGACAAACATGAAGAATTTGGCTCTGGCCTGAAGAAACCCTCAGTATTAAGGGGAATGGAGATGCATTCCACATGGAAATGTGGTGGCTTCAGGCTCTGCTTCTTTCCTCTTGCCAACCCTCTGTGTGTCTCTGTTTTTTCCAGGAGAAGGAGAAATAAAAATATCTCAACATAAATGGAAATCAATCCCCCTACACACAGACACACCCAGCAGGGGATAGCAGTCACCCAACCATGTCAAATGGAACAGGGCTTGGAATGGAAAATAAATCACTGCTTTTTAAAAGCTAAAGTTATTCACAGAAGGTGAAAGTCACAGGGCATGATTCCCACATGCATCAGAAAAGAATTCCAACTCATTAGCCAAGGCCAAAAATCAGAGTAGAGGTGGGCAGTGCGGGTCAGGGCTGTGGATACTGGCTTGCCTTTGTTGTAGGCGTGGACTTGCTGAGGGGCCTCCAGAAACTCAAGTTCCTGGATTCTTCTTTTGACAGACCCGGATGACACATAATAACCACCATGGGTCAGTGCTGCTGAATTCATCTGACAGAACATTACAGAATCAAAATGCTACTTCAGTTCAGTTCAGTCGCTCAGTCGTGTCTGACTCTTTGTGACGCTATGAATCGCAGCACGCCAGGCCTCCCTGTCCATCACCAACTCCCGGAGTTCACTCAGACTCAACGTCCATTGCACAATAAACTGTGGAAAATTCTGAAAGAGATGGGAATACAGACCACCTGACCTGCCTCTTGAGAAACCTATATGCAGGTCAGGAAGCAACAGTTAGTACTGGACATGAAACAACAGACTGGTTCCAAATAGGAAAAGGAGTACGTCAAGGCTGTATATCGTCACCCTGCTTATTTAACTTCTATACAGAGTACATCATGAGAAATGCTGGGCTGGAAGAAGCACAAGCTGGAATCAAGATTGCTGGGAGAAATATCAGTAACCTCAAATATGCAGATTACACTACCCTTATGGCAGAAAGTGAAGAGGAACTAAAAAGCGTCTTGATGAAAGTGAAAATGGAAAGTGAAAAAGTTGCCTTAAAACTCAACATTCAGAAAACTAAGATCATGGCATCTGGTCCCATTACTTCATGGGAAATAGATGGGGAAACAGTGGAAACAGTGTCAGACTTTGTTTTCTAGGGCTCCAGAATCACTGCAGATCGTGACTGCAGCCATGAAATTAAAAGAATGCTACTTAAGAGCTGATAATTACCTAGGAAAGAAGAGCCTGCTGGCTGAGGCAAGGGGGCCAGGAGGTTACATTTTCATGGTTCAAGAGCTGGTAAAGAACATATGAATTACAAGCCAATGAGAAGGACATTTTGATGATAACTTAGAAATTCTCAACTCCAGCAAAAGTGAAAGTGTTAGTTGCTCAGTCATGTCTGAGTTGTGTCTGATTATTTGCAACCCCATGGACTATAGACCTCCAGGAGAATAGCTGGAGGGCTATTCCAGCTATTCCAGTATTCCAGCTACTATAGCCCTCTGTCCGTGGAATTCTCCCGGATAAGAATACTGGAGTGGTGGGTTGCCATTCCCTTCTCCAGGGGGATCTTCCTGACCCAGGGATTGAACCCTGGTCTCCCGCATTGCAGGTGGATTCTTTACCAGCTGAGCCACCAGAGGCTTTAGACCAAGTAGAAATACCATCAAGGCAGCAGGATGTGAGCAGACGGCAGGATGTGAGCAGACTGCAGGTTGCGGATCTCAGTGGTTTGCGTGTGTCATTTTTATTTCCAAAAGGCTTGAGACAAATGCTTTCTGAAAAACAGCAGTAAAAGACATTGGGATTAAAAAAAAAAACAACAACAACAACTTTATTTTATATTGGTGGATAGCTGATTTACAATGTTGTGATAATTTCAGCTTCAGAGCAGAGCAACTCACCCATATATATACATGTATCTATTTGCCCCTAAAGTTCCACCCAGGCTGCCACATAACACTGAGCAGAGTTCCCTGTGCTATAGAGTAGGTCCTTGTTGATTACCCATTTTGAATATAGCAGTAGGTGGTTATGGAGTTCGAGATCAACTGAAGACACTTCTTTATTTAGATATCGGCAATTTAAGAGAGACATCAGTGGGTAGGACCAGCGCTTGGCTCCAGCTTCCTTCTAGATGGATCCTTAGGCACTGTGGTTAGAGCACTGATACAAATGAGCTATTTCTGAGAAACCTCTACTTCAAAGGAAATCACCCACGGCAGAGGGGCTGATGCCGTGCTGAATGAATAATGAAAAATATAATAAAGACCAGATCTGATAGGGATTTGAATTAGATGCACAGAAAAGTATTTATGTGGAAAATGAGATGGTAGAAGGGTTTGGGACAGATTGAAGAATTCATAACCAGAGCTGCTCACAACCTGTATCACTTAATCTCAGAAAAATTCAAGGCTCTGTGAGAAGGTAGTTAGGTGAGAATGCGACATCAGGTTCTTTTCTCTGAAATTTAAAGTCCCCTGTGTCTTGAGAATGCTCAGCGTCCCCACTCTGTACTCTCCCAGCCTCTACCCCAGCACTGAAAAACTCTGACCTTGGAAGAGCCATTGGCAGAGATGCCACAAAGATGCTTGCTCCCTGGGAGCTGGGCACAGACCTGAGCCTTCCTGGCGTGTCCACCTCATCCACAGGATACTGACCCAGCCAGGCATGGGGTGTCTGCAGGCCCGTGCACCCCTCTCCCAACAGATGACCCCCAGGGGTCAGGTCCTCCAGCCGTGCCTGTTCAGTGGAACCTCCGGGTTCTTCCGCATCATCACCGGGGTGCCAGAGGGCACAGTGAGAGGGAAGCGGGAAAGGAGAGACAGAGAGAGAGGTGTGGACACAGAGAGAAAGAGAAATTGTGAGAGAGGAGGACAGACAGAGAGGGAGAGGGAGACAGGTAACAGATGGAACAAATAGTGAGTGAGGGGAAAAGTGAGAGAGATGCAGAGGAGGGTGGGGAGGGATGGAGGGGGAGCCAGAGACAGTGAGACGTGTGCCCGGAAGAGAGGGACAGACTTGGGGGCAGTTGGAGGGGAGACAAACTGGATGCTGAGATGACCTCTCTGCTCCCGGGAGGAGGGCTGGCGGCGTTCCCCTGCCCCCAGCACGAGCCTGTCCAGCCACCACCGCAGGCGCAGAGTCTCCCTGAGCCACCACTACACCCACCATGAGGCAGTCCACGGTGAATGGAGCCAAGTGGCTTTTCCAGGTCTGTGGCCCCTCACGCTTGGAGCCTCTCTGTCCCCGGCGTGCAGTCAAGGGACCCTTGATGGGTACACATTGTGCCGTGCTCAAGAACTTCCCGTCAGACTCTGCCTGTTGTCCCTCCAGGGAGCTTGGCAGCCTCTGTTCCCTCCCCACAGGATGGTTCTTTCCAGGAGGCTCCTGGGCACCCCACGTCAAGGACCTATGGGGCTCTTGAGATGAATGAGCAGGGCCCCCGCTGCCAGGGCACCACCCAGAAGCCTGCCCCCATGTGGGCTTATGGGAAGATTTTCTTCAAATTGTACTTAACCTCACCTTAAAGTCTTGCCTCATTTCCCTGGGGCCACTGAGCAGGACGGCCTGTCTCCCTGGAACATGCTGACATTATCTTAACAAGCAAGTTGTCCAGCAGGAGCATGTGTATTGAGGATAAACTATTTTGGAGATGCTGATTGTAGGGGTTTGCAGAGGGCCCTTTGCCACTGTAGGAAAAGTTCTATGACTCTGGTTACAAATCAAAGCCTGCTTGATCGCCATGCCTACCCTTGCCTCATTCTGACTTTTTTTTCTTTTCCTCGTTTTTCCTTCTCTTGGATTCTGCTGCTTCCCCTCTGCTTTTGCATCTAAGCACTTAGGGCTTTCATGTTGTTTCGAGGCAGACAGAGCAGAGTGTGTTGGCTTTAAAACTGTAGATGCCGCAAAACCGGCTGAGAAGGAATTGTGCAGATTAACAGAAGGAATGTGAGGAAAAGGAAGAGCGTTCATTGCTCAGGAAATGCGTGCTTGCCGAGTTTCAGAGCTTCCCTGGTCTTCACTAGGCTTGTGTGTCTTCCATCATCACCCAGCCAGAGAAACTGGAATGTATGTATCCATGGAACCTGATACATCCTGCAGCAAGAGCTCCATTATTCATGGGAAGATGTACAAACAGAAATAAAGACCCAGCAGTGCATTTTCATAGGGACTTACTTTTCCTTCTGACAGACAAACCTCAACACCTCTTTGCCCTTTTCCCAAGAGATGGATTTATTCTGGAGTTAATTCCAGTGAGTAAATTATCAGCCTGGATAGAGGAAAACATACATAATATTTCAGTTTTATTAGACTGCTAAGGAGATTTATTTTGTCTCCTAACCAAAGATAGCCCTAGTTATTGAGAATGTCTTTATTAAAATCCTTGTTTAAAAAACCATTGTGAACTAGTAATCAGTAGGACTGGCTCTATTGGATAAAAACATATTTATATCTGTATCTATGTCTGTATCTTTCAAAACCTCCTTTTCTAAGTGACTCGAAGGTGGCATGACTACAGACTGCCTTTAGGACATAGGAAACCCTAGGAATCCAGAGGCAGTTTTGCAAAGCCAATTTTTTTTTTCCTGTCTGCTGAGTATTTGTGGGGAGACAAGAGAAAAGAGCATAAAAAAGGCAAGCTCCTCCAAGCTCACAAGATTCTGTATCTCAAGATGACTCCAGCCACAAAATAATAGAAACTTTGAAATCAGTGCAGCTCATTTCTGGACAATGGAGGGGACCATGGCAATAGTTCAGCATCCTGTCCTCGTTTATCTCCAAAAGGATAGATAGCATTGCGGAAAAACAGTCCATACAGGAACCCTTGAACAAACAATTACAAGCATCATAAAGCAAGCAGGTCTGGAATCGATCCCAGCATCCATTTCCCATTCTCACTCTTCTTTAACTTTGCCTATTAGGTGGTTTGTGGATTCAACCTTCTGTGAGTGTTCATTTAATGGTACAGTATCAATTTCCCCAGGTAAGGGATGTGCATGCCCGTTTTCCCTGCAGTAAAGCAAAATCTCACATCTTTAAGTTGTTTTTCTCTCTGATTTGTGGTTAGACTAAAACAGAGATGGGGGAAGGAGGGAATTATATGCCTGTACACCTGCCCCCCGCCCCGCCCACAACAAAACAGAAAAGAAACAAAACAAAATGCAAACAGTTCTCTGTGTGCCAGAAGATTCTCCCCCAGAGCAACTACTGGGCTCTAGTATGTCCCTCCTATCCTCCACTTTCCTCTCTGAAGCACACGGCACCCTTCCCCACACACAGAGGCACAGACGTGACACACCATTTGGATCACAGCACAGGATTCCCCTTCCAACTCACTACCTCAGACATCCATCAACAGTTGGATCTTGAAGGATGAGGACCTCCTCCCTGGATCCAGCCACCCATGGACCTGTATAAACTGACCACACTCTGCCACTACCTACACATCTTGTTGGGATATTTATACACCCAGTTTTTATTATTATTATTATTGGCTGTTGTGGGTCTTTGTTGCTACGCACGGGCTTTCTCTTGTTTCAGCGAATGGGGGCTACTCTCTATTTGCAGTGCGAGGGCTTCTCATCGTGGGGGCTCCTCTTGTGTATAGGTTCTCGGGTGCATGGGCAGTTGTGGCACGTGGGCTCAGTATTATGGCAGCATGAGCTTAGTTGCCCCACAGAATGTGGACTCTTCCCGAATCAGGGATCCAACCTGTGTCCCCTGCATTGGTAGGTGGACTCTTAGCCACTGGACCCCAGAGAAGTCCTACCCACCTGGTTTTAACTGGAGAAGAAGGTTGTCAGCATTGCGAGAAATAAGTACAGAAACAATTGATGGTGCTTTTTTTTTTTTTTTTTTGTAACAAATCATGAATTTTGAGGTGACCAGGATTTTAGAGTTCCTACTCCCTTGATATATATTGATGGATGCCTCTTATAACTAATTGTTCAGGGTCATATGTGATCTGACCTGTGCTCACGCAATCTCCTCTCTTGCCCTCAACCTCGTTTTCCAAGCTGCATCCAGGAGGGCCCCTTTTGGTCTCATTCGGTGTCTTCCTGCTCCAGTGCCCTTTTGCTTATTCATTCCCCAGCCTGTATAATGATGCCTTCAAATCTGTAGCTGACTTGCTCCTTCCCATTCCCATGTTACTTGAAATGTCACTTCATCCAAGAGACTGTCTTAGGCCACTGTGAAGTACCTTCCCTCATCCCATTACTTTCTGCACCACAACTCCACTAACCTTCTTCTGTGGCGTATCATTCTCTGCTGGGTTGACTTATTTCACCGCATGTTTATTGCCTGTCTGTATCCTGGAATGTGATCTGTTTTAGTGACCCAGACCTTACAGTCTTATTTACCATTATGTTTTCAGTGCCA
This sequence comes from Ovis aries, assembly GCF_016772045.2. NCBI lineage: Eukaryota > Metazoa > Chordata > Mammalia > Artiodactyla > Bovidae > Ovis > Ovis aries. Next base: position 9,223,399 of record NC_056066.1, read on the forward strand.
AAAAGATGGTTTGAAACAGAGAAGGTGTAATGCGTATTTAATGAATGAATGGATTTATGAATTTATGAAACCCTATCATGTGTGAGGTATTTACCTGACTTAGCCTGTCAAGTCTCTACACAAACCTTATTGGATACATACCATTTTTATATTTGCCTTGGTTGGAACTTAGATTTGGCTGCATATAACAGAATTTCTCAATAGGAGTAGCTTAAATAACATCAGTTCAGTACAGTTTAGTTGCTCAGTCGTGTCCAACTCTTTGTGACCCCTTGGACTGCAGCACACCAGGCTTCCCTGTCCAGCACCAACTCCCATAGCTTACTCAAACTCATGTCCATCGAGTCAGTGATGCCATCCAACCATCTCATCCTCTGTCGTCCCCTTCTCCTCCTGCCTTCAATCTTTCCTAGCATCAGGGTCTTTTCCAGTGAGTCGGTTCTTCACATCAGGTGGCCAAAGTATTAGAGTTTCAGCTTCAGCATCAGTCCTTCCAGTGAATATTCAGGACTGATTTCCTTTAGGATCGACTGTTTGTATCTCCTTGAAGTCCAAGGGACTCTTGAGTCTTCTCCGAGGTATTTGCCTGACTTAGCCTATCAAGTCTCTACAAAAACCTTATTGGTACACACCATTTTTATATTTGCCTTGGTAGGAACTTAGGTTTGGCTGCATAGAACAGAACTTCTCAATAAGAGTGGCTTAAACAACATAGAAATGGATATATCTCTCTTATGTAGAAGAAATGTAAGACTGTTAATGGCGATTCTACTTGTCATCTGCTCTACCGTCTTCATGTCCAGTGTGACTGCTCAGGGTCCAACCATCACTTCTGTTTTCAGGCAAGAGGCTGAAGGAAGGAATAAAAAGGGTAATGCTTCCTTCCCTTTAAGAAGTTTGATGCTAGTCCCCCCAACATTTTTGATTCTGTCTCATTGATCAGTGGAGACGGCAATGGCACCCCACTCCAGTACTCTTGCCTGGAAAATCCCATGGACAGAAGAGCCTGGTAGGCTGCAGTCCATGGGGTCGCACAGTCAGACACGACTGAGCGACTTCACTTTCACTTTTCACTTTCATGCATTGGAGAAGGCAATGGCAACCCACTCCAATGTTCTTGCTTGGAGAATCCCAGGCATGGGGGAGCCTGGTGGGCTGATGTCTCTGGGGTCGCACAGAGTCGGACACAACTGAAGCGACTTGGCAGCAGCAGCAGCAGCATTGGTCAGGATATAGACCCATACCATATCTACTTAGGAAAGGAGCTGACAAAAGTAATTAAGGGCAACAAGGTGCTTACCTAACTCAAATGTGAGATTCTGTTTCCCAGGAGGAAAGGAACTAGCCCATTTTGCTGCATCCTTGTTGAATCTCACAGCAGGAAGGTAACGCTTCCAAAGTCACGACACAGCTACTGGCTGATGGAGCGGAGATGGGAACCTGGCCTCAGGACATTGTGTTGTTGTTGCGTTAGTCGCTCAGTCAGTCCCGTCCGACTCCTTGCGACACCACGTAGCCCGCCAGGCTGCTCTGTCCATGGGATTCTCCAGGCAAGAATACTGGAGTGGGCTGCCACTCCCTTCTCCATGGAGTCTTCCCGACCCAGGAATTGAACCCGCTTCCCCTGTATTGTAGATGAAGTCTTTCACTGTCTGAGCTATCAGGGAAGGACCTTTCATTTGTTAGGTGAACATGATAACCACTACACTATGGAAACATGTAAGGACATTATGTTTACCCGCAAAGCATCTAAACGTCCCCCACACACCCAGTAATACAGCTGTTTCCCAAGTCCCTCTTGAGGGATCCTTGATGGACTAAAAAGCTGGGGTTGAAGTCTTCCCCCTTCTTTTTCTTATTTCCAGAAGCCAGGGACGATACAGTCATTGTCAGACATCATACGGTGCCTGCACTCACCTTCGGAGAAGGCAATGGCACCCCACTCCAGTACTCTTGCCTGGAAGATCCCATGGACGGAGGAGCCTGGTAGGCTGCAGTTCCTGGTGTTGCTAAGAGTCGGACACGACTGAGCGACTTCACTTTCACTTTTCACTTTCCTGCTTTGGAGAAGGAAATGGCACCCCACTCCAGTACTCTTGCCTGGAAAATCCCATGGATGGAGGAGCCTGTTAGGCTGCAGTCCATGAGGTCCCTAAGTCAGATACGACTGAGCGACTTCACTTTCCCTTTTCACTTTCCTGCATTGGAGAAGGAAATGGCAACCCACTCCAGTGTTCTTGCCTGGAGAATCCCAGGGACGGAGGAGCCTGGTGGGCTGCCATCTATGGGGTCGCACAGAGTCGGACACGACTGAAGCGACTTAGCAGCAGCAGCAGCAGCAGCACTGACCTTGCCTCTCCACTCTCACCTGTTGGCGCCCTCTCCACCCCTTTTCTTGTGTGATATAGTCTTAATACTACTAATGATTATAATAGTTTCTATTGAAAATTTGCTTTAATTCACTATGTACTCTGCTGAGTGTTTTATTTTTATAAAAAAATTGTTCACTCAATTCTAAAAATTGAACCTATTTGAGAGCCAGGGTAATCAGGCTTAGAGTGGTTAATTTCTCCAAGTATACCCAGAATTTCACTCCAAAGTTCACTCTTATAACTAGCTTTTTCCAGTTCAAGAATCTCTTACCCTTGGATGCTTTCCTCTCCACTCTCTCCAACGTAATCACGTTTAAAGTGCATCTTAGTGACTCAAAAGAAGTGATTGTCTATTTCTTTGAGCAGTGTTTGTGCCTTAACCTTACTTTGTTGTTTTTGAGTGAACTCTGCCCTTGCTATCGTGTTTCCCATGCCTGAGGCTTGAACGCCTCCATTTGACTGGAGATCAAAAGGGCTTTTATGGCCACAGACCCACTTTCTCTGTCTTGAGACGTTTTAGTCCTGTTTGGGTCAGGATGGCAAGAGGGAGGTCAACATGCAAAGTCTGGGAAGACACTGGATTTCTTCTGGGAATGCCAGACCAGATGCCCTTCTTGCCTCTAGGTGGGGCTGTAGAGTCCTTGGGGTGGGGGGTTGCAGTTGCTTACCAGGACTTTGAGTTGGACCATGCCTGCATTTCACCAGAACTCCAGAGCAGTCACCATGCTAGAATGGTGGATGGCTGCTTCCTGCTTTATGTGAAATTACAGCTCAAGATTCTGAGGCAAGAGGGTCACACGTCATTACAGAGCCCCAGACCCCTCCTTCACTGCAGAGATGCACGTGGAATTTTCCTGTTGCTTCTGTTTCGGTCACTGTCTAGACATTGTGTCATGATGATGTATCCTGTCATGTCATTTTTCTCCAATTATCTGAGTAGTTGCGGGGATTCTAGGCTGGTGAGATAGAAGTTGAAGATGGTTCAAAGAAATGAGGAGTGTTCTCTGTATAGCTAATCATTTTCTCTGAAAACTCAGGGGAGCTCAGTTGTGCCTCAGTTTATAAGGGACAGTCTTGAGTTTTTGTTTTTGTGCTTTTAAAGAAAATCAGGGGGAAAATATCCAGCAGAGGAAATAAAGATATTATGAAAACTCTCTTTTTAAAAATGTTTAGGGCTTCCCTGAAGGCTCGGTGGTAAAGAATCCACTTGCCAATGAAGGAGACACAAGTTCGACCCCTGATCCAGGAAGATACTACACGCTGTGGGGTAACTATGCTGAAGTGCCACAACTCCTGAGCCTCTGCTCTAGAGCCTGGGGGTCGCAGCTGCTGGGCCCACCTGCCTCAACTTCTGAAGCCACCCGCCCTAGAGCCTGTGCTGCACAACAACGGAAGCCGCTGCAGCAAGAGGCTCACTCACCACAGCTAGAGAGTAGCTCCTGCTTGCACAGCTGGAGAAAAGCCGGTGTAGCAACAGAGACCCAGAAAAGTCAAAAGAAAATTAAAAAAAAAAAAGAAGTTTATATCAGGGATAAATAGATGGGAAGAAACCTCATGAGTCTTCTAGGAAAACGTCTTTCAAAACTTAAAACCTGCTCTGTTAAGTAATAACAAGCAAACTGGAACTAATAAGGCAAACCACGTAAACATATAGTAAGTGGGCTTGAGGATGGGCTAAATACCTGGGTAGGTCTTTATTTCTAAGAAACATCTATTTAATGCTTGTACACCCTCCTTCAGTTTTGTTACACTTCATTGGATTAAGAGGTAACTTAGCAGGCGAGCTAATTTTGAAATCACATGCACGTGTTCCATAATGGTAGACACAGCCTTCAGAAGTACTGTTTGCTGTTCACAAACCCATATTATGCAAATTACAGAAGACTGCCTAATATTCCCTTCTAGTCAGTAGTTTTAAAAGACATTAGATCTATACCACCTCAGCTCCCCTGGCTCCTCTCCCTCGGTATTTCTTGTGTGATTCACACTGGAGTGTCCCCCACTTCTGAGCTCTTAGGATCATAATATTAATCACTTAATCCTCTCAGCACACGCCTGAAGTAAGGCAAAGGTGAACTCAGCATTATGTATTAACTCATAGGCATATCATTTAAATAATCTGTTGTCAAAACCCTCACCAGTCTTACAATGAGAACACCTTGTCATAACAGGAACTAATTCCTCTGATAAATTCCAAGCCTCAATTTCTCTCTGTCATAATAGCAAGGGAAGAGCTTTCACATTGACGGACAGAGAATCACTGAATTTTGTTAAGGTGGGACTTTGTGCTGGCAAGTCTTCCTCTGTTAGCTCCTTTAATCCTAAAAGCCATCTTGTGAGCTCAGTATTGTTACATGACCCATACTTTATAGAAAAGGCAGTGGAGGCTTGAAGAAATTGAGGCATCCGGCCTTAATTACACAGCAAGGATGTGATAGTGCTGGACTGAGAACTCAGGCAGTCTGGCTCTGTCTCATGCTGTGTCTCCTTAAACTCACCGTTTTGTGTTTCCTTTTAAGGGACCATCCATCTATCCACCCACCCATTCCTTCTCACCCCACCCCAGAAACAGTAAGTGTCTGGTAGTATTTGCCCAAAGCTGTCCTGGGCACTGATAATATGTAGATTAAATGAACACAATATTTGCCTTCCAAGAACTCATGAACTGGCCAGGACAAGACACAGAACACTTGCTGAGAATAGAGGGCAGTGCATATAGAGAATAGAAAGCTGCAGAGGTGCTGTGGAAGCTTGGAGCTCTCCTCATCCAGACTGGGGGTGCAGTCATGTAATAATTGATGGGGTGCATGTCAGCTAATAGACTCCAAAAGGTTAAAGGGAAAAGCAGAATGAAGAGAAAGGGACTGAAAGGAATAGCTTGGACAAAGGCAAAGAGGCAAGAAACAAAGATGGTGTGTGTGGGGCAGAGCTGCAAAGAGTTGGTTTTCATTGTAGGAGGGGATGAGAAGTGAGGTGGCAGATGAGGACACTAGGACATGGGCCAGGATGAGAAGTCAGCCCTCTCCACATTAGGGGCCATGAAGTGTTGCACAGAGGCACCAGAGGAAAACACCAAAGCATGTATTCTGTTATTTTTTGTATTTTATTTTTATTGGAGTCTAGTTGATTTATAGTACTGTACACTTAAGGTGAACACAACATAGTTACTCATAATTTTTATAGCCTACATTCCATTTATAGGTATCATAAAATGTTGGCTATATTGCCCATGCTGAACAATATAGCATATTAATTTTATACATAAGAGTTTGTACCTTTTAATCCCCTATTTTTAAAAGAAATTTGTTTCGATTTTTGATGAAGCTTTATGTGTATGAGAGTGGGCGCATAGCACAGGTATATAATTTCTGTGAGAGAGTTCAAGGCTAAAATTCTTTTATTGATAGGGTCAAGGGAAATATAATCTTAGGAGTCACTTTCATAAGTAATGGGGAGATAGTAGACAGTTTAATTTAAAGGGGGACTCTCTTACACATATGTTTGTTTACAGATTCTTTTTGAAGCCCCATGAAGGACGATATTAATAACACAGGTCTAAGACCCGTACAGGGAAGTGTATTGAAGAGAATTTTGCCTCCAAGGAAGTTAACATTGGTGAAAATATGATCCAAAATTGTGGGATAGATAAAAGGGCATGGTTTAAAATGATTTTTAGGTGGTTGAATAAATAAATAACATTTGGTGATGGATTGACCATGGTTTTGACAAGGACTTCATCACTTTGGATAAGCTCCAGCCACAAGCCTCCTTGCTGTTGTTTGAATGTGCCCAGTACAGATCTCCAGGGCACTTGGATTTCCTCTATCTGTTTCTGGAAAGCTCTCCTCCCACCCTCACCTCTGCCTGATTGGACCCCTCATTCTTTTCTTATCTCTAGGCCAATCCTATCTTATCAATGAGACCTTCCTTGACGATTCCATATAGTTCTTCTATTCTGTCAACCTCACCTGCTCCTGGGTATGACCTCTCCACTTTGATTACCTCTACAGCATTACCATCTGAACAGTTCTATAATCTTGTCTTGTTGTGTAATAGTGTGGCGTCGGGGACTTCATCGCTTGTGTTCATTGCTCTCTCTCTAATGCAGTGGTGCCTGACGTGTAGGATGTGCTCCGTAAACATTGACTGCATAGAAGAATGAATGGACATATGAATACATAAATGAGTGAACCAAAAAGTGACTCTTCTTAAAGCTGACCCCTTCACAAGCCCACTAAAGAGTTAGGCTTTTCCCACTGGGAGATGAGGAGTCGGAGGCCAGGGAAGCTATCCAAAAAGGTTTAGAAACTTGGCTAAATGTATCCTATCTGTTAAAACTCTTTACATGGTCAATAAACAGAAAGCCTAATCAAAGTGACTTCTGTTAACAGTGACAATTTATTGACTCAAGTAACTGGACAATTAAGAGGTAGAGCTATTAAGGAGGTTTGATTTACAGTTTCAAGAGGTTGCCTGGGGCTGGATCCTTCTCTGACTCTACTCTGAAAGGCTGGCTTACCTCATGGTGTCAAAATGGCTGCAGCTCTCCTGAGCCTCATAGACCCAAACCACACTGCCCAGAAGGAGAGAGAATATCTGATTCCCAGACCCCAGCAAAAGTCCTCAGCTTTGCTATGACTGAAGCACTTCTGAACCCAGCACAGAAGTCATTGGGATGGTATGTGCCAATTGACCCAAGTCTGGGATTCCTGAACCAATCTGTTGAGAGATAAAATTACTCTGATTGACTTAGGCAACTGTTTTGAGCTAGGAATGGGATCAATAAAAGTATCATGGATGCTAAAAATGAGAAAGAAGTGGAATAGATATTGAGGGAGAAAGCCATTGTGTGCTTTATAGCTTGGAAATAAACCCAGGTGTGTGTTACTAGAGTTATTCAAGGATGTCTGCTCACTTATCAAGAATACCTCCCGTGATATATCATGATATATGGTATATATATCATAGATATATATGATATATCTATGGATGTTGCATAAACAAAATTTGAGCAGTGGGTTTGTTTCTGAAATTGTTAAGCATATTTTATAATCCTTAGTAATGGCATACATATTTGGACTTACTCCTTCCTTGTTGAATGCTATTTAAGAACAATAATTTGCTATCAAGTATAAATAATAAAAATTGTAAAGATTCATGGGATCGCAAAGAGTCGGACACGACTGAGTGACTGAACTGATGTTGCCTTAAAGTCTAGTTCTATCTCTTTACTTGATGTGACTGTCAGTAGACAAAGGAAGATGATTTACGTCTGGGGTGAGACTTGCTGCTTCTGTTTTGTGCACAGGTATCAAGCAGGGAATTCGTGAGAGACTGAGCTGCTCTTAGCCGTGCTGACATTACTGAAATCCAGTCAGTTTTGCTGAAAAAATTGATCACACAAAGCTGAACACTACCTTTCCTTCTCTTTTGATAAAGGACAAGTATAACGGATTGTATCAATAGTTCTGTGGAACAAGCTACTTCTCTCTGCTATGAGGTTTCTGAAAAAGAAATTGTTTATGCTGTTTCCCAATACCTGATCTCTCCATTTGCTCCTTAACTACCCCTCTCTTTGACATTTTCCTCACACTTCTGATGTCCTCTTTAGTTGTATTTTTTCACTTGCCAAACACTCATAGCCAACCAGTCAATCAAACATACTTCTGATTTGAACAAATTCTTCCCTTCCAGGTTTGCCTGGAAATGACTTTTTTGTCCGAGGCTTAGAACTAAAGAACACATACTTTAGGGTTTTTTTTGTTTTGTTTTGTTTTGCACTCACTTTTTTTTTTTTAATAAAAGAAAGGCAAAATTAAATTACCCATCTGTTTTCTAAACACCGTATAACAGTTAAAGTCAATGATACTGCTGGTTAGCACACAGCATGGACATTTAATAGCACAACAAGGGGTTTCAGTTTGTTATTCGGTGAATTTAAATGTGATCTAGCATGGAAAGTATGCTAAATGGGGGGGAAACAAGGTATAACATATGAAATCCAAGGAGCCCTTGTGCTCGTGGTTCCACATCTCTGTCTTGTAAAGGCTCTGCTCTGCTGATGACGCCATATCATTAGCCCAAGCTAACAACAGTCCTCCCGACCTTACAGAACTGGGACATCCTAGCCTTCCTATTGCTCTTTGCTTTCCCTCTCTCCTCTCTTACTTTTTGAAACTGAAGTGAATGAACGTTATTTTTTCTGGGAGCATAGTTGAGAACTTCATGACACCCTTTGGATATCCAGAAATTGTCAGCCCAACGGTCTGGTTCTGTGTCCATGTTTGGGGGATACCATGGCTGAGCCAAACAATATTTCTGTGCAGCTGGCCCCAAAGGCAGTCACCATGCCAAATCTACCCATGTGATGGTTGATCCTTAAGCCAAAGAGTTCAGAAACACAAATCCAATTTAAATCTGGCTCAGAAAAGCAATAAGAGTTGAAATTGGATTTCGGTGGAGTTTGTTCTCATTAGACTCAACATGCAAATCGCTTTATAGACATTTATTATTTAATTATTTCTAACAAAAGCTCTTAGAGACCCAGCATCTCTAATTAATTGGGAATGAAAGCAGAATGGGTCTCGATGCTAGCCAGTGTGTGCTCTATGATCCAGAACTTGCACTGAGAGAGCTATCAGATGTGTATCAAACACTAGGGTCTTTGGCAAAAGTTTGCTTCATTAAATTCAGCTTTGTAGTTTTCCGCTTTCATTCCAGGCTCTCAGATGGATCTGTGTGTATTACCTGCATCATACACAACGTTTAACAGGGCCAATAGGATTCAAAGATTTGGTACCTGGGAAATGTCCCTTCAGTGTTCCCATTTCCAATTCACTTGTCCCTTCCATCATGCCTATTCCTCTTCCAAGGCTTCTTCCAGGGATCTCCGTTGGTTGCTTATCTTTCTATAATTGCTTTGCCTTTTAGTAGGGACCTTCCTGGAAGAAAGCCTTCACCCAGTGGCTGTAACTGTGGAAACAGCAGTTCCGTAGAATTTAACAGGGAAGCAAGTTGGAGCCAGACTCATTGCTTGGGTGGCCATGGGAGGTCTGGTCCTGTTGACCTGTTTCTCATGCTGTTCTCAGAAACTTGCTCACAGCACTGGACAAGCATCGTGACAAGAAACCATGTCTAATTTCTAGATAGTCATGTCAGAAGCAAGACCTGCTAGTCTTGGTCACAAGCTACAGGATATACAAAAAGTATTGTTCTTCCCGAGGCAGTTGTTCAGTAGACCCTTTACAGTCACAAGAATAATTCTCGCAAACTTCACTGAATCCCAAATCTGAGAGTTTTGAAATATGAAGTGTTTGTCTTGAATTCTCTTGGGTCATATTTCCAATGAGAGTCATGGACTTTGCATATTTATGCTCATATCATAGTTAGCTCATCATTTCTCACTAAGATTTTCTCTCTTTTTAAGTGATTTTTTTTTTTTTCTAACAGAACGAGATACAGGAAAGTGAAAAAAAAAAAGAAAAAAGATGTGCTGAGAAATGGCTGCTGGACGAATGACTGAGTTTATGCACTGGATAGGGGGTGCCTATGTCAGCCTTGTAGTAAGTCTGTCCAAAATTGGGCATATACAAAATCTTGCCCTATTTTATCACGGACTTTCAGGTCAATGATCAGCAATATGAGAACCCATAAATGTTAAATGGGTGAATGCCTGGGGTCTGTTTTATTGACTTTGTGTTTGGTGATCTCCCAGCTCTTCTTATTTAGCTATGAACCTTGAATGATTCAACTACATTTTCTTTCAGTTTCCTCATTTATAAAATGGATTTAATAATGGACAAAAATACATCTTCCATAGTGTTGCCATGGGTATTAAATATTGGGGTGGCCAAAACATTCATTTGGGTTTTTTCATAAGATGTCATGGAAAAACCCAAATGAACTTTTTGGCATACCAGTACATTAGTATAGGTAAATTGCATAGAAAAGTGTCTTGTACCTATTAAGTGATCAATGTTATTAGTGTTGTAACACTAAAGCTGCAATTGATAGTACTATCATAATTATTGCATTGCTCTTCATTGGTCTGATAATTGCATCATCTTTTGTATCAAAATGTTTGGACAGAAAATCATTCAGGTTAGAAGGACCTGCAGGAGAAGACACTGGAAAAGGTAGAAGTCTTAATTTCTAGTCTGTCCACTTGACCCTAGACAGTGTTCAAACCCTAAACTACTAGAGTATTATCTCTTGTGCTTGAAGTGAACCTTCTAGAGGTAATTACCATCTCCATGGGTAGATGTGACCAAAAAGGTCAGCATCATCTTTCTTTGTGCCCTTAAATTGCTGTGTCCTTTTTTCTGTAAATAATTCTTGTTCACTTAGTCTATTCAGGACACTGTGAGTGGTGAGAACATCACAGAGGTGAGAAAGTCACTTTTCCATAGAAAAATGATTTATATTATCAGGGAGATACATATATCTAGTTACATATATAGACATGTAACTAAACTCAAAGTTTCCATGTCTATAAACATGGACAGAACTCGTTTCTTGCAGTAGGTGACGATTTTGGTGATAGGCGGGATCAATGGAGCATCAGTCACTCAGTGTGAATGTGAAGCAATTTGATTCAGTTAGGATAATCACCGTTACTGGATTCCACAATTCCATCATCTGGTTGGCTCCTAAAACTGTTTAGAATCTCCATAAATCAGTCGAAACTCCCTCCCAGATAGAGTTTCAGCTGTGACAGGACACCAGCATCCTCTTCCTTAGGGGCCTATGACCACACTTGGTCAGGTCTTTGGGAGGACTATCAGGAGATTCCAAATCCTTGAATCATTTCTCATCACCCTTCAGTGTACTGGGTCATTGGGATATAAACACAGAGACATATGGGAAAAGAAACCCTCTTTATGACATTGAATTCAAATCCCTGTTCTGTGTTCAGTCTGGAGAAATGGTAAGCCCTTGTGATCCTCAGCATTCCTGAGGGTTGGGGGCTAGAATTGAGGCCAGCTCTTTTGTAAACTCCACTCTTGATGCTTCCATTCTAACTGTAGAGGAAGAAGCAAGCTGAAAACATGGAAAAGAGAAGATAACCTATCTCCCTTAGGGGGAGAGGGAGGGATAAACAGGGGAGAGGTTGGTGATAACATCAGGGGAGGGGATGTTAGGCCAGGGGAGAGGTTGGGATAAACACCCCATTCCAGGTCTCATCTCCTGGTTGTGTTGTTCTTTCCAAGGTTGGCAGGGTGGGAACCATTGCAAATAGCAGGCTACTCTGTCATTTTCTGCCACCAGGATAGGGTGAAGACTAGAGTGGATAGCAGTTACAGAGGCGCACACCAGACAAAAGAAGTTCAGCAAAAACAGCAAACGAACAAACAAACAAAAAAACCCAGAAAAGTCAATAACAGGGAGGCTATCAGAGAAGTTCCACCTGTAACACTATTTACTTCGGTAGAAGCTTCACCCTTCCCATGGTGACCTTCTCGTTAGAATGGAGTGAACATGTGGCTGCTTTGAGCTTCCCTCTAGCACTGAAAATTCACTGCTATCCATTACTCTTCCTGGCCTTTTTAAAATGCTGGGCGGGGAGACTTAAAGCTCAGAGGACATAGCAGTTCAGAATGCTTTGTACAAAGTTATATTCCAAAGTGTGTATCTCTCCCCTCTTCCACTAGCACCCCTCCATTTTAAGAGATTTTGTTTTTCCTATATAACATCCGAACAAATTTAAAGCACTGCTTTAAAAATGATGGGGTCAAGGTGGGGAGATGGCTAAATCCATCACCTAAGCTGGCCTGGAATTGTCAGAGTCGGGACATAGAGGCTTTCTTTGGCATCCATTTGATGTTGCACAGGGAACAAAGGGAAGTTAGACATCTGTCTCTTGCCCTTTGGCAGGAGATCTCAAATATCATAGCCTGTGAGGGTGCCAATTAGCCCCTCTTGTAGCCTAACCAACCTGCTGCAGAAGTAAAATGCCACCAGCTCTGTCTGTCTCTCTGTCCCTGCGTGATGGGGCCCATGCCTCACAGAGTACAGAGAACCTAACTTTGAAAGCTTGACTATAGATACTGGAACCTGATGATCCCCTAGCTGAGATGATGGAGATGGAATCTTCCCAAGAGATTCAGGTCACGTGCTTCCACAGTTACTGCCTTAAGCCCCAAGTTAGGCAGCGCTTGATAGAGATGCTGTGAGGCCAGAGGAAAAGAAAATGCTTTTTTATTTGAAGAGTATGTGTCTTTAAACACATTGTGTGTATGTGTTACACGTATGTGTGTTGCACATGTGTATGTTATGAATCTGCGTGCATTGTGTGTGTATGTATTGTGAATATGTTATGAATTTGTAGGCACTGTGTGCATATTGTTTGTGTCAAAGAGAATAGATGGTGGTTTAGTACTTAGATGTGAAACAGGACAACTCTGATAATTATACAGAATTCGCTTGAAATGCACATATACACACTTCTAAAACAAATAGCTATCTAGGAGTTTTATTTTCAAGTGTCCCACTTCTTGTACATCTTCCTGTCCTTTCTCTTTTGATTTACAGATTCAGTACATGAATCTCAGGACATTTGGCAACAGATAGACAGCTGGAAACCATAGGGCTGGGCTTTGTTTGAAAAGCTGAATTTTCACAAGTGGTTTGGGGTTTAGGTGTGGGAAGCAGAAAATCCTGGGCTTCAGAATCACTTTTGAAAAGTTGCTCCCCTGACATAAAGATTTGAAAGAAGTTATTCATAGGCTTTCTTGCACTTTTTAAGAGTTGTGTAACATTACACCACCTACCACAAAGAAAAAATCTATAAGAAAAGCCATGTCAACATTTCTCAGAATGATGTATTTTTTCATGTCACAACTTTCTGTTATTATTTAATCTGTCAAAGAAAACACATGCTGGAAACTTTTGAGAACTGCCCAACACACACATACATTTCATTACCAAACGTACATCGCTAGGGTCTGTAATGCTTGCTTCTGAACCTGGCACACATCTTTTGTAAATAGAACAAGCGGCTTAAAAGAAGAAAAGGTCATTTATTTCTCTGTCTTTTATTTCTGCTGTATTTTAGCTCCTCTTTGCTAAAGATTAAATATTTACCATCATTTAGTGATAAACGGGGATGTTAGCAAGTTATCTTTAAGACATCAACTCCATTTTAAAAGAAACCTCTTGAATCATCTTCTGTTAAGGGTAACCCTGTGGCTGACCTAACTCTCTTGCTGTTTTAATTCTATACACTTTGGTCTTTCTAGTGCAAGATGTAAAGGTTTTGTTGAGGGGGTCATGGGAGGTGAGGGATGATGGTGAAGCTTTAATGCACAGTGGTGCTCGGGTTGCAATATTGATCTATCGTGATCCATTTCCTAATTTTAACTGAGAAGGCTGTCAGAAGCAGAAGCTTTCTCCTTTTGATAACAGGGCTAACTAGTTCCTGAAGTAAATTACAGACGGTCAGGTTGTATCAATTCCAGGGTCTTGAATTGCTGCAGCTCCGCCTGGCACATTTGAAGCAGGAAATATAAACATGTACGAGCTACAAAATGTGTGAGAACAGGGATGGGGGCAGCTATCTTTTTGCATCCCTCAAGTATGACATACAAAGTAGAGCCGTATCTTGTTACTAACCTTGTCCATAAGCCAGTGTTTGTGTATTGCTTTTCAAGGGCCTAATGGCTGAGCCTTATCTTTGAATATTGGATAAGGGGACAATTAGAATCGTTTGGGCCAAACCCCAGAGCTGGCGCTGCAGGCACCTTTGTACATATCCAATAAGGGAGAGGTTTAGCATAAATGAAGATCAGCCGGCGAGAGGTCCCAGGCCAAGGCTCAGTGCCAGAGCAAGGGGGAGCAGGAGAGGGTTTCCCATGGCGCCCTCTGTGGACTAAATGCAGCCCAGCCCCAGAGCATGCAGTTGCTCTCATTTCCCAAGACTTAGAAAGTATAGCTACAGAAATTAATTAAACATAATAGCCCTGGTCCTGCCCCAAGAATGGATCTTACTCCCAAGTTTTGGCCAAAGTAAAAAGGGACCATCCAGGGATTAGGGGAACAAGAAGGGCTCATTTATTAAAAGCTGACTATCTTCTTTTAAAAAGTCAGTCTGTAGTCAGATAAGGATTTTTCCAATTTGATTTCTGAAACTTTGTCCCTTCAGTTTTTTTTAGTTGACTCGCTTAGCATGGAAGGAAGGAAGCACTAATCAAGAAAAAAGGGAGGAAGGAAGTATTGCCGGCAGCTAATAATAAAAGCTAAAGGACAATGAAAAGAAAGTGGGAAGAATAAGTGAATGTATACCCCTGAATGGACTGCAAGGAACATTCTGAAATTAGCTAATGCTGAGTAAAATCAGTTACAGCCAGTAAACAAGCCCCTCTCTTTGTGGTAGACAATGCCCCCAATAACCTGGCACACGGAATTTTAAAAAAAATTACGGCAATATTCATTATTTCTTCCCTTCTGGTTCTTTTGTTTCTCTGGCCTTCTATTCTTGTCGAGTGTTAGATCATACAGCTTGCTAAAGACATGGCAAAGAGAAATCCAATTCAGCTGCGGCTTGCTGAGGGGGAGTGAATGAGAGCCTTTCCAAGCACCTGTGGCTGGTTTTCATGAAACTGCATTTCTTTAAATCAATACCATATCAGACTGGTTAGTTTTCAGACGCTCCTTACAAAAAACAAACACAAGGCACTTTTCTTTTCCTTCTTAAAAATATGCCTAAACTCTAATAGCAAAAAGGAAAGACCCAATTTATTCGCTCAGATGGTGAAGAATCCGCCTGCAATGAAGGAAAACTGGGTTCAATCCCTGGGTCAGGAAGATCCCCTGGAGAAGGGAATGGTAACTCTCTCCAGTAATTTTGCCTGGAGAATCCTGTGGACAGAGGAGCCTGGTAAGCTACAGTCCATGGGGTCACAGAGTCAGACACAACTGAGCAACTCTGCATACAGAACAATTAAATGGGTTACAGGAAAATAGCTCCTTGTAGGCAGCATCTTTGTGTGGGGCTCAGGCTCCAGTATCACTGAGTCCTAATAACTAGTTGTGTGACCTTAGGTAGACCAAAGATGGTCACCAGATTTTTCTCTTAACTTCTGTGTCCTCATGTGTCAAAAGGAGCTACCAGCAGTCTTTGCCTCATCAATATTAGTAATTAAGTAATGATGATAGGAGAGATTGAAGGCACAAGGAGAAAGGGATGGCAGAGGATAGGATGGTTAGATAACATCACTGACTCAATGGACATGAATCAGGGCAAACTCCAGGAAATTGTGGAGGACAGAGGAGCCTGGCATGCTACAGTCCATGAGGTCACAATGAGGCCCCAACTTAGCAAATGAACAACAAATAATAATTAATTAAAAACTAATATAATGTTTGAAATTACTTTTTAGAAAGAAAGGGGTAGGCAACACAAAAGAAAAAAAATTTTTTTTAATTTGAGCATCTCCATGTTATTCTGTGAAACTCACCAGCTGCTCCATGCTTGGCCGTCTCCATTTCCCACGAGTATGCTTGTGAAGCGAAGGAGGGAGACCAGTTGGATATTTTGACATGAACCCGCTTTCCTTGCATGCAGCTGATTCTCATATATCCTGCTTTGTGTTATTGACACCAGAGATCACTGGCTTTGGACTGAAATTGCCTACTGGGTGAGAGGGCGGCATCTCCCTAGTGGGCCTTAGTGTTTGGAGACTTCTCTGTGTGATCGTCTGGAGGCTTCTCTTCAGAGACCTCTGACAGGGTTGGAAGGAGAGTGGCCAGGAGGGTCCTGATGAAGAGTTCTGATGACCCGTAGACCAGCCGCCAGTGTGTCCATGTTTACCCGTCAGCTTCCTCTGTCCCCAGCTGGCTGAGTGACAGGCAGGCTCCCAGAACCACTTCCCCACCCCCTATCCCTCAGCCACTGCATGTTTACATTATCTGCTTCCCAAAGAAACTTCCTTTTCCAGATGGCATGTGCTTTGCAAGTCTCAGCTCTGCGGGAGCTCCGCTTAACAAACTCTAACAGACCTTCTCAACATCACCCCCTATAGCTTTAGGTAAGAGCAAAAATGTAATTCTCAACTTTCTTGAAATTGGAGTGAGAATTTCCTCCCCAAAAGCCCCACGGACAAATTATATGGGTTTGTCTCGACTGGTTGCGTTCAGTGTGGCCAACTTCCTCTGTATCTGCCACACCAGACAATCCAGCTGCTCGTGTGGCTCGCCCCCCCCCACCCCAAAGAAACAGCAGTGATGAGATGATACAATTCAGGATTCTTAAGACGGTACATCACCAAAGGGCCTGTAACGTCGTCAAGTTGTACAAATTCTTATAGCTGCTGCTGCTGCTAAGTCACGTCAGTCGTGTCTGACTTTGTGTGACCCCATAGATGGCTCCCGTCCCTGGGATTCTCCAGGCAAGAACACTGGAGTGGGTTGCCATTTCCGTCTCCAGTGCGTGAAAGTGAAAAGTGAAAGTGAAGTCACTCAGTTGTGTCCGGCTCTTCGTGACTCCATGGTTCTTATGGGTAGAAAAGACTAAAAAATGACTCAAGAATCAAGCCTGCTTACTTTCTCAAGACACATATTTAAATATTTGCCTCCAATTTTTAATGTTTCAGGGTTAACCCCAAATATGATCGCAGATATGTATGTAATATCAAGTCTAATAGTTTTCTGAGGAAACGAGTATAGTGGAATGTAATATTTGCTGGACCCTGATACTTGTTCCCCACTGTGTGTCATCTTAGAAACCATTAAAAAAAATGCTCCTGTTCACAGTGGATTGCTCAGGTCTTGGTTTGTAGGCATATGTTACATTGGTCATTTCTAATTATTTTTAAGATCAGATCTTAGCATCATATGATGTATTGCCTTTGTGCACGCCTTTCTTCTATAGAAACAAAATCCAAAACTTCAGTTCAGTTGCTCAGTTGCGTCCAGCTCTTTGCGACCCCATCAACTGCAGCACGCCAGGCTTCCCTGTCCATCACCAACTCCTGGAGCTTGCTCAAATTCATGTCCATCAAGTTGGTGATGCCATCCAACCATCTAATTCTCTTGTAAAACTTGTAAGATAGCAAATGTTTTCTGTTACCTCTTGCTTTTAGGGTTAGGATGAAGCTTCATACCAATTCTAGAGCAGAGTCCCAGGAAACCCTTCCACCCACCTCGGCACCCTGTTCTTGGCTCTATGCTTTCTACCCAAAACCACCTTCTTTTAGTTTTTCAGACATGCCACACCCTCACCAACCACAGGCTCTTTGTTTGTTCCCATGTTGTCTTGACCACATAGAGTACTTTCCTCTTCCCCATGTGGATACCTCCTACTTATCCTTCAGATATGATGCCAGGGAGTCCTTCCCTGACTTCTCAATGAGACAAAATCCTCCACTGTAGGCTGTCATCAAAACAGTTACCCATCAGCCATAGCTCTCATAAGAAATGCAGATTTCTTCTGCTTGAGTGATAGTTTGATTGCTGTCTGCCTCTCCCTCTAGATTTAAAGTTTCATGAGGGCAGTGGCTGCATCTGTTCCCAGAACTTTAGAGTATCTGGCGTGTAGTGAGCACTTTTGCATGTGAGCATGCCAAGTTGCTTCAACTGTGTACAAATCTGGGTGATCCTATGGACTGTAGCCTGCCACACTCCTCTGTCCATGGGATTCTTCAGGCAAGAATACTGGAGTGGGTGGCCCTGCCCTCTTCCATGGGATCTTCCCAACCCAGGGATCGAACCCACTTCTCTTACGTTTCCTGCATTGGCAGGAGGGTGCTTTACCACCAGCGCCACCTGGGAAGCCCCAGGGAGCACTTGCTTAGTAAAGATTTATTCAGTGAATGACTGAATGGGAGAATAATTGAAGGTGGAAAGGCTTGAAGGAAAAAGAGAACATGAAAGAATAAGGGCGGAAGGAAGAAAAAAAAGGTACCGGTGTGATGTGCTTGTTGATTAATTTCAAACCATAACATTCATAGGGTACAAATCCCTTCTTCAATGTACTCGGAAAGAATAGATGGAAATAGAAGGTTGAAAAAAGTAACCATCAGGACTGTTTCCAGTTGTTCTGTTGTTAATTAAAGCAACTTATTTTTCTCCAACAAATCCTCAGTTGAGAAAGTTTGGTGATGATATCCATGTACACAGATTTTCCCACTGATTCACGGTAATACCTGGGAAAGAAGTGTAGTTTTGCAGATTTATTTAGCTAATAGAAAATATCTTTGCAAATCTTTCAACTACACCACAGCAGGACTTTGGGGTCAGTAATCATATGCTATATTTCAGGCTTTTAATTTCCTCGAGATGATATTTCTTGTGATCTGAAAGCTTTTCTCCCTCCTGTGCATCAGGTCTTATTTTAACATACTGATTGAGCCTCTTTATCTTACACTTCCTGCTGGGAAAATAGATGCTAAAAGGTGTGTAATGTCACATTTACTTTAAAGCATCACAGAGTGAAATTGCAGGAACCACAGGCGCAGAGTGTGGTGTGTATGTGTGTGGCTTTTCACCACACTTCAGACCTCCATTAGCAGCTCAACCCATACATTCAAGCCAATGAATACTATGTTTAGTTGGATTCCATTCTTTTTATTAGAAGTCGTTAGTATTGATTTTTTTCCCTTTAATTCGTACTGAGATATTTTTTACAAGAATGATCTTTTTTAAAACAAAGTTTTAACCTGATCATCTCTATTTTGTTCTTATTTTCTTGGCAAATGTTTGAGAGTTTGAGCTCAGCAGTTAATAGAATGGTACTAAATTCTGCCTGGCCCCTTACTACTTTTGAGAGCTTATGTGTAATGGCTTAAACCTTATTTGTAATGGTTCTCAACCAGGAGTTACTTTCACCTTCCAAAGGCCTTCTGGCAATGTCTGGAGGCATTTTGCTTTGTCAAACCAGTGGTGGGGGGATGTGGAGAGGAAGGAGCCAGCACTAGCATCTAGGGGCTAGAGGCCAGGGGTACTGTTCAACATCCCATGACAACCCACCACACCATAAGAGTTATTTGCCCCAGGATGGCAATAAGGTGGAGGTTGAGAAATTCCAGCTTAAGCCTCTGTTTCCTCCTCTGTAAAATTAGGACAGTGATATCACCTGCATCATGGCCGTGTAATCAGGATGAAACAATGCATGTCACATCTTTATTGCAGTCACTGGCTCGAGTGTTTTAGCTCTTGTTGTGAAGATAACTGAGTTATTGTCAGGCAGACTGTGAAGTTCAAATTTTTCCAGTACGATATTATAGAAAAACCCAAATGAACTTTTTGGCCAACCCAACGCTCCCTTAATGATTTGAACTTTGTGTTCCTCTCTAATCTCAGTTTTCAGCTTCCTCCTGTATTCTCAGAGATACCTTACAGTTCGCAGCTCTCTGGTCTCTTTCATCTGGTAAACTTCTTGCTCTCTTCCCACGAGGAACTTAAGTGTCTCAATACCTCCAGCCATTGGGCTGATCTGGACAAACCCAAGAACTCAGCTTGTCCTTGGGTTACCCCATTTCAGAGCTTTCTTCATGAGGCATGGAAGTTATTCCTCAGTGTTAGTATTGTGCAGTGTTATTGCACATGCGTTATTATTACCTTCCATACAACTCCTGTTCCTGGATTTCACCCCGGAATCAATATCCACCCGTATGTATCAGTTTTTCTGGAAGTGGAGCCTGGAGATATGGATCTCTGGCCCCTAAGTTCATTCTTAGTAAAGCATAAAAGCCACAGTAATATTGGGCTGGCCAAAAAGTTTGTTAAGGTTTTTCCACTATGGAAAGATGTTCCGTTTCCATAAGATGTTATGAAAAAAAAAATGAACTTTTTGGACAACCCAATAGATGCTGAGTTATAGAAGAGGTGGTAGGTCCCTGGTATCTCCGGTGTGTTGCATGGTGTCTGGCACATAGTAGGCACTCAGTAAATAATGGCATTATTTGAAAGAACAAATGAGTAATAAAAGCTTTCATTCTACATTAGATTCATATTCCCTTCTTTGGCTTTTACCTACTTTCAGGTCTAATTGTTGTTGAGGTCCTCAAGTGTTTGCATAATCAAAATCACTTTATTATTGTTTTCCTTTAATATCTGGTTCATAAACAGATTCTTAAAGGAGTCAAACAAGCAAAGAAGATAAAGGAAAAATAAGCTGTATATAGAGCTTCCCTGGTGGCTCAGTGGTAAAGAATCTGTCTGCCGTTGTAGGAGACACAGGTTTGCTCCCTGGGTTGGAAAAATCCTTCAGAGAAGGAAATGGCAACCCACTCCAGTATTCTTGCCTGGGAAATCCCATGGATGGAGGAGCCTGGTGGGCTAGAGTCCATGGGGTCGCATGAATCAGACACAGTTCAGTCCAGTCGCTCAGTCGTGTCCGACTCTTTGTGACCCCATGAACCGCAGCACACCAGGCCTCCTTGTCCATCACCAACTTCCAGAGTCTATCCAAACCCATGTTGATTGAGTCAGTGATTCCATCCAGCCATCTCATCCTCTTTTGTCCCCTTCTCCTCCTGCCCTCAACCTTTCCCAGCATCAGGGTCTTTTCAAATGAGTCAGCTCTTTGCATCAGGTGGCCAAAGTATTGGAGTTTCAGCTTCAACATCAGTCCTTCCAATGAACACCCAGGACTGATCTCCTTTAGGATGAACTTGTTGGATCTCCTTGCAGTCCAAGGGACTCTTCAAAAGTCTTCTCCAACACCACAGTTCAAAAGCATCAAAAAGAATCAGACACAACTTAGCAACAAAGCAACAACAACAAGCTGGGTATAAGACAGATCACTAGCTTAACTCCCAAAAAGGAAACCAGAGTGCTGAGCTCATGTTCCCTTATGAAGGAGGTGCTTCTCTGACGGACACTATTTGTTGGGTGAGAATGGGGAAAACAAAAGGAGGAGATCTCAGTGTTGCCAGATTTTTCCTTTCTTCAAGACTAGTCAGGATATGTTTTTATATGCTATCTCCACGTTAAATGAATTCTGGCTGCTAATACCAAGCTTAAAACTGGAAGATTAGCAAAATGCTATTGGATCTTGTACAGGCCAAACAAATTAAGACCAGCAGTCTTGTTCAGTATGATGGTTCCTGCTTTCAAACTCTGCTAACCAAAGACACCTTACTTATAACACACTTAACATAGAAGAACAAGTAGTATTTTCTACACTCTAAATGCTAATACCAATGAGACTGCTTTTTTTTTTTCTTCTGGTGAAGGCTGCTACTCATCAACACACTGACTGCAAAATCAGAAATAAGTCAAAAGCAGTGCAGGTCCCTTCCATATGAACTAAAGTTTAATCACAGTAGTACGTGTAATGATGACTCCACAGGTGTTCTTTTCTCTGGAAATCTTTGCTGAGTCCCTGTAAAATATAATTCACAGTCTGTGGTAAAGAACAGGGTATAAATCAGTTGGTCAATCTCTCTGCATCATAAATCATGAGTGTGACGGTTTGATAATTTAGACCAGCAGTCAGCCCTGGGACTAAATTAAAGAAATCACCCTCAGCTTGAATCTGCACCTAGATTAAACAGTTGTGACTTTCCAATAAATATGACCAAGAGTTCTGGTAAGATTCAGATGAGTCTCACTTTACTGAGGGGAAGAGGGGGTGAAAAGAGGGAACTGAATCTTCAGGGCAGAATTGAACAGCAGAGGGGGTTAGATGATGTGATTGAAAACCACAAGAGGAAGTGCAGCCTGCAGTGAGCAGCAAAGTGCATACTCATTCTCTAATAGGATTGGCTTTAAGCAGCATAAAAATATATCTCTTGGAGTGAATAACTGAGATCCCCAAATTAGGGTAATTGTTTTGAGTTAATCACTGTATCCATCAGCTATAGTCCTGTGAGTGAGTGCAAAGTCACGTCAAAGTTGCGACCCCGTGGATTGTAGCCCACCAGGCTGCTCCATCCATGAGATTCTCCAGGCAAGAATACTGAAGTGGGTTGCCATTTCCTTCTCCAGGGGATCTTCCCGACCCAGGGATCGAACCCAGGTCTCCTGCATTGCAGGCAGACGCTTTAGCCTCTGAGCCACAAGGGAACAGTCCCCTAAATATCAGAGACGTAAAACTATAATCACTTATTCTCACAAGTTCACGTGCCCAATGCACACTGAGGCCAAACAAATTAAGACGTTGGAATTTGGAGCAGAGAAAAGTTTATTGCAGGACCATGCAAGGAGATGGGTGTCTCATGCCCCCCAAACCCTGAAGTCTTCAAAGGGTTTCAGCAAGACATTTTTTTAAAGGCAAGGTGAGGGAGGGGCTTGTTTAGTTTTTGCAAACTTCTTGGTGTCGGAATCCTTTGTTCTTGCAGCTGCCCATGTATGTCAGGTCACGATGTTCCTGTAAACCTCCAACAAGACAAACATAATTGTCTGTTCTACAACTTTTATCTCTGTATGAAGGGACTCTTAAAGGTCAGAGCCCTGAGAATGGGCTCTCCCCTATATTACACGCTACAGGCAACATTCTTTTACAAAAGGTGCAGAACCCGCATGACTGAGCAGAAGAAGGGATATAAATCTAATATGGAGTCAGATACGTGTCTAGGGATTACCTAGCCTTGGTAGTTGCTGGGCTTGCCTCAATGACTCTGTCTTAACAGAGGAGACATGCATAATGACACAAGCACACTTTCAGCTTCTGTTGACTCCCATCTGCTATTCTCTTGACAGTTACGGAAAACCACGTGGTCAAACCTAAGTTCAGAGTGCAAGGAAGCATACTCTGCCTTTAGTGGGAAGGGCTGCAGAGTTACAAGGCAGAGAGACTGGGTGAAGTTTGGGGGCAATAGTTGAATCTACCACAAGCTGTGTTTCCAAGTCTCTTCCTGAGCTTATAAGGGTACTATGGATATGGAATTAGACTTGGATCACTTAATGAGAGAGTTATTGTCCAGTGCCACACTGATGTTAAAGATTTACAGACACAGACTTTCTCCTCAACATAATTGAAAGATTTTAACCTGTCTCAGCGCTGTTTTAAGTCTAAGTGATTGGTGAGCATTTATGTTAATGTTCAATCACTCAAGCTTCATGAAGAGTTTGTATGCTAGTTATGAGCCTTCTTCTGAAGGAATTCTCTATTTTAGTTTTCATTGTGAGCCTCAGAATTAAATGTATGAGTGACAGTGCATTTTAGTTGGTATCTTAGTCATGGTGGGGAACATTCCCACCCTCAACAAATAACTTGATAATAAGGGGACATAACTTGTCTTTTAGAGTTTAAACATCTCCCAAACAAAATTGCTGTACAGCCTCTAATAACTCACAGGGTTGTCTGTGCAAATTTGAGTAAACATCCTTGGGAATTTGCAAGGGGACCTAGGGAGGTAGGACTGCAGTCTTGGAGCCACAGTGGAAACTGCAGCCAGTCAGCTGGGTTGCATCCCATTTGCAGGGGATGATCAAGGAAGAGAAAGACTATGGCAATGTTTCTCCAACTCTAATTATAGCAGAAGGTAGACTTCAGTTTCTAGAGAGGAAAAAAAAAAAAAGAGCTGTGGGTCGGAAATAGCCCATACTTCCATCTTAAAATGTCTTATTCCCTTGTCCTGATTTCATGATACTAAGAAATCCTTTGGTTTTTAATTTGGCCTTTAAGGAGCTAAGATTCTAGTAAGAAGATTGCAGATATGCTTATTCTGACAAGAGATTTCTGTGATTATGAATAAACATTTTTTTTTTCATTTTTGTTTATACACTTGAAACTTATTCTCTAAGCATCCTCACTGCTGGGTATCCTGGTGAAATAGAGGTCTGCAATCAGACCAAAGCCTGTGATGACCCCCTTGAAGTCATGCCACCTAGCAAATCTCTCCCTTGCCCTCCTAGGACTTATAGATGGGGAAACAGTAGAAACACTGTCAGACTTTATTTTGGGGGGCTCCAAAATCACTGCAGATGGTGACTGAAGCCATGAAATTAAAAGACGCTTACTCCTTGGAAGAAAAGTTAAGACCAACGTAGATAGCATATGTAAAAGCAGAGACGTTACTTTGCCAATGAAGGTCCATCTAGTCAAGGCTATGGTTTTTCCTGTGGTCATGTATGGATGTGAGAGTCAGACTGTGAAGAAAGCTGAGCGCCAAAGAATTGATGCTTTTGAACTGTGGTGTTGGAGAAGACTCTTGAGAGTCCCTTGGACTACAAGGAGATCCAACCAGTCCATTCTGAAGGAGATCAGCCCTGGGATTTCTTTGGAAGGAATGATGCTGAAGCTGAAACTCCAGTACTTTGGCACCTCATGCGAAGAGTTGACTCACTGGAAAAGACCCTGATGCTGGGAGGGATTGGGGGCAAGAGGAGAAGGGGACGACAGAGGATGAGATGGCTGGATGGTATCACTGACTCGATGGACGTCAGTCTGGGTGAACTCCAGGAGTTGGTGATGGACAGGGAGGCCTGGCGTGCTGCGATTCCTGGGGTCGCAGAGAGTCGGACACAACTGAGCGACTGAACTGGACTGAACTGATTTCCCTTTGAGATGCACTTGATATTTCATGATGACAAGATAACATACTGTGTACTGTGTGCATCCTCAGTTGTATCCGACTCTTCGCAACCCTGTGGACCACCTCCTCTGTCCATGGGATTTCCCACGCAAGAATACTAGAGTGGGTTTCCATTTCCTACTTCAGGGTATCTCTCCAAGCCAGCCAGCCAGCCAGCCTGTGTGTCCTGTAAATAATCAGTTGAGTTCAGTTCAGTCTCACAATTGTGTCCAACTTTTTGCGACTCCATGGACCGCAGCATGCCAGACCTCCCTGCCCATCACCAACTCCTGGAGCTTACCCAAACTCATGTCCAGTGAGCCGGTGATGCCATCCAACCATCTTATCCTCTGTTGTCCCTTCTCCTCCTGTCCTCAATCTTTCCCAGCATCAGAGTCTTTTCAAATGAGTCAGCTCTTCACATCAGGTGGCCAAAGTATTGGGAGTTTCAGCTTCAACATCAGTCCTTTCAATGAACACCCAGGACTGATCACCTTTAGGATGGACTTGTTGGATCTCCTTGCAGCCCAAGGGACTCTCAAGAGTCCCCTCCAACACCACAGTTCAAAAGCATCAATTCTTCAGCACTCAGCTTTCTTTATAGTCCAACTCACATCCACACATGACTACTGGAAAAACCATAGCCTTGATTAGATGAACCTTTGTTGGCAAAGTAATATCTCTGTTTTTTAATATGCTGTCTAGGTTGGTCATAACTTTTCTTCCAAGGAGTAAGCGTCTTTTAATTTCATGGCTGTGGTCACCATCTGCAGTGATTTTGGAGCCCCCAAAAAGTCAGCCACTGTTTCTACTGTTTCCCCATCTATTTCCCAATAAGCGATGGGACGAGATGTCATGATCTTAGTTTTCTGAATGTTGTTTTAAGCCAACTTTTTCACTCTCCTCTTTCAATCAAGAGGCTCTTTAGTTCTTCACTTTCTGCCATAAGGGTGATGTCATCTGCATATCCGAGGTTATTGATGTTTCTCCCGGCAATCTTGATTCCAGCTTGTGCTTCATCCAGCCCAGTGTTTCTCATGATGTACTCTGCATATAAGTTAAATAAGCAGGGTGACAATATACAGCCTTGACGTACTCCTTTTCCTATTTGGAACCAGTCTGTTGTTCATGTCCAGTTCTGACTATTGCTTCCTGACCTGCATACAGATTTCTCAAGAGGCCAGTCAGGTGGTCTGGTATTCCCATCTTTTCAGAATTTTCCACAGTTTATTGTGATCCACACAGTCAAAGGCTTTGGCATAGTCAATAAAGCAGAAATAGATGTTTTTCTGGAACTTTCTTGCTTTTTCCATGATGCAGCGGATGTTGGCAATTTGATCTGTGGTTCCTCTGCCTTTTCTAAAGCCAAGCTGAACATCTGGAAGTTCACAGTTCACATGTTGCCGAAGCCTGGCTTGGAGAATTTTGAGCATTACTTTACTAGCATGTGAGATGAGTGCAATAATGAAAGAATAATAGTTAAAAGGGTATGAATGTAAATGGAAAGAGAAATGAATAACCTTGTAATTAACAAGACAGTTAAATTACATTTAAAATGAGGTTTTCTCTCTTGTCATCTGATATGTTAAGACCTTCATAAAATTTTTGCGTATCCTGCTGCATTACTGGACTAGAAGTTTGAGGACACAGAGGGCAACTTAAATCCCAGAAAGGCAAATAATTGAAATTGAACATTAGACACCTCTTACTGAAAAAAAAAAAAAATCTAACCCTCTGGCAACTTCAGAGAGGAGAAAATGGCTAAATAAATCATCAATTAATTAACCCAGTTCTACTCAATATTCTATAATATCCTAAATGGGAAAAGAATTTGAAAAAAAATAGCTATAGGTATAACTGAATCACTTTGCTGAACCCCTGAGACTGCCAGTGCTGCTAAGTTGCTTCAGTCGTGTCTGACTGTGTGCGACCCCGCGGACAGCAGCCCACCCCGCTCCTCCGTCCACAGGATTCTTAGGCAAGAATTCTGGAGTGGGTTGCCATTTCCTGTCCACACCTGAAACTAACACATTATAAATCAAATGTATTCCAATATAAAATACAAATTGTAAAAATAAGAATAGTTAACCCCTTCCATCACTTATTCAGAGAGGTTCAACCCCCTCCCTTACCTGCTTTAACTCTCCACAACCTGCTCCAGGTTTACTTTGCACATGGAATTGTTCATCAGGATATTTCTCTAAACATAGACTCATTTCCTCTCTGCGAAGGCATTCTGTTGCCAGATGTTAAGCAAATTACTTGACCCTGTTAAAGATGTATGTATTCTTTTTCAAGCTCTGTGTATTACTGATTTCAGTTTATCCTGAACAATGAATTTTTAATGTTGGGTTTCATCACTATGTATCAAAAATAAGTGTGTTGTTTTCCAAATCAGTCTATGTGGTTATTCAGTCAGTACATAAATTTCAATTAAATTTAACAGAGATTTTCTGTGTATTCCCTGTGTGCAAGGCACTGGGGACTAAGTAGTGGTGATATGACTATAAACCAGACTTAGCCCTTGGCCTCCAGAAGGTCACAGTTGACTGGAAGACAAGTACTTGTGAAACAGAGTGACTAGGGCATGACAGAGAAAGACCCTTTTATGGTGTTAAAGAGACCCACTCACCCTTACATTTGTATCGTTTCTCATGGAGGAAGGAAGGTACATTTTCCCCAGGTTTATTTAGTATGAAAATCATTAAACATTAGGAAAAGTTGAAAG
The DNA here is from genome assembly GCF_016772045.2 of Ovis aries. Classification (NCBI taxonomy): domain Eukaryota; kingdom Metazoa; phylum Chordata; class Mammalia; order Artiodactyla; family Bovidae; genus Ovis; species Ovis aries. The sequence continues at coordinate 9,250,956 of NC_056066.1, forward strand.
AATAGTGTAATGAATATATATGCCGTCCGTCTAGAGTTAACAGTTGAAATTTTCATCTTTTCCTTCTTTCTCTCTCCATTCATCCATCCACCTACCCACCCATCTACCCACCTGCTGTTCCTTCCTTCCATCTATTCATCTGTATGTGTATGTATCTCTCTCTTTACCTGTCATTTATCTATTATGTGAAAGCAAGTTACAGAAATCATGACACTTCACCCCAAACATTTCAGCATACATCTCCAAAGAATAATCATGTTGTACTAAGAGCCATAATACCACTGTAACACCCTCTAAAAAGATTTTTAAAAGTTCTGTATCGCCTAATACCTGAATTTCCTCAATTGAGCTTCAGATTTTCATGGCTGTTTTTGTTCTTGGAATCCTCATCCAGTAAAGATTTTAGCACTGCATTTTTTATGTCCTTTTAATTTCTTTGAATATAGCATAGTGCCCTCCTGATTTTGTAAAGTCCAATCATATTCTGTATTTTTCTGATGATTTTCTTAAGGAGATGTACAGTGTGCTCCTCTCTATCCTCTGTGTGCACGCCAAGTTGTTTCACTCACGTCCGACTCTTTGAGACTCTATAGACAGTAGCCCACCAGGTTCCTCTGCCCATGGAATTCTCCAGGCAAGAACACTAGAGTGGATTGCCATGCCCTCCTTCAGGGGATCTTCCTGACCCAGGGATCGGACCTGTATTTCCTGTGACTCCTGCATTGCAGGTAGATTCTCTACCCCCGAACGACTGGGGAATCCCCCTTTATATCCTCTATTTCTTATAAATTGGAAGTTACATCTTAGCTTGATTAGATTCACATTGAATATTTTTGATAGAAAACTCCATGGGTGATTCTTTATATTTCATTCACATGAGGAGGTTCCTAATGTTATTAGTGGTTCTGTGTTCTGTTGCTTGGCTGTGATGGTGACCACCAGATTCTGTTATAAAGACAAGTTGTTTAGTCTTTGCAGTTAATAAGTAGATATTTTGCATTGCTTATTTACCCAAACCTAAAGCTCATATCATATGTTCATGAGCCTTGTCTGAATTACAACACAGGGTTAAAAAAATGGAGATTCTAATTGTATCATTCCTTTGGCATAGATTAGCTAGCATTCTTCTCTAAAGAACTCATTTTAGCTGCTTTTTTGAAAAAAGGTGTATTTGAGTAGAGCGTGACCTAGAAATGGCAAATATTTAGCCTTACATAAACTAAAAGCTTAAGAACTTGAAACAAATTTAGAGAAACTATAGCAATTTTGAGCTGGAAGGGACCTAAAATAGTATATATCCCAACAATTCTTTTCACAGATGAGAAAAGGGAGGTCCAACTGTGTTGTTTATTTTGATCTCATAACTAATGAGTTTGCTGTAACTGAAACCCTGGAATAAAGGGAAGCACAGCATACGTGGGTGGAAATGAGGTCAACACACCCATGTACAATTACTGCTCATTTGTTGGCAGTATTATCCACAGAATTATAATTTTGTAGGATAATAGGAGGTTGCTTGTTTCAGCCTTGGTAAATATTATTGTACATACGCAGTAGGCAGTGAGTTTTTGTGTTTACCTATATTATGCTACTGCCAAGTTATATTGCTGACACTAAGGAATTTTCAACGAACTTCAAAAACTGATTTACATACCTGCAGCCTTTCCTAGTCTTGGCAGGATCAGTAACATCAATATAACAACCATATCCCCACCTCTTCCTGATATTTCAAGAATAAATAGTTTATTAAGCCAAGGATAATTTTGATATCCTCCTGTGATGAATTTAAGTCCAGTCAGTTTGAGTTTTGGAGAAGGAAATGGCAACCCACTGCAGTATTATTGCCTGGAGAATTTCATGGACAGAGGAGTCTGGCAGGCTACAGTCCTTGGGGTCGCAAGGAGTCGGGCACAACTAAGTGACTCACACACACACACCCAATTTGAGTTTACGTCTATTGGATGTATAGCACGATGTGAAACAGTAAACACTGGAAACGAGTTGAATGAGGGAAGATAAACAAAATATTGATGGAGAAGTGTGGAGAAGAGAAAATGAAATGACATCTGACTCAGGTGAATAATATCTGACCCCTATTCCTGGAGAGTACCTAGAGCTGTTCATTAGGGAATAGAAAGGGCGGGTGTCAGTAGAGAGCTTGTCTAACTTCAGCAGTCTTAAGACTGTAGGAAAATTAGATTCTACTTGCCGAAGCTTAAATCATCCCACATGTTCCGTCAATGTTGCTCAAACTAGAAAGACCTAAGAAAATAATCAAGAGGCAGAATTTGAAGCAGGTGCTTAAATGGCAAGAGGAATGAAGGCTGGAGACAGAGTTGCCAGCAAGTGGCTTTAAGTCTTTCTTTTAAAACAGGTACTGAGTGCTTACTGTGTAACAGGGGTTGTGCTTTGTATTTATTCTATGCATCATCTGATTGAATCTCACAAGAGCCAGTATTTTTACTATCCCTATTTTAGAGATAAGAAACTGAGGCAAATTACTTAAGGCCACCCAGTTAATAACTGTTGAGGTTTCCCTGACCCCTGTGTTTCTGATCAGTAGAGATTAGTACCTTTTTCTGGGTGGTAAATGTTTCCTTTCAGAGAAAGCAGGGACACATGTGTAGATTGAAAGGTTAAAGAGGAGGACTCCAAAAATGACAGATAAATAGTGTGGCATGGCTACTTTTCCCTCTTAGAATTTTGGAACACCTCTGGACTTGCAGCCGCTAAAGCAAATAAAATTCTGGCTGGCATGAACAGTTTCCTGAAATGTAAGACTGTTGAGGTCCCAGATACCAATGGAGGAGCAATATGGTTATTCGTCACTAATTAAAAGCACAGAAAGGAAGCAGTTGAATGGCTGTGAACATTGCAAGTCCAGAGTGTCACTGAACATCATGGAGGGCACGAGAACAGCTCGACCAAGGATGCTTCTGAGTGAGCATAGCTTCTCAGGGTCTGTTGGCAATTTCTCCCAGTACTATGCGCTGGACAGAGATTAGCAGCGTGTCCTGCGTAAGGTATCTTAGAGTGCTAAGAGACTCCTAAAACCAACAACCACCTCGCTTTTCTCCTTATGTTTTGCCCAGAGAAAACCATGGCAGTACCTGTGTTTCCATTTGAGGCAGAAACTGCCATGAACCAGCTCCACAGTCCAGCTCTGGTGGCCAGTTACCTTCCTCATGCAACCTCCCTCTGCCTTGGGGGCTATGCCTAGGCAGACCTGAGCAAGGCTGTCTTCTTATCTATAAAATGAGATAATTAAGCTAAATCAGTGATTTAAAAAATTTTAGAAATGTGCTTAAACAGGAAATATGATTACCAACAAAGCATTCAGATGAAACAGGAGCATGTAAACGAAAGTAAATATCCAGTTCATCTCTGATTTGTCCTCCAAGATCCCACCTCAGAAACAGCTAATATGTTTCTTGCATATATTTCTAGAATTGTCTTTGTTTATATAAACATATTCAAAGCTTTCTGTACCTTGATTTGTTCACTTGGCGATAGATTGTGGAGGTCATTGCTTTTCGGTACATGCAGAACTATCTTATTATTATTAATGGAATCCATCAAATATCTATCCCTTCCTGTAACTTGAAAACAGCTGAAATATTTCAATTTAAAAACCTTAGATCAAACTATAGAAGTAAAATATATCAAACACCCAATCCTGTAGTTGATGGGACTGAATCCCTGTCTTCTTGTTTCTGCTTCATCTGATGGGAGGTCTCTAATGAGTATCCATGGAGCCCTTCAAAATACAGTGGGATAAGATTTGAAAATATCAACTAGCTTTACCAAGAGCATTTTCTAGTTCTAGAATCCTGTATCTGTGAAAAAAAAAAGTCGCTTGCCTACCACTTAGATTCCAGAGAGTCTTCGTCAACTGTATTAGAGAGATATTCGTTTAAACAAAGCACCCAATGGACCGGGTCCCCTTCTTCACAGTGGAATGCCTAGGACTACAATTTGTGAGCACGGTTAACAAGAAAGCTTGAGCCTGTGAACTGCTTGTCTGAAAATTATATTCTGAAAATTTGCAGCCATTGCCAGAGTCTTGGCTTGTAGTTTTACTCTGAATTATTGGACTGAATTATTTCTTTTTTTTTTTTTTCCTATTGTGCCTTGTCAACGAAAAGTGTTGTCTCAGGGAGGCGATACAACAATATTTTATCAAGAAATCATTCCTTCAGAGCTAGAAAGACCTGTTGGTAATCTGAATTCTTACCCACTGTAGCAAACAGTCACCCAGGATACTGGGAGGGGTCCAGGCCTCACTTAGCTGCTTAAATCAAAAGGAAATAGTGAAGCTGAGGCTGGCGATATGAAGCAGAGTCTCCTCTGGGTCTGGCATACATTTAGATTCTGTGCTTATGAATTGTCTGTACACTAATGAAACAATAGGTATTTTAAAGTCTGTTAATGTTTATAATTACAGTTGGCATTGAGTCTAGGTTAGAAATTCTTTATCTCCCATGTCAAAGATTTGACTAGTCTTAAATAATGATTAATAACTGAACATTCTAGTTCAGTTTGAAACTTTGTTCTGTTTCACACATCACAAATTCATTCATTCACTCATTTTGGATGAAGTGGCATATTGTAGACATCTGTTTTCGTCATCCAGAATTCATTCATTTTTCTACTGACATTACTCTGATTTTCTTCTGGGGAACCACGCCCTCTCTCTCACTCTTATACTCCATGCTTTTCAGATGAGTTGGGCTTGAGGGTGGACATGTGACTGGGGTCTGTTCAATGAGTACTGTGTATTTTCCCCACCACTGTGATTGGTCAGATGACATTCCCCAGTCAAAGCCAGTGATATTCAGTATAACTTTCACGAAGGTCCTTTACTATTGTACATGACTTGGAAAAAACAGATCTGGAGATCTCATGCAGCATCTTTCTGCCACATGAAACTCTAGAATGAGCCTGATATGTAGGAAATGAGTGCTAAAACATGAGAAGAGTTCAGATTCTGTTGACAGCTGACTCAAACCCCTAACACCAGCCCGTTTCAAGTATAGGAGACCCAGAGATCGAACCTGGGTCTCCTGCATTGCAGGCAAATTCTTTACTATCTGAGCCATCAAGTGTAGGAGTCAATAAGAAAATATTTTATCTTCTTAAGACAACTCAGCTTGTCTGGCACTGCCACATGAAAATGCTGACATTTCATTTCCTTAATTCCGAATTAATTGTATTAGACATCCATCAGAGAGGGGAAATTAAGCCATCTCCTGTTGAAAGGATGGAATTTCACTTTTGAGACTATCAAATCTAAAAACAGGTGACTAATTCAAGTGTCACAGTTCAGTTCAGTTCAGTCGTTCAGTCGTATCCACCTCTTTGTGACCCCATGGACTGCAGCACGCCAGGCCTCCCTGTCCATCACCAACTCCGGGAGTTTACTCAAGCTCATGTCCATTGAGTCAGTGATGCCATCCAACCATCTCATCCTCGGTCATCCCTTTCTCCTCCTGCCTTCAATCTTTCCCAGCATCAGGGCCTTTTCAAATGAGTCAGTTCTTCACATCAGGTGGCCAAAGTATTGGAGTTTCAGCTTCAACATCATTCCTTCCAATGAATATTCAGGACTGATTTCCTTTAGGATGTACTGATTGGATCTCCTTGCAGTCCAAGGAACTCTGAAGAATCTTTTCCAACACCACAGTTCAAAAGCATCAAGTGTCATAGATCCTACGAAATCTTAGTCTCCAGAGTAGGAAACCCAAGAATCTATACTTACAAAAAAAGAGGGAAATGCTTATTATGATATAGCCTACATAGCAGCTCTTCATGGTCCATATGCCAGAGTTTATTTGAAGATCACAGGTAATAGGAAAGGGAAATAATGTTTATTTTGCACCTTCAGTGGGCTAGTTTTCAAAGTACTTTAGCATATTTTTAATTCATTATATTTAAGGGAAAATTTTGCATACCTGTCCTCAGTGTTCTAGGCAGATACTGAGTTATTGGGTGGTCAGTGAGAAAAAAATGGCCCTGTTCTCAACAGCTTATAATCTAGCACATTCAGTAAAACTTTCTGTCACGTATGTATCTCTAGCTGCACTGTCCAAAACATCAGCCATGTATTGTAGCTACTGAGCACTTGAGGATGGCTAGTGAAAAGCTGACTTTAAATTGGAATTCATTGGTGTGGCCACATGACTTCTGTCTACTGTATTGAAATGTGAAGGACTCTAGACCATTTCTTCTTAAACTCTAATGTGCATGCTGCTGCTGCTAAGTCACTTCAGTCGTGTCCGACTCTGTGCAACCCCATAGATGGCAGCCCACCAGGCTCCCCCATCCCTGGGGTTCTCCAGGCAAGAACACTGGAGTGGGTTGCCATTTCCTTCTCCAATGCACGAAAGTGAAAAGTGAAAGTGAAGTCGCTCAGTCGTATCCGACTTACTCTTAGCGACCCCATGGACTGCAGCCTACCAGGCTCCTCCATCCATAGGATTTTCCAGGCAAGAGTACTGGAGTGGGGTGCCATTGCCTTCTCCACAAATGTGCATAGGAATCACCTATTAAAATACAGATTCCATCTCAGTAGGGTCTTGTGTAGAGGTGGAAGTTCTGCACTTTTAAGTTCCCAGGTGATGCTAACGTGGCTGGTCCATAGACCACACTTTGAGTAGGAAAGATGATCATCAAAGTAAATGATAATTACTTAATTATAGTAAGTATGAATTATGATAAGACCACCAAGGAGAACTGGGTGCTAAAGAGAATGGAAGGGACAGGACTCGGAACTGAATTGGAAGTGAGTCATAAAAGACCTCAGTGGGGAGGGGATCCTGAAGCTGAAACCTGCAGAAGGCATCTGAGCTGGTCAGGAGAAAGGGGTTGGGGGAGGCAGTTGTAGAAAGGGCACCACTGATGCCCATGTTATTTTTGACTAAGCTATTTCATTCAATATGCAAGCAAATTTGGAAAACTCAGCAGTGGCCACAGTACTGAAATAAGTCAGTTTTCATTATAATCCCAAAGAAAGGCAATGCCAAAGAATGCTCAAACTACCACACAATTGCACTCATCTCACACGCTAGCAAAGTGATGCTCAAAATTCTCCAAGTCAGGCTTCAACAGTATGTGAACCATGAACTTCCTGATGTTCAGCTGGATTTAGAAAAGGCAGAGGAACCAGAGATCAAATTACCAACATCTGTTGGGTAATCAAAAATGCGAGAGAGTTCCAGAAAAACATCTGCTTTATTGACTGTGCCAAAGCCTTTAACTGTGTGGATCACAACAAACTGTGGAAAATTCTTCAAGAGATGGGAATAGCAGACCACATGACCTGCCTTCTGAGAAATCTGTATGCAGATCAGGAAGCAACAGTTAGAACTGGACATGGAACAATAGACTGGTTCCAAATAGGAAAACGAGTGCGTCAAGGCTGTATATTGTCACCCTGCTTATTTAGCTTATATGCAGAGTACATCATGTGAAATGCTGGGCTGGATGAAGCACAAGCTGAAATTAAGATGTCTCCTGGCAATTTTGATATGCAGATATGCAGATGACACCACCCTTATGGCACAAAGCGAAGAAAAACTAAAGAGCCTGTTTTTTTTTTTTAATTTTTTTAAGAGCCTCTTGATGAAAGTGAAAGAGGAGAGTGAAAAAGCTGACTTAAAACTCAACATTCAGAAAACTAAGATCATGGCATCTGGGGCCATCACTTCATGGCAAACAGATGGGGAAACAATGAGAGACTGTATTTTGGGGCTCCAAAATCACTGCAGGTGGTAGGTGCAGCCATGAAATTAAAAGACTCTTGCTCCTTGGAAGACAAGTTATGACCAACCTAGAGGGTGTATTAAAAAGCAGAGACATTACTTTGCCAACAAAGGTCTGTATAAAGCTTTGTTTTTTTTCCAGTATTCATGTATGGATGTGAGAGTTGGACTATAAAGAAAACTGAGCTCCAAAGAATTGATGCTTTTAAACTGTAGTGTTGGAGAAGACTCTTGAGAGTCCCTTGGACTGCAAGGAGATCAAACCAGTCCATCCTAAAGGAAATCAGTCCTCAATATTCATTGGAAGGATTGATGCTGAAGCTGAAACTCCAAAACATTGGCCGCCAGATGCAAAGAACTGACGCATTTGAAAAGACCCTGATGCTGGGAAAGATTGAAGGCAAAAGGAGAAGGGGATGGCAGAGGATGAGATGGTTGGATGGCATCACCGACACAATGGACTTGACTAAGCTTCGGGAGTTGGTGATGGACAGGGAAGCCTGGCGTCTGCAGTCCACAGGGTCACAGAGTCGGACACGATTGATCAACTGAACTGAACTGAACTGAAAGCTATTTCACAGAGAAACTCTTACAAGAGTAGGTTAGGAGTGTCTTCCCACCCCACTCTGCCCATTTGTAGCTTCCTATCCATTCTTCCTGTAGACCTCCCTGCCGCATTCAGATGGATCCCCTTTTGAATCCCCAGAACTCACTGCATATTTTCCATAGAACCACTAATGCTTCGTGTTGCAATGTCCCTCCCATCTCTCCCTACTAAACTGTGAACTCAAAACACGATGGCAGGTGTGACAGCCCTGTGGCACCTCAAGAGAAAGCCTCTGATCCCTATGGTCAACCCGACAGGAAGCTGGACACTGATTTTCCGGCTCGAGAGGAGAGCGGACTTGCATGGCTCCACACGAGACGAGGCCCTGACTCCCCTGTCTAGCTTGGTGTGCTTTTCTATTTTCTGGATGCTCACATGGTAGGCACTTTATAGATGTGCCTTGAACTGTAGCCAACAAAGGTTCCTTTTTTAAATTTGTATTTGTTTATGAGGTATCTGAGATTAAGGAAGTATTATATATATACTCATATAGGCATCCATGCAGTATTTTTCTCCCCTATAGAAGAGAAATATTTCTGGAGTAGAGCCATATAACTAAAAGTAATACAAGCCATTCATGCCCTCTGTATTACTTTTAGTTTTACAGCAGGGGATCGCTCTGGTTTTGACAAGCACTAATTAATTCTAACTCTGGGGAATAATGGGAAATGAAGGCTTATGCTATTTGCACCAAGGTTATCAGTTATATTGGTTTTAATGCTCTCCGCTGCTCTAAATATAAGACATGCAGCCAAACGCATAGTTGCTTCCTCATTAGCTGTAAACAGTGTATTTCAGATTTGTCAAGCATACATATTTATTTCTACATCCAGGCGTTTTTATTTATCTCCCTTGCTAGTCTGCGAAGTTTTTGCCAATAAATTAGGAAGGCACTAACTAGTTCTGAAAACTATGGCGCCCAGGAAATTTTATTGATCTCATAATTTACTGGATCTTTTGGTTAATTACAAGTTCTGTCTAGCTTGGTGTGCTTTTCAAGTCAGCTGTGCATCGTAAATATGTAACTTCAGTACTCACCCTCCCTATACCTCTGGCAGCCCCGCATGAGGTCGAAGGTGTAATAGCTACACTGCCCAGTTTCTTACATGTTTAATTAAACTATTAATCTAGTTTTATCTTGGACAGTAGAAACAGGCAGCATTGAGTTTTCAGAGTTCAATGCATTTACTTAGGGTGGATTTTTCCTAACCCCCATCTTCAACCATTCAGCACTAGCAACTCTTTTAAAGGCAATTTTAAAAAGTGTGAATGCTGGAAAAATGGCCAGATCAGTTAATCAGAAAGTGCAATGTTTACAGTAATTCATGCATTTGCTTCCTGACTAAAGCACTTTATTCAAAACAAAGAAGACTGAGGCTTGCTTCTTTGGAGAGAATGATGCTGAAGCTGAAACTCCAGTACTTTGGCCACCTCATGCAAAGAGTTGACTCATTGGAAAAGACTCTGATGCTGGGAGGGATTGGGGGCGGGAGGAGAAGGGACGACAGAGGATGAGATGGCTGGATGGCATCACTGACTCGATGGACGTGAATCTGAGTGAACTCCGGGAGTTGGTGATGGACAGGGAGGCCTGGCGTGCTGCGAATCATGGGGTCGCAAAGAGTCGGACATGACTGAGCGACTGAACTGAACTGAACTGAAAGGTTCAAAAATTACAGTAGATCAATCAGCAGCAGCCTCCAAAGGGCCAATATTTCCGAAGCGTTAGAACAGGGGTTATCTTTGTTATGTATGTAAACTATGAGAACTCACTGAGGACAAGCGTAACCTCTTGTGGCAGCGATGACATTTTAAGTGGTCGGGCCTAGTTTTGTGTTCATTATCCCAACAGTCTGGAAACTCGAGTCTTAGAAACGTGTGTCTGCGAGGCTTTAATTAGGTTAACAAGGTTCTCCTGTGTCTATCTCCTCCCTTTCCTGTGAATCAATTGGTAGTCATCCACTACATATGTTATTCAATTAAGGAAGCAATTTGCTGCTTTTCATTCTGTTTCCTGTGTTCATTCTTGAACTCGTAGGTATAGAATAATGTGAAAATTTCAATCTCCTTCCCTTCTTTTAAAGTTCTTCCTACCCTCTTGCTCAATTTGTCACTGTCCCTTTATTCCATGAGGAGTATGCATCTTGTGTACCTCCATAAAGGCTGTGAAAATATGACACCATGACCTTCTCACTAATGTGCCTGGCTTTCATTTGAACAATGATTAAGAGCAATTTGAGTCATGCATTTGAACATTCCACTTGAAAAATCAATTTAGACCGGCAAGGTCCATGTAAATATTGATTATAAACCCACCGTGTTTCTAGCAAGTTAGATTACTATCATAAGCTAAAACCTGTTTTTCTTTCCTACTTGGTTAAAGAGTGTAACCAAAAACCAAATCCATGTGCAGATTGATCATATTTTGCAGATGCCCAGAGGAATAAAATTTAATTCAGATTCACAACCTATCTTCCCTCTTGCCCCACCTCCAGTCCAAATAATCAAAACCACAGCTCTTTACATTTATGGAGCAGTTGAAGCTGTGTATTTCACTTTATTTTATTGTATTCTAACTTTTTGTACTGCACTCACTATGAAGATTCCATGTATCTTGTTAAATGTGAGAAGCTCGCTCAAAAACACGTCATTTCAACTGACATTTTTTGGCTTATGTTCAGTTTTTTATAGCCTATGTCTCAGAGCTGTAAGTTTATAATCTGAGATGCTACAGACCTTGCTTATTCATCATGATTAGATGTGCTCTAATACTGAAATGTAAAGAAAGTTAGCTTGGCAACAACAGTGACAGAAATAGTGATGAAAATAAGACAAATGTATTGGGTCCCTCTCCTTCATGAAAGTGCCAGCTGGGTCAAACTTGTGAATGACCAGGGACTGTTTGCACAACACAGAATATCAGTTGATGACTTTGGAACATTTGTACCATCCCGGTGCTTCAGGGTTAAGATTATGAGGTTGAAAAGAACTACTAGCCATACTTACAGATAAAAGTGAGCTTTACAAATGCTTTTTTATGTGATGTGTGAGTAGCTGGTAAAGGCTTTTGTTTTGCTCTGGAGAATTTTGTTTTTCTTTCTGGACTGTTGTCATCATCTGTGGCTAATGTTTAATTTTTATCCTACACAGGTGAAAACTTGTAGGCTCTCTTTCCTACCGTTCTGAGATAAAGCATCTAGGAAATTTAGAGGGCAACCCTAAAGTCACTCTCTGACCCACAGAAATTTATCATTCATGGCAGCACCTCAGGCATGGGGAGTGTCATGTTGAGAAAGTGCTACCATCATTTATACAGTATCCCCACAAAGGCAGGGCCAGCCAGCACTGCAGGGAAGCCTGCGCCTTGTGCCTGCCTGTCCAAGTCAGGGAGTTTGGCTGCTCTCCCTCCTGGAACAGGCAGAGTAGAGAGAAAGATGGACATTGTGTGCACCCCAGGCTTCCACAGTGCTCTAAGCCCGCCATCAGGGAAATATCCTTAGGAAAATGGTCAGAATTAACAATGGGGAGCCTGAGAGATTTTTTTTCCCCCTTTAAGTTCAGATATATATTGTTAAAGGCAAAAAAGAAAAAAATCTCTCAGGCTTCCCATTGTTAATTTTCCTGTTTTACCTAAGAGGGGTTGAGTAACTTGCCGCAGAACACACTTGCTCAATGATAGGGCTAGGATTTGAATCCATGACTCTGGAAGCCACAGCCCACACCTGGCTCCCTATAAAACACTCCTCCCTGTGGTGGGAAAATGCCTTTTATCATTATCAGGTCATCCTTTGTGAACCTAATAAATTGAGAGACTGGAAGTCGCATGGGGCAGCATGGGAATGGAATGGGCATGGCAGTGTCTCAGGAAACTAGCAATCCAAACTAAGCAGAGAAACAGCCAAGGAACAAACTCTGATGGTGGTGTTTGCCAGTTTTCTGGTCGAATTCAAGCTTCCAGGGCGGAGTTCCTGAAAGAGAAGCTAACAGGAGATGCACAGACGCTCTCACCACTTGGCTCCCAGGGGCCCAGGGGAGGACGGGTGACGCACGGGAGGAGGCGGCGCGCGGCTTGAGAGGGCACGCGCGGCTTGAGAGGGCACGCGCGGCTTGAGAGGGCACGCGCGGCTTGAGAGGGCACGCGCGGCTTGAGAGGGCACGCGCGGCTTGAGAGGGCACGCGCGGCTTGAGAGGGCACGCGGAGCCGGCGCCAGGTGAGGCCCGCAGCTGGCCTGCTCTTTGCCGTGGCTGTCAGTTCCTGTGCAGCTTCCAGGGAACCTCCCCTCCCAGGGTCCAGGCCCTGCCCACGCCCTCCTCCCTGCAGCCTCCGCTGTGCCTGGCTTCACCCAGCAGACCCTAGCAGGAGGGATGCGGTGCCGCTTCTGAGGTTCAGCCTGAAGCCAACCGGGTGGCTACTGCTCCTACACCTGCAGTGCCCTGGGCTGTTCCCCGAGAACAGCCTGGCTCCCTGGCTCCAGGGGGCCATGTGGGAGAAACCACACAAGGAAGCAGAGGTCCTGGCAAGAATGGAGGAGGACCGAGGAAGCCCCCACTGGACAGAGCTGGGCTCCCAGGCTTCTGAGCCTCGGTCATCCTAGCTGAGCCCGTCGCTGGCGTGAAGCCCACCTTAGTGCATGCCTTGTGCTGTCTGGATCCCTAGCCCGCATAACTGTGAGCAAATACAGCCGAGATTGGGAGTCACTGACGAAGCAGCCATAGGCAACTGGAAACAAATATCCTACCAATGTAAGAATCTTACTTGCACTTTCCTATGATGTTTTATGTTCAGGATAGGAAGGGAAGTCACACCCCGAGAGGCACAGACGGAAACCCCGGGGGTGCCCTCCACCAGCAGAACCATGCGGGGCTTAGAGCCCTCCCCTGTAGTCTGAGCTGACAAGTACAGAAGGGAGCTGTGGTTGATAGCGTTTACATTTCCATATCTTCTCTCTCTGTGGTGACAGTATTTTCAGTTGATCAAGAGGGAAAGCAAAGTACAGAGAGCAGAATTCTTGATATTACTGTTCAGGAACCAGAAATAAAATGCATCTCCAATCTGTAAGCCCAAGTTCTTTTAAGTATAATACTTATTGTGTGTACTGTTTTTTGCTCATGTGTCTTTCTTCTCTTATCAACTAAATAAGTAATCATGAAGAAGAAAGAAAGATATTGTCCTGCAGAATACTTGTCCTATGTCATGACCTGATGGAATACTGTGAAAGCATAAAATGGAGAGAGAAATAGTTATCTGTTGGCTGAACACTGACTTACTCTGTTGTATAATATAACCTTGATGAGCCACAGTCTGTGAGTTGAAACCCTGAATTTAACTACTGTGAATATCTGGAAATAAGCAAAATATCCAAATGTGAGAAGTCTGCTTTATACTTCAGGTACCAAAAACACCCCTAGTATTTGGTTTTAATGCTTTCATCAGAAATTTTCTTACCATCAGCAAAATGTTGATATTTTTGTCAGGACATTAATGCAAATAAATACTGGGATTAAAATGACATGGAGATACAATGATTGATGACATAACAACAAAACACGTTGACCGTTGTAGAGCGGTAAAAAGTCTGAAAATGAGGCAGACTTATTAATTTTTATTAAAGATAAGAAATCATCTTAGGAGGAGACTTTTGGCCTTGGTTAAAAACTTTATTTTGAATAAAATTCATCACATTATGCTCTCCAAGGTGCCACACAAGGGCATTTACATCTGGCTGCTCAACTTTGTAAGAAAGACAAGTAACAAATTCAGGTTGTTACCTCTGTTCATTATAGTTTCAATGGCATGTTTGAAGATGCTCCTAAAATCCATGACATCATGGCCACTGTCCTCTGCTTACCAAAGGACAGGATGCTACAGCGCTTGGGTTTCCAGTTCAAGGTTTAACACTCGACCTCAAAATGAGTCTTCCAGCCTCATCCTCTGCTTACATGATTCGTGGGAGATTCTGTCTAGTTTCTGATATTCTTTTAATGCTCAGGACTATATAGAAATGATTGAGGTATAAAGGGCTGTTCAAAAGCAAAGCAGTCTAACGATGGGTGAAAACCAGTGCTACCCAGAAACAATCATCCTAACTCTGCTGCTTCTGCCAACTTCAGTTGTGTCCGACTCTGTGTGACCCCATAGACGGCAGCCCACCAGGCTCCCCTGTCCCTGGGATTTTCCAGGCAAGAACACTGGAGTGGGATGCCATTTCCTTCTCCAATGCATGAAAGGGAAAAGTGAAAGTGAAGTTGCTCAGTCGTGTCTGACTCCTCTCGACCTCATGGAATGCAGCCTACCAGACTCCTCTATCCATGGGATTTTCCAGGCAAGAGTACTGGAGTGGGGTGCCATTGCCTTCTCCGTCTAACTCTGCTAGTCCTTTTCAATAGGCAATCCAGACAATGTAGCTTTCATTTGGTGTTTTCTAGTATCCTTACCAATTTGCCCTTCCACACAAACCAAGCAAAATGGGCATGAAAAAGAAGATCGATATTTTCAACCCATTCTAGACCAACTGTATCATCTGTATTAGGTGTGACCTGATTTGTTTGAGGCTTCCAGTGTCTTAGTCACTGCTCATTTTCATATCAGACCCAGGGATCCTTTTCAACAGCAGGGGAGAAGCAGGGGTATGGGATGGCTCACAGACTGCCAGTGTTACATTACCCTCCGGTGATGATAAGGACATTGCCTGTCTTATGGCTGTTTGATGGCATTTTTGTTCTCATTTAAAATAATCAGATTTCATCCTGAAGCCTGCTAAGTGAATTTGAATGTTACATGGGGTGTGTAATGGAATAAAATGGGGCTGCAGTGACTCCTGTTCGATTGCCGGCATACTGCTTTTCTATTACTAGAGATAGTAGAGCAACCTGGGGGACCGAGGGATTAACACGTTATTTTGTGCTGGTCTGTGGTCATGTAGTTAGCCATATTCATGATTCACCAGATGATAGCCGTGGTGGCAGTCCTTCTGAAGAGTACTTCCACAGTCTTGTAATTTTGGCTCATAGTCTTTGCAGAATTTCATTATTATGAACTTCAACTCTAATGTTAGCACAGTTTCTCAGTCCTGTAGCAATACATGGCTCATAAAGTATAGCTGTGTATGTTACTATCTAAGCACTGAGGTCCTTTGCTGCTGCTGCTAAGTCGCTTCAGTCATATCCGACTCTGTGTGACCTCATAGATGGCAGCCCACCAGGCTCCGCTGTCCCTGGGATTCTCCAGGCAAGAGCACTGGAGTGGGTTGTCATTGCCTTCTCCAACTGAGAAAGTGAAGTCGCTCAGTTGTGTCAGACTTGTAGCAACCCCATGGACTGCAGCCCACCAGGCTCCTCCGTCCATGGGATTTCCAGGCAAGAGTACTGGAGTGGGGTACCATTGCCTTCTCCAACTGAGGTCCTTTTGGCATTTCCAAATGAAAGGAGAGTTTGAATTGAGTGAATCAGAGTGGTCCAGGGCAGAAGAACTTCAGCTCCAAAGCCCAATAAAGAGAAGCACAAAAGATGGGATATACATTTCAACTCTTTCTTCTTGCATTTAAGAATTTAACTGGAAAGTTCTTTAGACTAAGTTGAACGAAGTAAGAAGATACAGTGAAATCACACTACAACTCTCAGCTTGGTTTTATGAAACTAGGGTGACTTACGGGCTTCCCTAATGCCTCAGACAGTAAAGAATCTGCCTGCAATGTAGGAGACCTGGGTTCAATCACTGGGTTGGGAAGATCCCCTGGAGGAGGGCATGGCAACCCACTCCAATATTCTTGCCTGGAGAATGCCCATGGACAGAGGTGCCTGGCGGGTATAGTCCATAGGCTCACAAAGAATTGGATACAACTGAGAGACTTAAGCACATTAGCATAGGGTGACTTGCAGGAAATTACTAATTGGTCACTATAGATTTATAGAAGTTCCATGGAGATTACAAGAATAATTAGACTTGCTATAAGGCACTGCTCAATAATATAGTCACCATTACTGGACCAGAATTGTATCTGGTTACCACATACCACAATATCAGATACCACAATCTGTGGTACCAGAATTGTAGCTATTGCCCAAATTCACAGAGTTTTCTTCATTTCTCAAGAGGAAACCTGCAGGCTTCCTAAAGTTCCATATACTGTTTAGCATTTGAAACCAGTGAGAGAATTCTTTTCAATGCCACATGAGGTTCTGTTGGACATATAGGTGCGATCTTAACCAAACAGCAGATTTAAAGTTTTCTTATCACATTTAACTACCAAAAAATGACCCTCTCTTGTGACTCTTCAATTTCTGTTAAGGAATCTATGGTTAATGGTTTTTTGTTTCTCTTATCAAGATGGACTTTAAAAAGAGATCATTCTCTGAAAATAAGCACATTTTTGGTAAAAATGAGTTTAACTTGGCAAGCTCTGTCTTTTTCCTGTGTTCTGGAAATAATTCATATCTGTCATCTTTCAGCAACTGTAAGTCAGGTCTTCCTTGCCATGAACTCATGCCCTGGTAGCAATCCATTATATATTTCCTGGTAAAAACAACCCCAGGAGATAGTTAATTAACCTCCTCTTGAGTGTAATAATAGAATCAGAGATTGATGAACAATTTTCTTCAAATATTTTAAGTAATGGAATAAAACTGAAAGGCCATGCATTGCTTGTCTTAGAAAAACAGTACAGAATATGTTAGAATATCATGAATAAATGAACACTTTCATTTATGAGTTTTATATAGAAGTCATTGAGTTTCCCTGCTCGAGGTACAGCCTACATGGCAGTTAATCTTTTTGTGGCACTTGCTGTATAATGCAACACCTCTCTGGGCAATCTTTTGTATTAAAATATAGTGTTTAAGCTCTTTTCCTTTGCAAAGCAAGAATGGATTGTTCAGTCTGTTTTTTTTTCTTTTAATGACCTGCTGAAAATTATTTCAGAAATAACCAACATGGTAATTTCCATATAATATCTTTTTATAGCTCATTGGGAAATATAAAATATTTTCAAACCAGGTTAAAATTATTGGAAAATGTAAAGAACCCTACATTAGTAACCAGAAGACTCCTGTCTCAGCATTGCTACCATCTGTATGCCCCTGAGCAAGTCATTTCCTCTCCTCCACTGTTATTATTTTAGTTATTAAAGTGAAAACATTAATTCAGTGACTTCCAGTCACTTCAGTTTAAACTATCCTCCTCTCTATTCAGATTTCTTTCCTGCTTTTCATTTCCATTCACCCCATCCCTCCTATTGTACTCTAATGACCTCTTATTTTAAGCACCAAAGAATTATGGCCCATCCCAGGCTGGCTTGAGATTTCTTCCTGGGTAAGAGAGCTGTCACTCATCCTCACTGCAGTGATATGCCATCTCTCACTCTGTGAAGGAGACTGAATGGCACAGACCCGCTGCATCTGAAGAAAAGCTTAGACCACATTACGGTCATTGGATGGGCAAGACATAGGCAAAATCAGATAGTGCAAAATTACATTTCTAAAGAAAATTCCCCAGAGGCTCTTTCAAGGGAGATACTTTGATTAGAGGAAAATAGCACTGCCAAACTGACATGAGCACGCTAGGGTGGCTACCACAATCTTCCGTGAAAATTGTTTACTGCAAAACCACCACCACACAAATCTCAGGGGTGAGTCATTTAAAATGGACATTCATTCTGAGTTTATCCGTAGCTGAATTACTAAACTACCAACACAGAAGGTTTAACAGTCTAATGAAGGGTTTTTAAGGATTTTTCAAAATGAAGCATTATCAATAGGAGATTTCTCTGTGAGCGTCCGTGGACTGCAAGATTTCTTTTGAATATTACAAATGAGAATAATGCTCTACCAAGAGACACAGGCATACTGTTAAAAACAACATATAACTATATTTTAATTTATTTATTTATTTTAATTGGAGGATAATTACTTTACAATAATGTGTGTGTTTGTTTTTTGTACACACATGTATCCTCCCATCCTGAACCCCCCTCCCACCTCCCTTCCCACCTCATCCCTCTGGGTTGTCTCGGAGCACCAGAATTGGGTGCCCTGCTTCATGCATCGAATTTGCACTGGTCATCTATTTCACATATGGTAATATACATGTTTCAGTGCTATTCTCTCATATTATCCCACCCTTGCCTTCTCCCATGTAGTCCAGAAGTCTGTTCTTTACATCTCTGTCTCTTTTGCTGTCTTGCATCATTACTATCTTTCTAAATTCCATATTTGTATATATGCCATATATATATATATGTAAATTCCATATGCTGAAGAATTGATGCTTTCAAACTGTGGTGTTGGAGAAGACTCTTGAAAGTCCCTTGGACTGCAAGGAGATCCAACCAGTCCATTCTGAAGGAGATCAACCCTGGGATTTCTTTGGAAAGAATGATGCTAAAGCTGAAACTCCAGTACTTTGGCCACCTCATGTGAAGAGTTGACTCATTGGAAAAGACTCTGATGCTGGGAGGGATTGGGGGCAGGAGGAGAAGGGGATGACAGAGGATGAGATCACTGGATGGCATCACTCGATGGATGTGAGTCTGAGTGAACTCCAGGAGTTGGTGATGGACAGGGAGGCCTGGTGTGCTGCAATTCATGGGATTGAAAAGAGTCGGACAGGACTGAGTAACTGAACTGAAAACTCCATATATATGCATTAATATTCTGTATTGGTGTTTTTCTTTCTGGCTTACTTCACTCTGTATAATAGGCTCCAGTTTTATCCGCCTTATTAGAACTGGCTCAAATGTGTTCTTTTTTATAGCTGAGTAATATTCCATTGTATATATGTACCACAATTTCCTTATCCATTCATCTGCTGATGGACATCTAGGTTGCTTCCATGCCGTACCTATTGTGAACAGTGCTGCGATGAACATTGTGTACATGTGCCTCTTTCAATTCTGGTTTCCTTGGTGTGTATGCACAGCAGTGGGATTGCTGGGTCGTTTGGTCGTTCTATTTCCAGTTTTCTAAGGAATCTCCACACTGTTCTCCATAGTGGCTGTACTAGTTTGCATTCCCACCAACAGTGTAAGAGGGTTCCCTTTTCTCCACACCCTCTCCAGCATTTATTGTTTGTAGACTTTTTGATGGCAGCCATTCTGTGGTGGGTTTTGCCATGCATCGACATGAATCAGCCATGGAAAATAACATGTAACTATTTTTAAAATTAAGATGTGTCCATTATTTTATTTCTTGACATAAAAACTAAACACGTTTTTGCATAAATGTTAGACCACTCATGACATTGTTATTTTGGTGCAAAAGGAGGGAAAATATCCATTTTAGGTGAAAGGGGAAGAAATTGTTCAAATCACCTGGGACACTAGTTCATAAGCATGGAAACTAACAAAATGAGCTCCACAGTTTATGCAACCCCCCCTAGAAAAATAGATGTTTTTAAAATATAAATCATAATGAGTGAAATCATTATTGATCTTCTCACTGGCAGTGTGAGGGTCATTAATGAAACAGTCTGCATGATATGAGTTCTAATATAAAACTATAAAAATATTAAAAATATTCTGCATAGAGTAAAATACCCATCTTTATAATGTAGATTTGATGTGATTAGTAGTTACCTTGCACCATAGGGGCAGAGAGACTGTTAAGTCTATTCCTTGAAATTTTGGATTTTCTGGCATTTAAAGGAGAGAAGGATTAGTAGACTTTTCTTCGTATTTTTATTTGTGTATTATCAAAGCCTCCAAAAATATAAATAAATGGTTGTAGCCTTCTCTGCTAGACCAGTAGATAAACACAAATGTCTGAAGGAAGTGTATTAGGAATGTACGTTAATAATTATTAGTTAAAATACTTGCACTTTGTTATATAAGGTGGTCCTCATCAAGCACTTAAATGAAAATGGTTTCCTCTGAAAATAAAATACATGGGGAACTCAGCTTCAGGATGGGTTCTTAGAGCACTCACATGGGGGAAAGATTGTATGTAAAGCCTCATGCTGTTTGTATGTATGTATGATTGTACATAGTGGCATAGGTTGTACCACTTTCTAGTATCTTTCCAGGGTAATACTCAAATTTTTCCTTGCTGCTTTAGAATTTTTGAATAATCATAGTAAATAATCATATATATAAGTCAGTAAATAATATAGCTGTTATAATAATTCAGATCAATTAACATGTTTCAATTCAACTCAGTTCAGTCTATCAGTTGTGTCCAACTCTTTTCGACTCTATGGACTGCAGCACGCCAGGCCTCCCTGTCCATCACCAACTCCCAGAGCTTGCTCAAACTCATGTCCATCGAGTCGGTGATGCCATCCAGCCATCTCGTCCTCTGTTGTCCCCTTCTCCTCCTACCCTCAATCTTTCCCAGCATCAGGGTCTTTTCTAATGTGTCAGTTCTTCGCATCAGGTGGCCAAAGTATTGGAGTTTCAGCCTTAGCATCAGTCCTTCCAATGAATAACGAGGACTGCTTTTCTTTAGGATGGACTTGTTGGATCTCCTTGCTATCCAAGGAACTCTCAAGAGTCTTCTCCAACACCACAGTTCAAAAGCATCAATTCTTCAGTGCTCAGCTTTATAGTCCAGTTCTCACATCCACACATGACTACTGGAAAAACCATAGCTTTGACTAGATGGACCTTTGTCAGCAAAGTAGTGACTCTGCTTTTTAATATGCTGTCTAAATTGGTCATAGCTTTTCTTCCAACGAGCAAGTCTTAACAAGAGACTGAGCCAGACTTGCCTGTGAATGTTCAGGAGCCTCCAGCAGAGGCGTGAGTCAGCAGTGGCCTGCCTTGGGATCAGGGGCACTGAATACCACAGCCCTGGCATACATCTTTTTGAAGGAGGTCACCATTACCACCATTACCCCTACCATAGTTTAGCTTCAGGCTAAGCTACAGGGAGGGAACACAGCTCCATCTATCAACAGAAAACTTGATTAAAGATTTACTGAGCATGGCCCCACCCATCAGAGCAAGACTCATATTCCCCTACAGCTAGTCCCTCTCATCAGAAAGATTCCACAAGCCTCTTATACTTATCTATCAGAGGGCTGAGGACAGAAACCACAATTACAGAAAACTCACCAAACTGATCACTTGGATCACAGCCTTGTCTGATTCAGTGAAACTATGAGCCATGCCCTGTAGGGCCACCCAAGACGGATAGGTCATGGTGGAGCATTCAGATAAAACATGGTCCATTGGAGAAGGGAATGGCAAACCACTTCAGTATTCATGCCTTGAGAACCCCATGAACAGTATGAAAGGTAAAAAGATAGGACACTGAAGTGCCCAATATGCTACTGGAGAAGAGTAGAGAAATAACTCCAGAAAGAATGAAGAGGCTGAGCCAAAGTGAAAACAGTGCCCAGTTGTGGATGTGACTGGTGATGGAAGTGAAGTCTAATGCTGTAAAGAACAACATTGCATAGGAACCTGGGATGTTCAGTCCATTAATCAAGGTAAATTGGAAGTGGTCAAACAGGAGATGGAAAGAGTGAACATAGACATTTTAGGAATCAGTGAACTAAAATGGACTGGAATGGGGAATTTAATTCAGATGACCATTATAGCTACTACGATGGGCAAGAATCTCTTAGAAGAAATGGGTTAGCCTTCATAGTCAACAAAAGGGTCTGACATGCAGTACTTGGATGCAATCTCAAAAATGACGGAATGATCTCTGTTTGTTTCCAAGACAAATCATTCAATATCACAGTAATCCAAGCCTATGCCCCAACCAGTAATGCTGAAGAAGCTAAAGTTGAATGGTTCTATGAAGACCTACAAGACCTTCTGGAACAAAAACCCAAAATAGATCTCCTTTTCGTCATAGGGTACTAGAATGAAAAAATAGGAAGTCAAGAGATATCTGGAGTAACAGGCAAGTTTGGCCTTGCAGTACAAAATGAAGCAGGGCAAAGGCTAACAGAATTTTGCCAAGAGAATGCACCAGTCATAGCAAACACCCTCTTCCAACAGCACAAGAGATGACTTTACACACAGACATCACCAGGTGGTCAATACCAAATCAGATTGATTATATTCTTTGCAGCCAAAGATGGAGAAGTTCTCTGCATTCAGCAAAAACAAGATTGGGAGCTGACTGTGGCTCAGATTGTGAACTCCTTATTGTCAAATTCAGACTTAAATTGAAGAAAGTAGGGAAAACTACTAGACCATTCAGGCATGACCTAAATCAAATCCCTTATGATTTAATAATGTGTTTAGCAAGTATATGGCAACCCACTCCAGTATTTGTGCCTGGAGAATCCCTATGGATAGAGGAGCTTGGCAGGCTACAGTCCATGGGGTCGTAAAGAGTCAGACATGATTGAGCAACAGTACAGCAAGTATGTATTCTCTGCTAGGTTTATATAAGGCACGGAAAATGCCATGATTGATGAGATGTGGTCTTTTCCATCTATGATCTCAACTTGAGCAGGCAAAACACAATGGGATAAGGCTACCAGCCCTGGGAGCCCTAGACTATGAACATTCTAGACTCTTCACTCTTCCCTGAACATCTCAAAGACTGTTCACTTACTTGTGGTTTGGCTCATGTGTTTATACACCTAGATTTTTGAGATGCAAAACTTTTTCTCTCAGATTACTGTCACCATACAGAATCTCAAAAGCCATTTTAGAAAATTGAGAAATAATTTTCTAATATTTGCTTCTGTTTTGCTGTAAGCACCGTACTCATTCCCTGAGGCCATGTTCTCTACTGTAAGTTTAGTTTTAACAAGCAGAAGAGGGATTATCGGGATGGAAAATTATTTAGATTCATAGAAAAATAAGTCATACTACACAGCAGTGTGAACAGCTAGCTACCATACATAGACATAGGGGTCTAAGTTTAAAATACAAAAAGTGGACAGAAGGGATCACAGAAGCATCAGTATTTGAGGTGAGTTTTTAAAGGAGCCATCTGATACAGGCAGGAGAATGTGCTTTGAGAAGTGAAGAATCTTGAGTGCCATGGATTATGATCCTATATTCTTCCAAATATAAATAAGATAAAAAGAGCTACCTGAAATAGAGGAGAAAATGAAAAGGCCTATGCTTTTTTCTGATGTACATAATATGCACAGATTTTTCCAAAAGTGAATTTGACCTACATTTGCTCAAATAAATTACCTTTTCTCTTTCAGTCTGTTCTATGGCGTATAATCATGGAGAGAGAAAGGCATGGATTACAGTCAAAAAAAAAAAAGAGAGAGAGGATATTTTATTATTAAAGTATGAAAACTATAAGAAATCTTAGTGGTTAATAATGCTTTTTACTAATGCCAGCCACTGACATGTATCGCATGATGCACCGTTGTGGATGCCAGGTGTTTATTGTATGCATATTACACATGTCATTGTTTATTACGTGCATGTTACACGTCAGACATGGTGCCGGAGGCCATGGGGACAGAGTCATACAGTGAGTATAGACAAACAAAAACCAGGAAGATAATAGATTTTGATGAGAGCTGTAAGAATAAGAATAAAGTAACAATCGTGTTATGATAGAAATCATTGGTAGTACTTCTTTCAGGCAGGGCAATCAGCAGAGATGTCTAACAGAAGGTGTTTAAAGTACACACTAAAGAAGGAACTAGCCCTGTTAAGAATCTGGGGAGAGCATTCCAGGCAGAGGAAGCGTGTTGTAAAATGGTCCTAAGGTTGGAATCGCCCAGATGGTTTAAGAGACTAACAGAAGCCAGTTTGGCCAAGTAAGCAAACACGGGAATGGGGTGAGTGGTCTGGAAAGATGGTGGCAGGGTAGGCAGGGAGCAGAATCTTCAGGGTTTTACATTAAGTAGAGCTGAGAGCAGGGTGCCTCCCTGAGCGTATTCTCCTAAAGTGGAGCTTTCTCATGGCTGGTGACTTGATGAGAAGATGCTGAAGGAAGCCCTGTGAGATTCACAATGTTAATGTCACAGGTCAGACCATGGGTCCAGCCCAAGACAGAGTCCTCTGTGCTAAGCAGGCCTGTCCAAAGGCAGCAAAACCCCAAACCCCTTCCATTCACTGTGTCTATTCCTGCCCGCCTTCAACACCACCACCATCTGAGAGAAATAGCTGCAGCTTGACCTGGAGGCCACAGTAAGGAATGGCTCTGATGCTTAATGCAATGGAAGACCCCAAAATGAACAGAGAAATGCAAGTCCAGGACACAGTTGCAAAACATTTCTGTGCCTGCTGTGTGGATGGTTTAGGAGGCGGGAAGAAAGAATATAAGCAGAACATCTGGTGAGGAGGCTGTGGCCGTAGCACAGGGGGAGGGAAGGTGGCTGGTGGCCCTCCAGTACTGACAGTGGACATGACACGCAGTAGGTAAAATGAAGACATATTTTATAGATAGTATAGGCAACGTCCACAGGCTGATTTTGGGTGGAGAGGAGCAAAAGGAAGAGAGAGCTCAAGAATGATTCTTAGGAGTTTGACTTTGTGAGCAGAATGTACTATGGTTTTATGACTGAGAGATAAGGAAATCACACAATAAGGTTCCATTTTGGCCATGCCAGGTGTGAGGTATCTCTAAGATGGCTAAAGTAGATCCAAGTTGGCCTATGGCTTTAGGAGGTGGACATGGCTATTATGGTCTGGATGTTAAAGGACATACTGTACAGGACAATTAATTTGGAAGACAGCAGCATGTGAATGGGCTTCCCTGGTGGCTCAGATGGTAAAGAATCCGCCTGCAATGCGGGAGACCTGGGTTCGATCCCTGGGTTGGGAAGATCCCCTAGAAGAGGGCATGGCAACCCACTCCAGTATTCTTGCCTGGAGAATCCCCATGGACAGAGGAGCCTGGTGGGCTACAGTCCATGGGGTCGCAGAGTCAGACACAACTGAGCGACTAAGCACAGCACACCATGTGGATGGTATTTAAAGCCATGGGCTGGAAAAAGCACATAGAGAATCCTTTCATTTTAGAAAAAAATAATTTGTGAGTTTAGCTTTCTTAGCACCATGTACCCAGCTCTTTCCCCTGTATGATGCCTCCCTACATTGGTGGAATGTTCTGTACACAGAAATGAAACAATTATAGTCTTTGCCTTCTAGGAACTCAAAATCCAAAATGGCCCTGATGGCATGACCAAGGTAGATTCCATTTCTCCTCTTGTCCCTGAGCCTCTGTAATAATAACTCGTACTAGTATTACAGTCTCCAGGGGCTTTATATTCATTATCCCATTTTGCTTTTCTGTCCTTGTAACAATCCATGAAGTGTGAAGGACGTGCACAGTCTCCCGTTTGATGGACTGAGCAACTCTTTAAACAGATATTCTCATTCCTCCTTTTAACAAAAAGAGAATGTGGGCCACGAAAGGTTAATTAAGCAATTTCTCCGGATGAGGTCACGGAAGTAACAAGTGAGACTGGCAGAAGAAAGATACTTCTGACTCCAAGGGTCTAAGGCATCTAGTTTTAGATGGAAATTTCCTGAATATATCAACTTTTTTAAAGAAATAGAGCAGCCATTGAGAGCAAGAGCTCTAGAGTCTAACAGAGTCAGATGAAATCTGTGCTCTCCACTTGACCTTGGAAGTAGCATAGCTTTCAATGCATTGACTTCCTCATCTGTAGAGTGAGGATGCTAATATCTACCTGTCCGGTTGTTTGTGAATTCATACATCCATGTAATTTACCCAGCCTTCCACTGACCAATGAATTCATTCACCAACCAAACGCAAAACCTCCTACTATGTGCTAGCCTCCGTATTAGACATTGGAAAAGCATCTATTGCAGAAAATAAAGCTACTGCCCTTCTGAGACTGCCATCTTTGGTGGAAAGCAGTCAAGGACCAATCAGCAAAGTGTTACAGTGCATACGGATGGTGGCAAGAGCCATGTAGAAAGGAGAGCAGTGTTGAGGATCATGGCAAGTCAGGGAAGGCTTCTTTGGCAGGGAGCTGGACAAGGATGAAATGAGACAGCACACAAAAATACGTTTAGCATGGGACTAGACACCCGCTTCGAGCCATGCCATCCTGGGAAAAGGAGAGTCAGAAAGCAGACATGGGTGGTACCCAGGATCACAGGCCCCTTGCCCAGCCTGGGGAGAGCCTTTGCCTTGGGAATCATTTCATCCACTGACTGAGCTATGAGATAGTCTCTGGTGCTGTAGCTGATGCCATTGAATGCATGATGAATCCAACTGCTCTTTTTCTGAATCTGTTCACCAAACGCATTCTAATCATGATTTAACCTCCCATGTAAACCTGCCCACCTGGAGGGATATTCTGATCACACAGACCTCCAGTGCTCAGCTTCCGTTCATAGCTCTTCTCATTATGCTTTGAGACACAGGCACTCTAATTATGATTTGGCTTCCCGTGTAGCTTGGCCACATGGAGTGCCTATGCTCATCACATGGACTTTGATTATTCTAGCTCCTGTTGCAGCTCTTGCTCATTGTAATTCTGATTGAACATGTTCACCTCCTGAACTTAGGTAACATCAGCGCCTGACACATAGTAGGCACCCAATGAGTGTTCACTGACCATTGGATTGAGTTCTCTGAGGCCTCTGGCAAAAATCAGACTTTCAAGGGTAAGGTCACCAAGGGGGATGGTGAATGCCCCACTTCAGGGGCCCCCAGGTGCCAGCTTGCTTGTGTTTCCCAGGCACCCACCCACCTTCACCCCTGGCACTAAGGACATGGGCTGATTTTGTACATCAGCAATGGCTTCGAATTCCTACTTTAGCCTGCTGCTGCTGCTGCTGCTAAGTCACTTCAGTTGTGTCCTACTCTGTGCGACCCATAGATGGCCTCCCACCAGGCTCCCCCGTCCCTGGGATTCTCCAGGCAAGAACACTGGAGTGGGTTGCCATTTCCTTCTCCAATGCATGAAACTGAAAAGTGAAATTAAAGTCACCCAGTCAAGTCCGACTCTTGGTGACCCCATGGACTGCAGCCCACCAGGCTCCTCCGTCCATGGGATTTTCCAGGCAAGCGTACTGGAGTGGGCTGCCATTGCCTTCTCTGTACTTTAGCCTATCCCAGGGTCAAAAGGAGAAATGATGGGGACTCTCCTCTTCTTGACTCTAGATAAGCCAATCCAGTTGCCACGCAAATTCAAGAGCAGGGGTCTTAAATGCAATTATACTCATGGGAGCAATGCTTCTCCTCACCTCCAGAACCCTGCAGAAGCAGAGGTAAAGGCAGCTGAGGGCAGGGCCGGTGGTGGGACCCACATGGCTGTAATCCTAGTGATAATACCAGTGGGGTTCACAGACTCAGCAGGCATTGCGTCTCATGCTTCAGATCTGATGTCTCGCTTAGGTTTGCCTACCCTGCAGGCCAGTGCATGGATCAGCTGGAAACCTCTCTTTCCTTTGATTTAAACCCACATTTTTCAGGAATGTTTAATGAAGCTTTCTGACTTTTTTTTTTTTTTTTTTTGGCTAAGCAGACATCATGCATGAACCCATCGTTTTCTCTCTGAATTCTAGCCCAGTAATTGTCTCATATCTGTCTGAGCTTCACGCCCAAGCCAATTTCATCTTGTATCTGTCCTCTTGTTAGGTGGGCAGGAGGATCTTGCTGTTTCCTGCTGGCTCATCCATGCCTCCGGCGGCTCGGGGATACAGTCCTTCTGGAAGAAGGGCCTTGATGGTGGACAGCTGAGGGAGATTTCGGTTCCTCTGCTGTCTGGTCTCACTCCCTCCCTATCCTCACAGTCTTTGAACAGAATCTGGAAACTTCAGTTCCACCCAGTCATTAAGTTTAGAAAACAGAATAAATACAATTGCAATTCTATTGTTAAAAATAAGATCCCATCACTACATGTCACCACTTTTTCTTTTTTTTTAATGTTTGGTATTTTCTGCCAAGCCCAAATACATCATATTGTATGTGAGGTATGCTTATTATGTAAATATGAGTGTGTTTTTCTTAACTCTCTCAGGAATTACATGTTTCTTTGGCCCAATTAATTCACCATAGTTGGCCTCATGTTCTTTTTCTCTGCAAACAGGCAGCTGTGTTAGGTTAGTGGTTTCCAATGTCTTTTAGGTGGTGGAGAGCCTATAAGCCATGGCCTGCTTTGTGGGATACCATGAAACAGTAACACCCAAAACTGGACTTAAAAAGAGCCAAGCATAGAATTTTGTGACATCCCAAATACTGTGTTATGTAAGATTCTAATAGAGACAGAAGTTAGCATGTAGAGAGATGCCACTTATCTGCATTTGCTGGGGCCTAATTACTTTGCCAACAAAGGTCCGTCTAGTCAAGGCTATGGTTTTTCCAGTGGTCATGTATGGATGTGAGAGTTGGACTGTGAAGAAAGCTGAGCACTGAAGAATTGATTTTTTGAACTGTGGTGTTGGAGAAGACTCTTGAGAGTCCCTTGGACTGCAAGGAGATCCAACCAGTCCATTCTGAAGGAGATCAGTCCTGGGTGGTCATTGGAAGGACTGATGCTGAAGCTGAAATTCCAATACTTTGGTCACCTCATGAGAAGAGTTGACTTATTGGAAAAGACTCTGATGCTGCGAGGGATTGGGGGCAGGAGGAGAAGGGGATGACAGAGGATGAGATGGCTGGATGGCATCACCGACTCGATGGACATGAGTCTGAGTAAACTCCAGGCATTGGTGATGGACAGGGAGGCCTGGCATGCTGCGATTCATGAGGTCGCAAAGAGTCAGACACGACTGAGCAACTGAACTGAACTGAATCAGCCTTTGAAGGACTCTCCAGTAATACTAACACAGATGCTGACATGGGTGACCAGTGGCTGGGTACTGATGAACTACAACCCTTGAGCCAAACCCAGTCCATCTTACTTTTCATATTTTAAGTTTTATTGGAACACAAACATGAGCGTAAATTTATGTATTGTCCATAGCTGCCTTTGTGCTGTTATAGCAGAGGAGTATTTAGTCTGTAAAACGTAAGATAATTAGACTAAAATATTTGCTATAATGTATTCTAAGTTATCTGGAGTAACTTGGACAAAAGTATTGATGTATCAGTTATATCCTCGTGGAACCCACATTCTAACACAGGGCTAAAAATTTTGTGAGTTTTGAAGACAAAATATAAGGGGAAGTCTTAATTGAGGAATTCCACCTTTAATTATTCAGGACCTTATTTCCTTTAAGGGTTTCCATTAATATTTTCATTCGCATTTCTATAGCCCTAGCCCATGCTCCAACATATTCAGTCTTCACAATTAAAACACCTCCCCAGTATAAGAGTTTTCCAACCAGCACTTTTCTCCCTTTAGTAGCTTCTATCTAGAAGCATTTCCAGAATAAATAGCTTAAATGTAGCTATTTAGTGATGATAGTCTTCAGAATAAGAATTTCTTTTGTTATAGTTTTTCAACATTGTGGTACCAAACCACTGCTGCTGCTGGTGCCCAGTCGCTTCAGTCGTGTCTGACTCTATGCAACCCCATAGACGGCAGCCCACCAGGCTCCTCGGTCCCTGGGACTCTCCAACTGAAGTGGGTTGCCATTTCCTTCTCCAACCAAACCACTAGCACTGTTTTTTCTATCACCTGGACTGGTAGGAAAAAAAAAAACAAAACACTGTTTTTTATACCACCTGTGACCCCATGGACTATACAATCCATGGAATTCTCCAGGCCAGAATACTGGAATAGGTAGCCTTTCCCTTCTCCAAGGGATCTTCCCAACCCAGGGATCGAACCCAGGTCTCTTGCATTGCAGGTGGATTCTTTACCAGCTGTGCCACATGGGAAGCTCAAGAATACTGGAGTGGGTAGCCTATCCCTTCTCCAGGGGATCTTCCTGACCCAGGAATCAAAGCCACATCAGTTTTGGGACTTCCCTGTTGGTCTGTTGGTTGAAACTCCAGTTTCCAATGCAGGGAGCATAGGTTTGATCCCTGGTCAGAGAACTGAGATCCCACCTGCTGTGCTGTGTGGCCAAAGAAAGAAAAAAGAGAGAAAGACAAAAATATGAAAATGTATGAATTGAAAAATAAAAGCCATACTAGTTTACTCACTATCTTTCAAATTACTTTATAGTTGTTTTCTTGTATGTAATTTATTATTTATATTAGTTTTTATTAATTTCTAATATTAGTTATTTATTAATGATAAATTATCTCCAAACTGTGTCTTAAGACAACTATAGAGATTTTCTTTCTTTTTTTAATCTCCTGTTTTATGTGAGGCAGGATTTGGAGAAAGGCTTTTGCTCAGGCTCTTTCATGGGGTTGTGGTGATACTGGTCTGGTGATATCAGCCAGCTTCTAAGTCTACAGAATCAGCCTGCAGCAGATGGCACACACACCACTGGCAGATTGGTGCTGCTTGCTGGCTGTCGGCATCAGTCCCTTTCCACATGGCTCTTTCCTTCTTGTGGCTCAAGGGCTGGCTTCTCACAGAGCGTGAAAAAGCAAGAGATAAGCCATGGTGTTCTTAAGACAGCCTCAGAAATCGCACCTCATCATTTCTGCATTATCGTTTTCATTATACAGGTCAGTCCCAGTCAGTAGAGGAGGATGACCCAGGTGTGTGAATATCAAGGGATTGACAATGTTGGGGGCATTTTAAATCCTAGAAACTGCATAGTTTTAATATGCGCCTACTCTGGGCAGGGACTTAGCATTTACTAGGTTCTTCTTATCTGGAATGTCCTCGTCTCTCTCTCTCTCTTTTTTTTTTTTTTTTTTGAACCATTTTCTGAATCAGATTATCTCTTAATGCTCATTTTGGTGTCCCATCTTCCCTATGACATCGGAGTTCTTTAGCCTGAAGAAATCACATCTTCCTTTGTTCTCCTGTGGTCTCATTATCCTCATCACATGTTTTAGCAGCTACTCACACACAGAAATAGTTCTCATTCCCAAATAAAATAGTCCAAAGAGTTCAGTTCTTCCTAAGTAGGGAAAGCCTTTAATATTACTGCAAAAAAACCTATTTGATGCATTGTGGGGGTGGAAAAAAGCAGATCTTAATTACAGATTGAACCACAGTATATTATAGAAGGTCTTACAAGTAATAATGATATGTGTGTATGATATTTTAAAGAGATCACTGTCTACTGGACCAGTACTACTCAACCTGAAATAGTCACATGAAGCATGTAGAAATCTATAAAATGCAGATTGAGACCCAGTACAAACAGGGCAGGGTCTGAGACGCCCCCTCACTAACAAGCTCCCAGGTGATGCTAGTGCTCACGCTGCTGGCCCGTGTAACACACTTTGAGTAGCAAGGTACTAGAATATGGGCATAACATAGAATATGAATGGAATGTACGCTGTGAAGGAAAAGTAGTGAAGAGAATCATGGCTTTATTCAATCACCAGAGCTGATGAGGCATCAGTATTTGAAATCATGACTCACAGCCACATTTCTTGACTGTTCCGTTGAGCTGGCCTTTATATGTACACAGATGTTTTACTGCATCCAGTCTTGATTCAAAGTTCTTTTCAATTGAGTATGGTCATGTCACCTACACAGCTGACACATGGCTCCTTCCACAAAACATGTTCTAAAAATGTCTACTGCTTGATTGCTCAACTACTAATTTCCAGACTGCCCTATATTAATTTCCTATATTAATCGTTTCTTCCCAAGAATCTCTCTTCCCAAAATATTTCTGGCTTGAGGATCGCCATCTCAAAATACTTTCCACTATGAGTATTTTAAAATCCTTTGTTTACAATTACATTGTTGTACAATACATAATACAATTCCGCCTAATCAAGTAAAACATTTACTAGTAAGAAGCTACTAAATTAAAATAACATGATGAAGTTAATGTGTTCAAATGAATAGAAATTAGCATGACCAAACAAAACAAATTCGACTACATTTTAGCACTCTCATTAAATCAGAATCTTCAAGGGTAGACCCAGGTGGTGTTGTTGTTTAGCTGCCAAGTCATTACCGATTCTTTGTGACCCCATGGACTGCAGCACGCCAGGTTTCTTTGTCCCTCACCATCTCCTGACATTTGCCCAAGTTTTCATGTCTACTGAATTGGTGATGCCATCCAACATCTCATCTTCTGTCTCCCTATTCTCCTTCTGCCCCCAGTCTTTCCCAGCATCAAGGTCTTTTCCAATGAGCAGATGGCCAAAGTATGGGAGCTTCAGCATCAGTCCTTCCAATGAATGTTCAAGGTTGATTTCCTTTAGGATTGAGTGATTTGATTTCCTTGCTGTCCAAGGGACTCTCAAGAGTCTTCTCCAGCATGTTCAAAAGCATCTGTTCTTCAGTGCTCTGCCTTCTTCATGGTCCAGATCTCACAACTGTACACGACCACTGGCAAGACATAGCTCTGATTATATGGACCTTGGTTGGCAAAGTGATGTCTTTGCTTTTTAATACACTGTCTAGGTTTGTCACAGCTTTCCTGTCAAGAAGTAATCGGTTTCTAGTTTGACGGCTGCAGTCACATCTGCAGTGCTTTTGGAGCTAAGGAGAGGGAATCTGTCTCTGCCTGCACCTTTTCCAATTACATCTGCCATGAAGTGATGGGACCAGATGCCATGATCTTTGTTTTTTGATGTTGAGCTTTAAGCCAGGTTTTTACTCTCCACATTCATCAAGAGGCCTTATAGTTCCTCTTCGCTTTCTGCCATAATGGCAGTGTCGTCTGCATGTCTGAGGATGTTGATAACAACCTCATCCTCTTCTAGCCCAGCATTTCGCATTATGTGCTCTGCATGAAAGTTATATAAACAGGGTGACAGGAAACAGCCTTGTCATATTCCTTTCTCAATTTGAAACAGTCAGTTGTTCCAGGTATAGGTTTTTTTTTTTAAAGCTCCTAGGTAATTCTACTATTAAAAGTTAAGGACCACTAGTACTAGAGTTTAGAATAAGATGCTTGTTTTTATTCAGTTCAGTTCAGGCGCTCAGTCACGTCCGACTCTTTGCGACCCCATGAATCGCAGCACGCCAGGCCTCCCTGTCCATCACCAACTCCGAGTTCACTCAGACTCATGTCCTTCGAGTCAATAATGCCATCCAGCCATCTCATCCTCTATTGTCCCCTTCTCCTCCTGCCGCCAATCCCTCCCAGCATCAGAGTCTTTTCCAATGAGTCAACTCTTCACATAAGGTGGCCAAAGTACTGGAGTTTCAGCTTTAGCATCATTCCTTTCCAAAGAAATCCCAGGGCTGATCTCCTTCAGAATGGACTGGTTGGATCTCCTTGCAGTCCAAGGGACTCTCAAGAGTCTTCTCCAACACCACACTTCAAAAGCATCAATTCTTCGGTGCTCAGCCTTCTTCACAGTCCAACTCTCACATCCATACATGATCACAGGAAAAACCATAGCCTTGACTAGACGGACCTTTGTCGGCAAAGTAACGTCTCTGTTTCTACTGTTTCCCATCTATTTCCCATGAAGTGATGGGACCAGATGCCATGATCTTCATTTTCTGAATGTTGAGCTTTAAGCCAACTTTTCACTCTCCTCTTTCACTTTCATCAAGAGGCTCTTTAGTTCCTCTTCACTTTCTGCCATAAGGGTGGTGTCATCTGCATATCTGAGGTTATTGATATTTCTCCTGGCATTCTTGATTCCAGCCTGTGCTTCTTCCAGCCCAGTGTTTCTCATGATGTACTCTGCATATAAGTTAAATAAGCAGGGTGAAGATATACAGCCTTGATGTACTCCTTTTCCTATTTGGAACCAGTCTATTGTTCCATGTCCAGTTCTAACTGTTGCTTCCTGACATGCATATAGGTTTCTCAAGAGGCAGGTCAGGTGGTCTGTATTCCCATCTCTTTCAGAATTTTCCACAGTTGATTGTGATCCACACAGTCAAAGGCTTTGGCATAGTCAATAAAGCAGAAATAGATGTTTTCCTGGAACTCTCTTGCTTTTTTCCATAATCCAGCAGATGTTGGCTATTTGATCTGTGATTCCTCTGCCTTTTCTAAAACCAGCTTGAACATCTGGAATTTTACAGTTCACGTATTGCTGAAGCCTGGCTTGGAGAATTTTGAGCATTACTTTACCAGCGTGTGAGATGAGTACAATTGTGCGGTAGTTTGAGCATTCTTTGGCATTGCCTTTCTTTGGGATTGGAATGAAAACTGACCTTTTCCAGTCCTGTGGCCACTTCTGAGTTTTCCAAATTTGCTGGCATATTAAGTGCAGCACTTTCACAGCATCATCTTTCAGGATTTGAAATAGCTCAACTGGAATTCCATCACCTCCCCTAGCTTTGTTCGTAGTGATCCTTTCTAAGGCCCACTTGACTTCACATTCCAGGATGTCTGGCTCTAGATGAGTGATCACACCATTGTGATTATCCAGGTCATGAAGCTCTTTGTTGTATAGTTCTTCCGTGTATTCTTGCCACCTCTTCTTAATATCTTCTGCTTCTGTTAGGTCCAGACCATTTCTGTCCTATATCGAGCCCATCTTTGCATGAAATATTCCCTTGGTGTCTCTAATTTTCTTGAAGAGATCTCTAGTCTTTCCCATTCTGTTCTTTTCCTCTATTTCTTTGAAAAAGGCTTTCTTATCTCTTCTTGCTATTCTTTGGAACTCTGCATTCAGATGCTTATATCTTTCCTTTTCTTCTTTGTTTTTCGCTTCTCTTCTTTTCACAGTTATTTGTAAGGCCTCCCCAGACAGCCATTTTGCTTTTTTGCATTTCTTTTCCATGGGGATGGTCTTGATCCCTGTCTCCTGTACAATATCACGAACCTCAGTCCATAGTTCATCAGGCACTCTATCTATCAGATCTAAGCCCTTAAATCTATTTCTCACTTCCACTGTATAATCATAAGGAATTTGATTTAGGTCATACCTGAATGGTCTAGTGGTTTTCCCTACTTTCTTCAATTTGAGTCTGAATTTTGGTAATAAGGAGCTCATGATCTGAGCCACAGTCAGCTCCTGGTCTTGTTTTTGTTGACTCTGTAAAGCTTCTCCATCTTTGGCTGTAAAGAATATAATCAATCTGATTTCGGTGTTGACCATCTGGTGATGTCTGTGTGTAGAGTCTTCTCTTGTGTTGTTGGAAGAGGGTGTTTGCTATGACCAGTGCATTTTCTTGGTAAAACTCTATTAGTCTTTGCCCTGCTTCATTCCGCATTCCAAGGCCAAATCTGCCTGTTACTCCATGTGTTTCTTGACTTCCTACTTTTGCATTCCAGTCCCCTATATTGAAAAGGACATCTTTTGGGGGTGTTTACTGTTGCCCAATGAATTTTAATAACATATACCTTGGAATTATCATTGAAGATCAGTTCAGAGAAAATTTTTCACTGTTTTTTTCACCACAGAATATAATTGTATCAACTTACGAATAAGTGCAGATCTCCTGTAGTAACTTCTGTAATCTAGCACAGTCTAAGTTTTTCTTAAATGATTCCTGCTGCTGCTAAGTCGTGTTAGTCGTGTCCGACTCTGTGTGACCCCATAGACAACAGCCCACCAGGCTCCCCCGTCCCTGGGATTCTCCAGGCAAGAATACTGGAGTGGGTTGCCATTGCCTTCTCCAATGCATGAAGTGAAAAGTGAAAGTGAAGTCTATCAGGCGTGTCTGACTCTTCTGCAACCCCATGAACTGTAGCCCACCAGGCTCCTCCATCCATGGGATTTTCCAGGCAAGAATACTGGAGTGGGGTGCCATTTCCTTCTCCAATCATATGTTTACTGCAGATGCAAATAGTAAGCTTCAGTTTGTTGTTGTTGTACAGACCCCGTGGACTGTAGCCTGCCAAGCTCCTCTGTTCATGGGCTTTCCCAGGCAATAACACTAGAATGGGTTGCCATTTCCTTCTCCAGGGGTTCTTACTGATGCAGGGATCGAACCCAAGTCTCCTGCATTAGCAGGCAGATTATTTACCACTGAGCCACCAGGGAAGCCCAAGCTTGGGTTTAAGGATATTCTATTTTAGGCCCCACCCCCACCCCGCACCCAATCTTGTTAGCAACCCTGATTCCACCTTATGATTATGGCTTCTTAATTAAACAGAAGTTGTTGATGCAGGTTGTACCTTCCTATTTTTAAGAAAACATGCCGGATT
The DNA here is from genome assembly GCF_016772045.2 of Ovis aries. Taxonomy (NCBI): domain Eukaryota; kingdom Metazoa; phylum Chordata; class Mammalia; order Artiodactyla; family Bovidae; genus Ovis; species Ovis aries. The sequence continues at coordinate 9,287,267 of NC_056066.1, forward strand.
ATTTTGCCAGTTATTCTAGGTTTTATAAAACATGAAGACACTTGGCAGATATTTTATTTCTGCTAGTCAAAGTCAGTCTCAGTTCTGAATAGAATATTGCTAAATGCCTGCCTCATGAGCTTTAGCATCATGAACAGATCTCGGTGTCACTGAGGAGTGCGTTACTCAGAGGAAAAAAAAAATATGGCTTATTTTGGGTATTCAAGGTCAAACTATAAAAACTAAAATAAAAGCAGCCTAGTAGAGCTGGTAGAGCTCTGAACGTGAAGTCCAAATACCTGACATCTCCATGAAGCCCTGTCTCTTAGTAACTGTGTAACCCTTGGCAAGTCTCTTAACTTGATGGTCTCCAGTATTTTGTTCGTAAAATGAAGGAAAAGATTCTTATATGAGATTCTCATATAAGGTTCTTATAACTGAAAAGGGATAGGGTGCTTCTAAGTGCTTTGAGTGCCTCTAAGTTAGGGACGATGTGAAGTGACTTAAAATAATTCTCACAGAACTCTCAAAAAGTCAATGGCCCTATAGGAGAATTTTCAAATGGGCAGATATACAAGTCACTTGATTGTTAAATTAAGCCCAAGAAAAAAAAATAAGATTAAAATAAAGAAATGTATTAATGCTTTGATTCTGTCATAAAAAGGGAATTTTATATGTTAATTCCAGTCAGTTTGTTTTACAGTTGACACTGAAGCCCAGAAAGCTCAAGTGACTCCCTATTACTAGTATATAAAATAGCACACTAGCAAAGGATGAGAAGAAGGCAATGGCACCCCACTCCAGTACTCTCGCCTGGAAAATCCCATGGATGGAGGAGCCTGGTGGGCTGCCATCCATGGGGTCGCTAAGAGTCGGACACGACTGAGCGACTTCACTTTTCACTTTCATGCATTGGAGAAGGGAATGGCAGCCCACTCCGGTGTTCTTGCCTGGAGAATCCCAGGGACGGGGGAGCCTGGTGGGCTGCTGTCTGTGGGGTCACACAGAGTTGGACATGACTGAAGCGACTTAGCAGCAGCAGCAGCAGCAGCAAAGGATGAGGATTTGTCTAGGTTAACAGTACAATCCTTTACTTCAGCCAAAATATTTATCATCATCATAATTCAACCGCCATAATCATAAGGAGGAAGTGACTCTAAGATTTATATTCATGGTAATTCAGGATTTCTGAAGACTGGCATCTCACGATTTTCACAAGTGGCCCATAATGTGACTCATGGCTCCTGATGCTACAAATACAGATTGGCATACCAAGGGTTGCCATCATTGGGTCCATCTATTTTAGATGCCTTTCTAGACAAATACTTCTATAGCTAGATTCACAAAAGATGCTAACCCTTCCAGCTGAAAGTGTTAGTCATGTCCAACTCTTTGTGATCCCATGAACTATTGCCCACTAGGCTCCTCTGCCCATGGAATTCTCCATGGGAGAATACTGGAGTGGGTAGCGATTTGCTTCTCCAGGGGATCTCCCTGACCCAGGGATCGAACTCAGGTCTCCTGCATTGCAGGCAGATTCTTTACTGTTTGAGCCTCCAGGTGAAAAGTCATGGTAATTCCACTGCTCTAAGAGTCCTAGATAGCACCGTATGTAGGATAGATAGTCTTACATAGTAACATAGTAATGTCCTACATGGGGCTTCGCAGGTGGCGCTAGTAATAAAGAACCCGCCTGCCAAGGCAGGAGATGTAATAGATGCAGTTTCGATCCGCAGGTTTGGAAGATCCCCTGGAGGAAGGCATGGCAACCCACTCCAGTAGTCTTGCCTGAAGAATCCCATGGACTGAGGAGCCTGGAGGGCTTCAGTCCACAGACTCACGAAGAGTCAGACGTGACTGGAGCACATTAGCATGCATGCAATGCCCTACATAGTATGTACATACATACATGCCTATATATAATCATACACAGTAAATTACACAGAAACATCACTAGGACTCTGCACTCATCAGATTCTAGGTAAAGGAACTGGACTTGGAGTTCTAAGATAGTTTCAAAGACTAACCTGGGGAACAATGAATTCACTCCCATTTCAGCAGAGATAGTGAAGCTGTGCCCAGCACATTACATAGCTCATGTTCTGATACCTTTCCAGGTGACTGTAGATAGCAGCTATTTATTCAACAGAATCAGCAAATAATTATTACTCCTCTACCAAATGCCAGGCACTTTTTATCCCTGGGGATATGGTGATAAAACTCTCCATGTCCCCAAGGGATTTATATTCTAGTGAAAAAATAAAGATTCCAAAACATGTTTACACAACTGAAAAGAGAGGTAAGATCACATTTGGTTGTTTTCCCTTTTTTCCCTGTTAATGGTGATCTTTAATGACATTATACATCTTGCATATTAAAGATACTTTTAACATATGCAAGTACTGAAAATAATGATCTCAAACCACTCATGGTTTTAATTGAGCTTATTCACTAATTTGAAGACATTTATAGACATTTGTAATCCTTCTTTTGATATTTAACTTTTAGCGTACCATTATTTAGTTTTTGTTTTTTTATTGGAGTATATTTGCTTTACAATGTTGTTAGTTTCTACTGTAGAGCACAGTGAATCAGCTATGTGTATATTTATATCTCCTCTTTTTTGGACTTCCTTCCCTTTTAGGTCAACATAGAGCATTGAGTAGAGTTCTCTGTGCTATGCAGTAGCTTCTCGCTAGTTATCTGTTTTATACAGAGGATCAGCAGTGTATACATGTCAGTCCCAATCCCCAGTTCATCCTACTCACCTTCCCCTTCAGTATTCATATGTCTGGTATACGTCCAGTATTGACTAGTGTGGTGAAGACAATATAAAGGGAGGGATAGAGAAGGGAGGTCGAGGTAAGGGCTGCACATCGTGGAGCTGATCTCTTAAAGATTATGATGTTTGAACTGAGGTTTAAGTGATAAAAGGAAAGCAGAGTGAGAATAATCTAGGAGGAAATGTTTCAAACAGGTGGAGCAGGTCCAGAGATGAGAAAGAGGAACTTACTCCTTCTGTAAGAAGAGAAGTTTTAATAGGACCTGGCTTTTGAAATCTTTATTTCACTCAGGCATGTATTTATTATTTATTCATCAGAATATGTATTGAGAACCTACTGGACATTATACATTATTCCAGACACAGTTAGCTGGCCTTGTGATGCTTACATTCTGTTGGGGGACACAGAGTAAGTAATCAACAATAATAAGCATATTATATAATATGTTAGAAGACCAGAGATATGGAAAAGAAAGAAAAAGTAGGGTGAGGAGGACCAGAAGTGTGGGGTTAGAGTGGTTAGGGAGGGAGTCATTGAGAAGCTGAGACGTGAGCCAGGACTTGGAGCCCAGGAGGGACTTGGCCGGGCAGACATGTGCGAAAGAGCATTGGGTGAAGCAGGCCCCACGGGTGCAAAGCTGTGCTGGAGAAACAGCAGGGAAATCAGTGTGGCTGATGTGAAGTGAGGGGGTTAAAAAAAAAAAAAAAAACCAGGAGACATAATCAGAGAGATGATGGGAGATAGATCATACAGAATGGTGCCAGGACTCTTTCTTTTCCTCTCCAAGAAATGAGTAGACATCATAGGGTCTTTGCTATCTTTCTAAGATCAACGTCAGCATAGAAACTAAGGAATTTCTTCCCAAATCATAGGAGAATCAACTGGGAAGGACGGGCTTCCCATGAAGTGGTGAGACCACAGGATGGTATTCTGCCATGTCAGTCCCCAGTGGTACTGTGGGTGGTGGTGAGGGGGAAGGTCAGGCTGACTCTGGTCAGTGCCCATTATTTAAGAAGTGAAGAGCAATACTTCTTGGGAAAATCTGTTTTATTTAATCTAGGAACCACAATTTTGAACTGTGGTGTTGGAGAAGACCCTTGAGAGTCCCTTGGACTGTGAGGAGATCCAAACAGTCCATCCTAAAGATCAGTCCTGGGTGGTCATTGGAAGGACTGATGTTGAAGCTGAAGCTCCAATACTTTGGGCACCTTATGTGAAGAGCTGACTCATTTGTAAAGACTCTGATGCTGGGAAAGATTGAGGACAGAAGGAGAAGGGGACGACAGAGGATGAGATGGTTGGATGGCATCACCGACTCGATGGACATGGGTTTGGGTGAACTCTGGGAGTTGGTGATGGACAGGGAGGCCTGGCATGCTGTGGTTCATGGGGTCGCAAAGAGTCAGACACAGCTGAGTAACTGAACTGAACTGAACTGAGACTTTTCAAAATGAGAATAACAAGCCATTCCCTAGAATTAAAATATAAACACACACCCAAAGCCACATAAAAAAGAGAAGTACCCGAAGCAGTCCATAAAGCTTTAAATTTCAGTGGAGTGCTAATTTAATTAGGGAAACTATAGCATTTTTGCTCTTCTCATTAAGCATGTTATATGGTCTCTGAGAATTCCAACTCTCTTCATCCTAAAGGGAAGTCAGACTCTCCTTTTCTCCCTTACAGATGTGGGCATCAAATGTTTATGGGCGTGAAAAAGTCTTTCCATTACAGGGAACCCTGTCAAGTAGCAGGCTTTCCTTTTATGATGTTGTTTTATGCACAAAATGTTCCTTTTGAAACCTCCGAGGCCACATAAACATTAAAGAAACAGCACAGTGTTTTCCTAGCACATGTGCGCCTGTCACTGATGCTTTTGGCAGAATCTGTCCCATAGCAATCATTGGGTAAGTGGTTTCTAAGTTGCCGGCGATTTGACCTTCGGCGGAACTTCAAGGACAGTGATACATTGATCCACGGAGACTATTTTGGGGGCGCCAGCTTTTTGCCAACACAAGGCAAAGTTTTCTTTTCCTGTAGTTATTTTATTCATCTTTGTCATTTCCTTCCGTACTCTTTTCTAGAAACAGAATTAAATTGTATTGGGAATTACAAGGAGGGATAAGAATTCACTCATATTTTATTGTTTTAATATCTTGCATTTGTATCACTGGTAATTTATGTTTCCTAATCCTTTGTCCCTCTGGCTTATATTTACCATGTCTATCAGGGGTGTTGAATGAGTTAGAACCAGTAAATAGATTTTCAGGAGAGAATGTGGAGAGGGAAGGGAATGGGGAGAGGCAAATGAGGTTTGTTTTCTCGTTGATCTTTCATTTGGCTTTGCAAAGCAGGAGATGCTGGTTGCAGGTCTGATCAGTTATGGGGAGTACAAGTAAGGCCCAGTTGTTACATGTTACATATTACTTTAATTGCTGAGATACACGAGGAAGTAAAAATGGTGCTGGGCATACGTGGAAAACTGGACATTTAACAATGATGCACTTCTCACTATATTGAGAACCATTTTTCTTTCTGCCTAGACCCACTGGACAGGGAGGCCTGGCGTGCTGCGATTCATGGGGTCGCAAAGAGTCGAACACGACTGAGCGACTGAACTGAACTGAACTGAGACCCACTCAGCCCTGACTTCCATGTTAGCTATTTTCATTTCTCTCTGCTTGGCCCTGAGTGGTAGCTGACTATTCTGGGCAGAAAGAGCCTCAATTTGCTCTGAGCCCCTCACTGGGTGTAGTGATCCCCTCAAATCTCATTGTGTCTACAGTGGGCACCCGGCTTAGGGAAACTGAGTGTGCTTTTCCTCATGCTAAATTTGCCTTTGTGCTTTAGTTCCACAGGAAAACAAGGTACTCTCAGAATATTTATTCTTAGATCCTGACGTATATTACAGTCCTTCTGCATGCTTTCAGTCCACTCCTCACAACCAGCTGGAATCAGCCTCTGCTTTCGCATGATATAATTCTTGCCGGGAGGGTTCCCATTTTGCTGGATCCTTGTGCCATTACTGATTCAATAATCTGTCCTATAAAAATTATGGCCCTGGTGCATAAAGATGTGTGTACAAGGATATTTACTGTAACTTTATGTGATTTGGTAAAGCCCAGGAAGCCACTTGAATGTCCATCATAGGAAATAGTAGAACTGTGGTATGGTATGGCATAATAGATGAGAAGTACTGAGGAAAATAGATAAATTATAGCTAGATGGAATGATGTAATTGCAAAACAAATGACAGACTCTGTTTGGGGTGTATATGTAGAACATGGGAAACATGGAGGGTAATGTGGAAAGAAATAAACCAATTTGTTCAGTGGGAGTGGGAGTGAAGGGAGGTGAAGGTTTATAGGTCTTTGTACCTTTTAAACTGTTACAAGTATGTACTCATTTGTAATTAAAATGAAAATCTAGGGGGAAAAAAGAGAATAACTATAGTGGGGTGGACTCTGATGCTATTTCCTAAATATTGCTAGTGTTCTTTTTCTCTGGGACTCCTTGGGTTGCAAGCATTTATTTTTCCTATTCCCTTTCTTGAAGTGCTAAGAAACTGTCATTCCTTCAATGGTTCTTGATTATTCTCTTTGAAAAAGAAGGCAAAACGAGCATATTATTCCCAGAGGACACCCCAGCCCCATTCTTTTTTGAGGATTCCTCTTTCTAATTGAAAGTAATCTGGTAGTTCAGATGTTGCCCCTATCATGAGAAATTGTTTGAAACAAGGTATAGAACAGCCGTCTTCAAACTTTTCCTCGAGAATTAAGTATGTAAGGCCTCCAGCTGCTACAGTCACAGCTGCCCAACTCTGCCTTGTCCTGCAAAACTAACCATTAAGAAAATGTCAGTAAGCATGACTGTATTCCAATGAAACTTTATTCATAGAAACAGGTGGTAGACCATGCTTGGCCCACAGCATTGGTGTGTTGACCCTTGATATAGAAAATGAGTCTTGGCACTTCTCGTAGTTAACTGAGTTGTTGCCAAGGGTTCTGTCACCTCCCACCTGCATTTGGTTTCTGCTGATCTAATTACACCTCTTCTGTTTCACTCTGTTCCAGGCCCATCACCAACAGAGTAGGCAAGAGCCAGGAAAGTTGTTGTTACAAAATGGAGGATCCAGAAGCCCAGAACTATCGTGCAACGTACTGTGTCAATCCAGGCTTGAAAGTGTAGTGCCCATGTGGGCTCCCAGGCCCTGTCTCCTTTGCCAGCTTCTTCTATTTCACTCTTGGGAGACTGAGCTCCTACAGTCTCGTTATGTCACGTTACAGCGTCACTAGCCCTTTGACAATGCAGAAACCTTTCCACGTGTCTTGCCTGTCAGGATCCTGGCCCGACCATTCGAGACTATCATTGTTATTTTTGTTTACTTTTTAATTAAAAGTGAATAGCCCTGGAGAGATTGAGTGAGTTGCCCAAGATTCTGCATCAAATATGCAGTGAATCGAGGTTTCACCTGCATGTGTCCTAAGTCCTGGGACCTGACCCTCTCAGGCACCATCCCTCAGTCCAGATTGGCAGAGGGTCTGGCTCTCACCACTTCTGAGCCACATCTTTTCTCAGATTAACAATATCCTGAAATGCCAGACACCATTCTCTGGAGATAAGAGGAGCGCTCCAAGTATCATCCAGGCCGAGAATGCCCACCAGGACCAGTGGTAATGCAAGACGAGTCTTTGGCCAAAGATACAGAGTCTGTGTCTTTGCTTAGAGTTAAGAAAGACCAGTACTATCCAGGGGCTGGTCCCCAGTGTTCTCGTGAAATGACTGAATCTTCATCTTTTATGAATATTGGTGCAGGGTTATGGGGTCTGGTCTAGGCAGGTCAAGGGTAGGTTGTAGGAGACTAAGCCCCAGAGTGAGATGGTCTCACCCAAACTGTGAGAAGGCCAACACAGAAGTAAATGGCCATGTTGAAAACTCACAGTCCATGAGTCCAGGAGGCCAGGCTGAGGATATTAAAATTAAGGAAGGTCAAAGCAGCGTTGAAGTTGGAGTATGGATCCAGGAGTCATTCCCTAGTATAAACACACACACACACAAGTGAGATGTAGAGAGAAGAGGGGACCGTGGTGGCGTATAAAGTGCCCCCAGGATGGTCTCCCTTCCCTGTGTTAGTGTGTTGACTACATGCATTCAAAAGAAACAACCAACCAAACAAAATCCAGTCATCCTAGGCCAGCTGTTGGTCTGCTCAGCTCTTGAGCAAGTGGTCAAACACAAGAGGACCAAGACTTAAGTAAATCTGTGCGTCTTCTCTTTTCTTCTTACCCTGCTGTCTCAAGTAGAAAAGCTCACTGGAAAGTTTTTGCTCCACTGAGAAGTTCTTGGTTTCTGCCGCTTACTGTTACTGACACGAGTAACTTAAATCCTTTACTGAAGGACATTTGGCCACCTTCTTCCAGCAGCTCTTTTGCTACATCTGCAGCTGAAGGGAAAAGAAATAAGTAGCCAAAGCCCAAGATGCTTAAGAAATCAGGCATAGGCTCTTTCTTGTTATCAAAAGTCTTAGGGGAAATAAAAACAAGTCAAATGGTTTCTAAATGAGATGTACAGTATTTCAGCTTATTGGATTCTTAACACGACCCTCATAATGAATCACTTTCATTTGAATTCACAATCAAATGTTGGCATATTCCTATGAAACCTCAATAAAATGCCTAGAGGAAAAGCCTAGCATCTTTGTATAAATGTATGCCCTATATGTATATGCACATAGAAATATGTATATTTATATGATATAGATATGCATATATGTATGGAAAAGTTATACTGTGTGCATATATACATATACTGGGTTGGCTAAAAAAACTTGTTTGGGTTTTTCCATAAGATGTTACAGAAAATCCCAAGTGAACTTTTTGGCCAACTCTCACTTTCACTCTTCACTTTCATGCATTGGAGAAGGAAATGGCAGCCCACTCCAGTGTTCTTGCCTGGAGAATCCCAGGGATTGGGGAGCCTGATGGGCTGCTGTCTATGGGGTCGCACAGAGTCAGACACGACTGAAGCAACTTAGCAGCAGCAGCATGGCTAATTAATGTAGGATTGGCCAATTAAGTATATATATATATAACATTAATTAGGTATATAATATCATATATTAGTTATATAATAATATTATATAGCTAATACATGATATATATATGAGATATGTCTATCTATATATAGATATCGATATAGATATATCAATATCTATATATATTGCTTCCCAGATGGTGCAGTGCTAAAGAATCTGCCTGCCAATACAGGAAATGCAAGAGACATGGGTTCAATTCCTGGATCAGGAAGATCCCCTGGAGTAGGAAATGGCAACCCACTCCAGTAGTCTTGCCTGGAGAATTCCAAAGACAGAGACTGGCCACTACAGCCTATGAGGTCACAAAGAGTTGAACACAACTGAGCAACTGAAGACGCACAATATCTCATTAATTAGTTTATGTGTTCATTTCAGTTCAGTCACTCAGTCGTGTCCAGCTCTCTGTGACCCCATGGAATACAGCATATCAGGCTTCCCCGTCCATCACCAATTCCCAGAGCTTACTCAAACTCAAGTCCATTGAGTCAGTGATGCCATCCAACCATCTCATCCTTTGCGGTCCCCTTCTCCTCCCACCTTCAATCTTTCCCAGCATCAGGGTCTTTTCCAATGAGTCAGTTCTTCACATCAGGTGGTCAAGTACTGGAATTTCAGCTTCAGCATCAGTCCTTCCAATGAATATTCAGGACTGATCTCCTTTAGGATGGACTGGTTGGGTCTCCTTGCAGTCCAAGGGACTCTCAAGAGTCTTCTCCAACAGTTCAAAAGCATCAATTCTTTGGTGCTCAGCTTTCTTTATAGTCCAGTTCTCACATCCATACATGACTACTGGAAAAACCATAGCTTTGACTAGATGGACTTTTGTTCGCAAAGTAATATCTCTGCTTTTTAATATGCTGTCTAGGTTGGTCATAGATTTTCTTCCAATGATCAAGCATCTTTTAATTTCACAGCTGTACTCACCATCTGCAGTGATTTTGGAGCCCCCCCCCCCAAAAGTCTCTCACTGTTTCCGTTATTTCCCCATCTATTTGTCATGAAGTGATGGGACCAGATGCCATGATCTTAGTTTTCAGAATGATGAGTTTTAAGCCAGCTTTTTCACTCTCCTCTTTCACTTTCATCAAGAGGCTCTTTAGTTCCTCTTCACTTTCTGCCATAATGGTGGTGTCATCTGCATATCTGAGGTTATTTATATTGCTCCTGGCAATCTTGATTCCAGCTTGTGCTTCATCCAGCCTGGTGTTTCTCATGATGTACTCTGCATATGAGCTAAATAAGCAAGGTGACAATATACAGCCTTGAGGTACTCCTTTCCTGTTCTGGAACCAGGCTGTTGTTCCATGTCCAGTTCTAACTGTTGCTTCTTGACCTACATACAGATTTCTCAGGAGGCAGGTCAGGTTGTCTGGTATTCCCATCTCTTGTATGTGTATATACTTCCAAATTTTAAATTTTAAAACTTGTTTATAACTCCCAATTTTTTTTTCAATTAAATTCTCATGAGTTTCCTGCTCAAAGTTCCATGCTCAAAATTTCCTGATTAATTTGAATTCTACCCTGCTCAACCATGTACTGTAATTGTAATTATGTACACATTGTTACAGTTACAGGAAAATGCCAGTTAAGATGTTATTGAAGACACAAGATGTTGTTGAAGACACAATATCAAGACCTTAAAGATTTATATTAGAAATTAATTTGTTACTTTGGCTTCTTTGCTAGAATGTAGGTTTATGAATAACATTCTTCTATATTCAGTTATTGAACAAAGCTGAGAAAACCAAGTCCACTTTGGATTTGTGTGATTTTAAAATCACACGTTTTGTGTGATTTTAAAAAATTAGCTTGAGGACTGATTTTTAGCACTGTTTTAAAACATGATAGCATACTGTCTTTAGGTCATGTGGACAAATTTGTCTGTCAAGGGTGGAACTGCCCAGAGGGAACTCTAGTCAACTAGGGCAATTCTTAGCTTTCCTTGGGGATTTTTATTCCTTCTTGCTGGAGGAGTAGAATGGGGTTAGGAATTGGAAGGTAGTTTCAAGAGGGAGAGGACATATTTATACTTATGGCTGATTCACACTGTTGTATGGCAAAAACCAACACAACATTGTAAAGCAATTATCCTCCAATTAAAAATAATAAGTTAAACAAAGTGGGATATATTTTGTTAGCTTAATACACTCTATCAGCACTTCGTGTTGAGACATTTGCTAATTGTATATAGTATTGTATATCTTAATCGAATAATGTTGATAATTGCTGCTAATTATTTAGAGCTTATTCTAATACCACATTCTAAACTAAGTGCTTGATGATTTTGTTGTTTATCTTTTAGTTGTCACAGTCTTCAGAGATAGATCATTTTATCACCTTCATTTTATAAAAAGATTAAAGACTGATATTCTGCCTTATTCAAGTTCAACATGCATACGGTAATAAAGAATTTCATTAAGATTATGCAAACCGTTTCTAGAGTACTACTCTACACAGTATGTTGTTATTTTCACTCTAAATTATACAAGATGTTACAGGACTCTACATTTTAATAGTAAAGCTGAGAAACTATGTGGTCTTCATTCATTACAGATACTGGGCAAAGAGGTTATCTCTGCTAATCCTTTCTACCACCCCATAGAACTGACTATCTATTTTTTATTTTAAAAAAAGGAAATAAAAACTTGCCCCAAATATCTGCACACATTAAAAAAATATTTTGTCATCAATTTATCATTGATGCTATTTTCCAGTTAAAAGCCTTCTTTTGCAAACTATTGAAGCCAGAATCTCATAATGGATGGTTTTATTCTCTAGCAGATGTCTCATTCTCCAGAAACATAGATTTTTCAGCCAGTTGAAAGTGTTTTAAACATAGTTAATTCTAGATATGTGTTCCCATTTTGATTACAACCCAGTGTTCCAGACCCTTCCCTGTATTTCACAGATTGACTTGGAAAGGCGCCAATAAGCCCAGCTGGAGAGCTGCAGAGGAGTGAAGGGGTTAATACACATATTCCCAGGGCTTCCCTCACAGGTCTGCTGGTAAAGAATCCGCCTGCAATGCAGGAGACCCCAGTTCGATTCCTGGGTTGGGAAGATCCCCTAGAGAAGGGATAGGCTACCCACTCCAGTATTCTTGGGCTTACCTCGTGACTCAGCTGGTAAAGAATCCGCCTGAATTGCGGGAGACCTGGGTTGGGAAGATCCCCTGGAGAAGGGAAAGGCTACCCACTCCAGTATTCTGGCCTGGAGAATTCTATACAGTCCAGGGTGTCACAAAGTCAGACACGACTGAGAGACTTTCACTTTTCAGGAGACCAGCAGGGGGCACTGCCTTTTGTAGTCAAGACAGGTTTTTAAAAAAGGTCCGCAGGCTTTATACTTTATCACCAATTCTATTTACAGTGTTTTTAACACTTTTCTTGTTGTTGTAAGTCACCTTATTTTTTTTCTCTCATCACAAGATGATTCTGCTTTTAACAAGAAACAACAAAAGAAACAGAGGAGAATCAAACCTAACAATGAAAGCCATCAACCGGTTTTCTTCTCTGGACACTTTTAGGCCTTATCCTTTGTAACACCTTCTAACAGGTTTTATCTGAAAAGAAGGGTGAAAAAAAAAACTTTCCATGATTAGGAAAAGACAAGACTTGAAGAGCCTGAAAAGTAAATAATGGGAAATGAAAATATAGTGACAGAAAAAGAAAAGTAATTCTCTGTTGGCCAAAACATTATTTTCTGTGACCTATTCACACTTTCTTGTGGACAGTTTTTTTTTTTTTAATTGCTTCCTCATACCCCACTCTTTTAGTAAAAGAATACTCTGATCAGCTATGAACTGGCATATACTGAGGAAACCATCTCTTGATTATAACTTTTTTTTAATTAAGTACTAAATGTATCCTCTGAAATAATTATAATGGTTTTTAATTTGTCCCTATAATTTTAGGGGGAAAAGTTTTTTTAAAAAAGTCATTTCTTCCCCGGGAAGGCTAGAACCAATAACTAGAGTTGTAATTTCTTTTTCCCTATAAACCCAATCAATTTGAACTCATTTTCTCCTAAATTAAAAAATAAGCTGAGGCCAGCAGAAAGCCATAATTGGGTCACTGATTAAATGTCAGACATCTGCTTGCCTTGTAGACTTGAGGGCTAACCAGTTGAAAAAAAAAATAGAATCATTAACTAATAATGTGACAGTGTGTGTGTGAGAAGTGAGGCGTAGAGCTGATATGTTCACAGTTGGACAGAACCGTGTATTTATGCAACTCCATCGTCTATGGAGATAAATGAAGGGGAAGGCGTAACACATTGGATTGTGCCAGAAGTTTTTCCTCCAAATGTCTGAGTCCTGCAGATATGTGTTGCCTCTAACCTATGGGTTAAAGAACAAAAGAGCAGTGAGCACACAGCTTAGATCTAGACATCTGAGAAGGGAAGATATACCCGCAAGGGAGCACTAGAAGGGGAACTGAGATACTGTGTCATGCCTGTCATCCTGGCCTGAGGAGTGACAACCCAGATGGGTCAATGGAGAACGCTGGGGATAGTTGTTGCGGTAGAATTGCAGGGAGCCTGATCAGAGCGGACTAGAGAGAGATCTGGAAGAGAAGAAACGGAAGCAATAAATACAGGCAACTCTCTCAAAGAGCTCTGCTCTAAAGAGGTGTGGAGAGATGGCACATAGTTCACAGGAAAAAAATAGAGTCAGTGAGGATGGACAGAGCGAGTGAGGAGGACAAGTAAGAGGAAGGCTCTGCTGTGGTGGACGGAAGTCTCCTGATAACACAACAGTGTGCATGCCTTCGCTTTGTTTTCTTAGCATATGAGCAAATTATTCTCTAGTCTCCTTTCCTTGCATCAACATATGGCTTAATTTCTCCCAAAAAGCCTTGGCTCCTGACTATAGATTAGCTGTGATCACAAGTTTTAAGTGACCATTACATTTCTTCTTTAAACTGCACGTTTACCAAACAAGTAATGCCAAAAGGGTGGAGAGCTTTGGATTCAGGAAAACACGTGTTTTGTTTTGTTTTGTTTTGTTTTGTTTTCAAAGAACTGTAGCCCAAGCTCTGTTTACTGAGCTCTGTGTTCATGAGGGGTGTCTGCCTGATTCTCCCGAGGATCATTTTAGGACTCAATAGACCAGCAGAACTGTCCTCAAAGCTGGCTTTCAGTCTTCAGTTAGCAGAGGGAGGAAGTAAGAAGTGTTCTCTTTCAGCTGTCATTCCAGGAGTATCCCTCTCAGATCCTTGACATTTATGGGAAAAAATTATACCCCAAAACTATGTGGTAGGATGGCAGTAAATCCAATGAGAGCATGAAAGTTCATCTGAGAAGAATGGAAACCTTTCCTTCCCTTTGCTACATGACCTTGGCTAAAGCTCTTGGTTATCATCTTTCGGCTCAGTGGCCTTTCTTTGAATTTAAAGGTGGCAGTATTAGTCACCAGAAATATTTTCAAAAGGTGTTCTGCACATTAAAGGTTCTAATTATCTGTCTTCAAGCTAGCATCAGTGCTGATTATGAAACACTTTTATAATCCTAACTGGGCTGAATTTGTTTTCAATGCAGCCCTTTAAATTATCCTTCTGCAGAGGTGAATCTTTTCCAAAGCTCTTAATTCTGTGCACACAAAGGGAAATATGACTTCTTATTCATGAATGCTACTGAACAAAAACTATATTTATTTCATGTTCAGGCTGTAAATATCAGAAATTTATGGGCGATGATTTCTTAAGAAATAACCACTGTATGCTCTGAAATGACTGGCAGTTCTATTATAAGGGCTTTTGAACAAGGTTTGAGGCAGAAGCTCCCAGAGAAGAATTTATGCACTTTGCCAACTCTGAAGCAGTTCTGGGGCAAAAATGTTAGAAATTTACTTGTTCTCAGTATGAAAGGGGAAATTAACAATAACACAATAATAGTGGGAGACTTTAATATCCCACTCACACCTATGGACAGATCAACTAAACAGAAAATTAACAAAGAAATGCAAACTTTAAATGATACAATAGACCAGTTAGACCTAATTGATATCTATAGGACATTTCACCCCAAAACAATGAATTTCACCTTTTCTCAAGTGCTCACGGAAACTTCTCCAGGATAGATCACATCCTGGGCCATGAATCTAACCTTGATAAATTCAAAAAATCAAAATCATTCCAAGCATCTTTTCTGACCATAATGCATTAAGATTAGATCTCAATTACGGGAGAAAAACTATTAAAAATTCCAACATATGGAGGCTGAACAACACGCTTCTGAATAACCAACAAATCACAGAAGAAATCAAAAAAGAAATCAAAATATGCATAGAAATGAATGAAAATGAAAACACAACAACCCAGAACCTGTGGGACACTATAAAAGCAGTGCTAAGAGGAAAGTTTATAGCAATACAGGCATACCTCAAGAAACAAGAAAAAAGTCAAATAAATAACCTAACTCTACACCTAAAGCAACTAGAAAAGGAAGAAACGGAGAACCCCAGAGTTAGTAGAAGGAAAGAAATCTTAAAAATTAGGGCAGAATTAAATGCAAAAGAAACAAAAGAGACCATAACAAAAATCAACAAAGCCAAAACCTGGTTCTTTGAAAGGATAAATAAAATGGACAAACCATTAGCCAGACTCATCAAGAAACAAAGGGAGAAAAATCAAATCAATAAAATTAGAAATGAAAATGGAGAGATCACAACAGACAACACAGAAATACAAAGGATCAGAAGAGACTACTATCAGCAGTTATATGCCAATAAAATGGACAACGTGGAAGAAGTGGACAAATTCTTAGAAAAGTATAACTTTCCAAAACTGAACCAGGAAGAAATAGAAAATCTTAACAGACCCATCACAAGCACGGAAATTGAAACTGTAATCAGAAATCTTCCAGCAAACAAAAGCCCAGGTCCAGACGGCTTCACAGCTGATTTCTACCAAAAATTTCGAGAAGAGCTAACACACCTATCCTCCTCAAACTCTTCCAGAAAATTGCAGAGGAAGGTAAACTTCAAAACTCATTCTATGAGGCACCATCACCCTAATACCAAAACCTGACAAAGATGTCACAAAAAAAGAAAACTACAGGCCAATATCACTGATGAACATAGATGCAAAAATCCTCAACAAAATTCTAGCAATCAGAATCCAACAACACATTAAAAAGATCATACACCATGACCAAGTGGGCTTTATCCCAGGGATGCAAGGATTCTTCAATATCCGCAAATCAATCAATGTAATTCACCACACTAACAAATTGAAAAATAAAAGCCATATAATTATCTCAATAGATGCAGAGGAGGCCTTTGACAAAATTCAACATCCATTTATGATAAAAACTCTCCAGAAAGCAGGAATAGAAGGAACATACCTCAACATAATAAAAGCTATATATGACAAACCCACAGCAAACATTATCCTCAATGGTGAAAAATTGAAAGCATTTCCCCTAAAGTTAGGGACAAGACAAGGGTGCCCACTTTCACCGCTACTATTCAACATAGTTCTGGAAGTTTTGTCCACAGCAATCAGAGCAGAAAAAGAAATAAAAGAAATCCAAATTGGAAAAGAAGAAGTAAAACTCTCACTGTTTGCAGATGACATGATCCTCTACATAGAAAACCCTAAAGACTCCACCAGAAAATTACTAGAGCTAATCAATGAATATAGTAAAGTTGCAGGATATAAAATCAACACACAGAAATCCCTTGCATTCCTATACACTAATAATGAGAAAGTAGAAAAAGAAATTAAGGAAACAATTCCATTCACCATTGCAACGAAAAGAATAAAATACGTAGGAATATATCTACCTAAAGAAACTAAAGACCTATATATAGAAAACTATAAAACACTGATGAAAGAAATCAAAGAGGACACTAATAGATGGAGAAATATACCATGTTCATGGATGGGAAGAATCAATATAGTGAAAATGAGTATACTACCCAAAGCAATCTGCAGATTCAATGCAATCCCTATCAAGCTACCAATGGTATTTTTCACAGAACTAGAACAAATAATCTCAAGATTTGTATGGAAATATAAAAAACCTCGAGTAGCCAAAGCAATCTTGAGAAAGAAGAATGGAACTGGAGGAATCAACTTGCCTGACTTCAGGCTCTACTACAAAGCCGCAGCCATCAAGACAGTATGGTACTGGCACAAAGACAGAAATATAGATCAATGGAACAAAATAGAAAGCCCAGAGATAAATCCAAACACCTATGGACACCTTATCTTCGACAAAGGAGGCAAGGATATACAATGGATTAAAGACAACTCTTTAACAAGTGGCGCTGGGAAAACTGGTCAACCACTTGTAAAAGAATGAAACTAGATCACTTTCTAACACCACACACAAAAATAAACTCAAAATGGATTAAAGATCTAAATGTAAGGCCAGGAACTATAAAACTTCTAGAGAAGAACATAGGCAAAACACTCTCTGACATAAATCACAGCAGCATCCTCTATGATCCACCTCCCAGAATACTGGAAATAAAAAGAAAAATAAACAAATGGGATCTAATTAAAATTAAAAGCTTCTTCACAACAAAGGAAACTATAAGCAAGGTGAAAAGACAGCCTTCGGAATGGGAGAAAATAATAGCAAATGAAGCAAATGACAAACAACTAATCTCAAAAATATACAAGCAACTTATGCAGCTCAATTCCAGAAAAATAAACTACCCAGTCAAAAAAATGAGCCAAAGAACTAAATAGATATTTCTCCAAAGAAGACATACAATGGCTAACAAACACATGAAAAGATGCTCAACATCACTCATTATTAGAGAAATGCAAATCAAGACCACAATGAGGTACCACTTCACACCAGTCAGAATGGCTGCGATCCAAAAGTCTGCAAGCAATAAATGCTGGAAAGGGTGTGGAGAAAAGGGAACCTTCTTACACTGTTGGTGGGAATGCAAACTAGTACAGCCGCTATGGAGAACAGTGTGGAGATTTCTTTAAAAATTGCAAATAGAACTGCCTTATGACCCAGCAGTCCCACCGCTGGGCATACACACCGAGGAAACCAGAATTGAAAGAGGCACATGTACCCCAGTGTTCATCGCAGCACTGTTTATAATAGCCAGGACATGGAAGCAACCTAGATGTCCATCAGCAGATGAATGGATAAGAAAGCCATGGTACATATACACAATGGAGTATTACTCAGCCATTAAAAAGAATACATTTGAATCAGTTCTAATGAGATGGATGAAACTGGAGCCGATTATACAGAGTGAAGTAAGCCAGAAAGAAACACACCAATACAGTATACTAACACATATATATGGAATTTAGAAAGATGGTAATGATGACCCTGTATGCAAGACAGCAAAAAAGACACAGATGTGTAGAGCGGACTTTTGGACTCTGAGGGAGAGGAAGAGGGTGGGATGATGTGGGAGAATGGCATTGAAACATGTATACTATCATGTAAGGAATGAATTGCCAGTCTATGTTCGATGCAGGATACAGGATGCTTGGGGCTGGTGCACAGGGATAATCCAGAGAGATGATATGGGGTGGGAGGTGGGAGAGGGGTTCATCTTTGGGAACTCATGTACACCCGTGGCAGATTCATGTCAGTGTATGGCAAAACCAATACAGTATTGTAAAGCAAAATAAAGTAAAAATAAAAATTGAAAAAAAAAAAGAAATTTACTTATTCTCAACATGTCATGAGAGTCATGATTGAACTTTGGATGTTTCTATTTATAAAATAGGCATCTTTAGAGTCATCTATTTGGTAAATTTTTTTTTCCTAGTTAAGGAAAATCTATCCAACCAGCTTCCCCACAGAATCTTCTGAAAACTAGTCTTGATTCTCAAAAATAAAAATGATCAATTTTAACCAAGCTTCAGTGAAATGGCCCAGTTAATAAATTAAACATAATCACCCCAAAATAAATTTTGAGTTGCTTGGCTGTTCATAAAATTGTGATTTCTTTGCCAATGTTGCACAAACACATCTCTGCATTTTGCCAAATTTCATTCTTTTAAATTCTATACAACATTGACTCCCTCCCTTTTCTTCTCCTTCCTTCAAGGTAATCCCAAACTGCCCTAACCCAGGGCTTTAATTGATAGAACCAACCAACCAGCGGGTCACCTTTGTATTTAACACAGTGGCTGATTGAAAAATCAACACATCATTAGAGATGCAATTTGTGTTTTGATTAGCATATCAGTCATAGATTTGCTGTCCTAGACCTGGCCAGCTTAATCAGCTCTTTGATTTGGATCACTCTGGACTGTGGACACTGAGAAGCATTCCTGTTTGAGTCTTCACTGAGAGGTCCCTCTTCCTATTTATTACACCCTTTTGTCAACAAAGGGACAAAAAGCCAGGCACGTCCTAATTATTGCCTGTTAAAAACAGATGTTTATATAAAGCCATGACTTCTGTTTTAACTTTCCTAAAACATAAATGTAATTAAGTGAGGGTTTCCTCAGCTGGGTGAGTACAGCTGTCAAAACCATCCTGCTTCATTGCTTAGTAGGTTCGTCCCTAGAGCAGTCATGGTGAGGTTGTATGTTTCCTCTCCATCTTGAATCTTTCCACTGAGCTTTGGTTAGATGTTAAGGGAAAAAATAAAGCATTTCCAAAAATCCAGACACATTTCACACACACTGGTGTGTAAAACCTCAAAACCCATCATATGGAAGCTTTTGGCCAGTCTGTGTTATGCCTTGTAAACTACGTGTGTGAGACCTTAGTCAGCTTGCCAGGCATGTATCAACATCCCTAAATGCACATTCTTGGTGTTGGCTTGTACTTAGCTTTCTGGAGAGCATTGCAGTGATATATACACACGCTTATACAGGAAAGCTTTTTCTTCAAAAGCCAACTGTCTTTTCATTCACAAACCTCGTGGAATGGTTTAGGAATTATCTTGCAAATGTTTGTGTGTTTGTTTGCCAAAATCTGTTACCATGATCATTTTGCTAAAAGACAAATTTCTGAACATATTTTAAGCTATATTTTCATCCTTAACCCTTCCTTGGCCTCTATTGTTTTAAAATAAATGTATTTTTAGTGTAAGTGAATATGCATCATTATACATAATTCATAAAATACAGAAAAGGAAAAAAAAGTCAAAATTTCCACAATTCAAAGAAAACTTGTTAACATTTTGATATATTTTTGTAGACTTTCCTATGTTCATATAATTAATCATTTTTATTGTCAAGTGAGAATGATTTCATAACACACTTTAGGTAAGTTTTCTGTTACTTGATTTATCCCCTCATAGTGTGTGTTTGGCTTGTGCAATATATCTGAAGCGTAAGTAAAATACATCTGAACAAGTTAAATAATAATTATAAACACCCCCTTGTAACCATCATCATTAGCAAAAATAGCAGAAACACAGAAACCTGTTTACATATCACCATAAGGATAACCACTCTTCTGAATTTTGTAATAATAATTTTCTACATGTACCTCTGTAAAAGCTTATTTTTCATGGTTTTGAACCTTATGTAAATAGAATTATGATTTCATGTTTTCTTTTCCAAGTTGCTCGTTTTGTTCAAATCTATTTGTAAGATTCATTAAAGTTGCTGAATCTATACATAGTTTATCTTTAACACTGAAGCTTACTAAAAAGTCCTCTCTTACTCCTTGCTACCTTTTTCATGAAGCAGATGTCTATATGTGGATAGGTCTGATGCTAGGTTGTTTACTGGAATTCTTTTGTCAATATATCTTTGTTTTTGATTTTACATATGAAGGTACAGATTTTCTTTTAAATTCAGTTTAAATTGTGGGAAATTATCCCAGAATGTGTTCCACTGAATGAGTTTGCCATAATGTCTGCATTCGTCTTACTCTCAATGGGAATTTGGGATTATTCCAGTTTAGGGCTCTGGTAATGATATAGTGAATAATTCTGCATGTGCCTCTTAGGGAATATGCAAATTTCTCCCATTGCCTATGAGTAGGGTCACGAAGAGTCGGACACAACTGAGCAACTTCACTTCCACTTTTCACTTTCATGCATTGCAGAAGGCAATGGCAACCCACTCCAGTGTTCTTGCCTGGAGAATCCCAGGGACTGGGGAGCCTGGTGTGCTGCCATCTATAGGGTCGCACAGAGTCGGACACAACTGAAGCGACTTAGCAACAGCAGCAGACCTATTACATTTTACTAGGTGGCTCAGTGGTAAAATACCTGCCTGTCAATGCAGGGGACACAGGAAATGTGGGTTCAATCCCTGGATCAGGAAGATCCTCTGGAAAAGGAAATGGCAACCCACTCCAGTATTCTTCCCTGAAAAATCCAATGAACAGAGGAGCCTGGTGGGCTACCATAGGGTCTCAAGGAGCTGGGCACGACTGAACATACACACGGAAGTAATGCCAACCTGTTTTCCCAAGAACTTGTGCCGGCTGACGCTTCCAACCCAGTTCCATGTTCTCACCAGTATTTGCTATTAACAGATTTTTAAAAACATATTGAGAAGCTAGTTTTTTTTATAATTTTACTTTACAATATCATTAACTTTCAGCTCTCTAGTGACTACTGAGTTTGAGCATATTTCTATATCGCCTTGTGTTTGTCACTTGAATTTCCTTTCTGTGAAACATATCTTCAGGCCTTTTATCCTCCCCCCCCCCACCCCCATTGTGCTAACTGATATTTCATATGATATTTCATATTGATTTGTGGGGGTTCTTTCTTTATTCTGAATACTAGTCCTTGATGGCACCCCACTCCAGTACTCTTGCCTGGAAAACCCCATGGGCGGAGGAGCCTGGTGGGCTGCAGTCCATGGGGTCGTGAAGAGTTGGACACAACTGAGCAACTTCACTTTCACTTTTCACTTTCACGCATTGGAGAAGGAAATGGCAACCCACTCCAGTGTTCTTGCCTGGAGAATCCCAGGGATGGGGGGGCCTGGTGGGCTGGCGTCTATGGGGTCACACAGAGTCGGACACGACTGAAGCGACTTAGCAGCAGCAGCAGCAGCAGCAGCATCTCCACTCCAAGGTCATGAAGATATCATCCCAGATCATTTCTCTAAAAGCGTTGTAGTCTTGTTTTTTCATGTTGACATGTTTAATAGATCTACTGCTATCAAATATGAGCTAGAGATACAAGTTTATTTCTTTTATAGATGGACATTCAGTTGCCTCCTTGAAATTTAGTAAGAAATCCATTATTTGCCCCCTGCCACTTTTGCCATGTGGCAGACACCTATGAATGTGTAGGACTGATGCTAGGATCTCTATTTGAATTTTCCTGTCAATATCACTTTGCCTTTGCTTTTACATGTGAAGGTCCAGATTTTCTTTTAAATGCAGTTTAAATTGTGACAAATGATCCTGGAACCGCTCACCACAGTTTGTCTAGCCTTCTCTAAGAACAGAAGCAGTGGCAAAAAGAAAACTTCAGAAAAAATTTATTAAATTGTTGAGCTAATCACTGGGGAAATTCTTCCTGAGGAGATTAAGATTCAGTGAACTGGTGTCCCCTTCTCAGACTTCCATTGGCCTAGGCCCTCCTGCAGTTGTGTTTCCAATGTGATATGATGAGGATGTCTTTGCTATCACCTTGATAAAGGCACTTCCTCACTCACTGGATCTGTGAGCAACTTGTCCTCTATACATCCTTTTAATGAATACATTTAAACAGTTAAGAGGTGCGGCTACCTATTGCAAAATAAGACTCCCTGACTTTTCACTTTCAACTTTAAGGGCTCTAACTGCAGATGTACAACTGGGAAAAAAAAGAGAAAAAGGTAAAAATAAGAACAACTGATTGGTATAGTTTTACATTCCATTATCTAGGTTATGATGTGTAGGGAAATGGCAAGAGATTATTAAAACCAGCTTCAGAATGAAAGTTGCTTGAGGGCATCTCAAGTTCACCACTGCATTCCCAATGTCTGGAGCAGTATCTGTACACGAAAGAGGCTTAATTTTACAAAATATGTTCTTATTCAGATTTCCAGCCGGGATCTTCTGTTAGATCTTTTCTACAAAACTCTAGTGTCTAGCAAATTCAGAAGAGACGGGTATTTTTACCTTTCTTTTCCTACCTCTAGGGCATGCCTGATAAGTAAAGAAAATCTCAAAATATACTAGAATCTAACTCTTTGCTTTCCATACTATTTTGTTTTATAGCTAAGGAAATCTTCCTTAAACCTGATAGGTTAGTGAAGTTAACATTCTCATGTTCACGGCCTCTAGGTGGGAAAATTTAACAATAAAAACAAGGATATTGATGACAATACCAGTTGTTAGCATTTGTCTAGTCCTCAATATGTGCTGCCGTGGACTTAGATTCTTTACATGAAACATCTCCATCCACAGCAATCCTATGGAGTAGGCACTTTCTTTCTCTTCATTTTACAGATGATGGGACAGAGGCAAGGAGAGATTGAATCACTTATCCTGGCTCATCCAGTCATTGAGAACAACCTAGAATTAATATCCTGATAGGCTGGTGCTAGACTGTATGCTCTCAGTGACTCATCTATATTGTATGTAGGCATGCTAATTCCAATCCACCCTCAACCATGCACATTGCATAGACAGAAACACACCAATAGCTATGATAATTAGGATTTGGATTGGGGGAGAGATATCATTTTGTTTCCATTATCTGGATTTCTGTCTTATTTCCTTGTTGTTGTTCGTTGTCCAGTTGTGTCTGACTCTTTCCAGCCCCATTGGCTACAGCACACTAGGCCTCCTTGTCCCACACCATCTCCCAAAGTTTGCCCGAGTTCATGTCAGTTGCATCGGTGATGCCATCCAGCCATCTCATCCACTGATGACCTCTTCTCCTTCTGCCCTTAATCTTTCCCAGCATCAGGGACTTTTCCAGTGAATTGACTGTTTGAATTAGGTGACAAAATGCTTAAGTTTCAGCTTCAGCATCAGTCCTTTCAATGAATACAGGGTTGATTTCCCTTAAAACTGACTTGTTTGATCTACTTGATGTCCAAGGGACTCTCAGGAGTCTTATCCAGCACCACAGTTCAAAGGCATCAATTCTTTGGTGCTCTTGCTTCTTTACAATCCAGCTCTCACAACCATACGTGACCACTGGGAAGACCATAACCTTGAATCTACAGATCTTTGTCTGCAGAGTAATGTCTCTGCTTTTCAACACACTGTCTAGGTTTATCATAGCTTCCTGCCAAGAAGCAATTGTCTTCTGATTTCATGGCTGCAGTCACCATCCACAGTGATTTTAGAGCCCCCAAAGAGGAAATCTGTCACTATTTCCACCTTTTCCCCTTCTGTTTGACATGGAGTAATGGGAGCAGATGCCATAATCTTGTTTTTGTAATATTTAGTTATAAGTCAACTCTTTCACCCTCCTCCTTCACGCTCGTCAGGAGGCTCTTTAGTTCCTCTTCGCTTTCTGCCGTTAGAGTGGTATCATCCACATATCTGAGGTTGTCTTATTTCCTTCAGTTCAGCTTATTTCCTTACTAGAATTCAAATTCTGTCACCTTGAGACGTTAGAGACAACCATCGATCAAAAGGAGACCCACATATAACAACCTTTAAAGGTCATTAGGTGTTGAACAGGACATAGGTTTCAAGGAGCACTGTCTAGTCAGGAAAATGCAAGTATACAAGATTTACGTGCTAAGACATTTGTGTTAGAAGAGAGATGTCTACAGATCACTGCAGAAACACATGTGAGGACTATTTAACTCTGATATGAGTGGTAGAGTGGAGTAGGAATGTCAGGCAAACATTGCAGAGTATGTTTTGAAGGATGAAAGGGACTTTGACCTGTGAGAAAGTAGGATATTATTGTCAGTGCTCTTTGCAAAGGTGCCGAGCCCTGGCAGAGGTTGGCATGCTGCATGAGGTTGGCAGGAGTGCGTTAGAGGAATGATCGAAGACAGAAGTACCAGATGAAAGGTCCAGGGTCTGTGTAAGAGTCAGCAAATTGGAGATCTATGGAACTTAAAGTCATATTCCAAGCTTCAGACAGCCCTCCAGCTATCCAGATAGGTCTCCATAAGTGATGAAGGTCAACAAGCCAGAGACAAGGAGAGGTTACATAATTCATCCTGGGTCACCCTGTTAGTGAGCTTCATGTGATTAAAATAAATTTGCTAGGAAATAGATGAGGCATTAGGAAAGATAGCGGACTCTGCGTGAGGTGTTTTTCTGATACTTACTTTGTTCCCTAAAAGTAGAATGATTAATTGGGATACCTTCAGAAAATAAAAATTATCTTCACAGGATGCCTTGAGCCTATTTCCTGTTCCTCCAATATTATTTCTTGTTTCTCGTATTATTATTCCTGGGATATGTGTCTCTGTAAGAATTCCCTTTAATTAATGGATTGTACTGACACACCTTTGCAGGTGTTTTCTTTAATACACACCTACCCTTTTCCGGGTGTGATTCAAATAAATATATTCAGTTCCACTCATTTTTCATAATGTTCTTGGTTAGCGTGGCAAAATAACTCAATTCTGGGAGAGTACACCAATCATTATCTTGAATTGCAGCAACAATAAATGTGAGTTTTAGCTGAACAATTTGAGTTTTTAATTGAATTATCTGTGCATAGAAGACCGTGGTGTCACCACTAATGACTAATGTATTTGTTTGTCTGACTAATAATGAATGTGATAAAATTGTTTTAATAAAGATAAATTGGTTTTAATAAAACTGAAATGCCTTTAATTTAGTTTAACAGAAGCCATTGCTTTGGTGGTTTTTCTGGAAGATATGAGGAAGTTGATTCTTTCAGAGTTTCCATGCCGGAGTTTAACACTTTCCATGAGAAATCATAAGGGTACTGTTAACATGCCCTATTTCATGTGGAGCAGTTTTAATTTTTGGTAATCAGCTCAATAAATGGAATTGACTGCTTTTGGCCTGGGGCAATGACATTCTGCTCCAGTATCTGCCACTGGCTATGTTATCACTCATTCTTTTTCTGTTGGAAAGAACTGGTGAAAATTTTTAGTGTAAGTTTCTATTTCTATGTTTGGTTAGATGTACTTGTTTTATCATTTAAAGGAGTTACATAATTTAAGGAACAAACTGACTGCTCAAGCCTGATCTCTGGTCTTTTGAAGTCATTTTGACCTCAGCCCCATAGTTAGAGGAAAATCAATGTAGACTGTATATTCTCCCATGTTCCCCAAGGAGTACCCTCAAATCCCCACATTTATTTAATATGTCTTTATCTGACACTTACTACCTTCTCTTAATCATGTAAAAAAGCTCTTGAGTGGATGTTGTAAGAATCGTGGTGCCATGGTAGAAAGAAAGGGGCCTGGGCTGTAGGGTACCTAACCATTCACTGGCTGAGACTTGTCTGACCATGACCTTACTAGCATGGGAGATTAATGCAGTTGTCCACTGGTTAGCACGTTTTTTGGTAGTACTCTTCTTGGGAATTGGGATGAGGATTGACATTTTCCAGTCCCATGGCCACTTCCAGATCTGCTGATATAATGATTGCAACACCTTGATGGCAGCATCCTTTAATGTTTTGAATAGTTCCACTGGAATTCTGTTGTATCCACTAGCTTTATTAACAGCAGTGCTTCTTAAGGCCCACTTGACTTTGCTCTCCAGAATGTCTGTCTCTGGCCAGCTGACCATACCATCATAGCAATCTGGTTCATTTAGATCTTTCTTATAGTTATTCTGTGTATTCTTTGTATCTCTTCTTGATCTCTTCAGCGTCTACTAGGTCTCTATTGTTTATGTCCTTTATAGTGCCCATCTTTGGGCAAAATGTTCCCTTGATATCTCTAGTTTTCCTGAAGAGATCTCTAGTCTTTCCCCTTCTACTGTTTTCTTCTGGTTTTATACACTGTTCACTGAAGAAAGCCTTGTCTCTCTGTACTGTTCTTGGGAAATCTCCATTTAGTTGGATACACCTTTCCCTTTCTCCTTTGCTTTTCACTTCTCTTCTTTCTTTGGCTGTTTATAAGCCCCCTCAGATAACCACTTTGCCTTCTTGCTTTTCTTTTCCTTTGGGATGGTTTTGGTCACTGCCTCCTGTACAGTGTTCTGGACCTCTCTCCATAGTTCTTCAGGCACTCTGTCTACCAGATCTCATCCCTTGAATCTATTCTTTACCTCCACTGCATCTTCACAGGGGATCTGATTTAAGTCATACCTGGCTGGCCTAGAAGTTTTCCCAGCTTTCTTTAGTTTAAGCCTGAATTTTGCTATGAGAAGCTGACGATCTGAGCCACAGCCAGCTCTAGGTCTTGTTTTTGCTAACTATACAGCTTCTCTATCTTCAGCTACCAAAAATGTAGTCAATTTGATTTTTATATTGGCCATTTGGTGATGTCCCCATGTAAAGTCATCTCTTGTGTTGTTGAAAAAGGGTATTTGCTGTGACCAATGCATTTCTTGGCAGAATTCAGTTAGCCATTGTCCTGCTTCACTTTCTTCTCCAAAGCCAAGCTTACCTGTTACTACAAGTATCTCTTGATTTCCTACTTTTGCATTCCAATCCCCGATGATGAATAGATCATCTTTTTTTTTGCTGTTAGTCCCGGGAGGTCTTCTAGGTCTTCATAGAACTGATCAACTTCAGCCTTTTTGGCCTTGGTGGCAGGGACATAGACTTGGATTACTCTAATGTTGAATGGCTTGCCTTGAAAACAAACTGAGATCATTCTGTCATTTTTGAGGTTGCACCCAGGTACCCGCATTTTGGACTCTTTTGTTGATTATAAGAGCTACTCTGTTTCTTCTGTGGGATTCTTGCCCACAGTAATAGACATAGGAGCTATCTGAATTAAATTCACCCATTTCTGTCTATTTTAGTTCACCAATTCCTAAGATGTTGATGCTTGTTTTTACCATCTCCTGCTAGATCACATCCAGTTTACCTTGATTCATGGACCTAAAATTCCAGGTTCCTAGGCAATACTGTTCTTTGCAGCATCTGATTTTACTTTTATCACAAGACACATTCACAGAAGAGCACTGTTTCTGCTTTGGCCCAGCTACTTTATTCATTCTGGGTCTATTGGTAGTTTTCCTCCGCTCTTCCCCAGTAGAATATTGGATACCTTTGGACCTGGGGGAACTCATTTTTTGGTGTCATATATTTTTGTCCTTTTATACAGTTCAGGAGGTTCTTGTGGCAATTATACTGGGATGGTTTGCCGTTCCCTCCTTGAGTGGATCACATTTGTCAGAACTCCATCTGCCTTGGGTGGCCCTACATGGCACGGCTCATAACTTCATCAAGTTGCACAAACTCCTTTGCCATGACAAGGCAGTGATCCATGAAGGGGCCCACATCCATAATCAGATAGGAATTCAAAGGAATGTAAGGCAAGTTCATATGTACAGCATAATTAATTGTAAAGAGCATTAGGAAGGAGCACTTGCAGGTTACCAGCACAAATAGAATCACTATTTCTCAGCATTGAGGTGGTCTGGTGAGGCTTCTTGAAGTCGTCAAAATTTGAGTTGAGCATTACTAAATCCAGGTTTGTAAACTAGAAAGAGATGAAAGTCCTGGTTAAGAATAGAGTGTGAGCAGTGTCTTTGAAGTAGGACTACATGTGTCAGAAGAACTTAGAGTAGAATAATTTGACTTATAATTTGACTAAAACAGATGAATTAGATAGGTAAATGGGGAATAGAAGCAATTTTAAAGTTACAGATTAGTTGGTGCAAGTTAAAAATATTTTACTTCAGTAATGAAAGTCATGTGAGATTTTTGAGTTGAAGCTAGTATTTTTAAGAAAACTAATTTTTATTTTCAATGCAGGGTGAATTAAAAAAAAGTTGAGTGACAAGAGTTTTAATAACCAAGACCTGAATGAATCAGGCTTCTGGCAGAAGCAATAGGAGGAAGAAGCATAGAACACTGGTGATGGAAGTACTGATTAGCTTTGGTTATTGAATGTATATGGGGGAGGAAATGAACGAAGAAACTGAGGTTGACCCAAGCATTCAGTACGTGTTAATTGGGAAAATGAGAGAAGGTTGAATTAATTCTGAGCGATGAGTGTTTGCTTTTAGATATGTTCAACTTGAAATGACCGCAGGACATCCAAATAGAAAGTTGTAATCAATAGTTGGCATATGGGGAGAGAAATTCAAGACAATCAGGAAATCAAGGTATGAGTCATTCATCCTCATGAAGTAATGAAATATCTAAAAGCAGATGAATTTTTTAAGGGAGTGTTTCCCAACTGTACCTTGTGTTAAACACATTCAGTCAACAGTGAAACTGTAGTGAGACACGGATGCATGAGCGGATGCTAGTCACCTTCCTGAGTGATGAGATACAGCATGAACAGCAGCGGAGTTCCCACCCGTGAAGCAGTGAGCACAGCATGACTGACGTGCATGAGAATATTCAGTTCTTTTTAATAGCTATAAAGCCAGGCCTCTCAAAAACGTCAATTTTCAGGATTTCCCTGGTGACACGGTGATTAAGACTCTGCATTGTCAATGCAGGGAATGCCAGTTAGACCCTGGTTGGGGGACTGAGATCCCACATGATCCACAGCCAAAATTAAAAAAATAAACTTACACGTTCTTGGTCTCAAGATGCCAAGACTGTACTTGAAAAAAATCAAAACAAATATTGTATATTGACTCTTACATATGGAATCTAGGTGAGCCTAGAAAGTAGCATTGAAATATATGCATTTCCATGTGTAAAATAGATAACAGAGCTATTTCAAAGCCTAAAAGATGATGCTGTTAAAGTGCTGCACTCAATATGCCAGCAAATTTGGAAAACTTAGCAGTAGCCACAGAACTGGAAAAGGTCAGTTTTCATTCCAATACCAAAGAAAGGCAACACCAAAGAATGTTCAAATTATAGTATAATTACAGTCATTTCACATGCCAGCAAGATTATGCTCAAAATCCTTCATGCTATGCTTCAGCAGTACATGAACCAAGAATTTCCATATGTACAAACTGAATTCAGAAAAGGCAGAGGAACCAAAGATCAAATTGACAGCATCTGCTGGATCATAGCAAAAACAAGAAAGTTCCAGAAAAACATGTACTTCTGCTTCATTGACCACACTAAAGCTCTTGACTGTGTGGATCACAACAGACCGTGAAATATTCTTAAAGAGATGGGAATACGAGACCACCTTACCTGTATGCAGGTAAGAAGCAACAGTTTGAACTGGACATGGAGTAGCAGAGTGGTTCAAAATTGGGAAGAGTATGTCAGGGCTGTATACCATCACCTAGCTTATTTAACTTATATGCAGAGTACATCATACAAAAAGCTGGAATGACGCACAAGCTGGAATGAAGATTGCCCAGAGAAATATCAACAACATCAGATGTGCAAATATGAAGAGGAACTTTAATGGCAGAAAGTGAAGAGGAACTAAAAAGCCTTTTGATGAAGGTAAAAGAGGAGAGTGAGAAAGCTGGTTTAAAACTCAATATTGAAAACACTAAATTCATGGCATTTGGTCCCATCACTTCATGGCAAATAGATGGGTAAAAAGTAGAAACAGTGTCTGATTTCATTTTCTTAGGCTCCAAAATCACTGCAAACAGTGACTGCAGCCACAAAATTAAAAGACGGTTAGTCCTTGGAAGACAAACTATGACAAACCTAGACAGTGTATTAAAAAGCAGAGACACCACTTTGCCGCCAAAGTGCACATAGTCAAAGCTGTGGTTTTTCTGGTAGTCATGTACAGATGTGTGAGTTGGACCATAAAGAAGGCTGAGTGCCAAAGAATTGATGCTTTCTAACTGTGGTGCTGGAGAAGACTCTTTGAGAGTTGCTTGGACAGCAAGGAGATGAAACCAGTCCATCCTAAAGGAAATCAACCCTGAATATCCATTGGAAGGACTGATGCTGAAGCTGAAGCTCCAATACTTTGGCCACCTGATGTGAACAGCCAATTCACTGGAAAAGACCCTGATGCTGGGAAAGACTGAATGTAAGAGGAGAAAGGGGTGAAAGAGGATGAGATGGTTGAATGGCATCACTGACTCAATGGACACAAACTTGGGCAAACTCCAGGAGACACTGAAGGACAGGGAAGTCTTGTGTGCTACAGTTCATGAACTTGCAAAGAGTCGAACATGACTTAATGACTGAACAGCAAGAAGTAGGAAGTTGCTGTATATCACAGGGAGCTCAGACTGGTGCTCTGTGATGGCCTAGAGGGGTGGCCAGGGGGTAAGGGGTTGGGAAGGGACGTCCAAGAAGGAGGGCATATATGAATACCTGTGACAGATTCAATTTGTACAGCAGAATCCAACACAACTTGTAAAGCAATTAGGCTCCAATTTAAAATAAATTTTTCAAAAAGTTGATTTTTATGGAAGAAACATAGCATTGCTATCAAAATATTTCTAAAACTACTCTTAAGTTTTTACGGACCTAAATCATTCACAAACACTGATAACTTATTGAAGGCAATGTACTCATGGTAACCATTGTACCTCAATACCTTGGATGAGAACCTTTGCTTTAAGGAGAGTTTAGGAAGAGAGTAAAGGGACTCAAAAGTGAACCTTGGGGAATGGACCCATGTAATGGATGGGAAAGTAGCCAGTAGATTAAATGAATCAAGGAATGGATGGATAGACGCAGACAGACAGATAAATAGAAGTAGTTAACTAGAGATTATAGGATGTAGGGACCAGGAAGAGAGCCAAATAGGACAATGCCACTGAAGCCAAGGGAAGAAAACTTTAAAAGGACAAGCTCCACAGCATTTAGTGGTACAGAAAGATTGAGAAAATGGGAGTCAGAAAATTGAAAGCTCATCAGTAAACTTTTTAAATAGTTCA
Source organism: Ovis aries (assembly GCF_016772045.2). Lineage (NCBI taxonomy): Eukaryota > Metazoa > Chordata > Mammalia > Artiodactyla > Bovidae > Ovis > Ovis aries. The sequence goes on from NC_056066.1 coordinate 9,318,869, forward strand.
GCAAAATAGAGAGGAGTCAATATAATATTCATGAGGCTATAGAAAATAACAATCATAGGAAAAAGTAAGGCACAAAAGGACTCAAAGCTTTCTGTTTTACAACTATTGATCAGTTCAGTTCAGTCGCTCAGTCGTGTCCAACTCTTTGCGACCCCATGAATCGCAGCACGCCAGGCCTCCCCGTCCATCACCAACTCCTGGAGTTCACTCAGACGCATGTCCATCGAGTCATTGATGCCATCCAGCCATCTCATCCTCTGTCATCCCCTTCTCCTCCTGCCCCCGATCCCTCCCAGCATGAAAGTCTTTTCCAATGAGTCAACTCTTCGTATGAGGTGGCCAAAGTACTGGAGTTTCAGCTTTAGCATCATTCCTTCCAAAGAAATCCCAGGGTTGATCTCCTTCAGAATGGACTGGTTGGATCTCCTTGCAGTCCAAGGGACTCTCAAGAGTCTTCTCCAACACCATAGTTCAAACACATCAATTCTTTGGTGCTCAGCCCTCTTCACAGTCCAACTCTCACATCCATACATGACCACTGGAAAAACCATAGCCTTGACTAGACGCACCTTAGTCGGCAAAGTAATGTCTCTGCTTTTGAATATGCTATCTAGGTTGGTCATAACTTTTCTTCCAAGGAGTAAGCGCCTTTTAATTTCATGGCTGCAGTCACCATCTGCAGTGATTTTGGAGCCCAAAAATATAAAGTCTGACACTGTTTCCACTGTTTACCCATCTATTTGCCATGAAGTGATGGGACCAGATGCCATGATCTTAGTTTTCTGAATGTTGAGCTTTAAGCCAACTTTTTCACTCTTCTCTTTCACTTTCATTGAGAGGCTTTTAGTTCCTCTTCACTTTCTACCATAAGGGTGGTGTCATCTGCATATCTGAGGTTATTGATATTTCTCCCGGCAATCTTGATTCCAGGTTGTGCTTCTTCCAGTCCAGCGTTTCTCATGATGTACTCTGCATATAAGTTAAATAAGCAGGGTGACAATATACAGCCTTGACGTATTTCTTTTCCTATTTGGAACCAGTCTGTTATTCCATGTCCAGTTCTAACTGTTGCTTCCTGACCTGTATACAGATTTCTCAAGGGGCAGGTCAGGTGGTCTGGTATTCCCATCTCTTTCAGAATTTTCCACAGTTGATTGTGATCCACACAGTCAAAGGCTTTAGCATAATCAATAAAACAGAAATAGATGTTTTCCCATGATAAACCAGTGTTAATTTGGGAAATATGGGAAGGAGGGACAAAGATACTCAGGAAGATTGATAAGGAGGGACAAAGATACTCAGGAAGATTGATAAGGATTGATAAGGAAGATTGATAAGGTAGTTGGGAGGGTGTACAGAATCCTAGAAGCTGAGGCAAACCCAGTAGAACCACCTAACATGTATGTCACAGGTAGTGAATCTTGGGGTCTAGGAGAGGATGTCAGGTCCTGAGAGTTTAGTTTGAAATAAACGCTTTGGTGGGGAACAGACCCAGTAACCCTGGTGTTAAATGGAGCAGGCTCACCAAAGTTATTTATGGTGTTGCTTTTTACAATCATTTTAGTACCTGCCTGAAGGGTATATTGAAGGGTGAAATTTGTGACAGAGATACTGGTTGAAAGATTAATGCAAATCTAGGCCAAAAATGATAGAGTTTTGAGCTATGGTAGTAGCTATGTGGTTGGAGAAAACTGAACTCATAAGATATTGAGGATTACTGTGGCTTTATGACAAACTGAGTATGAGGGTGAGAGGCTCGTTGAAAGGAGGTCTCCATCAATATATATTATGGGTACTTAACCTGTAATCAGTCTCACAAGAGAAGGAGTGGATTGGCCTGTGTTGAAGGCAAGGTTATGAATTAAGTTCTGATGATGTTGAGTCAGAAGTGTTTTTAAAATAAACACTAAGTTGGAGATGCCCTGTCAGAAGCAGAAATATTAATTTGGAGTTAAGGAGGTTCAAGTCTGGATCTGGAAGTCATCACATTATAAGTTCAATCTCTAGTCAGAGAGAACATTACCCAGTGATAACAGAGCCAGTGTCCGATGACATTTAGTGGGTAAGAGACACAGAGGAGGCACAGAGATGCAAAAACGAAGACAGCAGAAATCAGCAGACTCATGGAAGCCAAGAAGCAACAAGCTCCAGAGCAAAGACCCAGAAATATTAGCTAAATTGGATCTGCACAGTATTCACTGAAGTCATTAAGGACATTTTCAGTTCTGCACTGAGTGTGAAAGCTAGATTGCAAAGAGATAAAGGGGAATAAAAGTGAACATTAAAACATTAGCATAGATGCCTCTGGGAAAGAAAGTATCAGAAGCCTATTAAACAACTCTGAAGTTCCAGTGGACACTGGATAGCAGGAGTGGGATAAGTCTGTGTTGTCCTTTAGCAACAAAATATAGAATGAAAACTAGAAGATTGCATGATGAATATGCTATATGGGTAGGAAATGGCATGAAGGGAAGGCAGAAGCTGTTTGGAGGAAGTTGAAGACATGCTTGGAAATACAAAGTTGTCCTTCCCATTTGCCTTCAAGGACAGATGTAAAGTTGGCATAATAATGACATTATATTTCAAGAGCTGAGAATACTGCCTGGCACATAGTAAACATTCATTTTCTCTATTAGTCAAGATATGCAAACTGTTGTAAACAAGTTCATAATTCCAGCAGCTTATCATAACAAGGTTTATTTCCCCTCCAAGTCATAGTCTAATGTAGGCCTGAGATGGGGCTGAGCTTCATGCAATCATTCAGGACCTCAAGGTCTTTCCAACCTAGTGCCCTGCCCTCCCAGGGTCTTGGAACCACCCAGTGGATCCTCTGTGACCAGCTGTCAGACGCAAAGAAAGAGGATGTGCAAGAACGTGGTGGGGGTGGGGAATAATTTGAAGGCTTAGAAATGCTATATGTGTTCTTTGTCTGTTGCCCAGAAATAAGTCACATGATTCCTCCTAACAGGGAAAAGCTGAGAAATGCTGTTCAAACATGAGCTCTAGAGGAAAAGAACCATTTTTGGTAAAACCAGAAGTGGTCTCTGTAACTGCTATTATGATTACTATTATTTTTATGTGCGGCAAGGTCTTAGCCAACTTAATTCCCAAAGAGTGGAGAAGAGATAAAAGACAAATGGTTTGATGAATAGTAGGGGTGAGAAAGATAGACATGAGCATATACTAAAAGCAAACTCGAGGAAGCTGAGGAAGAAGCACATATCCCGAGAAGAATAGCAAATGCTAGGGTGGGATAGGAGAATGTTACAATCCTAAACTTACACTTCCGGTCTAGACCTCCTCTGCGTGTCTGCTGCTGCTGCTAAGTCTCGTCAGTCATGTCCGACTCTGTGCGACCCCATAGACGGCAGCCCACCAGGCTCCCCCATCCCTGGCATGCTCCAGGCAAGAACACTGGAGTGGGTTGCCATTTCCTTCTCCAATGCATGAAAGTGAAAAGTGAAAGTGAAGTCACTCAGTCATGTCTGACTCTTAGCGACCCCATGGACTGCAGCCTACCAGGCTCCTCCATCCATGGGATTTTCCAGGCAAGAGTACTGGAGTGGGGTGCCATTGCCTTCTCCACTGCATGTCTGACTCATAGTCAACTGCTATGTTTCCTTTCCATATGGGTTTTTTAGAGGTCTCTCAAGTTAAACACAGCCAAAACTAAACTGATCTTCACAACCCCCCCAGAATTCATTCTCAGTTCAGTTCAGTCACTCAGTCATGTCCGACTCTTTGTGACCCCACGGACTGCAGCACACCAAGCTTCCATGTCCATTACCAACTCCCAGAGCATACTCAAATTCCTGTCCATCACGTTAGTAATGCCATAAAAGCATCTCATCCTTTATCACCCCCTTCTCCTCCTGCTTTCAATCTTTCCCATCATCAGGGTCTTTCCCAAGAAAGTCAGTTCTTTGCATGAGCTGGCCAAAGTATTGGAGTTTCAGCTTCAGCATCAGTCTTTCCAATAAATATTCAGGACTGATTTCCTTTAGGATGGACTGGTTGGATCTCCTTGCAGTCCAAGGGACTCTCAGGAGCTTTGTCCAACATCACAGTTCAAAAGCATCAATTCTTCAGCACTCAGCTTTCTTCACAGTCCAACTCTCACATCCATACATGACTACTGGAAAAACCATAGCCTTGACTGTATGGACCTTTGTGGGCAAAGTAATGTCTCTGCTTTTTAATATGCTGTCTAGGTTGGTCATCGGAGAAGGCGATGGCACCCCACTCCAGTACTCTTGCTTGGAAAATCCCATGGACGGAGGAGCCTGGAAGGCTGCAGTCCATGGGGTCACGAAGAGTCAGACACAACTGAGCAACTTCCCTTTCACTTTTCACTTTCATGCATTGGAGAAGGAAATGACGACCCACTCCAGTATTCTTGCCTGGAGAATCCTAGGGATGGGGGAGCCTGGTAGGCTGCTGTCTGTGGGGTCGCACAGAGTTGGACATGACTGACGCGACTTAGCAGCAGCAGCAGCTGGTTGGTCATAGCTTTTCTTCCAAGGAGCTAGCATCTTTTAATTTCATGGCTACAGTTACCATCTGAGGTGATTTTGGAGCCCCCCAAAATGAACTCTGCTACTGTTTCCATTGTTTCCCCATCTGTTTGCCATGAAGTGATAGAACCAGATGCCATGAGCTTAGTTTTCTGAATGTTGGGCTTTAACTCCCAACTTTTTCACTCCCCTCTTTTACTTTCATCAAGAGGCTCTTGTGCTTCTTCCAGTCCAGCATTTCTCATGAGGTACTCTGCATATAAGTTAAATAAGCAGGGTGACAATATACAGCCTTGACGTACTCCTTTCCCAATTTGGAACCAGTCTGTTTTTCCATGTCCGGTTCTAACAATTGCTTCTTGACCTGCATACAGATTTCTCAGGAGGCAGGTCAGGTGGTCTGGTATTCCCATCTCTTTCAGAATTTTTCACAGCTTGTTGTGATCTACACAATCAAAGGCTTTGGTGTAATCAGTAAAGCAAAAGTAGATGTTTTTCTGGAACTCTCTTGCTTTTTCAATGATCCAGTGGATGCTGGCAGTTTGATCTTTGGTTTCTCTACCTTTACTGAAACTAGCTTCAACATTTGGAATTTCATGGTTTAGCATACTGTTGAAGCCTGTCTTGGAGAATTTTGAGCATTACTTTGCTTGCATGTGAGATGAGTGCAATTGTGCGCTAGTTTGAGCATTCTTTGGCATTCCCTTTCTTTGAGATTGGAATGAAAACAGACCTTTTCCAGTCCTGTGGCCACTGCTGAGTTTTCCAAACTTGCTGGCATATTGAATGCAGCACTTTAACATCATCATCTCTTAGGATCTGAAATAGCTCAACTGGAATTCCATCACCTCCACTAGCTTTGTTCATAGTGATGCTTCCTAAGGCCCACTTGACTTCGCATTCCAGGATGTCTGGCTCTATGTGAGTGATCACACCATCGTGATTATCTGGGTCATGAAGATATTTTTTTATATAGTTCTTCTGTGTATTCTTGCCACCTCTTCTTAATATCTTCTTCTGTTAGGTCCATACCATTTCTGTCCTTCACTGTGCCTGCCTATCTTTACATGAAATGTTCCCTTGGTATCTCTGATTTTCTTAAAGAGATCTCTAGTCTTTCCCATTCTGTTGTTTTCCTCTATTTCTTTGCATTGATCACTGAGAAAGGCTTCCTTATCTCTCCTTCCTGTTCTTTGGAACTGTGCATTCAAATGGGTGTATCTTTCCTTTTCTCTTTTGCCTTTAACTTCTCTTCTTTTCATTTTACCTGGTGCCTTAATTTTAAAAAAAAAATCAGTGTGACACTAATAGTTTTTCTTCCAGGTATTCAAATTACAGGTCTTGGAATCATTCTTTCTAAATGTTATTTTAAAAAACATTTATTTATTCATTTATTTATTTATTTATGTATAGTTGATTTCCCTGGTAGCTCAGACAGCTTAGACTTGGGTTCAGTCCCTGGGTCAGGAAGATCCCCTGAAGAAAGAAATGGCAACCCACTTCAGTATTCTTGCCTGGAGAATTCCACAGACAGACGAGCCTGACTGACTACAGTACATGGGGTCGTAAAGAGTCAGACACGACTGAGCAACTAACACTAGTATCTACTAATATCCAATAGTTGATTTACAATATCATGTAAGTTTCAGATATACAGTATAGTCATTCAGTGTGTACATGTGCGTATATATATATTTTCAGATTCGTTTACACTATGAGTTACTCTATAATGTTGAGTATAGCTCTTTCTACTAGACAGTAGGTCCCTGTTGGTTATCTGTTTTATACAAAGTAGTGTGCTAATCCCAGCCTCCCAGTTTATCCCTCTTTCACTCCACCTTTCCTCTTTGGTGTCCATAAGTTTGTTTTCTGTGTCTGAGAGTCCCTATTTTGGAAATAAGTTCATTTGTGTCTTTTCTTTTTTAGATTCCACATATAAGTGATATCATATGCCATTTGTCTTTCTCTGTCTGGGTTACTTCACTTAGTATAATAATTTCTAGATCCATCCATGATGCTACAAATGGCATTATTTCATTTTTATGGCCAAGTAATATTCTTTATTCCACAGGACTGGAAAAGGTCAGTTTTCATTCCAATGCAAAGAAAGACAGTGCCAATGAATGCTCAAACTACCACACAATTGCACTCATCTCACATGCTGGTAAAGTAATGCTCAAAATTCTCCAAGCCAGGCTTCAGCGATACGTGAACGTGAACTTCCAGATGTTCAAGCTGGTTTTAGAAAAGGCAGAGGAACCAGAGATCAAGTTGCCAACATCCACTGGATCATGGAAAAAGCAAGAGAGTTCCAGAAAAACATCTATTTCTGCTTTATTGACTATGCCAAAGCCTTTGACTGTGTGGATCACAATCAACTGTGGAAAATTCTGAAAGAGATGGGAATACAGACCACCTGACCTGCCTCTTGAGAAATCTGTAAGCAGGTCAGGAAGCAACAGTTAGAACTGGACATGGAACAACAGACTGGTTCCAAATAGGAAAAGGAGTGTGTCAAGTCTGTATATTGTCACCCTGCTTATTTAACTTATATGCAGAGTACCTCATGAGAAATGCTGGACTGGAAGAAGCACAAGCTGGAATCAAGATTGCTGGGAGAAATATCAATAATGTCAGATATGCAGATGACACCACCCTTATGGCAGAAAGTGAAGAGGAACTAAAAAGCGTCTTGATGAAAGTGAAAGAGGAGAGTGAAAAAGTTGGCTTAAAGCTCAACATTCAGAAAACTAAGATTATGGCATCTGGTCCCATCACTTCATGGGAAATAGATGGGGAAACAGTGTCAGACTTTATTTTTTTGGGCTCCAAAATCACTTCAGATGGTGACTGCAGCCATGAAATTGAAAGACACTGACTTCTTGGAGGGAAAGTTATTACCAACCTAGATAGCATATTAAAAAGCAGAGATATTACTTTGCCAACAAAGGTGCGTGTAGTCAAGGCTATGGTTTTTCCAGTGGTCATGTATGGATGTGAGAGTTGGACTGTGAAGAAGGCTGAGCGCCGAAGAATTGATGGTTTTGAACTGTGGTGTTGGAGAAGACTCTTGAGAGTCCCTTGGACTGCAAGGAGATCCAACCAGTCCATTCTGAAGGAGATCAGTCCTGGGTGTTCATTGGAAGGACTGACGCTGAGGCTGACACTCCAGTACTTTGGCCACCTCATGCAAAGAGTGACTCATTGGAAAAGACTCTGATGCTGGGAGGAATTGGGGGCAGGAGGAGAAGGGGACAACAGAGGATGAGATGGCTGGATGGCATCACTGACTTGATGGACATGAGTTTGAGTGAACTCCAGGAATTAATGATGGACAAGGAGGCCTGAGTGCTGTGATTCATGGGATTGCAAAGAGTCGGACACAACTGAGTGACTGAACTAAACTGAATATTCTTTACTATTATTTATTATCTGTTCATCTGTCAATGGGCATTTAGGTTGATTCCATGTCTTGGCTGTTGTAAATAGTGCTGCTGTGAACACTGAGATGTATGTACCTTTTCAAGTTAGTTTTCTCTAGATATATGCTGAGGAGTGGGATTGCAGGAGTCATTTTTGACTCATATTGAACAGTCAGTCAATCAGGAAATTTGAAATACATTTCTAGTTGATCACGCCGTGCCCCTCCCTGCTGCCAGGTTGTCCTGCGCTGCCATTATTTCTCGCCTTTGCCAGCTCTCTTTCCTGTCTCCTTTCACCACGTAATCATGCCACCCCTCTGCTCAGTGACCTTCAGTGGCCCCCATCTCACTCAGAACAGCTGCCTGTGTCCCAACATGGCCTGCATGACTCTCAGATCTGAAATCCTGCTGCCTCCTGTTGGCATTCTGCCTCAATTTGCAGCCTCCTTGCTGTGCCTCACATATATTAGACATATCCCTGCTTTGGAGTGCTGGTTCTGGTGTCTTCACAGCATGAAACCTCTGTTCTGTGTATTCACATGGGTAACCTTCTCACCTCCTTGAACTCTTTGCTCACATGTCTCATTTTGCAGAGCCTTCCCCTGGGGACCATACCTAAGAAAGCAACACACCCCTCTGAAAACTCTCTCATCCCCTTAGCCTGTCCCATGCTACATCCACCATTAGTACTTTCGCCCTGAAGCATAATCGGTAAGTTACCTGTTTCTCATGTCTATTGTTGAGTTGGCCTCCCACCTCCACAATTCAGTCTTAAACTCCATGAAGTCAGGAGTCTTTGCCTTTTTGTTCACCTATATATCCTGTGTTCCTCGACTAGCAGCTGACCCCACTGTCTCCATAAGTACTTGTTGAATGAATGAATGAATGAGTTAATGAATCGATTGGCTGATTGATTTTGCCTTGAACTTCCATACCTCCTATGTTGCCTGACAAGTAGTGATTCACTTCTGCACTTTGCTGTGCTTCTGGTGATAGTGACTTGGGCCAAGACTACAGACGGCAACTAGACTTTGATTCCTCTGATACGAAATAAATTTTCTTCATGAATTATTGATTTATACTCTTCAGGTTAGCAGTATAAGTATCCTCTGTGTTTCAAATGATGTCTGAAAACTTACAGGCTGGCAAATGGTTGGGAGTGGAGAGAATGCATCACTTCCAGCTACAGTGATTTTCTGTCTCTGACTCATCTGAAAAACCCTTAATTGAGTATTTATTCTTATGTTGTAAGATCCCCAAAATCTTAACTGCCATTAAGCTGTCTACGGAAGCAAAATGAAATAGAGAATTAAGGCAATTATCAGGATGATATGAACCATAGAAAACATGTTTGCCTCAATCTGGATGTTTCTGGAGAACTTATTTTTGACTTAAATTATCTGAGTAATCCCCACTTCAGTTTCCATTTCATTTTTCACAGATAGATAGTAATTTAGACTAGAGATGGAACAGCCCATAATGTGGGGAGTCAGTGTAAGAAGAAACTCACCATCCCAGATGTGTTTGGCTGTTTCTTCTATTTTCACTAAACTTTGTTGCCAAAGGAAACAGAATGAAAGAATAAAGAATTCTTGAAAATTAAAAACCAGTTTACTGAAGATGGGCTTTGACACCTGCCTACCTTTTGATCTTAACTAAAACAACCCTTCAATCTTAATTTCTTTCAGCTCCTGTTTAGGCATTAACTTTTAGATTCATCTTTTCAAAGCCAAGAGGTAAATAAAACAGGATATTAATCATCATTTGTTCACTCCAATGCAAACATAGATACAATTGGCAGAAGTGTGAGCTGTTTCTGGGTTACAAGAAGGCTGGCTCCCTAGGGTATGCAACTGGCTGATAATGAGGAATTTGCAGGGATCACCGTCCATTGCTCTTGTGTGCTTATTAAGTGCTTTGTTAGGTCAAATTATATTTGTTTGATATCTTTGCTATTCCCCCCCCCGCCAAATAGATTTCCCAATAAGACTGTTACCTTCAGAATTTCATATTTAAACTACCCTACCAGCAACAATTTTATTGATGAGCCAAGACAGACCCTTTGCAAAGTTGTTGAAATGTTGTACCTGCTGAGAAACCAAGCCCTCTGTGCTTAGCCAGACCACCCTCTTCCCCACAGATGAGCATTTCAGAAGATGACAGACCCCACAGGGGTCCCAGCTGATCTCAGCTGTGCACATGTGACCTCAATTATTCACTGATCTCAAATGCTATCCTTGGTTTGCCATTGAACTATGAATTAATCAGAAGAAGTTAAAATTGGACAAAGAGATTATAAATTTTCAAAATGTGATCTAAATAAGCATGGAGATTAAATGTATTTTAATGAGGCATCAGAAGAGAGATTACTGAAATGCAAAATCATCCCCCACATCTATGCTCAGCAGTCAGGTCCTCAATTATTCATTTTGACTTTTAAGATCCCGCCTAATTTCATCCTAATCTACTTTCTTGTATTCTCTCACATCCCTCTTCATTATGAGATTTCTTTTTATTTTATTTAAGAAGTTTTCTCCAGCATAATTGGGATATAGTTGACATTAAACATTATTTGATTTTGAAGTGTAGAACCTGTTGATTTGATATACTTCTATGCTATGCAATGACTACCACCATAGCGTTAGCTAACACCCCCACCATATCAGAGGAAAGCCCACATCACATAATTACCATTTCTTTTTGGTGATGAAATCACTGTCTGCTCTTTTAGCAGTTTCTGAGTATATAATACAATATTCTTAAGTATTATCCCTATTCTATATATTAGGTTACAGAACATATTCATCTTATAAGTGGAAATTTGTATTGCCCATTACCCATTTTCTCAGTCTTCTACCTCCTAGTAACCACCATTTCTACTCTCTGTTTCCACAAGTTCAGCTGTTTCAGATTCCACATATAAGTGATATCACACAGTATTTGTCTGATGTGGTCACAAATGGTGCGATTTCTTTCTTTCTCATGGGGGAATAATATTCTATTGTATTATAGAATGTATCTTTATCCATTCTTCCATCAAGGGATACTTGCGCTTTAGCCATAACTTGGCTATTATGAATAATGCCTCAGTAAACATGGGAGTGCAGATATTTCTTTGAGTTTTGTTTTCATTTCCTTTTAGTGTGTACCCAGAAGTGGGATTGCTGGATCATGCGATCATTCTAACTTTTTAAATAACCTCCAGAATGTTTTCCAAGTTGCTGCTCCGTTTGTCCTATGGAATAGGATGCTTTTAATTTTGTTGATTTCCTTTGCTTTGCAGATGCTTTTTAGTTTAATACAGTCCCATTTGTCTAATTTTGCATTTGTCAACTTTTCCTTTGGTGTCAAATTTTTAAAAAAGCATTGCCAAGATAGATGTCAAGGAGCTTACCACCTTCCCCCCCGCCCCAGGTGTTTTATGGCTTCAGGTTTACATTTAATTCTTTAATCTATTTTGAGTTATTTTTGTGTATGGTGTAAATTGGGGTCCAGCTTCATTCTTTGGCATATGAATATCCAGTTTTTCCAACACCATTTACTGAATAGACTAGCCTTTCCCCATTGTATATTTTTCGCTCCTTTGTCATATATATACATAGGCATTTTTTTTTCTGCATCTTCATTCCATTACATCTTTTATGTCTGTTTTTAGGCCAATACCATATCGTTTGATTACTGTAGCTTTGTGATGTAGTTTGAAATCAGGAAGTGTGATGCCTCTAGCCTTCATCTTTCTTTGGCTATTTATCAGCTTTTGTGTCACCATACAAAATTTAGAAGTTCTTTTATATTTCTCTGAAAAATACCTTTGGGATTTTAATAGGAATTACATTAAATGTGTAGATTTCTTTGAGTAGTATGGATATTTTAGCAATATTAATAAATCCATTCCATCAACACAGAGTATTTGTATCTTTCTCATTTTTTCATCCATTTCTTAAAATTCTCAGTGAATAGATCCTTCACTTCCTTAGTTAAATTCATCTTTAAATTTATCCTTTTGAGGTTATTGGAACAAAAATTACTTTCTCAGTGTTTGTTTCTGATATATTGTTTTTAATCAGAAACACAACATATTTTTCATACTTGCTTTGTATCCTGAAACTTTACTGAATTTTTGATTAGAGGTAAAAGAATTTGAAAAAGTCTTCAAGTTTTCATTTATGTCTTCTTCAAAGAATGACCATTTCGATTCTCGCTTTCTGATTTGAATGCCTTACATTTCTTTTTCTTATCTGATTACTCTGGATAAGTCTTCTAGTACTACACTGAAACACTGAATGGGACTTCCAAGGTGGATCAGTAATAAAAAAGCCACCTGCCAATGCAGGAGATGCAGGTTCAATCCCTCAGTCAGGAAGATCCCTGGGGGAGGAAATGTCAACCTACTCCAGTATTCTGGCCTGGAAATCCATGGATAGAGGAGTCTGCCAGACTGCAGTCCATAGGGTCACAAAGAGCTGGACATGACCCAGTGACTGAGCAAGCTACATTAAATGGGAAAATGGAATGCTGGCAATCCTTGCCTTAGTCCTGATATTAAAGGGAAACCTTTCCACCACTGAGTATGATGTTAGTTGTGGACTTGTCATATATGACCTTTATTATGTTGAGATGTTTCCTCTATATCCAGTTTGTTAAGAGTTTTTATCATGAAAGTATATTGGACATTGCCAAATGCTTTTTCTGTATCTACTGAGATGATCATATGATTTTTATCCTTCATTTTGTTAATGTACACTATACTGATTAATTTACAAATGTTTAACAATACTTAATACATCCTTGGAATATATCTCACTTGCCATGGGGTTATAGTTATTTTTAATACTTTTGACTTTTAACTTCCATACAAAACTTACATAACCCACTACTATTACAAGATTCTAGTGTTCTGAATTTATGTATTTATATATTCTAGTTATTTTCATACATTAATATGAATTTTTTGTTCCTAATTAGCATCCTTTCATTTTACATTGAAATTCTTTTAAATTTCTTACAAGGCCTGTCTTTTAAACTTCTCATGAAGCCAATTTAGTGGTAATGAGCTTTCAAATTATCTCTTCTTCAGCCTAAAGCACAACTTTGCCAGGTAGAGTATTCTTAGTTGGCAGTTGTTTTCTTTTTTTTCAGAACAGCATACTTTGTTTATGTGTGTGTGTGTGTGTGTGCAGTCTTCACTTGACTGTATTTCACAGATACTGTATTTTTGTTTTGTTTTGTGTTTTACAAATTGAAGGTTTGTGGTAACCCTGCAGGGAGCAAGTCTATCAGAACCAGTTTTCCAACAACATTATCTCACTTCTTTTCTCTCTGTCACTCTTTGATAATTCTACCAATATTTCAAACTTTTTAAAAATTATTAGCGTATTTGTCATGGTGATCTGTGATTAGTGATCTTTGATGTTACTTACCATGACTCAGTGAAGGCTCAGATAATGATTAGAATTTTTTAGTAATAAAATATTCTAGGGTATAGATAATTTTGTCATATATAATGCTATTACACACTTAATAAACTACAGCATTGCATAAACATAACTTTTCTATGCACTTCAGTTCAGTTCAGTCACTCAGTCGTGTCTGACTCTTTGCAACCCGATGAATCTCAGCACGCCAGGCCTCCCTGTCCATCATCAACTCCCGGAGTTCACTCAGATTCACGTCCATCGAGTCTGTGATGCCATCCAGCCATCTCATCCTCTGTCGTCCCCTTCTCTTCCTGCCCCCGATCCCTCCCAGCATCAGAGTCTTTTCCAATGAGTCAACTCTTCGCATGAGGTGGCCAAAGTACTGGAGTTTCAGGTTTAGCATCATTCCTTCCAAAGAAATCCCAGGGTTGATCTCCTTCAGAATGGACTGGTTGGATCTCCTTGCAGTCCAAGGGACTCTCAAGAGTCTTCTCCAACACCACAGTTCAAAACCGTCAATTCTTCAGCGCTCAGCCTTCTTCACAGTCCAACTCTGACATCCATACATGACTACTGGAGAAACCATAGCCTTGACTAGACGGACCTTAGTCGGCAAAGTAATGTCTCTGCTTTTGAATATGCTATCTAGGTTGGTCATAACTTTTCTTCCAAGGAGTAAGCATCTTTTAATTTCATGGCTGCAGTCACCATCTGCAGTGATTTTGGAGCCCCCAAAAATAAAGTCTGACACTGTTTCCACTGTTTCCCCATCTATTTGCCATGAAGTGATGGGACCAGATGCCATGATCTTCGTTTTCTAAGTGTTGAGCTTTAAGTCAACTTTCTCACTCTCCTCTTTCACTTTCATCAAGAGGCTTTTTAGTTCCTCTTCACTTTCTGCCATAAGGAAGCCAAAAATTTCATGTGACTTACCTTATTATGGTACATGCTTTATTCTGGTGTTCTGAAATCAGACTTGCAGTATCTCCAAAATATGTCTATACTTTGAAGATATTATACAACTCCCTCTGACTTCCAAATTCCTGCTGACAATCTTCCAGTAGTTTTATGGGATTCTCTTGTACGTAACAAGTTGTTTTTCTCTTGTTGCTTTTAAGACTCTCTCCTAGTCATTATCATTCAACAATCCAGTTTTATTGTTTCTCAGCATGAGTTTCTTTGGGTTCTGGCTTCCTGGATCTGAATATCTGTTTCTGAAGTTTTTAGCCATTATTACTTTGCTTCCCTGGTGGCTCAGACAGTAAAGTGTCTGTCTACAATGCAGGGAGACCCGGGTTCGATCCCTGGGTTGAGAAGATCCCCTGGAGAAGGAAATGGCACCCTACTTCAGTACTCTTGCCTGGAAAATCCCATGGACTGAGGAGCCTGGTAGGCTACAGTCCATGGGGTCACAAAGAGTCAGACACGACTGAGCAACTTCACTTCACATTGCATAAGCCTTCTGTCCCTTTTTCTCTCAGTCTTCTCCTTTTGCAAGCCCTATAAATATTTACTAGTCCTGTTGATGGTTTCTCATTAGTCCCTTCAGGTATCTTCACTTTTCTTCATTCTTTTTCCTTATTGCTTCTCTGATTAGATGAATTCCAATGTGCTCTCATTAAATTCACTGACTGATTCTTTCCTCCACTTGACCTTGTCCCCTACTGAACCCTTCTATTGAATTTTTCAGTTAAATTATATTCTTCAATTCTCTCACTTCTCTTTCTTCTATCTCTGTTCTCACCTTATTTATGTATTGTTCTGTTCCCTGTGAGTATCTTTGTGACCATTATTTTGAACTCTCAGATAAATCATTTAGCTCTGTTTCATTAAAATCTGTTTTTGGAGTTTTAGGTTTTTTTGTTTGTTTGTTTTTGTTTTAAGCATATTCTTCTGTATGTTGGTTTCTGTGCATTAGAGAAAACAGCCACTTCTCCCAGTCTTGATACAGTGTCTTGTGTTGGAAACGAAGTTTATCAATCGGCCTGTTTTTCTGGTTGCCTCTTAGACCTTTGCGATTGCTTGAATCATCACCTTTTGTCCTTAGTGACTCCCCAGTAGTTGAGGGTATGCCAGTATCTAACAATGTCCCAAAGAGGAGGATCACTTTCAGTACCTGGATGCAGGCTGGTTGGAAGCGGGACCCGCAGACAGCATCTAGGAAAATATGTAGTTAGATCTTTTTCAAGAAGTAATTGGATCTTAAGAATTTTTGCCTTCTTCCTCTGTGCTAATTTTAGGTATATAGCTGTGGCGTAGGGGTACATCTGAGTCTGTTAAAAAAAAAAAAAAAAGGAAAAACTTCTTGGATTTCTACAGTCCTCTGGCTATCAGAACCTCATGACCCAAGGGTTCATTCCCCAAGACATTAGTCCCCAAATCTGGGTCACTAAATGTGTATATATACCCCCAGGGAGATGCTGGCAACTTAGAGCAGGCTAGAGAGAGATGTCTGGGGGAGGCATTCACAGCCTTCCCTGGTTGGAAGAGAGGGTTGAGCCACCAGGAAAGCCCAGTCAGCCTCTAGATATGTGCTGATTAGAATCCTGACCAGCAGGCAACAGCTTTTGAAGTATGCAAATAGACCTGTTTTAGGGAAAGACTGGGAGCTGGGTGTTTTTGCCTGCTCTGTCTGTGCTGAGCCCTGGGGGGAAAGCTGGTTAAAAACTGCTTTTTGTTTGCTACAGTAGTGTGGGACTCATGAATGAAAGGTCCATTGGGATAACAGAGTCAAGCATTCTGGGAACTTGTCCCTTGGATGACAGCTGCAAAAGATGGAACATAGATGTGCACAAACTCCTTCTAGGGAGGTACTGGCCGTTTGAGGCAGACAGGAGTGAGAAGGTGGGGGAGGTGTCTGGTGGCTTCCCTGATGTCCAGGGAGGATTGCTCTCTGCCTCTAAATAGGTGCTAAATTACAAGTCTGACCCTCAGGCAACAGCTTCCAATCTGTGGAAAAGGACTCCAAAAGACTGAGAAATGGGCAATTTTTGCCTCTTTCCTCTGTGTTGAGTCCTGGGGTCATAGCTGGGGTGAAGCTCCTGTCTTTTAAAAACTGCTTCATTGTTTGCTATAATCTAGTGGGTCTCAAGGATGCAAACCTTGTTGGTTTTCAAAGCTAGATGTTTGGGGGACCCCTCCTTTATTCAGGAACCTTAAAACAAGGCGTATTAGATGTGTGGTCCAAACTGTTTGCTCCTCAAGGAGAAGCTGAGAGTTGGGGGTTCCCTCCTAACTGTATGGCACTGTTTTAGAGGTGGAGTTTATTGTAAGAGTGGGTCTCAGCCTTTTCTACTCATTTTGATGTGAGACATTTCTCATTTTCCTGATGTGTACGAGTCACTAAATTTCTTTTAGAGGGAATTGTTCTGTATGTGAAGCTGTTCATTCACTGCATCCTTGGGAGGAGCAGAGTTCAGGAGACTCCTGAAGGGTTGCCCGTTACAATGCTTTATTCACATTGGCTAATTTAATTTCTCATCACTGGACATCCTTGAGCTTTCTTACCTCCAGGCATCTATGCACGTTCTTTCCTTTGCTTGGAAAGCTCCGACCTGCACTTGTGTTGAAGCAGATCTAATTCACACTTCATCGTCCAACTCAAAACCCTTCTCAGTAAAGCGCTCCCGTTTAGCACGGTAATTTTTATTGCTTCCATCTTTGACATTACACTGTGTACTCCTTTACCTCGTCTCCCTCTCCTTCCTTACGCTTCTGTCTCTCATTTTCTTGTTCTTTTTATATTTTTCATTCTTTCAATCATGAAATATTACTTACAGAGAGAAATGAGCGTAATCTCATATAACAAGTAGCTCTAAAATGAACTTCTGTGTAATAATCCCCATGGAGAAAAGCCAGAACATCGCCAGTGCCCAAGAAGCCCCCATCTGTTCTGTCCAATTGAGGTAACTCCTTCTTATTAGAGTCTTACTATATATATGAATCCCTGAACAGGATAGTTTAGTTTACCTCTTTTCGAATTTTACATAATTTTAAATTGCATATTTTCAACAGCAACAACAACAACAAAAAAGGTAAAACTAAGCACTAACCACTCCAGGACACACTAATACAATATGTATTTTGAGTCTTTTATTTCACTCAGTATTACTTACAGTATTTAGGACATAAGTGATAACTGTTACTATCATTTTTGTCTTTGTGGCATCTATACATACTCCTGACTTGAAGTGTTGATTACCTTTTGAATTAATAACTGATCTGTTTTCATATCTTGCTTCCTTGAGGGCAGTGGTGAATCTTAAGTTGTTTTTACAATCTCTGCATTGGCTATCACAGAGTAGGTGTTTATTAATTTTTTTTCTTTTTATTTAGTTCATCAAGACAACAGTTGCGTTTCCATGAGGACTGTGAAACAATATTGAATGATCATGTGTCAGGATTCTCACTCAATAACTCACTGTTACAACAGCCCTTTTCATTTTCTTCATTCTGCTTGTCACAATTTGAAATTATATTGTTTCATTGATTATTTTCTGTTACCTCAGATAGAATACGAATTTCAATCCCTAAAGTTTAGGACAATTCCTGTCACAAAATAGGTGCTTAATGAATATTAATTGATTTAAGGAAATGAATGGTTATAGGAATCAAGGAGATAGAAATTTTTATGACATTGACTTAGTATTGATATCTGCCATCTTTAGAAACCCTATTCAGTTCTCAACTTCTGTACTTCTGAATAACGTTTATTCTGAATTTGACTCATTCTTTTCTTTACTGAGAATATAAACTTTCTCTGAAGTCCAAAGTTTGGTCTGAAGAGTGAGCAAGATCAGCTGTTACTTCTGACACAGATATAAAGTGCTCTCCCTACAAAATGAGAGATGATTACTTCTAGAGCTTTTTTTTATTAAATTCAAACAATAACATGATTAAGGTACTAGTGTTTTCCCACAGTAAAAGTACAATTTTTATTACCTTGTCATGCTATATGATATATTAATATTCCCATTTGAAAGATACAGGAAAATGATGCTTGGTAGCGAAATACAGTAGCACTGAACTCTTCAGAGCTATAAATCCTTTGTTCATTGAAGGGTAGCATATTTACTGTTTTCACAGTTATGAGAAATTGGTTAAATTAAAACTTTGTTTTCTTGAGGACAAAAGCAAGAGATGCTTCCATTTTTATCTTCTTCTTACAGTGTCCTCAAGTTGGCCCTAGGAATTAGCCATTTGGGAAGTCATTATATTCCTTACACATAAATTTCTAAGATGCGACAGAAAGCTATAGCTTGGGAGGCTCTACATAGGGAACAAAATACACTGTGGAAGCATCTTTTGTCTTGGTCTAGAAATATTCTCCATATCTTCTGAAGGTCTATGGATGAGTGCTGCTGCTGCTGCTGTGGCTGCATCGCTTCAGTCGTGTCCGACTCTATGCGACCCCATAGACGGCAGCCCACCAGGCTCCCCCGTCCCTGGGATTCTCCAGGCAAGAACACTGGAGTAGGTTGCCATTTCCTTCTCCAATGCATGCAAGTGAAAAGTGAAAGGGAAGTCGCTCAGTCGTGTCCGACTCTTCGCGACCCCATGGACTGCAGCCCACCAGGCTCCTCCCTCCATGGGATTTTCCAGGCAAGAGTACTGGAGTGGGGTGCCATCGCCTTCTCCGATGAGTAAGGGGGAGTATTTTACAAGTGGGGGGAGGTGCAGCACATTGCACATCTTACCAAGGTAGCAACTTGCTACTGCACACGGCCTCCGTATCTGTTCCTTTCTCCTCCACGAGAGAGAAACTGAAATCACATCAAGATCCCATGAGCTCCCATGGTCCTGAAGCTCGGGATGTCATCTTTAACTTGGGATGTAATTGTTTAGTTCAGGCATTGTCATCTAGTTGATGACAAATAACCAATGGATATAAATACAAATGTTTAATACTTGTGTTAGCACGTTTTAGCTTGCAGATATCTTTGCAAAAATCTCATTTTCAACACAACTCTTACCTTATTGATGTCCAAAGTGGCCAACCTTCCTTCTCAGGGCTCTAAGTGTGCCTAGCTGTCTGCACTGCTTCCTAAGCAAGTGTGAACTAGATACTAAAGCTTTGGGAAGTCAAGGTTGGTTCCTCCTTATGAAAAGTTTGGGTGTATCTCATTTCTGTTATTAAGTACTTTCTTCTATACAAGACTGCCTTGTGAAGAAGGAATTCCAACCAGCTTGTATTATGGATATTTTAGTACTGTTAACCTAGGGACCATCTATTATGGTAGAATCATTTACCTAATTGTGACTTTCAAAAATGCTTAGATTTTTTTTTCCCTTGGAGATGGTGGAAAGAAAAGTTAAGTCTTATTGGTCCCATGATCAATTGGCGTAAAACAAAACTCCCTGCTGCTATCAAGGAAAATATGTTTTCCTTAACGATGATTTCTCTTGTGGCAGCAACAGATGAAGACTCACATCAACCACACTCACACTCAACACAACACACACCACAAAGCACAGAAACACATGGATTTTTATTCTGGTGTAGGCAGTCCAGTTACAGATCCTGACCAGTCTTATCGACTTCTCTGTCAAAGAGTATGACTTTGCAGGTAGATGATCTTTTCACTGATACAGAGCGCAGTATTTCTTTGCATGGTTGCCTCTTGAATGAACAGCTTTTGTTTCTGCTCAGAAACAGATACCATTGTAATTTCCTGCTTTAAGATTTGTAATTCACCCTCCGTCATGGGGTATTCCATTTTCCTTGGTTTTCTTGCATATTTTTTTACTCTGGACCTTAGGAAAAGCCTTTCTTGCATAATATCTCATCAAAGGGCTGTGTGAGCTTTGTAGAGATTCTGTTCCTATTTGATTACAGTTGGATACTGTATGTTCCCTTTCAGTGTGTTGAGCAAAATGTAAATGTGGGAGGTTGAGCAATGGGAGTAAGACTGAGCTATGGAGAGAATGATTCTGGGTTTGAGTGGAAGAGGGAGCGTGTATGTAGAAGATGCATCTGTATTCTTCACTCATGGGAAATAGCATGTTTTGTGGAAAAAATACCATTGAGCATGTTTGGATCCTGAAGCATAATAACAGGTTACAAAGAACATGAGATAAGCAAAAACCAACCTGAACTTGAATTTTAAATTAATAAAGTAAATATTGACAAAATTATAGGGGAAAGATGACAAATCCACAGTCATCTTGGCATATTTCATTATCTTCCAAAATGTGATGGATCAAGCAGACCAAAATATGTAA
This sequence comes from Ovis aries, assembly GCF_016772045.2. Classification (NCBI taxonomy): domain Eukaryota; kingdom Metazoa; phylum Chordata; class Mammalia; order Artiodactyla; family Bovidae; genus Ovis; species Ovis aries. The sequence goes on from NC_056066.1 coordinate 9,339,443, forward strand.
GAAGTGAGGAGATGTAAATGACGTATAATAGTTACTTAACTCATAGAGGGACTGGTATGTGTCAGAGTCGTATACAGAACACCTCTCTTAGTATTATACGCATAATTTTTAATAAACAATTTTTAAATTTTATTTTTATTATTTGCTTAACTCCAAAAACATTTTGTATTGGAGTATAGCCAGTTAACAATGTTGTGATGGTTTCAAGTGAACAGTAGTGTAATAAATTTTTAAATGAAAAATATTACTTACTGGAAAGTGAAATAATCAGTTAAGTTGCTTTTTCTACATGACTCAAGTAAAGTTAGTTTTTTTTTTTTCTTTTTAGCTTTTGGTTTTCTTTTACACAGCCAAAAATCATGGTCCCTTCAGAAGAAAAAAAATCAGAAAAATTGTTTTATTAGCATTACATAAATAACTTAGCCTAGATTCAGTATAAGTAATATGCCTCATGTTTTTATTCAGTTCAGTTCAGTTCAGTCGCTCAGTCGTGTCCAACTCTTTGTGACCCCATGAATCACAGCACACCAGGCCTCCCTGACCATCACTATCTCCCGGAGTTCACTCAAACTCATGTCCATCGAGTTGGTGATGCCATCCAGCCATCTCATCCTCTGTCATCCCCTTCTCCTCCTGCCCCCAATCCCTCCCAGCATCAGAGTCTTTTCCAGTGAGTCAGCTCTTCGCATGATGTGGCCAAAGTACTGGAGTTTCAGCTTTAGCATCATTCCTCCCAAAGAACACCCAGGACTGATCTCCTTTAGAATGGACTGGTTGGATCTCCTTGCAGTCCAAGGGACTCTCAAGAGTCTTCTCCAACACCACAGTTCAAAAGCATCAGTTCTTCAGCACTCAGCTTTCTTCACAGTCCAACTCTCACATCCATACATGACCACTGGAAAAACAATTAATGTCCCTGATTTTGAATATGCTATCTAGGTTGGTCATAACTTTTCTTCCAAGGAGTAAGTGTCTTTTAATTTCATGGCTGCAATCACCATCTGCAGTGATTTTGGAGCCCCCCAAAAAATAAAGTCTGACACTGTTTCCACTGTTTCCCCATCTATTTGCCATGAAGTGATGGGACCAGATCCCTGATCTTCGTTTTCTGAATGTTGAGCTTTAAGCCAACTTTTTCACTCTCCTCTTTCATTTTCATCAAGACGCTTTTTAGTTCCTCTTCACTTTCTGCCATAAGGGTGGTGTCATCTGCATATCTGAGGTTATTGATATTTCTCCCGGCAATCTTGGTTCCAGCTTGTGCTTCTTCCAGCGCAGCGTTTCTCATGATGTACTCTGCACATAAGTTAAATAAGCAGGGTGACAATATGTACAGCCTTGACGTACTCCTTTCCCTATTTAGAACCAGTCTGTTGTTCCATGTCCAGTTCTAACTGTTGCTTCCTGACCTGCATATAGGTTTCTCAAGAGGCAGGTCATGTGGTCTGGTATTCCCATCTCTTGAAGAATTTTCCACAGTTTATTGTGACTAGAACACAACAGTCAGGTAATGAATTGGGCATTGGTTATACAAGTAAAGAAGTGGTTTTCAAAGTTAGCCTACATTGGAATCGCCTGGAAGGTTTCTTCAGACAAGAATGCTGGGCTCACCTCCAGAGTGTCTGACTCAGGAGGACTGAGATGAGGCCCAGGAATTTGTTACCTGACAAGTTACCAGGGAATCCCGATGCTGCTGGTTGGGGATCCTTTGGAAACCACTGAACTAGAGGATAGAGAAGCAGAAGTTTATCCGATATGACTCAAGAGGTTCAAAGCAGTTTCTTAGCCTTCCTGATATGTTTACATTAAATATCTTTTATCTTTTAGGATATTCAATATTTGAATTGTCTTCCCCACAAATGGAAAGTGAAAGTGAAAATCACTCAGTTGTGTCTGACTCTTTGTGACCCCATGGACTATACAGTCCATGGAATGCTCCAGGCCAGAATACTGGAATGGGTAGCCTTTCCCTTCTCCAGGGAATCTTCCCAGCCAGAGGTCAAACCCAGGTATCCTGCATTGCAGGTGGATTCTTTACCAGCTGAGCCACAAGGGAAGCCACAAGTGAAAAGTCCATTTAAAATGTAAAAACAGCATGTGTCAACTGGCTAAGTAAGAACATTAGAAATTATCTAGGTTATTCCTCCAAGTTTTAATTTTTATTTTTCTGCGTTTTATTTATATAGTCTCACCCTCGAGCCTTAGAGTTTGGGACATCTTAAGTGCTTAGATATAGCATGCCTTGGAAAATAGCCAGGTACTGATGAAACCTTGTCAGTGTTTCTAAACCGTGTGAGCAAAATGGCTACTGAGCTGCTGAGGCAGCATAATTTCCCATGGTGCATTTCAGACATGGGTTGACATGAGAGTCCTAAGTGTATTATACAAAGCAATGCTTTAAACTGAAACAGCAACCTCAGAATTCACAGCAACCTGTGAAAGAAAAGATACATTGTAGTTCAGATTTGAGGAGAACAGTCAGAATGTGAACTCTAGGGAGACACTTGTTTGATAACTACCAAAATAAGGTTTTTCTTTTGAGCTGATGCTAAACTTTCTCCATCACCCAAAACCCATAAACCTTCACACCAGAATGTACTCTACCTTCTAATTCCTCTCTAAAGGATTCAAAAATCTTCCAGGCAAAGTTAGTTATGTTTCTGTTTGTCTCTTATGTACTTTCATGAATAATATAAAACAATATCGTACAATGGCTATTGGCTTATCTGTTTCCTCCTAAACTGGAAGATCCTTGAGGGCAGAGACCATTTATTTTTGTGTTCTGTAGCAGGCACCCAAAATTGTGCTTTGGGATCTATCTATCATGTATGCACATGTATACGTTCAGTCGTGTCTGACTCAGACCCCATGGATTATAGCCCACTAGGCTCTTCTGTCCATGGGATTTTCCAGGCAGAAATATTGGAATGGGCTGCCATTTCCTCCTCCAGGGGATCTTCCCAACCCAGGGATTGAACCCACGTCTCTGCATTACAGGCAGATTCTTTACTTCTGAGTCGTTGGGGAAGCCCCATACCCACAGGCTATATCTGCTCAGTAAATGTTTGTCCAGTGAAAGTCCTTCAAAAGCAAAGGTCTCATCTTGTCCATCAGCTAGCAGGTCATTCCACCATCAGTACAGTGTCTCATACTGAACTATTATTTATGAAATTTGACTGAAAGGGCACAGAAGGAGCATAACCCTAACATCTCCCAGCATTAAAATTGTGGGGAAAAGAATAAATCCCCAAAGCAGATAGGACTTTATTCCCTGTTGAACCATTCTGTGTACAGACAGGTAACACTACCTCTTCTTGAGCCAACATAGAACAGACAGTAGCTGGGGCCTTGCCTGTGCCAGCTCCGTCACCTTGCTACGATCTCCGTGTCATCTCTGCCCTCAGTCAGTGCATTTTGTGTTGTTCCTTGTTCACTGTTGGCACAGGCTAAAGCCACAACCCCATGCTGCCACCGTGGGATGTAAATTGCCAGCCCCAACACAAACCCAGTCTCTGAAGAGGCACTTGGTTGGCAGAGTGAAAGGAGAGGAATGAGATGCCATCTGCATTTCCTACTACATAGCTCAATTAGTTGATTGATTTGTAACACTTTAAAAAACATTTTCTAGGCAAAGCAAATTAGGAGAGTGTTTTATAATGTATTCGGTTTAATTAAAACTGCACTAAGTGGAGTACTTTGCTTCTTGGTTCCAGAAAAAAAAAAAATATATATATATATATGTATATATCTCACAAGGAAGTCACATACGGTATTGATTTTTAACCCCCACCCCAACCAAAAAGGAGTAAAATAACATTGTTAAAGGTTGCATCGTCTAGGACTACAGAAGTGCAACTCTTTAAAAGGTTTTCTCTAATCGGAAAATAGAAGATTGGGTGGCATGAGAAGACATTAGGATATGGGCTCAAAATAGGGATAGGGAAAGGAGTCGTGGGAAGGAAACTGGTAACAGGCTCTGCATTTGCAAAACCAACACCTGCTCCTTGTTATGCATAAAAGTGTTCATCATCTGGAGGGGAAAAGAAAGTCTGCGACCATTCCAGATCAATTCAAAGGCTTAAAAACCAGTTGAAAATGTTACATGTATATGCTGGTCTTTAAATAATAAGGTAAGTGCATAAACAGTTTCCTGGTATGAGAGTTTTCTGAGTCTGGATCAATTTAGAAGTCACGCCAGCCTCTCCCTCTGACACTTGAATTGTCCCTACAAGGGCTGCTGACTCTGCATCCCTGTTACCTGTCACATTAGCAAATGCAAGAGGGCTTCCAAATAGTTAGTCATCTGATTAAACCTTCAAATTATTGGTGACATTTGCGTGGCTAATTATGATTTATTTAAAAGCACTTTGTTTGCATTGCTCTTGTCTCAGTTTCTTCAAAGCCAATTATGGAGAAATTGACTGGATTGGTTTGATTTTTGAAATCATTTGGAACTTCAGAACACATTCTCTTTGCATAATTTTTTGAAACTAAACCAAAACAAAACAATGAAAGGAATACCCTGTGGAAATCAGTAGATTTCACGTCTTCACAACTTGTGTAGCATTGCTACTAAGTGATTGAAATGAGTTGTAAAACAGGAGTAGTTATTTATCAGTAGAAGGAGAGATCAAAGTAGACCAGTTGAATGGACTGGTTTGGCTCCATCTCACTGGGCTAAATCAGTAATATTCAGCAGCCCCAGGTTTCTTTTGATTCTGTTGGATTTCTCTTCCTGCCTAGAACCCAGAGGATGCTGTTAATACTACCGTCCTCTATCAGAGAAGATTCTTTTTCCTATCACAAATATTTTATAAGACTTCATTACTCAAATTATCTTGGAAGGACTGAAAACTGACTATCCACTGTAGGAAGGATCTCCATGAGGTTTTGACTCCTATTTCTTGTCCTTGCCAACCCTCACACACAAAGGTCCTCAAAATAATGCCTCTGGTTTGTCCATTCACTTTTTACCAGTTGAACTTCTCAAGTGTTAGTCGCTCAGTCATACCCAGCTCTTTGCAACCCCATGGACTGTAGCCTGAAAAGCTCCTCTGTCCATGGAATTCTGCAGGCAAGAATACTGGAATGGGTAGCCAATCCCTTCTCCAGGGCTTCCTCCTGACCCAGGGATCAAACTTAGTTCTCCTGCATTGCAGGCAGATTCTTACCATCTGAGCTACCAGGGAAGCCCCACTTTTTACAAAGTAAGTGAAGTCGCTCAGTCATGTCCTACTCTTTGCGACCCCATGGACACCAGGCTCCTACATCCATGGGATTTTCTAGGCAAGAGTACTGGAGTGGGTTGCCTTTTCCTTCTCCAGGGAACTTCCTGACGCAGGGATTGAACCTAGGTCTCCTGCATTGTAGAGAGATGCTTTACCATCTCAGCCACCAGGGAAGTCTTCTTTTTACAAGGAATGCTGTAAATTAAATAGAAGAAACAGTTACCACCGGATTTTCAGGATAGACAATTGCTTAAAAAATATTATTGGTAAATACTGAATTGGCCAAAATGTTTGGCCAACCCAGTACCTGTTGGGTATTATTTCTTAATGTTGATAATATTCTGTGTAAACGACCAGTAGCTCATCTCTCAGTGTTCGCTATGCGTTAAGACTCTCAAAGAGACATTGCAGATGAACACGTTCTTGTGGTTCTATTTTAAGAGGACTGCCAGTCACCCGACCTTTCCAACGACAAATATGCTAAAAGCTACCTCTGTGGGAACCCACTGATGCCGTAAAGTGTGTTTTCATTAAACATATTATGAATCCAAGCCAAAAATGAAGGAAGGCAATGTAGGAGTTCAGATTTTCAATATTACTAACGGGACTAGAAGTAAAAATATTTGCTATTTAATTACAGAAGTGTGTACTCTGATGCACAAACGCCTGATAGAGGATAATGACATTGGACATCGAGTATGTTCTGTGGCCCCTGGGAACGTTTGACAGTAATTTTCATGTTTAATTGAGTTGCCGTGAAAAACTCATCATGCAATTACATGTTCACTTAGGTGATCAGATAGATACTGAAAATACCTAGGTTTCACTTGTGCCTATTGCCCAAATCACCGCTACAAAAGCTGTTTCTAGTTACTTCTGTGTGAGACTCTATGATTGCACTTGACTGTGGGTTTAAAACGCCTTCTGCCCTTAGGTCTGATGGCTTAGCCTTGCTCTGGGCACTGTTGTGAAGCAGACTATTTATGGAACAATATTGCCCTCTGGCAGTGAGGCAGCTAGTGGTTTTAATAACTGTTTTATGTCATTTTGACAGCTTTTAAACGAGTCACACCCAACAGCTTAGGCCAGAAGGGAAACATCAGCGAATACCTGCAGGAGTTTTTTATTACAAAACCTGTATGTGCGTTTATAGTAGGAAAATGCTACAATTCTTGTCTTAAAGAAAAGTAGCATCCCCAAGAGGCAGACTGAATTTTTGTCTGTAAAGCTTAGAAAAGAGAAAATAATAACAATACTGGGCTCATGGTACAAGCGGAGAACAGAACCATTCTCCCTGATAGAAATTCACGAGCTGGAGCTCCGCAAAGATCAACCCTTTGAGCTGATCACAAAGCTTCTTCCTGTACTGCTTGTTCAGATGCTCCGGGGATCAAAACAGAACCACAGGGTCGCATCTGATCCTTTGGATTGAATCATCTTGAGGAGTGTCCGGGCTTCGTGAAAATGACCCAGGGCTGCTCACTGAAGCTGGAGGAATCAAAGCCGTGGCGGCAGCTGCTGGCTCCTGGAGGGCATCTCAGCTGCTCTCAGCCACTTACTCAGAGTAAATGCCTCCTGAGAGGCAGGTGGGCTTTCCAGCTGGGGCTGGCATTGCAGGGAGGGGTTCTGCTATGTTTAGAAGTAGAGCACAGCTGGGGAAAGCACTGCTCTGGAAACAGCCTTCTTTCCAGCCCAGCAGGTCCTACTGATAGCATTTCCAGAATGGGAAGGCAACACTGGTTCTCATCTAGGTCATTGGGGCTGGAGAGCCAGGCCTAGAAAAGAGAGTCCCGTCATGTCTCCTCACTCCTGGGAACCCTCAGCCCACTGTAGATGAGTCCTCCATCTCTGGGGCAGCATGAGGGGGAGTGGCCAGGAGAACCCCTAAGGAGAGGGAAGAATAGATCTCAAGGTAGCAACATGTTTGTACATCAGGCGTGCCCTCAGCAACACCTTCTTGTAAAATGCCGAAAATACTCTGCACACTGATCTTCAGCTAATATTTCCTGAATGGACACAGACACCATGGTTTAGAAGGGACCGTTTTTGCAATTATAATTCAATAATGGCAGAAATTAAAGATTTGAAAGGTAAAATATGAAGAAAAAAAAAACAAGCAGCATTATTACTATTTTGTTGTTCAGCTGCTCAGTCGTGTCCGACTCTTTGCAACCCCATGGACTGCAGCACGCCAGGCTTCCCTGTCCTTCACCATCTCCCGGAGTTTGCTCAAACTCGTGTCCATTGAGTCAGCGATGGGAGAGAACATAATTTTGCTGGATTCAGAAAACTGAGTTTAAATGAAGCCTAGAAGGGAATGGAAAACTGTTTCTGCAAATGCTGAAAGAAGAAAGTCAATAACATTAATTGAATTTATTTTGGATAATCATTTAGATTAAAAATTTGAATTTCTCTAAATTGTCCTTTTAAAAAATTTGTCACATTGTTATCATTCAAGTACCACCTCAGTGGAAAAGGAATGGATTTAGCTTAGTAGAAAATTAAGACAATTACTATAATTGTGCAAAAAATAAAAATAGCTTCAATTATGTGCTCAATTGAGGCGGGAAAAAAGGTTGATTTGGGTCTATTTCAGCTGACTCAAGAATATATGCTACACATATATCTACATCTTAGGGGCAAAATACCAGGAGAACCTCAGGAACATCCCTGGATATGAAACAAAGCAGATGAGGGAAGGTTGGGGCCACAGTGGGGTGAAGTCTCCTAAGCAGGCATGACCCAGGAAAAGCTAGAAAGACCTAGCCAACTATTGAACCACTAATCCTTCCAAGCAACTATTTTCCAAATGATTTCAAAAGAAATTAATGACTGATAGCAAAGCAACTCATTTTACCTGGGAAATGACTGCAGGAAGATCTCTGATAAATGCAGAACTTTTCTGCATTTATTGTTAGAAAGCTTTCCTTTAAATTCCCTCTTTAGACACTACATTCTAATCCACAGAGATTCTCCTCCCAAGAGCTGTGTGGGGCAGGAATCATGCAGGACACAGGTGGATACTTTTCATTTTGTTCTATTTCGTTTCCTTGTGTGGTCAGAGGTACATATCTCACAACTAGTAGCATAATTTGGTGAATAAATTGAGTAGGCCAGTATCAATAGGATCAAAGCCTTGGCTATGTCTAAGTTTGAGTAATAACAATGAGAATATTGATAATGATAGCGATAATAGCAATGAGTGTCACTACTTTTTGGAAGATTTAGTTGGACTAACTACTGTTTATAAATATGCCTTTTAAGAATCACAGAATCCTGCGAGGCAAGTATTACTATTTCCAGTTTACTCAAAGGGAAAATAAGGACAAGGGCCTTATTTTGATTGTTCATGGGCCAGAGCTAGTAAGGATTGAACTCAACTCTCCCCCAAATCTATGTTTTATGACCTCGTGCTACTTTTATTGGGTTGGCCAAAAAGTTCATTCATGTTTCTCCGTACGATGTTAAGGAAAATGAACTTTTTGACCAACTCAATATTTCTCCAGATTAAAACAGGAATAGGTGGTCTGGTGTACATGGTGTTGTTGACCATGATCCTTAACGCTCCCTGTACCCATGCCCTTTGCCCCATGACTCTGGAGCTGCTCCCACTAAAGGAACAAAGTCTATTTTCCCATTCCACACACTTTGGTCTTCGCGTTAGCCATTTGCCTTGCTTTGGCTAGAGGTGACAGGCTGCTGGCAGCTTTCAGTCCAGGCTCTCGTTGGCCGCAGGGCCTCTGCCTGTCTTCTCGCTCACTGCCATGGATCTGAGAAGACCATATCCTGCTCAGCTTGCTGGCCAATGAACAGAAGGGACACATGGGACCGTGCTGTCCAGGGTCACCTGCTAATAAGCCTCAGATGATCCAAAGATGAGTAAGCAGTGGTGAATGAGCATTGTCATCCGAGTTTGGATGTTTTCATAATTGCCAAGTCTGCTTTGCAGAATATGTGCCGAATGGGTATGCATGCCCGTGCACACACACATATATCCACACATATATCGTCTTCACACTGCGCGCTCGTTTGTGTCCGACTCTTTGTGACACTGTGAACTGTAGCTCACCAGGCTCCTCGTGGGATTCTCCAGGCGAGAATACTGGAGTGCCATCTCCTTCTCCAGGGGATCTTACCAGCCCAGAGATAAAAACCCTGGATTTCCTGTGTTACAGGTGGATTTTTCTAATGAGCCATTGGGAAAGCCATATATATATGTATATATATATACACACACACATTCACATACCAAACTGAGTTTAAGTTTGTTGTCTTATGTTCAGTTTAGTTGTGTCTGACTCTTTGCGACTCCATGGACTATAGCACACCAGGCTTCCCTGTCTATCACCAACTCCCGGAGCTTACTCAAACTCGTATCCATTGAGTGGTTGATGCCATTCAACCATCTCATCCTCTGTCGTCCCCTTCTTCTCCTGCCTTCAATCTTTCCCAGCATCAGGGTCTTTTCTAATGAGTCAGTTCTTCACATCAGGTGGCCAAAGTATTGGAGTTTCAGCTTCGGCATCAGTCCTTCCAATGAATATTCAGGGTTGATTTCCTTTAGGATGGACTGGTTTGGTCTCCTTGCAAGTTCAAGGAACTCTCCAGAGACCTCTCCAACACCACAGTTCAGAAGTATCAATTTTACATCCAGAAAATTATTTGGTGCAAATAAATATTTTATTATCAAAGGAGAGGGGGTTTCAGTATTGTTTTCCTTTGGAAAACTCTTCCATTTCTTTACTGATTTTCCCACTAAAGGCTTAGCTGCTTAGCTCTTGCTTTGGCTTTTGGAGCATTTTCCTGATAACTGACACTTAAAAAGACACTCTTTGTGCTGCTGAGAGGCATCTCGACCCCCACAGGGCAGAGACAGTCCAGCACTCCTCTGCCAAATTCCATCCTGGTGATTCTCAGCTGTAGGGCTACCTGAGGTGGTTTTGACTTTGAACAAGATCAGTGGTGAATCATTGTGAACCAGGAAAAAATTTTACAACATCAGAGCCTGTCATCAAGTGGCATCATGTCATTTTATAAATTACTAGGCTCCAACGCAGAAGGAAAAAAGTAGTGTACATACATACATTCACACACACACACACACACACACACACACACACACACACTTCACAAAGCATTTGAAGCTGTTCTCAGATTGTGATTGAGTCAAAGTCTTATAACTTTGACTTTTGGTGTTTTGACCTATCTGGTGCTTGAGATGACTATTTGATACAGTCACAGTTATATTCTTAAACTATGATTGAGCATATAAGATGAAGTAGATAACTGGCTTAATATTGACAGAAATCACATTCAATTAATCTTGCCTTAAAAAGGCGAATTTTCGTCTCAACATTCTGCTTAACTTGGTTCACGTTACTCTCACTGGGAAAAGTGGATTTGGGTCAGTGGATTTGGGTCAGTTGTCACAAAGGCAAGCTGAGGTATTCTAAGGCCATTCAGTTTCATGGTCAGTTGATTGATTTAATGTTTGCTTTTCTGAAGCATGAGTAGAAATTTACATATTATGATAGTAGGAAATCTGTGAAATATACCCTGATTTTCTAATATAAAGTGGGAAATTGAGAGTTTTATTTTATGCAGGTTAGAATTTTAGTAAGATTTGTATAATTTTAATAACATGTTAAAGATTTTCCTTTTTAAATCAAAAGATTTCAGGGTTTGTAATAGGATATGCTGTCTTCTGCCTTGGTGGTTTGAGGGGGTAGGTACAGTAAATGTTTTCTCTTTAAGGGGTAGGTACAGTAAACAGTGACTGACCGGAAATGGTCAGCCAGAAACAAAGCCCCACCATTCCACAGAAGAGAAACCTGTGATTAAGGGAAAGCTGACTGTATTGTGTCTCATAGGCCATTTTTACCTTGTTTGAACTTGCAAACCGATCAGATGCAAACTAGTATTTATGTTCCATCTTGTAACCTTTCTGTGTCTTCTGTGTTTAAAAATGTTTGCTGTGATATTGATCTGGTTAGATGAACATCACTTACATGTGGCATCATTAACTAGTCCTGATTTAGCTGACTGTTACAAGGAATGTTTACTCTGTATTCATCCATTATACCCCCTTAAAATCTGCAGTTCTCTATGTGGATGTCTAATGGGCATCTTACTGTCTGAAGAAAGCTCTTGACTTCACTACTTGCACCAAAATTGTTTTGCCTCAGTCTCTTCTACCAATGACCTCACCATTCACCCGTTTCCCAAGTCCAAGCCTGGGAACCTTCCTTGCTCTCTCTCCTTCTCTCATACCTTTCCTCCAATCTGTGTGTGAGTCCTACCAACTCTGACTTCAAAGTCTATTCTCTGCTATTATCACCATTGTTCAAAACATCACCATCTTCTATTTAAGCTGCCCATGGGTTTCCCTGATTTCACTCTTTGCCCACAGTATGCACTTCTAACACAGCCCCTGGAGTGATTTTCTTTTTTAAAGCACAAACAGATATATTCATTCCTTGCTTGGAAACCTGTAGTGGTTTCCTAGCACCTGCTGAATAAAATCTAAATTTTTCCTCTTAGTCTGCAGTTATGTTTAAGGCTTACGCCCTGCTCCTCTCTCCAGTGTTTTATCCTGCCGCTGTCTGCCCTGTTCAGTCTGTCCCTGCTGACCTTCCTACACTTCCCTGAACACCCTGTGTTTGTTCCCGAGCTCCGTGCCTTTCCACTGCTGTTCCCTCTGCCTGGAAAACCACCCTGCCCCCCATCTTCTCTGGCTCACTCTCTCACCTGCTCCAGGTTTCTTCTCAAATGCCCCTTCTCGCAGAACCGTTCCCTAGCTGCTCTAACACAGCCCTTCCCGCTCCGCAGGCCCTTACTCTTTACCTTCACTGTAGTGCAATCTGCCCCCATGGACAGCTAGATGGGTGTTTGTTCTAAGAAGGTGATTTTGGCTGCATTTGATAGTTTTTTAACAAGTATTACTTTTTAAAATATGGATAGAAGACTCCTGTTGCCAATTCCAACACTGAGCTCTAGACACTGTTCTTTGCTCAAATTTATACTTCTGCTACCATTTTCCTGGCTCCTCTTACCTACAAATAACTCACATATGGACCAGTGTGACTTCCTCATTGTAGTGATGACTTCCCTGTTTACCAGTGATGTGTGCTCTAATTTGCATTACAGAAATGCTCATTATAGCAGAGTGCATGGTACAGGTTTGTAAATGCATGGAAAATAGCACACACAAACTGGAAGGATACATGCAAATGATTAGAGTAGGAGGAGAATTTTCATTTTTCAATCCATACAGTCTGTCTTCGACTCTTCTTCATATGCTGTTTCTATATATTTATGTGTTTCTTCTGTTAGAAAACCAAAAGTTAGTGAGGCCCAAAAATGAAATGAAGTGAACATGTTTACAAAAAACAAGAAAGAAATATGACAAGTGAGACATATCACAGAGATATACACGTGTGTGGATAGATCAGTAGATCAATCTTCTCCTTGGCATAACTTCAAACAGTATTTTCTTACATTACAGTGACAATCTATGCAATACAAATGTTTGTACTTCTGTACTTTCAAGAGAAGCTAATTTGATACAAACGTCTATACTTGTGTCTTTACTTCCTTTCATGGAACCAGTAAAAAAAAAAAAAAATCAGAGATATAGAGAGAGGGGAAGACAGGGAAAGAGACAGGCAATAAAGGAGGAGGGAGGAAGAAGAAAATGAGTATCACTGTTCTTCCTCTACTTGAAGACTACTCATGTGTGTGTGTGTGTGTGTGTGTGTGTGTGTGTGTGTGTGTGTTTCATTTGTTAATTGTTGGTCCCACCCCAGTGAAGCATGCTTTTTAGTGTGAGTCTTGTCATTGATTTTACAGGTTCGGAGAACTTTTCTAATTTTTCTACTGCCTGAAAATCCCCACACTGCATGTCACAGTTCTCTCTAGAGCCTTCTAAAATCTCTCTTTTGGCAATTTATGATGACACTTCTGATCTAGAGATTTCTTTCTGAAAACCAAAGCGCTAACCATCACAGGCCTTGTCTGTCTGTGTCATTTCTTCTTACGGTTTCCTTTTCACTGTGTAAAGTCTTAGCATTCTTTCTTTAGAATAGCATCAGATTGGCTTTTTCTGAGAGAAAGACATTTTTCTTTTGGTGACCCACCTTAATATTCCTTTTCAGTGATTAGGAAGCATTCCTTTCTCTTCTGGTCCTCAAGTAATTAATTGATTATTAAACCTGCATAGATTATCTTTAGCTGCTCATTTCTTTCCGCCTTGTCTTTCTTGATTTGCTCAAGGGCAAAGCCACCCCAGTCTTCATTCTTGTCGACTGTGTTTGTTCACATTCACGTTTACAAGCCAATGATTTCACAGTTTTAAAATAAACAGTGGGATAATTTTCAAATATTAAAAAATCAAGTAAAGTCTTTTAAAAATCACCTATATGTTCTACTGAAGTTAAGGGTAAGCATTTATGCTCGTTTCTTTTGCTATTTGCTAAGAAGTTTCCTTTTCCTTAAAAAAAAAAAAATTCAAGTACCTGAAACCACCATTCACCCTAATCTGAAGAAGAGTGACCCCAAAAAAGCTGTCTTCCCAAACAAGCTTTGTGGACTTGACATAGACTCCCAAAGAAAAGAGACGACTTGACCCATCTTTTATTACTTAGATAACTGATGGGATAATGGGCAGTTACAACAATGCTTTTCTTATTTGAGACACTGTTACTTTTTGCTACATAACAAACCACCCCATAATATACTGACTTAAAAAACACATGTCTCCCCATGTACTACCTCCATCTCCAGCTGGCTAGCCCAGGCTTGTACACAGGATAGAAGGCATCCACCCAGCCACAGAGGACAGACCCCAGGGCACAAGCACGTCTCGGGTCTCTGATTATGTTGTATTTGCTACTGTCCCACTGGCCAGAGCAAATCACGTGTCCAAACCCAGACTCAAAGAAGGAGCTCCACCACCTCTTCCTGGGGAGAAATGCCAAGAATTTGGCAATCGATGGCAGACTTCTTCTTCTATTATAATAGTTACAGTAACACAAAATGTATACTTTCTCTGGACAATGAGTAATTACATTTGTGTGTGTGTGTGTATATCCTGTTCTCTTTTTGCCAAAGCATGTATGGATCATCTTTTGGGAGGAATAGCAGAAGCCTTGTGGTATACCACATTCTAAGGATGCTGGTGACAATTTATCCAACTCCGGAGAAGTGCCTCAGATTGTACAGACTGTGCATGGCACAATCTAGGAGATGCTATTCACATAGTATTCTTAGTGATTTTAGATTTTTATGACAATTTCTTGGTAAATAATAGATAAATGTCTAAAAGGAAGAACATTTATTTATACTTCTTACAAAAGTGATTTTTTGGCTTGTGGCTTATGCTGACAAGCCCATCCTTTCTCAAATGAAGAAGGTCTTGTTATAACAAAGGGTGAGGAAGTCCCACACTTGCATAAATTATCTTTAGCTGCTCATTTCTTTCCACTTTGTCTTTTTTCATTTGCGCAAGGGCAAAGCCACCCCAGTCTTAAATCTTGTAAATTGTGTTTGTTAACATTCATGTTTACAAGCCAACAATTTCACTATTTTAAAATACATCTAGAGTTGTTTCTCTCTGGGCTCCATTTTTATCTGAAGTTCATCACTAAAAGATTTTTTTGTGTGTCTTAATGTGTGTGTGTGTGTGTGTGTGTGTATATATATATATGCATTTTTCTTCCTCTCCGGAAATTTCTGCTGATTTTTTTGACTTTTGATTGCCAAAGGCACTCTATATTCCTGGAGGCTGTGATGTTGTCTCTTGGAACTGGAAGCGTTAAGGTTATTTTGGAAACCCAGGATGTACTACAGCCTACTAAGCATGTCTAGCAAGCCTGTATTTTCTTCATGTTTAATGATGCATATTGTAGCCCATTTGAAAAAGTGGTGTGTTTTAACATGATATGTTCTATTCTATATAATACTTCATTATTGGGATTTTTATGCTGTATGTGTAGCATTCTTTCAAGCCATTTATTTGTACCGAGAATCTTGCAAGGAGATTTTATAATCCTTAATTTTTGGCAAATGTCATTGTAACAACTTTGGAAATCTTAACATAAAATTGCAGTGCGTCGTTGGATAAGAAGGAGGTGCGACTAACTGCATGGCTTATTTCTGTTAACCAAGCTTTTCCATCCTTTGAAATAGGTAACATGAAGCATTTAAAAAATATGTATCTGTGAGCAGATACCATTTATAAAACAATAGCCTAACTTAGGGTACTAAAATTCAGTCACAAAAATAAAATGAAGCAATAAATAAGAAATAAAAGGTGTGTATGGGTATGTCTGTCATAACATTGCAGTCATTACAAAAAGTAACACTGAGTCTCTATATTAACTCCTCTGAAAGAGCTTAAATTTATATTTAAGAGGGAAAGAGTGAAAAACAAGGAAAGTTGGGAACTGTTTAAGCTTGTTTATCTTCCTGAGAGGATGTTAGTGATATATTACAAATGCGTTTATCACTGATAACTGGCTCACACTCCTTAAAATATTAAAGTTTCCAGGTGGACACAGAGATGTGTATACATCTACACAGGCACACATACTACAAATATGTTTTAGTTTGCATTTGAAGGAGGTTTATCTTACCCACAAATGTATCAGTCAGCTACTAGTGTAATAATGCTGCCTAACAAACTAACCTGTAACTCAGTGAGTACAGCAATAAGCACTTATTTTAATTTATTCTTTTAATTTAGATTGGGCCAAAGCAACTCTGCTTCAGGCTGGACTTTGACCTTGGCTTCAGGCTCAGGTCTGGAAGGAAGGACTCAGTTCCATTCCATGTGTTTAGCTGTAGGGCTCAAAGTAAAGGAGCAGCAACTGCCTGGGGCATACGCGCCTCAGGAAAAACAAACACCGAGCTAGGCCAGACGCCTAAGCGTGGGGAAGGCTTCTGCTCACGTCACATCCGCTGGCAGTCTTTTGACCAAATCAGGTCTTCCCTCAAACCCCAGATCAGTGAAGCACAACCATGTATTCCGTCCACAGGGACGTGAGAAGAGCCATAAAGACTTATAGAACAATAGCCTGGTGTTTCACCTTCACGTAAAAAATATTATAAACTGAGATTCCTAAAGAGACTGCCAGCAACCATTTGAATAAAGCAGTCTGTGTGGGAAATGAAGCAAACAGCAGAGGGGAGACGCCTTCAGAAGAAGACAGCAGAAACTCAGCTTCAAGGATGATTGCTTAACAGGAATTCCCAGGGAATTTCTGCAGCAATTTGATGTTCAGAGAGAACACACAGAAACTCAGAATCTTATGTTAAAATTTTTCATTTTTAAGTGTTGGAAATGAGCATTCTTTTAAAAATCATGTTTGAGCCAAACAAAAAAATGTGCAGACCGGCTGTAATATAAAGACTGCCATTTGCAACCTTTGATCAGAAATCGGTTTCTGTTACCAATACACAGCCCTGTAAATACACATTTATGAAAGCTTGAAAATCTTTCTTTGTGTCCAACAACAGCAAGGCCACAATTTTGCTGTATCAGAAGCAGGATTGATATTGGCCAGCCTCTCCAGCCTATCCCTCCATAGGGCTTCCTATAAATAAAATATACATATAATAGTAATAATACACTATTCTATTATTAGACAGCCACATAGTTTACACCGTGCTTTCAAGTACCTCCACTGATTTAAATGGTGGCATTATCATTTTGTAGATGAGAAAACTGGAACTCAGGAAGATTATGTGAGTCTTCCAAGGTCATAGGTTCAAGGACATAGCAGAAGTTAAGATTCCAGGTCATTTAACCCCCTCCCAAAACACCAAAGCTATTCTGGCTAATGTTATGATTTTATTCTAATATTTAATATGTAATAGAGTGATACTTTTAAATGTCTTCTTTTTTTTAGGCATTTAAATCCTTTCTTTGATGCAGAGTTACTGAAAGTCCACAAGATAATCATGATGTTACTGTTATCCTGTTTTACGCTTTGAGTTGCATCAGCTCTTATGTCTTTAAACCTCTTTCCCCTCAGATGGTTAAATAATGATTATCTTGTCTAGAAATAATTGGTTTTGTTTTATGATTCCACTTGACCCCTGGTGACATGGTGTGATTTTAGAATGTTACATATGTTACATTGTAAATACCGAATGCTATTTTTTAAAATTAGAGAAATATGATGATTCAGTGTTTTATGACATGTTCCTAAAAATGAGGGGCTAAAGATTGATTCTCCTGCAAATCAGTCATGCGACTTTCGGCTCTGACATCTCATTTCACTCTCCAGATTGTCTGAGGAAAGTAAGATGATGCAAGAGCACTCAGAGCTCTTTAGAAAGACACGGTTTTCATCCAGGTTCACATTACTTATTAATTAATCAGATGAATTCCCTGTTAACTCATTCTAACAATTCAAGCTCTGCTGGCCAAGTGTATTTCAGTGATTTATTTTCACATTTAATAGAGCTGTGCAATATATTACTCAGAGATTGATAAACTGAGCATTATAAAGTTCGGTGTTCAAGTGGATGTTTTTCTTTTTCATGAAGATTAGTGATAAAAGACACCCTTCTAGGAGGTGCTGACTGTATTCCCCCAAATTACAAAGAAAGCGAAATAATGAATAGATGTCATGCACTTGAAAGAAGTCACTTAATAGTTCCAAGCAAAGTTTACAAAATAAGAAGATGAAGGGGAGATACAGTTTCCACTTAATTTCCTTTCTCGGTTTTTGCTGCTGTTTTGTTGTGAATACCAGCCTCAGAGCAGTGAGTCAAATGTCTTCCATCAAAGGGAAGCAATAGTGATGTACATTTTGCACTTAGTAAAATCCGTTTGATCATGTCATCTAAAAAGGAAACTGTTTTCTCTCTTTCCTGCTTCCTGTATTTCTTCAGTGTAATGAAATAGCTTCCCTCGGAGGTCAGAGGATTCTGCCATTTCACTTTCCTGGGCTCTGAGACTGTTGTAACCACCTACTTTGAAACTTGCTTTGTGTTTAGGGGAGTTTTAATAGATGATAAGAACTGGTGCCTAAAGGGGGTAAAAGTTGTCTATATGTAAAAGCAGTGAAGTTACAGGAAAGTCTGAGCCATTCGAGAGAGTTACGTTAATTGCTGTTTCAACATGCTTGCTCCGCTGGCTTCCTCAGCGCCTCCGGGGCCCACTTTCCTCTCGGTGACTCCACCCTGCGTCTTTTCCTGTTTATACTGTGCCATTTAGAGTTTTCCAATCCCCTTCTCCTTTGCAGTCTCAAAAGGCGTCTGCTCGTGGATCCACTGTCTACTTTTGAGTGTGTTCTGGAGATTCTGAGGTGTCAGAATTCCCCTGGAGGCCTCTTCAGGCTGAATGGTGAAGGAAGGGCCAACATTCTCATTTAGGAGCGGGTCTCCCTAGCTGGAGAGCCAGGTGGAGACTTTAGGGTGAGCGCCCAGGGAGAGAGGGGACAGAGAGCTGGACTGGCACCCCCACAACATACGTGCATTTCCATTGCCCTCCCTTCCGAAAGCACTGTGAAGAGAATAAAGTCTCATGGGGATAAAAGGAGTAAAAGTATTTTTTATTTTCTGTGGTAACAGTAATACTTTTCCCCCTATCCATCTTCTACAGAAAAACATGTATTAATGACTGTATGACTGAGCAACTTCATTTGATTTTGAATTTGACCCTATTCCTACATGCATTTAAATTGCCTTGGACCCCAATGCCATATCCTATGAAACAGCCAAACCCTTTGTGCAACGCGTTGCTAGGTTGTGAGATATTTTTGGCTAATGAAAGAATGGTGGGGAACAGGGAGTTCAGCCCAGCATTTCTTGAAGAGAGCAGGCTAACTAAGAAGGTGAGACCACCCCTGAACAGACTGCAATATTTCTTGATTTTGAGGATGTTTCTTTGGAATCCAAAATGAAGAATGAATTTGGCCTCTCATAAATACTAAGATAACTTGATGATTGGGATCACTCAGACATAAAGGAATGAATTATGACAAAAGCGGAAAAATGTTCATAGTTTCCCCCTAAATCCCTGAATTTATAGGCATGAAACCTGAGTATAGAATTTCGGGCCTGAATGCTTAAATTTACTTGAAACCCGAGGGCTTTGTAGATCCTGCAGAAGTATTCCATTTGGCCAGCATAGGTTGCTTCCATTTCCACGGTGTTTCAAACAACAGATGAAGTTATTGACAAGGTTTAACAATCAAATATTTCCCATGGAAATCCAGATTTCTGGCCTCTCTTGGAAGACCTGGGTACACATGCTCAAGAACTGAATAACAGCTGCTTCTTTGGGGAGCAGCCTTCTCACCAAGCCTACGTAGTCACACCCAATCCCCTACCCTACCCCCTAAATCCCCTCACACACATATCCTCTCACAAGTCTGACTCCTGGCACCTTTGACTTCCTTTCCTGACCTTCTGGGCTGCCGCTGCTGCTGTGTTCATCATACAGCCTCTCCAATGGCCCAAGATGTTCTCTGGAGTAATGGGCTTTGTTCATCTGTGAGCCTTCACTCACTCCAAGGCTCAGTGGGATCCACCTTGGTACCTCTGCTGGCTGATACCTGCCTAAGCTCTCTACCCGACTCAGTGCTGGCCCTTCATGTTGTGAATCCCAGGCTGTCATCTTGAACTTGCTCCAGACCACCCCAGTGTCAACCTAGCAGTCATTTAAATCAAATCACATAATGAAACAATTAAGCAGCTAGGCAATGATGATATATACATTGATGCTACTAATGTGCACACGTACAAGGGTGTTCTCTTTCTAAATTAAATAACAATACTCACATTCCCTTTCAAAAGTTAACGTTTGCAGATCTGCCCAACAGCAGCATATTTACCCCACAAATGCATTTCGGTTTTACAGGAGGTGGGAAAAAAATGCCAAACTAAATCTCATGCTTTGATTACTCAACAAGAGAGTATATTGATGACACAAGTTGTCCTGAGCGAGGTACTGATTATATTTAAGTGCCATAGATTTTCTTGGAAGAAATTGCAATCACTGTAAGTACTTAGCATTGCATTGCTTACATGGAAAGAATGTGACTGTTGAGATGAAAAGAAACCTCCTTAGTATAGATTAGTTGGACAATTGTCCATTAAATATGAATGAAAGTTGGAATTCAGCTCATTGAAATTCAGTGCAAGAGCCTATAAAAACAATAGTCGTTATTTGAGGATCTGCCAGAATATCTGCTGAGTTTTTTTCCTGGAGTGTTATTTGTCGAGGTTATATGAATTTAGAGACTTGTTTCTTCTTGCTGCTAGCATAACTCTGTGTGTGTGTGTGTGTGTGTGTGTGTATGTAAATATACAGGTAATGTGTATGTCTATTTATGAGTCTCCCTACTTCAACCAGAAGCATCTAACTCCTTTATTTAGTTTTATGTAATGGGGTTCCATGTAAAATTATGCTTAAAAGAAAATGCTGGTGTTGGTAAGCAATACCAGCTGGACTAAGGTAGTCCTGCTTTTCGGTTTTCTATATGAGAATATGAGACTGAGACATTGCAAGAGTTTTTCAAATTCAGGTACTGGCAATGGTGAAGCCAGATTTAGCACACAAGGCTCGAAACTCCTGGTGAAGTCTTTGCACTTTATTTGCCTAGTATTTGTTGGTTATTTGCTTTGTGTAGAAACTGTGTCTCACCTGACTTATCTCGGTAAACAATCCCACGAACCCATGGAGTCAATATCGTCCATGTTAGAGATGAGGATAAAAGTACTCAGGGTAGATAAGTGATTTGGCATGGTCATAATAGACATAAAGTGCAGTCAGAATTCCAGTCTGGCTTAACCTGATTCTAAAGCCTTTAACTATTATCTGAAGCACCTTTCTCTACTGTTCTCATAACCGTTTTTATCCAAGATGGTAGAATAGACCATAAGTCAAATAGAGTGTGATTTTCTACATCCATGCACCGAATGATAAAACATACTTGATCATGACATTTTAATAACTCTGTACCAGCCTTAACTCCATTATTGTATCAGATTTGAAAAGATCAGCTCCCTGAATCCAGAACCTGTGAGGTCAGAGTTGAGAATTATGCAAGTGATTATGGACTTTGATTTCTTCTGACCTGAGAAGGCAGTGGGGAGCGCATCTTGGTGTGTTTCTGACACTACCTGTCAATACAGGTTAATGACAGGAGCCAGAGCCAGGACAGGTGGGAAATGATGCTTCATGAGTAACCCTGAGAGACCAGCTGGAAGAGAAATCCAACAAAGCAGAGCTTGTAAAAGTTACCGGTAAGACTTTGGATGGCATTGTGCTCACCAGCCTATCTTTAAGCAGTCTCAGAGGAACTGTACCCTAGTTGGGTTACCCTGAAGACACTGCGGCAGATACTACTATAGTAAATTCCCAGTGGATAGGATGGATGCTGCTGAAGGGCACCATGGCAATGCCGTCTCCCTGTTTTGACAGACATGTAATTCAGTCTTTCATAGTTGCTAAGGAAAGGATGATCACTTCTGCCCCTGCTCAAAATGGCTAGAGTCCACTCCTAAAACATCTGAACCAAGTCACTCTCACTGATGTGCTCTTGTGCTGCCCCTCGAGGTGCTTATTCAATCTGGCTTTGTCTGCACATAGCAAAATAAAATGACAAATAGAAGTATTTCCAAAGCTAGTGTAGGTCTGAAACAAGTGACCAGTTATTTCAAGTAGCAATGTTCTTTAGCTGAATGAGGTACTCACCGTCCTTAGGTGGACTTGAACTTGAGGTTGGTGTACCTGCAGAATGTCAGGTACAGAGATCACCACTGAGTTAGTCATACATGCCATTGGGCTTCCCAGGTGGCTCAGTTGGTAAAGATTCCGTCTGCAATGCGGGTCATCCGGATTCCATCCCTGGATTGGGAAGATCCCCTGGAGGAGGGCCTGGCAACTATGCCAGTATTCTTGCCTGGAGAATTCCTATGGACAGAAGAGCCTGGTGAGCTACAGTCCTTGGTGTCGCAAAGAGTCGGACACAACTGAGCGACTAAGCACAGCACACATGTGCCATCTGGAGTAAAGAAATCCCTCCCCCAGCTCTGGAGATAGAGATGGGGCTTCTGGGAGTGATGTTAAATCTGTCAGGAAACTGCTGTCTCATCAGTGGACCGAAGTAAGCGTTTACTAACTAGCACCTTTGCCATCTCACATGTGATGTGAGAGTAGTTTCTGTGTCCCAGCTGAAGGAAAGTTCACAACCCTTATCGATGCTGTCACTTGGATGATAATGGCAAGAACATGTTAGAATCTCTAGCTTATGAAGACAGTGATTTTTAGGTATATTTTTTTTGTTTCTAGCTGTTCTGAGTCGTTTATGAGCGGGCCTTCTCTAGTTGCAGCGAGCACGGGCTACTCTTGGTTGTGGTGCTCAGACCGCTCATTGCAGAGTCTTCTCTTGTTACAGAGCGCAGGCTCTAGGGCACACAGGCTCAGTAGCTGTGCTGCATGGGCTTAGATGCTCCTGTGCCTGTGGACTCTCCCGGGACCAGGAATTGAACCCGTGTCCCCCGCATTGGCAGGTGGATTCTATCCACTGTGCCACCAGGGAAGTCCCGTTAGATATAGCTAAGAGATTAAGATATGTGAGTTTTGCTCCTCTACAGTCAAGAATAATAGAAGAATTAAAGTGATTTTAGAAGTTGTTTGTTTAAAAAGAAGTTTTCTCCCAAAATACTGAAGTATTTTATTTTTTTATCTTTATTTTTATTTTTTTTTAAATTTTAAAATCTTTAATTCTTACATGCATTCCCAAACATGACCAAATTCATTGAAATTTCCACTGTTTGCAGTGACTGCACACGTTTTCATGGCAACAAAGATTATGCATAGAGTGCCTTCTACAAGGAGATGAAGTTTTTCTTCCCCCCTTAGTGGTTCCCAAACTCAAACTATTTCACCAGTAAACCCCATAGTATACTGTAGACATTGGCAGGCACATAACTGCAGCTAAATCCAAATGGACTCCAGGGCAGTTCTTTCTGCAGAGTTTTTGAGGAGGTAGAAGAGGATTTGATGAGATTATTTGAATCTCTAGTTGCATTTTACTCTGCCGTGTAGCCTGGAGCTTAGTATAAGAACTTAACCCTAAATATTTAATTACTTTTTAAGTTAAAGCTATTATAAAATATAGAATGGCAGGCATGGAGGAACTGTTAGCTTAGGCGGCTTGCCAGCTCAACATGTGAAGGGACTGCATCTGTCTCCAGTGGATGTATTCTCCACAAGTGCTTTATGAGACCAAGTTTAAGCTGCGTCCGTCCCTCTGCTCATTCTTCCAGCTGACCACCAGGTCTTAGTCTCTTCCTGCGGATCCACACCTTCTATTCTCCTCTTGAAGCTTGGTGTTTCCCAAGGCTTCTCCTGAGAAGTTTTGGGAGCATGGAGTAGAAAAAGAAATACACGGTTAATCATGGTAACTCCTGATGATACCACTTAGGTCTACGTGTACAAAACTGAGGAGGGAAATAGTCAGATGTCCAAACACAAGAAATCCAGTTTCCTTAAATATCCACTTGTGTTTGGCATGCTATTAATTCTGGAAATCTCTTACAAATCTATATTCCCGGTTAAATAAAGTAAAAGTCTCAGATCCCTGTTCTATATATTCATTCATTTATCGGATGGATGAAATGTTATTGATTGTTCTCAACAAATGCTTCCAGGACAATTTGAGAGAAGCGATTCCTAGAAAAGAGTTGAAGGAAAAGCCATGTGTGGCTCACATAATGTCTTATAAAATGATCTTGATGTTCTGGATTCGTATAGTAGCTCTGGGTACTGAAAATTCTATGCAGTCTGATCAAATGAGGATCACAGAGTAAAAGAAAAATGCATAAGACCAAAAAGGAGAGGGGAGGAGTGGAAGAATATCACGTAGGCATAAGACAGGGACAAGCAGTGATGATTCAAGTTAATCTGATCCTTTAACCATCATATTCCATGGGAGTCCTCAGAGCTACCTAGAGAATATGCAGAGAACATTTGGATTTAACATCATCCTTATTGTTGGAAATCCCCCTGGAGTTGTTTGCATACACCTTGATATCGATGCTCTAAAAAGCTATTATATCCTTGTTATGTTTTAGATTGCAGAACAACTAAACTGGGGGTGCTCTTGAATTCTGTCCCAGTTAAGCACACATTTGTGTTTGGAGCCTCGGTCAGGGGGGCTCCAGTGGTTCAATCATGGGTTCTGGTATTTGGCTAAAGCGGTGGCATACACTGTTCACCAATATATTTGGTTTTGCTGAATTTCATGCTGTTCTGTGAAACTCCATCTGCAAAGGGTTCCCATTTATCCAAATACCAAGTCGCATCAGGAAAAGCGTTCTCACTGGCAGCCAGTGTCACTCAGAGGTATACTGAATTGGCTGATCAAAAACAACAAAAAAAATGACACCATGACAACCTTCACCCAACTCAAAGAGTTTCGCTTTTCTTTTCCTCTGTACTTGGTGGATGTAAGGATTTAGAAAGTTCAGGAAAAAAGCTCAAAAGACGTCACATCTCCTGTTACTGCCTCCCGTAAGAACTTCTCTGCCAGATAAAGAAATAGATCTGTATGAAAAAATCCAGCCAAGATTTTGCCCCTGGAGCTAGCTTAGAAACCATTGCATCTGTTCTGCATTGCATATGAGGAGATCCCTGCTCAGTCTGTGTTGGAGCCTTATTGATACCTGGTATTGCTGTGCTCTGCTATACATTTCTTATACGAAAAAAGAGAAAGGATAAGTTAATAATGCATTTTAGCACAGAGCATTTGGCATAGAGGAGTCACTAAGTTACAGAATTACCTCTTGTAAAATTATTTGTTTTGAAAAATTATCTCTCTTCTTGGGGAATCGGCCTCTGAATATAAATCTTTAAGTGAATTAATACTTAAATCCCAGTAAGTACCACTGTAGTTAGCTAACATTCTATGTCCTTACCCCTTTCTTCCTTCTAATTTCGAATCTGGTGTGGAAGACGCACTTTAGGCAAGTACACAGAAAAATGAGTAATTTACTTAGGATTCAGGTAAGGGCCAAGGACAAGGGGGAAAGTAGAAGCCCACTGGAAAGCTACTGTGGTTAGTTACAAAGAGAATAGTGATGCTTTAGACTAGGGGGGTGTCCACTGACATAGAGATAAATGGACAGATTCAGCATGCCTTTCGGGGAGTCAGGGATGTATACCAATGATTGAATATGAAGAGTACAGAGCTCTGGGACATCTCAGGTGTGCCTCCTGAGTTTTGGGTCTGAATTCCTGAGTGTGTGGTCTGAGTGCCTGGGTGTTTGGTGAGACCGTTTACTGAATTTAGGTAGAATCTTGCTTCCATCTTGCATACATCCCTTCCTTTCTCCCTCGTCCCTTCTAACCCCTTTCTCCACCAAATATCATCTGTCTTTTCAGAATAATTACGTTCAATAAACATATTGAGCAATAGCAAAAATAATGAGTTAAAAGGTGTAAGTTGTTCTAAGCATGCTACTTGGCCCACTCATTTAATCTTCACAACAAAACTCTGTGCAAGAGATCTTGCTTTCCAAAGACCGTGGAGGCCAAGAGGGCTTAAGAACATGCTTAAGGTCCCATGACTAGAAAGCAACTGCTGGGAACAGCAAATCCTTGTCTTCACAGAGTTATTGTCTACTGCAGATGACCAACGTATAAACAAATAGAGACAGTGTTGTGGCAAAGTTGTTATAATGACTGTATTGATGGTTTTCTATGTAGTTCAAGAAGGGACACGTGATATGGTCCTGGGCAGATACAGTCAAGACAGGCTTCCTGGAAGAGATGACATATGAGCTTCATTCTAAAGACAAAAGTTTTGGGTTTTGTCTTCATTTTGAAGGATACACAAAAATTTTGTAGATGAAGTTAATGACAATAGAGAAGGTCCTTCAGGGGTAAAGGTACAGATGCAAGAGACATCATGGGTGAAGTTGGAGGAGGGGCAAGTAATGGGGTAGTATTGGAGCACAGCTGAGAAATATACCAGAGGGGCAGATGAGAGAGAAATCTGGAATTCGTAGCTGGGTCATGGCTTAATTTGCATTTTACATAACTCTCTCTACTGACAGCAGAGAGGATCAGTTGGGGATTGGATCAAGTCAGAAGTCTAGGACTCCAACTTGAAAGCTCTTTATCCTCTTTTTTTTTTTTTTCTGTTGAAGCAAGTAGGAGGGCTTGACATAAAGCAATGATATTATGAAAGAAAACCAGAGGGATTTGAAAATTAAATGAGAAAGCACGGATGAAGTACTTCTCAGAAAGTTTGGCATATACCAGTTACATAAGGAACGTTACTGTTTCCAATATGCATTACTACTTAACAAGCCATTTTAAAGCTTAGTGGCTTGCTTAGTACAATCAACCCATGTGTTAGGTGGGCTCTGGTGAGCAGTTCTGTTCTGTGATTACAACTGGGTTCACTTGTAACTGCATTCAGCTTGAACTGGGATGGGATTTGAACTATAGAAAGAATTCCCCTTCTATCAAAGCCTCTCTTCTTAAGGCCTCTATTCATCCACTGGTCTATCCTGGACAACATGGAAACTGTGTTCTCAGAGGGAGAAAGTGGAAGCTACCAGTCTTCTTTTTATTTGGTCATGGTGGAGGGGGGGAGCGGGTAATTATTTATTTATTTTTTTTAACTGAAGACAAATTGTTTTACAGAATTTTGTTTTTTGCTGTCAAACATGCCAGTCTTCTTAATTCCTGGTCTGAGAAGTCCCTGAGCCACACTTCTACCACCTCTAGTTAATCAAAGCCAGTCACGAGGCCACCAATTCATGGAAAAGGGAATCCTCCTGATGGGAGGAGCCCTGTCTGATACAAAGATAGAAGGAATTGTTGATGATCATTTTGGGGGATGGTATACCACAGTTACTCGGAGAAGGCAATGGCACCCCACTCCAGTACTCTTGCCTGGAAAATCCCATGGACAGAGGAGCCTGGTAGGCTGCATCCATGGGGTCGCTAGGACTTAGACACAACTGAGTGACTTCACTTTCACTTTCCACTTTCATGCACTGGAAAAGGAAATGGCAACCCACTCCAGTGTTCTTGCCTGGAGAATCCCAGGGACGGGGGAGCCTGGTGGGCTGCTGTCTCTGGGGTCGCACAGAGTCGGACACGACCGAGGCGACTTAGTAGTAGCAGCATACCACAGTTACTAAGATTACCTAATGCCATTTTAATTTTTCAAACAGCATCTTTTGCTGCTAACTTTCACTCATTTCTTTCTCTAACTCTGAAAGCTCCCTTTCTCTCCATGTGATGTATACTTGGAGCCACGGTGGCCACTGTGTTCAATTTCCCATCTCCCCATGCTGGCCCTTCTTCTTCAGATTGTACCCCTCCAGACTGATAGGTTTTATCCCAGTGAGATTAACCTCATACTGCTATTGTTAGTAGAAGCCAAGGAGCAGAAAATCTACTTGAATTGCACTCATGGTTTTTTTTTTTTTTTCTTTTCACTTCATCCTGATTTTGATCCATAATGAAGAAAGAAATGCAAACTGGTCTTAATTCCTGACCCCTTCACAATTCGAGGACTTAATCTTGTACTTCTTTTTTAACATTTCCTGACATAATCCCCGAAAGAACATCACTTGTTAGCTGATCTTCCATGCAATAGTCTCAAATGTCAAATCTGCGGCAGAGAGCTAAGTATATGAACAATTCTAGTCGATTCTGTGTGTGACTCTGCAGAGTGAAAAAACTCTGAAGCTTTTGTAATAGGCAACAGCTCCCACCCTCGACAAATGCATTTGAGAACCAAGGTCCTCTTTGGTGTGATGGTGACATATGGTATTGCATGCCGCTGGTAGCTTGTGACAGAATCAAGAAAGTTGAGCCATATGGAAGGAACTTATATGTTTTAATTTTATACAATATGAATGATATTAGAATAAACTTTTTGTTTGAGACAAGATGCCCCAAGTGACCAAGTCACACAGAGAAGAAATTTATGAACCTGGTTATTAATGCAAGTTTCATTCTTATAATAATATCCTATAAAATAATTCTTGATTATAGTACTTATTACTTGATAACATGACTCATTTTTATCAAAGGGCTATACAAGAGTTTCATTATACCTATGATTTCTAAACTGACTGCCATTATAAATGAAATTTTACTACTTCATAATCACCTTCCCCTGGTGAATTGCTATTCTTCACTTTTTTTTTAAACAACAAAGATGATTAATTCATTGGTAGTAGGGAAGAGAACTAGATAAATGGATAGATATGTGATTAAATAAAAACAGTAAAACCTTAGTGCTAGAATCTAGACAATACACAGATGTTCATTGTAAAGTCTTTTCAGCGGTCTAGGAGCTCTTGGTGCTCTGGGCAACCAGTGCCATCTTAAAAGAGAAATCTAAAGATTCTTTCATTTCAGATCAGTTCAGTCGCTCAGTTGTGTCTGACTCTTTGCGACCCTGTGAATTGCAGCACGCCAGGCCTCCCTGTCCATCACTATCTCCTGGAGTTCCCTCAAAGTCACGTCCATTGAGTCGGTGGTGCCATCCAGCCATCTCATCCTCTGTTGTCCCCTTCTCCTCCTGCCCCCAATCCCTCCCAGCATCAGAGTCTTTTCCAATGAGTCAACTCTTCACATGAGGTGGCCAAAGTACTGGAGTTTCAGCTTTAGCGTCATTCCTTCCAAAGAATAATGGGCTGATCTCCTTCAGGATGGACTGGTTGGATCTCCTTGCAGTCCAAGGGACTCTCAAGAGTCTTCTCCAACACCACAGTTCAAAAGCATCAATTATTTGGTGCTCAGCTGTCTTCACAGTCCAGCTCTCACAGTCCCATTCTCACATCCGTACATGACCACTGGAAAGACCATACCATTACCCAGACAGATGTTTGTTGGCAAAGTAATGTCTCTGTTTTTGAATATGCTATCTAGGTTGGTCATAACTTTCCTTCCAAGGAGTAAGTGTCTTTTAATTTCATGGCTGCAATCACCATCTGCAGAGATTTTGGAGCCCAAAAAGATAAAGTCTGACACTGTTTCCACTGTTTCCCCATCTGTTTCCCATGAAGTGATGGGATCAGATGCCATGGTCTTATTTTTCTGAATGTTGAACTTTAAGCCACTTTCACTTGCACTTTCATCAAGAGGCTTTTTAGTTCCTCTTCACTTTCTGCCATAAGAGTAGTGTCATCTGCATATCTGAGGTTATTGATATTTCTCCTGGTGATCTTGATTCCAGCTTATGCTTCTTCCAGCCCAGTGTTTCTAATGATGTACTCTGCATATAAGTTAAATAAGCAAGGTGACAACCATTATGTGAAGTTATAAGAATCTGAGTCACTAATATGACCTGACATTGGTAGAGAAGACAAACCGTATTGAAGCAAATTGCACAAAGAAGATGAGTTTGGGGAAAGCTATGCAGATGAGTCATTTCTATGTTCTGTAACCAGATCCATCAGATGAGGGGCGCTCTCTGAAGTGAGAGGCTGTGAAGGAGGGGAAGGAGGCAGTGAGTGTCAGAGCAAAGCGGAGAGGGCCCTCCACCAGAGCGTTGGCTGGGAGCCTCACTGACACAAGCCTTCAAGTGTCCTAACACACCCAGGGAGCATCTGCAGCTGTGCCATCATACCCATCCTGCCATGCTATCCCTTCCCGCCCAGTACCATCCTGCACCAAACAGCCAACCTACCTCAAAAATAAATAGCAAAGGACTAGTAGGAGACAAGAGAGGAAAACAAAGAATCTTTTTAGCAGCAATATTTTCAGCAGCTAGGACATGGAAGCAACCTAGATGTCCATCAGTAGATGAATGGATAAAGAAGTTGTGGTATATACATACAATAAAATACTACTCAGCCGTGAATAGGAAGGAATGAGTTGGTTGAAGTAAGGTGGATGAACCTAGAGCCTGCTATACAGAGAAGTAAGTCAGAAAGGAAAAAACAAATTATACATTAATGTATGATATGAAATTATACATTAATCCATATATATGAGAAGTCAGTCAGAAAGAGAAAAACAAATTATATATTAATGTGTGATATACAGTCATACATTAATCCATGTATATGAAATCTAGACAACTGGTACTAAGGAACATATCTGCAAGGCAGGAATAGAGATGCAGATGGAGAGAACGGGCTGTGGACACAGCAGGGCGGTGGGGGACAAATGAGAGAGTGGTACTGACACAGATACACTATATGTGTAAGACAGACAGCTAGAGGGAAGCGGCTGTGCACCATGGGGAACTCAGCTCAGTGCTCTGTGACGACCTAGAGATGGGATGGGGGTGCGAGGCAAGCTCAAGAGGAAGGAGGAATATGTATCCTTACAGCTGGTTCACGTTATTGTACAGCACAAACCAATGCAGCATTGTAAAGCAATTATCTTCCAACTTAAAAGAAATTTAAAAATTGAGAAACATGCGTAAAAGCAGATAGAAATAATACACCGTAAGAGTAATTGCACAAAGAAACAGGAATATTCTATAAAATAGTTTTTCACATCCTCAGTGTGCCAGTTACATATTTTCCTAAAAATACATTGCTGAGATACAAGGGCTCAAATAAAAAGTGTTAATATTTTGAAGCATAAAAGCAATAGAGATGAGCCACATTAACAGTAACAAAAGGAGAAGGTAGATTAAATCCGATAAAGAACTGGGAAATAAGTTTTCTATGTTTAACAATGTAGAAAAAGGAACAAGTCAAATAATACTAGATTAGATAAGAGATATAGAAGAAAAATCTAAAGATATCTATACATGTATAACTGACTCTGAGAACAAATGGAGGAGACATGTATTTAAAGATAGAATGAGAATATATCAGTTGAATAAAAGATCTTAATTTGTAAGGAAGAGAGGAAAATTTGATAAAACTTATCAATGGAAAGGCACTATAATAATATTGAAATTATTGAACTATAGGTATAAAGAAAAAATTACATCTCTGCATAAGCAAAAGGAAAAAAAAGTGAGTTAGATGAGGTGCTTGATGTAGAATTTGGTGCCAGAAAAAAGTTGATTAATAACTACAAAGCTAAAGGGAAAGATATCTTTTGGGGCTCCAAATTCACTGCAGATGATGACTGCAGCTATGAAATTAAAAACACTTACTCCTTGGAAGAAAAGTTATGACCAACCTAGATAGCATATTGAAAAGCAGAGACATTACTTTGCCAGCAAATGTCTGTCTAGTCAAGGCTATGGTTTTTCCAGTGGTCATGAATGGATGTGAGAGTTGGGCTCTGAAGAAAGCTGAGCACCAAAGAACTGATGCTTTTGAATTGTGGTGTTGGAGAAGACTCTTGAGAGTCCCTTGGACTGCAAGGAGATCCAACCAGTCCATCCTGAAGGAGATCAGTCCTGGGTGTTCATTGGAAGGACTGATGCTAAAGCTGAAACTCCAATACTTTGGCCACCTCATGCGAAGAGTTGACTCATTGGAAAAGACTCTGATGCTGGGAGGGATTTGGGGCAGGAGAAGAAGGGGACGACAGAGGATGAGATGGCTGGATGGCATCACTGACTTGATGCACATGAGTTTGAGTGAACTCCAGGAGTTTGTGGTGGAAAGGGAGGCCTGGCATGCTGCGATTCATGAGGTCACAAAGAGTCAGACACAACTGAGTGACTGAACTGAACTGAACCGAAAGGGAAAGAAATTATGATGGAAAAAAGATAACTCCTTCTCCTTTGAATATAAAGTCAAAGAATAGAGCATTTCAGGTAAATAAATTGAGGGGATGAAGTGTTTTTGTACTCTTTTTGGTGAGAGGGGAAATGGGACAATAAGAATATGAAATTCAGCCAACAAACAGAACTTAAATTCTAGGAATAAAGGGATAATACAGATATAAACTGTCATTCAAATATGTTTAAGTATAGAAAGTACATAAGTGAAAAATGAAGTCGCTCAGTCGTGTCTGACTCTGCAATCTCATGAACTGTAGCCCACCAGGCTCCTTCATCCATGGGATTTTCCAGGTAAGAATACCGGAATGGGTTGCCATTTCCTTCTCCAGGATATCTTCCCGACCCAGGGAGTGAACCTGAGTCTCCCACATTGTAGGCAGACACTTTACTGTCTAAGCCACCAGGGAAGTCTCAGCAATAAATAAGAGATGAATTCTCATTTGTTTTAGTTTTCAAATAGTCTTTTCCCCTTTTTGTTCTTCTTCTGATAAGAATTACCTCCTGAAATTTGTAGAAAGTTTACATCTCAAAGATATAGAGGAGAAATGTACTTTCCTCCAAGAAGGACTTGGGTTTTATGAGGCTAGAATACTTACGAGCCTGTTGAGACAAGTCAGAGAAGTTAGTTGCTTATCCAAGGACTGATGTATCCATCCACCTCTGTTGGAATGCTTTTCTTTATCCCTGGGTACATTTAACTTTGGGGGGAAGACCTAAAAAATTTCCTTTTCAACTCTGAATATCAGTTTGGATCAGAAGTGCAATCAGATAGGTGGCCTTCTATATTGTTTTCTGCCTTTTTACAACAAATCCGGTGAAGGTATTTTGGAATTTTGAAGCTTTTTGGAAGTTCCTGCACACCATTTAAAATAGATATCCCATTCTGTTTGTGTGATTTGAAAGTCCTTGCTTTTATGTATACTTTAAAAATAAACTTTTCTAATGGAAAATTTTTCATAATGACACTAATAATCCTAGGTTGCAATTTCCTTAAGGACTGTTTGGTCGAATTCCAGTCACAAATGGAGCTTAACCTACAAGTCCAGCTGCAAATGGGGTGCAACACACATTTTTGTTTGACTATTGTTTTTAAAGATGTTATAACTTCTAAGAACATAGTTCCTAGACATTTAAGATTTATTTGCCCAATTTGTTCTTTTCTCTCTTCAAAAATATTTTTTTTCCTACGTATAGGGCAATTGTACTTCCAGTGTCCTGATACCTTTCTCTATTTTTTTAAAAAATATTTGTAAATGCTGAAGGCAAATAGGAAGGGGTTTGAGTGAACTTTGATTTTTGTTCTAATTGCTGTTCTTCCATCTTATTAAAGTCCCTGATGCTATGTGTTGTGTGTGTGTATGTGTCTGCATATAAATGTATAAATATATGTGTACACCTCCATTTTTTAAATTTGATTTTAAAATGAGAGCCATCTAAGATGTTTCCTTTTAAATAAAACCAGTTCACAGGATCCATTATCTGGCCATTGATAAGTAAAATCTTTTATTAATCTCAAATAACAACTTGGATGAAAAAGTCTTTTTATGGTTTAACCAAAGATGCAAGGTGCACTAAGGATGCAGCGCTCATAAGATCCAGAATGTTCTCTCCCAGAGCTAGTCCATGAAGGCAAAGACCTTTGTTGTCACTGGCAGCATAAGACATGAGACGATGAAGGCTGAGACAGCAAAGACCCCTTAGGGACTCTGCCCCCTTATGACTAATCCCCTTGAGAGCTGGCATAGCTGATCTGCCTGCAGTGCAGGAGATCCAGGTTTGATCCCTGCGTCAGGAAGATCTGCTGGAGAAGGGAATGGCAACCCACTCCAGTATTCTTGCCTGGAAAATCCCATGGACAGAAGAGCTTGGTGGACTACCATCCACGGGGCCACAGAGAGTCAGACGCGACTGAGCGACTAACACTTTCACACAGCTGGACAAATAAACACCAGTTGCAAGTCTAGGCTGCTGGCTGTGCTTCTGACCAGCTGGCTACAGCTGCTTGGAGTCCTAGTTCGTTCTACTGACCACCAGTGCATACTGCTACACGCATCTTCCACAGAGAACATTCTCGCTCGTCATAAAGCAAGCTCTGAAGACACGGAACAAGACACATGGCAGAGCAGAGACAAAACAGGGACCGTCTTAGGAAGAAACAGATCAGTCACATTTTTACCAGAGATGCTGTACCCGAGAATCCAGCTCCACAAGTATTTTATCCTGCTAAGTTACATACAGAGGGAGAAAAGGAGAACTCATCACTTTTGTTTCTTCTGGATCCCGCAGACAGAGAGGAGGGGAGGAAGATTTCCTTTGTGCTTGAGGTTCTTCTGGCTGATCTAAGAACTGAATTGACATGAGACAGATTAATAGAAGAAAACCTAATTTCATACATACGGGGACCTCATAAGAAAAATGAGACCCCGGGAGTAGTTAGATAATTGAGGCTTATGTGCCATCTGGGGTGGGGGCAGAAATGAAAGGGCTAAAGATTCAGGACTTTAAAGGAGAGGAAAATAACTTACAAGAAGATGAGAAAAGCAAATATTTGGTAAACAAATGTTTGTCATGCTCTCTTCCTGGGATAGGCCCCGTCTAAATCCTTTTAGGCAGTTAAGGGATCGGAGTGGGGGGAGTTGTCAAAACTCTTCCCGAGCTGAGCCTTTTGTTTCTTAAAAACAGTCTGAAATAATCCTCATGATAAAAAGACACATTTTGGGGTGACAAACTGTGCTCCCCTACAGTACAGAAATCATGTTGAGACTAATTTCTCTGGTCCTTTCATCATGTCTATGAGAAGCCCGC
The DNA here is from genome assembly GCF_016772045.2 of Ovis aries. Taxonomy (NCBI): domain Eukaryota; kingdom Metazoa; phylum Chordata; class Mammalia; order Artiodactyla; family Bovidae; genus Ovis; species Ovis aries. The sequence continues at coordinate 9,374,163 of NC_056066.1, forward strand.
TTGTACATGACTAGTTACTTTGACTGGGTGATCATTTTTAGCCAGTGAGGTGGTAAAATCTCTAGAGTGGCCACTTCTGTTTAGTTCCTAGTAGCTTAGACACAGAAATTGGCTAGTTTACTGGAAAACTGAGGAAACATCTGGAAATTTTTTAAGATATGACATAGCTTATTGCGAGAGTCATAGTTTTTTTATTGTTGTTAAGTTTTAAGGTTGACTCCAAATTCCCAGAGCCACAGAGTAAAATGTTGCTTTTTCTAAATGTAGAGCTGAAGTTCATGTGAGTTGCTCAGAATGGATGCTCAATGTTTGCTCTCAAGAGTTGGTGCTTCTAACTCTTGAGACATATGTGTGTGTGTGTGTGTGTGTGTGTGTGTGTGTGTGATTTTTTCTATCCATTCAACCAGTCACTGTTGTTTGGTTGGAGCATTTTGGGATTCCCAGGTGATTCAGTAGTTAAGAATCTGCCTGCCAATGCAGGAGACTTAGGAGACATGGGTTTGATCCCTGGGTTGGGAAGATCCCCAGGAGAAGGAAATGGCAACCCACTTCAGGATTCTTGCCTGGAGAATCCCATGGACAGAGGAGCCTGAGGAGCTACAGCCCATGGGGTCACAAAGAGTTGGGCAGAATTGAGCACCCACACTTGCACTTTTAATCCATTTACATTCAAGGTAATTATTTATATGTAGATTCCTATTTTCTTAATTACTTTAGGTTTGTTTTTGTGGGCGTTTTTCTTGTGTTTTGTGGCAAATGGAGGATATATGTATACATATAGCTGATTCACTTTGTTGGACAGAAGAAATTTACACGACATTGTAAACACAGTCCACCTTCCAATGGAAAAACCTAAAAAAAAATTTAATTCCTTTGAAAAAAAGGAAAATAATACAATTTAACTGTGTATTTCATCCTCCCTCCCCCCAAAATAGAGAAGCTGGTGTTTAAAATGTGATTCACAATGTTCATAAACTCAGTTAGGATGAGACCCAGGGCATGCAGCCCCAAAATATGCCTTTGTGGCATATTGATTATTTCAAATTAAAATTACTTGAGAAACAGCTGGTGCAAAAAGAAATGCTGACCCTCCACTGAAAGCAGGAAATAAATCTCCCATGTGAAACGTACCCTCCCTGCACCAGGGGGTAGAGAGACATCCTTTGTAAAAGTCACAGGGAATTCAGGGCAAGAAGGCTATGTAAACAAACTGCTTAGACTCTCCACTAATTAGTACCCAAGCCTAGTTACTCTGTCTTGTCTATTTATCATAAATTTATTGTTTCTTTGACTAAAAAGTATAAACTTTGTGTTCTTCTGTCATTTCTCCATATGGAAATTAAAATGTGTTTATTATTTTTTTCTTTTTATCCTGTTAATCTGTTGTGTCAATGTAATTATTAAATTTAAAAAAAATCTAGAAGGATAGTGGAAAATTTTCCCTCCCCAACAGTTATGTTTTCACGAAATGACCTTCTCACCAATATATTTGTGTCACTTAGATGTTAGTGGATTAGGTTTGTGTTATTAAGGTGGAAAAATGTGTTACTGGGAGGTAATTACCGTAAAGCTATTTAATTATTGATTTCTTCAACATAGCAAAGTTGACATTTTAGCAGCATAATGAAGGAAAAGATATGCATTAACCGAATGGGAGAAGAATAAATGCACATTTTAAAGCGAGACATGATTCACTTTAATAGATACGCAGTAATTATCCAGGAAGTATAACTGCTTTCTTTATAAATGACATTAGCATTCACATTAAATGACAGAACTACAATATGTAAGGGAATTATGAGGGTGTTCAGAACCCTAGCTTTGGCAAAGGGATACATAAAAATTTCGTTTACCAATGTCTTTTCTTACAGTTTCTCTCTTCATTATCCTTTATCAAAAGCACGCTCTGTTTTGACATATTTATACTGGCTTGTGCTTCATTCTTCATTTAGAAAAACAGATTTTTGCTCTGCATATTTGTCTAATAGCTATAAATAAGTGCAGCTACTTCTTTCCTTGAAAGGGACGACTTTGCATTTTAGACTAATAAAAAAGATCAGCTCAGGACAAACACAGAGTTCCCAGCTTTGCATAGCCCTCACTTTGCACTCTTGGTTTATCTGCCTTTCTGATTGCTAGCCACAATGCATGCTCAGCTGACTACATGGTAATGAGTCCTGAAAATGACAAAAAGAAGTGCTTACACATCCAAAGAAGTGTTTGCCTCTAAAGAGCTTTTGATGAAAACAGATTTTGAAACTTCTTATGGATTGCCTTTAGAGCTGGTGTATGAAACCCACAGAAAACAATGCCTCATTTAATAACAGAGGCACATGATTTTTGACACAAAATTTTATGACCAAGCTGGTCAACCACTCTATCAGGCAAGCTTTGTTTGAAATGACGTTCAGCCACTTTTCTTACATTACAGCATGAACACAAAGGAGAAAGATTAGTCACCACTTAGAATATTCAAAAGAATGTAATGCAAATCCTGAAGAGTTCCCAAGTAAAGTTTCAGAAATACCCTGGGCCATGAGAGACTATTTAGCATCTAAGGAACAAGTTAAATGTAGACTAACTGAAAAAAAAAAAATTGCAGAATGAAAAGGAGATAGCAAAGAAAAACTTAAAAAATAGATTAGAAAATGGAAACATTTTCAACTCTAAAGACTTTTTTGGAACCAGAGCTTAAAGAAAGGAGAAAACACAAATACACAAGATTAAAAATGGCGTGAACAAAATGTTATATTAGAAATCTCTATAAAACGCATTAAAAAAGTCCCCCCAAAATTAACAAAAGTGTCCACAGAGAAGAAGTGAAACTTCTAGTTGATGAATAACTATGAAAACTATTAAAAAGTTATATAGCAAAAGGAAATTTCCAGAATCAAATGCTTATCAAAAAGTAGTTCTTTTATACTTTCATAAAAGAGCAAACTTACAAATTATGTAAGCTTTTCAAACATAAAGAATGCCAACTTCCAAATTCTTTGTACAAAGCATCATAACATTTAAACAGAAATCAGATGATGTATTGTAAGAAAAATACAATATCCTTACTTCTCACAATCTCAATACAGTCTTATTACTACTGGGGCAAGAATATTAAATGTTGGCAAGCAGAATAGTGGTACAGTAAAAGAACACTATACACTATACCATTTACTAAGAATATATATCTCTGAAACAAATATCTAGCAGCAAGTTTAAGAGTAAGACATTAAAAGCTTTATTTTCATATCAATAATAAAAATAGTAATGCCTACTATCCCCAGTGTTAATATTGTTCTTGAAATAGCCTATGTACATGAGAAATGATAATTTAAGGTATAAATATTGCTAAGGATAAGACATATATTAATTGCTGCTTATATAATTGTATTTTGAGCAAATCCAATATAATCAACTGAAAAATTTATAAAACAATCACTTAACATAAAATGTCACTAGTAATAATAAGATAATCAATTTTGACTTTTCATCTTTTCTTTTTGGTTAGTTTAACTATACCCAGAAAGTAGATATTTTATATATATATATATGGAAAAGTTTAATGAAGTACTATTTTATGATTAATCTTACTTCCTCTTTGTGGTACTGCTCCATTATCATTTCTTCTGTTTATTTGTCTTCACTCTTTGTCATTTTCATTACACTTTTTATTGTTTTGTCTTGCTTTTTAACTTGTAAAAGAGAGCTGAATTCACAACCCTTAGACTGACCATTTTTAAGGAATAGCAGGCACAAATGAAACTCTGGAAACTGAGTAGAACTTATTCTTTTGTAAGAGCAATTTACAAGGAAAAACTCCATGTGTAAGGGTATCTCCCTTCTGCACCAGGAAGAGAAGGATGATTGAATCTCTGGAACATCTATAGAAGGCAGAGACCTAAAGACATTAACAGCATTAACAACCTTACCCTTGTTCACCGTGCTTTTTCCTTGTAACATCTTCTTGTGTCTTTGGCTGGATATTTGTTATTTAAGATGGTGGCTTGGAAATGGCTTGGGCCATTTCAGGGAATTAGTTGCTTTTCCTGGGTCTCTCCCATGTGTAGAGGAGGAATGCATGTTGTTCAATTTGTATTTTTTTCCCCCTGTTAATCCATCTTTTTACTATAGGGGTATCTCAGCAAAGAACCTAGAAGGGAAAAGGAAAAATTATTTTAGATTTATAATCACTGGAACCTCCATTGGCCAAGGCATTTCTATAACTTCATATTTAAACATTTATTTAGAATTAGCACTATTTTTTGGAATATCCCAAATGGTAACAGATCTCCCTGTTTATTTTCATAGGATACTGTAAGAAAATGATTATATTTGTCTAAACAAAGCTTGATATACTGGTTGACCAAGCAAGACCATGTCAATCAGTGTTAAAATTTTTCCATGTACCGCTAGGAAGTAAATGGGACTTTGTCTTCTGTGGTGTTGGAGAAGACGCTTCAGAGTCCCTTGGACTGCAAGGAGATCCAACCAGTCAATCCTAAAGAATATCAGGCCTGAATATTTAAGGCAATAATATTTGGTCAATTCCAAAAATACCTTCTCAACTGAACCTGTTCATGTCTCTTTTCAGTAGAGAACCTTCATTCAGATGTGCTTTTTTTGCATGTGTTTTTAAGAGTTCATTTCATGTATCATGTGTATTGCACATATATGGTGTCTATTTAAAGAAAAACACAACAGGGAACTTGTGAGTTAAAGTTTTGTTTAGGGTCTTACTGAGGACAGTAACTCAGGAGATACCTTTTAGGAGCTGCTCCAAGAGGTAGGGGCGGAGCCAGTGTGTATATGAAATTTTTGGCAGGGAAGTACTTGTACTCAGGCATAGTTCAGTTCAGTCATTCAGTCATGTCTGAATCTTTGCAGACCTCATGGACTGCAGCATGCCAGGTTTCCCTGTCCGTCACCAACTCCTGGAACTTGCTCAAATTCAGGTCCATCAAGTTGGTGATGCCATCCAACCATCTTATCCTCTGAATATCCTCCTTCAATCTTTCCCAACATCAGGGTCTTTTCCAACGAGTCAGTTCTTTGCATCAGGTGGCCAAAGTATTGGAGTTTCAGCTTCAGCATCAGTCCTTCCAATGAATATTCAGGCCTGATATTCTGTAGGATTGACTGATTGGATCTCCTTGCAGTCCAAGGGACTCTGAAGCGTCTTCTCCAACACCACAGTTAGAAAGCATCAATTCTTAGATGCTGAGCTTTCTTTATAATCCAACTCTCACATCCATACATGTAGTCAGGCCTGCATCTAGATAAAAGACTATTGCTAATCACAAAGAACAGATGTCCAATTTAATGATTTTAGTACTTTTCTATGTATGGAAAGATGGAAGTATCTGGGACCCTTGAAATTCATCCTGAGATATGCATCTAACTACCTAGCACAGAGTGTCCACTCTGAGCATACTTTCCAATGACAATTCCAGTGGGTTGTGACTTAACCCTTGTATCTGGTTGATGACAGCCGCTCTTTTGCTCTTTAAGTTATTGTTGTTGTTCACAATGAGTATTATTAAAAAAAAAAAAAAGATGTTGCTTTGTATACAACCAATGGACAACTGGAAAATACAATGAGATAAATAAAACGTTTATTATAGCAGCCAAAAAGTAAAATAACTAATATTAAAGTTTTCCAGAACTGTGAAGGAGCAGTAGGAAGAAAACTTGAAGCTCTAATGTTATGTAAAAGAAGACTTTGATAAAATTAGAAATGATTGTATTCTTTTTATAGGAAATAGAATATTGTGCATCAACGAAGCTCCATTTCTTAAAATATAAATTCAGTTTTAGCATTCCATCTGAATTCATTTCTGTATTTCACAAAATGACAGAAAGTTCATCATAAAAAATAAAAGAAAAATGCCATGACATTTTTCAAAAAGATGAATGACTGAGACGGAAGTAACAATCTAGCATAAAAACTGATAATGAAGATGTGCTAATTGAAACAACTTGAAAATAGAGAACCAATAGGTTATAGGAGAATGCTCTTGAATTCTCTAGATCAGAGGTAAAAGTGATATTAAAACCATTGGGAAAAGAGTTTGTTTATTCCCTGATGTTGGGACAAGAAACTAACTGTATGAAAAAATTTATATTTCAGCCTCATTTCTTTTACTTCAGTAAATTGTGAAAAGTGAAAAACTGCAACAATTTGAAGAAAATCCCAAGTGAATTTATTTAGAGTTTTGAAATTGGTTGAGATTTTTCCAGTAAAGATGCGGTACACAGAACATGGACAGGAAAAACATTAACAAATCTATAAAGTCATGACCAACTTTAAAATGTCTGAACTAGCGAAAAGTACAGTAACAACAAGTGACAGGCCAAGAATAGTTTTCTTAATTTATAAAAATTCATACAAATCAGTAAGAACAAAATATATAAATAACCCAAGAGAATATGGGCAAGTCACTGAAAAAGAAGTATACCTTTATAAAAATATAAAATGACCATCTTCAATCTCATGAAGAAACACAAGTCAAACAATAATGAAATGCCATATTTTGATTAAACATAAATTTGATTGATTATCAGATTGACACCAGTTAAAATAAGTTTGACACCAGTTGAAATAAGTTTGATAAGATCCAGTGTCAGTGACCATCCAGAAAAATAGACACTATTAGTAAATTGTTGCTTGAAATGTAAACTGGCGCAAGCTCTTTTTCCAACGTTAAGGTCAACTGCACTGAAATGCATATAAATTTCCTTAAGATCTTGTTATTGTTCAGTCACTAAGTCTTATTTGACTCTTTGCAACCAATAGACTGCAGCACTCCAAACTTCCCTGTCTTTGACTATCTCCCAGAGTTTACTCAAACTCATGTCCAATGAGTAGGTGATGCCATCCAACCATCTCATCCTCTGTTGCCTCCTCCTTCTTTTGCCCTCAGTCTTTCTTCTTTTCCAGTGAGTCTGGTCTTTGCATCAGATGGCCAAAGTATTGGAGCTTCAGTTTCAATCCTTCCATTGAATATTCAGAGTTGATTTTTTTTTTTTTTTAAGAAATGACAAGTTTGATCTCCTTGCTGTCCAAGAGACTCTCAAGAGTCTTCTCCAGTACCACAGTCTGAAAGCATCAATTCTTCGGCTCTCAGCCTTCTTTACGGTCCAGCTCTCACATCAGTACATGACTACTGGAAAAACCATAGCTTTGACTATATGGACCTTTGCCAGCAAAATGATGTTTCTGTTTTTTAATACACTGTCTAGGTTTGTCATAGCTTTTCTTCTAAGGAGCAAGCATCTTTTAATTTCAAGGCTGCTGTTACCACTTACCATGATCTTGGAGCCCAAGAAAGTAAAGTCTCTCACTGTTTCCATTGTTTCCCCATCTATTTGCCATGAAGTGATGGGACTGGGTGCCATGATCTTAGTTTTTTGAATGTTGAATTTTAGGCTAGCTTTTTCACTCTTCTCTTTCACACTCATTAAGAGGCTCTTTAGTTCCTCCTCACTTTCTGCCATTAGGTGCTTTAGATTAGTGCATTAAATGCCATTAGATGCTTTCTTGCATCTGCATATCGGAGGTTGTTGGTGTTTCTCCCAGCAGTCTTGATTCCAGCTTGCAATTTATCCAGCCTGGCAGTTTGCATGATGTATTTTGCGTACAAGTTAAATAGGCAGGTGACAAATATACAGCCTTGACGTACTCCTTTCCCAATTTGGAACCAGTCCATTGTTCCATGTCCAGTTCTAACTGTTGCTTCTTGACCTGCAGGAGACAGCTAAGGTCGTCTGGTATTCCCATCTCTTGAAGAATTTATCACAGTTTGTTGTGATCCACACAGTCGAAAGCTTTAGTGTAGTCAATGAGCAGAAGTAGCTCTTTTTTGAGAATCCGCTTGCTTTTTCTATGATCCAACAGATATTGGCAATTTGATCTCTGGTTCCTCTGCCTTTTCTAAATCCAGCTTGTACATTTGGAAGGTCTTGCTTAATGTATTGCTGAAACATAGCCTGAAGGATAATGAGCATTACCTTGCTAGTGTGTGAAATGAGCACAATTGTGCGGTAGTTTGAACATTCTTTGGCATTGCCTTTCTTTGGGATTGCAATGAAAACTGACCTTTTCCAGTTCTGTGGCCTATACTGAGTTTTCCAAATGTGCTGGCATATTGAGCACAGCAGCTAAACAGCATCGTCTTTTAGGATTTGAAATAGCTCAACTGGAATTCCATCATCTCCACTTACTTTGTTCCTAGTAATGCTTCCTAAGGCACACTTGACTTCACACTGCAGGATGTCTGGCTCTAGGTGAGTGACCATACCTTCTGGGTAGTTAAGACCTTTTTTGTGTAGCTTTTCTGTGTATTCTTTAGTCTCTTCCTAATTTCTTCTGTTTCTGTTAGATCCTTGCTGTTTCTGACCTTTATTGTGTCCATCTTTGCATGAAATGTTCTCTTTTCTTGGATTGATAAGATAAATTTCTTGGGAGATAAATTCTTATCTCCAGTTTTCTTGAAGAGATCTCTGGTCTTTCCCATTCTACCGTTTTTTCTCTATTTCTTCCCATTGTTCACTTAAGACTGCTTTCTCCCTCCTTGGTATTTCTCTGAAGCTCTGCATTCCGTTGGGTGTACCTTTCCCTTTCTCTGTTGCCTTTGCCTCTCTGTGTTTTCAGCTATTGGTAGGCCTCCTCAGACAACCACTTTACCTTCTTGGATTTTTTTATTTGGGATGGTTTTTCTTTGGTACGATCTTGAATCATCTCTGCCAGGAATTTGTTCAAGAACATACTCTCACATGTATGAATGTGCACCAGCATGGCAAAACCAACAGAACAGACTTGAATAGTGAAGATAGCCACACCAGGGGGCTGGCTGAACCGTTAAGGTGTGCGGTACATTCAGTGAAAGACTATGTAATCTCCTGAGGCATGAAGTGCAGAAGTGGAAAGACATGTGAGAAATGATACGTTTTAAAAGAATCAAAGCAGGATCCCACAATGTGTATAATAATTCCTTTAGTAAAAAAAAATATATATATATATGGTATATATGTGCATGATTAAAGTATAACCAGAAAGATGCAAAAAATTTAAGAAATTTAATTCTGATTGCCTTTTAGAACAGTGGTCTTCACATGCCAACCTGTGAGAACAACCCCTGGAGGGTTTGTTAAAGCCCGATGGCTAGGCCCCACCCCCAGGAATTCTGATTCAGTGGATATAGAGTGGGGCCTAAGAATGTGCATTTCTGACAATTTCCCAGGGGCAGCTGATGCTTCTGGCCCCCAAGTCACACTGGGTCATAATTCTTACAGAAGAACTAGGCTTCTCAACCTAATAGTATCCTGTTCCTTTGATTTTTAGAAATCATATATTTATTTCTTTTTTCTTTGAAGATCAAAAAATGGCAATCTATGTAGTAGGATTATGGAGCATTTTAAATGTCTTTATCATATTGAAAAAACAATAGTCAGATATTACTGATTTATTATAAATTTTAAGGCTATGAAATAAAATTATATCTACTGCTTATTACTTACAATTAAATATTTTGTTTGGTTATTTATTTCCTTAGCAATAGGCTTGGTGGGATATTAAATCTCTCCCACCTTTTAACCCTCTTACATACTTCCTTGTGTCCCAATTTGAACTCTAAAATTAAATCAGCTGAGATACTATGCCAAGAAGCCAAAATATTTTAAGAACACAGTGATTCACATCCTCTCATAATATCAAATTTAATGCCAAATATCTGTGTGTGTGTCTGTGTGTGTATATATGTATGTGTGTGTGTATATATATATACACACACACACACATATAAAGATAATAAGAGAACAAAAAACCATTTGATGTCCTGTAAAGTGACAAACATAGAATTTGATTCATATAATGGGGCAGCATTTAAGATGACAGACAAGATGACAAATTCCTGAGGAAGAACTGTGGTTTTGGAATTTGCTGTCTTCCTTGTATTTCTGTTAATACATCTTTATGATTGCCTTGCCTCTTCTGGTTCAGACTCTTATAAACCTTTAGAACAGTAACAACAACAACAGTCCTATCCTGTCCCCCCTTTTTGTTTTAACAGGCCATATTTCTATAACCTCCTCTGTGTTACTTTTGTTTATATGGTTTCCTTTGTTCAGTATCTGTTGTGTAGTCTCCCATAGGAACATTATATAACGTATGGGAACAAATACAAAATAGCTACAAGCTGGAATCTCTCTTTACCAGCCCCCATATCTCCTAATGGGGCAGAAAACCAGAGAAACGGGCTTTGCACCAGACCATGTCAGCAGCAAAGCAAGCCGTGGTCGGTTTACTGGGGCAAAGGATTCTTATGTTTTGTTTTCCCTCCAAAGGCCTTTTTTTTTTTTCCTTTTCCCTAAAGATCAAATCTGGTGGTTCATTAGCTATTCTGGCTGATCCCAGCTTCCACTGTGCAGGCTCTCCTCTTCCCTGCCCCACACTCCAGGGGTTTGATAGAACAAGGTTAATACTTGGAATCACAGTGAGGAGCAAATTGATTGCAAGTTGAGGATGTAAAGCTTGTCTGTCACTATCTCCTCATGGCCTCATGTTAAGCAGGCAGTTTGCACCAACTGAAGCTTCATTTTTTTTTTAAACTGGCATCTATAACAGAGAACATTATTTCCCTCAAACTATATGCCACTAACACCTGATTAGTTATGATCAGATAGACTGATATGCCATTGAAAAGAGCTGAACCCTACAGCTAGTTCATGTGAATGTTAAAGAAATCATGCTCCTCTTCTTTCCTAGCCCTGTTCTAACTAGTCTGCCATTATTTCATTTAGTAAGCATTTAATGAACTCCTGTGTTGGCTAGGAATGAAGAAAAATGCCACACAATCCTCAAAGTTGCTGTTTATCTAGATTTTGATATGAATAGGACCCCAGGGGATTATGCAATTACAGTCTGTCCAGTCACACAAGGCAGTAATCTAGGCCCAAGCCTAAGTGGGTGTCATCAGGATGAATTATAAGGCATCATCTGTCCTCTGTAGAGTTCATATTTGGGGGAGGGTTGGATAGGAGAAAGGACCCATAACTACTGCATACCACAACTCATAATTCAATTTTATTTATGTGACTCCAGAGATCTAAAGAAAGGAGTTCAAAATCAGCCAGGAGGGTGTCATGAATTGTATTTGGGGTGGGGTTTGAGAATCAGAAAAAACTTCATAAAGAGAGTGACATTTAATTTGGGCATTTCAGGGTGAGTCACGCTTTGGGGGCAGTGGAGTGGGAGGGTGGGGCTCAGTGTAGCTGGAAACAACATAATGCCGCATGTGTCTGGGTGAACTCTGACTGAGAATGATTTAAACACTCTGTCTCCTGATTTGAAGAACACAAGCCATGGCTTGCTCCCTCTGTGAAAGACCATTCTTCTCTGAACTGTTTAATCTACAGTCTCAATTTATTAAGATATGTGTGGCTTGTCCTGGGAGGCTGAGTAATCACTGGCATTGTATAAGTGCATACATTTGCATGACATTATAAGAATGTCAAGTTGTCTTTCAAAACTGGACCTGGACAAAAAGCCCACCAGTGCCTGGTCTACCTCGGAGCGCTGACTGTGGGAACACCCAGGGATGGCATTCCCTTACTGTATGCGTGCATTTCACTCACCCCACAGGCCTCCTGCCCACAAAAGGCCGGACAGTCCTTACCTCTCACTCATAATGTCACATTTGCATTTCTATTCTCATGCTCTGTGGTCATAAGATGCTGGGAGATCAACAGAGAGACAGTTCTCAACCTATAGACACAAAAGGGGGGGTCTTGAGCCCTCTGAAGGGCACTGTCTCAGTGGGGAGTGTCTGTTCAAAGGCTCCATATTGCCCTCCAGGATCTCCAGAGACTGAAAGGGGAGCGATTTGGGAAAGCAGGCATGGATGGAGGTATACATGGAAGGAGAAGAAGGGATGTAAAGAAAATAGTATGCGTATGTTCTGCTTTATCTGAGTCACTTTCCACAGTGGTGCTAACTACATGAAGTCCATGTTAACATTCAGAGACTATATTTTCTTTGATTCTGGCAACTATAATTCTTCCAGAGATTCAAGGTAGATGGATACACTTGGAGGTTCAGGTCACTCACTACTCACTGAGCTGTTCAAATTTCAGAAATCTTAAACTTCTTTACCACAAATACCATTTTAGACATCCTTTCCTCTTGATCTACAAGAGGATCAAGGTTGTGCCTTTTAAGGTATTTGGATATAACATAATTAATGTTTGTTGAATATGCAATTAAATCAGGAAATCACTTAACATTAGCAGTGATTGTGACAGTGAGCTCTGAAATCAGTTTATTTGGACTTACATGAATGATACACCAACAGAAAAAGTCACCTTTTTGATGTATACCTTGGTCTCCCTATCTGAAATGGGGAGAAATTGGGATTATGGTTCAGTAAAAAATACAAGGTCATGTAAGAAGTATGCCTAGTCAAAGCTATGGTTTTTCCAGTGGTCATGTATGAATGTGAGAATTGGACTATAAAGAAGGCTGAGCACCAAAGAATTAATGCTTTTGAACTATGGTGTTGGAGAAGACTCTTGAGAGACCCTTGGACTGCAAGGAGATTCAACCAGTCAATCCTAAAGGATATCAGTCCTGAGTGTTCATTGGAAGGACTGATGCTAAAGCTGAAACTCCAATACTTTGGTCACCTGATGCAAAGAGCTGACTCATTGGAAAAGACCCTGATGCTGGGAAAGATTGAAGGCAGGAAGAGAAGGGGACAACAGAGGATGAGATGGTTGGACGACATCACTGACTTGATGGACATGAGTTTGGGTAAATTCTGGGAGATGGTGATGGACAGGGAAGCCTGGTGTGCTGCAGTCCATGGGTTCACAAAGAGTTGGACACAACTGAGCAAGTGAACTGAACTGAAGAAGAATGCCAGGCATTTGGCAAGTAGTTGATAAGGCTTTGATAGAATTATCACCACTCCCAAATGTCTGTGGTGTCCAGTGCAGCCAACTTGAAAGGATTACTGTTAACAAAATGAATTGATATAAATCCAGCCCAAAGCAAGCACACTTAACCTCTTTTATAGCTTACTGGGCCTCTTCAAGGCCAAATTGCAATGTGAGAACTTTTTGAAAATACTAAAAATGACTTAGAAATTGATATGCCTTATTTTTTTCTTTTGGCTTGTTGCTATTGTTATTGTTGTGTGCCTGTTACATGAGTTAGAAATGTGTTTGGCTGTAGCCAATAGTAGTCTGAATAACTAGTGGTATATCTGCTGTAAATCAAGAGAGGAGGTTTCTGCCCTTGACTACAGTGCTCAACAATGTCCTCAAAGATCCAACTCTTGCCATTTTCTCCTAGCAGCCTTGCTTGCTTCTACCCTGAGGCTAATTAACCCATGGTCACGGAGCAGCTATGATTTCTGGGTCTCCTACCAGCATTACAAAGAAAAGAAAGTGTCTTCACCAAATGATGTCTTTTTTTTTTTTTTTTTTTTTTTTTTTACTTTTAATTGGAGGACAATTGCTTTACGGTCTTGTGTTGGTTTCTGCCATACAACAGCATGAATCAGCCATATGACATCAGCCTTATCATACATGTGTCCCCTCCCTCTTGAGCCTCTCTCAGCCCCCAACCCCATCCCACCTCTCTAGGTTGTCACAGAGCACCAGTCTGAGCTCCCTCCTGTTAGCTATCTGTTTTACACATGGTAATGTATATATTCCAGTGCTAGCCTCTCAGTTCACCCCACCCTCGCCTTCCCCCTTTGAGTCCATTAGTAGTCTGTTCTCAATGTCTGTGTCTCTGTTCCTGCCCAGCGAATAGGCTCATCAGTACCATTTTTCCAGATTCCATATATATGCACTAATATATGACATGTGTTTTTCACTTTCTGGCTTACTTCACTCTAACGCCAACTCTTAAGTTCATCTACCTCAGCACCACTGACTTAAATGTGTCCCTTCCACAACTTCTTTATCCATAGATGATGTCATTTTTATCGGTAAAGCAAGTGCTTTCCAAGAAGCACCCTCAGCAAAATGTTTCCATCTCAGTGGCCGGAACTATCACCACGCTTTGTAGCACTCTAAGGGTATCTGGAAAGGCAGGTAACAGGCTTGTCCTGGGTAGACTAGTCATCCTCCCAGTGAAGACTGGCAACATTGCAACCTAAAAAAAAAAGAAAATCAAGAGTTTTATTAACATACAGTAGGGGTTCTCAAACCTTATGGTGCATTAAAATCACCTGAAGAGTTTACTATAAAAAAAATCCTGGGCCTCACACACAGAATTTCTAATTCAGGAGGTCTGGAGTAAGGGTCAAGTATGTGGCTGTATAACAGATCATTCCATTTTATTACATTCATCTATTTAGTGGATTATAAGAACACACAGGGGGTGACACTTCCCTGGCCCACAGTGTCTGGGGCTTCACCTGAAAAGACTCAAATGACTGGCATGGATTTGAATGCTTGGGGACCGGAGTCATCTGGACCTTCTCTTCATATATCTGCTACCTGGGCTGGGATGACACGGTGACCTGCTGTCCTCTGACTCTGGACCAGGACACCTGTGTGTTATGAGGACAGGCATCCTCATAGCATGGGGGCTGGGTCCTGAGAGGGAAACTTTCCCAAGGACCTGGGGGGACGCTCATGGCCTTGAATGATCTAGCATTGAAAGTCATGAGCATCACTCAGACTCATTCTGTTGGTGAGAAGTGAAACACAAGTCCACTCATACCCAGAGGGAGAATTAGACTTCATCTTGAAGAAATGGCAGGATCACATTATAGAAGAGCATGCAAGATGGGAAATACTCCCGTGGCCCTCTATGGAAAATACATCCTGCTCTAGACAGACACATGGTAGTGTCTGACAAATCCCCACGGAAGGATCCTTGAGGCTCTAGAAGTCCTCATGAGAAGCCACGGTGGTAGCATCGGAGCACAGAATGTAGGTCCGCAGAGGTATGGCAGTATTTCTGTTCTGGGACTGACCACTAAGTCTTACGCGGCCAATACCACTGCTTCCTCACGCCCCCATTAGTTGTCAGGCCACCCACGTCTTAGAGATTTCTCGTGTTTGCAAAAGCTTGTTCAGTTCTGCAGAGATGGAAACAAATGAGCAAAGAAAAGAACCCAGAGCAAATATCATTTAATATTGTTATGAAGCAAAAAAAAACCCTTGAATTTCTTTATGTATAAGAATAGTACTGAAACTGTAAAGTCCAAGGCACTACCCCCCTCCTCAAAGAGCTTATAGTCTTTGCAAATATTGGGTCTATACTTTTAAAAAAGATGAACATCAATAAAGAGGTTATATCATGTACCAAAAGAAATGCATTTTGATGGCTTTAAAATGCAGCTGAGAGTTGTCTTAGCTGAATAGCTGAAAAAGCCACCTTAGTGAAAAGATTTCTTAATTTGCACCTTGAAAGATAACAGAAAAGGGGGATGGATGGACGGATGGAAGGAAGGGAAAGGAAGAGAAAGTATATTTCAGGCAAGAAGTGCCTAGTTTCCAGTGATGAGGAGTGGAACACCGTAGGTCTCACTGTAGTTCAGGAAGAGATCATTGAATCATTCCATCAGTACAAATTCTGCCCGTAGGTGTGTGAAGAATACTGGTACTTGTCTCATTTTGTTTCAAAAGCACCCTAATAGCATGCTACTTAATACTTAAGAATCCAACAAAATGGTCCATTGTAATCCCATAAATCAGTGACTGCCCTCGTTCCAAATATTGACTGGTTCTGCAAGCCACGACAGACTTTCATTTGAATAACATTTTACAGTACATTTTCCAATGAAATGTGAAGTGCTTTAAAAAGTCGCCTTTTGCCCAGCTCTCTTTTTAAGCACTGCCTTAATTGACTGCTTATTGTATAGGAGGCAGTCTGTCTTTTAAAAGTCAAGTATAGAGAAACAGAACACTTGATCATTACCTTTCTTTCTTTATTTTTATTGAAGTATAGTTGGTTTAAAATGTCATGTTAGTTTCAGGTGTACAGCACAGGGATTCAGTTTGTATACATATAGATACATTTTCAGATTCTCTTCCATTATAAGTTATTATAAAATATTGAGCATAGTTAGTTCCCTGTGCTGTACAATAGTTCCTTGTTGGTTATCTACTTTATATATACTAGTGTGTATATATGAATCCCAACCTCCTAGTTTATCTCTCCCCCCTCTTTCCCCTTTGGTAACTATAAGTTTGTTTTCTATGTCTATGGGTCTATTTCTCTTTTGTAATTGAAAAAAAAAAAGATATGATCGTTAGTTTTAGAGAACGCATGTCATGCTTATAGCAAGGGGGAACTGATAACAATACACAAATCCCCATGTTGAGGGTAAAACTACTAATAATTAACATTTATCAAATAGTTGTTGTATGTTATGTGCTCTCAGAGGCAGTATCTCATTTAATCCTCACAACAACCTTCTGATAAACTACCATCATCTCCATTTTACAGATGAGGAAACTGAGGCCACAAAGATTAAGGTTCTTGCCCTTGGACATGTTGGTGGGGCTGGGCCTGGAACCCAGGTCCTCTTACCTTCAAAGTTGACGTTCATTGCAAATTAGTTTCATTCACAGAATATATCAAGACTAAATTACTCAATGGTAGTGAAACAACCAAAATAAATACTGTACCTGTGTTGAGATGGTGTCCAGTGGACAGACTGAGTTGATTATGGAGGTAGTAAGTATTGATCAGAGGTTGAGAAACCATTTCAGGGGTAAGAATTGGTAGAAAGAATGTCAGTAGGACGTTTCCTTTATGAGAATGAAATTTCAGACTTAGAGATTAAATATACTGGAAGGGCTGGAGGGAGTAATTTAGCAGCTATGTAGTTGGTGATGGTCTAGTCAAGGAGCTCCCTGGGCACCACTGACAGGATTTCTCAGCATGATCACCGCACAAACACACACAGATTAGTAGAGAAGGTGGGTGATGCTGGAATCAAGCTATGCGTTTGGGTCAAGGCTTCATTTTCCTGGAGAAATATGTCAGCGTTTACCTGTATCTCCTTGGTACTCAACCCGTCCAATGAATGCCAGCCCAGCAACATCCAGCTGTGGCTCTCTGCCCTGGGGCCTCCTCTCACTATGGCGTCCATACAGCCCGTGAGTGGGGCAGGCAGAGGAGCTGGGATTTGATACCCATGTGTCCAGAGTGTGGCCAGACTAATGTGACCCCATAGACTGTAGCTACCAGGCTCCTCTGTCCATGGGATTTTCCAGGCAATAGTACTGGAGTGGATTGCCATTTCCTTCTCCAGGGGATCTTCCCAACCCAGGGCTCAAACCCGGGTCTCCCGCATTGTAGACAGATGCTTTACCATCTGAGCCGCCAGGGAAGTCCAATCCATGATACTACTGCTTCAGTATCCACTTTGGATGGCAGACCAGCCCACAGCGGCCTGACCTGCCACTAGACAGCAGCAGCAGACAGAGATAAGCTAATGTAAACTTTGTCATGAGTGCTCAAGCACCCTGTGAGCCTCAGTCTCCCTGAGACACCTTGTAAGTAAGACACCTACAAAGCTTACCAGAATCTCTCTTTGTTTGGTTTGAATTGTCCAATCCAGTCCCAGCCTGAGAACCTCCAAGCCATCTGCTGAGGGACTCTGTCAGAGGATGTGCCCCAGATCCTCTTTCTCTGGACCTCCCCTGGGGACCCCTTGGGATATGCCATGTACTGACTCCAGGGCCTGAGTTATAAATGTCCCTGCTTCACTTCTTGTGTGCTCTCGGGTTGAACCGCTACCATACACCACCCCAGGGCTCTACTTCAGTGTTAAACTGAAAAATTCCAAGGCCTTGAGTGGTTCTCAACCAGGATCAAGGGTATGGATTGCTAGGGTGACAGGTTTGAGCTGTTCCTCTCACTCTGGAAATGAGCCCAAGATGTACTGACCCGTGTGTGTGTGTGTGTATGTGTGCTCAGTTACTAAGTCACGTCCAACTCTTTGCAACCCCATGGACTGTAGCCTGCCAGCCTCCTCTGTTGCCCTTGGGTTACACTTGCTCAGAAAAGCAGCTGGTGGGGAACTCTGAGGCATTTTGCATACCGTTTCCTAGAGCTCCCCACTGAGACCCACCCCAGTGCCCATATGGTTACCTGCGCTCCAGTCCATCTTTACCGACACCTTTCCCTACCTTACCTTCTAACTTCCCTACTAGCGCTTCCAATGACCACTTCCTTAATAAATGACTTAAACTACATTCTGTTTCTCTGGGGTCTGTTGAGGAAGCTCAGCTTAAGATGAAGACTAACTCCAAGGGGCAGAGTATGGCTTTGCTGTAGCCGTGGGAGTGGGAGAAGCCTGATGATTACTTACAGTGGGTATTAATATAGAATTGCTGCAGGCTGTTGAACAGGGATAGGTGTGTTGTTTACACAAAATGATGCTAAGTTTCTGTGGTCCAGCGTGCTTTGTAGTAAAGGGAGGAAGTGGCTGGGGGTGGAGCCTGCAACCTAGGGAAATTATTTTTGCCATTCTTAGTGACAAAGGAAGTTTGGATTAGTTGGGAAGAAGCTAAAACAAAAATGAGGAACTGATAAAAGACCTGAAGGAGAATCAGTGGGGATTGATGCTGACTGAGTTGGTGCTGGAGGAGAGGGAAGAATGAAGGAAGCAAAATAACCTGCTTGGAGAACTGAGAGGGTGGCAGTGTTCTTGGCAGGTTTGATTTATGCCTAATTTGTAGCCCTGCTTACAGAGTAATATT
Organism: Ovis aries; assembly: GCF_016772045.2. Classification (NCBI taxonomy): domain Eukaryota; kingdom Metazoa; phylum Chordata; class Mammalia; order Artiodactyla; family Bovidae; genus Ovis; species Ovis aries. Next base: position 9,392,886 of record NC_056066.1, read on the forward strand.
TATTGGTCTTGAGACTCTCTTGACGCCCTGTGTAGTTCATCAGAATGGGATTCATTTCTCTCAAAGAAAGGACCTTGTGAAACCTTCGGAAATGTAGTCAGTGTTTCATATGACTTTAATGGATTTTTCTCCAGCCCTCCAGTACACATACATCTTTTCCCTGCACTGAAGTCCTCGAACCTGTCCTTTCTCTTTATGAATAAAAAGATGGGTTTTTCTTAACAATAGACCCTTTAATGAATGATTGGAGCTACGGTTTTAATATGTCAAAGCCAGGACCCATTTAACAATTGGCAGCCCCTCTCAACAGTCACCACCAGAGGCAGCTTCACTTGCACTTGCTCAGAAAAGGGACTGAAATGTTCCCTGCGTGATCACAGAAGCAACCACATTTTCACCCCTACGCACTCTGCACGGCTTTTCAAGCCACTTAACACCCTTCAGGTGTCTGGAAACTAATAGCATGCTCTTTACACATGGCTCTCCTGTTTGTTTGTTTGTTACCTGTCAGGATTTATTTACTTATGTGTGTCTAAGGGGAAAGCCTAATGGTCGTAAGTGATCTCTGAGCTCCTAAGGAAATTTCACCGGCCAGTAATTTGTGCCTTTTAGTATTTTAATTTTATATTTCAGCTTATTGATAAAATATAATGTGGAGGAAAGGTCATACAGTCCTAACATGATGTAAGTTTGTGCCATTTGAAAATTGCTAAGGACAATGAATGTGCTGTTTTTTGAATGAGTCAGGTGAAGGAAAACCTCCATGAGCTTAACTCTTCCATTGCAGATAAGGGATTCTGAAAAGAATGGAAATTGATAGCTAGGGTGACAGGTTTGAGCTGTTCCTCCCACTCTAGAAATGAGCCCAAGATGTGTTTACACGTGTCTGTGTGTGGGTGTATGTGTGCTCAGTTACTAAGTCATGTCTAGCTCTTTGCGACCCCATGGACTATAGCCTGCCAGCCTCCTCTGTCCATGGAGTTTTCTAGGCAAGAATACTGGAACAGGTTGCTGTTTCCTACTCCAGGTGATCTTTTTAACCCAGGGATGGAACCTACATCTCTTGGGTCTCCTGCATTGGCAGTTCAGTTTAGCTCAATTCAGTTGCTCAGTCGTGTCCAACTGTTTGCAACCCATGGACTGCAGCACTCCAGGCTTCCCTGTCCATCACCAACTCCCAGAAATTACTCAAACTCATGTCCATCGAGTCAGTGATGCCATCCAAACATCTCATCCTCTGTCGTCCCCTTCTCCTCCTGCCTTCAATCTTTCCCAGCATCAGGGTCTTTTCCAGTGAGTCAGTTCTTTGCATCAGGTGGCCGAAGTATTGGAGTTTCAGCTTCAGCCTCAGTCCTTCCAATGAATATTCAGGACTGATTTCCTTTAGGATGGACTTGTTGAATCTCCTTGCAGTCCAAGGGACTCTCAAGAGTCTTCTCCAACACCGCAGTTCAAACGTATCAATTCTTCAGCGCTCAGCTTTCTTCACAGTCCAACTCTCACATCCATACACAACCACTGGAAAAACCATACCCTTAACTAAATGGACCTTTGTTGGCAAAGTAATGTCTCTGCTTTTGAATATGCTATCTAGTTTGGTCATAACTTTCCTTCCAAGGAGTGAAAGTGAAGTTGCTCAGTCATGTCCAACTCTTTGCGACCCTGTGGACTGTAGCCTACCAGGCTCCTCTCTCCATGGGATTCTCCAGGCAAGAATACTGGAGTGGGTTGCCATTTCCTTCTCCAGGGGATCTTCCCAACCCAGGAATCAAACCTGGGTTTCCCGCATTGCAGGCAGATGCTTTAACCTCTGAGCCACCAGGGAAGCCTGAGGAGTAAGTGTCTTTTAATTTCATGGCTACAATCACCATCTGCAGTGATTTTAGAGCCCAAAATATATTAATAATTCTAGAACATTTGTTATGGAGAGGACAATTTATATTTAACTTGACAAAGTTTATTCATATCATCTCTTACACTTGGAGGTACAACTTATTACACAGACTTCCACCAATAATCACTCTCCAGACAAGGATCCCAGGAATCATAGAGAAAGCAAGTGAAGTGAAATATGATTCCATATTAGACATAAGTGACTGAGCGACTTCACGTTCACTTTCACGCATTGGAGAAGGAAATGGCAACCACCTACTCCAGTGTTCTTGCCTGGAGAATCCCAGGGACGGGGGAGCCTGGTGGGAGGCTGTCTATGGGGTCTCACAGAGTCGGACATGACTGAAGCAACTTAGCAACAGCAGCAGCAATAGCATCTACAAATTGACTCTTTGGTTTAATTCAGTCAAATTATTATTAAATTATCCCAATAAGCATTTATTTGTGTTATTAGAGAGATGGGGAAAAGCTAGAGACAGTTAACTTCAGAATCTTAATGCCCAAAGCAAGGCCTTCATGAGACCCTCTTTGATGACTGAAAAAGGAATAAGGCTGTGGATCAATATGTGAACCATTCTGTGAATTTAACAGGAAGATCCATTTTCTGAATGCATATTGAGCCACCTGCTTCCTACTTTCAAACACACACACACACACACACACACATACACACACACACACACACCCACCCCTCCAGTGTGGAATACATATAATGAAAATATCAGGCTGCACTGTCCAGTATAGCAGCCACTAGCTACATGCGTCTGTTGAGCCCTGGAAAGATGCAGAATCCAAAGCAAGATGTGTTATAAAGCACACAACAGATTTCAAAGACTTAGTACTGAGAAAAGAAGACAAATTAGGTCTTTGGTAATTTCTTATATCAATTGTAGGTTCAAATGATAATATTTGTATATATTCACTTAAGTAAAATATAAAATTAAATGCACACTTATTGTTACTTTTAAAATATTGTCATGAGAAAATTTAAGTGACATGTGTCGCTAAACAGTTTCTACTGGACTTCCCTGGTGGCTCAGCGGTAAAGAATCTGCCTACAATGCAGGAGACCCGGTTTTGATCCATGAGTCGGGAAGATCCCCTGAAGGAGGGCATGGCAGTGTTTTTGCCTGGAGGATCCCACGGACAGAGGAGCCTCGTCGGCTGCAGTCCACGGGATCGCAGAGTCGGACCCAACTGAAGACTAAGCAGCAGCAGCAGCAGCGGCCAGCTCTGGAATAAGGAACTTAAGGAGTGGGTGGACTTTTCTCTCTTTCAGTATTTCAGAAAATGAAGTAAGCTTCTTCCTTACATGTTCTTCCCTTTAATTCACCCGACAACATCATGCCTATCTGATGGAAAATGATGCCAACGAAACCATCTAATTAGTGAGGCCAACTATTTCAAAACTAATTAGTTTTACAAATATCTTAAAACTCTACACACATACACAGAACTATTCATAAGATATTTATTTTCCTACAAACTATGAACATTCAGCATACTTCAACTTCATTAGGATTTGATTTATACCAGTATTATTTTTATTACTGTTTATGTCTGTCTCTTCCATTAAATTTTGTTTCAATAATAAACAAAAAAAAACTTTTGGGAAAGAGTGCAATTATCATTTAACTGAGTTTTCAAAAACCTCATTTAAATGACACATATTGAGACATGCAGAATTCACCGCCAAAGTAAATAATACTAATCTGTAAGAGTGTCTTTGTAACTTTTCAATACTATAATATAGAATTTGTTTTTTTCAATTAAGTTAGGAGGCTCTTATTTCAGTTTCCCTCTGCTAAAAGCATTAGCTTGGGTGGAAGAATTGGTTGGTGAGAACAAGTTCATTAAATACACAGTGACTTGGCACTCGAGAGAGGACAGGAAGGGACAAGCCATATGGAGATGAAATGATTGCTGGAACCCGCCATCTCACAGAAGTTGGGTGCTCTTATATAAGCAATGAGCCTTTATCCTAAACTATGGAGATAAAAAGACATGATGTGTCTTCTGCTTTGAGAAAATGTAGTAGAGAGGTATGGGTCATTAGGCGGATACATACTATTACTCTTATCTAGATTAATCCACCATTTTCTATATAGCAGTCAATTTCTGTGTAGCAGCACATGACATTTTTTAAAAATAAATCTTTTTGTTTTGCTTCTCCCACTGCTGCCGCTAAGTCGCTTCAGTCGTGTCCGACTCTGTGCGACCCCATAGACGGCAGCCCACCAGGCTCCCCCGTCCCTGGGACTCTCCAGGCAAGAACACTGGAGTGGCTTGCCGTTTCCTTCTCCAATGCATCAAAGTGAAAAGGGAAAGTGAAGTCGCTCAGTCGTGTCCCTCCCACTGCCAATACTTAAAATTCCAGAGTGAATTTCTAATGCGCTTGGGAAAAAAACCTTAGCAAAACCCAGAAGACCCTGGATAAGCTCACCTTCTCCAGTTTCACCCCAGACTCCGCTTCCCCTTCACACTCAACTCTCCAACTGGCTTCTGCTTCAGAGTCTCTACCTTTGTCATCACTCTGCCTGGAAATCTTTCTTAAGCCATAAGAATAGTGGAAAACAGAGGGCGCCTTAGCTTGGGCACCTCTGAGTTGCCTTTTGTGGCACCCAGGGCCTGGTTCTCCTCTTCTCCTGACAGTAACCTTAGGTCTCAATTTTACTATTCAATTTTCTTTACAGTACAAACAACTATACAACTATCTTTTTTTTTTTTTTTTTACTTTGCATACATTTAGCTGTGTATTGTCTGTTGAGAATTGAGAACATAAGCTTGCTTTATTTTCTTTGATAATCTTTTCCCAGGCACATAAAGGACCCTCAATATTTAAATGACAGCTGGCTGGCTAACTGGTGACTGTCTGACTGATGGTGGGCTGGCAGGCTGGAGAGGCAGATGAAACAGGATGGAGTGTAGTATCAAGCAGAGGGAATTCGGGGTGCTGGGGGGCATATAGAGATGGTACCTAATCCAGACTGGGAAGTTAAAGGAAACATTTCTGAAGGAGACAGCAGCTTCCCTGGCACTGGAGGTTATCAGCAGTTGTCATTTAGGCCGTCAGCAAAGGGCTTTTTCTTATAGGCGAATGAGCAAGATCCCAGTGGCCAGGAGAGGCTTCCATGCTCCGAGAACTGCAAGTTTACTCATGTGAACAATAGTGATGTGTGAGGACAGGTAGGCAGCGCCTGATATGCAGGACCCGCCAAGTCAGAAGAACTGACTGTATGAGAAACCTGATGTGGACTGTATCATAAAACCAGCTGTCCGAATATGCTACAAAGTGAGCCACGCTCTGAGTGTCTGCCTGCTCACTCCATCTCAGTGTTTAAACTTCTCATGAGACTGTCATCTGAACAAAGTCAGGGACTGTCTCTCACCTCTTGAATTCTCCACGTCTAACTCTGTGCCTCCTGCAAGGGAGGCTCCCAGCAAATTCCTGCTGAATTAAATCGAATCTTTTCTCATGTTATTCTACGGGCCGTTATCTGAACTGATATTTGAGGCTGTCTAGATTATTCTGCACCATCACACAAAATGCGAGAAGAGCTCATGCCCCATTGACCCTCCATAATAGTTATTTTGAATTAATATTGAGGATGGACATGCGATAAACTGACATGCTCCAAAGCTTTCCACTGTGGAAAAATATCACCTTGACAGTAGAGAAGGCTGGGGAAAAGACCTTTTGGAGATGTGGATAGTGCATGTGTGCGTATGTCTGTCTGTCTGTCTGTATATACATATGTATGTATGTGTAAGTACATGTGTTTGTGTGTGTATATACACACACACACACACACTCACACACATATATATGTAGTTTCCTGACTTGGTATAGAAAAGAGAAACCAAACAAATTCCTAAGACACAGGATTTTTTTTTTAATCAAAGAGTCACCTGAAAAGGCTACATTCTTATGGGAATAATCAATTCTAAAATAGCTGTCCATTTTTCAGAGATTAGTCTTCTGCAATAGAAACCAAGTCTTGGCGGTCAGAATTCTCGATCGGGCTAAGAAAAGTTGTTCCCTTTGCTTTCGTTTCTCTAGTGTTGAAAGCGCAGAGTGCCTTAGTTGTTCACCATCATATAAGTTGTCTCCTGGAGGTGCAGTGTTTACAACAGGCTGAAACAAAAGAGCCTTGGATTTTGGTTCTGATTATTGTGACAGAGATTAAAAACAAAACAGAGAAATGATATATGAATAACGATGATGCTTGATATACTTAATTGGAATGTTAACAACTTCCGATTCCCCAGAAGTATCTCAAAGCCTCTCAGATTTTATAAGGTTAACATCTTTTTCACTTATTTCAGAAAGCTCTATTTTTCTATACATTTTATTAATTTTCCATGTCTTTATTATAACAGTGTGGAACATATTCCCTTAATCAATTAGCACATGCTTAGAGAAGCACAAACTAAAGCAAATTTGCAGAAACCCCCTTGAATTGTAACAACTCTAAGTCATTAGACACTTCTAAAAGGGTGTAACTACCCCATCTCTCACCTATAAGGTCTGCTACTTTTGTTGTGTTAGTTTCAGATGTACAGCAAAATGAACCTGTCATACCCACTCTTTTTTAGATTCTTTTCCCAAATAGGCCATTACAGAGTATCGAATCCTTTCCTGTGCTATAGGGTAAGTCCTCATTAGATATCTGCTTTATATATAGTAGTGTGTATGTGTCAGTCCCAAGCTCCCAGTTGATCCTTCCTCCCTTACCTCTCAGTAAAAACAAGTTTATTTTTTGCATCTGTAATTCTATGTACGTTTTGTAGATACATTCATTTGTGGCCTTTTTTAGATTTCTTATGTAAGTGGCCTATATTTGTCTTTCTCTCTCTGACTTACTTCGCTCAGTATCCAGATCTCTAAGTCAATCCCTATTGCTACAAATGACATTATTTTGTTCTTTTTTTATGGTTGAGTAATGTTTATTTTATACATGTAGCAGTTCCTTTGTTGATGGACATTTAGGTTGCTTTCAGGTCCTGGCTATAATATTAATAAATAGTGCTACAGTGAACATTGGGTGCATGTATGATTTTCTTCATATATCTGACTAGGAATGGGACCCTATATTGGATCATATGGTAGCTCTATTTCCAGCTGTTTTAAGGAACCTCCCTACTGTTCTCCTGGAGAAGGCAATGGCAACCCACTCCAGTGTTCTTGCCTGGAGAATCCCAGGGATGGGGAAGCCTGGTGGGCTGCCGTCTATGGGATTGTGCAGAGTCGGACACAACTGAAGCGACTTAGCAGCAGCAGCATACTGTTCCCCATACTGACTGTACCAGTTTGCATTCCCACCAACAGCATAGGAGTGTTCCCTTTCCTCCACACCCTCTTCAGCATTGATTGTTTGTAGACTGTTTAATGATGGCCATTTCAACCCGTGTGAGTGTTTCTTTGTAGCTTTGCTTTGCGTTTCTCTAATAATTAGCGATGTTGAGCGTCTTTTTTTATATGCTTTTTATCGATCTGTATGTCTTCTTTGGAAAAGTGTCTATTTAGATCTTTTGCCCATTTTTTTGATTGGGTTGTTTATTTTTTTATGTTGAGCTGCATGGACTATTTGTATATTTTGGAGATTAATCTTATGTCTCTTGCTTTGTTTACAAATATTTTCTTTTATTCACAGAGTTGTTTTCTGTTTTGTTTATGGTTTCCTTAGCTGTGCAAAATCTTTTAAGTTTCATTTGGTCTCATTTGTTTGTGTTTTTATTTTTATTACTCTAGGAGGTGGATCCAAAGAATGTCTTGCTTTGATTTATGTCAGAGAGTGTCATGCCTATGTTTTCCTGTACAAATTTTATAGGATCTGGCCTTACATTTAGGCCTTTAGTCAATTTTGAGTTCATTTTTGTGAATTATTTTACGTGCAGTTGTCCAGTTTTCCCAACACCACTTATCAAAGAGACTGTGTCTACTCCATTGTGTATTCTTGCTTCTTTTGTCAAAGACTAGATGACCGTAAGTGTGTGGGTTTATCTCTGGACTTTGCATCCGGTTTCATCAATCTATGTATTTGTTTTTTATGCCAATATCGTACTGTTTTGATGACTGTAGCTTTGTAGTATAGCCTGAAGCCAAGAAGCTTAATTCCTCCAGCTCCATTTTTCTTTCTCAATATGCTTTGGCTATTTGTGGTGTTTCCACACAAACTGTAAAATGTTTTGTTCTAGTTCTGTGAAAAATGCCATTGGTCATTTGATAGGGATGGCACTGAATCTGTAGATTGCTTTGGGCAGTATAGCCGTCTTCACAGTACTCTTCTAATCAAAGAAAAGGGTATAACTCTCCATCTATTTGTGTCACCTTTTATTTTCTTTAATCAGTATTTTATAGTTTTCTGAGTACAGGTCTTCTGTCTCCCTCAGTGGGTTTATTCTTAGGTATTTTTATTCTTTTTAATGTGATAGTAAATAGGATTGTTTCTTTAATCTCTCTTTGATTTTTTGTTGTCAGTGTATAGGAATGCAAGAGATTTCTGTGAATTGATAAGCTCTAGTAGTTTTCTGGTAGCATCTTCAGGATTTATATATATATATACACACACACACATACATATACACACATGCACACACACACACACACACATATATATATATATATATGTAGTATCATGTCATCTGCAAACAGCAACTGTTTTGCTTCTTTTTTCCAATTTGGATCCCTTTTATTGCTTTTTCTTCTTAATCTCACTGGTCTTAAATGATGACTGCTTGTATAAAAGGAAAAAGCCCTGTAGAATCACATTAAGTCTACCAGTCAATTGATTTCTTATGAGAAACCTTTGACCTAGGGAGGCATAGACTGAAGAATGTTTTGTTCCTTGGGAGATGATGAAAACAGAAGATAATTGATTATGTTATCAAACCTTGAATATTAAACCATCCTGAGTGTCAGATATGTTTTAGAAATGCCAGTTTGATGTGTGTAGATATAGGAAGGAAATTAAATAGCCCATGTAATTTACAACCATGTAAAATAACTTGGTTTACATACTATTGTTTTTCTTAAGAAATTTTTTTTGTCTTTCCATATTCAGGTTGCTTGCGGAAATAAATTTTTAAATAAAATTGCCAAGTAGGTGAAAGAATTTTCTCAAGGGGAAAATAACAACTAAGAGACAGGTTGATTTCTCTGCCCCGATGTCCCTAATCAAGTTAGATGAGGACAGAAATGAAGGAAGAAGAGAGAATGGTCATAAAAAGGGAAGTTCCAAGGGGATAAAATCTTGCCATTGCAGGGGATGTTGCCTGCTCTCTGTTTACATTCCTTGGACCTTAACATTTCACTGTGCTCCAACAAATTTCCAAGTGCTACTACCTGTAATTCTGTGCCTGAGGGGTTTTCCCATAACAGTGGAAATATTCTTTCCCAGGAGTAGATCCCATTGGAAGCTTGCCTTCCATCAATGATTCTCCAGTCTATAAATACCCTAGCTCCTCTGCTCTTAGGCATCACTTCTTAAAATTTCCCTGCAGCATTAAACTCCAGTGGTCCATTTTGGAAGTTGGCTTGACAACAACTCATTCTTCATTTAACTGCCTTCCTCTCGTGTATCACTTCACTACTCTTTCCATGCCTCCTGGGATCACCTCTGAAACAAACTGCATGAACTCATATTCTAGTCTTAGACTCAGTTCCTTTAGAACCCGAACTAAGACAACCACTATTTCTGCTCATAGTGGTTTTTCTTTGGATTCCAGTCACTGGAATTATAGCAGCTCCTGTATTTAAGAGTTATTAACCAGTTTTTAATGGTGTTGCTTTTACCCAGGCCATGAATTTTCCTTGCGTTAGTCAATACCCATCACAGGTATGTGTTTCATAAGTATTTTTTGAATGTAGACCACCCTATGAATAGAAAGCTTATGCCTTAGCATAATTCCTACACAAAGTCGATGTTTAGATAATGTTTTATCAGATGAAGTGTGATGTTTATGCCCTTGGCAGTGGAAAGGTCTTTACCCAGCTTTAGAGCAATGGCAGGACATGTGGTACTTACAGCCATCTGCTTGAAATCTACCTGCTTACACAGGTATTCAGAGGAAAGAAGGGTATTTTTATCCACATCAGCATCTGGGAATAATTTATCACAGAGGTGCAGCTCATAAAACTAGTTACTCTGGACACCTTTCTCCCTTTCAAATGAGAAGAATTTGGTTTCCAATTTGTTGGTCATGGAAGCTGAGTATGCATTGACTCATTTCTTGAGAAATGTGAATATGAGAGAGGAAAGATTTTATCACTCAGTATAGCAAAGTGAGAGCCCATCCATGATGGGTAAAATGCATATAACTTATTTTATGAACACCTCTCTAAAGCATCTTAAAGTTTAGAGGATAAAGAACTCAATGGGTTTTCACTTGGTTATTTTCCCCAAGGCTAAAACTTGCAGCATATTTCAGCAGGGTTTTTTTTTTTTTAATGGTTAAACAATAGTTCTTTTTAAAATATATAGTCTAAAATGAAATAGCACTTCAGACCTATATGCAACAGCTGGTGTTCATATGATATTGTAAGATGCCTCCTTTTACTCAGTCTCAGCCTCCTCTGGGTAGAAAACAAATGTGAGAATGGTGAAAAAAAAAAGAAAAAGAAAAAAGTAGGAAACACTTCTACTTGAGTTATGTCTTCCTTTTCATTGTAAAGTGAAATGTTTGAAAATTGTATGGATAATGCACTACCTTGAAATTTTGTTATTCAAGATAATTGAGGCAGAGATTTCCTGAAGAATTCTTTGCCTCAGTGATCTGCATCATGTCGAAATCATACAAGTTTGACTTTAGACTTTTAGTCAAAATATGTAACTTACGTTTCTTCCCTCAATCAATCTGTTGTCATTCATGAGCTAAACGCCAACAAGGTTTGTTTTTTTCCATCATGTTGATTATTGGATTGCAAAGCTTTTAAATCTGAAGACTGAGTCAGTAATTGGTGAATTGGAACCACGAATGATTGAGGGGCTATTAGTAGGCCATGCTGGCATTATTTAACCATTATTCATAGAAAAGCCCTTTTCCCTTCCTGATCTCTGCCACACATACATATACATACATTAGAAGAATAATAAGAACCCTATTTGGCCCATAGTACTTTACTCATAGACCTACCTAAAGTAATATAGAGAGAGTTCATGGTAGGCAGATCAATGAATTGATGTAAATTATCTGGTAGATAATTCAGCTTCTTGTCCCGCTTAGCAGACAATATCTCTTGTAAGTGTCCTGTGCTCCAGAAGTGACCTGTAGTGGCTTTTGTGTACGAGGTCAACACTGGACTACAAGATTGTACTGGAACCATGCTTTCCCGCTAATTTATGTGAACCAGACTATTACAACTGACTTATTCTGGCAAACCTGAAACTTCGTCCTCTCCTCAAATGGCATAGGCTTCAAACTCTCATCTTTTTCTAGTTTACAAGAAATTTCGGGTTTTCATTATCTGTAAGCGATAGAAATATGCAAATTGCCACCACTGAGCTAAGGTTAACTGTTGTTTAGTTGCTAAGTCGTGTTCAACTCTTTTGCGACCCCATGGACTATAGCCAACCAGGCACCTCTTGCTAGATACACATAGAGTTATATAATTGTAGACCTTATCCTATCAAGAAGACCTTGAGAATCCCAACACCTTCTTCCTTCTACTCCTCTAATATTTGACAGGCAGGCTTACATCTGATACTCTGATAGCATGATCTAAACCCTCTGATCAGTTCAGTCCTGGACAGTGGACTTTTATTCGCTCTAGTTTGTCCTAGGTATTAGGATAGTAAACCCCAAAGCAAAGAAAGGATATGCTGAGATCCCTGTTTTATGCTGTTCTTATGGTCTTGCTTGAGACAGAGGACTTTAACCTATAAAAGACTGGGAGGATTTTGTGAAAATAGGTAAAAGCATTTAAAACTCTGATAGTGATAAACTGATAAACTCTGACGGTGGGAACTTTGCCTAATGATTTAAACGAGGTGCCATGTTTCCCACCAGTGGGTATTCAATACATGCTTATCCAGTCTCGGAAAACGATGCTCATCACCCTGTCTCGTTCAGCTCACTGAGAGGCTGAGCGTTTGTAAATTCCCAAGGTTCTTCTCACATGTGTGGGCTCCATTCACACTTCTTATTAAAGAACTGTTATGAGTTGGTGCTTGATTTGTTACTACGTACTAAAGCCTGTTCTATGCTGTCCTTAACGGTCTTGCTGGAGACAGAGGACTTTACCCTATAAAAGACTGGGAGAATGTTTTGAAAATAGGCAGAAGCATTTAAAACTCCGATAGTGAAAGGCAGCTGGTGAGAGGATACTTCAAGTATTCAATGCTCTTTTAGTCAAAGCAAAAAAACAGATTTATTTTCTTTGTTGTATTTATTTTATTGAAGTATAGCTGATTTTCAAGGTATTAATTTCTGGTGTAGAGCAAAGTGGTTCATTTCACTTTGATAGAGCAAAGTTATACATATATGTATGCATTATTTTTCATAGTGCTTTCCATTGTGGTTATCACAGGATGTTGAATACAGTCCCCTATGATATACAGTGGAACCCTATTGTTTAGCCATTCTCTGTGGAATAGTTTGCACCTACTAATCCCGACCTCGCAGCCCAGCTCCCCCCACTGACTGCACAAGTCTGTCCTCTATGCTTGTCAGTGTGTTTCTGTTTCACAGATGAATTCATCTGTGTTGTATCGTAGATGCCACATGTAAGTGATACCATTTGGTATTTGTGGCAGGAAAAAGTGCTGCTTTTCCTGGGGCTCGTGTTATTCCGTTTCAGATGGTGTCTAATGAGTATGCAAGCTAAAAACCTAACCCTTCCTTCTGATACCCGGCTCTTCCCCATGCTGTGCTGCTGTGTAGTTGCCAAATGGTGTCCTGCTCTTTGCAACCCCATGGACTGTAGCCCCCCAGGTTCCTCTGTCCATGGGATTCCCCAAGCAAGAGTACTGGAGTGGGTTGTCATTTCCTTCTCTTGGGGATCTTCCTGACCAAGGGATCGAACCCACATCTCCTGGTTGGCAGGCGCATTCTTTACCACTGAGCCACCAGGGGAGTCCCATTCTTCCCCATGGCCTGTGTCTATTCAAATTCTGCTCATTCCTCAGAAAGATGGTAGCGACGACCCTATATGTGAGACAGCAAAAGAGACACAGATATAAAGAACAGACTTTTGGACTCTGTAGGAGAAGGCAAGGGTGGGATGATTTGAGAGACTAGCATTGAAACATGTATATTATCATATGTGAAATAGATGATCAGTCCAAGTTCGACGCATGAAATAAGACACTCAAAGCTGGTGCACCGGGACGACCCTCAGGGATGGGATGGGGGGTGGGAGGAGGGGGTTCGGGATGGGGAACACGTGTACACCCATGGCTGATTCATGTCAGTGTATGGCAAAAACCACCACAATATTGTAATTAGTCTCCAATGAAAATAAATTAATTAATTTAAAAAATTCTGTTCATTCCTCTTCCCTGCTGCTGCCGCTGCTAAGTCGCGTCAGTCGCGTCCGACCCTGTGCGACCCCATAGATGGCAGCCCATCAGGCTCCACTGTCCCTGGGATTCTCCAGGCAAGAACACTGGAGTGGGTTGCCATTTCCTTCTCCAATGCCTCTCAAATCTCCATTCACCTCTCCCTCCCCAACGCCAGCATCTTTAGGTTAGGCCACCACTGAATCACTGCCACACCCTCCTAATAAATCTCTCTGCCTGTATTCTTGCCAACACCAGCCCTTCCATTCCATCCTATGGAGTTGCAATGAATTTTTGAAAATTGCAATTTCAGTTGGGCTGTTTTCTCCCTAATGTTCCCCATTGATATCAGAATAAAGCTTCAGAGCATCCTGCACATGGTTTGGCCTGGCCCTACCCACCTCTCCTGAGTTACTTATCACTGTATGCTTCCCATGCTAATTAAGTCCTGAACAATGTGTCCTCCCCCAAAGAATTATTCTTTCTTTTTCCTCAAGGATATTTGACCTGTAAGTCTCCTCTCTCTCATTTTTCTTTGTGAATCCCTGCTTATCCTTCAGGACTCAAATTGCACGTTTTGTCCCATCCTCTCTGGTTTTTTTCCATGCCTTCCTCTCAAGACTGCCTTTAGGATCCTGCTGATTTGTCCCTGGAGCAAGTGCCCTGTGCTAATAGACCCCAGCACGGCACTGACCGCGCTCTAATGAAAGTAACTGTTAACTTGTCTGTTCCTCCCACTGGGAAGTCAGGGACTGTGGCTTTTCTCAGTTATATATTCCCAGCAGCTGGCACTGTGCATCTGTTCAGCAAACATTTGCTGGGCAAATGTAGTTAAAGGTCATACAACTAGTAATTGGGGGAGCAGGGGTTCAAACACCAATTCTCTGGGCTTCAAGCATAGTACTGTGATATCGATACCATGTTCCCACACCTCCAGAGAAGACAGACCTTGTGCTTTCTGCGTGAAGCTAAAATACCTGCACCACCCACCCTTTTACCTCACTTCTGGTTTTCAAGACATAAGTTGAAATATTTTAAGAAGAAGGATGTGCCTCCAACTAAAATCCAATTGCCTGTTTTATACCAAATCTTTACCTGTTCTCAATGGCCTTTTAGAACTAAAGATAAACCCTTTAAAAATGGGCTTTAACATGTATTTTCTTAAATGTGTTCACTGCCATCTTTTTTACCTCCAAAGTTTTGCTTATAACAGACCTCCCAGGAGGACTGCTTTTTAAACATTTTTTAAAATCATGCTTTGTTTCTTTCCGTTATCTCTGTCTCTCCCAACAAACTTACTTGAGCTTCTCTACTGTAGATCTGGTAACTCATATTCATGTTATACCAACATGAAAAAAAAAAATTCCTCTGTTTAGACCTCACAGCCCAAAGCTGCCTAAATGCACTGTGCTCAGCACTAGGACAAGGCTACCGCTGCTCACATCTCACGGTGAAACCCCTGAGACTCTTGCCACCAAACAGACCAACCAGCATGCATCTTGTGCAAAGCAGTCATATGTTCTTGCCATTGCTAACTCACTCTTGATAATTTAGTTGAAAAGAGTCCAGCAGTGAGAAACGAATGTTATTAGATGTACTATACATCTGTTATACATCTATCTATTAAACATGTGTCTTAACATCTATATTAATATGTACTCTGTATATTAATACATAAATTTATGCATTATTTATATATAAATGTGTTTTACATATTTGTATTAAAAATGCAGTAAGATGAGTGAAAATATTTTATAGGAAAGTTCTGGTATTTATAGAGAATACATTTTGCACTGATTTGTAATTAGCAAAATACAACCTTAGAAGCTAATAGTATTGGCTTTTCTTTGCTTTATCTGAGCAAGGTAGATAAGGAAGTTTCATGACGTCCACTTTCCTAGTTAGGAGTCATCTCTCAGTAGATTTGGCAATTTACTCTCCGATCTGAACATTGTGTTGAGACATCTACGTGAACAAGTATCTTCCCTCATAGACTCCAGATTTAGACCGCATGATGTCCATTACAGAAGTAAATGGATTTGCACTGGATTGTTGCCCATAATAGGTGGTGCTAGTGGTAAAGAACCTGCCTGCCAATGCAAGAGGCATAAGAGGTGCAGGTTCGATCCCTGGGTTCAGAAGATCCCTGGGAGGAGGAAATAGCAACCCACTCCAGTATTATTGCCCAGAGAATCCCATGGACAGAGGACCCTGGCAGTCTACATTCCATGGGTCACGAAGAGTCAGACAACTGAATCGACTTAGCACACACATATGTTGCCCACACATAAGCCAAAATACTAAGCTGGCCTAATTATAGAATCACTGACATTTAGAATGAGAAGTTTCCTTGGAAAATATCTCGTTTAGCTCATGCATTTACTCGATGGGGAATTTGAGATACAGCTGTGATTGTTGCAAAGCTGAAATACCAAATGTCCTACCTTTCCTGGTGGCCCAGTGATTAAGACTGTGCTTCCTTTGCAGGGGGTGCAGGTTCGATCCCTGGTCAGGGAACTAAGATCCTACATGCTGCACAGCACAGCCAAAAACAAAACAAACAAAATCCCTCCTACCTTCTTAAACACAACTTTTATATCATAATATGACTTCCCAGATACACACACACACACACATATATAGTATATTTTTCTAAACAAATAATGTGACATACATTCTATAAATTATGTGCATCTTAAGGGCACAGCTTGATGGCTTTTTGCAAAAATACCCTATACCCACCACTCAGTCAAGATAATAGCAATACTGATACTCCAGAAACATCTCTTGTACTCCCTCCCAGTGTAGCTATCCCTCTTGTTCCACTCTTCAATCTCTGTCCCTGTAGACTTGCTTTGCCTGCTCATATAAATAGAGTCATATAGTATTTGTTCTTTTGTGCCTGGTTCCCTGGTGGCTCAGATGGTAAAGAATCGACCTGCTATGTGGGAGACCTTGGCTCGATTCCTGGATTGGGAAGATCCCCTGCAGAATGGAACAGCTACCCACTCTAGCATTCTTGCCTGGAGAATCCCATGGACAGAGGAGCCTGGCAGGTTAGGTCCATGGGGTTGCAAAGAGTCGGACATGACTGAGCAACTTTCACTTTCGTTTTTTTCTCTTGCTGAAGTAATGTTTTCTTTTTATTTTTTTCCCCACTAGATTTTTCTATGTTGTTACCTGTTTTGATAGTTGCTTTCTTGTCATTGTTGAGGAATATTCCATTGTATAGTTATAATGTGAGTTGGATTTTGTTTTGTTTTTACCCATTTTGATGTACATTTGAGTTGTTTGCAATTGAGCTTTTTAAAATAACACTTCTCAGAATATTATTCTACATGTCTTTTGGTGTACATAAGTATTCATCATTTTTATTTGATATGTATCAAGAGTGGAATTATTGGGTCCTAGGAAATTATATTTTTGGCTTTCGTGATAGGTCGCCTAAAACCTTTGCAAGAGCAGCTACACCAGTTTCTACTCTCGTATGCAGAGCATGAAAGCTCAGTTTGCTCCACATCTTTCCCAACTGATACTATTATTATCATTAGCCATTTTGTTCTAGGAATATCTCACTGTGGTTTAATTTGCATTTAATAAGCATCTCTTTATAAGCTCACTGGCTATTTGAATATCTTCTTTTGTGAAGTATGTATTCTAGTCTTTTTACTGTTTTACAGAAGTGGATTATCTATTTTTTTTTTCCTGCTAATCTGAGGGGCTTCTTAATATACTCTTGGACACAAATTTTTTGTCATATTGCGAATATCATGTCCTCTGTGGCTTGCCTTTGTAGTCTCTTGATGTGTTTTAATGAACACAAGTTCTTAATTTTAATCAAATCCCAATTCTTCTCCTTTATAAATTCTTTTATATATTTATTTCTTTAAAGCATCATTTACTTATCTTTGTAGCATTAACTTGTATGTATTGGGTTGGCCAAAAAGTTTGTGTGGGTTTTTCTATAAGATGTTATGGAATAGCCCAGATACACTTTTGGGCCAACCCAATATTATATTGATGGTACCCCACTCCAGTACTCTTGCCTGGAAAATTCTATGGATGGAGGAGCCTGGTGGGCTGCAGTCCATGGGGTCGCTAGGAGTCGGACACAACTGAGCGACTTCACTTTCACTTTTCACTTTCATGCATTGGAGAAGGAAATGGCAACCCACTCCAGTGTTCTTGCCTGGAGAATCCCAGGGACGGGGAAGCCTGGTGGGCTGCCATCTATGGGGTTGCACAGAGTCGGACATGACTGAAACGACTTAGCAGCAGCAATATTATATCACTTGTATAAATTATTTTAAAATATGCCTTCATTTATTCTGTTATTTAAAAGATAGTTTTTCAACAGATGAATGGATAAGAAAGCTGTGGTACATATACACAATGGAGTATTACTCAGCCATTAAAAAGAATACCTTTGAATCAGTTCTAATGAGATGGATGAAACTGGGGCTGATTATACAGAGTGAAGTAAGCCAGAAAGAAAAACACCAATACAGTATACTAACACATATATATGGAATTTAGAAAGATGGTAATGATGACCCTGTATGTGAGACAGCAAAAGAGACACAGATGTGTAGAACAGACTTTTGGACTCTGAGGGAGAGGGTGGGATGATTTGGGAGAACGGCATTGAAACGTGTATACTATCATGTAAGAAACGAATCGCCAGTCTATGTTCGATGCAGGATACAGGATACTTGGGACTGGTGCACGGGGATGACCCAGAGAGATGTTATGGGGAGGGAGGTGGGAAGGGGGTTCATGTTTGGGAACTCATGTACACCTGTGGTGGATTCATGTCAATGTATGGCAAAACCAATACAGTATTGTAAAGTAAAATAAAGTAAAAATAAAAATTAAAAAAAAAAATAAAAGCACTTTGCTGAAAAAAAAAAAAAAAATGAACACCCATGGCTGATTCATGTGAGTGTATGGCAAAAACCACTACAATATTGTAATTAGCCTCCAATTAAAATTTTTTTTAAAAAAAGATAGTTTTTAAATACCCAGCAATTCTCTTCCTCTAGTCTATTAGTACATCCCGCATGACATTTGGCAAATTCTTTGGTTGCAATTAGTTTCTATTTATGATGTATATTTTTAATTTAATTTTGAAGATAAGACAGTATATTAGGTGCTAGTAAGAGATTTCTTACTCTGACACTACCATGACACATTTACTTAAATGAAATTCAGACTGGCCATTTGAAAATACTAATTTGCAGTGTTCTTATTGAAATGAATTGTGCACACTTACATGTATGCACACATGTGAAAAGTCGTGAAAGTTGCAGTATGCTATAGCACTGCATCTTGCAATGTGATCTCAGAACATGAACTGTGCAGTATTTCGAGCATGAGATCTAAGATGTAGGAAGAAAGCATGTGAAGCACATTGAAATTCTGGCAAATAATTATTGTTTGATTGCTTTGTTGCTTTTAGTTAAGAAGCATTGCAAAATGAGTAGCCTTATTAATCATCAAAAACATCAGAATGAACTTGAAGAATCAGGAAATTAGAAATCGGTAGGTCAAGTCAGTTGGCCAAGATAATGATACAAATTAAATCAAGATCCAGCTAGGGAAAATAATCCACTTTGAATCCTTGAGTCTGTCCCTGCATCTTTATGACATGTACATTATCAGACAACAGATCTACAGTTTGATGAGATACACAATTTGATGAGTTTCTAACGTATTAATATAAACTATAATAATGTTCTCTAAGCCAAATGATGTTTGATGTATTCTAAACTTCTGTTTAAATATTGGATTTTCCTTTAATTCCTGCATGGATAATTTATGGAAAAGTTATAATCAAATACATGATCCTTGAAGTCATAACTTGTTATATTTATTAGCAAAAATTTATAAAATTTTTAAAAAATTTATAAAAAATTTTATAAAAATTTATAAAATACAGGGATGGAACTGTAAGTTGCTATACTATTAACCACTGTCTTTTAGTACATTTTCCAGATAACAGAGAACTGATTGGGGGAAAAAAAGTAAGTTTTTACTTTTGCATTGAAAAATAAGTCTTTACTTTATTAAACTGATACCATGATTGAAAGAAATTTACTTTTG
The DNA here is from genome assembly GCF_016772045.2 of Ovis aries. NCBI lineage: Eukaryota > Metazoa > Chordata > Mammalia > Artiodactyla > Bovidae > Ovis > Ovis aries. The sequence goes on from NC_056066.1 coordinate 9,412,379, forward strand.
CTTAGTTGATTGTCACTGTGTATTTGTATAGATTTAGTATTAATCACCTGGAGAAGGAAATGGCAACCCACTCCAGTGTTCTTGCCTGGGGAATCCCAGGGACTGGCGAGCCTGATGGGCTGTCGTCTCTGGGGTTGCACAGACTCGGACACAACTGAAGCGACTTAGCAGCAGTAGCAGTATTAATCACTTAATACAAAGTGATTAGATAAATTCCTTAGTATTTATATAGTTAAACAGATTATATAGATAGATATTTAAATATTACCCATCAATATTTTGGGGCTTCCCAGCTTTGCTAGTGGCAAAGAACCCTTCTGCCAACGCAGGAGATGTAAGAAGCACAGATTTGATTCCTGGGTCAGGAAGACCTCCTGGAGGAGGGCATGGCAACCCACTCCAGAACTCCTGCCTGGAGAATCCCATGGACAGAGGAGCCTGGTGGGCTATGGTCCATGGGGTTGCAAAGAGTCAGATACAAATAAACGACTTAGCACACATCAATATTTTATGGGGTTTTCAGTAAGGGAAGGAGAGGAGATTGTAGAGATGAGAAGAGGGTTGTAAAGTAGGAAAGAACCCAGAAGATCCAGGAGCTCGAGGGAGAAGAGGGGAGTGCCTGCTGTCCTGACAAGGTACATGCTAAATTACACTAATTTCTGTTCTATGATGCTCCCATCAGCATGGTAGTTTCCACTCTCACACCCTCAAGTAAAATGCTGAGTTAAAATCTATTATAGTGAGAATGGCTTATGACCCACAGTCAGTCACTTTTCTCCTAAATATATTCACAAGTGACTCATAAATGTTTGCTTGTTGTTTATTTAAAAACAACATGGATAAATATTTGAAAGCAAACGTGAACTATAAAGTATCTCTAATGACTGCTTTAAAATCTGCCCTCTGCAAACAGAGCTGACTAAAGAGAGGAAAATGTAAGATAACAGCAGGTGAGCTCTCCATGAAACGCGTGCACATGTTTGGGTGTGTGTTCACGTCTCTGGGAAGTAAATCATATTTGCAAACCAAGGCCCATATATGCTGAACAGAGAAGAGCTTCATTTAACAGACACATCTGCCAGGAAAATCTAGGGTTGTAATTAAGGTTTTATAGTCCGAGCATGACTAGATTGCTTTTAAAAGCACTGCTTCTCCAGTGTTGTTTTATGCTTTGATCAAACATGTCAGCCAATGAAAAAAGTGGTCATTTATTTCTTTTGGAAGCAGGAAAAATAAAGAGATTTACATTAAATAGCAGTCATCACGATGTTCATAAAAGTTTCCAACTATTGATCAACACGCCTGGTTTCCAACTACAGTTTCCTTAATCGGATTTGCATCTTCAGTCATGCTGCAGTTCCCATACCAAGGTGGTAGAGTTGTTCCAAGCGCTGGGCGGCTGGTCAAATGCACATACGGCGGTGTAATTGTCAGAAAATGTCCTTTTGTCAGAAAATGTCCTTGTGTCAGACGGGGCCACAGCTTATAGTGAAAACAATCCTGTTAGTGCTTCTGCAGCATATGAAGAGACAGCTCCACTTTATTAGTGAGATTACACTGGCCAGGGATGACTGGCTGTCTCAATCACCTGCAGGCCAGTCATGAAGCAATTGCTGGGGTCACTGGGCAACCCAGTCCAATTCAGTCATTAAGACACTGGAATAACCAGACTGTAAAATAGTTGGTCTGGTTATTTCTTAATGGTGTAATTGGATCAACCAGAGAGATCCAATTAATTGCTGAACCATCAGTGACTGGTGGTCTTGCTGATGAGCTCAGCTGTTAGTAATGAGCTTGAATTGATTGTACAGCTTCCTGATCAATTGTACAATTTGCATTTACTATGCTGGGGATGGGATGGGGTTGATTTAAGTTTGATGATTTCATTGAACTCAGAGATATACCACGTATTTGTGTGTGTGTGTGTATTTATCTATGTGTGTGTGTTATTTTCTCAACAGTAATACATTTGAGACATCTCTGATGAATAGTGCTGTTTTACGGTACAGCTGTTCTACCTTGTGGGAGTAAGTTGCATTGGACACTTCTATAGACTCTTACAGGGCTTCCCTAGAGGATCAGTGGTAAAGAATCCACCTGCCAATGTAGAAGGTGCAGGTTCAATCCCTGGATCAGGAAGATCCACTGGAGGAGCAGATGACAACACGCTCCAGTATTCTTGCCTGGGAAATCCCATGGAAGGAGGAGCCTGGCAGGCTACAGTCCATGGGGCTGCAAAAGACTTGGACATGACTCATTAACCGAACAACAAGACTAGCAACGTAGACTGTTACAGAGATCTGTGAGAGGAGAAATTCAAGTTTGCATGAAAACTGTATATTTAGAAGGGGTGGAGGAGAAGAAAGGCATCCATCCTTCATTCTAACATGCTCAATGTGAGAAAACCCACTGCATGGTTCCTTCTGTCTATACATGACACGGTAAGGTCAAATCTCCTTCTGTCTTGCTGAGCTGCCTATATAAGTAGAGCTTGATGCCACTGTGATATGGCATGACAAAGTAAATAATTGTCATAAAACATTTATGGAAAAATACAGAGCCCATGAGCTTTCCCCCACCCATGGAGAGAAACCCCCAAGGAAATTTCTCTTCAAAGGAAAGAATTAGCTGCTCACACCAGTTCATTTCTTAATAATGGTCCATAGACAGGTGCCCATCCTAGACAACACTCTCACCAGACAAAGCAAAATGAGAAAAGCTTAAGAGTGGTGGTTTGGGGAGATTAAAGATGTGAAAAATCTTCATGATCTGTTCCCCTTTCTCACATATGGGAGGACCTTTTGACACCTGGGCCAGTTTAAGCCCTGACTGTAGGAGTACTAGAGGCTTCTGCCTCCTGTGGTGAGATGCTTGCTCTCAGGACACTCCCTCCCAGAACCCAGTCACCATATGATGAAAAGCTCAAACCAAATGTCAAGACAAACACATGCAGACCCCCTGGTCAACAGCCACTGCTGAGCCCCCAGCCAACTGCCAGCTGACTTACACTGAGCCCCGCTCTGAGCTCAGTGAACTCACACAATTGAAAAGATAGTAAAAAGGTCACTGTGTAAGTTTTGGGTTGACTTGTTCTCAGTCATAGACACTTGTAACCATGGCATACATTCACTTGTGTAAGATTATTAGCTTCTGTTTCTGAGAAGGATTGCCTCTTCTAAGACTCTGTACTTCTTACTTCTTTTGATGCCAAAATATCCTTTTTTCTCCCAGCTTTGTTGAGATATAATTGACGTGTAACATGTTTTTAGATTCCACATATCAGGGAGATCATACTGAATTGTCTTTCTCTGTCTGATTTATGCAAGTTCCATCCATGTTGTCACAAATGGCAGGATTTTCTGATTCACTGATGGATATTTCTTTTTGATATAATGATCAGAATAAATAGCAGTGATGCATGTGGATGTATGGGGCTTCCCAGGTGGTGCTAGTGGTAAAGAACCCACCTGAAAATACAGGAGATATGAGAGAGACACATTCGATACCTGAGTCAGAAAGAATCCCTGGAGGAGGTCATAGCAACCCACTGGAGTAGTCTTGCCTTTAGAATCCTTTGGACAGAGGAGCCTGGCAGGCTACAGTCCATAGCACTGAAAGTGTTGGACATGATGAAAGCAACCTGGCATGCACACACACATATGGATATATGTCTTTAATCTGATACTAAGAGCTTGGGATACCTATATAGCACCCATATAGGTGCTATATAGAATGTATAAAGCATTGGTTTTAATGCATTTTATGTATCTGTGGAATTTAAAACCTCTGCCTGAATCCAACTTCATACCATCTGCAGAAATTCCCTCTCTTCCAGGGCCATAGTTAGCCAACTTCTGCTCAGACAATTTCAGTGAAAACAGATGATTCACTGTAAGGCAATACAGTCTGTCTTAAAATGTATGTGCATATTAAGAAATACAGTAATATTATCTCTCTCCCACTCTGACCCTTGGGAATTTGGGACTGACATATACACACTGCTATATTTAAAATGGATAACCAACAAGGCAATTCTGTACAGCATACAGAGGGAATTCTGCTCAATATTATATAACGACCTACATGGGAAAAGAATTTGAAAAAGTATCAGTCAGTTCAGTTGCTCAGTCGTGTCCAACTCTTTGCAACCCCATGGACTGCAGCACACCAGTATTCCCTGTCCATCACCAACTCCCAGAGCTTACTCAAACTCATGTCCATTGAGTTGGTAATGCCATACAACCATCTAATCCTCTGTCATCCCCTTCTCCTTCCACCATCAACTTTCCCAGTATCAGGGTCTTAACATATGAGTCAGTTCTTCCCATCAGGTGGCCGAAGTATTGGAGTTTCAGCTTCAGGATCAGTCCTTCCAATGAATATTCAGGACTGATCTCCTTTAGGATGGACTGATTGGATCTCCTTGCAGTCCAAGGGACTCTCAAGAGTCTTCTCCAACACCACAGTTCAAAAGCATCAATTCTTCGGTGCTCAGCCTTTTTCACAGTCCAACTCTCACATCCATACATGAATACTGGAGAAATCATAGCCTTTACTAGACGGACCTCTGTTGGCAAAGTAATGTTTCTGCTTTTTAATATCCTAGGCTGGATTCTGGGACTACTGGTGAAATGAAGTGAAATCGCTCAGTCATGTCCGACTCTTGGTGACCTCATAGACTGTAGCCTACCAGGCCCCTCTGTCCATGGGATTTTCCAGGCAATATCATTGGAGTGGATTGCCATTTCCTTCTCCAGGGGATCTTCCCAACCCAGGGCTCAAACCTGGGTGTCCCACATTCTAGACAGACGCTTTACCATCTGAGCCACCAGGGAAGTGCCAATCCAGGGCTGGTCATAGCTTTTCTTCCAAGTAACAAGCGTCTTTGAATTTCATGGTTTCAGTCACCATCTGCAGTAATTTTAGAGCCCCCCAAAATAAAGCCTGTCACTGTTTCTGTTGTTTCCCCATCTATTTTCAATAAAGTGATTGGACCAGATGCCATGATCTTAGTTTTCTGAATGTTGAGTTTTAAGCCAACTTTTTCACACTCTTCTCTTTCACTTTCATCAAGAGGCTCTTTAGTTCTTCATCACTTTTTGCCATAAGTGTGGTGTCATCTGCATATCTGACGTTATTGATATTTCTTGCAGCAATCTTGATTCCAGCTTGTGCTTCATCCAGCCCAGCATTTCTCATGATGTACTCTGCATATAAGTTAAATAAGCAGGGTGACTATATACAGCCTTGACGTACTCCTTTCCCGATTTGGAACCAGTGTGTTGTTCCACGTCCAGTTCTAACTGTTGCTTCCTGACCTGCTTACAGATTTCTAAGAGGCAGGTCAGGTGGTCTAGTATTCCCAGCTCTTTCAGATTTTCCAGAGTTTGTTGTGGCCCACACAGTAAAAGGCATTTTTCTGGAACTCTCTTGCTTTTTCAATGATGCAATGGATGTTGGCAATTTAATCTCTGGTTTCTCTGCCTTTTCTGAAACCAGGTTGAACATCTGGAAGTTCACGGTTCACATACTGTTTAAGCCTGGCATGGAGAATTTTGAGCATTACTTTACTAACATGTTGTGACCCCATGCAATTGTGCCATAGTTTGAGCATTATTTGGCATTGCCTTTCTTTGGGATTGGAATGAAAACAGACCTTTTCCAGTCCCAAGGCCACTGCTGAGTTTTCCAAATGTGCTGGTATATTGAGTGCAGTACTTTCACAGCATCATCTTTAGGATTTGAAATAGTTCAACTGGAATTCCAACACCTCCACTAGCTTTGTTCATAGTGATGCTTCCTAAGGCCCACTTGACTTCACATTCCAGGATGCCTGGCTCTAGGTGAGTGATCACACCAGTGTTGTTATCTGGGTCATGAAGATCTTTTTGTACAGTTCTGTGTATTCTTGCCACCTCTTCTGAATATCTTGTGCTTCTGTTAGGTCCATACCATTTCTGTCCTTTATTGAGCCCATCTTTGCATGAAAAGTTCCCTTGATATCTCTAATTTTCTTGAAGAGATCTCTAGTCTTTCCCATTCTATTGTTTCCCTCTATTTCTTTGCACTGATCACTGAAAAATTCTTTCTTATCTCTCCTTGCTATTCTTTGGAACTCTGCATTCAAATGGGTATATCTTTCCTTTTCTCCTTTGCCTTTAGCTTCTCTTCTTTTCTCAGCTATTTGTAAGCCCTCAGACAATCTTGCCTTTTTGCATTTCTTTTTCTTGGTAATGTTCTTGATCACTGCCTCTTGTACAATGTCGTGAACCTCCATCCATAGTTCTTCAGACACTCTGAAGAACCAATCCCTTATCAGATCCAATCCCTTGAATCTATTTGTCATTTCTACTGTATAAGCATAAGGGATTTGATTTAGGTCATATCTGAGTGATCTGGTGGTTTTCCTACTTTCTTTAAGTCTGAGTTTGGCAATAAGGAATTCATGATCTGAGCCACAGTCAGCTCCCAGTCTTGTTTTTGGTGACTGTACAGAGCTTCTCCATCTTTGGCTGCAAAGAATATAATCAGTCTGATTTCTGTATTGGCCATCTGGTGATGTCCATGTGTAGAGTCCTCTCTTGTGTTGTTGGAAGAGGGTGCTTGCTATGACCAGTGCATTCTCTTGGCAAAAAAGACCAGAAAAGAATAGATACTTGTGTAAGCTTAGCTGAATAACTTTGCTGTGCTGCAACTACCACAACGTTTTTAATGAAACTCCAATATAAAATTAAAAGTTAAAAAAAAGAAATATAGCAATATTAATCTTTGATACTAAGGAGAAGTTCACACAGATTTTGTTAATTTTCAGTCTATCAAGATGTACTTTGGTATTTGTTACTCTTGTGTATCAATATATTAGTAGAAAACTTTGTCCCTAGACATTCTATTCAGATGATTCCTTTCAAGTTAGACTATTTTACATTATGCTCTTGTTGTCCCTTGTAGGAGAATAAGCTGGAATTGGGGGCTGGGGGAGTGTGTGTGTAGGTAACTGAACAGAAAAAAAGATGTAAAGCAAAACATTTATTGAAAATTTACCGTGTGTTGCATTCTATCTGTATAGTCCATACTCTCAAGAACTTGGAATTTTAGAGGTTCTGTATGCAAGCATTTCTATAAAGATACTCTTTAAACATGTTAAATATATTCTTTTTATTTTTTTATTTTTTTTTTACTGAAAGTGCTATTTATATATATTTTTTTACATTTTTTTAAATTTTTATTCTAACTTTATTTTACTTTACAACACTGTATTGGTTTTGCCATACATTGACATGAATCCACCATGGGTGTACATGGGTTCCCAATCCTGAACCCCCCTCCCACCTCCCACCCCATATCATCTCTCTGGATCATCCCCGTGCACCAGCCCCAAGCATCCTGTATCCAACATAGACTGGTGATTCGTTTCTTACATGATAGTTTACATGTTTCAATGCCATTCTCCCAAATCATCCCACCCTCGCCCTCTCCCTCAGAGTCCAAAAGTCCGTTCTATACATCTGTGTCTCTTTTGCTGTCTCGCATACAGGGTTATCGTTACCATCTTTCTTTTTAAACATATATTCTTTTTAAATGTTTATGAGTGAACGTTTATGAGTGAATGTACATTTGTACTCAGCCATGTCCAGCTCTTTGTAATCCCATGGACTGTAGCCCACCAGGCTTCTCAATTCATAGTATTTTCCAGGCAAGAATTCTGGAGTGGGTTGCCTTTTCCTAGTCCATCAAAGCTATTTTTATTGTTTTGAACAAGAAAGAAATTTCACCTACCTTGAAGCGTTATTGCTATGAAATTATTTTATTTCAAACTCAGTGGATTTGTTTTCTACAAAAGTATAAGCAAAGGTATGCCTGAACACAGATTGTTTTATTGTTTTATTAAAGAATGTTTTCCAAAGTGATGTTTAGGATAATGCTTTATAAATTATATTTCTGCAAAACATAAAGAGGAATAATAGTCTGTACAATGGATACTGGGTAGAATATGAGTAACGAAATAATAGGAAGGAAGTTTATCTTTGTGAGGAAGTTTATCTTTGAAATTATACGCTTTTAGTCCTTCTATCTGTTTTTGTTATGTTCCTTCTAAAATTCTCAGCATTGTTAATAATAAAAATGTGGCTGACATATAAATTTCAATTCTACAGCTTTACCTTATTCCAGTACTAGTAAGTGGTTAAAGGAATAGTAAGCAAAGTAAGTTGCTTTTGTCATCTTTCATGAGGATATGGGGTTCTAAATCACGGTAAATGACAGACTAATTGTCTTAAATATAGTAGAACTTTTCCTTTGGATGGCTGTTTATTGAAAGCCATTTTCTTCTTCAGAAGCTATTGATATTTTCAAAAGCTACTCTCTTCCTGATGGATATAATCTTTGTAGGAAACTTTGCAAAACTTTTCAAAGATAAGAAGGAAAACAATGGCAGTGTTTCAGAGAATGTCATTTGGCCTCAGAATAATTTTTCAAGGATATTCATGATTTATGCTCTATTTCCCAAAAAGAGAGTTTAGATCTTTTCAATAAATATTAAAGAAGATTATCATATTGAGGATATTCTTTAAAAAGGAGGATCATTAAACATCTCAGATACCTTTTTCTATGACGCACCTAAGAAAACAAATATTCTGCACAATGTTAGCCTTCACAGGAAACAAGACAAAAACAGCAAGACGTGTCTTCAAGCCCCCCTTAAGAAATGGTCTTAAGTTGTCTTAATGGTCTGTCTGGTAGCATTATCCACTGCAAAGGAAGAGAAAAACTGCAGTGTTTATCCACGTACCTTTAAAAGAAAGAATAAGGAGTAATTTCCATTGCTCATTGTGTTTTCCTTTTCTGCTTATGGCGATGGGGTTGAGTTGGGGAAGGGAGAAGAATCAAGATTAATTAATGGAATCAGTCAGCCAGGAAAGTGATCAGCGCATAATAAACTCTCAGCTGCATATTTGTGGATGTTCTGACTACCGTTCATTCTAATCAGGAGTCAAGGCTACACTAAGTAGATTGTACATCCAAGAATGGATATGTAGGCTCTGAAATGCGCACTTCCACAGTGGCGGGTGGAGCAAGCTCATCTGCCTGAATGATTGACAGTTGCTGGGCCCTGGAGGAGAGTGTTCCGGGGGGCTTCTCAGAGGGCTTGCAGCTGAGTGGTCCTCCTACACCCATGCATGCATGCTAAGTCACTTCAGTTGTGTGTGACTCTTTGTGACCCTATGGACTGTAGCCCACCAGGCTTCTCTGTCCATGGAATTTTCCAGGCAAGAATACTAGAGTGGGTTGCCATGCCCTCCTCCAGGAGATCTTCCCAACCCAGGGATCAAACCCTTGTCTCAGGCATCTCCTGCACTGGCAGGTGGGTTCTTTACACTAGCTCACCGCCTGGGAAGCCCACCTAAGACTGACTATGTCAATGCATTCTAGGGCAATGACCCTGTACTCTTTGTGCCTTACCAGAGTGAGTCTGGAAAAGCGCAGAACAGACAGGGCGGTGCTTAGATCACGACCATTGAGGTCATTTTTAATGCCTTGATTTCTTTGGGGTATAGGTGTTTATAGCCTTTGTTGAAGTGGGAAAAACTTGGATGAGCAAATTTAAACTGGCCTCTCCTTTGTGCCAAAAACACTGTATTCTCCCATCAAAATCTTCAAACTCAATTCTGTTAATACTTCAGTTTAGGAGTGCAAGGTAACAGATGCCAACAATGATTCTTTTGGTTTTTTTTTTTTAGAATATTTATTTGGGTGTATCAGGTCTTAGTTATGGCAACAGAAACTTCACTGAGTTACATGGGGTTATTTTGTTGCAATGCATGGACTCTCTAGCTGTGGTGCACACACTCTAGTTGTGGTACAGGTGTTTATTTGCTCCTCGGCGTGTGGGATCTTAGTTCCCAGTCTGGGCTTGAACCTGCATCCCCTGCATTCTTAACCACTGGACCATCAGGGAAGTCCCTAACATTGGTTCTTAAGGGGAAAGTATTAGATTTTTGCCAATTTATGACCATGAAAAAACATCAGAATGAAGATGTTTTTCAGATGAGCTTGTCATCACACAGGAAGAAGCTGAAAGTTTTCACAGTGGTTTTTACTGTCATATACTGCGCTGTCAGTCAGTTCGGTCACTCAGTCGTGTCCAGCTCTTTCTGACCCCCGTTGCCTGCAGCACACAAGGCTTCCTTGTCCATCTCCAACTCCTGAAGCTTGCTCAGTCAAACTCACATCCATTGAGTCAGTGATGCCATCCAACCATCTCATCCTCTGTCGTCCCCGTCTCCCGCCTTCAGTCTTTCCCAGCATCAGGGTGTTTTCCAATATTGGGTACATTCCAGAGGATCATCTGAAATGTGTTTCTTGGTTTTCCTTATTATACTTTATATTTTTGAGCATTAGTGGCCATATATTGCCTGTCTTCCAATATACTCTATGTTTGCTTTCTTCAGAAACATAGTTACTACATAATACATAGTAGGCACTTACATATATGTTGAATGAATGAATGAGGATGAATGACTAGATTATATGCTTTACTCTCAGGACCTATTTAAGTGCAGAAATGTTCCTGTAAGCTGTGATCTTTCAATCGTTTATAAACACCAAGGTTTTTTTACAGAAAAGTGAGCATTATGTTAAGAAGCTGATACATCACACACTTGATATTTGAAAGCATTCTTTTTAATTATGTTTAAGGATTATTCAATAAAAAAGAAAATTACCTTGTGCCCAAGGCAAAATATGAGTGGCAGAGATTACTCTAGCATTCATCTGATTTTTATAAAGAAAAGAATAACCCTGAAGTTGACAATGAGTTCAGAGAGGAAAGGCATTTACAAGCAAAGGATATTGGTTTTCCTCAAAAGGTATTCCTGGAATTTAGCCAATGCTACTCAAAGCTGCTGCCTACCAGTCAACTTACTTGCATCCTGTACTCAAGTGGTGCTGTCTCCCATAACTGTAGGATGTTCCCATTTTCCCATATCCAGAGAATTCCATTGCAGTGACTTGTCAGTGCAACAGCCTCTTCTGTGTTGTCTGACCAGTCCGTGCTTTTAGTCTCCAGCTAGAAATGAAGTAGGATCATGGATTTGAAAACAAAATCAAACAAACACATCATCATCCACACGGACTGTAGAAATCACAAATTCCATTAAATGATGTCTGTAATCTCCCAGCCTCAGCCCTGTGACCAGCAAGGGGAGCAGAGCTTCATTCAAAAGCCCAGATGGTGGAGAGCTCATCTGTGATCCTCTTTGAATTAGGGTCTCCATTTAACAAAGCTATTCACCCATTTCCTCGCCCTCTCCCTCCCTTCTTCGCTTCCTTCCTTTCTCCTCTCTCCGTTCCTTCTTTCCTTCCTCCCTCACATTCATTCATTCTAAAAGCATCTGCAAAGCACCAGAAACAGAGGAAGAGCTCCCCAGAGTCACACATCCAAGCTCCTTTGGGGGAGGGTGGGGGGCAGTAGATTGAAAGAGTGAATCAAACAGGGTAAACTGATATGGTGTTGGACAAGCTGTACAAGAGCAGTGTGAGGACACAGAAGGGAAGGACTTCGTTCAGCCTAGAAGGGGGATGGGTAGAGCAGGAGTGGAATCTGAAAGGACTATTGGAGGACGACATTTTGAAAGAAGGAAGAAGACTCAGACTCCCTAGACCCGGGGCATAGCATATGCAGAGCCGCAGGGCAGACACACGACATGCGTGTTCCAGAATACTCAGACTGTTGCGGATGACTGCAGCGTAAGATGGATTTGAGAGGACTGATTAAAGCTACCGACACTTAGCGGGGTTATGTTCTCTTGAGAGTGAGGATGATGGACAGCCATACGTGCTTAGGGGACCCACAGCCACAGTGGACAGTGTGGATAGAGGCCATGCCAGGGGCTAAAAGTTTTCTCCCCAGCACATCCACATTCCAAATAAAAACCTTCCTAAAATAATGGGAATCCACTTAGCCACAGAGCGAGGAGAGGCATGCACAGCACAAAGTCTCCAGGTAGGAAGGCAGACATGGGATAGGTAAGGGAAAGCCTTTTAAATTTCTGCGGGTCAATGCACGCCGAAATGATTCCAGTCTGCCGTAAAACCTTCAAAATAACCAGGCTGGTGTTATATAACGTCTCACGGCCAGGGTTTTGTCTTTGTCCAAATAATGAGGGTTCTAATGCATTAAACCCCATGAAACAGGTGGTTTGGCAGAAGAGAGTAGGTAAGAACTGTGTGTCATAGAATAAGGACAAGCACACCAAACGTGTGAATGAAGATGCCAAAGCCGGGACTTCCTTGGTGGCCCAGTGGTGAAGAATTCAGCTGCCAGTGCAGGAGACACAGGTTCAGTTCCTGATCAAGGGAGATCTCACATGCTGTGGAGCAAGTACACCCATGTGCTACAACTCCTGAGCCTCTGCTCTAGAGCCCGGAAGCTGCAACTCCTGAGCTCACCTGCCTGAACAACTGAAGCTGCCCCATGCTCTGCAACAAAAGAAGCCTGCAGAGTAAGAAGTGCACCCACCGCAATGAAGGGTAGCCCCTGCTCACTGCAACCGAGAAAAACCTGCATAGTGCCGAAGACCCAGCACAGCCAAAAATAAATAATTATTTATTAAGTTTTAATAAAGAGATGCCAGGGAGGGGTGGATTTTGTGCACTAACTCAGGAGGCTCCCTATGCTGTACGTGTGCTTGTAAAATAAAAGCAAGCAGTAATTGTGGGGTCAGGAGACCTACACCTCTAGTGCTTGATATTGGGTGTGGAATTCTCTGAGCCTCTATGGCCTCAAAAGTGGTATCATGAAAAATCAATCAAATAACATCCATCACATGTGATCATGTATACCAAGTCATTTGAAAACCACAAAGCAGTATGTAAATTAAGGTGGTTATTTTCCGTGTACATCCTGAATACATAGGCATATGTCCTCATTTTGGAAGTTTCTTTCTTTCTTAAAATATTTACAGCATGAGAGTAAAATAGCACTTCTTTCTGTTCAAAGAAAGGCCTTCTCTGGGTTATCTGGTCTGCAGGGTGTTTGGATTTAAAGGCTCAGAGTATTCACATTATTTAGAACCCACGTGAGTTCATAAATGGAACCAGGAAGACATTAGATGCTACTATCAACCAAGGTCTACAGTCACAATTGCCATTAAAAAAGTATAATTCTGCTGCCCTGGATTTCAGTGACAGCTCCCCTCTGGATGTTCTCCCATGCGTCCTAATAACCATCAGTCACATCACTCACAGGCTGTGAGGCTGAGCTCTGCCATGTTCCTTGATCAAAGTTATATCAAGGGAGGGGTTGATCCTGAGACTCTTTCTTGGAGCTGTATCTGCAGGCGTTTCCCCTGCCTTAATCAAAGAGACTGGCCTGCTTGCAAACACTGCTGCAAGGACCCTGAATGCATGAAGAGTTAGTGCAGCACCTGAAGGGAGGAGCCTGAAGCGTGGATGCCTCTCGGCTGGCCTGACCTGCCCATAGAGAGCTGCATGCGGAACCTCTGCCCAGCTGCCAGAATCCCCTGCACCAGCCCCTGTTCTGTCTCCCTCTGCCTGATGCTGCTTCCGCTTCAGGCTGCACCCTCCTGTCTGTCTGGGCCCACCTTGGAGGCCTGGCTTTCCTGTTCCTCCTCTTCACCCTTGGCATTCCTTGCACTGTACCCAGGGTTCTGCCTTCTTCCCACCGCCCAACGACCTCAAGACCCCATGCAAAGCCCTGGAATTGTGACCTGGAGACACCAAGTTATGACTCTGCCCCTGAAGCATCAGGTGCCAGAGAGCTTTTGTGTGTGTGTGTGTGTGTGTGTGTGTGTGTGTGTGTGTGTGTGTTAGTTGCTCAGCCGTGTCCAACTCTTTGCGACCCCATGGACTGTAGCCCACAAAGCTCCTCTGTCCATGGATTTCTCCAGGCAGGAATACTGGGGTGGGTTGACATTTCCTTCTCCAGGGCATCTTCCTGACCCAGGGATAGAACCTGGAGGTAGATTACTTTACCATCTGAGCCACCAGGGAAGCCAGAGAGCTAAGCCAGTCCAAGTCCCAGGCCTTTGTCCTGGAAGCGCTCTGGTTGAAGAAAAATAAAACTTGTCTCCTGGGAAGCTGTCCTCAACTCCTGACTTCCTGTGCTGATATGTTTGTGTTGTATAACTCTCACAGAAAATGTTATCTAAATGTCACTCTGATATCTCTGGGGTTTGTTGGACTTAGTAGCTAAGCCTTGAACTGAGGCTGGAGCTGAGAATTCAGATTAGTTCTATCCACATTTGTCCTTTGTTGGAGCTACATGATTTGATTTTAGCCAGTGGTTCAAGACGGAAAAAAAAAAAAAATGCAATACTGTGAATACTAGCATTGGAAGCCAAATGATATGTAAGGGTTGTAGTTTTCTTAGCAGTTCTTAGTGAAGTTTTACCTTGGAAATTGTATGTGTGTGTGGCCACTGAAGGACTACCAAGCTGAGGATGAGGGAGGGAGGCTTTCCGTGGGGAATCAGCATCTAATGCTCTCAGTGATTGCTGTGACACTCTGCCCATCACACCCTGCCTTCAGTGGTACAGGAGACAGCCCAGTAGGAAACAGTGAGACACACTGACACCAGCAGGAAGCCGTTTCCAGCCTCGTGAGGGAAGGAACACAGGTGGCAGTGTTGTTACCAGCCTAGAGGCCAAGGTTATCAGACAGGAGCTGGGACCATGAATGGATAGGCTGGCCTGTATGAGCTGGAAAAAGCATAGCCACTGCCAGAAATGCGCTTGAAACGGAAAGAGAGGGTGGTGATGACCGCAGGCTTTTCCCCATCTTAAATTGCCAATCTTACGTCCATGATTCCCATTAGCTGGATGAAAGCCACAGGGACGGAGTATCCAGGGATATATGGGTCCCTGTGATACAGACCAGAGCAGGGAAAGCAGCTGAGGGCAAACAGAAGAGTGACAACCTACTCAATAAGATCTCTGAGCATAGCATTATCAACAAGTTGCGTAGGTGACGCTTATGTGCACCAGCATTTTCCATTATGGGGAAAACTGTCTACTTCATCAGGCTCTCCTGTAAGAAAGCCTGAGATAGGACCACTATAGCCAGCAGTTCTGATGGTAGAAAGATGTGAACTTTTTTAACTTTCCCCCACTTGGGATTTTTCCCCAAATATAATAAATAAAATACACAGACTATATGACAAATTTGCATTTAACAAAGTTAAATGCACAGCCCTTAGAAACGCCTCAGTTCAGTTCAGTTGCTCAGTAGTATCCAACTCTTTGTGACCCCATGGACAGACTGCAGCATGCCAGGCCTCCCTGTCCATCATGAACTCAGAGAGGTTACTCAAACTCATGTCCATTGAGTCCATGATGTCATCCAACCATCTCATCCTTTGTGGTCCCCTTCTCCTCCCACCTTCAATCTTTCCCACCATCAGCGTCTTTTCCAATGAGTCAGTTCTTTGCATCAAGTGGCCAAAGTATTGGACTTTCAGCTTCAGCACCAGTCCTTCCAGTGAATATTCAGGCCTGATTTCCTTTAGGATGGACTGGTTGGATCTCCTTGCAGTCCAAGGGACTCTCAAGAGTCTTCTTCAAACCACAGTTCAAAAGCATCAATTTTTTGGCTCTCACCTTTCTTTATAGTCCAACTCACATCCATACATGACCACAGGAAAAACCATAGCCTTGATTAGACAGACCTTTGTTGGTAAAGTAATGTCTCTGCTTTTTAATATGCTGTCTAGGTTGGTCATAACTTTTCTTCCAAGGAGTAAGTGTCTTTTAATTTCATGGCTGCAATCACCATCTGCAGTGATTTTAGAGCAGCAAAAAATGAAGCCTGTCACTGTTTCCACTGTTTCTCCATCTATTTGCCATGAGGTGATGGAGCCAGATGCCATGATCTTAGTTTTCTGAATGCTGAGTTTTAAGCCAACTTTTTCACTCTCCTGTTTCACATTCATCCAGAGGCTCTTTAGTTCTTCTTCACTTTTTGCCATAAGGATGTTGTTATCTGCATATCTCAAGTGTTTTATATTTCTCCCAGCAATCTTGATTACAGCTTGCGCTTCATCCAGCCCAGTGTTTCTCATGATGTACTCTGTATATAAGTTAAATAAGCAGGGTGACAATATATAGCCTTGATGTATTTCTTTCCCAATTTGGAACCAGTCTGTTGTTCCATGTCCAGTTCTAACGGTTGCTTCCTGACCTGCATACAGGTTTCTCAAGAGGCAGATTAGGTGGTCTGGTATTCCCACCTCTTTCAGAATTTTCCAGAGTCTTTTGTGGCCCACACAGTCAAAGGCTTTGGCATAGTCGATAAAGCAGAAGTAGATGTTTTTCCAGAACTCTTGCTTTTTCGATGGTGCAGCGAATGTTGACAATTTGATCTCTGGTTTCTCTGCCTTTTCTGAAACCAGCATGAACATCTGGAAGTTCACAGTTCACATACTGTTGAAGCCTGGCTTGAGACTTTTGAGCATTACTTTATTAACATGTGAGATGAGTGCACTTATGCAGTAGTTTGAGCATTCTTTGAGACTGGAATGAAAACTGACCTTTTCCACTCCTGTGGCCAGTGCTGAGTTTTCCAAATTTGCTGGCATATTGAGTGCAGCACTTTCACAGCATCATCTTTAGGATTTGAAATAGCCACTAGCTTTGTTCATAGTGATGCCTCCTAAGGCCCATGTGACTTCGCATTCCAGGATGTCTGGCTCTAGTGAGTGATCACACCATTGTGATTATCTGGGTTGTGAAGATCTTTTTTGTATAGTTCTTCTGTGTATTCTTGCCACCTCTTCTTGATATCTTCTGCTTCTGTTAGGTCCATACCATTTCTGTCCTTTTTTGTGCCAATCTTTGCATGAAAATTTCCCTTGGTATCTCTAATTTTCTTCAAGAGATCTCTAGTCTTTCCCATTCTATTGTTTTCCTCTATTTCTTTGCATTGATCTCTGAGAAAGGCTTTCTTATCTCTCCTTGCTATTCTTTGGAACTCTGCATTCAAATCGGTGTATCTTTGCCTTTTTCCATTTCTTTTTCTTGATGATGGTCTTGATCCCTGTCTCCTGTACAGTGTCACGAGCCTCCATCCATAGTTCTTTGGGCACTCTATCAGATATAATGCCTTGAATCAATTTGTCACTTCCACTGTATAATCATAAGGGATTTGATTTAGGTCATACCTGAATGGCCTAGTGGTTTTCCCTACTTTCTTCAATTTAAGTCTGAATTTGGCAATAAGGAGTTCATGATCTGAGCCACAGTCAGCTTCTGGTCTTGTTTTTGCTGACTGTATAGAGCTTCTCCATCTTTGGCTGCAGAGAATATAATCAATCTGATTTTGGTGTTGACCATCTGATGATGTCCAGGTGTAGAGTCTTCTCTTGTGTTGTTGGAAGAGCGTGCTTGCTATGACCAGTGTGTTCTGAATTTAGCAAAACTCTATTAGCCTTTACCCTGCTTCATTCTGTACTCCAAGGCCAAATTGCCTGTTACTCCAGGTGTTTCTTGACTTTAGAAATCAACCTTTAGAAATGCCTAAAGGTGAACTAGACTTCCCTGGTGGCTCAGACGGTAAAGCATCTGCCTACAACGTGGGAGACCTGGGTTCGATCCCTGGGTCGGGAAGATCCTCTGGAGAAGGAAATGGTGACCCACTCCAGTATTCTTGCCTGGAAAATCCCATGGACAGAGGAGCCTGGTAGACTACAGTCCATGGGGTTGCGAAGAGTCAGACACGACTGAGCGAGTGAACTTAAAGGTGGACTATTGAAATGACATTGGAGAGTAGTCCAGAATGTACAGAAAACATGAGGTGTGTTTATGTAAAATTAGCTCAACAATGTAGTGCAAGTATTTCCAGCCTTCATCAGTGTCAATGTCTATAACTGATGGCTGAAAATAGAACTCTCAGATGAGAATAATGCATTAAGTGTGAACTGCTCAGCCCACTAGGATGTTGGCTAGTGCTCCCTACATTTTAACTCCTCTTTCAATTCCTCTCTAGACTGTCCTTAAGTAACTCTTTCTTAAGGTTTTATACTGCCTCTCATGCTTTAATATAACACATATGGCATTTTTATGTATGGAAATATTCTCTGTGTATAAGAGTATGGGGGAAAGATACAAAAATTCTGATTTAATCCAGTGGAATTCTGTGGCAAATGAACTCAAGATCCCTTAGGTAGAAACTGTAATAGCTTTAGTTGTTTCTTATAAAAGGCATTAAGAACTGTGTTTTTGAATTTTTATGTAAACCAGGAAAGAAAGCAAGAATATGACATGAGAATAACAGAGAAAGATAAGTACTTAAAATGGGGCTGTTGCTCTTGATGGTAAATAAAGATTTGAAGGAGTGCAATACTTGGCTCACCAAGTAGAGCTGATTCATCTTTACTAGTTACCTTACTTTTTAATGTAAGAAATTGTCATCATTATAAATTAGATGTGTATTGCTCAAGGCCAAATTTGTCTCATTAAAAACACAGCCAGTGATTGATAATCATCCTTGAGCCAATCACTCTTCTCATCACTGGTTTCATGGTCTGATGCAAACTAAGGGGAAGCCAGCATGTGGAACAGACTGTGTTGCTTTTCCAGTGCCCCCACCCTCGCACCAGATCACCTTGGGTAACTCCTACAAAGGCTCTGGTCTTTGGGTTCCATAACAGGACAGGATTGGAATGAAGTCACCTATCAGGCCTTTCAGAATATACAATTCAGTGAGACTATAATATGGAAACCCACCCATGTCCTGTTAAAGTTATATCAGATCTTGTCTTGGCTACTTACTGTCGACCATGCAGAATGATTTGATATTATTTAAACAAGCAGAACAATTTGATATTATTTAAACATACTCTAATTGTTGTACTAAGTGAAGTCAGAGAAAGAGAAATATCGTATGATATCCCTTATATGCAGAATCAAAAAGGAAATGATATAAATGAAGGTGGGGTTTTTTTTTCTCTTTTCTTTTACTTTATTTTGCTTTACAATACTGTATTGGTTTTGCCACACATTGGCATGAATCTGCCATGGGTGTACATGAGTTCCCAATCCTGAAGCCCCCTCCCACCCCATATCATCTCTCTGGATCATCCCCATGCACCAGCCCCGAGCATCCTGTATCCTGTATCGAACGTAGACTGGCGATTCGTTTCTT
Source organism: Ovis aries (assembly GCF_016772045.2). Taxonomy (NCBI): domain Eukaryota; kingdom Metazoa; phylum Chordata; class Mammalia; order Artiodactyla; family Bovidae; genus Ovis; species Ovis aries. The sequence continues at coordinate 9,431,534 of NC_056066.1, forward strand.
ACCTGATAGTATACATGTTTCAATGCCATTCTCCCAAATCATCCCACCCTCACCCTCTCCCACAGAGTCCAAAAGTCCATTCTATACATCTGTGTCTCTTTTGCTGTCTCGCATACAGGGTTATCATTACCATCTTTCTAAATTCCATGTATATGTGTTAGTATACTGTATTGGTGTTTTTCTTTCTGGCTTACTTCACTCTGTATAATCGGCTCCAGTTTCATCCACCTCATTAGAACTGATTCAAATGTAGATTCACAGTCTTAGAGAACACACTTACGGTTACCATGGGGAAGGGTGGGGGGATGGAATAGTTAAGGAGTTTTGGATCAACGTGCATATACTACTATACTTAACATGGATAGCCAACAAGGTCCTACTGTACAGCACAGGGGACTCTGCTCAATGCTATGCGGCAGCCTGGATGGGAGGAGAGTTTGGGGGAGGATGGATACACGTATAGGTGTGACTGAGTCAGTGTGCTGTGCGCCTGAAACTACCAGAGCATTGCTAAACACAGGAATATGAAGTGAGAAGTTTACAAAACCAAAAACCAAATATCAGCAAATACAAATGACCAAAACTCTCTAAAGACCAGTGTTCTTAAGCTCTTTTCTTCTGTAGTTCTTTATTCTACGTGTCTTCTAGGGTTTTATATCTGCATATAGTCAGGTTGCCATAGTTTATTGAAATATCTTATGAATCTGGTAAATTTGCTTTTACAATTTTAGAAGCTCAATTTATATCCTCTCATGGATATCCTCAATTTATGTCCATATAGACTAATATCTGTATGTTAGTCACTCAGTCATGTTTGACTCTTTGCAATCCCATGGACTCTAGCCCACCAGGCTACTCTGTCAATGGAATTCTCTAGGCAAGAATACTAGAGTGGATAGCCACTCCCTTCTCCAGGGGAGCTTCCCGACTCAGAGATCGAACCTGAGTCTTCTTCCTGCATTGCAGGCAGATTCTTGACCATGTGAGCCACCAGGAAATTGCTATCCAAGTGGCAGAAAAATACAAAACTGACTATAGATAGTTTGTTGTTATACACACTTGTTTTCAAGATACTTTTCATTTGTGAACAATAAAGGGTCAAGAGTGTAGTTACTATAGAATGCACTTTGCTGCTAAGTCACTTCAGTCGTGTCCGACTCTGTGTGACCCCATAGACGGCAGCCCACCAGGCTCCCCTGTCCCTGGGATTCTCCAGGCAAGAACACTGGAGTGGGTTGCCATGTCCTTCTCCAATGCATGAAAGTGAAAAGTGAAAGGGAAGTCGTTCAGTTGTGTCCGACCCTCAGCGATCCCATGGACTTCAGCCTTCCAGGCTCCTTCGTCCATGAGATTTTCCAGGCAAGAATACTGGAGTGGGTTGCCATTGCCTTCTCCAAGAATGTACTTTGGAAATATTTTTAAAAAACAAGCACACAGACTCTGTATTTCCAACATTTGTACCTTTGCTCAAACCCAAATGCCATCACAGCCTGTAAAGTACATCTTCATTTCTAAGGCCAAGATCAAATTGCAAAGCTTTCATTGCCTTATCCATTGGCCCAGTTAGGTTCACTTCTGTCCCTTTTGTGATCCCATAGTTCATCCTGCATACATTTCTTGAATGTTATCACATAGAAATCTGTCCAGTTTTAAGTCATTTTTCATTATTGACTTTCTACTTGATTAGGATTTCCTCAGTAATGATGATTTTATCTCATTCTTTGTATCCCTGAAGCCTGGCATGTAATAGACACTCAGTAAACATCTGAAAATTGAATTGGACAATTTTATACTTTATTTTCTTAGTTAAAAATTACATTTTGTGCTAGCAAACCTCAGAGATGGCCTCCATGACTCACCTTCTGGTCCTCATGCCCTTGTATAGTCATGTCTGTTATCAAATCAAGGCTGATGTGTGGTCAACAGACCATAGTAGAAGTGATGGTGTGTGATTTCTGAGGCTAAGTCTTAAAAGGTTGTTATCTTTGTCTGATTTTGTTATCAGGGTAACTGTGGCCTCATAGAATAAGCTTGGGAGTACTCTTTCCTCAGTGATTTTTTCAGTAGTTTCAGAAATATTGGTGTTAATTCTTCTCAAATATTTGATAGAATTTGCCTATAGAGCCATCTGGTACTGGACTTTTGTTAGGAACTTTTAAATCACAGTTTCAATTTCAATACTTGTGATTGGTCTCTTCATATTTTCTATTTCTTCCTAGGTGAGTCTTGGAAGAGTGTTTATTTCTAATAATTTGTCCATTTTTCTTAGGTTGCCATTTTATCAGCATAGTGTTGCTTTTGGTAATCTCTTATTATCTTTGTATTCCTGTGGTATCCATTATAACATTTCCTTTCTCTTCTCTGACTTTATTGATTTGAGCCATCTTCCTTTTCTGAGAAGTTTTGCGAGAAGACTTATCAATTTTATTTATCCTTACAAAGAAACAGCTTTTAGTTTTGTTCATCTTTTCTATTATTTCTTTGTCTCTAATTTATATATATTATTTGTTTGTTTATATTATATAAATATAAATATTATAATATATATTATATCATAGATTATACATGGTGTTATATAATTATAAGATATATATCATTTATAATATAAATAATTTATATAACTAATATATATTATAATGTATATGCTATATATATTATGTAATATGTAATTTTAATATATATTATAATAATATAATCATAATAATATAAGTATAATAAGATAGAATAATAATATAAACATATATAAATTTATGATAAACATATATAGAAATAAATGATTATAACAATAATATAAAAAATATGATATAATATGTATTGTATAATATATTAATTATCAGCATATATTAGTAATGTATAAAATATATTAATATAGTAAATTATACAATAATACTATAAATAAAATAGTATAATACTATTAATACTATTAATGTAGTACTATTAATATTAATATATACTATTAATAAACTACTAAAGACTAATTATATAGTAATAATATAATTAGTATAATTAATATAATATATTGGTATAATTAGTGATATAATTAACATTATAATATGCTAATAATATGCAAATTATATACTATAATATACTATTAACATATATTGTATATTATATTAATATAATATGCAAGATATTTACATTTATTTATTTATTATTTATATGTTTATTTTATTTTTAAAAATTTATAAATATTATATTTATATTGTATGAATATCATATATATTTATATGAATATATTTATTTAATTATATTATATAAATTATATCTTTATATATTATATCTTATATATTTATATCATATATAAAATTAGGTTAATTGATCATTAATTAAATAATATATATTAATTTTGTAATCAATTATTTAAATATACAAATAGATTAATTATATTAATTAGCTATTTAATACATTATTTACATTAATTATTGATTAATTTAAATGTATAAATTATTTTAAACATATATTAATAAATTATTTAAAATGTATGGTTGAATATTTAGATTATTAATTAATATTAATGCATATGAGTATATAAATATGTATGAACATATATAATATATATTATATTTTTCTATTTATATATTACATTTTATATATTTATATATATTATATATTTATAAATATATTTATAATATAGAATATAATATATAATATATTAAATATAATGTATTTGTATAATTAAATATATACTATTAATATAATACCATTAATACTGTTAATACAGTGCTATTAATATTAATATATACTATATTAATAAAATATACCATATATAATAAACATGCAGGTCAGGAAGCAACAGTTAAAACTGGATGTGGAACAACAGACTGGTTCCAATTAGGAAAAGGAATATGTCAAGTCTGTATGTTGTCACCCTGCTTGTTTAACTTATATGAAGAGTACATCGTGAGAAACACTGGGCTGGATAAAGCACAAGCTGGAATCCAGATTGCCAGGAGAAATATCAATAATCTCAGATATGCAGATGACACCACCCTTATGGCAGAAAGTGAAGAAGAATTAAAAAGCCTTTTGATAAAAGTGAAAGAGGAGAATTAAAAAGTTGGCTTAAAGCTCAACATTCAGAAAACGAAGATCATGGCATCTGGTCCCATCACGGGAAATAGATGGGAAAACAGTGGAAACAGTGTCAGACTTTATAATTTTGGGCTCCAAAATCACTGCAGATGGTGATTGCAGCCATGAAATTAAAAGATGCTTATTCCTTGGAAGGAATGTTATGACCAACCTAGATAGTATATTCAAAAGCAGAGACATTACTTTGCCAACAAAGGTCCATCTAGTCGAGGCTATGGTTTTTCCACTGGTCATGTATGGATGTGAGAGTTGGACTGCGAAGAAAGCTGAGCACCGAAGAATTGATGCTTTTGAACTGTGGTGTTGGAGAAGACTCTTGAGAGTCCCTTGGACTGCAAGGAGATCTAACCAGTCCATTCTGAAGGAGATCAGCCCTAGGTGTTCTTTGGAAGGAATGATGCTAAAGCTGAAACTCCAATAGTTTGGCCTCATGCAAAGAGTTGACTCACTGGAAAAGACTCTGATGCTGGGAGGGATTGGGGGCAGGGGGAGAAGGGGATGACAGAGGATGAGATGGCTGGATGGCATCACTGACTCGATGGACGTGAGTTTGGGTGAACTCCGGGAGCTGGTGATGGACAGGGAGGCCTGGTGTGCTGTGATTCATGGGGTCTCAAAGAGTTGGACATGACTGAGTTACTGAACTGAATTGAACTGAATAAAATATATATTTGTATATTGCATTATATTATATTATATATGATATTAGCATATAAAATAGTATATTATATAATAATATATAATAAATATATTAAATTTTATTATAAATATAAACATATCAATAAGTATATTATATATAATTATGTAATATTATATATAATATTGTTGTATATTATATAATTTATATTATTTATTGATATTATTTCTTTGTCACTTATTTATGTTATTTATAATTGGTCTCTAATTCTTTTATTTCTTCTCTGATATTTATAATTTATTTACTTCTACTAACTTTTGATTTTTTCTTCTTCTTTCTCTAGTTGCTTTAGATGTAAAATTAAGTTGTTTATTTGGGATTTTATTGCTATAAACTTTCCCCATAGAACTGCTTTTGCCGCGCCCCATAGTTTTTAGATTGTCATGCTTTTGTTTTCATTTGTCTCTAGGTATCTTTTTATTTCAGCTTTGATTTCTTTGGTGGTCGATTGGTTGTTTAGTAACATGTTGTTTAGCCTCCAGATATCTGTGTTTTTTACAGTTTTTTTTTTCTTATACTTGATTTCTAGACTAATAACATTGTGGTCAGAAAAGATACTTGATATGATGTCAATTTTCTTAACTTTACCAAGCCTTGCTTTGTGGCCTAAGATGTCATCTTTCCTGGAGAATGTTCCATGTGCATTGAAAAGAATGTATATTCTGCTGCTTCTGGGTGAAATACTTGATAAATATCAATTAAGTCCATGTGACCTCATGTGTCATTTAAGGCTAATGTTCCATTATTAATTTCTGATAACCAAACCAAAATTGTCAGCCATATGAGTGCCATCTTGGAAACAAATCCTCCATCCCTTGTTAGTCGTTCAAATTACTGCACCCCCAATATCTGACTCTGTCCCCATGAAAGGCCCAAAGCTTCCTAGTCAAGACATGCCCAAGTTACCTTAGAAATAATAAACGATTATTATTGTTTTAAGCAACCAAGTTTGGGTGTTATTTATTATGTGTCAATAGATATTTTCTTCCCCTCCTCTTTCCCCTGGGAGGAAATATGACAAAATAGAGGAAAATGGATATGCTACTGAAATCTTGTCTGTGACTTAATAATAATAATACATTATTAAAAATTTGTTGGTATTAATGTACTATTATGCTTCTTTGTCAATACTAAACACTTTGATTGTGTGGATCACAACAAACTGTGCAAAATTCTTAAGGAGATGAGAATACCAGACGACCTTACTTGCCTCCCAAGAAACCAATATGCAGGTCCAGAAGCAACAGTTAAAACAGGACATGGAACAGCAGACTTGTTCCAAAGTGGCAAAGGAGTGCGTCAAGGCTGTATATTGTCATCCTGCTTATTTAACTTATATGCAGAGTATGTCATGTAAAATGCCAGGCTGGATGAAGCACAGACTGGAATCAGGATTGCTAGGAGAAGTATCAATAACCTCAGGTATGCAAATGGTACCATTCTTAGGGCAGAAAGCAAAGAGAAACTAAAGAGCCTTTTGATGAATGTAAAAGAAGAGTGTGAGAAAGGTGGCTTAAAACTCAACATCCAAAAAACTAAGATCATGGCATCTGGTCCCATCACTTCATGGCAAATAGAAGGGGAAACAATTGAAACAGTGACAGATTTTATTATCTTGAGCTCCAAAATTTCCACAGATGGTGGCTGCAGCCATGAGATTAAAAGACACTCACTCCTTGGAAGAAAAGCTACGACCAACCTAGACAGCATATTAAAAGCAGACATTACTTTGCTGATGAAGGTCCATCTAGTCAAAGCTATGGTTTTCCCAGTAGTCATGCGTGGATATAAGAGTTGGACTATAAAGAAAGCTGAGCACTGAAGAATTGATGCCTTTGAACTGTGGTGTTGGAGAAGACTCTTGAGAGTCCCTTGGACTGCAAGGAGATCCAACCAGTCCATCCTAAAGGAAATCAGTTCTGAATATTCATTGGAAGGACTGATGCTGAAGCTGAAGCTCCAATACTTTTGCCACCTGATCAAAGAGCTGACTCATTAGAAAAGACTCTGATGCTGGAGAAGATTAAAGGCGGGATGAGAAGGGGATGACAGCGGATGAGATGGTTGGATGGCATCACCGACTCAATGGACATGAGTTTGAGGAAGCTCCAGGAGATGGTGAAGGACAGGTGTGCTGCCATCCATGGGGTCACAAAGAGTCGGACGTGACTGAGCAACTGAACAACAACAATAGTAAACTATTTGCAGCATTGTTATATTATTAATTTTAATGAACATATTCAAACTATTATATTACATTGATATATTAAAATAGTAATAAACCTGCCCTGGTGGCTCAGACGGTAAAGCGTCTGTCTACAATGCAGGAGACCTGGGTTCGATCCCTGGGTCAGGAAGATCCTCTGGAGAAGGAAATGGCAATCCACTCCAGTACTATTGCCTGGAAAATCCCATGGACAGAGGGGCCTGGCAGGCCCCAGTCCATGGGGTCAGAAACAGTTGGACTCGACTGAGCGACTTTCCTTTCAAATCTGTTATATTATTAAAGTACCAATGTTTTGGTGGAAATACTAACAATGTTTTTAATATTAATTATTATCTTGTCTACTTGTGAGAGATGCTGCTATCCCTGTTTGAACAATGAGGAAACTGAGGCTTAGAGTGGTTAATTTGGTCAAAGTCAAACAACCAATAGGGTACTGAGTCGTGATTAAGAGAGGATCTGTCTTAAACTGGAAATACTATCACTGTACAATTGGTCCAGTGATGGTTAAGCTGTGCCTGTATGGTGAGAACTGAATAAGATAAAACTAACATTCCTTTCCTGAAACGTAAATGATGCATGGGCAACAGGTGTCATTTTGCTCTCCCTTTCCTTCACAATGTACCAGAGCATTTCCTCTAGGGTGAGTCAGGAACTCGGACCAATAGAGCTGTGGGCAGTAGCAACCCCAGGTGGGAAGACAGACTAAATGTCTCTTTTCACACCGGACTCCTGGTGTCCTCAGGGTTTGTGAAACTTGGGTAACTCTTCTTATAACCCCTTGTTTCAGTTCAATCTCTTTTGCATTTTTCAAATTCATAATAGATACTAATAATAGTAATTCTTTACCTTTTCATAGCACCTTAGAGATTACACAGCTCTTCAATTCCCTACATGTGAGACAGTAAATGGATTTGATGCAGATGTGAATCCCATTGACTATGAAATGAGCATTGCAATGTATTTTCCACAAAACCCTCTTATGATTGACATACACTCCCCTTCCTTAAAACCTCTATCTTCTGCAAAAGCAATCTCATTACAACCAACTGGAGGTCAGTTTTAGAGAATTGAGTCATAGGAGTCATTATCTAGGATTATTTTCTTTTCTCCTCTATTTGCAATCAAGGCATGATCTTTTCAGAGAAAGAAAAATTCACCACATCAATCCACTGAGGCTGGGTTAGCAGTGTGTTGTTGGCCAAAAAACATTCATTTCCCTGAATATAAGTTTTAGCTTTAAAATAGTTTCTGTAATTTTATTGTAACTTGCAATGCTCCTCTTGTTTGCTTTACAAATTGCTTGAAGAGAATAAATGATGCATTGAAAGGGAATGGCCATCCATAGTAACTTTGACATGAGAATGGCTGGTAGATTTTGCCACTTTAATGTGATCTGGCTGAGCTTGAGCTGTGCACTCAGAATGGCAATACAATGTTATGGGAAAATCAGGAGATTTCAAGGAAGAAATATTGGTCTAATTGGGCAGAAGCTTAGCAGGTAGACCACAGCTATTTCTCTGAAGAAGGTCTGGTTGTATACTAAAGAGATACTGCCTGTGAGGATTACCTTGCTGAATGAAAACCAGAAGAAAACTTCACTGTCTATTCTTGAATCAGAGATTAAGGGGTTTTGGCTTCAGTTCATGAGGTTATCTGTTTTTTGTTTGTTTTCTGCAAAATACAGGCTCTCTGGACCCACACATACATGCACTTCGTCTGTGTGTTTCTCTTGGTGTTACTAAGACCATAGATTTTCATGGACAGGGCTGTAGGTAACATGAAGGAGAACCAAGACATTAAAGACACTCTTTTACATGTTTAAACAGATAAAACATTCAGTGTTTCCCAACTTGTTTAACCACAGAAGCCTTTTCAGAAATGTAATATTCATTGTGATATGTCCTGCGGTACTTGCTTGAGTAATCTGGCCTTCTAACAGAGGGAGAAAGTCTGTAGTAGTGGCACAGAAGACCTTGAATAGAGCCCTGTTCCTTTGTGTCCGAGTGGGCTAGTCCCTCAGCTTTGTCCTTGAGCCGCTGCCTCCAGTTGTGCAGACTCTGATCCTCCTCTGAGAGGGGCTCCTCTTGTCATCCCAGGGATTCCTCCAGCTCTCTCGCAGGCAGACCCTGTGTGACGCATGGACTCATGCCTGTCCTCTGGGCACCAGCTCCGTTGACCTGTTTCTCTGATTTGCTGTGTTCTGCACTCACTTCTAAGATCACCAAGGCTCAGTCTTCCTTTTCTACCTTCCTTGACTTTCTGGAAACTTAGTTTTCTTCAAGTCATTGATAAAACAATTTTACTAACTTATGATTTTGTTTCTGAGCTGCTTCTGACCTGAGACACTTTGCATTCCTCTTGGTCTATCTCTGGTCTATCTCTGATGATGTATAAAGGCAGTAGGTCCTTACATCCTGGTTGTTGGTCTTAAACCCCTGTTTAGCCCATAGGTAATTTGAATCCTGTGTAATTTTTGTGAACCTCCAAGCCCATAAACAACCTCTTGGCTTCTCAAATCCAAATCCTTCTCCTTGGACCTACAATACAAACTGAAAATGATCAGCTATCCCAAATCCATCAGCCAGAGCCTTTTGGGCCATCAGTTGTTGAGTTTTGTAGAACCCAGTGATATCTCACTCTAGCCTCATAAATTTGTCAGACTAAAAAGTATAAGAGTAACTGCTGTGTAACATTCCATTAAATACCCCAGCGATCTGTGTAGGTTAATTTTCCTGTCAAGGATGGAAAGTTTTCGACCAGACTATCAAGCTTATTGTTTCTATGGAGCCATGATACATTCAATCCTTTCCTTTTAATTTAACATATAGAATCCCTTTCTAATAAGGAAAACAGCAAACTGTGAATACAAAAGTGACCAATGGTCTTAAGTTTCAGAGAAATTATCCTACAAGTGAAGGGTGTTGCTTTCATCCTAATACTGATCTTCACGTTTCTTTTCTTTCTATACAATGTGCTTAATGTTTCCATCTTGTAGAGCCCTTAATTACATCATTAACAGAGGTGATGCACAAATTAAGCATCAGTTGAGCTTTTTCTGGATTACACACATCCTTAAATCTGTCTTTGGATCATTGCAACCTAACTTTGTGATTTATATTAGAGATACAGCTTTGGGGGGTTCATTTCATTTCATTATTTTTTAGCAGTTGTAGTTTTCCATTTAGCTATTTCTGTGGCAATTTTGTTTTGATGAGAAGAGATTGCCCAGTGTAGCCATATCACAATACCTGTGAGATAAAGTCCGGTGGGCCCCGCTAGCTTTTGATGAGTTCTTGGATCCTATATACACAGAAGTAGCATATGAAAATAAAAATGATAAACATCATTTTGCATTCAAAGTGTTCTGAGTTAAGACAGATTGAATCTTTTAAATAAATACAGCAGGAAAATAATGAACTTGCAGTTTGATTTTATTCGATCAAGCATTTGTAAAGCCAAGACTGCTTCCCTAAATGTCAGTTGTTATTGTAAAATTATGACAGAAGGCCCAGATACTTTGGGGAACTACTTTGGTTACTCAGTATATATGTGTGTGTGTATGTATTTTATGTGTTGATATATACATGCACACGCATATATGTATACATACAAATGTAGTTATGATATGGTTATAAGTATATGCACTTTTTCCAAAATTATTTTCTGATATATTCATACGTAATATTTGCTTCATTCTACATAAAGAAATCTTATTTATGCTTAGATCTCAAATGTTGGGCAGATCTCACTTTTTTACCCCTCACTCCTCAAAAGAGGGTCCTTAAACTATACCTCTCCATGAAGAGAAGAATTAGAAACATCTCTCTAGAGGAAGTAGAATGTTGCACTTAAAATTATGGGCTTCTCTGATAGCTCAGTTAGTAAATAATCTGCCTGCAGTGGAAGAAACCCTGGTTCAATTCCTGGGTTGGGAAGATCTCTGGAGAAGGGGTAGGCTACCCACTCCAGTATTCTTGGGCTTCTCTCATGAGTAAGCTAGTAAAGAATGTGTCTGCAATGAAGGAGACCTGGGTTCAATCCCTGAGTTGGGAAGATCCCTTGGAGAAGGGAAAGGCTTCCCACTCCAGTATTCTGGCCTGGAGAATTCCATGGACTGTATAGTCCATGGGGTCGCAGACTCAGACACAACTGAGCAACTTCTACTGTTATTTTATGGAATCAGATTGCCTAAGTTCAAATCTTTTATCACCTTGGTGAATTGAATCATTGGCCTCAATTCTTTACTATTCTCTATATATACACCCTTTCTACTGTATCAATGTGGGGGGGGGGGGTGGAATATGTACTAATTCCTTGACTTTGACCTCAACCATGTGGCTTCTTCTGGCCCATGGGAGGACAGAATAAGTGATTCTGTATTAGTTTCAAGGCCATATCTTAAGAGTCCTTGTGCATTTTCACTTTCTCCTCTTATAGTTTTACCACTAACTTATGAATATCCCCTATGTAACTTGTTAGTCCAGAGAGAGCAAGAAACACAGAGGACAGGACTGAAATAAGGCAATATACTCTCCCACTGCAAGCCATGAACATGCTGAATGTTACCCACATTGGTTATATTTATGGTAAGAGTCTGTACACACCCTAAGTCTGAAATGGTTTTGGTTTTTGTCCTTAGAAAGAAAAGTAAATATATTTTTCAACAAAAAGCTTCTGAATCCTATTTAAACCTTAGTCTTTAAATTTTTTTCCATAGCATCATGAAATCTCATATTTGTATTTCACTTTTAAGTTTCTCCAAGCACTCCATCTTGTAATACCATTTTATTCTCACATTATCCTGGTGAGATGGAATGGCTTTATCTGCATTTTACATGTTGGCCTTGATCTGGGATGGCCCATGCTCTGCTGTGAGATAAAAGGCAATATGTGAGAATAGAAGGGATCAAAGGAATAGATATTCAGTCACAGGGTTAATGGGGAGATGTCCAGTGTGAGCAGGCTTTGAATGATTATGGGAGGCCCAGGCAGTGGTGCTTGATTGGGTCCTGGAGAAAAGTTGTTAAGGGAGAGATAGTTTGTAATGTGTCCAACTAGACATCCAACCCCAGAAAAATAGAAATAGCAAAAAGTGAACATGGGAGGAGGAACAAGGTGGCGGAGAAGTAGGTGGATGTGGAGTACCTCTCTCTCCATAGATACATCTTCAGACACAGAAGTGCATGCAGAACACCAGCTGAAAATGGACAGGAGTACCTGACCAGCAGAAAAGAATATATAGAGCCATGCAAAACTCAGTAGTAAAAGGAACTAGGGGGGAAAATGGGACTGTTAGTCAGACTGGACCTGCCCTTGGCGGGTGGGGGGACTGAAGTGGGAGTCTGATCCCCACACCGGGTCAGTTGTCTAAGTCGGAGGAGAAACATTTAAATCTGAGAGGGAAACAGCTCCTCTGTGGCAGCCTAAATGGGATGAGAATCAGACAGTCCTTGCTGCAGTCATGTATTCCCTAGACAGCACAGTGGCTGGGAGCTGGAGTTTGGGGAATGTGGAGCAATCCCAGGGCGAGGGCTGCTGTTGACTGCAGAGAGACAGATTGAGGGGAGACGAGGGAGGCTATTGTGGTGGGAAATGCCTCAGGAGGACAGCCCGGCAGCCATGGAAGCAAGGCGCTACTGCTGAGTCATGCGTAGGGGGTGGAGCTATCACCATAGCCTCTCTCTCCCCACATGCCAGCATCGGCAGCTGAACAACAGAGAGGCTGGCCCTTCAAACGCCTGAGGCACTGAACTACTGAGCAGGACCCCACCCAGGGTGCTCCTTTGAGTGACTAATGCCCCGAACCAGAGTAGGATCCCAGCTACGGGGCCCCTCTATGTGCTTGACACGCCTAACAAAAGAGAAGAACCCCAGGCAAGGGAGCCTCTAAGTGTCTGAACAGGGAGAGCTACGGAGAAAGACTGGCCAAAGAGGCCTTCTGATCGCCAGCTACCAGAGGCTCAAAAAAAGACTCTGATAGGGCCATAACTCCTGCAGGGGAGGCGGTCCATGGCCCTGCACACTTGGTGCTGCCAGGGTCCCTACAAGTCAAACAGCTGCACCACCTTCAGGCTCCACTCTCATGGGGGCAGAGCTGCCCCAGGCAAAAAAGTCTTACTTCTATGTACGCAGGGTCGCTTCAGTAGTGTCCGACTTGTTATGAGCCTGTAGACTGTGGTCTGTCAGGGTTCTCTGTCAGGGAGGGAGATTCTACAGGCAAAAAGACTGGAGCATATTGGTCAATATTCGTTGCCATACCCTTCTAGAGAGCTGTGTTTCCAGCTGCCCTCGCCGCCAACTCCCCTGAGTACCTGGTGCTGCCAGAACCCCTGCAACCCAAGCAGCTGCACCAGCTCCACACCTGGCCCTCACAGGGGCAAACCCAATTCCTCCAGGGCAGCTCAGGAGCAAGCCCCAGTGGATGACCCACATGAAGAGGTGGAAATAAAACCACAGTTGAAATCCAAGGGCAGTGTGGCTAAGGAAGAAGACCCAAACCCTCCCACCAGCTACAGCTACAGATTAAATCCACACAATCAACTAGGCAGGCTCTGTGTCTGTGGAGTATATAAAAGGTCATTGAGAGCACCCTTAAAGGAAAATGCACTAGTTCTGATAGCTGTGGGCATTGGAGGCAAGAACACAGAGGACTAGGAGCAGATTTAGAATCTGAGCTGGCCCCACAGCAGGTCCAAAGGTCAGCACAGTTTTGGAGGGCACCCTAGGGAGGTGACATGGACTGTGACTTCCAGCGAGGGAAAGGACTCTGACAGCAGTGGCTCAAGAAAAATATTTGTTATTCTTATGGTTTGACGTGTTGTGTAGATCCTTTCATATTTTTTTTCATCCCCCGCCCCCCACCTGCCACCATTGTAGTTGTCAATTTTATTGGCACTATGAAATCTAGCTAAGCTTTTGACCTTTTTTTTTCTCAGTCACATTTTTTATTGTTGTTATAAGCCTCTGCCTCTATATGGGGTGTTTGCAGTTCTGGGAGGTTTGTTGTTTTTTTTGTTTTTTTGTTGAAACTAGATTTTTCTTTTCATCTAAAATGTTCAGAAACTATTCCTTTTCTCAGACATAAAATCATATCCTCTTCCACCTCCCAGAATGCCATCTAGAATCTTTGCAACATATGAAGCACAATTGGAGATGTCCATCAGCAGATGAATGGATAAGAAAGCTGTGCACAATGGAGTATTACTCAGCCGTTAAAAAGAATTCATTTGAATCAGTTCTGATGAGATGGATGAAACTACCGCCTACATTTTAATGCAGTTAATATTATATATATAAATCTTCTTGATCTACTTCTATTTAACTTTGCATATCTATGCTTTCTTTTTCTGGGACAATATCAAACACACCAACATTCAAATTATAGGGGTCCCAGAAGAAGAGAAAAGAGAGGGTATGAGAAAAACTTTTAAAGAGATTATACTTGAAAATTTCCCCAACATAAAAAAGGAAATAGTCAACAAAGTCCAGGAGGCACAGAGTGTCCCATACAGGATAAACCCAAGGAGAAACACACCAAGACACATACTAATCAAACTAACAAAGACTAAACACAAAGAAAGAATATTGAAAGCAGCAAGGGAGAAGCAACAAGTAAATATAGGGGAAACCCCATATGCTTGAGTGTCAGCAGAAACTCTGCAGGCCAGAAGGGAATGGCAGGATATATTTAAAGTACTGAAAGGGAAAAATCTACAACCAGGATGACTGCACCTGGCAAGGATCACATTCAAAATTGATGGAGAAATCAAAAGCTTTTCAGACAAGCAAAAGTTAAGAGAGTTCAGTAACACCAAACCAGCTTTACAACAAATGTTAAACTGAGTTATGTAGTAAAGAAATACAAGCGAAGAAAAAAGATATACAAAATCAACCCCAAACAATTAAGAAAGTGTCAATAGGAACATATATATCAGTCAGTCAGTTCAGTCACTGAGTCGTGTCTGACTCTTTGCGACCACATGAACCACAACATGCCCGGCCTCCCTGTCCATCACCATGCCTCCCTGTCCATCACCATCTCCTGGAGTTCACCCAAACCCATGTCCATTGAGTCGGTGATGCCATCCAACCATCTCATCCTCTGCCATCCCCTTCTCCTCCAGCCTTCAATCTTGCCCAGCATCAGGGTCTTTTCCAATGAGTCAGCTCTTCGCATCAGGTGGCCAAATTTTTGGAGTTTCAGCTTCAACATCAGTCCTTCCAATGAATATTCAGAACTGATCTCCTTTAGGATGGACTGGTTGGATCTCCTTGCAGTCCAAGGGACTCTCAAGAGTCTTCTCCAACACCACAGTTCAAAAGCATCAATTCTTCGGCGCTCAGCCCTCTCTATAGTCCAACTCTCATATTCATACATGACGACTGGAAAAACCATAGCCTTGACTAGATGGACCTTTGTTGGCAAAGTAATGTCTCTGCTTTTGAATATGCTATCTAGGTTGGTCATAACTTTTCTTCCAAGGAGTAAGCATCTTTTAATTTCATGGTTGCAGTCACCATCTGCAGTGATTTTGGAGCCCAGAAAAATAAAGTCAGCCACTGTTTCCACTGTTTCCCCATCTATTTGCCATGAAGTGATGGGACTGGATGCCATGATCTTAGTTTTCTGAATGTTGAGCTTTAAACCAACTTTTTCACTCTCCTCTTTCACTTTCATCAAGAGGCTCTTTAGTTCTTCACTTTCTGCCATAAGGGTGGTATCCTCTGCATATATGAGGTTATTGATATTTCTCCCAGCAATCTTGATTCCAGCTTGTGCTTCTTCCAGCCCAGCATTTCTCATGATGTACTCTGCATATAAATTAAATAAACAGGGTGACGACATACAGCCTTGACGTACTCCTTTTCCTATTTGGAACCAGTCTGTTTTTCCATGTCCAGTTCTAACTGTTGCTTCCTGACCTGCATATAGGTTTCTCAAGAGGCAGATCAGGTGGCCTGGTATTCCCATCTCTTGAAGAACTTTCCACAGTTTATTGTGATCCACACAGTCAAAGACATTGGCATAGTCAATAAAGCAGAAATAGATGTTTTTCTGGATCTCTCTTGCTTTTTCAGTGTTCCAGCAAATGTTGGCAATTTGATCTCTGGTTCCTCTGCCTTTTCTAAAACTAGTTGAACATCTGAAAGTTCATGGTTCACATATTGCTGAAGCCAGGCTTGGAGAATTTTGAGCATTACTTTACTAACGTGTGAGATGAGTGCAATTATGCGGCAGTTTGAGCATTGTTTGGCATTGCCTTTCTTTGGGATTGGAATGAAAACTGACCTTTTCCAGTCCTGTGGCCACTGCTGAGTTTTCCAAATTTGCTGGCATATTGAGTGCAGCATAGTGTCATCTTTCAGGATTTGAAATAGCTCAACTGGTATTCCATCACCTCCACTAGTTTTGTTCATAGTGATCCTTTCTAAGGCCCACTTGACTTCACATTCCAGGATGTCTGGCTCTAGGTGAGTGATCACACCATTGTGGTTATCTGGATCATGAAGATCTTTTTTGTGTAATTCTTCTGTGTATTCTTGCCACCTCTTAATATCTACTGCTTCTGTTAGGTCCCTACCATTTCTGTGAAGATGGGCACAATAAAAGACATATATATCAATAATTACTTTAACTGTAAATAGATTAAATGCTCCAGCCAAAAGACACAACTGCCTGAATGGATACAAAAACAAGACCCATATATATGCTGTCTACAAAAAACCCACTTCAGACCTCAAGATACATATAGACTGAAAGTGAGAGGATGGAAAAATATATTCCATGCAAATTGGAAGCAAAAGATAGCTGGAGTAGCAATCCTCATATCAGACAAAATAGACCTTGAAATAAAGAGGATTACAAGAGATAAGGAAGTATGCTACATAATGATCAAGGGATCAATCCAAGGTGTAGTCATAAGAATTGTAAATATCTATGCACCCAACATAGGAGCACCTCATTATATAAGACAAACACTAACAGACATAAAAGGAGAAATTGACAGTAGCACAGTAATAGTAGGACACTTCAACACCCACTCACACCAATGGACAGACCGTCAAAACAGAAAATTAATAAGGAAACAAGTCTTAAATGATACAAATTACATGAGATGGATCTCATTGATATCTTCAGGACATTCCATCCAAATGCACAAGAACACACCTTCTTCTCAAGTGCACATGGAACATTCTCCAGGATAGACCACATCTTGGTCACAAATCAAACCTCAGTAAATTTAAGAAAATTAAAATCACATCAAGCATCTTCTCTGACCACAAAACACTATGAGATTAGATACTAATTACAAGAAGAAAAAGAAAAAAAAACTGTGAGAAATACAAACATATGGAGATTAAACACCATGTTTGCAAATAACCAGCAGGTTACTGAAGAAATCAAAAGGGAAATCAGAAGATTTCTAGAAACAAATGACAATGAAAACATGACAACTCAAAACTTATGGGATGCAGCAAAAGCAGTTCTAAGAGGGAAGTTTATAGCAGTACACTCCTACCTCAAGAAACAAGAAAAACACCAAATAGACAACCTACGTTTACACCTAAAACAACTGGAAAAAGAAGTACAACAACAAAAAACAAAACCAAAATTAGTAGAAGGAAAAAAATCATAAAGATCTGAGCAGAAATAAGTAAAAAAGGAATGAAACAGTAGTAAAGATTAATGAAACTAAAAGCTGATTCGTTGAGAAGATAAACAAAACTGACAAACCTATAGCCAGACTCATCAACAAAAAAGAAAACAATCAAATCAACAAAACTAGAAATGAAAAAGAGGTTACAACAGACAATGCAGAAATGCAAAGGATTACAAGAGACTATTATGAACAACTACATGGCAATAAAATGGATAACCTGGAAGAAATGGACAGATTCTTAGAAAAGTTCAGTCTTCCAAGACTGAACCTGGAAGAAATAGAAATTATGAACTAGCCAATTATAAGCACTGAAGTTGAAGCTGTGATCAAAAATCTCCCAGAAAACAAAAGCCCAGGACCAGATGGAATCACAGAATTCTATCAAATATTTAAAGAGCTAATACCTATCCTTCTAAAACTCTTTCAAAATATTGCAAAGGAAGGAACACTTCCAAACTCATCCTACAGGGCCACTATCACCCTGATAGCAAAACCAGACAGAGACAACACACAAAAGAAGAAAACTACAGGCCAATATCACTGATGAACATAGATGCAAAAATCCTCAACAAAATTTTAGCAAACAGAATTCAGCAACACATCAAAAAGCTCATACACTATGAGCATGTTGGGTTTAACTCCAGGAATGCAAGAATTCTTCAGTATACACAAATCAATCAATGTGATATGCCATATTAACAAGTTGAAAGATAAAAACCATATGATCATCTCAATAGATGCAGAAAAAGCCTTTGACAAAATTCAGCACCCATTTATGATTCAAACTCTTCAAAAAATGGACATAGAAGGAACCTACCTCAACATAGTAAAGGCCATATGTGATAAGCCTACAGAAAGCATTATTCTCAATGGTGAGAAAATGAAAGCATTCCCCCTAAGATCAGGAACAAGACAAGGGTGTCCACTTTCACCCTATTATTCAACATAGTTCTGAAGTCCTAGCTACAGCAATCAGAGCAGAAAAAGAAAGAAAAGGAATCCAGATCAGAAAAGAAGAAGTAAAGCTCTCACTGTTTGCAGATGACATGATTCTGTACATAGAAAACTTTAAAGATAATATCAGGAAATTACTAGAGCTAATCAGTGAATCCAGCAAAGTTGCAGGGTAAAAAAAATACACAGAAATCACTTGCATTTATATATACTAACAATGAAAAATCAGAAAGAGAAATTAAGGACTCAACCCCATTCACCATTGCAACAAAAAGAATTAAATATCTAGGAATAAACTTACCTAAGGAGAGAAAAGAACTATACACAGAAAATTATAAGACACTGATGAAAGAAATCAAAGATGATGTAAACAGATGGAGAGATATTCCATGTTCCTGGGTAGAGAGACTCAATACTGTTGAAAATGATCATACTACCAAATGTAAACTACAGATTCAGTGTGACCCCTATCAAATATTGGCATTTTTCACAGAACTAGAACAAAAAATTTCACAATTCATATGGAAACACAAAAGACCCCGAATAGCCAAAGCAGTCTTTGGAAAAAGAATGGAGCTGGAGGAATTAATCTTCCTGGCTTCAGATTATACTACAGAGCTACAGTTATCAAGACAGTATGGTACTGGCACCAAAACAGAAATACAGACCAATGGAACAAGATAGAAAGCCTAGAAATAAACCCATGCACCTATGGGTACCTTATTTTTGACAAAGTAGGCAAGAATATACAATGTGGCAAAGACAGCCTCTTCAATAAATGGTGCTGGGAAAACTGGACAGCTACATGTAGAAGTATGAAATTAGAACACTTCCTAACACCATACAGAAAGATAAACTCAAAATGGATTAAAGACCTAAATGTAAGACCAGAAACTATAAAACTCTTAGAGGAAAACATAGGCAGAACACTTGATGACATAAGTCAAAGCAAAATCCTCTATCACCCACCTCCTAAAGTAATGGAAATAAAAACAAAAGTAAACAAGTGGGACCTGACTAAAGTTAAAAGCTTTTGCACAGCAAAGGAAATTATAAGCAGGTGAAAAGACAACCCTCAGACTGGGAGAAAATAATAGCAAATGAAACAACTGAAAAAGGATTAATTTCCAAAACATACAAGCAGTTCATACAACTCAATGCCAGGAAAACAAACAACCCAATCAAAAAGTGGGGAAAAGACCTCAATAGACATTTCTCCAAAGAAGACATACAGATGGCTAACAAACACATGAAAAGATGCTCAACATTGCTCATTATTAGGGAAATGCAAATCAAAACCACAATGAGATATCACCTCACACTGGTCAGAATGGCCATTATCAAAAGTCTACAAACAATAAATCCTGGAGAGGGTGTGGAGAAAAGGGAATGCTCTTGCAGTGTTGGTGGGAATGTAAATTGATATGGCCACTATGAAAGACAGTATGGAGATTCCTTAAAAACTAGGAATAAAACCACCATATGACCCAGCAATCCCACTCCTAGGCATATACCCTGAGGAAACCAGGGTTTAAAAAAAGAGACATGTCTCCCATTGTTCATTGCAGCACTATTTACAATAGCTAGAACATGAAGCAACCTAGATGCCCATCAACAGATGAATGTATAAAGAAGTTGTGGTACATATACACAATGGACTATTACTCAGCCATAAAAAGGAAAGCATTTGAGCCGGTTCTGATGAGGTGGATGAACCTAGAACCTATTATACAGAGTGAAGTGAGTCAGAAAGAGAAAGATAAATATCATATTCTAATGCATATATATGGAATCTAGAAAAATGGTACTGAAGAATTTGTTTACAGGATGGCAATGGAGAAACAGTCATAGAGAATAGACTTATGGACATGGGGACAGGGGAGGAGAGGGTGAGATGTTTGGAGAGAGTAACATGGAAACTTACATTACCATATGTAAAATAGATAGCCAATGGGAATTTGCTGTATGCCTCAGGAAACTCAAACAGGGGCTCTGTGTCAACCTAGAGGGGTGGGATGAGGAGAGAGATGGGAGGGAGGTTCAAGGAGGAGGGGATATATGTATACCTATGGCTGATTCACGTTGAGGTTTGACAGAAAACAGCAAAATTCTGTAAAGCAATTATCCTTCAATAAAAAATAAATTTAAAAAAGTGAACAAGGGGCTTCAGTTCTAACCTCATATCCTTTCATATAGCAATGTGATTTGGGTTCAACTTGAGGAAAGGGAAATAGGAAGTCAAGACCAGGGAGAGGAATTAGAAAGATACACAGGTGTGTTGGGTTCAGCTAGGGGAGAGGTTGAAAAGGCATTGGACACTTGGGACCGAAGTGAAGAGTCTATGAAATGAGATGTGAAAGAAGCCTCTTTTTTCAGGGTCATAGTGATATAATCCAGCACGAGAGTGACACGGAACGAGGCTTGCCTCATTCTTGACGCTGTCTCTAAGTACGAAGGACCACTGTTAGGGTGGGCTTTGTGGTTTGCAGCAGGGCTGGACCTGCAGGTGTCTGGCAGTTATTTGGGATGCCCGTGATGTCCACTGGTAGAGGCATGGGGAATGGTATAACATCAAGATTTATGAAATTTGAGAATAAGTAAGCCCTCAGAAAATTCTAGTGTCAACCTCTTTATTTCAAAGATGAGAAAATAGATGTTCTGATCAAGTCCATGATTTGTTAACAATCAAGCCCAAAATGAATGAGCCAAAATTCCAGAGATTTTTTTTTTAATCCAAGTAATTTTGAGGGTTTTAGGGAGGTTTCTTGTTTTTTGCCTCTGGAGGACCCCAAACAAGTCAGTCACTATTTGTTTACTTCATCTCAATTTCCCTTGCTTCTCACTTTAATGGGAATTACAGAAACACATCCACAGAAAGCATCATATTGGTTGCCTTGCTATTTTGAACAGTATGATTATCTGGTTTTAAATTCTATTTTTACTGCTTTCTAATGCTTGGATAAAAGATAGGAGGGTGTGTGAGTGGACAAGTGGGTGGTTGGATGGATAGATGGATGATGGATGGATAGATGGACAGACAGGTAGATAGAGGACCTTGAACTATAAGTGATTTGGACAGACTACACATCCCAAGGCTGTATGGGACATGTCATACTCTTGACCATATTTGTCTCAACAGTTTGCTTCATCTCTCAAGAAATAAACATCTAGCTTTGCTAAATAAGCTAGACAACGTAAGCTAGAAGATTCAGTACCAAAAAGAATTTGACTAGAGATGAACTATATTTTGAAGCAGAATTATTTAGTGGACTAAACCAGGAAGGTGGTAAAGGATTTGCCCACAATGCAGGAGACCCTGGTTCAGTTTCAGGGTCAGGAAGTTCCCTGGAAAAGGAATAGGCTGCCCACTCCAGTGTTTTGGGGCTTCCCTGGTGGCTCAGATGGTAGAGAATCTGCCTGCAATGCGGGAAACCTGGGGTTGAGCCCTGGGTTGGGATGATCCCCTGGAGGAAGGCATGGCAACCCACTCTAGGATTCTTTTCTGGAGAGATGCCATGGACAGTGGAGAATCCCCATGAGGCCACAAAGAATCAGACACAACTGAGTGATTAGGCACACGAACATTGGGAAGAGACAGGAAACAAGACAAAATGTCAGTCCAGACCCTTTTCCTCCCTCCTGGTGGCACTGTCATTGTGTAATCTCTCTGTGCTGCACCCACCTTATGTGTGAAATGGCGCCACTCATCACACCTCTGTTCTGAGTGCTGCTAGTGTAATAGTGAAATAAAAGAATTAATGGACATGAAAAACACTTTGACAATGAAACAGCTTTATGCTGATGCCAACTGGCATCATTATCATGCATTTATCATCACCATTTCCCAGTCCTTACTAATTGACTGAGCTAGTACATGTTCAAAGAAGGCAGGGGCTCATTTCTGAAGGATGACTCTCATTCGATGTTTAGGTAAAGTAAGATTAATGTTCCTTTTAAATGGACAGTGCAAGCAAAGTTAACATTTTTCTTGTGGATGAATTCTTTTCAATTCATGTTTGTGTGTTGGTTAATTCTATGTGATATTTTCCCTTCAGCTATTTTGCTTTTAAAACAGCTTAATAAAATGACTTCTGCTAAATAAATAGGCCTATTCCCAATAAATGATACATAAATTTATGCAGGAGATATTTTGGTGTTGCAGACCAAATTAGCTAATTGAAAATCCATTAACTTCAAGGCTCCAGATGGATATTTAGGACAATTTTTTAGTATAAGTATAAAAGTCATTGTAAAATTTTCTTTGGCATGTGTGTTTAATTTCTACCATGGGCCTATTTTAAAAATCAATATCATAATAATTATATCAAAGAAAAAATAGCAAAGCATTATGTGCATGTTCAGAAAGCTGCAACTGAAGGTCTAGCCACTCCAAGAAAATGAAAGATATGTAATTAGCATCTGCAATTTGCATTGCTCCCTGACACCCCTGAAATTTATGGCAAATCATGCTGTCACCTGTATCAGTTAGACATATGTAACGATTGTGATTTCATGGCATTAGAGTAGGAATATGAAGAGTCCCTTTTCACTCTTCACCCGTCCCCACTCCTGTCTTATATGCATAATCTCAATCCCAGCCCCAAACACCCTGTTTCACTTGGGTATTCTCTCTTGCCAACTGTCAATCTACCACCCTCTGATGTTTGCCTGCAGAAACTTGAATGACAAAAATTTACTTTGCTTGAAGAGAAAGCTATGAATAGAAGTATGATGGGACCCATGTACACCCATGGCTGATTCATGTTGACGTATGGCAACACCCACCACACTATTGCAAAGTAATTAGCCTCCAATTAAAATAAATAAATTAAATTTTTTTAAAGAAGCAGAAGCCTAGAACGTGTAGAAATCTCACTGCTGTTGCCAACAAATGGACTGACAGAATCACTCAATGAAGCAGTCAACTAGGACTGCATTTGGTGACATTGTACAAATCCCTTAGAGGAGCTCACCTGCCCAGAGTTATGAGAGATTCTAGGACAGAGTCATTACCCTTCAGTCAGGAAACTTAGAAACCAGTTAGGTAAAATAATAATCACATAAAATATCACCAACCTATAAACATCCTTTCTTCCCCTGCATCTCTATAATTGTCGACATTTATTGAGCACTTAATGCAAATCATCTTTTCTTCCTTGTAGCAGTCTTGTGTGGTAAGTAAAAGCATAAAAGTCCCCATTTTATAGATATGATAGCTAAGCTTTAGTGAGATTAAGTAATTTGCCCAAGGTTATGTAGCTAGTATGGAGAAGGGAATGGCAACCCACTCCAGTATTCTTGCCTGTAGAATCCCATGGACCTGTACAGGAGCCTGGTAGGCTACAGTCCATGGGGTTGCTCAGAGCTGGACACAATTGAGCGACTTCACTTTTACTTTTCACTTTCATGCATTGGAGAAGGGAATGGCAACCCACTCCAGTGTTCTTGCCTGGAGAATCCCAGGGATGGGGGAGCCTGGTGGGCTGCCGTCTATGGGGTCACACAGAGTCGGACACGACTGACATAACTTAGCAGCAGCAGCAGCATGCAGCTAGTAAGTGGTAGCAGCAGACTTCATAAGCAAACTCTGTGCAGTGTCCATCTGGTATTATAGTATTTGTGTAAGGGATGCTCTTCCTTGTGTGGGAATATGTCCATGAAATCAGGAGAATTTCTGGCTTACATATCCTGGTTCCTCCGTAATCCCTGCCACTGTTTGCAAGATGAATATATACATTCATCTCAGTATTGAGTGCCAGCTCCATATTTGATACACAGTGACGTGAGGAAAGATAGGGAAAAATACAGGGCAGTACAAAAAGCCCTCATTGATGAACCAGGGTACGTGTCAGCAGCAGATTTTATCAGAAATATCCTAGTGAATAGGATTTCTATAGAAAGCATAAAATTGTGTTGTGAGCAAATTATTTTACAAAACATCATCAAATATTCTGATAATTACCTAGCACATTAAGAGATCAACTCTTAATTGCATTCACTTACTCTGTAGTCTAATCTGCTAACGAAACGAGTGTTCTCAAAGTCAAGGTTTGAGGGGTGCACTGGGTTGAAAAGTGCCCCTCTTAAATACATGTCTACTTGGGATCTCAAAATGTGATCTTGTTTGCAATAGTGTTTGCAGATGCAATTCATTAAGATGAGCTCATACCGAATCAGAATGGACCCTAAATCCAATGACTGGTCTTCTTGTATGTGGAGACCATGGGAAGAACCACTGACCAGCTACGTAGAAATGCCCAGGGATGAGGAGTACTCATTAAAAAGGTGATTCCTGGGCACCCTCCAAACCCCCACATCATATTATCTGTTAAGGAGGATCAAGAATCAGCAGTTTTACTTGGCATCCTAGAGGTTTTATGCTCACTAACATTTAAAAGCTTTGGCTTTGGGAGATGTGAGGATACATTAGGTATGATGCCTCTCTTCTGGTTGTACTTCTTGGTCAAGGAGCTGAGTCATATAAGGTAGCATATTAAAGGGCAACACTACTGTACACGTGTAGAGAAGAGGCCCTTGTCACTGGGAGTATAGTAGT
Organism: Ovis aries; assembly: GCF_016772045.2. NCBI lineage: Eukaryota > Metazoa > Chordata > Mammalia > Artiodactyla > Bovidae > Ovis > Ovis aries. Next base: position 9,456,721 of record NC_056066.1, read on the forward strand.
TAGGTGTGTTAGGAATTCACAGGATTTTACTGTGGCCTCCAGAACACACTGGATGCCCTGGAGAGGTGCCCTGGTGAGTTTGCACTCAGGCCATGTCAAACTTTGTTAGGAGGGACAGCTGCCCCTTAGTCAATAGTTACTATGTGATAATTAATTCACACATATCATCCCATTGAATATTCTAGACACCTCTGAGGTATCAGTCTACAATTAGCCCTATTTCATTGGCAAAAATACTGTTATTAGGAAAGTTAAGTAATTCACTGGAATTGACATAGTCAGTGGCCAAGTCCACGTACAAAATCTGACAGGCCTGAATGTGGGCCTCTTCTCTTTTCTCTTTTCCGTCTATCCCAGGCTCCAGGATGAAGTGAGTACCTTTCCCGTTAAAGCCACGTGGCTTATCTGTAAAGAAGCCTTGTCAAAGACTAGGTAGGTCTGAAGTCATGGGCCAAAGGGTAAAAGTGCCATCACTTCCAGGAGATTCGGTTTTACACCAACATTTAGGGAACATATTTTTAATACTAAAATAGGCAAAAATATATAATTGAGCAGCATTTTGAAAAATTAAATGGGATTTTAAGATACAAGGTGTGTGTTTAAGGAAATGCTTGCAATAGGCTAGAATTTCTCAGGTCATCACCTGTGAGCGGGGGTGTGGGAGGACCCTCATGTATAAGGCTCCACGCTCCAGGCTACGTTAGGTCAATATTGTGCAGTACTATTACAGCAGAGACCCCTTTCGCTGATTTTGTCCCACACTAGGCTCCCTGGGATGTCACAGGTTTCTGTTAGTTTGCTTTCATCTATTTTCAGTGGCTTTCTACTTGAACTTGCCCCTCTGGTACATTCTGCAAAGTGGAAGCACTCATAGAAACATATTTACTTGATGGAGCAGCAATGTTCTCTAATCTGAGGACCCTGACTTTTATGTCTACTGCATTTTCCCAGTAGGGGCAGCAAGAGTGTGGTTTTAGTCCATTTTGGCAGGAGGAAAAAAAAAAATAGTGATTTCCTGGCTGGACACAAAAGAGAAAATATGGTCTTTTCACTACTGAGCAACATCAACACCATAATAGGTCTTCTATAAACCCATGAAGAATGTAGTCCAGAAAGTTTCCATTAACCATTTCACGCCTACTGGCTACAGAAAGTGAAAGTGAAAGTGAAGTCGCTCACTCGTGTCGGACTCTGCGACCCCATGGACTGTAGCCCACCAGGTTTCTCAGTCCATGGGATTTTCCAGGCAAGAATACTGGAGTGGGTTGCCATTTCCTTCTCCATGCCCAAAGATTAGAGCTGGTGACTGACTTAGAAAACATAGAGATTCCTTCATCCTGGAACAGATGATAAACCAATGTTAGCAGTGAGATGCTCAACATCCTGGGGAAAGAGACTAAATGATTCCCTAGAGCCCAGTACTTTTTTCAAGCTGGGGCCTCAACATAGTTGAAATGTTTATGGCTTCTCCACATCCAGTTTCCAAAATGTTTAACTTAGGGGTTAAGTATATTTTAAATAATTTGTTTTCTGGAACGTGCCTTTGTGTTTCACAACTTAGAAATTAAATAGCGCAATATAATCCTGGTTCAAGTTCTTCAGTGAACACATCATCAGTGGGTCTTTCTGAATACTTTTTACATCTGTTCACAAAATTAAATGTTGGCTTCCCCTCCCCAATCTTCCCTAAAATATAACATAGAGAATTGGTTTATTTTCAGCAAATAAATCATGCAGTTAAATTCATGGAACAAGTCCATACTTCAGGTGGAAAGTTTAGCGTGGACTGTGGGCAATGTTATTTCAGGAAGGTATCTCCCTTAGCAATTGACTAGTTACTCTAACTTTTGCCGATATGCCAATTACATTTGCGCATCTTTGTAATCTGGGCACTTCCCCTCCTGCTGAAGGATGGAAGAACAGAACATTATTGGATACAGCCCTGATGTGAATGAAGCATCATTTTTCCTGCTGAAAATGCAAACACAGTCTTTATTTTTACTGCTCTTAAATTTTGACCTGTAACTGGCATCCATGAAAACCAGGAAACAGCCGCTGTAGCGTTTAGCATCACAGATGCTGCCACAGAAGTGAGTCTAAAAAAAATAGATTTTTAAGGGATTACAGCAGCAGACGTTACATAACAAGACTCAGTGTAATGATGGGGGAGGGGAACATCTGTTGGCTATTTTCAGAAAGCCGTCATTCTGTTACCCTCTATTAAATTAATCTTAGTGGATGCTTGACTTTAATTGTTCATTTTTTCCCCCATGTTCCCCCCAGTGATTATAAAAGTTGGCATGCAATTGACATTCCTATGCTCTAGTCTTGCCTCTTCTGTTTTTATTTTTGGTAGGTTGGTTATTCTTTTACTGTTTTCACCATTTTGTTTTTCTTAACAAGAAAGAAAAGATTCTCTTCCTACAAAATTAAGATAATAGTGATTTCACAGGGAGCATTCTGGATAACCTGGGTTCACGCAGTTGAAACCACATACCTTAGAGTCTAGCAGAGAAATATTCAGTAACCATTAGTCCTTTCTCTTCTGTTTCCCCGAGAAGATTTGATATTCATGATGGGTTTGGTTTTAAAATGTAGAGTTTAGAAGACAGGAGGAATGCTTCTGGAAGTTCAAATATCTTTATGTATACCGGTCTCTCTCTTCCATGCACGTGTGTCGGTACACCAAGCACACTGGCTCTATGCCAGACAGTCATACTTTTCTGGCAGGAGTGGAGTCCAGCCCCTATGGAGTATAGGCAACCGTGTGCCAGGTAGGACTTGAAACTCCTGTAAGGCGGAGCCTGTCTTCCTTGAGGATCTGAGGATCTATAGACACTGGGAGGAGAAACACTGCTTCTATACGCCTACCAGCATGAGCTTGGTGTGCAGTCCATTAAACAAAAGACCGTGTGGCCAAACTCAAATAACATTCTGCAGGAGGTATTTTGCCATGTTGAGTCCCTGAGAGAGACTTAACCCTTGAGGGCATTCTCTGATAGACATCTGGAAAAAAAACTTAATGGATAAACAGCTGAAAGCTGTATTTGATTGTCAGAGTACGAAGCGGGAATCAACTTTATTTCAACCTGTCAGGGTGACGGTGGTGTGGTTTAGAAGGATGGCGTGGATGTGGATGAACCACAGGTGACGGTGGTGTGGTTTAGAAGGATGGCGTGGATGTGGATGAACCACAGAGGGGAGAGGGCAGGGAGTCAGGGCCGTCCTTCTTCCTCAAATGGCCCTTCTTTTGGGGTCCCGTAGTCAGTGAGCTTGGTCATCAGGCTGTTCAGAGCCTCCTTGTCCAGGAAGCAGTATGACTGAGGGCCTTTTCTCTACCCTGCAGTTGGCTCCATTGCTCGCCAAAGGGAAACAGGACTAAAGTAAAAGGTGTGTCTCCCCCAGGGATTTACGTTCTGGTTGGACACATGTTCCTTCATCTGACATTTCAAGAGAGTCACTGGAAGTTGAAACAAAGAAAGAAGCAGACGCACAGGTGTACAGAACGGACTAATGGTTACCAGTGGGGAGAGGTGAGGGGCAAAGTAGGGACAGGGGATTAAGAGGTGCAAACTATTACATACAAAATAAGCTCTGAGGATATAGTGTACAACAAAGGAAATATAGCCAGTGTTTTATAATAAGTATAAATGGAGTATAATCTTTAAAAACTAGGAATCACTGTATTATGCACCTATAATCACTGCATTATACACCTGTAACTTAAATAATATTGTACAGCAACTATATGTCAGTAAAGTATACATAAATATAAACATATCTATATATATATAATATATAATATAAACATTATTATAAATGTATAATATGTATAATAGCTATTATAAATATATACAAGAGATAAATATATCTATATAAATAGAAACTAACAATCCATGGTTCAGAGCAGACAGTGTCTGATGGAGGAGCTAAAGAGAGGCCCAAGTGTGGCTGGGAGGAGAGATGTAAACAGAATGCTCTCTTTCCTGCCCTTGTCTTCTACACACTCCACAGACCACAAAAATGCCACCTACAGAAGCTCTTTGGTTTGCTCTTTCTTATTGTATGAGACATGACTGTATGGAAAATTACTCGAGAGTGATTGTCCCCCTTGGTATTTGTCTTTTGAACAAAAAGATCCTTTCTGGCGGGATGGGAGGGACACCAACTTGAGAAAACCAGCTTTTGTCCTCACAAAATGCTCTTGGGGGATGCTGTGTGAATGAGCGTCCTTTGAACCATAACTGGCATCCACGGGACTGCCAATACGGATGGAAACCTCTGGAAAATGCGAATGCAGGGACAATGATGTGTGAGGCTCTCGGGTGGCCCCCACATCACTGGACATGCAAGCAGGCTTCAGAGCCACTTCACGGCTTGGCATAGCATCCCTATTTTGAGGAGAGGTTTTGTTTCTCCTGATGATGGTTTTTTTTTAAGGTCATGATTTGTGGGCTTCCTAAAGCGTTATCCGCACCGTGGGCAACCTCAATAAGCTACAATGAATGACAATTCTTCCTTGAAATTTTTAATTATGGTGACACACACAAAAAAAGAGTAATTATTAACTTGTGTAGCTGAACCACCTCTGCAGATGTTCTTCACCAAACAAAAGGGAACAGAAACAGCGTTCTTAGAAGCTGAAGTATGAGATATACAATAGGGGTTTGCAGCTGGGTTAGCAGGGTTGACAAGGGCGCCACGTGAGTGCCTGATGCACAATAGCTCCATCATTGGAAGGGTAATCTCGTGTCATGGACTATATTGTGAAGAAGAACTTTGAGTCAAAAGACCTATTCCTGACACTGTCTTCTCGCTGGAAGGGTATTGAGTATACCATACGAGTGACAGCAAAGGGTGGGCAGGAGGTCTGTACCTTAACTGAGTCAGAAGCCAGGTTATGTTAAATCAGCCTTTGTAGGCCTGGATCAGTTCAGTTCAGTCACTCAGTTGTGTCCAACTCTTTGGGACCGCATGGACTGCAGCACACCAGGCTTCCTTGTCCATCATCAACTCCTGGAGCTTGCTCAAACTCATGTCCATCGAGTCAGTGATGCCATCCAACCATCTCATCCTCTGCCATCCCCTTCTCCTCCTACCTTCAATCTTTCTTAGCCTCAGGTTATTTTCCAATGAGACTGTTCTTTGCACCAGGTGGCAAAGTATTATAGGAGCTTTAGTTTCAGCATCAGTCCTTCCAATGAATAGTCAGGACTGATTTCCTTTAGGATGGACTGGTTGGATCTCCTTGCAGTCCAAGGGACTCTCAAGAGTCTTCTCCAATACCACAGTTCAAAAGCGTCAATTCTTCAGTGTTCAACTTCCTTTATGGTCCAACTCTCACATCCATACACGACTACTGGAAAAACCATAGCTTTGACTAGGCGGACCTATGTTGGCAAAGTAATGTCTCTGCTTTTTAATATGCTGTCTAGGTTGGTTATAGCTTTTCTTACAAGGAGTAAGTATCTTTTAATTTCATGGTTGCAGTCACCATCTGCAGTGATTTTGGAGCCCAAGAAAATAAAGTCTGTCCCTGTTTCCATTGTTTCCCCATCTATTTGCCATGAAGTGATGGGACCAGATGCCATGATCTTAGTTTTTTGAATGTTGAGGTTTAAGCCAGCTTTCTCACTCTCCTCTTTCACTTTCATCAAGAGGGTCATTAGTTCCTCTCTGCTTTCTGCCATCAGGCTGGTGTCACCTACGTATCTGAGGTTATTGATATTTCTCCTCACAATCTTGATTCCAGCTTGTGCTTCATTCAGCCCAGCATTTTGCATGATGTACTCTGCATTTAAGTTAAATAAGCAGGTTGACAGTATACAGCCTTGGCGTACTCCTTTCCCAATTTGGAATCAGTCCATTGTTCCATGTCCGGTTCTAACTATTGCTTCTTGACCTGCATACAGGTTTCTCAGGAGGCAGGTAAGGTGGTCTGGAATTCCCATTTCTTTAAGAATTTTTCACAGTTTGTTGTAATCCACACAGTCAAAGGCTTTAGCCTAGTCAATGAAGAAGAAGCAGATTTTTTCTGGAATTCTGTTGCTTTTTCTATGATTTGTAGGCAGGATACTGAGAGGCTAAGTTGAATTTGACCAATTTTCTTCTCATCTTATCATCTGAGTTCTCCCCAAAGCAGACTCTAAAACAAGGACTACAGTTCAGGTAAATTATTTGTGGATTAAGTAGGGGTGAGAAAGGTTAAGAGAGACATGCAATCAAGTTTCTACCCTGCACAAACCAGAAGTTTCTCCCTTTGAAGAACTCTTGATTTTTGCCACTCAAAGGTGATGCAGTGGAGATATTTTCAACATCAAGTCCATCTGGTCTTTGCTTGAGAACTCCTGGATTGGGAAGCATTCATTCTCCAGAATCCCAGTTTACTGGATGTTTGGTTCGAACCTCTTGTCACTAAGAAAGGCTTCAAGCTTTGACAGCCCTAAGGCCTGAGGGGATATGGACAGGACCCAGAGTGCCTCACATCTCCAGACCAAACCTTCAGACCATGTGGACTCATTTTTATGGATTTGTTAAAACCCATCAAAGTAACCCACCTCTTACACAAAAGGAAATCTATTATTTTTAATCAAAAGTATATGCCTGGCATTAGAAACAAGAAATAGCATCTGCAGAAGTGTGTCTCAGCTCTGGGAAGCTTCATCCACATCAGGACAAAGTTTACCTTGACTTCCTATGGCTGGCACTGCACAGTTGCTCACAGGCCTGACTTCCCATTCTCACAACAGAGTCTGCCAAGAGCTTTGAGACTCATTTACCAATAATGAGTGTTAGATGGGGCCCCCGTTTCAAAGAAACTACCGTCACTTTATTTGGATGACATTTATGGCTTATGTTGACTCTGAATGCTCTGTGAATGTGAATCCTGGCCTCCTAACCCTGGGTCAGCCCAAGCACAGGAGCTTCTCCACAAGGAGCAGGTATTGTGGTCAGCTGTTGGCCAGACCTAAGGCAGGCAGGAGGCTTGCCGTGTAATTGGCTCCTGCCATTTGCATCCCTGGATGTGATGTTAGAAATGGGCATAAGAAGAAAATCGTTCAGACTGCCAAAAACAGAAGATTGTTGACATAGGTCGCGTTTTCAGGGAAGCAGACTGAGAAGGAGGTTTGCAAGCAGGAGGTTTTGGTGGGTCACACTCTCAGTGGACACCCTGCGGGGAGAGGGGGCTCAAGGAGGGAAGCAGAGTTGGGGAGAGGGAGAGGTTGAGCCCACCAGGTGCGCTAATGCTGATGTGGTGAATGGGCTGGCTAGGGCTGCCATGCCAATGTGTCACAGACTGGGTGGTTTTAAGAAACTCAATTTCTCACACTTCTTGGAGGCTGGAAGTCTGAAGTCAGGGGATCAGCTGGGTTGGTTTTCTAAGGCCGCTCTCCTTAGCTTGTAGGTGGCTGTCTTCTTCTTGTGTGTATGCCGTGTCCTAATCTTCTCTTCTTCTGAGGACACCAGTCATATTGGATTAGAGCCCATCCTGATGACTTCATTTTAACTGAATTACCCATTTCAAAGCTCTCTCTCCAAATACAGTCACATTATGTGATATTGAGAGTCAGGACTTCAGGTATGAGTTCAGAGAGAGGGGGCCACACAGTTCAGCCCATAACAGCTGGTCCTTTAGAAGAGCATCAAGCTGAAGGGAGGGGTCTGAGCCTTTGGACCGCTGGGTGAGCCGGTCCCTACACACAGGCTGACATTGAGAAGAGAGGCTCAGATGGTGAGGTGCTCCTCTCAGCAGAGGAAAGTCCTCTGAGAGGCTCTCCTCGGAGCTCTTGGTCCCTGGCACCTCCATCAATTGGGAATCAAGACTGCTCTGGCTCTGAAGGGAGGAGCAGATGTGAGCAGCCCACTGCAAAACCCTCTCCAGGGACTTCCCTGGTGTTACAGTCAGTAAGAATCCACATGCCAACGCAGGAGACACAGGTTTGATTCTGGTCTGGGAGGATTCCACGTGCTGTGGAGCAGCTATAGCCCATGTGCCAGCTGCTGAGCCTGTGCCCTGAGAACCCGGTGCTCCACCATGAGAAGCCTGTGCATGCAAGGAAGAGTAGCCCCTACTCGCCATAACTAGCGAAAGCCCGCAAGCAGCAACAAAGACCCAGTGCAGCCAAAGATTAATTAATTTTGTAAAACCCCTCCCCAGTCATGAACTTGCTCTTTATCTTGGATTGGCACTGTCCCCCTCCTCCCCGCCAACCATCTGAGGATGGTTTCTTTGGTTTCAAGGGAAGGGCAGGGCAAGGCATGTTTATTACCATGCTAACATTTAGAACCAGGGGTCCTAAGCCCTTCTGTGTGTTTATCTCTCTTCTCTGTGAAGCATATGAAAGAGCTTCAAGGATCACAAGAGATGTGTCATTCGCAAGGGTGTCCACTTTGATGGATGCAAGGCAGGTTTGGAAATTAACTTGTATGAATGAGCCTCCAGCTCAAGTCAAAATAAGTCTTGGTTCTCTGGCTCCATGACCATTTTTTCTTATAAAGTTGAAGAAAAGTCAAAAAGAGCGATTTATCAAAACAAAACAAGAAGACTCTGAATTGTGCTGCCACCAAGTAATGACAGATGAACTGAGTTTGCAAAAAGCCCCCAACAATAAAGGATTCTTTTTATGCATGCAGAAGCAATTTCAAAATGCAAAGATGCCCTTTGAGTGTGTATGGACTATGAATGCTCTCCAACTCCTCCGAATGTCTCTGAAAACACAGAAAGAAAATTTTTCTCATTCTGTAATTTAGAGATCGGAATACTAGTGTCTGTGGTGGAGTGCACAAATACAGACATACTTAATACCTTCAAGAGCCAAAAGAATTATATTCAGTGACATTTGACAACAATATTAAAATATCAGACCTGAGACGCCTGGAGGGTCTTGTGAAATCGTTTCCATTACTGCAATTTCAACTTTCTTTTTTTCCCTTTCTCTCATTGGCTGGTATGATCAAACTAAAAAAAAAAAAAAAAAAAAAGCTGCTTTATATATAATATGGACCATTTTTGTAAATGTTTCTTTTAAGTTAGAATTCCTCTGCAAAGTTGGAACTAGAATAAAGTGACCTTTTTGCATACCAGCCAGTAAAAGCATTTCCAGTGTCTCTCTTTGGCTTATACTTTTCCTTGACCTGTTTTAAAAGATCAGGATAGAATGCCAGTGCTGAAGTGTTTCAAGTACCTTGTGAATAATAACTTTATAAACAATCAATGTTTATGAGCTTATTGCATGTCAGGCCCTTTGCCAAGCACTTTACATAGACTGTCTTAAGTGGTCATTACAGCAAGCTGTGACAGAAAGATTCTGAGATTCTCCCAAGATTCCCAGTGACTGGTGTACACATCTCTTCTCCCAGTTGTTTAAACAATAATCTAGGTCTGAATATGTGGGGAAGAGGTTGTTCAGATATAATTAAAGTCCCAAATCAGTTGACCTTAAGGTAGGGAGACCATCCAAGTGGGCCAGATGACAAAAGTTCTTTATATCTGAGTCTAGATGTCAGATATGAAGGAAGTTAGACATCCAAAACCAAGAAGGACTTAACTCACCTTCAGTGCCTTGAAGATGGAGGCAGGTATCTGGCAAGGGAGGCAGGCAGACTCCAACTGACAGTCAGCCAGGGGACAGGGACCTCAGCTCTCACCTGCAGCAAACTGTATTCTGCCAATAAGAAGGAGCTTGGTAGTGGCCTTCTCTTCACAGCCTCTGGATTAGCAGTCAGCCCTGATGACACCTTGATTTCAGCCTTTTGATACCCTGACCAGAAAACACAGTCACTCCAGGCGGGCTCTGATCTACTGAACCCTAAGCTAACAGTCAGGGGTTGTTCTGAGCCACAAAGCTTGGGGTCACTTGTTATGCAACAGGAGAAACTAATGTATCTGCCCCCACAAGGTCAGTGTTTCCATTTTAGAGATGAGACTGAGGCTTAGAAAGGGTAGTGGCATGCTCAGGATCAGAGAGCAGCTAAGTGGTCAAGTCCAGTTTGGAACGCAGCCAGCTGGTGTTGGAACACAGAGGTGACTCACTGAGGGGGACAGGAGACAGAGATGCCTCCAAGCCCATAGCCCCTGTCTGTCTTCTGTAAATGTAAATATGATGGGGTGATCACTCCCCGAATTAGACAAAAGAAACTTTTTAAAAGATGTAATGAAAGTATTTAATCACTTTAGCTCATTAAAAAGGAGAGTTTCCTGAGAGGGCCCAAACTCTTAAAAAGAATCTGCAGGTTGGAGATGGAGGAAGTCGTAGAGACATACTCTTGCTGGCCTGAAAGAATAAAGAATCCATATCCTGAACTGCCTCCCAAGGCCACATGACAGGGATTGCCAGTGACTTCTAGAAGCTAAAACTGTCCCCAGTCAACAAGTAGAAAGATATTGGGGACCTCAGTCCTACAGCCATAGGGAACTAGAGTCTGCCAACAACCTGAATGAGGCTGTAAGTGGACCCTGGGCTCAGGTGAGATCTGCAGGGCAGCTGACACCTGATCGCAGCTTCCAAGACCCCCAGCGGAGGACCCAACTGTGTACGGTCTGGACTTTTGACCCACAGAAACTCTGAGACAATAAAACTTTGCTTTATAAGTTGCTAAGTTTATGGTCATCTGTTATATAATGACACCAGAGCTAATATATAAGGGTGAGGAGAGACTGGTCTCCTTTTACTCCACAGAATCAAAGAGTAGGGGCTAGGACCCAGAAATGTACCCATTTCTTGGTTTTGTTCTTTATTCAGTAGTGACTGTATCCCTTTCTAACTCTATTTAAACTTGACTTACCCAAAGCCCCAAGCAAGCTCCAATTATCCTGGTCTTCTATCCATCTCAAAACCTCTCCTCATATCATGTTGACACTTAAGCCTTGTAATTTAATTCACTTATTAGCAGCAGCCACTGTTTTAGGAAGATTCCCAATATCCAAGCCTGTCCTGGTGAGGCTCTTGGTTTATCTGTCAATAAGGCTGAACCTCAGTCTGCTTGCCCAACAGGCTGAATTTACACAGGATACCCCCTCCATCAATTAAGGCTGTATTTGCCTGCACGCTAGGTCTCTGAGTGTTTGCCGTTTGTCATTGGGGAAGCAAGTTGCATTCATCAGACTCCATTCATTCTCCCAGGATCACTGAACCCACGATAATCTTGGCTGTGTCAGCTGCCCTAGGACTGGTAGCTGTGAAAAATGGAGGTCAGCCACAGATATTCCAAACCTGCTTTGCTGCATAACCCTCTTCAGGGGCAGGGGCTGTGATGCTGAGAAAGATTAATAGAACTTATGTCATCATGTTTATGGGGCATAAAACCCCCAACTGTGGATTAATGGATATCTTGGTGGAAAAAAATACATTTTCACTCCTTTATGCCTTGATGGGTGAGCTACAGTTGGCATCAGTTGAAATATATAGAGAGATTGCCTTCAGAAGGTCAGTTTTTAAAGGACTTTTTTGACCTCAAAGTCAGTGAAAATGGATTTTTGATCGTTGACCAAGATAACTGTAACAAAAGACTTTCAATCTTAGAAAAAATTCTCATTGAAGTATAATATTCAGAGAAGAACACAGATCCTGAGTATGACTTTTCACAGACTGAACGCATCTATGGAACTAGCACCCAGATTGAAAAACCAGGATCCCAAGCATTTATCTAGGTCCCTTTTCAGCAACCCTCACCCCAGAGTAATTTGCTGTATTAATTTTTAACACCATAGGTGACTCTTCCTATTTCTCTAACATTTTTAAACTTTTTAGAAATGGGACCACCCAGTGTGAACTCCATTTTTTTCTGGATCCTTTTATTCAATATTTTTAATTTGTGTTATTGTGTGTAGTTATAAATTTTCAAGTCTGTCCAGTTTGTGTATCCCCTGTATGCATGCGTGCTAAGTCACTTCAGTCATGTCCGACCCTGTGCAACCCTATGGACTGGAGCCCACCAGGCTCCTCTGTGAGATTCTCCAGGCAAGAATACAGGAGTGGGTTGCCATGCCCTCCTCCAGGGGGATCTTCCTGACCCAGGGATCGAACCTGTGTCTCCTATATCCCCTGCATTGGCAGGCAGGTTGTCTACCACTTGTGCCACCTGGGAAGCCCCTTCTATGAATAGATCACAATTAATTTTTTCATTCTACTCTTTGTGGGCAATAAGTAGCTTCCAAGTTGGAGATAGCTACAAATCAGCGCTGCTGTGAGTGTTGCAGCATATGCCCTTTTGTAAACAAACATATGCATTCTGCTGGGTGTCTGCCTAGGGGTGGAGCTGTTGGGTTGTAGGGTATGTACATATTCAGCTAATTTAGTAGGTACTGCCAAATAATTTTCCAAAGTGACTGTAAAGTAGTATATGAAAGTTCTTATTAACCCACATCCTTGCCAATATGTGATACTGTTTATTCACTTTAGAAAGGTTTTTAAAATTTTTAAAACATCATAGTTTACAGGTACCATCATTGTTTCTGTTATGAAACTAAGAAGCACCCTGTATAAAAACATAAGTGCTAGGCTCAGGCACCTTTGTATTTGGCATAGTTTCATTGGATAAGATGACAATCAGTAACAATAAATGACTCACCCTTTGTGTGGCTTCTTTCTACTTTTTGTAAAACATCCAGGCCCCTCGATAATTCTGTACTCAGGTCCTCTGACAAACCTAAATGAAAGTCTTGTGGTTTTCAAAAAAAGAAGTCATTTTTTGTTCTGGAACTAAAGTACCCTTGAAATACAACTGCCATAAACTTGCCTTTTAGTCAGGTCTGTTTTCCTTAACTAGTACTCTGGGAATATTTACAAAGTTCCTGTTGTGTGTTAGGACCTACACGATGCAAAGGTGAGCATCACCCTAGTCTTCGTAAGATTCTGGTTTAAGATTGTAACAAGAACTACAGTTATGCCATCAATTCCTAAGAATGTTAATGTCACTTTTTATATTATTTGCAAGTATGTTTTAGCCTGAGGACCCATCTGAGTTTACTAATAACTTGTACATTAAAAAAAAAAAAAAGAATGTGAATCATTTTAAGCACAGAATTTTCTTTAACTACCAAATATCGCCTGCGTACTTTAGGAAGTTCACCAAGAAGATGGGCTAGGACCAACCAAAATCTATACTGAAGAAAGTCACTGGACCCTGAGTAGCCTTGACAGGTTATACCCTTTCATAAAGGAGCCTTTTTATTATTCTTTGCCCTGCGTCATGTTCTTCACCATAATATCCAACTAAAGGATTTAAAGATTACATCAGTTGATATAAACAAGGAAGTAGAACTTTATGAGAGATATGAAATAAGGGTTTTCTTATAGGAATTAGAACTTATTCAACAGTGAGAAACTGAGGAAGTCAGTGTCCAGAAGGGGATGACCTCTGGCGGAACAGAGAAGAGCCCCTAACTAGGGCCCAGCAGAGGGAGGTGCTGAGCACGTGTGTGGAAGGCTGTAGCCTCCACATCTGACCGTGCCTGGAGTGTGTGAGCAGGGCAGGAGGGTCATGAGCACAGCTGGATGCCGAATGGAAGTGAGCAAAGACGAAGGGGGAGCCATGGGAGCGAAGAGGAACCACAGGAAAAAAACTGCCTCATCCATGTGCCCCTCGGTGCCCGGGACCCCAGAGCTGCTGTAGTGAGTATAGAACTCACTTCCAGCTCGGCCTGTTGGCTAGACCTTCTGCACATGAATTCTCCAGGGACCTCTGATTCTCAGGGCACAATGATTAGGTATGAGAGCGAGCATCCCAGAGAACCAGGCAGAAACTGTACCACTTTTCATGACATGGACCCAGAACTCACATATCATTTCTGCAAGGGTTCTAGGCACTCCCAGATTCAATATAGACCCCCACCTCTCAATGAGAGGATGGTCAGCATTACATCTTAAGAGGAACCTGAAGGATGAGGTATCTTGCACACCATCTTGGAAAATACAGTCCACCTCAAGTGGTTACCAATACCCATAATGAGTTTATAAACACAGAGCTTGCCAGCTAAATGAGCTCTTATCCAGCAATAACCCCAAGCGTATATATGTATGAGAATACACACACATATGTGTATATAACAAGTACTTGGCAAATGAGGTTAATTCTTGGGTTTAACTTGCTTCCAAGATATTTTCAGTGTTATGCCTAAGGATAAGGGCAGAGAACTAGGCCACCCAATTAGTTTAAAGTAAAAGTACTTTTCCCTCCTCATCCATCTTCTCTCTGTGGAGAAAGAAAAAGAATAAATCAGGCTGCTGAATTTTGGACCCATACCATTTCCATGGTAACAAACCGTAAAAGGTGAGTTAAAAGGTGGATTATAATTTCATGCAATAGTTAAAAAAATCTGGATTTAGTCTGTAGTGTCTAAAAGTACACTTAATAGCAGTGAATAACATTACCACCAACCCTCCCTCCCCCCCAACAAATGTACTCCAAACACACATGCAACATAAGTGTTTTTTTTTTTTAATTCCACAATTTATATTGCGGACATAAAAATGAGAAATGAGTACAAATGAGACTGTCTGGCTTGGCTTGTTCGTCTTAGAAGTGCTTTGAACCAAATTTTCTTGTTTTGATTTTGATCTCAATTAGAGGACTTTAGAAATAATCCAATCATTTGAAGCCTGGAGAAAAAAGTCAACCATCACAAGCACAGAAGTGAGATAATTAGGGTGTTTGGAAATTATAAGTAGTTTACTGAAGCTGAAGAGTAGAGTATGTCTAACACAGAATCTTACTTTTTTAACTTATTTTATTGAACTATAATTGACTTACAATATTGTGTTAATTTCTGCCATACAGGAAAGTGATTCAGTTATATATATATATACTTTTTCATATTTTCCACTATGATTTATCACAGCATATTGAATATAGTTCCCCGAGCTGTACAATAGGACTCTGTTGTTTATCCATTCAAAATAAAATAGTTTGCATCTACTAATCCCGAGCTCCCACCCCATCCCTACCCTGCCTGTCCTTCCCTTTGGCCAGCACAGTCTGCTCTCTATGTCTGTGAGCCTGTTTCTGTTCCATAGATAAGTTCATTTGTGCCATATTTTAGATTCCACATGTAAGTGATGTCATATGGTGTTTGCCCTCTTTCTGACTTAGTATGATAACCTCCAGGTCCATCTATGATGCTGCAAATGATATTATTCCATTTTTACGACTGAATAGTAACAGAATCTTATTTTTAATGTTAGGACTTCTAATTATGATGTATTTCATATTATAGAAAGATATAGAATGAGTATAGAATATGATATCTATGTACCTACCCCCATAGTTAATAGTGATTACCCATCACCATATTTTTTCTTGAATCTCTTTTCTTTCTATATAAATAAAATAGTCACTATTCAGTTAAAGCCTTACCAGTCCATCATTTGGACTTTCCTGGTAGCTCAGACGGTTAAGCATCTGTCGACAATGCAGGAGACCTGGGTTCGACCCCTGGGTCGGGAAATGGCAATCCACTCCAGGACTATTCCCTGGAAAATCCCATGGACAGAGGAGCCTGGTAGGCTACAGTCCATGGGATCGCAAAGAGGCAGACACAACTGAGTGACTTCACTTCACTTCGCTTCAATCCGTCCTTTTACCTTCCCTCCATTTCCGGAAATCATCATTGTCTTGAAGTTCATATGCAATATTCCTACATATGTTTCTAGGGGTTAGTGCTTATGAATGAATCTCTACACTCTTGTATATTTGTATTTTAAAATTTTGTATAGTGGCATCAGAGCATGTAATCCTTTTGTAACTCATTTTTAATGCTCAACATTATGATTTTTATCTTTAGCAACAGGGCATAAACACACCATAGGGAAACTGGAGGTGAGAGTTCAGTATTGTACAGATAGTTAATCATTGATTCAACTAAATGTATACATAACCTGGAGAGTGAGTTGATGGTGAGTTTTTACATTTGTTGAAAATGTTAATGCCATGTAGGCGGGACTGGACAGCAGAAACTCAGGTGAATAGAGGGAAAGGAAAGCAGGGTTATTTGTACCCCAGTCCTTCCATTTCTGAAGGCTAATTGCTCTCTCCACCCTGTGGGAACAGTGGCTGGAGATGCACAGTTCTGTTAAAGTCCAGTGACTACCCAGGGGGCAGTCCACTTAGTTGGGGGCCTAGCCTTGTGCAGGGATCAGGAAGCCACATCTCTGAGCCTCCATCAGGGAACCCTGGTGATTCTTCACGTCCTAATTCTCTCCCTCCCCTCCCAGTCACGTAGATGGCTCTCCTCCTAGGAACTCTGGGACTTGGCTCATGCGACTCTGTCCCCTACAGGCTGAGAGGGCTGAGAGATTGGGTGGATGAAATCCATTTGGGTTTTTTCCTGTCCTGTCACACATACACCCCACTTCTGTTCCCTACTGATGTTCCATTCAATTGCCAGTTGCAATTTGATGGATGGAGTAATTTTTAACTTTTTTGTACATTGTTAATATAAAGGAACAAAGGGGATGTTAGTTTTCAAGCCACAAAATTGAGTCACTGATTTAATATCAGATATCCGTGAGCTGTTAGGTATACCCCATCTCTCTTCTCTGGTACCAGTTTCTCTAGGTATGTCTCAGAGAAACTCCTTACATGCAGAAGCTCTTGAAACAGAAAACAGGGACTGTGCAAACATTTTACTTCTGAAGTGGCATTTCCTTATTCAGTAATAACCTACCGGATTAGTTACATTGGCCTCATGTACTGTCAACTAATTATAGTTTATTTCTGCTGCATTTCCAAGTATGTAAAGCTAAAAGCAAGTGACTACATGCAAATTATACAGTGTGAAGCTTTTTAGGTCATGTTCAAATACTAACAGTTTTGATGAATATATTTGTTTAACAAGGGTAGGACAAAGAGCTCTCTGTTTACTGACATACTTTATTGTCATTCCACTGTACACCTCTCGTGTGGCTGTTTAACAGAACATAAAAGTCTAGGTATCCTGGTGGAATCTCAGATCTTATTTATAGCTTGCTGCAAAGTGGCTTATTGTCATTTATTATTTCTTATTTGATTTATACAACATCTTTCCACCAAATTGCCCATGGGTTTATTTGCATAGAGAGTGCATTCACAAACACACACACACATGTGTGAGCTTCACTCAGTGCTCTCTTAGAGTGAGCAGTATAGCACCAAAAATCTGTGAGAGGGTCTCCTGTTTATTTTTTGTTCCAAGACCATGTTCTGGGAATGCATTTGCCATATTTCCTCTCACTTTAGGTATCTGCTGTTTGCTCCTAGGTGGATCGGATCATCTTCTGTGTCTTCCTAGAGGTCGACTTCAAAATCTACAAAAAGAAAATGGGCGAGTTTTTCCCAGCAGGTGAGTAAAGCAGTTTGTTTCCTCTGAAATTGGAAGGTGAAACCGTGAGGGTGTCACTTGTAGTTCTGATACTTTATTTTGCCACTTAAACGGTGTTACAAGTGTGGTTTCCATACACCAGTCACATCTGACTACTTGTGTTTTCCTTGCTAAGACCTAAAGGAGGCATCAGGAAATCCAGGCTGGACACCTCCTGCTCTGGCCAGGTGACTGTGTTGTCTTGGGAAAGGTGGTTCACCTCCTGAGTCTCAGCCCCTCACATCAAAAGTGAGAGGCTGGACCAAACGATAGTTTCTCTTGCCCTAAATTTCATGTCCTGTGATTTCTTCCCCCACTTTTAAGTCGTCCAGGTCTACAAATTGTCCATTAATATTTGTAGTCACAATGCAGATTATTACTGCATTCCGTCCCTCTTCTCCCCAGTTTTCTCACCCCAAATTGCAGTGGAGAGAGCAGTCCTTTCTAGGGAAATCTGAAAAACGTAGGCTCTCATCTTATTTCACACTACTTTTTAGAAAGTAGGAGAAACCTTAGGGTTATTAAAGAACCTTGAGTAAATGATTTACATCCATCGAATGTGCCATTAACTGTACTTGGTTTATTTGAATATCACCCCCACTATCCCTCTTCCAGCCTATGAATATCTTGCTATTTTTATACTTTCACTACGTCCCAATCCCCTATGCACTTTTTTCAGCCATAGTAAAGAACAGCTCCCAGGTAATTCAAACTACCATGAGCGTTCCAAAAAATAGCAAGGAGAAATAAGAAAGTCTTCTTAAGTGATCAGTGCAAAGAAATAGAGGGAAAAGTCAGAAAGGGAAAGACTACAGATCTCGTCAAGAAAATTAGAGCTATCAAGGGAACATTTCATGCAAAGATGGGCACAATAAAGGACAGAAATTGTATGGACCTAACAAGAAGCAGAAGATATTAAGAAGAGGTGGCAAGAATATACAGAACTACACAAAAAAAGATCTTCATGACCCAGATAACCACGATGGTGTGATCACTCACCTAGAGCCAGACATTCTGGAGTGTGAAATCAAGTGGGCCTTAGGAAGCATCACTACAAAGAAAGCTAGTGGAGGTGATGGAATTCCAGCTAAGCTATTTCAAATCCTAAAAGATGATGTGGTGAAAGTGCTGCACTCAATATGCCAGCAAATTTGGAAAACTCAGCAGTGGCCACAGGACTGGAAAAGGTCAGTTTTCATTCCAATCCCAAAGAAAGGCAATACCAAAGAATGCTCAAACTACTGCACGATTGCACTCATCTCACACGCTAGCAAAGTAATGCTCAAAATTCTCCAAGCTAGGCTTCAACAGTATGTGAACTGAGGACTTCCAGATGTTGAAACTGCATTTTGGAAAAGTAGAGGAACCAGAGATCAAATTTCCAACATCCTTTGGATCAAAGAAAAAGCGAGAGAATTCCAGAAAAACATCCACTTCTGCTTCATTGACTATGCCAAAGCCTTTGACTGTGTGGATCACAACAAACTGTGGAAAATCCTTAAAGGGTTGGGAATACTGGACCACCTTACCTGCCTCCTGAGAAACCTATATGCAGGTCAAGAAACAATAGTTAGAACTGGACATGGAATAACGGACTGATTCCAAATTGGGAAAGGTGTATGTCAAGATTGTACACTGTCAACCTGCTTATTTAACTTAAATGCAGAGTGCATCAAGCGAAATGCCAGGCTAGATGAAGCACAAGCTGGAATCAAGATTGTGAGGAGAAGTATCAATAACCTCAGATACGTAGGTGACACCAGCCTGATGGCAGAAAGCAGAGAGGAACTAATGACCCGCTCGATGAAAGTGAAAGAGGAGAGTGAGAAAGCTGGCTTAAAACTCAACATCCTAAAAACTAAGATCATGGCATCTGGTCCCATCACTTCATGGCAAATAGATGGGGAAGCAGTGGAAACAGTGTCAGACTTTATTTTGGGGGGCTCCAAAATCTATGCACATGGTGACTGCAGCCATGAAATTAAAAGATGCTTGCTCCTTGGAAGAAAAGCTACAACAAACCTAGACAGCATATTAAAAAGCAGAAACATTACTTTACCAACAAAGGTCCATATGGTCAAAGCTATGGTTTTCCCAGTAGTTATGTATAGATGTGAGAGTTGGACCATAATGAAAGCTGAATGCCAAAGAAGTGATGCTTTGGGTGTTGGAGAAGACTCTTGACAGTCCCTTAGACTGTAAGGAGATCAAACCAGTCCATCCTAAAGGAAATCGGTCCTGAATATTCATTGGAAGGACTGATGCTGTAGCTCCAATACTTTGGCCACCTGATGTGAAGCACTAACTCATTGGAACAAACCCTGATGCTGGGGAGGAGAAAGCAATGATAGAGGATGAGACGGTTGGATGGCATCACTGACTCAATGGACATGAGTTTGTGCAAGCTCTGGGAGATGGTGATGGACAGGGAAGCCTGGCGTGCTGCAGTCCACGGGGTCACAAGGAGTTGGACACGACTGAATGACTGAACTGAACTGATGAGCACTGTGGTGCCTGCCTTTCAGAAAGATTTTTTTGATTTTTTTTTATGTCCATCTCAAGTGGTCTTTCATCTAACTAGTGATTCTGGCAGGTGGGAAGTTGTGAGTGAAGGCTGCTGGTGCCTGTCACCCTCTTAAGCAACCTTTCAGAGCCTCATGATAGAGAGGATGCCCCTTCCACCCTCAGATCAGGATCAGTTGCCTAGCTACGGAATAGCTACAGAAAATGCTGGAGATGTTTCACTCCGTGCAGATGGTCAAAATGGGCTAAGTTCTCCTGGGTGATCTGAAGTCCTCTGTAATGTTGTACTTGAAAGGTGAACCTGCTAAGTGTATTTCATTGGGGACTTTAGTGTCCCCCTAACTGGAACATAACGTCGATCCAGAGAGACTCCCATGTGATGAAGATCAGGGTTGTGATCTTTTTTTCTTTTTCCTCCTCCTCCTCCTTCCCCTCCTTGTTTCACTTGTATTCATTTTTTCAAGCAACTCAGTATTTTCCAGAATATAAAGCACATAATAGCTGTTTAATAAGTAGTTGCTGATATGAGTTGAATTTAATAAATTCTGCTCTCCATAGTCTCATGGCTTTTTTCTGTTCCAGTCTCCTTGTTACATCTTCTCTGCTTATTTCCTGTATAATCATAGTGAGCAGATTTCTGTATTTTAAAGTCTTCCTAAAAGAAAATGTCCATTCATGTAAAAAATGCCACTTGCTATGGTATGTGATTGTAAATGTCTTGTCAACACCATAGCATGATTTATAAGATTTTATAAATTTCAGATTCCTTGATATATCGGGCAATAATGACATAATATTCATTTTTAAACCTCTGAAAATGAAAACTTGTTTTCACTCTAACATATGAGAAAAAAAATAATTGTGTAAGTATAATGCATTGCTATTAAAACAAATCTATCCATCAGCAGGTGTTTCCAGTGATGCAAAGCCAAAAATCATATTATAAGTTTTAAAAAATGGGACAGGTTTAGTAGTCTAGAATGTATTAACAACTATGCAAATAAATTATTGTTTGAAAATTGCTACTTTAAATAAATCCAAAATGCATCTTAGCACTCGAGCGAGTGAAATAATAATAAAATCATTCTCAGTTTCACATCAGTGCTTTGAATCATGCTGTGCTCATGAAATTATTTCTATTACATATTTATAATAGTAAGTACATTTTTAAATGAAATGTCAAAATCCTCCAATATTGCTCAGTATTTCTGTAATGCTGAGGCATCAGCCATTTGTAAATTCTAAATATGAAATATGAAATAAAAGTAACTTCTAATGGAATATGTGACTGCTAATATAGATGATATACATTATCTGTCCATAATTTGAATTTATGGTTAATTCGTGACCATACTATCTTTGATTGGAATATAATTTTTCTGACTTGCACATACTCCCTGGACTGACTTCAGATTATCTAGCTAGTCTTCTTAACCCTTCCCAATGCAGTAATTGTCATAGTTTAGGGGAAAAAGTCATTTTTACATTAAACCAGATCTCTGTGTTCGGGGATACTGTAGTCCCATGTCTTTAAATTTTATAATGGAGACTAAGGCAAAATGAATGAGAAAACAGTAGAAGTTAGACTAGAAATGATCACAGTAAAGATACAGCACATGCGTAACTACTGCTTGATGCTACTAACAGGCATAATAGCTAACCTTATGGATTGCTGTCTGTCAGTCATAAGATGCATAGTTAAATCAGTTAAATCTTCAGAACTCTGAGAAAGTCAGCACCATAGCGGCCCTACTTTTTTGATATGGAAAATGATGCATACTTCAGAAAAGTGAGACATTCAGCTAGGGAATAACAGAGCTGTATTTTAAAGCTGAGAATGGTATCTGTCACCACACAAGTAATAAGAGGGTCTTCTGAGAAGGCAGGGGTCAAATCCTAAGAGGCACCTGGAGCATCGAGAAAGTCTCCTTGATTTCATCTGATTCTCATCACTTTTCAAATCTGCTAGGCTTCTCTTCCTTCTAATATATGAATTTTTCCTCATGAAACCACTCTAATATGAGTCAAGTAGGGACCATATTATAGATTTCAAAATCAAATTCCATCTAACTCATCCAGGTCGTGTGGCACAATTTTCTGTAGATAAGTGGTCACTAGGAAGTCAAGGGGATCACAGGAGAAGATGGAAAAGGGTCTGTATCAGTTTATCAAGGTTGCCATAATAAAGTGTCACAAACTGGATGGCTCAAGCAACTGAAATTTATTTTCTCACAACTCTGAGGACTAGAAGTTCAGAATCAGGGTGCTGAAGGGGCTGGTTTACGCTTCAGCCCCTCTCCTTGGCTTGCTGATGGCTGTCTCTCTCCTGTGTCTTCATGCGGTCTTCCCTCTGTGTGTCTTTTTCTCAATCTCCTCTTCTTACAGGGACATCATTCATATTGGATCAGGGTCCACCCCGGCAAATTCATTTTAATTTAATTACTTCTTTAAAACCCTACCTCCAGGTAGTCACAGAGAGTTCATTTCAGTCGCTCAGTCATGTCCAACTCTGCGGCCCCATGGACTGCAACATGCCAGGCCTACCTGTCCATCACCAACTCCTAGAGTCCACCAAAACTCATGTCCATTGAGTCGGTGATGCCATCCAACCATCTCATCCTCCTTCATCCCCTTCTCCTCCTACCTTCAATCTTTCCCAGCATCAGGATCTTTTCAAATGAGTCAGCTCTTCACATCAGGTGGCCATAAGTACTGGAGTTTCAACTTTAGCATCAGTCCTTCCAATGAATATTCAAGACTGATTTCCTTTAGGATGGACTGGTTGGACAGATGGTTAGGGCTTCAAAATATGAATGTTGGGGAGACACATTTAGCCCTTAATAGAGCCCATCAGGGAAATGCATTAGGAATTTTGGAGGTTTTTTTGAACAGTTTTATGTCTTTCTGTGGGTGAAGTACACATGACTTTTTCTTTCTGGAAGTATTTGTTAGAAGTCTGTTGTGGCAGCTTATGGAATTATCACACACTTTAGTTGCAAATAATTTATAGTTACATATGTCATTTCATAGCCTACAGCAAGTAATATTTGTATGATTCAAGTCAGAAATCTCTTTGTTCTTTACATAAAAGGTTTGGATTTTTCAGTGGGTAGGATTTATTTTGTGTAGTTTTCAGTGAATATAAAAAAACAAAGCATAAAAACACAAGTTCTGATCTTGAATGTGGAAGTCAGTTTTTTTTTTGTTGAACTCTTAAGTCCTAACAAAGAATTTAAGGACATTAATCTTCCTTATAATAAGAAGGCTTGATTCTCAGTTTTGAGATTAGATCAAAGAATCCTCATGCTGGAAACTTGAAAGATAGGGTCAAGTCACCACCTTCCCTTTTTTGGGAGGGAAAGTCAAATTTCTTTACTGTAGGGTTTCCCAAATAGTGGTGAATTTGCCCTTCTGAGAACAACTGGAGACATTTTTGTTGCTCACAACTAGAGGAAGGGACATGCTACTGGCAACTAGAGAGTCAACGCCAGGCATGGAACTCAACAGCCTGTAATGCGTGAGACAGCCTCACAGCAAAGATGTCCAACCACACGTCAAGGGTGCAGAAGCTGAGAAACTCTGCTCTACTGTGACCATCTCTCTCTTACTGAACGGTAAGCAAGCTTTGCCTTTGGATCGGGTTTATTTCTACTTGCTAATGTCTTACCCAAGCTTAGCTGGAGTTTGAACCTGTGCCTTCACCCTGACCTTTGACTCCCTAGTTTCACAACCCTCTCCTGGTCTAGTCTTCCGGGTTTCCCTTCTCCCCATTCACTCTGGTGGAGAAGGCAATGGCAACCCACTCCAGTACTCTTGCCTGGAAAATCCCATGGACGGAGGAGCCTGGTAGGCTGCAGTCCGTGGGGTCACGAAGAGTCAGACACGACTGAGCGACTTCACTTTTACTTTTCACTTTCATGCGTTGGGGAAGGAAATGGCAACCCACTCAAGTGTTCTTGCCTGGAGAATCCCAGGGACAGCAGCCCACCAGGCTCCTCAGGGTCACACAGAGTCGGACATGACTGAGGCGACTTAGCAGCAGCATTCAGTCTGAACCCACAGATTTCTTTGTGTGCGCCTCTGCTACCCCCGCCCCAACTGCCTGGTTCTTGCAGCTCCAGCCCACTCCTGGTATCGCTCATTATTGCTACCTAGGAGATCTAATGTAATAATCTCAGAAAGTGTGGTTAACTGTTATGTAGTTTTTATACACCTAATGCGTAAGTGTAGAGGTGAGGCTAATAGGCAGAACAAGGAAGAACAAATTCACCAATTATTCTCTCTACATACCTCAAGCAAAATTATGATTTCTATGGCTAAAAGTTTTCACTCTTATCAGTGACCATTGGATTAGTAACCATGCATTGACAATATTGCTTTGTGAGCTCACAAATATATTTGATACTAGGAATCTTCAGTCCCCTACCAGTATCCAAACTCAATTGACTCATTCACAAAGAAAGTGACTATGACTAAAAAAAATTTATCCATAGTCTCTTTATTGTGTGACCCTGAAAGTGATTAGATTTGTCCAATTTTTCTTCCAAGTAGGAAATTTATATAGCTTATACACAATATTCATGTTGACTTATGCAGAGTTAACTATAATTTAATATGTACCTTTCAAATAGTAAGTAGCTGAGAAAAATAATAAAATAGGAAAATGATTCCAGGATGAAGTTGTATTCTTCTCAAACCTGCCACTTGTCTCTAAGAGGAAGATTTGCTTTAGACAGAAAATTTCATTTGTGTTTGAGTGTGACTCAAAAACTATTTGAGAAAATCAAATAGAAAAGAGGCTGAAATTTTCACTCTCTTTTTGATAGACATAGCAAAATAATGAACCATTTGATCCACCAAGATATTTGGGAGGCATTTCTAAGTACATAATAAAATGATAAACTTCATAAAGCTGCAAAAATATTCAGTGCCCTAAAAATGAGCTTGAGAAATATATTTGTATTAATATACACATATAGAAACCCATGTATGACCTGTATAAAGTTACTAGTAGATAAAATTAATAGACATAGAATTATGAATGTTTATAAATTATGAATTTTACTGGAGATGATTTCTGCCCTTAAATGTAGATTTTTCTTTGTTGGATAGAATGCAAAACCATTTAAATGAAAAAGTCAAAGCATAAGTCAGGTTTGAGAACTCTACATTGGCAACCTGCTAAAAATTAAACAGATGACAGTGGTTGCCTAAATTGCGTAGGTTTTATTCAAATATTGACAGACATGTTATTAATTTATTTTATTTGAGTGTGCAGACATATTTAGGTTTCATGCTTTTTCCCTTCTTTCATACAGATCATCATAAAGGAAACCCCCAATATAGATTTTTATGAGAATTGTCATATCTTTTAACATATGCCTATTATTTTCTAAACACAAGTCAAGAATCTTCTCAATCAGGTTCCAGTTATCTCAACCTCCTTAGAGACTTCCAAATATAAATTAAATTGTATTAATACAAATACATCTTTCATTAATTTTCCTGACCATGTGTTTCTGTCATTTATCTCTGTCTAAATTATATACATTCTTGCAGTTTGTCTGCAGCTGAAATTTTATGTTATGATTTATTTTCTAACCTTTGTCTTGTCTCATCAATGGAAAGGTAAATTTGGAGCGAATAGAGACCATTTCTGATATTCTGTTGTACTTCCATAATCTGGAAAATTTCAAAATATATATAGTAGGTGTTCATTAAACTAACAAAAAGCTACTATGACCTTTTAAGCTGAAACAAATAGCTCAGTTGGTAAAGAATCCACCAGCAATGCAGAAGGCCCTGGTTTGATCCCTGGGTCAGGAAGATCCATTGGAAAAGGGATAGGCTACCCACTCCAATATTCTTGGGCTTCTCTCATGGCTCAGCTGGTAAAGAATCTGCCTGCAATGCAGGAGACCTGGGTTCAATCCCTGGGTTGAGAAGGTCCCATAGAGAAGGGAAAGCCTACCCACTCCATTATTTTGGCCTGGACAATTCCATGGACTATACAAAGTCCATGGGGTCACAAAGAGTTGGACATGACTGATTAACTTTTACTTTTCACTCAAGTAAAAGATGATTTTTTTTTTCAGATATCCTAATCTAGATAAAGGAACGGCACTTCTTTTCATATATTTTTTGTCATAAGGGAAGAATATTTCTCTAAAAATATCTTTCTAAAATTATATCCTCTGACAAATGAACATGATTTTTTTTAATTTATACCTGAATTTATTCTTCCAAAGCTAAGAAGAAAAAAGTACAGTCAGCCCTTCATATTCACAGCTTTCATATCTGTAGATTCAACCAACCTTTTTAAAAATATATATTTTAAAAAATTTTAGCAAGTCCTTCAAAGCAAAACTTGAATTTGCTACATGCTAAGCATTTACATAGCATTTACATGGTATTAGGTATTATCAGTATTCTAGGAATGATTTAAAGTATATGAGAGGACAGGTGTAGGTTAATGCAAGTAATATGCCATTTTGTACAAAGGACTTGAGCATCCCTGGATTTGGGTATCTGCCTAAGATTCCTAGAACCAATCTCCTTCAGATACCAAGGGTTTGACTGTATTCACCCAACCTCTCTTTCATCTCCCTTCTCACTCATAAGTTTTTCTCATACACCATTAGTATTATATGCCTCCTTTGTGCCCAAGACTTTGATCACTATTGCATTTAAAATACAGTTCTCATAAGATGACTGAAGTAGCAAGTATTATATAGAACAGTTGGAAGACAACATCAGCAAATAATCAAGTAGAACACGGATACAGTCAGAGTACCAGGAATTCTGAGGCAAATACATGTGAAGACCAGAGTGGTTAAGCTAAGGTTCATGAAGATTCTAGCACCTGCAGTGAGCTTCAAGAGATGAACAGAAGGGAGTTCCCTGGTGGTCCAGGAGTTAGGATTTGTGTTTTCACGGCTGAGGACATGGGTTCAATCCCTGGTGAGGAACTAAGGTCTCTCAAGCTGTGTGGCACAGCCAAAAAAAAAAAAAGGGATGAACAGGAGCAGAGATGTGATGTCGAATGTTGTGTAAGAGACAGAGGAAGAAGGGCAGTTCAGATGGGAGAATCAGGGAAAATAAGTGAGATGCTTCTATCAAACGTGTGAATCCTTGACTCAGAAATGTTGACACCCGTCACCATGTAATAGCTAGTTGGGCCTGAGAGTAAGCCTTTCAGTGGGATTAAGAAGGGTTATTTCATTCCTAACTAGAGACTGGCCTTCCAACAAGAATCCTATGGTATAGGTTCATCAACTGATTTGGGGGGATAACAATGAACAGGACACTGAAGAAAGCTCAGCTGATTGCCCAAAATCATGTAGATGGGTATTTCTAACCTCAAATCCTTCCTGCTATGCAGCACTTCTTCCCATAACAATTCTGAAAATGTGGGCAGTTGTTCAAAGCTAGACTTTCTGCTAAGAAAGTCACATGTTATCCATTTGTTGTAACAGCGCTAGAGTTTCTGAAGCACTGAACATGCCTCCAGCCACAGGGCGATCCCACACGTCCTTTTCTTTCCTCTTCTTGTCTGCTCCCCAGTCATCTGTTTTCCAAGAACATCAGTGAAGCAGTGGGCACCGTGATCTGCTGTGGTTTACTTTACTCCTGCCATATCAACACAGTGGTCAGAAGGCCAAGTCTGAAGGCCTTGGTGGTGAGAGGCATGATGAAGATCTGAAAAACCTAACTAATAACGAGTGAAGAGCTTGGTACACAGTCAAAGCCATCTGCTTGTTGGAAGAAAACCTCTAGGCTTGTCATCACAAACAGTCTCTGTTCCTGGGACAGCCACCTCAGAACTGTGGGACTTTGTGTAGGTTGTTTAATCTTTCCACGCTTCACTTTTGTCCTGGGCACAAGCAGTAATGGGACATTTCCAAACAGAATGAATAACAGTGTAAATGAATATTCAGAGAGATGTCTAGACCAAGGATTATGCATTTAAAATAGGCCTGTTTACTTCTTCTTATAATTTTAAAAGGAGGCATTTCAGTCATTGGACCATGTTTTAAAATATATATAGCTTCTAGAAAATTTTATATATATATATATATAACTTCTTATTGTAATATAAAAGTAGCACAGATTTGTAGTGAAAAAAAAGTAGAGAATCCAAAAGAAAAAAATACAAATAATTTTTTACGCTATAGTTCAGAGATGAATTAGATTTCATTGTTTATCCTTTAGGTCTTTTAAAATGCAAAATGGAAACAACCAAAAATGCAGTCTTATAACTCAGAGTGTGTCACAAACCACAGATCATGAACATTTTTTCATGTCATTATATATTCTGTAACATAATGTTAATGAACCCCATGTTTATCCAAAATCATATTGTTGAACTGTGAAAATATCATTGCAAATTATTCTCTATTTGTTGGTGAATGACACTTAGAGAAGCACATCTTTATAGGTAAACATTGGCATATATCCACAATTTTTTTAGAAGACTTTTCTAGAAGGAGTATTACTTTTTCAAAATGCATAAAAAATCAAGATGCTTCTGATAGTAATCGTCAAATTGGCCTTTGTGTTTACAAGCCTGTGAGTGAGTGCCGCGTACTCAGGAGTCACCATTCCCAGGGGCAAAAATGTGAACATTGACACCTCACATTGAACAGCCTTTCATGCTAATGTCCTTCCAGGCTACTGTAACAAAAATCTGTAAACAGAGGCTCATAAACAACAGAAATTTATCTCTCACAGTTCTGGAGGTTGGAATTGTGAGGCCATAGTGCCAGCATGGCCAGGTTCTGGTGAGGATCCACTTCTGAGCTGCAGGTGGCTGTTTTCTCATTGTGTCCTCACGTGGTGGAAGGGGAGCTCTCTGGAGTTCCTGTTATGAGGGCATGAATCCCATTCATCAGAGGTGCACCTTCATAGTTAATTATCTCCCAAAGTCTTACCTCCTAATACCATCTCACTGGGGGCTAGGATTTCAAAATATGAATTTTGGGGGAGCACAAACATTCAGTCCATTGCACAGAATTTATATTCTCATAAGCAGTATTTAAGAATTTACTATTTCCTTACTCTTCCAAGTGGTATACATTCTCATGTTATCAATTTTATACATGAATTAAGCTAATTAATGGATAACAAAGTGCATTTCTTTTATTAATAGTATAGCTAATCCCTTTTTCAGTTGTTTATTATAGCTCTAAATGTCCTATGTGCAATGACTAATCATATCTTTTGCACATTTATACTGACTATTGCATATTTATCCTTATTGATTTGTAAGAACAATATGTATATTAAAGCTATTAAGCTTTTCAAATGTATGCTGCAAGTAGCTCCCCAGTTAGTCATCTGTCTTTGTGATGTTAGTTAGCTATTCTTTTATGACCAAAACAATGAGGAAAGGTAGGCATAAAGACAAAAGAAAGAGGAAAGGAAATGTGAAAAAGAGGAGGGTGGAGAATGGAAAGAAGGGAGAGGGGAAGATGAAAGAAAGAATGAAGACTGAAGAAACGAAAGCAAAGAAGAAACTTATTATACAAGAGAATGAAGTTGAAAATTAAAAACTCAGGAAAGACCTTGATTTTAAGCCTAGGTACTTGATCTCATAGGAAATCGCTATGTCTAAATGGAGTCATTCTTAGTTCTACTCCCCAGATACTTTGTATGCAAAGCCATCTGCTTCCTGATTTACTAGATGTGGGAGGAGGAATGATGCCTTAAACCCCCTAAAGATGCCTTCAACCCCAGAATCTGTAAATAGGTTAACATTGCAGAGGGGAGATAAGATTGCAAATGAAATCAGGGCTGCTGATTAGCTGATCTTAAAATAGGGATCTTATCCTGACTTATCTGAGTGGGCCAGTGTAATCACAAGGGTCCTTAAAATCTGGGAGAAGGAAACAGAAAGAAGAGAGTCTGAGGGAGACATGACTGTGGAATAATGTTCAGAGAGATTCAGCCTCGCTGGCTGTTGTGATGCAGAGGGGGCCGCGAGCTGAGGAATGTGTGTGGCCTCTAGCAGCTGCAAGGTTGAAGGTACAGATCCTCCTCTAGAGCCCGCAGAAAGGATTGCAGCCCTACCAACACCTCGCTTAACCCAGTTAGGTCCACATCTGACTTCTTATCCACAGGACTGTAACATAATAATTTTGTGTTGTTGTTAGGCACTAAGTATGTGGAAATTTTTTTTACAGCAGCACCAGTAAACTAATCCATCAGTTGTCTTTGAATAAGTAAAGGGAACTCAAGCAAACTGTTGACTTGGTCTGAATTGCACATTGTTTTTATTTAAAATGGCACATTTGGTAGAAAAATCTACAGAGTGAAAGAACTCAAAGTTTTCTTTAATTATGAATATTTACAGGGACTTGGCACTTTTGTGCTCATTTGTACGCTTTTAATGTGTGGGTCGCACTGATGCTTAGAATTATGCAAGACCTGCTTTCTGTAATGTGCGTAAAGGAGTTGACTGCCTTCTTAGGAAATGGGCTGCTAACCATTTCCACTTGATGGGCCTCAACAGCTACAAACACATTTTGCCTTCAATGAAAATCCAGTGAAGTGTTGCTGTAACCAAGCAACCCGAATGCAGGAACAAGCAGCAGGCCTAGACAGAAAGCAATCGGTCTCTTCAAAGGGGAAGAATGTGCAGTGTGTGTAGCCAATGCTGATAAACAGCAGAACAAATAAAGACCTAAGGACACAGGCCTTGACTAAGCAGAGTTTGATCTCATTAGGGAGTTCTGATAAAAGAGAAGGGCGGATGCTGTAGGCATCTGTACAAAAAACCCCTACAAGGTGCTTTAGAAAGACTCCTCAAACATTCTGGGGAGACCGGTTTCTGCTGTGTAGTTGAAAACATTGAGGCCGATGTGGGAAAAGTAACAATAACTTATGAGAATAGTGTATAAATGAAATAAGTTCTAATAAGACACAGAAGTAAGAATAAACAATAGAGTAGGTGAAAATCCTCCAACCTACATGACACCATATGTGTAGACCCGACTTGTGCCCGTAGCCACATCTTCTTTTTAAATTTATTTTATTGAAGGGCAGTTGATTTACAAAGTTGTGTTCATTTCTGCTGTACAGCAGGGTGATTTAGTTATGCATATACATATATTATTTTTCATATTCTTCATTATAGGATGTTGAATATAGTTCCCTGTGCTATTCAGAGGGCCTTGTTGTCTGTCCATTCAATATATAATAGTTTGCATCTGCTAATGCCAAATTCTCACTCCATCCCTCCCCCACTACTCGTTCCCTTTGGCAACCACAAGTCTCTTTCCTAGGCCTGTGAGTGTGTTTCTATTTCAGATAAATTCATTTGTGTCATATTTCAGATTCCACATGTAAATGATATCATATGGTATCTACCTTTCTCTGTCTGACTTGGTCTGTCCATGTGGCTGTAAATGGCATTTTTTCATTTTTTTTTTTTTTTAATGGCTGTGTAGGCAATGGCACCCAACTCCAGTACTCTTGCCTGGAGAATCCCATGGACGGAGGAGCCTGGTAGGCTGCAGTCCGTGGGGTCACTAAGAGTCAGACACGACTGAGCGATTTCACTTTCACTTTTCACTTTCATGCCTTGGAGAAGGAAATGGCAACCCACTCCAGTGTTCTTGCCTGGAGAATCCCAGGGATGGGGGAGCCTGGTGGGCTGCTGTCTATGGGGTCGCACAGAATTGGACATGACTGAAGCAACCTAGCAGCAGCAATATTTCATTCAGGAGACCCCCAGTTTGATTCCTGGGTCAGGAAGATCCCCTGGAGAAGGGATAGGCTACCCACTCCAGTATTCATGGGCTTCCCTGGTGGCTCAGACAGTAAAGAATCCACCTGCAATGTGGGATACCTGGGTTCAATCCCTGGGTTGAGAAGATCCCCTGGTGGAGGGCATGGCAACCCATGCTACTATTCTTGCCTGAAGAATCCCATGGACAGAGGAGCCTAGCAGGCTATACTCCATAGGGTCACAAAGAGTCAGACACGACTGAGTGACTAAGCACAGCTCAGCACAGTATTTCATTCATCCAGTGATGGAAATTTAGGTTGTTTCCATGTGTGGGCTGTTGTAAACGGTGCTGCTATGATCTTTGGGTTGCATGTATCTTTTTGAATGATAGTTTTGCCCAAGTACAGGAGTGGGATCTCAGCCAAATATCTCTGAAGAGGTGTCTATCTCCTTCACTTGCTATTTACTCAGCAGTCCACAGCAATCATGCAGTTCTCTCTACCCTGCTACAGCTGCTGTCCTTGTGGAGGTTATCAAAACCTGTTGGATGGATGGAGTGTGGTTATTGAAACCAGTGAATATTTGATCACGTGATTCCATGTGCTTTGCAGCCTTTAGCTCCCCTGCCTGGGCATCCTCATGACCTGTTGACCCTTCTGTCTCCACTTCTCTCTGTGTCCTCACTGCACACGGCCATCTCCAGCCAAGAGTCCCTCAGCATCTCTCACTCAACACATCTACAACTAAATCCAAAGTCTCCCCTTCCCCATCACCCCACTCCTGAACCCCATATCTCAGGGATTGGTACCATCATGTCCCTAGTTGGCCAAGCCAGAAACAGCAGAACCATGCAGTTTTCTGAGCAATGCCTTTTACTTATTGATTTATTCATAAATGAATGAGATTTGAGTGCTCCTCTAGGTCAATGACCAGGTGGGGGGAAAGAGAAAAAAAGTGTTTTGACTTTTTAAAAAAACTTTCTCCTGGCCCTCTCAGTGACCTTCCATAAAGTAAATTTAGCAATTTGTTAGATCCAGGGGACCCCGATTTCCAATGTAATGCAAGATACTCAGTCTGTGAGGAATTCATCTTTATCAGTCTTTCCTTGCTTTCAATTTCTGCTTTGTCAAGTTTCCCAAAAAGCCATGAGGATCCCTTTATCTTTCCTGCTTCATGGAAATCCTGAAAAGTTTGGAGCACTGTGTTTTTGCTAATGCTGTCTCCTTTCTCTGCAAGTGCAAATTGCTCCTAGAAGCCGTGGATAATGAATTATTTTAAAAATAAAGGATAAATAAAAAGCCTGTGGTGTGAAAATTAAGCCTTAGGAGAGAGGACTTGGGTGCACATGAAATAAAAGCTGAGATCACTGTAATTGTTCTGCTTTACAGACTTGCCCATATGCGGGGGTGTCCCTGAAGTTTTGACTAGTGTTGTGTTATCTATTTCACATGCCTGTCATTCATTTTCCCCCCACCTCCACCCACCCCCTGCCTGGGAGTGGAGAGGCTGCCTTAATAGTCCATGAGGGTAACTTTCCTTTGTAACACACTCCTTAGTCCTTGCAACCCACAGGTCTCTTTGAATGAAGCTGGAGCTTCAGTGGACATGTACACGTCCATCCACGTACATGTCCCTCAGCCAATCTGAGGGTCCTGGCCATGGATCATGATAACCATGCCTTCCAGATATGTGTTAGCTGGGTGATTTCAAGCACATGTTATCTTATGAGGAGAAGAACTGTGTCTTGCTCCCAGAAACCATGTGGTTTGGGCATCCCTTACCTGCCGGGGTCCAGCCCCGGTGGATCCAGGGTAATTCAAAGGGGCGGACGGAATCAGCGTCCTGGAAAAAACATATTTAATTACAGATATAGAGGGAGATTAGAAACAGCTAGTGTAGTAGGAGAATTAATGGAGAAAAGAGGCTGAATAACTGGTTTACGTGGAATACTAATCACCACCTACGTAGGCCACAGGCGTCTCTCCATTCTCCCGAAGGAGAGGAGGCACTGAGGCCTCCCCGGTCCGATCTCAGAAGCCCCGGCAGAATTAGCAGGCTTGGTGAGTACCCACATTTCAGATGGGAATTCAGCCAGGAGAGCGGGGAGCAAGAAAGAAATGACACGGGGGAATCAGTCTTTCCAGAAACTGATCCGATTTCTTTATTTTTCAGGTTTGTTTATATACCTTTTTGTTATACATAGGGATGAATACAGAGTCACGCGGGGGTCAGCAGACCTGACCCTTGCCACAATCAGGTGCTTCATATAAAATTATACAAAGGTCTTATGAGTTTTATCATCTTCTAGCCATGAGGTCTGCTGACAGTTTATAGCCCTTTCTGATACCAGTCAGTTAACCAGAAAACTTATTTTTCCAGGGGTGATTTTTTCTTAAGTCAGGCGCCATCCTCCAAATAAAGTTGCATTCCTATAGGGAGAGGGTGTAGTGAGTTACAATCAAGAAAGGAATTTACTTAACCTAAGGTTTAACATGATTAATCTTAAAGGTTAATACTTATTTCTCCCATATGCTAGTTATATTCATTATAAGGGCAGGAATATGGAGATTTAGCAGCAAATATTGGCTCAACAAATGTAAACCCTTCACCAATGTTCCCCTTAAGATCTATTTTGTCTTAAGATAGTGATAAAGTTACATTTTTTACATAGCATAGTGATTTATAGTGATTTATAACAAAGTACAGTGATCTATAACCAAAGAGAAGATTCATTAACTCAAAAGTCTAGTATTGCTAACATCAAAAAACGACTATATTTCCTTTTCTATATTCCAAATACATTGATTAAGATATTCCCAGGTGCCTAAGGATATGGAGGCCTGATGGCAATCATTGACTCATCAATGAGAAAAGCCCTATGCTAATACTCCAAACTCTCTGTGCTGTTTATGGTTGAGAGGTTGTCACACGAGCTAGTCTGTCAGCAGAGAGGTTTGACCTGAGACATCCTTGTCACACCCAGGGCAGGGAATTAGCAGTAATTATTGGCATGACAAATGAAAAAACCCTTCACCAATATAATTTCTAATCAACCCACTATACTATACTAATAATTTTCTAACTTCTCAAAGGAGTCTGTATTTAGAAAGTTTTAAAGCATCTCATGCCTCTCAAGGTTGGGAGCCTGTAAACAATCACATGCGGCCGGTTGAGCCTGATCAGGCAGGCCAGAGAACCTTCAGAGTTCATAAGTTGAAACACTCTCGTCACGCCCAGGAATTTTTATTAACTGGAGCTGCAAGTTAACTCCTTCTCCGAGAGAAATGGTTATAGGGGAGAGCTCCCCAGAAAGTACTCTGGTTTGGGGGGTAGATGCTTGGGAACAGGGAGTTTCCTGAGGCTTGATCACTCCTTTGCGTATGCCAAGCTTCCTTCCTCATGACCTTTGCCATGGGCAGAGTTCCTCACGCTGGCTCCCAACACTTACCAGCATCAGTATTGGTTAAACATCCAAGTTAGCTTAGCTTGGATGTAAAGTGAGGCAGCTACTGCTTTTGAAAGATTTTCCTCCAATGCACAAATAGTACTTTGGAATATCAGTTTACACGAGCATCACCTGGAGGGCTTATTAAAATACAGAGTGATGGGTCCCTCCCCGAGAACTTCTGATCTTTTATGGGACCCAAGAACTTGCAATTCTAACAAGTTATCAGATGATAATGCCAATGACGCTGCTGGTCCAGAGACCCCACTTTAGACTGAAGTTCTGGGGGGTTTTGTAGTTTGTCTGTTTTCTTTTTACATCCCTCAAAGACTGCATTAATTATGGGAACTCTAGGTAAGTAGAGAAGTAAGAGGCAAACCCCAAGTCATTGCAAAACCTGTGGCATACTTTGTTTTTCAAGGAAGCATGGGACCATTTTTACTATTTACCTTCTCCAAAGACAGATATCTTTAATCTTTCATATTAACTCAATCTCCCATAAAAGATAAAGTAGATAGCTGTGAAAGTAGGTAAAATGCTTCCTTATGAAGGGGCTTCTGAAGTGTATAAAGCTAGGTGTTACTGAAAACTAGTTGTTTTTCATACTTGTATTTGATCTAAATAAGAACTTTAGTCATATTTGTAGTTTCTGTGAAGAATTCAACAGGTTAATTTGACAGTGAAGTAAATAAAAATTATATCCATTATGAAATTCATATCAAAGCAGCCCCTTAAGATGAAACTGAGCCTTAGTCTCTGTGCCCTTGGCAGAGGAAGTGAAGTGAAAGTCGCGCGTCGTGTCCAACTCTTTGCGACCTCATGGACTATACAGTCCATGGAATTCTCCAGGCCAGAATACTGGAGTGGGTAGCGGTTCCCTTCTCCAGGGGATCTTCCCAACCCAGGGATTGAGCCCAGGTCTCCGCATTGCAGATGGATTCTTCACCAACTGAGCCACCAGGGAAGCCCTGGCGGAGGGAGGAAAGGGGATTTTCTGGAGTTGGCATTTCTGAACATACAGAATAATACCAGCTGATGGATTGCTTTCTATTTCGAAATGGTATCACTCTGGCTGAGAACCTTATATTTTATTTTTGTCCTCTAACAAAAAAATAGGATGCTTGAAGAACCGTTAAAAAGGGCAGCTCTCTGCCCACACTCCAAACATGTTTTAACTTCTTTCCAAGTTTGAATGGCATCAGTCCCATCTCCATAGGCTATCATCTTGTTTTATACATTGTCTTTTGGTTCCAGCTTTTGTTTGAAAAAAAAAAAAAAAAAGATTATTGCTAGAAATGTGTTGAGTAAATATGGCTCCAGTGAGCGCATTATGTAGAATGATGTTGTACTTGCACTAAACTGGATTTCATTAATAAGTAACAGCACATTAGGTGCTTTGCAGACCAAAGTACTCTTGCTTGAGTTTAACACAAATACCAAAATATGAAGGCATGTTTAAAGTAAATTTCTCTCATTAAAAAAAAAACAAGTTATCACTCAATGGATGGTATGTTACTTCTCTGCTTAAAGTTGTTTGGTTCTCAGTATACACTTTAAATGCTTCAACCTGGTGTAGTAATCAAGATTCTTCAGAGAAACAGAACCAACTGTATAGATATAGAAAGAGATGTATTATAAAGAAAAGGCTCCCACAGTTATGAAGGCTAACAAATCCCAAGATCTGTAGTGGGCAAGCTTGAGAACCAGGAGAGTCGATAGGGTAGTTTCAATCCAGATGCTGACATGCTTGAGACCCAGGAAGAGCCCTTGTTCCAGTTTGAGGTCAAAGACACAAGATATTCAGTGTCTCAGCACAGAGGTAGGTAGTCTGGCAGAAAGAGTCCCCTCTTACTTGGGGGAGGGTCAGCCTAACAGACTGGATGAGATCCATGGTGGGACAATCTGCTTTACTCAGTCCATGGATTCAAATGTTAACTTCACCCAGAATCCTCCTGCCGGACACTCTCAGCATAGTGTTCAGCAAATGTCTGGGCACTCTATGGTCCAGTCATGTTGATACATAAAATTAACTACCATATTCAGCATGGACCAGAGAAGACTCTTCAATAGTAGAACAGATCACTTCATCCAGAGTTCTGTAAATTCTCCCTTCAGCCGTTCAGAGCTAGTTTTATTGCCTTCAGAGCATCTTGCCTGTTCACATCCACGTGTTTTTAGCTGCATTTCCCTTTGCTTGAGCTCCATTAACCTTGTCTTACTTTGAATACCCAACCCCCTCTCCATTCCAGAAGCAGACTTGAAACAAGATTCAAGTGGAAATCTTTACACCAGCAGGGAGTGGAAATGTCATGGAATTACCCTCCCCTCCAGGGCAGCCTTTTCCAAAGTGACCGGCAGGATTTGCATACAAGGCTTCCAGCTCCCTTGCTTTCTGGTTTTGCTTTCCTATGCCACCCACTTCTCTGTGAGGTCTTTGAGGGAGGGGAGTGTCATCTTGTATCTCCAAAGCCTCCCATGGTTCTGGCACACAGTACCGGCCTGTAAATGGTTAGGTAGTACATGTAGTAATAATAATGACATGACGACAGTGATGGCCAGTATTCAATGAATGTTCCTTCTGTATAAGGACTTTACATGTATTACCAACTCTAGAAGAATGGTAATTTTATCACCCCTATGCTATCAATAGAGTCTATTTTCAAATGTAAGCTCTGAGGTCACATTTTCTGAGAACCCTTCCCAGTAGCCTTGACTAGAAGCCTCTATTCCTCCTCTGGCACCTTTTGTAATGGCAATGACTGCTCTGCACCATATATTTGAATTTCTCTGCATGTCTTAGTTTCCTTACTCTTGATGAGTTTCTAGATAAGGTTTTATTTAAGTGTCTGATTTATTTCTGTGTTTTCTATTTCTCCAAACACAAGCCTTGCACATACCAGGCTACCAATTAGTGTTTATCAGAAGGACAAATGAATACAAGGGGAGAGATCAGAAAGATCTTTGACGTTTCCTTTATTTTCCTCTAGAAAATATAGTCTTTTCCATCCCACTCTGAGATTCCAGAGGGTCTGTTGTTATAGAGATGATTCTACATATTTTAGGCAGTTTTGGAAAATAAAATTCTATTTTAATACATTAAGTTTAGAAAAAAGTCTGTGAAGAGTTTACTTTGTAGAATTTAGGTAATCATTTGGTTAGAAAACCACATTTCCAAGAAATAGCTATTCTTCCTCCTAAAATTATATTCATAAAAAGAATGAAAAAAAGAAATTATGCAGAAAATCACAACTGTTTCTAACAATCTGTATGAAAGAAATTTTACTTCTTTGAAATGTAACTGTGGCCATCAAGAATTATCTGTGTAACACTTCAAATTAAATGTATTTTCCACTTCTGCTATTATATCTCTAATCTTCATTAATAATTAAAACTTTGAGGAATGGCATATTGAATAAATCTGGCTAGGAAGTTGCAAATCTTGACTGAGTCCCTTTTCTTACAGACCATCTTCTAAATACATGCTGTCCTGATATACAAGAAATACTTAGAAAGTATAAACTAGGAATTCTCAGTTTGGCTAATACAAAATGAGATAAAAACAAAACAAAAATCACAAAAATTTAATTCAGCAGAAATTTCTTTGTTGATTCCAGTGTATAAGCAATTGGATTAGGTCCCATGGGAGACAAAAGAACACAGATGTTCTTTATCTTTGTAGGATTTACGATCTAGAGTTGGGCCTATGGAAAACAGATAGTTTACGAGTTACTAGGCTGTGGGATTTGATGGTAAAATAGCTAATACTTAGCCTTGGAATATGGAATGAAGCAGGGCAAAGGCTAATAGAGTTTTGCCAAGAGAATGCACTAGTCACAGCAAACACCCTCTTCCAGCAACACAAGAGAAGACTCTACACATGGACATCACCAGGTGGTCAACATCGAAATCAGATTGATTATATTCTTTCCAGCCAAAGATGGAGAAGCTCTATACAGTCAGCAAAAACAAGACCAGGAGCTGACTGTGGCTCAGATCATGAGCTCCTTATTGCCAAATTCAGACTGAAATTGAAGAAAGTGGAGAAAACCACTAGAACATTCAGGTATGACCTAAATCAAATCCCTTATGACTATACAGTGGAAGTGAAAATTAGATTTAAGGGACTAGATCTGATAGACAGAGTGCCTGAAGAACTATGGATGGAGGTTCATGACATTGTACAGGACACAGGGATCAAGATCATCCCCAAGAAAAAGAAATGCAAACAAGCAAAATGGCTGTCTGGGGAGGCCTTACAAATAGCCGTGAAAAGAAGGGAAACTAAAAGCAAAGGAGAAAAGGAAAGATACACCCACTTGAATGCAGAGTTCCAAAGAATAGCAAGGAGAGATAAGAAAGCATTCCTCAGTGATCAGTGCCAAGAAATAGAGGAAAACAACAGAATGGGAAAGACTAGAGATCTCTTCAAGAAAATTAGAGATACCAAGGGAACATTGAATGCAAAGATGGGCTCGATAAAGGATAGAAATGGTATGGACCTAACAGAAGCAGAAGATATTAAGAAGAGGTGGCAAGAATACACAGAAGAACTGTACAAAAAAGATCTTCATGACCCAGATAATCACGATGGTGTGATCTCTCACCTAGAGCCAGACATCCTGGAAAGGGAAGTCAATTGGGCCTTAGAAAGGATCACTACAAACAAAGCTAGTGGAGGTGATTGAATTCCAGTTGGGCTCTTTCAAATCCTGAAAGATGATGCTGTGAAAGTGCTGCACTCAATATGCCAGCAAATTTGAAAAACTCAGCAGTGGCCACAGGACTGGAAAAGGTCAGTTTTCATTCCAATCCCAAAGAAAGGCAATGCCAAAGAATGCTCAAACTACCACACAGTTGCACTCATCTCACATGCTGGTAAAGTAATGCTCAAAATTCTGCAAGCTGGGCTTCAGCAATATGTGAACCATGAACTTCCAGATGTTCAAGCTGGTTTTAGAAAAGGCAGAGGAACCAGAGATCAAATTGCCAACATCTGCTGGATCATGGAGAAAGCAAGAGAGTTCCAGAAAGCCATCTATTTCTGGTTAATTGACTATGCCAAAGCCTTTGATTGTGGATCACTATAAACTGTGGAAAATTCTGAAAGGGATGGGAATACCAGACCACTTGACCTGCCTCTTGAGAAACCTGTATGCAGGTCAGGAAGCAACAGTTAGAACTGGACATGGAACAACAGACTGGTTTCAAATAGGAAAAGGAGTATGTCAAGGCTATATATTGTCACCCTGCTTATTTAACTTATATGCAGAGTACATCATGAGAAACACTGGGCTGGAAGAAGCACAAGCTGCCAGGAGAAATATCAATAACCTCAGATATGCAGATGACACCACCCTTATTGTAGAAAGTGAAGAGGAACGAAAAAGCCTCTTGGGGAAAGTGAAAGAGGAGAGTGAAAAAGTTAGCTTAAAGCTCAACATTTAGAAAACGAAGATCATGGCATCTAGTCCCATCACTTCATGGGAAATAGATGGGGAAACAGTGAAAACAGTGTCAGACTTTATTTTGGGGGGCTCCAAAATCACTGCAGATGGTGATTGCAGCCATGAAATTAAAAGACGCTTACTCCTTGGAAGGAAAGTTATGACCAACATAGATAGCATATTAAAAAACAGAGACATTAATTTGCCAACAAAGATCTGTCTAGTCAAGGCTATGGTTTTTCCAGTGGTCATGTATGGATGTGAGAGTTGGACTGTGAAGAAAGCTGAGCACCGAAGAATTGATGCTTTTGAACTGTGATGTTGGAGAAGATTCTTGAGAGTCCCTTAGACTGCAAGGAGATCCAAGGATCCAGTCCATCCTAAAGGAGATCAGTCCTGGGTGTTTATTGGAAGGACTGATGCTAAAAGCTGAAACTCCAATACTTTGGTCACCTGATGCGAAGAGTTGACTCATTGGAAAAGACTCTGATGCTGAGAGGGATTGAGGGCAGGAGGAGAAGGGGACGACAGAGGATGAGATGGCTGGATGGCATCACCGACTCGATGGACATGAGTTTGGGTGAACTCTGGGAGTTGCTGATGGACAGGGAGGCCTGGCATGCTGTGATTCATGGGTTCGCAGAGTTGGACACGACTGAGCGACTGAACTGAACTTAGCATCAAATGATGTTTCAGCATCTGTCCTAGTTTTTATGTTATATTATCTAATTTAATCCTCACAATAACTCTCTGTAGTAGGTACTATCATTATCTCACTTAATGGCTGATGACCTTGAAACCCAGGAACATTAGGTAATTTCTCCAAGAACACATACTTGGTGAATGTGTGGGTAGAGGAGCCAGTATACAGGTCTAACCCTAAAGGCCCTTAAAGTCTATACTCAGAATGCAGTGAAAATAAGGTACCAAAGAGAATATTATTCATTCAGATTTGGGTGGAGCAGATATTCCTGTGCCTCAGCTTTGGCCTTGAGTTATAAGTGTGAACAGAGATGGAGAAAAGCATTGCTTCCAGGACTGAGGCAGGAGGGAGGAAGCTAAAGGAAGCCTCAGAAAATAAGGAAGAGCCAAGCATTGCCATGCATGTAGTTGGCAGCATGAGCGGAAGAGGGGTGGTGAAACTGGGAATTGTGGTTGGAACCAGATATTGTCGGCCTTGAGTGTTACTCCAAATATGTAGACTTTTCCTATTAGAGAATGGTTGTCTAGTAGTTGTGAATCAGATGCGAGCAGTGTTTTAATACTGATTTGACAGCTACATGTAAAGGGAATTGGTGTCAGAAGTGGGAAGAAGAGCAGGACAGTCGGGAAACCAAAAAACCCCAAAAGTGAACGGCGCCGAGAGTTGGGATTTGGGTGCAATAATGTGAGTGAAGGAGAAACATGGAAATAGGACAGGATTTGGCACTGGCTGGATGTGAGGAACATATAAGGAGAGGAGATGATCACATGTGACAGTTCAGAAAAACAAATACGTCATTCAGCAGGCAGAGGAAGCATACGTCTGGGTCCTGTCAAAGGGGCTTATTCTAGAAGATGTGATGCGAGGGTTTAAGAAGGAATCGAGTAACTGGTAGGGACACTTGAAAGTACATTTTCCACGTGTAGCAAACAAGCACTTTTCCTGGTGCAGGGCAAGGGTTGGATGGTGTGTCAGCCTACAATAAAATGGTGATGCCTGCATTTCTTAGGTACTTCAGGTAAGCAAACACACCTTTAATAAATGCAAAAACTGTGACATTTAAAATCTGTGATTTTTATTTTTTTTTTAGAAATTGAAGTGACCATATATAACTTTTATAAGTGAAACAGATTATTGTGTATATATTTTGTTATGAAATATGTAATAACTTTTAAAGGAAATATAAACCCTAGCTGTTAAATTGTGCTCTGATGTATATACTTTCTTCCTAATTAAGCATGATAATATAAGTCAGTGGCAAGTCATGATTTAATACTCTTTTCTACTAAATGTTTTCTTTAGCTTGACTTTTTTGTTAGTCAAATTGGAGAATGGTGGTATTTCTAGCTTTCATACGAGTTTTTCTTTTTCTTATTTTTTAACAGATGATAATAATGAAGAAGAAGATGTTGATATGAAAGAAGATTCAGGTATTAATGTTTTTATTCTTAGGGGATAGACAAGGATCATTTTGTTGTTGATGTATACCTTATAT
Source organism: Ovis aries (assembly GCF_016772045.2). Lineage (NCBI taxonomy): Eukaryota > Metazoa > Chordata > Mammalia > Artiodactyla > Bovidae > Ovis > Ovis aries. The sequence continues at coordinate 9,499,394 of NC_056066.1, forward strand.
CTTCCAAAGAAAGACAAAATAAGGCTAACATAATGGAAATGTACACTCAAGGTTACAAAATAAGGAAGTGGTCATTCTAACTCATAGCTAATATGTGTGTGTGTGGGTGTGTGTTAGTCGCTCAGTTATGTCCAACTATTTGCGACCCCATGGACTATAGCCCACTGGGCTCCTCTGTCCATGGGATTCTGCAGGCAAGAATACAAGAGTGGTTTGCCATTTCCTTCTCCAGGGTTTGAACCTGGGTCTACTGCTTTGCAGGTGGATTCTTTACCATCTGAGCCACCATGGAAGCCCCATTCATAACTAATACATTTACTGTATTAAACATTAAACTTGACTTCGAGCTTCCTGAGAGCTAAGGTAAAAGTGGACCATGATGTCGTTACTGGAAGTGTATAACAAATCACCCCCAAAACTTAGTGGCTAAAGCACCCACATATACGCTGAAATATTCTGTGGGTCAGAAATTCACAGCAGGACTAATTTGTTCACAGAACCTGAGGCTTCAACAGGAAGACTCAGCAGCTGGGAATTAGAATCACTAGAAGATTTGTTCACTCATATATGTCTGGCTGGTGGGGTTTCGTAGGTAGCTCAGTGGTAAAGAATCTGCTTGCCAAGCAGGAGACCTGGGTTCAATCCCTGGGTTGGGAAGATACCTTGGAGGAGAAAATGCCATCCAGTCCAGTATTCTTGCTTGGGAAATCCCATGGACAGAGGAGTTTGACGAGTCGGACACGACTTATGGATTGAACAGCAGCAGCAATGTGTCTGGCTGGTGATTGACAGGCCTGTCACCTGAGACCTTGGCTGGGACAGTTTTCTGAAATACCTGTGCATGGCCTCCTCCTGTGTTCTGGGCTTCCTTCCAGTGGCTAGTTTCCTTTTGGTTTCTCTATAGAGTGAGTGAGCCAGACACATTCCTATCCTAAGACTCATCCTCAAGAATCCCATAGAATTACTTCCACCACACTCTTTTCTTTGGAATGGTTCTTCACAAGCCCACCCAGCCTCAGAGGAGCAGAGAATAGACTCAGTTTCCTGACAGGAATCAGTGAGGGTCTGTATAGCAGAGAGGACCTGAAAAACGGCTGAGGGAATCTTTGGGAAATGCATTTTGTACACGTGATATATTGTTCTCATTTTCAGAAAGTGAGATACATTCCTGCTCCTCAGAAAAAGACCAGTGTTTGATGAGAGGAATCTAGTGGTTAAAAACATTGGTTCTGGCCTAAGGTCAAGATGAGCTTGATAATGAATACATCAGTCAGTTGGCCTGGATTCAAGCCTAGCTCCTCCACTTAAAGACTTTGGATTAGAGGTTTCTCTGTTAGCCTCAGTGTACACTTCTGATGGTAACAACTCTTACCCTACAGTCTTGTTGGGGCACTGAATGAGATATCATACCTGGAATGTTCCTTGAATAGTTGGTGATCGCTTTGTTTACTCGACGTATCTGACGCATATTAGAAAGTACAGAGCTCAATTCTGCAGGACGAGAGCCCCGTGTTTCTCACTATGGTGTCACGCTGCTCTAGATGCGAGATGGGGCCTGTTTTCAGAACTGAAATACATATCTTAGAGACTGTCATTTTGTGTGACCTCTATTGCTGCCAGGACTCCCTACAAATCACTGACAACTTGGTTTTGAACAGCTCCACAAACAGGGAGCTCTTTAAACTGTGTGGCAGACAGTCTTGTTGGGCAAGGTTTGGTTAAGATCATCCTTCTCCTTGTGAAGTTCAATCTCTATCCCTTACCCGACCTCCCACTGTCCTCGTGGAGGAATAATACCTGTTCTTTTCGGTATTAACAGTTCCCTGGAACAACGATCTGACGTTCTATCCACTCTTGTACCTCTGTTCTCCCCAGGGCCGTGGATTCAGGGGGCGTGGTAGGCAGAGGGAGGATCTCAAAGTCAGGAGTGGAATGGAGGAGCGGGAGGAGGGTCAAGACAGCAGCTCTGGGTTCCCTTCCTGGAGCCCCCTTGGCAGTCCGGTTGTTGTACAACATGGGCAGCTTTCGAAGGAAAGTTCTTGTCTCTGTTCATGAAAGAAAACTCAAAGTATCAGGGAGTTAACGTCTCTGGAGTACCTCTCAGCCAAGGTTGAGCAGGAGATGGATGATCAGCCCCATTGCAGCATGCATCTGAGGCATGTCCTAGACCAGCACTGCCCAGGAGAAATCTAACAAGAGCCTCAAATGGAAGCCTGATAATTCAGACAATTTCAGATTTTCTTTTAGTCACCTTGAAAAAGGTAAAACTAGACAAGTGAAATTAACATTGTATGTAACATATCAAAAATAATATCATTTCTACAGAAGCAATATAAAAATTAGTCAGATATTTTGGATTCTCTTATTTTCACACCAAGTTTTTAAAATTTGTGTGTATATCAATGTGTGGAAAAACCAATACAATATTGTAAAGTAAAAATAAATAAATGAGAAATAAAATTTGTGTGTATTTCACACGCACATTTTAAATCAGACTATTCACATTTCCAGTATCATTGGCAATATGTAATATTAGACAGTGGGGTTCAATACTATCACCCAGAGGCTCCTGGTAGAAATGAATTGTCCACATCTGAACTTTCTCATTAATACACTTATTGATTGCTCTCCCTTTCTGGTCTTACTTCCCTGCTCCCCTCTGCTGCTTCCTGGGATAATCTCTCAAATTAATACTTGCACTCAAACGTTTGTCTCTTTGTCTTCTGAGAAAATTCAACTTCAAGGACTCTGCTTCCCTTTTGCAAAACATAAAGCCCAAGGCAAAATTTCAATTAAAATATCAATTACTATACTCAAGATAGCTTATTATTTAAAAGAACCATAGATTGAAAAAAGTGGTCACTTCACTTCAGTTGCTCAGTCAAGCACGACTCTTTTCGACCTCATAGACTGCAGCATGCCAGGCCTCCCTGTCCATCACCAACTCCAGTAGTTTACTCAAACTCATGTCCATTGAGTCGGTGATGCCATCCAACCATCTCATCCTCTGTCGTGCCCTTCTCCTCCTACCTTCAGTCTTTCCCAGCATCAGGGTTTTTTCAACTGAGTCAGTTCTTCGCATCAGGTGGCCAAAGTATTGGAGTTTCAGCTTCAGCATCAGTCCTTCCAATGAATATTCAGGACTGATCTCCTTTAAGATGGACTGGTTGGATCTCCCTTAAGTCCAAGGGACTCTCAAAAGTCTTCTCCAACACCACAGTTCAAAAGCATCAATTCTCTGGTGCTTAGCTTTCTTAATAGTCCAACTCTCACATCCCTACATGACTACTGGAAAACCATAGCCTTGACTAGATGGACCTTTGTTAGCCAAGTAATGTCTCTGCTTTTCAATATGCTGTCTAGGTTGGTCATAACTTTTCTTCCACGGAGCAAGTGTCTTTTAAATTCATGGCTGCAGTCACCATCTGCAGTAATTTTGGAGCCCCCCAAAATAGTCTGTCACTGTTTCCACTGTTTCCCTATCTATTTCCCATGAAGTCATGGGACTGGATGCCATATTTTTCTGAATGTTGAGATTTAAGCCAACTTTTTCACTGTCCTCTTTCACTTTCATCAAGAGGCTCTTAAGTTCTTCTTTGCTTTCTGCCATAAGGGTGGTGTTATCTGTATATCTGAGGTTATTGATATTTCTCCCGGCAATCTTGATTCCAGCTTGTGATTGATCCAGCCCAGCATTTCTCATGATGTCCTCTGCATAGAAGTTAAATAAGCAGGGTGACAATATACAGCCTTGACATACTCCTTTTCCTATTTGGAACCAGTCTGTTGTTCCATGTCCAGTTCTAACTGTTGCTTCCTGATGTGCATACAGGTTTCTCAAGAGGCAGGTCAGGTGGTCTGGTATTCCCATCTCTCTCAGAATTTTCCACAGTTTATTGTGATCCACACAGTCAAAGGCTTTGGCATAGTCAATAAAGCAGAAATAGATGTTCTGGAACTCTCTTGCTTTTTCAATGATTCAGCAGATGTTGGCAATTTGATCTCTGGTTCCTCTGTCTTTTCTAAAACCAGCTTGAACATCTGGAAGTTCATGGTTCATGTATTGCTGAAGCCTGGCTTGGAGAATTTTGAGCATTACTTTACTAGTGTGTGAGATGAGTGCAATTGTGCGGTAGTTGGAGCATTCTTTAGCATTGCCTTTCTTTGGGATTGGAATGAAAGCTGACCTTTTCCAGTTCTGTGACCTTTGCTGACTTTTCCAAATTTGCTGGCATATTGAGTGCAGCACTTTCACAGCATCATCTTTCAGGATTTAAAATAGCTCAACTGGAATTCCATCATCTCCACTAGCTTTCTTTGTAGTGATGCTTTCTAAAGCCCAGTTGACGTCCCTTTCCAGGATGTCTGGCTCTAGGTGAGTGATCACACCACGCTAGATCATCACTCTAGCTGAATGATCAATCACCACATGATTATCTGAGTCGTGAAGATATTTTTTTCTATAGTTCTTCTGTGTATTCTTGCCACTTCTTCTTAATATCTGCTGCTTCTGTTATGTCCATACCATTTGTGTACTTTATTGAGCCCATCTTTGCATGTACAATTCCCTTGGTATCTCTAATTTTCTTGAAGAGAACTCTAGTCTTTCCCATTCTATTCCTTTCCTCTATTTCTTTGCACTGATCCCCGAGGAAGGCTTTCTTATCTCTCCTTGCTATTCTTTGGAACTCTGCATTCAAGTGGATATATCTTTCCTTTTCTCCTTTGCTTTTCGCTTTTCTTCTTTTCACAGCTATTTGTAAGGCCTCCTCAGAGAGCCATTTTGCCTTTTTGCATTTCTTTTTCTTGGATATGTTCTTGATTCCTGTCTCCTATACAATGTCATGAACCTCTGCCCATAGTTTATCAGCTGCTCTGTCTATCAGATCTAATCCCTTGAATCTATTTGTCATTTCCACTGTATAATCGCAGGGGATTTGATATAGGTCATACCTGAATGATCTAGTGGTTTTCCCTACTTTCTTCAATTTAAGTCTGAATTTGGCAATGAGAGTTCATAATCTGAGCCACAGTCAGCTCCCAGTCTTGTTTTTGCTAACTGTATAGAGTCTCTCCATATTTGGCTGCAAAGAATATAATCAATCTGATATTGGTATTGACATCTGGTGATGTCCATGTGTAGAGTCTTTTCTTGTGTTTTTGGAAAATGGTGTTTGCTGTGACCAGTCCGTTCTCTTGGCAAAATTCTATTAGCCTCTGCCCTGCTTCATTCTGTACTCCAAGGTCAAATTTGCCTGTTATTCCAGGTGTTACTTGACTGCCTGCTTTTGCATTCCAGTCCCCTATAATGAAAAGGACATCTTTTTGGCATGTTAGTTCTAGACGGTCTTGTAGGTCTTCATAGAACCGTTCAACTTTAGCTGCTTCTGCTTCACTGGTCAGGGCATAGACTTGGATTACCGTGATACTGAATGGTTTGCCTTGGAAATGAACAGAGATCATTCTGTCCTTTTTGAGACTGCATCTAAGTACTGCATTTCAGACTCTTTTGTTGACTATGAGGGCTACCCTATTTCTTCTAAGGGATTCTTACCCACAGTATTCGATATAATGGTCATCTGAGTTAAATTCACCCATTCCAGTCCATTTTAGTTTGCTGATTCCTAAAATGTCAATGTTCACTCTTGCCATCTCCTGTTTGACCACTTCCAACTTGCCTTGATTAATGGACCTAACATTCCAGGTTCCTATGCAATATTGCTCTTTACAGCATCAGACTTTGCTTCTGTCACCAGTCACGGCTACACCTGGGTGTTATTTTTGCTTTGACTCTGTCTCTTCATTCTTTCTGGAGTTATTTCCCCACTGATCTCCAGTAGCATATTGGGCACCTACTGACCTGGGGAGTTCATCTTTCAGTGTCCTATCTTTTTGCCTTTTCATACTGTTCACCCTGTCTTAAATTTCATGAATTCAGCATTAATGCATGCACTTCACATGGAATATCCTTGGATGTCCTTGGACTATCCTTCATCCATTGAGGGCACTGCCCTTTCAGCCAGATAGTTTAAGGCCCTTATCTTGCTAAGGATCATTTGCCCAAAGTGATGTAAGTACACATTTCTAGGCAAAGGGGGCTGACTTCTTAATAAGGTGCTACTTGTTATCTGAACCACAGAGTGAGTTCAAGGAAATCATTAATGCTAACGCAGAACCCATAAGTTTGGAGTTAGCATTTGGGGTTTAGGAGCCTTAAGTGAATCATCATTTCTGATATTAGTCCCGCCAAGTTTCCTGGGGTTTATCTCTAGCAGCTGGATGCAGCCATTGATGTCACACTCAGTGGCCCAAGGACACTTAGTCACTCAGGCAGAATGGTCTTGGGAAGCTGGTCTCTGTTCCTAATATCTGAGTGCTGAAATCATGAGGGATTTTGTGCAAGATGGGCTCATGAAGGGCCAGCTGGCCTTGCCAAATATTTGTGAGCAGGCTTACTTCTGTTCAGTCTTATGCTCCGGTGTGCTGGTGTCTGCGAAGAGTCTGATCGAGCCTCCTAAGACCATTAACTGCTAGCCTTCCCTGAGCCCTGCATTTCCTCTTCTTCTCATACAAGAAGCAGTGCTGGAAGGATTTGTAAGAAAGCAGTTGCCGCTAGTGAAGGCCTGTTTGTGTGAATCAACCAGTCAACAAATGCTAGTAAATGATAGTAAATGATAAAATGAATATCAAAAACCAGTGAGGTGCCAGGAAATGTACTCTCTGGTTGTGGAGGGGGAGCCCCAATTTGGAGAGTTTGCAGATTTCTTTGGTATAAATGGTATTGTTCAAAGTGCCAAACATTAGCCAATGAACGTAGGGGTGGAGGAGAGAGAGGTCCAACCAGCTAGTGCAGGCTGGCTCAGCTCAGATCAGTCCCATCATCCCTTTGCTGAGCAGGATTTTAATTGAACTGTTCCTTGTGCTGATTGCTCAACATACATGAACTCACTTAGGATATCCAACAGCTCAAAGAGATGGGGACTGCTATTATCCAATGCTTAAGGGGAATAATATCAGATGGTGTCAGATAGAGTCATCCTAAGAGAGGCTCTGCCCCTCTTCGAGGTGGTAGAAACAGACTGACTTAAATGCCTAGGATCCTGTTTAAGTCATTTAATCCTAACATAGTAAATATTTCCCCATGTCCTTCCACTTCCAAGACCATGCTCTCTTGAAATGGACCCCAACCTGAGCCCAGGGACAGAAAATCAGCAGCCACCTCTGACAGGTCCGCCACCCAAGAGCCAGAGCCCAGTTGAGTTCCTTGGGGACAAAGCAATGCTATGGCAACACCCGAGAGGTCCAGCTTCTGCTGCAAACAGAGGCAACAGAGACAAGCTGACACCGTGTTAAGGAGAAGCAAGGGGTGCTATTGGGGAGGGTCCTCTAGCTTTCCCAGGCTAAGAAGGAGAGGGGAAACAAGAGCGCAGAGGCCATATGTAGCAGTGACTTTCAGTCAAGAGTCTCCATGGGTGTTGTGAAATACTATGTCATAGACTAGAGGTCCCCAACCCCCGGGCCATGGACCAGTACCAGCCTGTGGCCTGTTAGGAACTGAGCCTCACAGCAGAAGGTAAGTAGCTGGGGAAGGAGACAAGCTTCCTCTACGCTCCCCATTGCACACATTACGCCTGAACCATACACCCCCCAAGTCTGTGGGAAAATTGTCTTCCATGGAACCAGTTCCCAGCCCCCAGAAGGCTGAGGACCCCTGTCATAGGTGGCTGCTCATAACTAACATGCATCTATCCCCACTGATCACCCCAGAAGTGCCCTACAGCTTCTTCAAAAAGGAAGCCCCAGTGCTTTTACAGTTTATAAATAGCTCAAAATGTGGACACAGAGATGTCTTTTTAAATCTCACACATTCCCCAGGAACTCCCATTTAGGTGGGTAATCATGAATTCACAATTTAAGTCTCAACTCACTTTCTGGAAATGCTGGTTTGGAGCTGAACCTCCATCACTGGAAACTCTCCTCTTGGTCCCAGTTGCTCATAATGCATTTCGGCACAAGGGAGGGTGAGAGGCTTCTCCCAGGGATTTTGCAAGTGGTACTCTGCTCATTTTATGAATCCTTTTGAACCCAGCATCTGTGCTCAGTGAGCTGTTTCAAGCATCTCATTTCTGTTTTTGCTGAACCCATTCTGAAAGGTCAATATCCATCCACACCTGATGACAGAAATTTGGGGGAGTTGCTAATGTAGTCATTGGCAACATTTTTCACCCTGATCGTGGTAATGACCTTGGATGTGACTGCCTTGCAACCACAGAAAGCCTAACCTAGTGCCCAAACCCCTTTATAGCCCATAATGCCAAAGTTTTTAATAGCACATCTATCAAATGCATTTTTCTGTTCTGTTCTTTTTATAATAAATGGGAAAAGAAACATGAGTCACCATAGCTCTATTGTATAGAGTCCTGGCATAGGTAATAGTTGCTAAGAGAGTGAGAATTAGGCCCAAACCCCATTATATCTTGGTCTCAAAGAAAGGCCTGGTAACAGGGATATAAAAAAGAATTTGAAATGAAATTTTCAAGGCACTGCTGAACACCAGTGGCACAAGAGAGGATTACGAAAGACAAATGCCCTTTCTCATGGAACCTACCATCTCAAGGTGGAGGGTGGTATAGGAGGGAGACATACAATAAAGAAATAAACAAGGAGCAAGATAATTTCAGTTACACCAGGCGATGTGTCTGTGACAGATTTTCCTTGCAACCCTTCCGATTAAGTAGTCAGGAATAGCCTTCCTTGGGCGGTGAATGTGACTCTATGTTAAAAGACATATGGGCTAGGCATATGAATGTGTGTGTCAGGAAAAAGGAAGAACAGCAGGTGTAAAGGTCCTGAGGCAAGAACCAGCCTAGAAATGATAGAAGGGAGCTAATACGTCTGAAGCCAAAGAAAAGTGGGAGACGGGGCTAGTGCGGTAGGTGGAACCCAAGTGACTTGTTCTGGCCCATGACACTGGATTTGGATCTTATTCTAAGAGCAGTGGTTTCTAAACAAGGAAACAGGGTGATCTGGTGAGATGGGAGGGAGATTCAAAAAAGAGGGGATATATGTATACCTATGGCTGATTCATGTTGAGGTTTGACAGAAAACAACAAAATTCTGTAAAGCAATTATCCTTCAATTAAAAAAATAAAGTTTTTTTAAAAAGGAAAAAAAAAGAGAACTCTGTTTGCTATGTGCAGAATAGATTATAGGAAGATGAGAAAGCTAGGAGTTAGAATTCGGAAGGCTAGCATAGTAAGCCAGGTAAAAGATGCTGCTGGTTTGGACTAGGGTGGTGGTTGCAGAGAATGAGCACAGCAGATGAACATAGGATATATATCTTGGAGCAGAGGTAATAGGACTCATTATGATGAAATTGCTTTACTGGAGAAGTAATTGAAGAAAAATATTAAGGATAATATCACAGTTTTGGGTTTAGATTCCTGGGTAGATAAGTCACACTCTCCCTTGAGAGGTGGAATACTGTGGAGAGAACAGATTTGCAGACATCAAGAGTACTGTTCCAGGTGCATTGTTTGAAATGCCTCATGGGATTATTTATATAAGGAAGCAGAGTAAAGGGGAATCACAAGGGTTGGGAAGAGTGGAGTACAGATACTTCCCAGCCCTGAAAAGGCAACAGGGCGGAGGTAGTTTCAGGGCCTAGAAGACAGAGAGGGCCATGGGGAGAGGGTCAGTTGGTAGGAACTGTGACCTTAGATTTAGGAAGATAATTAGTCCTTGAAGACTACCGGCAGCCTAGGAAATACATGCCCTGGGCTCCCCATTGGCTGAGTATAATAGGAAGCCAGAGAGATGGGGACTTCATTGGTGCCGTCCATAGAGACCAGTGTCCCAACGCCAGAGGGAGGAAGGGTGGAAAGCGGATCTGGAGGGGCCAATGGACGAAATCCAAAATAAGATGCCATGTGAACAATTGAAGACATAAGCTTTGAGAAATAAAGAGGCCAGAGCTGCAGATATAATGTTTAGCAAAGTATCCCATATCCAAATGGGATGAATTTGAAAGAGTTTTCCTAAAACTGTCTTTAGAATTTGTCACCAGCCTCCTTGGCAGGAGGAGCACTGAGAAAAGTGGGAAGCACAGGAATTTAATCAGGGGCATATGGAGATTATTTAGAATCTGCATTGCTAAAGAAATCTGTTAAATAGAAGGAGGATAATTTCATGCCCCATCCCATTCCCCTCAAATGAGATGACTTTACAGTTCATCTAGCCATACTTTGAAGGCTAAAATGAAACTGCAGAATGGTAACTATCGGTTAATCCATGAAGTTTTAAATCAAACTCTCCTAGAGAATAATCATAATAATAGGGAGTTGCCTAATGGAGAATTTTTTAATTTAAAAAACACCCTTATGGTTTCACATTCGTGAAATGGCAACAAAATGGTTATGCCTAAGCTCTAAGTCGTCAAGTCCATGTTCATTGGAGAAGCCCAGATTTTTTGCCAGAATTTAGCTCAGCCATAATGTCAGGCGAACCTACAATTAAGCTTCACTCTATGTGTGGATTTAGTAAGAAAACTGTATTTTTAAATATTATGATAATTTTGAGCCCCTAGTGGGAGATTTTTAAATAAAAATATACTAAATCTATGTGCTTCCAGAGGGGTTAGAGCCAAAAGACCACTCTCCACCTCACAAGAAGAGCAAAGCAAAGAAGCCAGAAGGCTCCAAAGACTCCAGCGAGGGTAAGTCCAGTTCTTTGTCTCTTTAAAAGAAAATACACCATGAAAAGAAATTTCTGTTTAATTTGTAAATTATGTGCATTCTCTCATATTCAGGTATTTCTAAGTGTTCAAGAATCACTGGGAACTTCTTCATCCTTTATCCTTTCTCCTTTCTCCCCTGAATGTGACAGTGAAATAGTAGATTCAGGTTTAAATCATTTTAAGGTAAAGACCAAAAGTAAAAAATCATTTTCTCAGTGAAATGTAGTTTCCATTCCTGCCAAGTGTGGATACTGCTTACCACTTAGGTGTTCTGAAATCACATAAGGGTAAAGGTCCAGATCTCTACTTGAAGAGTTGTAAGGTAGCTGTTGTCTTATTGGGATCTTTCTTTTTTTTTTTTTCCTTATGAATACATTTGGGTCCAGAACAAAACCTCAGGAATGAGTAATAGAAACATTTCCTGTCTTTACTGTTCTCTTTTCCTTTCTGGAAACCAACGTATCTTCACATCTATGCACTGAGTTGGTATGCCCAATGAGGCTGTCTTATGAAGAAATGATCCATAGTAACTCAGTGTGCAAAGTGAGGAAGTAACAGTAGAAATAGTGTGTATAAAGTGCCTAGCACAGGTCCGCTTTCCATTAGTGGTGGCTATTCTAGTAAACATCACAAACAGGACCATGATAGGGTACGCAGTGTCCTAATTCATTGAAAGGTCCTGGAAAGCTTAGAATCATTCAAAGAACACTTAGAACCAAGGAGAAGGCCAGCATCTCTAACTGGCAGGAGGTGGATAAGCTTTGTTGATATCTGATTGGGAGAGTAGCCAGGGCTCCACCTCCTACTGAAATTAGGTCATTCTCTGGATAATCTCTTAAAACCATGATTGGGAGATGGATTAGAAGCAGAACAGCAGTCTCCTTTCCCTGGAGAGGCTCCCCCTCACTGAAAGGTTCCTGTCATAGGTGTGACCCAGGTCAGAGGTAGTTTTCCAGAGCCTGGGGGTCCACTTGGGAGTATACACTGCAACAGTCACCTTGATGAACAGGGGAGTTCTTCTGAGTTATTCCTGCAAATATGTGAAAACTTGTTTACTTGCTAAATATTTTACTTTGTTTAGGAGCAGCATCTCATAATCCTAATATGACTAAATAATATATCTTCACCTCACCCAAATATATCATCCTAGAATCTGCTCTGAGTCACAAAAGTGCCATCCCTGTGGATTTGTTACCAGGACCATACGGTCTATAGCATCGTGGTGAAATGTACATGCTAGTCCTTCTACAGAGATGTGGGAATTGTAGGTTTGTTCCTAAGATGCCTCCAGAAATACAAAAGCTGCTGGGAAAGGAGTGAGGGAGGGAGCAGAGTCTGACCTGCTAGTGGTAGGTGGTTGCATGATGGGGGCACTCGTTACTTGGGAGTGCTCCTATTTTGACAAAATGAACCATGTCCCCAATTCAGGCGTTACGTTGTTGCCTGTGCCTCACTTCCTCCCATGATTCAGAAGGTCCCAGCCATTCTCTCCTGCTGGATATGCAAAGGGACTGGGTAGAAGGGGTATGTGGGTCACGACCCTTCTCTGCAATCTTCCTGCTTTAGAATTATCAATCATTTTCCAACTTGGTCATCTCTCTGTTTTTTTTTCTATTAACTTGTGTTGATTTTATTGAGTTCAGAAAATTACCTAGCTATACTCAGACCAAATAGATGATTACATTGATGAGTTGAAACTTCAGAATCATTTGTACACATACGCATTCATTATCATAGGGAATTCCTTAATCTACATGCAGAAAAATGCTTTCAGTGATTTTTTTTTCTCAAAACTACTATCATTACTCCTGTTGTTTTTCAGTCTCTCAGTCATGTCCTACTCTTTGTGACCCCATGGACTGCAGCACGCCAGGCTTCCCTGTCCTTCACCATCCCCTGGAGTTCGCTCCAACTCATGACCATTGAGTCGATGATGCTATCCATCCATCTTATTCTCTGTCACTCCCTTCTCCTCCTGCCCTTCTCCTGAGATAAATTATTTGAGATTTCTTTGCATAGCCATCCTAGTGATCTCTTGCACAATGGAATAGGTTAGGAGTATTCCTCAAACTTGCTCCCTTTGGCTCCTCTCTTTGTGGCATGTGCTCCTGGTATTTTCTCTTAGAGGTCACTCAGCTTTCCTCCCCATTGCTTGACCTCCTCTCACTTCTCTCCTACCTTTGGGCTCCCTGCTCTACTTCCAACCCTGGCAGGTACTACTAATCACCTTGGCTCACCTCGTAGTATAAAGACAGGGGCATGCAGAGTGGAGTTAGAATACAAATTCACCTGGATTTTCTAGAGTATAAAACCATAATAGCTGTATTTTGATCCAGAAGAAGAATCTTGAGTGCATATGGTCACGTTTTCTTTCTCTACAAAACTGTTTTTAAAATAGACTGCAAATGGTTCTTTATCTTGCCCAAGACCATGCAGTTTGTTAATGTCAGAATCTCTCTCTTTTTTTTTTTTTTTTTTCCTGGAAGCAGCACAGTGTCTCTAATCTTTTTCCCTTTCCCTCTTTTGGAAATTAGAACTCACTTTGTTGAAGGAAGAAATGTTGCCATCATTACAGCTTTGAGTGACTGAATATTATAAATATTTAAGTATTTAACTGTTATATTTATATATTATATATATTATATATGTTAATTATATATTATAAATATTTAAGTATTTAACTATTATATATTATATATTATATTTAAGTATTTAAATATTAAACATCTTCTCCAACCACTGCCAAAACTGAGACAGGCAAGTTTCCCACTGTTTTCATAACAAAGCAGTCTCTTCCGTGTCTTTCACTTCATATGTGTGGTTCATTCAACCCCAGATCTGGCTGCCTGTTGTCCAGTTGCTAAGACCTGTCTGACTCTTTGAGACCCCATGGACTGCACCAGGCTCCTCTGTCGTCTGGTTTTTCCTGGAGTTTGCTCAAATTCATGTCCATTGCGTCAGTGATGCTATCTAATCATGTCAACCTTTGCCACCCCTTTCTCCTTCTGCCTTCAATCTTTCCCTGCCTCAGGGTCTTTTTCTTTGCATTAGTTAGTTAAAGCTTTGCATTAGGTGGTTGAAGCTTCAGCTTCAGCATCCATCCTTCCAATGAATATTCAGAACTGATTTCCTTTAGGATGGACTGGTTGGATCCCCTTGCAGTCCAAGGGACTCTCAAGAGTCTTCTCCAACACCATAGTTTGAAAGCATCAGTTCTTCAGTGCTCAGCCTTCTTTATGGTCCAGCTCTCACATCCTTACATGACTATTGGAAAACCATAGTTTTGAGTATACAGACCTTTGTTGGCAAAGTGATATCTCTGCTTTTTAATATGCTCTCTAGGTTTGTCATAGCTTTCCTTCCAAGCAGCAATCATCTTTTAATTTCATGGGTGCAGTCACCATCCACAGTGATTTTGGACCCCATGAAAATATGAATGAAATCTGTCACTGCTTCCATTTCTAGTTCTGGCCCAAGTTTCTCAGTGAGTATTTCTGTGACCACTAACATCATCTGGGAACTTGACAGAAGTACAGATTCTCAGGCCCCACCCAGACCTACTGAATCAGAAACTCTGAGGTAGGATCCAGTAATTCATGTTCTTGAGAGCCCTCTTGGTATTCCAGTACACGCTCAAGTCTGAGAATCACGGTTCTAGGGTCTAGACCATCTGAGACTGGTAGACACCTCAAAGCAAACAATAATTCCAGTGATTGCTTACAAATCTTGATTCAATATTGTTCACCATTTCTGGCTTCTTAGAAGTTCATTATAAAAGAACCAGCTCGGCCGTGTATTCCAAGAATCAGATGGATAAATAGGGCAATAAATAGATTAGAAGATGATAGATAGGTAAGTAGGTAGATAGATGATACATAAATAGTAGATAGTATATGCATGCAAATATGCATATAAAATACATGTCTACATAGCTATGCATATATTCATATGTATGTGCTCTGTGCTCAGTTGTTCAGTCATGTCCGACTCTTTGTGACCCTATGGTCTATAGTCCTCCAGACTCCTCTGTCCATGGGATTCTCCAGTCAACAATACTGGAGTAGGTTGCCATTTCCTCCTCCAGGGGATCTTCCTGACCGAGGGATTGAACCTGTGTCTCCTTGGTCTCCTGCATTGACAGGCAGATTCTTTACCACTGAGCCACCTGGGAAGCCCCAAGTATGTCCATACATATCCACAGATACAATACGGTCTGGAAAGATAAATATATATATCTCAAAGTGACCTCAGGAATCAGTTGGAGGAGTGGAGAAGGTGGAGGGGCAAACTTTGGAGAGTTTAATATTCAGCTTTCTAAATGTATGTGTAATTGAAATACATATGAATATATATGTATACATGTAAATAGAAAGGTTTACTTAATCTTTAAAAAAAAGGCATTTTCACTAAAAACAAAAGACTTTCAGTTCAGTTCAGTTCAGTTGCTCATTCGTGTCCGACTCTTTGCGACTCCATGAATCACAGCATGCCAGGCCTCCCTGTCCATCACCAACTCCCGGAGTTCACTCAGATTCATGTCCATTGAGTTGGTGATGCCATCCAGCCATCTCATGCTCTGTCATCCCCTTCTCCTCCTGCCTCCAATCCCTCCCAGCATCAGAGTCTTTTCCAATGAGTCAACTCTTCGCATGAGGTGGCCAAAGTACTGGAGTTTCAGCTTTAGCATCATTCCATCCAAAGAAATCCCAGGGCTGATCTCCTTCAGAATGGACTGGTTGGATCTCCTTGCAGTCCAAGGGACTCTCAGGAGTCTTCTCCAACACCACAGTTCAAAAGCATCAATTCTTTGGCGCTCAGTCCTCTTCACAGTCCAACTCTCGCATCCGTACATGACCACTGGAAAAACCATGGCCTTGACTTGACTTTAGGCTTCTAAAATTCAGTAGAAAGCTTAGAGTAGTGATTTTCTCCATACATTCATCTCCAGAGCCTTCAGTGATTTTTGGAACTGCATGTAATTTTTCCATATATTTTTACAGAAAGCACTAGCACTGTGACTCTCGCTGCACAATTGCCTCAACATACAGTATTCAGCAAGCCTGCATGTGAGGCCTATTCTTCAGGAGCCCGAGCCCTGGCAGTGCTAAATCAAGCAGCCCGATACTGCACTTTAAAATATTATTGATCTTTTTTGTCAGATGAAATTAGATGTGGAAACATTTTGGAAACTAGGAAGTACTCGACAACTTTTGAAGGATCTAATGTTGCTATTAGAAGTATTATTATTATTGTTTTTACTAAAATAAAATTTTTCTGAATATATGAACCATGGGTGGAATGCACTTTATATTCCCCGAGAGACAGCATTTTCTCTCTGCCCTCTTATTTTCTCTGCATATGAAAATACCACGTGACAAACTGTTTTGTGAGTGGCTGGACAGAACAAACATTCTCTGGATGTTTGTTTCAGGATGCCATGAAGCGCTTCATGCATTATATTCAAAAGCATGATCTTTAATTTAATTTTTTTGACAAGTGCACTGAAGGGTAAAATCAGGCAGTCATAATTTTGACTTTGCCATCATTCAAACAAGCTCAATGATTGACCAGATTTTAAAACTAAAATAAGAAAGAAAAAAGCGGGAATGAGGAAAAGCAACTTTCTCACGAAGGAAAGCTTTGTTTTTTATCCTCTAGACCTTAAAATACTACGAATTAAAGCAAAATGTGAATTTCCATGGTAAAATTCAGAATAGACGAAAAGCCGGTGTCACCATCTTGGTTTGATTATACTCTATGTTCTGCTTAATTTCAGGGCTGCTCTGAGCTATCTCCCTGCCACAGGTTAGGAGAAGGACCCAAGGGTCTGTTTTATTTTTAGTTGTGCTCACCACATTCACCCACTAAACAGAACTGAGGTTAGGACTGTGAAGTCCTGGACAGCCTGCCCTAGGATTCTGAATGGGGCTTAGAGGATATGACTGTTAAGGTATTTTCCATGGGGAGAAGGGCTGAACCTACCTGCAGAGTAGCCATGTCCTGTGGGACCCAGGATGACTCGTATGCCTGTTGTCCTTGACCCTGTTGGTGCCTGTTCCCTTTCACTGTTGGAGATGCCCTGGCTTGGTGACAACATATGGACCCACCTACTCATAGAGACAAACAATTCAGCCTGAATGTGGACAGAGCTCTCAGGGCCCAAGTTCTGCTTCCCTACTTGGGCAGATTTTCTAACTAAAAGGCAGCTTCTTCATATTAAATGGTCAGTAAAAACATACCTTATGGGTCTGTGTAGTGAGATTTCAACAAGATGATCTCCAAAAGCTACCTGGCCCAATCTCCGCACAGAGGGGCCAGTCAGTCCAAGTATATTGAATTTATCCTGTCCTTCATCAGTCTTACAAATTATTAATTTATTTGCTTATGCCATATGGACTCATAGTTTTCTATTCTGCTGCTGCTAAGTCGCTTCAGTCGTGTCCGACTCTGTGCAACCCCATAGATGGCAGCCCACTAGGCTCCTCTGTCCCTGGGATTCTCCAGCCAAGAATACTGGAGTGGGTTGCCATTTCCTTCTCCAGTGCATGAAAGTGAAAAGGGAAAGTGAAGTCACTCAGTCGTGTCCGACTCTTAGCAACCCCGTGGACTACAACATACCAGGCTCCTCCATCCATGGGATTTTCCAGGCAAGAGTACTGGAGTGGGGTGCCATTGCCTTCTCCATTTCTATTCTACTCAGTGGATTATAATCCATTACCATCAGGGACCCCTTTGGGGTGGCTTCTGTGTTCTTTTAACATGCACCCATCATGTTTGAGCTCTTCCTTGCTTTCCAGTGTAAGCAGATACTCAAGCTCATTTTATGCTTTCCCTCCCCCAACCCTGACAGCAGTCATTTCTTCAAGGAGCTATGGTTCCATTTAATGAACAGTATTTAGAAACCAAATCTGTTTAGTTCTTTGGCCCATTTTTTGATTGGGTCATTTATTTTTCTGGAATTAAGCTGCAGGAGTTGCTTGTATATTTTTGAGATTAGTTGTTTGTCAGTTGCTTCATTTGCTATTATTTTCTCCCATTCTGAAGGCTGTCTTTTCACCTTGCTTTATAGTTTCCTTTGTTGTACAGAAGCTTTTAAGTTTAATTAGGTCCAATGTGTTTATTTTTGCTTTTATTTCCAATATACTGGGAGGTGGGTCATAGAGGATCCTGCTGTGATTTATGTTGGAGAGTGTTTTGCCAGTGTTCTCCTTTAGGAGTTTTATAGTTTCTGGTTTATGTTTAGACATGTCTCCAAAGAAGACATACAGATGGCTAACAAACACATGAAAAGATGCTCAACATCACTCATTCTCAGAGAAATGCAAATCAAAACCACAATGAGGTACCATTTCACACCAGTCAGAATGGCTGCGATCCAAAAGTCTACAAGCAATAAATGCTAGAGAGGGTGTGGAGAAAAGGGAACCCTCTTACACTGTTGGTCGGAATGCAAACTAGTACAGCCACTATGAAGAACAGTGTGGAGATTCCTTTAAAAACAGGAAATAGAACTGCCTTATGACCCAGCAATCTCACTGCTGGGCATACACACTGAGGAAACCAGACTTGAAAGAGACACGTGTACCCCAATGTTCATCGCAGCACTGTTTGTAATAGCCAGGACATGGAAGCAACCTAGATGTCCATCAGCAGATGAATGGATAAGAAAGCAGTGGTACATATACACAATGGAGTATTACTCAGCAATTAAAAAGAATACATTTGAATCAGTTCTAATGAGGTGGAAGAAACTGGAGCCTATTATACAGAGTGAAGTAAGCCAGAAAGAAAAACACCAACACAGTATACTAATGCATATATATGGAATTTAGGTAGATGGTAATGATAACCCTGTATGCAAGACAGCAAAAGAGACACAGATGTATAGAACAGACTTTTGGACTCTGTGGGAGAGGGAGAGGGTGGGATGATTTGGGAGAATGGCATTGAAATATGTATAATATCATATAAGAAATGAATTGCCAGTCCAGGTTCAATTCATGGTAATGGGTGCTTGGGGCTGGTGCACTGGAAGACCCAGAGGGATGGCACGGAGAGGGAGGAGGGAGGGGGGTTCAGGATGGGGAAACACGTGTATACCTGTGGCGGATTCATGTTGATGTATGGCAAAACCATTACAATATTGTAAAGTAATTAACCTCCAATTAAAATAAAACAAACAAACAAAAAACCAAACCTGAGTGCTAGATACGTGGACCGCAAGTTGACAAACGTGATCTAAAATAAGATGACCAGATGATTGTGATGATTAAATATGAGGACCAGGCTGGCAGGATCGAGGCTCCTTGATGACCTCTTCCAGTTGCCAGAATGGGCTTCCCGTAGACCTTCCATTACACCTGTGACCAAGAAAATAAATTACCCAACTTTGGTTAAACCATCCAACATACAACCCAGCATGGTTATAGAAGAGTAGGTCCACAGCTAGTAGTGTTTTAGAAAGCAGGAGGTCATTGGTGATCAGGACATAACAAAAGGACAACAGTTTGGGGTTGATTATTGAGCAGCTGTCTAAGCCAGTTTGATCAGAACCATCTGGGGAGATTTTCAAAAATGCCCATTCCTGTGTCCCACCCCAGACTAGTGAAGTTCAGCCTCTGACCGTAGAACTGTATTTGTTTAAGCACCTTGGTTGAACCTAGTTTGCAGTCAAGGTTGAGAATCACAGGGTTAAGTGCCCTGTTTTCTAGGAATCTGGCTCAGCCCCATTCATTCTCTCAATGCCAAGAGTAAGCATCTTGCCTATTGATTGTGCGCTTGAGGGGGCAGCGTGAACACTTCCAGACCATTGAGGGGCCAGTGAGTGAAGACGTAAGTGTGTACTTATTCGGTTCTGGACATTGTTCTAAGCACATCACACTGATGATCTCATTCTACCTTTATAACTATACTACTGAGCATATGCTGTAATAGCCCTATTTTACAGATGAGGAGACTGAGGCCTAGAGAAGCAACCACTTTGCAGAATGTCGCTTGGCCACAACCTCTGAAAATTTAGGTCTAGAAATAAGGTAGCTTGATACCAGACCATAGGCCAGTGCTTCTCAAACTTTGGGCTTAGAGCCTAAAGTGCTTTGGGTTCGCCATGGGTTTTTGGTTTCAGAATCACCTGGAGACTATGCAGAAAAACACTGAGGCCCAGGCTCATTGAAGGAGGGGAAGGAGCAAGCCTCTAGGTTTTTCCCAAGGGTTTCTTCACAGCACAAGAAAATACCAAGAGAAGAGAGCCAAAAAGGTCCGAAACAGAGGAGACAGGCAAATAGGAAAGAACGCAAGGGCCCAAGTTAGGCGGAGGTTGACATTAAGTGAGCGTGGACTGAGGGCCGTATTAGGAAGAACTTTGAAAGCAAGCACTTTCAACATTTGGTTTCCTTAGTGTCAAGCAGCCACGTGGGCTTTTTTTTCACCGGCAAAGTGACACATGCTCCTTGGGTGACCTTAATATGTAACACAAAGTGATGCTCTCTGTATTAAAACTACATCCCCAAACATAGACCTGACAGAGTCTTCTACTAAGACATTTTTTTAATTTAAAAGTCATGGCATAATGCATTTGGTGGAGTGGAATCACATGGTCAGAAGGCACCCTCCCCACGATGTCTAGTCAAAGCCCACCGCACTACCAACACAGAGACTAGGCATACGCTTTGGATATCAGCAAAGCAGGGGCATCATAAGTAAGTGACAAAAGCTCAACTTTTTGACTGATTACTCAAAATATTATAATCAGATCATTTAAAGAGAAATTTTCTTTTGAAGCACCTTTGAAGATTGGGTCAGGTGAAAATATATATATATTTTGGTATGAGGGTGGGACTCCATACCAAACCATATTTGGTATTTAGAATGTCTAATAGACTTAATCTGGCCCTTTTGTCAAATTTGGCTTGTTCATCATATAATAGCAGATTAGCAAAGTTAATATACACATGCAGGTATGCCTTTAGACAGTTTACTCATTTTTAAAAAAATATTGAAATATATCCCAAAAAAAGGCAATTTTACACTGAGGACCGGTCTCGCTGTCACTGTCGATGGTCATTTTGCTAATTCTCCTCCTTGGTGGTTCTGCTGGGTAGGTAATTTCCCTGGATTAATGGTTGTCACTGCCATCTGTTCCCAACATAGACGCAGTGCAGAGGTTTAAAGGGTAGAGATCAGGGAGAATTTCAATAAACCCTGCATGTTCAATCACCAAGGACCTTCACTGACCAGGCTCCCTCATCCTGGAGCTTTGGGTTGGTTAAGCCAGCACTTCTCAAATGATTTTTCATTATTGTGATCCCTGGGAGAGCTGTTTTAGGCATTTTGGACTTATGCTGTCCCCCAACCACAAAATTGTAAGGCCACAAATATGCTGTATATCTGTTTATGAACTGTGGCCTTTTGGAGGGGACTTTTTGTCCTGCCAAGAACAAATGTTTGCCTCATATTAAGAAACCATGGGCTAGACCAGCGGAAGACATTCACAGGAGGTTGGAGTTGGGGCTAAATTTCTAAGACATCTGTGCTCCTGGAGCCTTGCCAGCCCGAAGTAGCTGTGTTCCTCTAGCCGAGGCCACTCCACCTGTGGATGGTCTGCTCCCTCTCTAGCTATTGCTTGCGTTCTGTTAACCAGCTGGTAATGGCGCCCCTCCATCACTGGCCTGTGGACCTTCACTGTCCCTTATTGCTGCCCTTGCTTCTGCCCACATCTTTTAAAATATCTTTCTCTAAACTCTTCACACCCCTCTTTCCTTGTTTCATTAACTTTTATTGGAGAGTTGCTTTACAGTGCTGTGCTAGTTTCTCGTGCACAGCAGAGCGAAGCCGCTGTGCTATCCGAACACCAGCAGAGCATTAAGCAGAGTGCTCCGAGCTATACAGTAGGTTCTCGTTGGCTGATCCATTCGACACATGGATCGGTATGCATGTCAGTCTCAGTCTCCCACCTCCTCCCACCCCTCCACCCCCACTGCCGTCCATACGTGCGTTCTTGTCACACCCTTCGGAATGTGTTGCTGCTTCCTGCTAGGACCACGGTTGGTCCCTTCTGTTGGAAAGCCGTTACCTTCTGCGGCCAAGCCTCCAAGACAGTGCCGCTTCGCCTGCTCTCTTTCCCTCCTCCTGTCCTCTTGCTTTTCTTTCATTCTTTACTTAGTATAATTGTTCAGTAGCGCACCTTTGTGGTGGCGGCTTGGTTTTTTTCATCCCTTCATTTTTCCCCTTCCTGTTGCTTTTTCACTGGCCCTGCATGTGATTTTGCATTTGGCTCTTAAGCTATGTAGACTTAAGCCCTTACATGCCTGAAGTCGCTTTCTTTTGCAAACCCCCAAGTCACCCTGATAAGCAGGCCCCTGAATATTTTCTCCCCAAGAGTTAGTCCTGTTACCAGGAGGGAATAATGTCTGTTCCAGGGACAATTCCTGCATAACAAATTACTGGAAAAATAATTGGGTTTAGAATAATGACATTTATTTTGCCCACAAATTGACCTACTGAGGGGGCTCATGGGCAGTTTATTTCTAGCTGACTCAGCATCAGCTGGAGCGGCTCAGAAATTAGGAGATGGTACCATCCAGATTACTGGCTCACTCAACTGTCTGAATCCTGGGCTGGGGAGAAGGCTGGAATAACAGGGGCTCCTTGGGCATCTCTATGGCTCGATGTACTCTCTATCCATGACCCCTGGCATGAGGGGCCTCAGGCCGGCTGGCCCCCTACACATTGAGCCCCCAGGCTGCCCCTCTCAGGGGCGGGAGCCAGCTGGAATCCACATTACCTTCCGTGGCCTTGCCTTAAAAGTCATGTGGTGTCATTCTGACCACATTCTATCAGTTGGGACAATTAACAAGCCCTCCCAGGATGAAGGGGAGAGAACATAGACCCCACCTCTTGACAGAGAGTGTCAATGTCACTCACGTTTTTTAAAAAAAGATGTGGAATGGGATATAGATAGGTGCAGTCACTTTTTGAGGCCACAGTCTGCTTCAGTATCCATCATACACACACATGCACACACACACATATATAACTTCATTTTTCAAGTCTTGTGGAACAAGATTCCAAGCAAAATACTGGGGATTACTAATGGGAAGCAAGCAGAGATGGGATAATATGAACATGGAAGTCTTAATGTCTGCTTTATGTAATCATGAGGCTTATGGTTCAAGCATGGGGAGATAAAGAGTGGCTGCAGGTGGGGGAATAAACTCTGGGTTCCTGTCGGTGCAGCTCAACCTTACCAAGTCTCTGATCTCTGCCAAGTGAAGGGTCTAATCTCCGTGATCTGGACGGTCTCTCCCAAAACCCCTTGTTCTATGAAAGGCTGAAGTTCCGTTACACCACCATCTCACTGTGCCTGTTTCTGCTTTAAAATTCCTCTCCTACACAATTTGCTGACTCTAAATCCTAGCTGCTTTTGCTGAGCAGACAGTCACACTCTGCTGTCTACGCAGCTCTACTAAATCAAGTGTGAGCGTCATGTCCTCGATGGCACCAAGTGTTATTTCAAGAGTTATTCTTCCTTTGTGTATGAAAATTTGCATTTTGAATGTGTGCCATCAAAAGAGTAATAAGCCGGGGATTGTACTGTAGCCAAGTCAAAGGAACTATATATATACATAGTAGATATATGTATAAAAAGCTGGCCCAGCTCTTCTCTAAGAGATAGTTTTGATGTTAGATGAGGGCAGAAGAGCACTAAATCCAAAGGGTGTGGATGTAAAAGAAATGGGAAATTGACTAAATGACAACCCCAGGATTGTCTGTGAGCAAAGCATTAGCACATGCAAGGTTACACTCAAGAAGTAACTCAGAAAGAGAAAAACAAATAGCGTATGTTAACGCATATATATAGAATCCCCAAAAGCAATACAGATGAACCTATCTGCAGGGCAGGAATAGAGACGCAGATGCAGAGAATGGGCGTGTGGGCACAGCAGGGGAAGGGGAGGGTGGGACGAACTGAGAGAGCAGCTTTGACATATATACACTCGTGTGTGTGCAACAGCTAGTGGGGAGCTCGACTCAGCGCCCTGTGGTGACCTAGAGGTGTGGGTCAGCGTAGGAGTGAGAGGAAGGCCCAAGAGATATATGCATACTATCTACACAAAGGATCTATGTACACATATAACTGATTAGGGCTTCTCAGGTGGCGCTAGTGGTAAGAACCTGCCTGCCAATGCAGGAGACAGGAGAGTTTGATCCCTGGGTCAAGAAGATCCCCTGGTGGAGGAAATGGCAACCCACTCCAGTGTTCTTGTCTGGAGAATCCCATGGACAGAGGATTGCAAAGTCCATGGGGTTGCAAAAGAGTCAGACCCAACTGAAGCCACTCAGCCCAGCTGATTCACTTTGTTGTATAGCAGAAGCTAACACAATGTTGTAAAACAATTATAGTCCGATACTAATTTAAAAAAAAAATAGTATACTCAGTAGGTACTTTCTGATGATGATGGCAGCAGAGCTCAGCTGTGACTCTGAACTGGGGGGCACACTTTATGAGGCTGCTCCGACCAGCCTGTGACATTTGTAAGCCAGTAATTTTTCAGGCTCCCAGGGTGGTGCTGTATGTGCAACCAAGCATGAGAACCACAAGCCACTCACCACATAGTTTGTCTGGGCCAAGATAAGGACAGAAAGTCAAATTAAACTGGCTTAATCAAATGTGCATCTGAAAAGTCCAGGCCGTGTTTGATCAGAGAATCAGAGACATTAGGACTGGGTCTCTCTCCCCATCTCTGTGGTCTGCCTTCATCCATGTTGGCTCCATTCAGACACCCTTCTCTTGGTAGGGTCAGGATGGCCATCAGCTAGACTTTTGTCTCCCTAGTGGGGAAAAAAATGTGCTGCTTTCCCAACCACTCCACTCCAACAAAAGATCTGGACCCAAGTTTCATTGCCTCTGTTTGGCCAGTCTTGAGTCAGCCCCAGACATGCAGTGCTCTAACTAGGCGTAGGTTACAGGACAACTCAGGGACCACAGGGGTTGCTAGAGAGGAGGTCAATTATGCTTAAAACTTATGGACCTAGAGCAGGGGAGGGGAGGTTTCCTAGGAGAAAACAGGACAACTACCAGTGCAAAGAACGAATGGAGAGCATTCAGGTCTATCCTTGAGAAGTATTATGGCTCCATGAATTGTGTCTTTGTCTTCTAAAAGGCTTCCCTGATAGCTCAGTTGATAACGAATCCACCTGCAGTGCAGGAGACCTCGGTTCGTTTCCTGGGTCAGGAAGATCCGCTGGAGAAGGGATAGGCTACCCACTCCAGTATTCTTGGGCTCACCTCGTGGCTCAGCTGGTAAAGAATTTGCCTACAGTGCGGGAGACCTGTATTCGATCCCTGGGTTGGGAAGATCCCCTGGAGAAGGGAACAGCTACCCACTGCAGTATTCTGGCCTGGAGAATCCCATGGACTGTATGGTCCACGTTTTCTAAGACAGACAATTACAGTTAAGAGGACATAATGTTATGACCAGTAACATGCTTAATTATAAATTTCCTTCTTTCCACTCTTGCTTGATGATGAAAGGTCAACATATAATCTTGAAGGAAGTATTGGCATTGCTGCAAACCCCACCTGGAAGCCTGGGCATATGGAGTGAAGCTGTAGATAAGGTGGACCCCACCAGTGGTAAGGGCTTCCCCAGTGGCACTAGTGGTAAAGAACCCGCCTGCCAATGCAGGAGACACAGGAGATGTGGGTTTGATCCCTGGGCTGGAAAGATCTCCTAGAGGAGAGCATGGCAACCCACTCCAGTATTCTTGCCTGGAGAATCCCATGGACAGAGGAGCCTGGTGGGCTGCAGTCCACAGAGTCGCAAAGAGTTGGACACAACCAAAGGGACTTAGCAGACACGCACCAGAGGTCAATGCCAAGGATGAGAAAGAAGTAGGGCATATGAAAGTGAACACAGCACAGATACAGAAAATGAAAGTCAGCGCGGCAGGAGAAGTGATAACACTTCGGAAGGGGAAATGAAGGCAAGAAAAGGACAGACATATAGTGACTGCCTGTGGTGGCTGGAATGTGTCTCCACAGGAAACATACTTGTAGAAAGAGACCCTGTGCCTTACAAGAATAGGGCTTGAGAAAGTCAGCAGGGGGAATTGGAAGGCAGTGTGGAATCAGGCTTTTAAAATTTGTGTGTTCACTTTTTAAATGTCATTCTATATTTCCAAGTTATTTGACAGTGGGTCAAAGGAATGCTGAAAGTACTGTTTATGAGGGGCTTTGTTATAAATGGCAGCCGCAGGCAGAGGTGAAATTTGAGCTTCTGTTTACTCCCGGAAATTCCTTGGCTGGTATGTTAACCTTGTCTTTGGAAGCCTGATGTTTATATATCAGCAGCCATAGGGACTTGCCTCCCTCTCGCTGCTGCTCAGCTGCTGCAGATTTTCTTATCTACTGTTCATTCAATTAGGGAAAGTTGGGCCACATCATCTGCTTAGTTTTCTAATCACTCTACCAGGTCCATGTTTTAATAACCAGCATCCTTCAGTATTGTTTTTGCAGGTCAAGATTTCCTCAGTATGCATTTTAAAATAAAGGTCTTAGAAATCATGGAAAGAGCCACATTAAGGAATTTAAGACCTGGATTTTGAAATCCAGACATAGATCTTAGGAGGCTGAGCCCTGAGGTTTTACTTTTTAGCTTATTCGTTGAAAGTGTAAAAGGTTAGTTTTCAAATACACCAAGGTAAGTTTTGAAGCTGTCTAGCTCACTGACCACAAAAATTAGTCATCTGTGAAACGTGATTAAAATATCCCCTCTGACTCCTTCAGAGGAAGTTATCAGGGTGTCAAGAGGATACTTACTGGGACAAAGAATGAAAACAAAGTCATGAAACAAAAGACAGTAATGATTTCACCTTGAACCTGTGCCTAGAAATTTAATTAGATCCTAAGTTAAATATAATTCTGCATAAAATTTAATTATATGGCAGCGAGTGTTTTCATACAATAAGTTGAGAAAGTTTGCCTGGTCCACAGTCAGCTGGAGAGGCACCATGCAATGTGTCATGGCAGAAACGCCACAGGCTTGGGTGTCAGCTAGATCCCATTTGAATGCCAGCTCTGCCACTCATTAGCTTGTAGACTTTAAGTCCCTCTAAGCCCATTTTTTTTTTCATCTGTGAAATGAAAAAATAATAATAGGGAGGGGAAAAATAATAATAAAAGGGAATAATAATCCTTACATTCTGGGATCTGGGCAGGGATTTGAAGTATATGCAAAAGTTGTTTAGTCACTAAGTTCAACTCTGTGACCCTGTGGACTGTAGCCTGCCAGGCTCCTCTGTCCATTGGATGTCTCAGGCAAGAATACTGGAGTGGATTGCCATTTCCTTCTCCAGGGCATCTTCCCAACCCAGGGATCAAACTCAGGTCTCCTGCACTGCAAGCAAATTCCTTACCAGTGAGTCATCAGGGAAGCCCACTTCCCCCATATATAAGAACAAGCCTGAAGTCTGATGTGCAAGTATGTAGTCGGCACTCAGAAATGATAGCTGTCACCACTGTTATAGTGTTACTATTAAGATTACTTCTTCTAGGTGATAGATATCCATTTTTTTCTCTCCGCAAGAAGAAATTCAAAACCCAAAATCCTTTTTTAAGTAGCCTGAGTATAAAATTGAAAACTGACTCAGCCCAGGAAAATCATATTGGACACAGTCCTGCTAGTTCTCCAGAAAAAGTATGGTCAAATTATTGTTTTCCTGCCTTGTATGTGTAGCCTTTCCCTAAAGAGATTTTGAACTTTCACTTTCCTCTGTGTAGAACACTCCTGGTCATTTATCTGTTGTTATCCCTTCAGTAAGTTTGCCATTATTTCTTCAACAGGTGCCAGCAAAAAGAATCATAAGCCCTTATGAGCTAACAGTGAAGTTTCAGCCAAGAAAAGAAATAAAAAGCCAGTTTCCTGAAAACTGTGACATACATAAGCTTGGAATGTACTTGTTTGTGTCTTTCTTTTTAGTTTATAGAAGACTCTTTGCTCTTTATGTTGAAAATACTGTCAATTGTTACTGGCTGTTGCCTGCTTTTTTATCTTCAAAGTAGTATATTTCTACTACGGAACTTCAACTCTGGTCAAAGCAAACAGTGTATTAAAATATATATAGAGAGAGAGTATAAGTGCATCCATAAACTCTCATATATGCTTACCCCTAAAAGTGAAAGTATTGATAGTATTTTAGAGATACAACATTTTTTTTTTAATACCAGGCACTCTGTAAATATTTGTAAGTGGCCATGAATGAACACACAGATAAGCAAATGAGCAAGGGGAGTTTGCCATGACTGCAAATCATTTCTCTTGAATGAAACACACTGCTTCCTTTCCTGGGGAAAGAAAAAAAGAAAAAAGTTAAATTAAGATAAATCATTGTTGAAAGTGTTCTTTGGGGACTAAAAGAGCAGTGAGCATGGTAATAAAACATTGCTTCCCAAAGCAGAATGTGGCGGCTACAGTTACAGGAAGCCTAGGAATCCCTCTCTTTTCCAGATTGCCTGCCTTGTGTATAATTTAGGTTTTGAAATCTTCCTTTTCCTGGGCAGAAAAATAGCCCCTAGAATATCAGACCTGTGGTTATTTGACAACAGCTAAATCTACTCCAGAGAAAGGTCTGTTATCCTTATTAACAACAATCTTTGGGAAGTGAGAGGCATTTCAGTCTAATCAGCAATGAATTTGTTAGGGTGTTTTCCAGATGCTAAAAAGGAGCTGAGGAACTGAGTATGGACCTAATCTTAGAGTAGACAGATGGACCTAAATCTCACTTATCAGTGAAAATTTCAGTGTGTCTCTTAGTTGGAAACCTCAATTGTCTTATCTTAAAAATGAAGTGAAGGAATGCACCTCATGATAGTTTGGGTGAGGGTTAAATGAGACAACACGTGTGAAGCATTTAGCTCAGTGCCTGAGTACTACTATTACGATCTTTCTGTTCACACTTCCGACACCAAATGTGTAGGTGTTTTCCTCGTGCCAGCCACTTCTCCAGCTCTCTGCCTTCATCAGCTGGGTGTCCGAGAATTTAACTCAGTTCTACACCAACTGTCCTTGGTTAGGATCAGACTCAGCAGGTAAGGGCTCAGTCCCAGAAGATGACGCCCACCCTAGGTGCCAACTGCTGGTCTGAACCACCTGTATTTCTGACTGACCAGCTATCAAGTAAGGAGATCTGCACAAAGCCCTCCTTGGGTTTGATCACTTGCTAAACCAGCTCACAGAACTCAGGGAAAACAGCGTATTTACCATTACCAGTTTGTTGTAAAGCATGCAAGTGAAGAGTGAGGTCCAGGGTAAGATCCTGAAGGATCCCCAGCACAGGAGCTTGTGGGGAGTTGGGGCATGCCACCTCCCAGCATGTGGACATGTTCTCCAGCAAGGAAGCTGTCCAGATCTTATTGCTTACATATTTTATGGAGGTTCCATTACATACACATGGTTGATTAAATCATCAGCCATTGATGATTAACTCAATCTCTAGCCCTTCCTCCCCCTAAAGATTGGGGTTTGGACTGAAAGTTCCAACCCTCTGGTCACATAGCTAAGTCCTCTAGCAATCAGCCTCCATCCTAAAGTCATCTCATTAGCATAAACTAAGGTATGGTTTATTATGAGTAACAAAAGTTGCTACTATTAACTCTTACCACTCAGGAAATTACTCAAGGGTTTTAGGAGCTCTGTGCCAAGAACTGGAGATGAAAATAAATATTTCTCCTTATAGTACAGCATCTATGTGCTGTTATAAAGAACAACTGATGACCACACCAGTCTTTACTCATTTTGATGCCAAGTGTCAACAGGGATTATGAAGAAACTCTTCTTCATAAGCTTGGCTCTCTTCATTGTACACATGAGAAAGCTAGATCAGATCAGGAGGAATGCCCTGTCTCATCCATGGCTCTTTGAGCTAAAGGTGTAGGGGTTGGAGGTGGGAGGTTGGAGTGCTGTCTTCCAGTGATGTCCCAAAGTGCACAGGGCAGGGAAAATAGAGAACAGGCAGAAGAGGGACCTGGTGAATTAGAAGAAAAGGGAAGTAAGCTTAGAGGACAGGCTGGAAAAAGGGGGAAGGGAACCAGGAATGAGCAGCTCAAATTGCTGGAATTCTCTTTGGCAATACTGGGACTTCTTTTAAAGAAACCAACTGTTCTAAACTTAGAGACTAAATAGCAGTTTCCATAGAGGAGGAAGGACTCTGTGGAATGGGCTGGATCATGAAAAACATCAGTCTTTGAGGATACAAATCGATTGCAAAAGGGAAAGCACAATCATACTCAAATTGACTCAAGCCCTGGGGGGTCCTTGAAACCCACAGCTGACTGAAGATGGGATTAATCTTTGTAACATAGTATTTGCAGTATCAGCTCAGTGTCCCTAAATACTCACCAAACCTTCCCCCAGACACCCTCTCTTGAGGGAGCTGATTCTGGGCACTTCCTTTCTGGCTATCAACCAGAGACCACAGTCCCTCCCCATGTGGGTCTCTCCATAGCCTGGTCTATATACTCATGAGATGAAGATACTGGCTCATGTCCTATCTACAGGCAGCTGGCTTCCTGCAGAACAGATGATCCAAAAGAATGAGTGCATGTTCATGATGAGAAGTGGCAGCCCTTTTATAACTTAATCTCAAAACTAAAACACCATCACTTCTGCTGTATTCTGTTAACTATGAGCAGGTCTGTAACAAATCCAGCACATTCAAGGGAAGGCAAATTAAGCTCCACCTTTTGAAGGGAGAAATATCTAAGAATTTGTGAGTAGGTTTTTCAATCTGTTTGTTTTTTTTTTTAAGAGTAAGTGATTTTTTAACCACCATAATCCTAAAAGACTTTCTAGTTTCCTTTTCCAAGACTTCCTCCATCCCAGCTGTGTCTCTGCCCTCCGATTCCTTGGGCCCTCAAATATTAAATCCTCTTATTGACTTAAGTTGATGTTTAATCAGAAATCATTTTCAAAACAGTCTGAGGTCTTGAAATCAGTGAGAAGATGTCAGAACCAGGGACTTCACTGCCTTGCAGAAAGTGATGTCTGGTGGACTGACAGTCATCTTAATGGTCAATCAAGCCGATTCCTATGCTCCATGAATAATCACCCCTCCACGAGGCGTTCAGATGTGTGGTTTTGCAGGCTGGCTGAGCCATCTCCCTCTATTTCACCAGGTTGATCTTAAAGCAGGAGGCAGCGCGCCTCTGTAAAGGACCAGATGGGAAATACTTTGGACTTCACATGCCACATATGGTCTCTGTCGCATATTTTTCTTTGTTTTTATTACAACTCTTTTAGAAAAATGTAAAAACCATTCTTAGTGCGCAGGCTGTACAAAAACAGGCCTGTGGGCTGGAGTTTGCTGACCCCTGCTCTAAAATAACCGTGGAAAGATGCTCATTGCATCCTCAGGAAATATTTAGGTGCGCTTCTCCATACCCCCAGCCATAAAAACAGAGGATCCTTTCCATGTTTCTAATGTATCTTGCTTGAGGTAAAGAGTTGCAAGTCCTCTCTTCAGATTGGATACATTTTACATAGGCTTCCTCTCATTCCTTCAGGGAGACAGAAACAGGCTCAGAAATTAAGTCACTAAAATGATTAATGTGGTACTGTCAGAAAAGAATTATGAACCTGCAGGGTTATGGTCGCTCAGAGAACTCATTTTTCGTTTCTGTCCATCACGTGAATAACAATAACCTTCTCCAACAAGCAGAATGAAGAATGTATGGACTGCCAGGAAGTATTCGTTACTGCTCACTAAGTATTGGCACCATGAAGACTTTATATGGCAGTGGTGATGTGCTGGGGATTGCTGTCAGATCTGGCTTTTAATGGGAGAAAATGATCTGGTCTTCTGCTTTTGACTTTTGGATCTTCACTGTTTTCCTAATATCAGCATGCCTCATGGGTGACATGGAACACACACACACACACACACACACACACACACACAATCTTGTGTCTTTATCAGAAACTGGAATCAAAATCCTTGGATAGCAATTCTTTTTTTTTTTAATCAGCATTTTAATTTTACCAGAGTATTTATTTTTAAAAAAACAGTATTATTTTGGTCCATGAGTCAACAAAAGATGGTGTGTTAACATACAAATGTGATGAATGAATTCATACTAGAAGAGGCAAAAAGAAAAAAAAAAAACTAAAGAGAAATTAAAAACTGTCATCATATTTCATGTTTAAGATAGCCCCAAATAAGTAATGCTGCTTTCTTATTTTATTACAGTGCTCAAACTTGTAGCACTACAAAATTGCTAGATCAGGGCAGTCAATGAAAACCCTACAGGAAAACATGGAAAACTCTTGCAAGAGTGGGGATTTTTGACTATGATAAAGGAAGATATTTCAGGAGGCAATGAATCTCAGCTTCCTAAACATAACAACCACAGTCTTAAGTCTTTGTTTAACCCTCTTAAAGCTTACCTTGTAGGATGTATTATTAGTTGTAATTAAAATGGACCCAAATTACAATTTAATTAGTTTTCATAGGACAGACTTTGAAAGATCACCTTTCATTCTGGAATATATAATGTTTCTTCCTGTAATTATTTGTTTCTCTAAATTATTCCAATCATAAATTTAATAGCCAGTTTTAGAGGAAATTGTTCACTTGCCATTCATTTGGGTGGCTCAAAGGATGAAACGCCTATATTTGAGTATTTGTCCAGACACCGTCATGTAATCAGAAAATCACTTCATCTAATTTGACATGTTTTTCATTGACCTTGTCAGGCAGAAGGCAGCATGCATTGCAATACTGCTATTTGGGAGTTTTCTGAAGAAAATATTCACAGAGTAAGTTTCAAAAACACAAGCCTTTTTGACACTTCTGGAAGGTACGGATCCTCTGGGATAAAACAGGGAAATTGGTTCCACCAAGTCCGGATTCATCCAACACTGGTAATGTGAATTGGGAGAGGTAGAGTAATTTATTCTCATAAGCAAACTGCCAAGAAGATAGAAAGTCCTGAAAAGCTTTCTCGAGCTGCTGTTGTGCTCACGCTCTGCTCTGGTCCTCCTGACAGTAGTGCTCCATCACCCCCACCATCGAACAGTGGCTGCTGCTGCGCCCTGCTGCAGCCGCCACCTCCTCGTGGGGTTCGATTGTTTAGATGGGAAGAGGCTCTGTGTACTAGATGATTGCCCCGAGAATCCGTGGGAAGGGGGAGGCCAGTGACCGCCGGGCAACCTGATTTCCATTCGGAATGCACTCACAGAGGCTTCTCCTCTCATTGATCCCAGGCTGTCTGATATATATTTTTACCAAACATGTTTCTGTGGAGAGGAGACAGCTGGAATTCCTTTAGAGTGATCCAAAAGGGTTTCAGATAAGAGCAGACTTCTGCAAATTGACCAATTTGGCAGAAAGAACAGAGTACATGCCAGAATACTGTACAGCTAGAGACTCATGTGTGGCTTAGGTCTGTGGCATTGTATATACTGGCAATGCTTGACTGTCTGTGGCCTACTTGGCCACCAGGAGAGAGGAAACAAATGTTCCTATTTGTCTTTTGATGTGGCATCTGATATTTACATTGACTTGTGGTCTAAAATAACATCAGCCACTGTAGACAATTTCTGCCTGTTCCTTAAGTCTGTTGACTAACTGGGTCAGGTGGCTATTAGGAGTGTGGTTATCATCTCAAGGAAGTGATCCACTGCCAACAGGTATTGCTCTGGCACAAGGGAAATAGAGATACCATTGGGAAGCGCACACACAAAAAATATATGTAGAAAATTTTATTTATTCAAAGTGAAGTAAGACCCCAGTAACTCTTTTTGGGTATGTCTGATAGTAATTTGGAGGTATTTAAATTCAGGACCAGGAGAGCTTGATTCTCAGTATAGTAATTATAAGTACTAGTGTTATAGTTGGAAAGACTAGGTAATTAAGAGTGTTATCAGTAGACTTCGGAGAGGTGATGAGTTAATTACTAAATAAAAGTGATTTACACTGAATTGAAAGTGACAGCTGATGCCTTCTTAAAGCACACCTTGATGGGAAAGAAAACATGAGGATATTGGACACACGTAGGAAAAAGAGAAATCACAATAGGTCTGGAAATCACAGAATGGATGCAGAACAGGGGTAAAGAAGACTGGTGTTCTCCTTTTGTTCAGGCTGGTCAGGAGGGCTCACAGTTGGATATATTCCTATTTGTGACATGAAGAGAATAGATAGTGGAAGCAACTATTTCAAACCATTGGTCAAAACATACAGCCCAGATGATATCACAAAAGAGATAAATAGAAACCTAACCAGGATTTTCAGCAAGTAGCATAACTGTATTTTAAAATGTCCACTTTAATTTTTTTTAAGTCTTATAAAAATTTTCTTGATAATATTTTAGAAGGCTTCCTAGTGGGCTGTTTTTCCTGTTCATCTGCTTAGCTTCCCTTCCTTTCTACTGAAACGTCTCTACGGCACGTCTCATGGGCACCTTATACCAACGTTCCCCTTTGTTTCCCAGGTTCAATGATAGCTCCCCAACCTCTAGTATTTCCAGGCCAAATGCTTGGATGGGAGTCCAGGTAGCATTAAAGCATCGTGACGAATCGGTTTCACTTGGAAACAGACGACCAAGGTTCATGTCCTGTTTCTGCTCCCTGCTGCTGCTGCTGCTAAGTCATTTCAGTCATGTCTGACTCTGCAACCCCATAGATGGCAGCCCACCAGACTCCCCTGTCCCTGGGGTTCTCCAGGCAAGAACACTGGAGTGGGTTGCCATTTCCTTCTCCAATGCATGAAAGTGAAAAGTGAGAGTGAGGTCGCTCAGTCGTGTCCGACTCCTAGCGACCCCATGGGCTGCAGCCAGCCAGGCTCCTCCGTCCATGGGATTTTCCAGGCAAGAGTACTGGAGTGGGGTGCCATCGCCTTCTCCGTCCATCATCTCTAGTCTGCAATATTTTAATCAGTTCCATATGAGTCACTTATCTGTTCCTGCTGCCCGCATCAGTCCATGCTTCACAAAGCAGCCATGTGAAGGAGAACCCGTCCGTGGCCCCCTACTCCCCTCTGTGGAAGCCTCTGCCTCCCTAGCAGAGGGTCCAGAGCCCTTTGTGATCTGACTGCTGGGCCTTCGTCTGCCTTCTCTCCATGCTCCACTCCCCTTGCTGAGAGGGTCCCTGCAGTGACTTCCAAACACTCACCTTCTCTCTCACCTCTAGTCTTGTTCCCCACCATGGAACATTCCATCTCCCCATTAATTCATCCTGCTCGACTTGCCTAGATATCTCTCGTTTAGGCCCAGCTCCTGGCCCTCCCTGGTGGTTCAGATGGTAAAGAATCTGCCTGCTCTGTGGGAGACCTGAGTTCCATCCCTGGGTCGGGAAGATCCCCTAAGAAGGGAATGGTTACCCACTTCAGTGTTCTTGCCTGCACAATTGCATGGATAGAGGAGCCTGGCGGGCTACAGTCCTTGGGATTGCAAACAGTCAGACACAACTAAGCAACTAACCCTGGCACTTTTCATGGCCCTCACCAGCTGTACTTTAGCCCCATTGGCTGCCCCTGAGTCTTCAAAGACTCCAGGGTCTTTTTCACATAAAGTTCTGTGGACATGCTCTTCACCTGGAATGCTCCTCTCTCTTTGCCTTATTAATTTCACTTAATAAATGCCTTGTCAGCTCAGATGCTTTCCCCAGGAAAGCTCCCTCTGATGACCTTCTTAGAAGCCCTCTTGGCAACCTGAAAACTTGCCTCTATTAGCATTTATGATTGAGGACAGCATGTAATTATTTGGCTTAAGCATGTCTTAGACCAGGTTCCCTAGAAGCCCACCCTAAGACAAAGATTCAAGGGTGAGCAGTTGCTTTAGGGAGTGATTCCAGAAAGACAGGAAGGAGCACATGGGTGTGAGACAGGGGAGGGAAGGAGATAAATGCAGGGCTGCGTCTCTGGGAGACCATGTGGGAATCTCAAGGTGGTCCCACCGTAGGGGCATGAAAGCAGCTGTCCATCATTGGTTGAGGGCTGCTTCCAAACTGGCTGCACAGGACAAGCGTCATTTTGAACTAGGAGAAAACCCTGAGCACAGTGCCATGGGTGTTCACAAGGAGAAACCACAGCCATGTGAGCACATGGAGATCAGAGGTGGGTGCCAAGGGATGCAGTGGGGGTTTGACAGCTTCAGCCTCAGGATCTGTCTGCTCCACTGAGCTCTCTGTTCCAAGACTCCAGTCCCACTAATTATCTTGAGAGCAGAACCATCCGAGAGAATAGAACACTAGTCATGGTGTATATTCAATTTTTAATTTTTTAATTTTGAGAGGTTTTTTTTCTTAATTTTGAGAAGCAATGTTTTTAAAAAGACACGAGAAATGGGCAACATTAATTTTTGTTCAGTCGTTAACTTGTTTCCAACTCTTTATGACCACGTGGACTACAGTATGACAGCCTCCTCTGTCCTCTGCCATCTCCCAGAGTTTGCTCAAATTCATATCCTTTGAGTCAGTGATGCTATATAACCATCCCATCCTCTGCTGCCCCCTTCTCCTTTTGCCTTCCATCTTTCCCAGCATCAGGGTCTTTTCCAATGAGTCAGTTCTTCGCATCCGGGGGCCAAAGTATTGGAGCTTCAGCTTCAGCATCACTCCTCCCAATAAATTTTCAGGATTGATTTCCTTTAGGATTGACTGGTTTGATCTCCTTACAGTCTCTAGAGTCTTCTCCAACACCACAGCTCAAAAGAATCAATTCTTTGGCTCTCAGCCTTCTTTATGGTCCAACTCGCATATCCATACATGACTACTGGAAAAACCATAAATTTCACCGTACAAACCTTTGTCAGCAAAGTGATGTCTCTGCTTTTTAATATTCTATCTAGGTTTGTCATAATATGAGATAAAATTCTGTTTCTCTCTGGATTGTCTCAAGCTTCAGTTTCACCTTGTACAGACAGGTGCCTCTCAGGAAGACGCTCCTTCCAGCTTTCTTTGGTCACCTCCCAAAAGGAAAGTCTTTTGTCTTTCAGATAACCTAATTTATTCCCTCTCCACCATCTTGAACTTTGTAAGCACTCAACAAACATTAATTCATGACAGAGCTACCTAACAGCTTTTGAATTTATTCATGGGACGATTCTTCTATTCAAAGAACATCTTTATATACTTTTCTAATATTCCACAAAAAAGCCAACCAGTGTTTTGTCTTGCCAGTTCTGAATGTAACTTCTGCACAGAGCAAAATGTGTGTCTGTTTTAAACAAAATGTGTAGGCATCCCAGTTATCTCAGTTCAGACACATAAATGACAACAATGAGAAATGTAACTTTTAGAAGGGAGTTTAACCTGAGGGCTTAAAGTTAATGAAAAAGTTCACTTGCTGTTTTGCCTGTTAGAGCGAAAGAATCCTGTCATTGAGCTAAGCTGTATTTTGGCCATAATTTTTCCAGTTATGATATAGGTACCAGGCTATGTTTCACAGCCTGAAAACCAGTGTAATTTATAACCATAAACACCAGCATAAATTGATGTCTATCCCTAGCTGTCCCATGGATTCATTGGAAGACTTTTGGAAAGTTGCTTAATTCCCTTTTGTTTCCTATTCTTTAAAAAAATGCCACATTAATATGTTTCTTATTATTGTCATTCCTTAATGGTTATTGATTGT
The DNA here is from genome assembly GCF_016772045.2 of Ovis aries. Taxonomy (NCBI): domain Eukaryota; kingdom Metazoa; phylum Chordata; class Mammalia; order Artiodactyla; family Bovidae; genus Ovis; species Ovis aries. The sequence continues at coordinate 9,536,757 of NC_056066.1, forward strand.
GTTTTGTATCTCTGTGAGGCACTGCAACTTCCCCAGGGAAGACTGTGTTAATGAACAGTGTTTGTAAAGTACTTGGAAATCCTTGGATTAAAAACTAACCATATCAGAGTATAAGTATTTGTACTAATATGCCATATGGGAGAACCATATGTCATCTATTAAGAGGGCATGTGTGATATTGAAAATAGTTGTCTGGTTGCATTGCCTTGTGCTATTTTTATATCAAGATGCGCCAGGGCAAGTTTTGGTATGCCAGCGTCATACCTTAATTGAACTATAAAGTTCAATCCTGCAGCAGGTATTTGTTGAGTTTCTTCTTATACACTTGACCTTCTACTTAGCAACTCACACGATGCACGTAAGGGACAGTTGCATGCTACAGTCTCATGAGTTTCTTTCCCTTGAAATTGCATAGTATTTAAGTCTCTCTTAATAGACACATATGCTTTAAAAATAACAGGTTTACTTATTTTCTCTTCCCCCTACATCCACAAATAGGCAGTTTGGGGACATTTCTAGAAAGAGCTAGACCAAGATAATGGTCTTCTCGGTCCTGTATTTGAAGACCAGCCCTGGGTCTTACACGCCATCTGTGAATGCAGCTGTAATACCATTTGAGTTTGAGTAGAAGTGCTTCTGGCCAGGGGAACACTGCTCACCATCTCCCCAGGTGGGCTCTGTGTGCACCACTCCATTGCCACGAGGTCCCAAGTCATCGATCTGGACAACTGCATTGTAACAAGTTCCAGACACAACCTCCACTGGCCTGGAGAAGGGATTCCTTCTCTAAGGCAATTGCTCCCGTTGTTGTTCAGGCACTAAGTTGTGTCTGACTGTGCAATCCCATGGACTGTAGCACGCCAGGATCCTTCACTATCTCTCAGAGTTTGCTGAAATTCATGTCCATTGAGTTGGGGGTGCTATCCAACCATCTCACCCTCTGCTGCCCTTCTCCTCCTGCCTTCGATCTTCCCCAGCATCAGGGTCTTTTCCAATGAGTCAGCACTCCACATCAGGCGGCCAGAGTATTGGAGCTTCAGCTTCAGCATCAGTCCTGTTCCAGTAAGAAGACAAAAAGGAGACAGGTATACTGTAACTGGAGCCTGGGCTCTGGAGCTGGGCCATCTTTCTTGAAAAATTGTGTCCCACGTGATGTAGGAGCGCAGCTAACCTGGTGGTTGTGAAATAGAAAATAATTTTCCTCTTTTTTCCAGATTGACATGTAAAGTAGTCATGCAAGTCCAGGTAAAGGATGAGCATGTTTCATTAATTCACAAATATTTGATAAACATCATATGCTCAGTCTAGTTTCTTAGGAGACAACAGGCAAGGAAGCCAAGATTCCTGCCTTGGTGGAGCTTATATTCCCTTAAGGATGGCTATGCATAAACCATGAACATTAACACCTACCTAAATTAAATATTTGAAGGTGATCAGTGATCAAAAGAGGCAAAAATAAAAAAGCAGATCAGGATGAAGATGGAGTGTGTGGAGGTGGGGAGATGTTACAATTTTAAGTGGCATGTTCAGCACAGTTTGTAAAGGGGACGTTTGAGCAACGACTAGAAACACCTAAAGGAAAAGGAATCTAGCAGAGGGGGATGAGACAGGCAGTACAAAGACCAGGGGAGAAGACAGTCTCATGCTGGAGAAACAGCACATAGAGGCCAGCGTGGCTGGAGTGAGCAAGAGGGGGAGAGAGGGAACCAGTCAGAGCAGGAAAACAGCAGGTCTCCCTCACATGGGGCCTTGCTGCCTTTGCGTGGAAATGGTATGATCAGACTTAAACGTTTCAAAACAAACCTCCTTGGGTAAGAATAAGGGCTGTTGCCCCAATCCAGGAGACGTGGACATAGAGACTGGACCAAGTGCTGGTGCAAACAGGTGAACTCTAACCACTGGTGTTCCCTACATAGCATCACATTTGATTTTTCAGTTCAGTTCAGTCACTCAGTCGTGTCTGACTGTTTGCGACCCCACAAATTGCAGCACTCCAGGCCTCCCTGTCCATCACCAACTTCTGGAGTTCACTCAGACTCACGTCCATCGAGTCAGTGATGCCATCCAGCCATCTCATCCTCTGTCGTCCCCTTCTCCTCCTGCCCCCAATCCCTCCCAGCATCAGAGTCTTTTCCAATGAGTCAACTCTTCGCATGAGGTGGCCAAAGTACTGGAGTTTCAGCTTTAGCATCATTCCTTCCAAAGAAATCCCAGGGCTGATCTCCTTCAGAATGGACTGGTTGGATCTCCTTGCAGTCCAAGGGACTCTCAAGAGTCTTCTCCAACACCACAATTCAAAAGCATCAATTCTTTGGTGCTCAGCTTTCTTCGCAGTCCAACTCTCACATCCATACATGACCACTGGAAAAACCATAGCCTTGATTAGACGGAGCTTAGTTGGCACAGTAATGTCTCTGCTTTTGAATATGCTATCTAGGTTGGTCATAACTTTTCTTCCAAGGAGTAAGCGTCTTTTAATTTCATGGCTGCAATCACCATCTGCAGTGATTTTGGAGCCCAAAAAATTAAAGTCTGACACTGTTTCCACTGTTTCCCCATCTATTTGCCATGAAGTGATGGGACTGGATGCCATGATCTTCGTTTTCTGAATGTTGAGCTTTAAGCCAACTTTTTCACTCTCCTCTTTCACTTTCATCAAGAAGCTTTTTAGTTCCTCTTCACTTTCTGCCATAAGGGTGGTGTCATCTGCATATCTGAGGTTATTGATATTTCTCCCGGCAATCTTGAGTCCAGCTTGTGCTTCTTCCAGCCCAGTGTTTCTCATGATGTACTCTGCATAGAGGTTAAATAAGCCGGGTGACAATATACAGCCTTGACGTACTCCTTTTCCTATTTGAAACCAGTCTGTTGTTAGGAACCATTATTTGTGATCAAAGAGACATGACATTTTAAAGCTAGCCCCGAATTCAATGAGGCTCAACTAGAGGCTCAGACAGACACAGTACCTTTTTTCCATCAAGAACTGAAATAAGCTTTGAACAACAACAAAATAATTATTGTTTAGGAGAGAAAGAAGTTTCCTTCTTAACCCCTTGGCAGGTGTTTATGGAACCCTGCCAGATTGTGAGCACTGTGCTAGATGCTGAGGACACCTCAGCAACAGTATGGACATCTTTCTCAGGATTTACAATTCAGCTGTCAAAACTCAAAAGAGGTCACAGGAATCTGCAAGACAAGAAAGACCTCAGGTTTTGGCACAATCTGGCCCTGAGTTTTAAGTCTCAGCTCTGCCACTAATTGTAGGGCTTCGGGGCACATATTTGACCTCCAACAACCTTGAAATCTTTATCTGTAAAAATGTAGATAAAAGTCTAGCCCAGGAGGACTGTGGAGGGCTTCGCGGTAACAGGTCAGAGGTGTGGAAGTGCCCGTCCCTGGGAGGCAGCAGCTCCCGTTCATGTCAGATGGTGACTGCCTGACCATATACCGCTCTCTGATCTGCCCTGGAAGACACACAGGAGGCTTTTCATTACAGTGGTGAGGCAGCCAACTCGGGAACTTAATTTCCTGAGATTCATATATGTAGATCAATTGGTTGACAATACCTCCAGAACAAATGTTGAAAGGTTTGAAACTAAACTTTCTACCTCTCTTCTTTTGTTCTTATCTTTCTTTCATCCTAAAAGCCTTCCTGCAGAGTTGAGCAAGGTTAGGCATTCATACTGAAGTACAGGTGGTGAGGTAGGGAACCAACCTCTCCCACCCCCGACTCCAACCAGCCAGGGTGTAGTTGAGGTCAGGAGGGTGTCTTGGTCTCAGATTGAAGGAGACTAGAGAACCAGGACAACGAAAGGCATTTGTGATGGTAGATTGCCATGAAAAGTATTCTTAGAAAATTTTCAAAGACTTCCATGTGAGGAATGTCATCACTGCTTAGTTGCATTGTGGTCATGGGGAAGGTCTTTGTAGAAAATACAGACCAGAGTACTCAGGGCTGGCAAAGGTGATAAGGGGGTGATTATGTCCCCAACTTACTCTAAAATGCATCAGGGCAAAAGAGAAAGTTTCCTGTACTATTCCTGTAACTCTCCATTGTTTAAAATTATTTCAAAATATCTTTACTATTAAAGAACAAATTCAGAGTTGTACCTTTGCGCCCGTCTGGCTTCAGTGTTGAAAGAGCTAGTTTCTCAATGTTCTTAGTGTTCTTTGTTAACGTGTATGAGATTATAGCTTAATTTTCAGCCTTATGTTAAATATCATTTTCCCATGCTTCCAGCAAACAAATGCTAGTTGTGTTTCCAGGAAGGCAGTAGGGGACTCTGGTATCAGTGGACTGGGTTGAATCCCTGCTGAAATCTCTGTGGGATCTCGGGGAAATTATCTAACATCTCTGTGCCTCAGTGTCCCCACCCACAAAATGTGGATAATAATAATATCACCTCGTTGGGTTGTTATGAGAATTAAATTTGATAATCTATGCAGAGCACTGAGACACTGAGTGGAACATAGCCAATATTCCATACGTGTCAGCCAGTATTAACTAGGTATCATACTGCTACCATGTAGCTCTATTCAGTAAAGCATAAACATTCATGGCAGAGCATACTCGTCAAGAGCATCCCTTATATAAGCTGAATTTATTTCGTGAGTGTCTGTCTTCTAGAGAATTTTGGGATGTGTAAGAATATAGCTGTGTGGCAAAATAAAAAATTTAAGACTGAATTCTTTATAAATGAAAGAGTTAAAAAAAAAGAGAGACTTCCTGACCTGAGAAAAAGTAAGATACCATTTGTATTAATCAGCTATTATCGCAATAAAACTATATAACAAATCACCCCAAAGTTCAGAGCCTTACAACAAAAAGATTTGTTCTCATGCTCAGAGGTTTACAGCTTGACGGTGGGTCTGCTGACGTAGGCGAGGCTCCACTGGGCTGTTGGATATCAAGCTGCGAGTTTTCTGGTCTGGCCTCCAGTCTGTGATGTGGGTCAAGCCTGCTCCTCGTATCTCTCATCCTCTTTAAACCAGTGGCTACAGAGGCATCTTGTCATGGCCAACGGTAGAAGCGCAAGCACCAAGTCCAATTGTGCAGTGCACTCCAGCTCTTTGCTCCTGTCGTGTCTGCTGACATTTCATTAGCTGTATCCCTGGATCAAGTCCAACAGCAGGGGAATGACACTGAGATAAATAATCCATTGCCAAGGAACTCAAGAACTGAAGCCAGTAATCCAGTCTGCAAACCCCTGAGCTTGAATTGCCTGTGGCCTGCCCGTGTCCAGAAACCTGGAAAAGACAGCAGTGTACTAGCAGGCAGCACACGTCAGGTTGCTTCCCCAGCAGCAAGAGTGTATTTGCTCTGACTTACCTCCCCTTTCCCTTCCTATCCCTATGCACATTGCACAAAAGGAACTGCAAATATCAGGACGGCAGTTTGGAGCCATGACATTGAAATTTTGCCCTTAAAAAGCTCATCCGTATAGAATTAAACATGAACTGCATATTTACACGAATTCACTTTGTTATCAATGGGAGACCCTACTGCTTGCCATTTACAGAATTAATACTCACAAATGGTAGAAAGGAAATGGGCCTTTAATCAGAAGTCAACAATCTGGGGAGATGGTGGACTCAGAATCCCCCAAAACACACCTCCAAAGATTCCACTCAGCCATGAAAGGTTTAAAGGAAAGGAGGAGAGTAAACTCAGTTAATCACTGAGACGGGGGGTCAGACTCGTCACTGTGCCCCACTGCTTTCAAGCTGTTGACTTCTGTGATCTTCCCCTAGACATTATCTTGTTCACACAGCTTGGTCACATAGTTTGCTCGTGAGATTACTGAAAGAGAAGCTAGAGAAGAGATCTGGTCATCCGTTAATTGCTTATTCTTCGTTGATCTAGAAGTCAGGCAAGGTGTCGTGTGATTAAAAGGTTTGAAAGGCATGCTTGGGCCAGAAATGAGTAGAGGTGGGGATGCCTCATTCAAAACTTAATTACAGTATAGCTTTGCTACAGTGACAAGAAAAGGGGCTTTCTGCTGAGGGCAGTTTGCTTCAAAGAGCTGCTGGCAAGTCCCCACTTGTCAGAACATCATCCCATTTCTGTGGGATTAGAAGGGAAGGTCTGTCTTCTGGAACTTCTTCATGTGGACATAGCGTTCTAGAGTGGAAGACGTCAGCGTCTCTTTCCTGGCAGTTTTAGTTGCCTGCTCTCGTATATGGGCAGGATAGACTGCAATTATATTGATGCCAACAGAGATCGAGACTTATGGGCAATCATGTCCATCTCGTACTCTTGAGGTCAGTCCTTGGAACCCATGCTGCCCACGACTCAGTGCTGCGCGAGACGGAAGGAGGAGATTCCATCATGGCTGCAGTCTGGCATCACCCAGTTAGATTTTTTCCCCCATCCAGTGGCTGTTACGGTAACAGTAAAGCAACTCAAGAACATGCATCAGATGCTGGGTCTGCAATGCTGTTGTCCTGATCATGAGCTTCTTGGTTCTGTACTTGAGAAAGTAGGAGAGCCCTGCAGGATTCTGCTCAGTTCCAGCTTTACAGCAGGAGTCTCTTATTTTTATTTCTATAAAATTCCTGAAACGTCCTTGCATACAGTATGTACTCCATGCATATGGGTGGAAAGAATAGAGGGCAGGGTTTTCATACTGGAGAAGCAAAAATAATTTAGCCATTAGAATTTGCACGGGTCACCATGCTTTTAGGTGTGGGGAAGTAGTCTTATGTGACACTCAACGTGAATGAGGTGGAAATTTATTATTGGAAATAAATATGGAATCCTAGAGCTGTATTAATTAGGAGAATTTAGCTTCCATATGACATTTTTTAGGCTCACAAAATAGCCTGTCACTTCCCTATATTTCTTCACATTTATTGTGAGCCTTTTAAATCCCTTCTAATAACCTCAAGTTTACATTCCCCAGTCTACTTCACTATTTTATTGTTTATTTGCTTCCTGTGAAGACAGCTAGACAGACAAGCCCACAAAAAGGGAAGCTTGTCCTTATCCAGTACTTAATAGGGAACGGTGTAATGGGATATTTTTCTTTCCTACCAGAGGAAGCCCATTGTTTCACTCAGAACTCACCCATTTGAGGCATTTTAAATGGATGGGATGTTAGAAGCCAGGCAAACTGTCCTTCTGAAAGTGAAATGAATGCTAGTCTAATTGCCGGAGAATGTATCAAGTGGGCTTGGAAAGCAAGACTTCGACACTGGCTCCCCCTGCTGGCTCCGAGGGTGCACTGTCTTCGGAAATTGATGAAAGCAATATACCTAATCCTTTCATTTGAGGGCAAGGGACTCAAACGCCAAATGTAGCATTCCTCTAGAAGGCGTTTACTCCGTGATAAACATACCAAGTGTTTCCTGAATTTGCTTCCAAAGGGCAGAAATCCTGCAACCCAGATCACCCCACAGCCAAGATTCTGTTTTCCAAGAGGAAAACAGAACACGCCACTTGGGCAATTTCATTAGGGAGTGGGACCACCACGGACGCGGGGATTAAGGGTAAAAACCCAGAAGCTGTAGGTGAGATAAAGACCCAGACTGTTTCTTACGGTTATACAGTTGGTCGTGGGGGCTCTGAATTTCCTTTTCATGTGTTTAGGACTGCTGGAAGCTTCCCGTGACTTAACTGTTGTTTCTCTTTCCCTTCTCTCTTTCTCTCTCCACAAGAAAGCTTTTTACCCCCACTCCATGCGGTAGGGGTAAAGATGCAGTGACCAGATTAATTTTAACAACAGTCGGTCACTGCAGACTTCAAGCCTATTGTAAAATCTGTGTTAAAAGGTCTGGCTGTCGGGAGAGACAGGAAAGCTGGTAGATTTTTCCTGCTTGAGTCTGAGTCCATGTGGGGGGAGGAAGGCAAAACACTGACCTATGGTTTTGACACGTGCCCCAGTACCAATCCGACCTTGGGAACAGGAGCAGGAACATCAAGGATGACTGTTGCCTTCCTACAGCACCTCCCTGGAGAACCAAAACAGAGAGACATTAGAAATGTCCTTGTAAATACTCCACAGAGAACCTTGGGTTTGGGGAACTGCAGAGCCACCTCTACCGAGGTTATACTATAACCCTGTGACAAAGGGCACTGTGCTGGGCAGAGGGAATCTGTGTGGTCCAGTCGCTAGGTCATGTCCAACTCTTTGCAGCCCCATGGACTGCAGCACGCCGGACTTCCCTGTCCTTCACAATCTCCCTGAATTTGCTCAAACTCACATCCATTGTGTCAGTGACACCATCCAATCAGCTCATCCTCTGCCATCCCTTTCTGCTCCTGCCTTCAATCTTTCCCACCATCACGGTCCTTTCTCATGAGTTGGCCCTTCACATCAGGTGGCCAAGGTATTGGAGCTTCAGCTTCAGCATCATTCCTTCCAGTGAATATTCAGGATTGATTTCTTTGAGGATGGACTGGTTTGATTTTCTTGCAGTGCAAGGGACTCTCAAGAGTCTTCTCCAACACCACAGTTGAAAAGCATCAATTCTCCAGTGTTCAGCATCCATACATGGTGCTGCTGCTGCTGCTGCTGCTAAGTCGCTTCAGTCGTGGCCGACTCTGTGTAACCCCATAGACAGCAGCCCACCAGGCTCCTCCATCCCTGGGATTCTCCACGCAAGAACACTGGAGTGGGTTGCCATTTCCTTCTCCAGTGCATGAAAGTGAAAAGTGAAAGTGAAGTTGCTCAGTTGCATCTGACTCTTAGCGACCCCATGGACTGCAGCCTATCAGACTCCTCCATCCATGGGGTTTTCCAGGCAAGAGTACTGGAGTGGGGTGCCATTGCCTTCTCTGATCCATATCGACTATAAGGACCTTTGTCAGCAAAGTAATGTCTCTACTTTTTAATACGCTGTCTAGGTTTGTCATAGCTATTCTTCCAAGGAGCAAGCAGGGGAATTATACACACACTTTATTTATTTGGCTGTGCTGGGTCTTAGCTGCAGCGTGCAGGAGCCTCATTGCTTCACGTGGGATCTTCTGTTGCGGTCCATGGGCCCTAGTTGTGGCGCATGGGCTCTGGAGCACAGGCTCAGTAGTTCAGGCAAGTGGGCTTAGCTGCTCTGTGGCATGTTGGATCTTAGTTCCCTGACCAGGGATCAAACCCATGTCCCCTGCATTGCAACGAAGTGGTCCATTCCTAACCACTGGACCACCGGGGAAGTCCCCATACTTACACATTTATTTATAGATTGAACCTCTTCCCCATGCCGGTGTTGCTCTTATTTATTTATTTATTTTTGTCACTCTGTTATAAACTTTTTCTTTCATTCAGGCCAGATGTTTTCGCATTCTCCACCCTCCTCAATTCTGCAGAGCTGCTTGGTGAAAGGTTCCCTCTCTGCCGCCGAGGCTCTTATTTCAACTCCACTAGTCGCATCCTCCTCTGGAAGGATGCCCATCCTCTTGCCTCTGGATTAAGTGTTGGTAGTTGGAACAGATGGTGGGTCAAAGCACTCAAGTACAACTTGGTAAAGTAGTCTAAGCCTGGCTGGGGGTGAGGAATTCTTAAAGGACTCAGTAGGGTGATCCTTCTGCTCCCTGTGATCTCGGTTGAGGTCATCGATTGGGAGTGTTCAGCTGGCAGCAGGGCCAGGTAGGAAGGTGGGAGACGGCTTCATCCACATGTCTGGCTACTCTGTGCCACTCTCTCCCTGTCCCCCTCTCCCCTCGGGGGGCTCACCTGAGTGTCTTTAAGCAAGGTGACTGGCTTCCCAGAGGCAGAAGGGGAAAGCTGCCAGTTCTCTTAGGCTTTGGCTTGAGGGGCCCAGAGAATCATGTCCACATTTCACTGTCTAAACAAGTCAGAACCAGTCCAAATTTCAGGAGTAAAGGAGTAGATTCCGCCTCTTGAGCAACTGGGAGCTTTGGCCAGCTTTAACCCACGTGTGCAGAAAACTTCTGCTTCCCTGGTTTCTGTACTTTAACTGTGTGTCTTATATTTTATTCCTCTGTCTTTATATAAATTTATCATTTAAAAAAAATTTCTAAACACATTTGGAAACCCTCCCAGCAATGAGTTCTAAAATGATGACTTTGAAAAGTTTATTTTTTTTCTACACATAAATCCACAGAGATATATACATTTTAAGCCAAAGGGAAATTTTTAGCTAGTTTCCAATATATAGCCACCATTATACCTGCCCAGTTATTTATTTTTCAAGGAGTTATGTATTCCGGCATAAACTTGACCAGCATAATCTGTTCAAGATAGAATATTTTGTAGCATAGAAATGTTAGACTGTCATGTGCAAAATGTAAGTAAATGTCTAAGAAATTAATGGGGTGGGATGGGGGGCGCGGAAGGGAGGTCCAAGAGGAAGGGGATATTCGTATATGTATGACTGATCCACTTTGTCATACAGCAGAAACACAGCATTGTAAAGCAGCTATACCCCGGTAAAAAAAATTTAAGTAAAAACTGTAAGAGAAATGAAGTAAAAATAGGTGGGTTTTTTGCAACATAAATCAAACAGGAAAATAAAGTGCATAGGAGTATAATCAGCCAACACTCTTTACACGGCGCATATTGGTTGAGTCAAGGGAAGAAAGCAAATTGAAATTAAAATCTGTTTGGCACTTCGGGAAGTGCTGTGTGAGAGGAGAGATGTGACTAGAACTGCTGAGTGAATTTTGTTTACCGCAGTTCAGCTTTCCACCAAGCAAATCACGCGAGAAGGGCCCAGGATAAATGCGCCTATTTATGTAGGTAATTTTTCTGTTTCACACCTCTGGTTCATCTCTCTGCCTCGCTTTATGGCGGCGAGTCACGCTACATTGGTTACAATTAATTTCACCGCTGCATATTAGCCATAAAGAGATATTTCATAAATTGACTTGATGTATATTTTTTTTCCCCCTCTGTGGTTTTCGAAAAAGATGAGAATGCTCCAGAGGAAAAGCCAAGTGCGGAAGAAATAGAAGAGCAGAGCCAAGAAGCAGGTGGGCTCAGATTTCTTTTGAAGCGTCTCCTCGGCCTCGTCCCCAGAGGTGAACAATAGCTTGACTTAGTGCTGTTTTCAGTGTTCATGCCGTTTCATCGGGTTAGCCTCAGTGTCCATTGTGGTCTCCCTCGGGCAATCACCAGCCCTGTTAACGACGAGCATCAGGGTCCTTGTTCAGAGCAGTGCCTCTCGGGCGTCAGTCCCGAGCTCCTCTTTGGTCCCGGGTGATAGCAGTTTGCTCAGTGATGCTCTGCACGGGACCGGCAGAGGCTGGAAGGACCACGTCAGAGCTGGGCTGACTAGGGCAGGTCAGAATCAGCAGATTCAGTTTGAGGGGAAAAACGAAATGAAAAACATTCAAAGGACAGGTATCAGAGGCTTTCCCTCCACAACACGTGGAGTGGCCCGTACTGTTTTGCACCCAGTTTTGAAGAGCTGTGCTCCTGCTCATTTTTCTATATGTTGTGGATGATGCTGTGATGTGGCCTTGACTCCCCCACACCCAGAGCTCCGTGAGATCCAAAGAATGGATGTGCCAATGAAATGCTTAGAGGTCTTCTGCTGTATATTGTAAACTGAACATTTTTTACACTTAAAACTCAAAAAAGATGGTCATCACCTTAGATTTTTCTTTTCTTCCTCCCCATTTTTACACTCAGGCACGCTCTCCTTTGAAAGAACGATTCACACACATGCTATGCAGTTGTCAACATAACCACCCACATAAAAGCTTCCTCCTTCGATTTTTCCAAGTCATTCTTCTGATTCTAACGAGCCCAACAAGTGGGGCATCTTTAAAATGGGGAGCTCTGCTCGTGTGCCAGCCACACTCTGAGCCGTACGCTGGACTCTTGGAAATAAACCAGGCGGTATGATAGGTTTGTCACTGAGAAGTTCCTCCATTAACCTTGGAGATTTTGCTGGAGAACCGAAAGCCTTTACTATTAAACTGGAAGATGGAATTGACGACGGCCAATCAGAGGAGGCACTGAAGCAGGGCGGCAGGGGCCTTGAGCACCTGCTGCTTGCTCAGCCAGCGCCCTTTGCTTAAATGCAGTCCTTGAGATGGAATGAATTTCTGATATAGAAAAATGGTGTTATCTGCACCACTGTTGCCCCCAGCTCCCGGTCACCACATCGTTATGTTCCATGGAAGATGAGGCTTCTGAGAAAAGCTGTCACTGTTTTCACTATTTGGGGCCGATGAGTCTTAGTCAGCCAGCTGCTGACAGCTGAGGCCATTCTCTGAACGCTGTGGCTTTACAGGTTTTATTCACTCATTGTGTGTGTGTGTGTGTGTGTGTGTGTGTGTGTGTGTGTGTGTGTGTTTGTCTCTCAGCCATGTCTGATTCTTTGCGACCCCAGTTGCTCTCTGTCCCAAACTGTCTTATCAACATAAATTTCTCCCACCCCATTCATATACATATACTCATACACACACACAGGCACATACGTGTATACATGCACACACATCTGCCTGCATTTTATTTATGCATCTCTTTTTCCCTTAATCAGTTGAGAACAGGCAGTTTCTTTATGGATTTGGGACCATCTTGCATGTTAGCAAAGAGTCATAGAACATAAGCCTTTTTCTCCACCTCTCGGATGGACATCACCACCACAATGTGGCTGCCTCTCAGTGTAGAGAAGATTCCTAAGCACACCGCTTCTTGTTCTTCTAAGCAGGCCTGCCCGCTGGTTCAGAGCCCAGTGGCAAGATTCATCTCAGATCCTGGCCACTTCAGCATATACGGCTGTAACTGTTCTACCTCCCTATCCTGGTGCAGAGAAGTCAGAGGTGCAATGGTGCTCATTAAAATCCTTTTGACTGGCTGTTATTCTTCCAAAATAAAAATATCTTCCTTTCATTCATTAGAAATTCCAGCTTCAATTCTAACTGCACAGCTCTGCACGCCTCTTCCATAACATGCAAAAAGCAGCCAGCATCATCCAGCGGTTCTGACTGCTGCCGTGATCAAATTGAAGTGGTAGATTCTCTTCCTCAAACGGCCACTCAACAAATACCTATCCAGCGCTCGCTGTGGCCCAGGCACGGCTCCGGGCACTGAAATAGGGCAATGAACTATAAAGACAGTATCTTTTCTTCCTTGAAATTTATACTCGGGTGGCAGTGATCCAAAAGGAAATAATAAGAAAAGCGTGGTGGTGCTAAGTGCCTCGTGGAGGAATGAGGTAACGTAGAAGGAATCCTGAGAAGACAGCTTTCCATTGGCTGGACTCAGGGAGGACTCCCTGACGACAGTAGTTAAAGTGAAATCTCAGGGACAAAATGGCAGGAGAACGTTCCAGATGGAGGGACCAGGGAATGCAGATGTTCAGGTGAATTTTAACACATCAGCGAAGGAAGTTCAGAGTGACCGGAGCCTGATGGATGAGAGAGAACAGGGGTGGGATTCGGGAAAATACCATAGGACCAGGTTATGTCTGATGTAATCAGTAAGAACTGATTCTGTTAGAACTACAAGGGGAAGCCAATGGAAGGCTTTTAGTAGTGAGGGAGCGTAATCAGTTTTAACCAGCTCCCTCTTGCCTGTGAATGAAAATGAGCCAAAGGAGCCAAAGTAAGACCAGTTGAAAGACTGTAGCAGGAAAGCAGTGATGGGCGGTTTCTGGAAATGCAGACAAAATCGACTGCTGTGTTTCATCCCAGAGGCAGAGGTGACAGGAGGTACCGATGGCTTAGATACAGTGCGCGGGGACCCAGACCACATCCTAGGCTTTTAGCATCAGTAACTGTGTGGGTGATGGTGCCACTGACTAGTGTATGAAAGACTGGCCACAGGGCACAGTTTTTGTTAATAGAGTTGATAGTTCAGATTTGGCCATGGTAAATCCAAGAGGACTCTCAGGCATATGGGAGATCAAGAAGCCAGTTAGATATATGAGTCTGGCTTTCTAGGGAGAGATGTGGACCAGAAATACAGGCTTGGGTGTTGCTGGTGTAGAAACGCTACTTACAGCCACCTGACTCAGTGGGATTTGCTGGAGAGGACATGTCAATAAGGAGAAGAATCGGGCCTGGGACACCACGGCATGCAGATACGTGGCAACAAGGGGGAAGGAGCAGCTGCAGCAGGCAAGTATTCCAGAAAGAGCGGAGTAGACTCTGAGATGCTACTGAGAAGCCAAGGAAGATAAGAAAGGGAAAATGGCCCATGGATTTGGCAAAGTGAGGTCACTGACACCTCTAAGAAGAGAATGCTGCGAGGAGGATGGAAGCCAATCGGCGTGTGTTACGGAGAGACTGGGAGATGAGGAAGTTTGGCGCAACAACAGGGACTGCTATCTTGGGGAGTTTTGCCTTGAAGGGAAGCAGAGAGCTGGGATGATGTGACATCAAGGGAGAGTTGATCATTTTTAGTCTGTTCTTTTGTTGTTCATAGGAGTTTGTCACCTAACAAAAGACAGTGATTCATCTCCCATTATCTCCCTACTAACAGATTTTATCCTCTGTTCTGGTAGAAATGTGACCTGAGGGTGATAGTCATGTACGTTACCAACAAAGGATATGCTGAAAAAAATGTCTGGTTAGCCTTGATTTTGTTGAAAATATAGATATTTATTAATTGCTCACAGAATAATATTAATACTATTTCAAAGATTCAGTTTAATAAATATATCTGTAAAGTTTTAAAGGCATTACCAAGGAAGCCACTTTTTTACTTTGTATGGAAAAATCAATCTTTTTTTGAGATATTCAACACTTTATTATAATAGATTTTTGTTAGATTCTTTTGCTCAGCTGTGAGCTTCCCTGGTGGCTCAAAGAGTAAAGAATCTAACTGCAGTGCCGAAGACCTAAGCTGGATCCCAAGGTTGGGAAGGTCCCCTGGAGAAGGGAATGGCTACCCACTCCAGAGGACTTTGTATGTGGCGCTAGTGGTAAAGAACCCGCCTGCCAACACAGAAGGCATAAGAGACACAAGTTTGATCCCTGGGTTGGAAAGATCCCCTGGAGGAGGAAATGGCAACCCACTCCAGTATTCTTGCTTGGAGAATCCCATGGGCAGAGCAGCCTGTTAGGCTACAGTCCACAAGGTTGCAAAGAGTCAGGCATAACTGAGCAACTAACACACGTTTGCCCAGCTGTAGGCTAATATAAATGTCCTGAGTGTGTGTGTGTGTATGTTCCGTCATGCGTTTTTGAGTTATCTTTAGTTTTATAACCTCGTTACTGCATAAAAAATGTATACATTCCTTTTCCATTTGTCAAGTATTAACTATTCCAAATGATTTTGGTAATCCTTCCCATCTTAAATTTACTATTTTAGTGTTAATAAGTTAGTTACTATTCTGCAGGCCAGGTGGAGTGAGTCCCTGGAGTGCTGAAGTCCTAAATAGAAAGACCAGCTCTGATGAGGTTCATTGCTGCTGTGGTTGGAGGGGAGGGAGCAGCGCAGGACAGGGACCTCCAGGTTCCTTAGTCCCCACCCTGTGCTCGACTGACATGAAATCACCAAGCGGCTTCTGGTGCTTTGTGACAAACGCTCCCCTTCCCCGGGCCTCTGCACCGACACCGTCAGATGCGCCCCTGCAGCCTGACAGCATGGTCTAATGGGACGAGGCGTGGTGCGGAAGAAACCCAGACTTTAAAAGCACTTTGTAGAAATGTGCAACTTTTTACTAAGAAAACTAGCCTACCACAGAGGCAAGGGAAGAAACAAAAGGCCAAAGCGTCACAGTCCCAGTCTTCACAGAAACACAGTTCTAGTTCCTTGGGCTCAAGCTTAACTAAGGGTTCTTGTTCCATTCGTCATAGAGGAGGGTCACAAACCCGAGCGCTCCAAAGACCATTCAGTGTCTGAGAGCATGAAATGGGCTCCTACGTTCTTTGGTGGAGTGGGAGGTAAGGTGGGCAAGGCAGCGCCCACCTCACAGTATGGACTCTGAGACAGTGTCTCTTTCTGCTTTACAGATGGCACCAGCACTGCTTCGGCGCCCAGCCCTTCTTCAGAGGAAGCAGCTGAAGTCTGTAAAGATGAAGGTATGAGACCACTTACTCATCTGAAAATCTGTGCAAACTCTTAGAAAACCATCTGGATTTTGTTTGTTTGGGGGGAAATGAAATAGTGAGCAAATCCATCCAATCCTCTTTAAGCATGTCTGTTTCCAACGCAAATATCCAATCTGCTCTATTTTATTCCATATCTATCCTTTTCAGAATTTGTATATCCATTTGTTCCTCTAACAGTAACTATTCATGAAACAACAGGATGATTGGAAAAATTATGTTTAAAGAAGATGTTTATTTGAAACAACAGAAGGAGGCTGTTTACAGCTACTTGTCAGGAATGGGTTCATTTGAGAATCACCTACCAGAGAACTCCATTATCTAGACAGAATAAAAAAGAAATGTTTGAAAGGCATCCTTGAAAATAAATCTTTGACAAGAGCATCATTCCTCATTCTCTGGACAGTTACTATGAGAAAATGTTGCTGACCCAAGTATCTTTAAAAGAAGAAAAAAGGAAAAGAAAAATTTATGTTGGTTCTAAGAGAAAATTTGAGGGAGAAATTGCAGGGACATCCATGTGAAGATAACACAGTTTTTAAAATATGTATCACCTAAAGGAAAATGAAATTGTCATTTCTACCCCCTCTGATTAATTGTCCCCACACACAAAAAGTAATATTTTAAATCTGTAATTAATAGCTACTAAAAATGCTCCCAATGGTAGATGAGATTGTTGTACAAATGGGCATCTGTTAAACCATATGACCTCCTTGGAACTTTTAGATTAATATGCTGAATGCATTTCTTCAGTTTGGAGTGATAAGAAAATATATCTGCATGTAAGATTGATATTAGCTAGTCCTGGAATCCATGTTTAGAAAATCAAAGTTGTCTTAAGAATAACACTCGACTGTTTACATGATTCATTTCATCTCATGTTGCCTGTAAACAGTTTTCATAAGTGAGACATCCTGTGTAGGAAGGATGGTTGCTAAGAGTGTGAGCTCTGGGGCCAGATGCTTGAGACCTAGATCCTGTCTCTGGCACTAGCAACGTACGTGGGCTTTCATAAGGAACTCTTGTACTTAGCAAGGGATTAACATGTCATCACAAGTACTTAACTTCTCTGTGGCTCAGTCTTCTCCTCCGTAGAATGGAGGATTACCTTGCAGAATACAGCGATACATGCCCATTGCTCAAACTGTTCACCTGGTACCTACGCAGGGTGGCTTCCCCAGGAGACTAGGGAGCTAACCTTTATTAGGGAGGGCCCTTGGAATCAACACCTGTGAAAGGAAAGCATGCAAGACTGGATAAATAAATTGAACTGCAAGGCGTTCTCAACCGAAGCCGCAGCCAGGCTGAGGATGGCGTGACAGTTCTGAGGTGTCCAGCTGGGGCGTGGGAGTCTGGCTCTTAAACCTCCCACTGAGGAGTTACCTGTCACTGGCTGCCAGGGGAAGGGGCTGTGGTCTTGGATGAAGCCTCTCTTCTGTTCAGATGATCCTAGAAGCTTGAGAAGGGATGAGAGCAGCCTACGACTAGAAGAGGAAGCTCTTCCTTCCTGAAGGGGGATCCTGTGGACCAAGACAGCATCCACTGTTCTCTTGCTTTGGGTGGTCTTTTTCTAGTTCTTCATCTTTTTTTAATGACTCATTTGGCATCTCCCTTTATACCACTCAAATATGTGTTTTTGGTTGTGTTTTTTTTTTTCCTCGTCAAAAGACCAAATTTATTTATTTTAATTGGAGGTTAATTATTTACAATATTGTATTGGTTTTGCGATACATCAACATGAATCTGCCACAGGTATACACGTGTTCCCCATCCTGAACTCCCCTCCCTCCTCCCTCCCCATACCATCCCTCTGGGTCATCTCAGTGCACCAGCCCCAAGCATCCTGTATCCTGCATGAAACCTGGACTGGCGATTCGTTTCATATATGATATTATACATGTTTCAATGCCATTCTCCCAAATCATCCCACCCTCTCCCTCTCGCATGCAGGGTTATTGTTACCATCTTTCTAAATTCCATATATATGTGTTAGTATACTGTATTGATGTTTTTCTTTCTGGCTTACTTCACTCTGTATAATTGGCTCCAGTTTCATCCATCTCATTAGAACTGATTCAAATGTATTCTTTTTAATGGCTGAGTAATACTCCATTGTGTATATGTACCACAGCTCTCTTATCCATTCATCTGCTGATGGACATCTAGGTTGCTTCTATGACCTGGCTATTATAAACAGTGCTGCAATGAACATTGGTTGTTGTTTTATGTTTGTTTGGGGTTTTTTTTCGTGCTCGGTTTTCTTTGCACTGTGGGGGCTTTTTCTATTTGTGCTGGGGCAGGGCAGGGGGGGTGCTTCTCTTATGGTGCACAGGCTTAGTTGCTCCGCAGCATGTGGGATCTTAGTTCCCCGACCAGGAATCAAACCCCCATCCTCTGTATCTCCCTGTGTCTCCTACATCTCCCACATTGGCAAGCAGATTCTTTACCAATGAGCCACCTGAGAAGCCCTCCCAATCATTCAGCCTGTGATAAAAAAAATTGTAAATGTCTTGAAGTAGAATAGCAGAGTTTTAGGAAACAAGAGAAATAATTAAGTGCTTCAAACTGAGATTTTTCCTGTGGAGTTGTTTGGTTTGGAGATGTCACACCTTTATAGAAACACACTGTGATGTTTCTTCATGCTTTTAGGATCTCACACCGTTAATTGCTCATGCCAGGATCAGTTTCTCAGAACACTTTTAGGTGTTTCTTTTTTTTACACGAAACTTTTAATGGTGCTAAGTCCAATGAGTTCTGTCATGTATCACAAATGCCATTTCCTAATTAGACCAAATGTGAAGTTTGGGGGATTCTTATACTGAAATTGTTAATATCCATTAACCCCTTATATCTAAGGAAAAGAATTTTGAAGTGCACATTTACATGTGACCCAGTTTCCATTAAAATTAGAATATACAGTTTATGATTTTTGCCTTTTTTCTGAAATAGCATGTATTTATAGAAGACCACTATTTTAACTGATTTTCATTCCAATGCTTAGACTAAGCATCTATTGCTTATAGACTGCAAGTGTTGGAAATATTACATAGTTTGGCTTGATTGATAGAGACATGCCTTAGATTGAAAAAAAAAATGAATTTGCCATTGAGATCCTCCAAAATTGAGGTCATGATGAGGTTAAAAGGCATTCATGTGTGTTGAGAATTCATTTCAAATACTCGCCATCATGTTACATGCAGAAATATATCTCCTTGGTGATGTCTGGGCTATTTATGATCTCTGCAGCTATAAGACTGCTTATAAAAATGCTTATTACACTCTCCAGTTTAAGTGCAGAGCATTTTGCTGACCAAAGGTTCTCAAAGAGCCCCTGCTCTTGTCTTTGTTTCTAGGCTTTGCTTCTGACCCAGCATCTTCTTCTTAGGTCTTGGAATCACCAATATTATGGACTGGCCTTTTTTTTTTTTTTAATATCCTTTCCAGTATAATTCTCAGAGATTTTGAGCCTCGTAGTTATTTTTAGCTTTGCTTATTGGTTGGCTGGCTTTATATTTGTTATAATTTTGGCTCCCACAGCAACCTCAATGTCTTCTTAGAGTGCAAGGACTGAAAATAAACAAAAAACTGAGCAGGCTAATGTCACTTGGTTTGGAAGATAAGATTTTTTTTTTTTTAATTAAAACAGGTATGTGGAAGCAGAATAATTTCAAGAGGAAACATCTTTGGGGATGTCTTCTAGGTCTGTGATTTTGTTCAAGTATTCTAGACACATTTCCCACCAGGTTCTGAGGGTGGATACTTATTGCCCATTTACCCTGTGTAACTGCTAACCGTCCAAACCGCTAACAGGAGGTACAACTCATAGATCAAGAGCTAGATTCTGAGTTCCAGACAGAGGACACCTGTTCCCAGGGACTCACCCCAGCCCTTGGGTGGGCAGTGGTTGAGCTGGGAGGATGAGACGTGAGGAGGAGGAATACTGATGAATAATTCATCCATATGGGGTGGATGCAACAGCCAGGCCTGAATAGAAATGAACTCCAAGTTAGAGAAGCCTGAGAAAATATCTGTCAGTTGATAGGAGCTCTGAGGTCATTTATAAAACAGGGCACACACTTGTCTATTGGCAGATTTCTTTCTCTACTGGTAAAAATATTCCACTGATTGATTTAATGGTAGTTTACACTGTAAATCCTTAAATACAAACCCAAGAGTACAAATGTTAAGGCTATTTAAGTTAGCAAATATACAGGCAATCAGATGAAGGGGCGTGTAAACCCAGGATTAAAATGAGCATTAGGAATATCAAGCACTCTGGTTGAAACTGCTGCGTCATCGTCATCATTATCTAAGATATAGTCGGTCTACTAACTCAAGGAGAATTCTCTGTTCTGTTAGCTCCTAATAGATCATCCTCACTTGCAGCCAAGGTTAAGGCACCTTATTAGGGGGAAATGCTGTTTAAACACATCTTCATTCTCCTATCTTATTTCTTTTTGTTGTTGTTTAGTCACTAAGTCGTGTCCCACTCTTTGCGACCCCATGGACTGTAGCCCACCAGGCTCCTCTGTCCACAGGATTCTCCAGGCAAGAATACTGGAGTGGGTTGTCATTTCCTTCTCCAGGGGATCTTCCCAACCCAGGGATCAAACCAGCATCTCCTTCATTGGCAAGTGGATTCTTTCACCATTAAACCACCTGGGAGGCCCATCTTATTTCTTATTGCTTAATCAGTACCCAATTTGAATTTGAAGGTCAGCTAGATGAAACCATATGCTCATCATATGAACAAAATCAACTAACGCTCAGGTGCACACACACTCAAGCTCATATTCATTTGGAGCTCTGAGTAAGTCACAGCATTGCTGTCTGCTGTTTATGAAGTGGGATGTCACTTGGCAAAGGACATCTTAACACTGGAATCTAGTTTCAGGCCTCCTAGTGGTCCGAATTTCCATAGGATGGGGGAAGGCTTGAAAAAGAGTCAAATTTGCCAAAGAAGACAGCAGAGAAAGGGTCAGGTTATGTATAAGGAATTGGATTCAGGGATGAGCACGTGAAGTGAAGTGAAGTGAAGTGAAAGTCGCTCAGTCGTGTCCGACTCTTTGTGACCCCAGGGACTATACAATCCATGGAATTCTCCAGGCCAGAATACTGGAGTGGGTAGCCTTTTCCTTCTCCAGGGGATCTTCCCAACCCAGGGTTCGAACCCAGGTCTCCTGCATTGCAGGTGGATTCTTTACCAGCTGAGCCACAAGGGAAGCCCAAGAGATGAGCATAAATGCTCCCAACCACAAGTAGCTATAAGGCTCCAGAACCTGTTTCTGTTCCCTGTCTACACACTGGAGAGAAACACTACGCTGGGTCACCCGTGACGCTCCCCTCAGACTTCTCTCATCTGATTTTCCTTAGTCCTTTCCCTGTTCTTGGAATCCATTCTCGCCCTGCTTAGCATCCTCCCCATGACCCACCACAGTGGGACAGAGCTGTTCCCCTGCCCTAGATATGCACCTATGGAGTGTCTGCAGACACCATGACACCTCTGGGCTATCACTCTTGGATGGTAAGAGTCTGAAGTGTGGAATGAGAGCCGTTGCCCTCTGGTAGTTCAGTGAAGAAGAGGCTAAGACAAATGGAGCGTCTCCTGGACTCAGTTCAGTTCAGTTCAGTTGGTCAGTAGTGTCCGACTCTTTGAGACCCCATGAAGCATGCCAGGCCTCCCTGTTCATCACCAACTTCTGGAGTTCACCCAAACTCCTGTCCATCGAGTCAGTGATGCCATCCAGCCATCTCATCCTCTGTCGTCCCCTTCTCTTCCTGCTCCCAATCCCTCCCAGCATCAGGATCTTTTCCAGTGAGTCAACTCTTCGTATCAGGTGGCCAAAGTACTGGAGTTTCAGCTTTAGCATCAGTCCTTCCAAAGAACACCCAGGACTGATCTCCTTTAGAATGGACTGGTTGGATCTCCTTGCAGTTCAAGGGACTCTCAAGAGTCTTCTCCAACACCACAGCTCAAAAGCATCAATTCTTCAGCGCTCAGCTTTCTTCACAGTCCAACTCTCACATCCATACATGACCACTGGAAAAACCATAGCCTTGACTAGATGGACCTTTGTTGGCAAAGTAATGTCTCTGCTTTTGAATATGCTATCTATGTTGGTCATAACTTTCCTTCCAAGGAGTAAGCGTCTTGTAATTTCATGGCTGCAATCACCATCTGCAGTGATTTTGGAGCCCCCAAAAATAAAGTCTGACACTGTTTCCACTGTTTCCGCATCTATTTCCCATGAAGTGATGGGACCAGATGCCATGATTTTCATTTTCTGAATGTTGAGCTTTAAGCCAACTTTTTCACTCTCCACTTTCAATTTCATCAAGAGGCTTTTTAGTTCCTCTTCACTTTCTGCCATAATGGTGGTATCATCTGCATATCTGAGGTTATTGATATTTCTCCTGGCATTCTTGATTCCAGCCTGTGCTTCTTCCAGCCCAGTGTTTCTCATGCTGTACTCTGCATATAAGTTAAATAAGCAGGGTGACAATATACAGCCTTGACGTGCTCCTTTTCCTATTTGGAACCAGTCTGTTGTTCCATGTCCAGTTCTAGCTGTTGCTTCCTGACCTGCATACAGATTTCTTAAGAGGCAGGTCAGGTGGCCTGGTATTCCCATCTCTTGAAGAATTTTCCACAGTTTATTGTGATCCACACAGTCAAAGACTTTGGCATAGTCAATAAAGCAGAAATAGATGTTTTTCTGGAACTCTCTTGCTTTTTCAATGATCCAGCAGATATTGGCAATTTGATCTCTGGTTCTTCTGCCTTTTCTAAAACCAGTTGAACATCAGGGAGTTCACAGTTCACGTATTGCTGCAGTGCTTTACATTTCTGTACAATCTATTTTTCATTTCACAAAAAGGTAAGCTGAGAGAAAGGAGAGAAAGAAAGGCGTGCATGGGGGTTGGAAAGAGAAGAACTACTTCAACAGTATTAACTCCCATGCCAGATACTCAAATGATCTTACATAATCCTCAAAAATGATAGTATCTTATTCTATATGTTTTAGCGCTTGTTTTTCTACTGGAAAGCATAATGCATATTTATTGAAAAGTATTTTTGAATGCAGAAAAGTATAAAAGGTAACAAAAGCATATGATCCTTTTCATTTCAGAGATTAAATTGTAAAAAAGAAAAGTTTGTTTTTCATTTAGCGACATACCCTGAACATTTTCCCGTGTATTTAGGCATACTTTTTATTGGAGGCATAATATTTCATCATATGGTTGTCCCATAATTTACATAGCCAGTGTCCTAGTGTTTAATTATTTAGTTATTTACGACTCTCTCTGTTATAAATAATACAGAAATGCAGTATTTATATTTTAGATAAATCTGAATGTGTATCTATGATCAGTTCCTCAGGATAAAATCTTGACTTTGGGTTGATTTACCAGGGAAAGGATTAAGATATTTTTTATTGCTTACCCTCATCTTCTTATTTTAAAAGTAATGTGTATTTATTCAATGAAAAAATAAGCAAAAAAAGAAATGAAAAAATCACTCATAATGTCAATCCCGAGAAATAAACATATTAGTATGCTGGTATATAAACTTCCAGTCTTTTTCTAGGCCACCACACACACACACACACACACACACACACACACACACATATATATGAAGTTTTTTTTTTTGGAGGGGGAGTATTCTGCAATGCATGCCATTTTGAAGTTGTCTTTTAAATATAGCAAGACTGTGAAATTTTTTCCATGTCTTTTGATAGTCTAATATCATTTATTAATAATTCTAATGAGCAAAAGTCTATAATTTACTTACCCAGGCTCCATTTTGAGTCATTTCTTTGGTTTCAGTTTTAAATTCTATACTAGCCAGAAATGTTCTTTTAACTTGGTAAATGTTCATGATCATTCCTGTAAGGAAATTCAAATAAATGAAAAAATGCATACAAATCTTAATTTTTTTTACAATGAATAGAATGTGTTCCTTTTTGTTTTTTTTTTTTAAATAATATATGTTCATTATAGAAAATTCAGATAATTAATGGGAGTGTTTAAGGAACAGAGTAAAAATGCATGACCAATACGACATTGTAAAGCAATTATCCTCCAACTGAAAATAAGTTTAAAAAAAAAGAGTTAAGACTTAAAAAAAATGAATAAAAACATATATGTAGTCACAGCTCCTTGAGACAACTACCATTTGCATTCTGAGGGCCATTTCTTCACACATCACTTTCTGAATATTTGCAACCATGTAAAATTTTGTATAAATCAGTTATATAATATGTGATTCTAATATCATTTTCCTTTTATCTTGTTTGCTTACTTCCCACCTTCCAGATATTCAGAAAGTAAAGCACATTGATTAAGAATCTAGTCTCTGAACGCAAGTCCCAGAGTCCAGATTCCAGCTCTCCTCTGAGCTATGTGACTTAGGACAAATTATTTCATCTATGCGCACCTCGGTTTCCTCATATGTAAAATGGGAATGATGACACCTCCATCATAGGATATTGAACATTAAAACAAGTCAACCCCCTTAAACATGTCAAGGAATGTTTGATACACAGTAAGAGGCACAAAATTTTTCACTATTGTTAAATACATGTGCTTATTTTCTAAAAAATACGTCATATTCTATGTACTTGTTACAGACAGCAAAACTTTGTGGAAACTGCTTGTAGTCATTTGTGTAAATCTAATTCATCCATTTTAAAGCTCAAGTGTACCCCGTAGCTTGGATGCACTATAGTTTATTCAACCATTATCCTATGATGAGCAAGCACTTTCTTCCCACTTTATTGCCATACAAACAATGCTGCAATAGATGTCTTTGCCCATATATCTTTACAAGAAGTGCTTTTATTTGCATGGGAAAAATTCCAAAGCATGCATTCTCCCTTGAGGAGAATAGGTTTTTAATAGATATTGCCAAAGGGCTTTCTGAGAAGACTATAACAATTACTATTTCCATCAGCAATCATTATTTTTGTTATTCCTAATTTTCACCCGCTCAGTGGGTATAAAGTAATAACTCATGACATTTAAGATGTCAATATTACTATCCTGATTTTGCAGGTAACTGAGGCTCAGAAAGTTTGAGTGACTTGTCCAGTTACCCAAAAGGTAGTCAGAATTTGAAAACCAAATCTACCTGAACCCCAAACCCAGGCTTCTTCAGTCCCACCATGCTGCTTCGTGAATCATGCTTCTGGAGAAAGGGATATCGGTGCCTGCAGGAAGCAGGATGCGGTGGGAGGGCACGTGGGGAAATGGGGCCCAGGCTAGGCTGGTGGGGCGCTGAGGCTGAGGCGCCAGCACAGACGAGCCTGCTTGGTCCACATCACAGCCCTGACCCTCATCATGGCCTTTGTTCCTAAGCTGCAGTGGCCGTCTTACTCAGGAATGAGGACACAAACACCTCCGGCTATGGACACCACCAGATATGAAGCTCAGACCTCTTTCTGTATGATCTGGCTTATGCTCCCTCATACCCCCCAGGGACCCTGCTCTGTAGCCCAGCTCACTTACCTGTCATCCCCCAAACCTCACTGGCCTGCTGTATTCCACCACCATTCTGCTGCATCCGATCATCCAGGATTCACTCCCAATATCTTACCTTAGTCTCACACTTCACTGTTCCTTTCCTGTCTTACTCTTTCTCTCCCTCCCTCTGTCCTTCCCTTATTTCCAGCAAATTATCTGAGCCAACATTTCAAGGACAGGAATCAGTTCATATAATGCAGGGCAGTTGGCGGAGGGAGAGGAGGAGATCCACGTTTTCATCTTTCTTGATTTCTCCTCTCCCTATTACATTTCATCTCATACAAGAGGTAACTGTCTTTTCACCTGATTCTTATAAATCTATATAAAAATTATCATGTGCCTTATATCTATATAATATACATGACATATCCAACTCACTAGTATGTAAATATCTTGAAATCAGATATCAGATCTCATTCATTTTCATGTTTCAGGACCAACACAGTGACCTGTGCACAGTAGGTCCTCAATATTGGATATAGAACCTATCACAGACAAGGGCCACTTATAATTCTCCTAAAGTCACTGCCACTTTCCCAGAATGATTGTTACTATTATCAAGGCTCTTATTAGAGCAAGTTGCCTTTCAGAATCCTCCTGTTTTAAGAAGTGAATTTTCCCCCGATGCTGTAAGAACACAAATAAAAATTCAAGCCATGGACTTCCTTGTTTCACTTTCAGACTTGGATACCCCTATCCTGTAAGAGAACAAGATAAACTTCTAAATGGCGAATGTATATAGATTATTTCCAATGACTGAGGCTAGTTATATATGCCTAATTTATGATAAGACTTTTCAGATAAGCGCTTCAAATGCTTTGATTAAATATGTTTAAAATCAGGTTAAATCTCTTGAAGTAGATAAAATCATTTATCTACTTTTTGGTATTTAAATTATATTTATCTCCCATTTGATATAGTTTAAAGTGTACTTATATTTTAATATACACATAATTTAAAATACATACAGCAATTGGAAGGCAAGTAACAGTTGCCATCCAGTCACATTTTCACATATGTATTTTTCTCTTACAAATTAAGTGTCACTGTAATTATATATTTATAGCAGTCAATTCAGTCATGTGATCTCTTGGGTATATTCTAAAGATCTGGTGAGTGAGGCTTGGAAACAAAATTATCCCAGACTCGGTCATGGGAATTAGCTGAGTGGGATGGTAACCCTTGTCCAACACACAATTTTGGATCAAACTGTCATTCCTAATAGGTCTGAATTAAGACAAGCATCACTGTAACCTATTTTCAGATTCACTGGCCTAGTTTTTAAGTTCTTTGGGGCAAGTCATGTAGCCTTATAAGCCAAATAAGTTTCTTTTGGATTTACATCGCCACCCTTGGGTAACTTTTTTAGGTTGTGCCTCAGTTTTTTCCTCTGTAAAATGGGTATAATAATAGTATTTATATCACAGATTTGTGAAAACTAAAACTTCTTGTAACAGCTGCTCAAACATAGTAAACTTTCAACAGGTGTTGACTTTTTTTTTTTTAACAATAACTGTTATTAAGTGTATCTGTTGGCTTTAGCAGAGAAGGCGATGGCACCCCACTCCAGTACTCTTACCTGGAAAATCCCATGGACAGAGGAGGCT
The DNA here is from genome assembly GCF_016772045.2 of Ovis aries. Lineage (NCBI taxonomy): Eukaryota > Metazoa > Chordata > Mammalia > Artiodactyla > Bovidae > Ovis > Ovis aries. The sequence goes on from NC_056066.1 coordinate 9,563,850, forward strand.
GGTAGGCTGCAGTCCATGGGGTCGAGAAGAGGCGGACACAACTGAGCGACATCACTTTCACTTTTCACTTTCATGCGTTGGAGGAGGAAATGGCAACCCACTCCAGTGTGCTTGCCTGGAGAATCCCAGGGACCGGGGAGCCTGGTGAGCTGCCGTCTGTGGGGTCGCACAGAGTCGGACACGACTGAAGCGCCTTAGCAGCAGCAGCAGCAGCAGCAGCAGCAGCAGCAGCAGCAGCAGCAGCAGTTGGCTTTAGAATTCTAACTACTCCAAATACGACTCCTATATCTCATTGAATCCTCACCAGATCTATTGACCTGTGTAAAGTTAAAGAAGTTCAACTGCTGGTGGTAGTCAAAATACGTAGCAACAGCTGTGGCTCAGCCCCTGCCCATCAAGGTGAACATGCTCTGGCCCATCATACTGGCAGGGACCTGTTGAGCACTGAAAACAACTGGAGTGAGCCAGGCAGATGGGCGGGGACACTCCACACTCTCTCTAGCCCCCATTCACCAAGAGGGATTTGCTAGCTGGGCAACCTGGATTGAATACCACCCATAGAGTTTCCTTTTGTGCCTTCTACCTACTTTGTGTTTTAGTCTTTTACAAAAAAAAAAAAAAAAAAAAAATCCTAAAATGGAAGGTCTGTACATCCATATTTTAGGATGCTTTTGTCAACATGGCCTAATAAGGGTAATCATACATCTTTACAACAAGCACACTCTTGAGAGTGATGAGGGTGCTGTTAATAATTATGCCAAGACAAGCAATCACACTGGGACCAGAGGAACCAAATGTGTGCTCGTCCCATGAAAAATGCAGCCTTTCCTGTCAACAAATCGAAATAATGTCACTCACGCATATTCAAGAATGTTTGCTGAACTTTGACTCATAAAAATGTACTATTCCTAGAGTATACTTTTTTCTATCTTGTCACTTTCTTGTTAATTAATATAAAAAATAATATATGGAGTAACTCCTTAAGATATATCATAAAAGGTATATTCCTAGACAGTCTGAATAAATTAAGAGCATCTGCTAAGAGCAGTCTGTTTTTCTTTTCTGTTTATTTTTTATCAAAGTATAGTTGATTTTCAACATTGTGTTAATTTCTGTCATACAACAAAGTGATTCAGTTATATATACATATCTACAAATTTTTTCTGTTCTTTGCCGTTATGGTTTGTCACGGGATATTGAATATAGTTCCCCTGCCATAGTGTAGGACCTTGATAATCCATTCTACAGTTTGTGTCTGCGAATCTCAAATGCCATCCCTCTCCCAGGCCCCCTCCTTCTTGGCAGCCACGTCTGTTCTCTACATCTGTGAGTCTGTTTCTACTTTGTAGATAAGTCCATTGGTGTAATATTACAAATTCCGCATATAAGTGGTATCAGATGGCGTTTGTCTTTCTCTTTCTGACTTATTAGTATTGTCCTTCCACATTGCTGCCAGCGGCATTATTTCATTCTTTTTACGGCTGAGCGGTATTCCACTCTGTGTGTATGTATCACACCTTTATCCATTCACCTGTGCATGGACATTTAGGATGTTAATAAGTGTTAGTAAATTATAAAAGCTATTCTTGCCTGGAGAACTCCATGGACAGAGGAGCCTGGTGGGTTACAGTCCATGGGGTCACAAACAGTCAGACATTCAGCAGCCAAAACAGTCTGCTGCTGCTGCTAAGTCGCTTCAGTCGTGTCCGACTCTGTGCGACCCCATAGACGGCAGCCCACCAGGCTCCCCTGTCCCTGGGATTCTCCAGGCAAGCACACTGGAGTGGGTTGCCATTTCCTTCTCCAACACATGAAAGTGAAAAGTGAAGGTGAAGTCACTCAGTCGTGTCCGCCTCTGAGCGATCCCATGGACTGCAGCCTACCAGGCTCCTCCATCCATGGGATTTTCCAGGCAAGAGTACTGGAGTGGGGTGCCATTGCCTTCTCCCAAAACAGTCTAGAAATCACAAATTTAGACAAGGTAGTTTCTACATTGCAGGTCTTTTCAGAGCCTTCAACATGCTGACATGCATTGAGAAGCTCAGGGTAGACTGAGGCATGCAGCATTTCTCATTTTAACGGACCAAATATTTTTTTAAGTTGTTTTGTTTGTCCTTTTTTTCATATATAAACCATTTTAATCCAACAAATTATAGTTTGGGAAACAATCTCATATCCTATCCAGAAGAATTAAAACATATAAAGTTTTGCTTTTGATAAATTGTAATCATCATTATAATGAAAGATAAGCACTACTAAAATAACTTGAAAAACGGAGCTTGAGTTTCCTAAATTCATGGCAACACAGTGTTTTTGAAGGAATATTCTCTCGTTTCAGAAAATGTAGCCTCCGTGTTTGACAGTAGATTCCATGAGCAGAAATGTGCATCTGCCTCATTCCTAGTGATGTTTTGTTGTCATCTGTCCTTTCCGCCACTGTTCCCCAGGTGGGGATATTTATTGAGAGAGAGGCAGAGAATGTCTCAGAACTGCTGCTTTGTTAAGGCAAAAAGAAAAGGATAACTGACTAGCCCATGGCAAAGACTGAAATATCTTTTTAATCAAGTATAAAGACAAGGTTTCCTAACAAATTGATAGCATTTAGCAGAAACTTTTCTCTTTCATACAACAGTTAGCTTTCTTTCTCACCCAGCAAGCAAAGTAACACTCACATACACATCTGTGCATACGCAAAACCACACACATGTACATACACTCAGACACTGTTTTAGACCCAGCATGAATCTGCGAGACATTTCTCCCAGCTTGCACTATGATTTATGATGTTTGTGTGACATTGGGAGACTCATAAAGATCTAAGCCTCTCAAGAGACATGTTTTTCAAAAGCCGTTAGATTGCTTCAGTTTACCTAAACTATCCATAAATGTTTTCGACGCCAGCCACATTCTGGGGCAGAGTCATTACTAAACGTTCACTCAGTGTGCGTGCTCAGTTGCTCAGCCGTGTCTGACTCTTTGCGACCCCATGGACTGTAGCCTACTAGAAGACTGTCCATGAGATTGTCCTGGCAAGAATACTGGAGTGGGTTGCCGTTTCCTCCTCCAGGGGATCTCCCTGCCCGAGGGATTGAACCCCCATCTCCAGCATCTCCTGCGTTGCAGAAGGAGGTTATGGTCCATGCTCAGAAGGAAAATGTTTCTCTTTTTCCCTTCGAGGAATCATACTATGTGATCTGATAAGATATAATAGAATCTTGACAGTTAGAATTATACTTAAAGATTCAGAGCATGAAGAGGTTGGTATTAACGTGTTTGTGCGTGAGTGTGTTAGTCACTCAGTCATGTCCAACTCTTAGCAACCTCATGGACTGTAGCCCTCCAGGCTCCTCTGTCATAGAATTCTCTAGGCAAGGATACTGGAGTGGGTAGCCATTCCCTTCTCCAGGGGATCATCCTGACCCAGGGATTGAACCCGGGTCTCCTGCATTGCAGGCGAATGCTTTACCATCTGAGCCACCAGGGAAGCCCAATATGTATAAAATAGATAACCAGCAAGGATCTACTGTATAGCACAGGGAACTCAGTATTTTGTAATAACCTATAAGGGAAAAGAATCTGAAAAAAGTGATGTGTGTGTGTATATATATATATATATATAGAGAGAGAGAGAGAGAGAGAGAGAGATCTGAATCATTGTACTGTACATCTGAAACTAACACAACATTGGAAATCAACTATACTTCAATAAAAAAAAATTCAGGGCATATGGTCACCATATGAACCATAGTGAGTTTCTTTTTACTTGATGAAAAAAAAGGCAAACTGTAGGGTAGGAAGCTTGATTCAGAGAGAGAACCGTTACATAGGAGGGGAAAGGATGAGTGAAGATGGAAGAAAGTAAAAGGTCCTAGGGCCAGCTGACATTCCCAAGCAAAGCAAAATGAGCCCACTGCTTCTTGAATTCTTGTATTACTTTCATGTTTCCCCCAAAGTTAAATGCAAACATAACTACAACATATAAGATTAACATTAACCACTACACCTGCCTCTCCATTCTTAGCTCATAGAACCCTCTTGCCCCCGCTATGGCTCCATCTCATCAGAGCCTTTTCTGACCAACTTTTTAGGTATGGCGGCTCCTCCACTCAATGTCTGTCCGAGTCCCTTGTAATTCATCCATAACACTTACAGTAACCTGTAACTGTGGGTACCTCTCTTCCCTTTTGCATCCTTACTTTTTCCCAGCTCCCTCTACTATAACTCACTCTCAATGGAAGAAAGACAACATGTACATTTTCCACCATCTTATCTTCTAGCGAGTCATACAAAGTCGGGCCTTCAGAAAGTACCAATTAAAATATATTTCAATACAGTTCAGTTCAGTTCACTCAGTTGTGTCTAACTCTTTGCGACCCCATGGACTGCAACACGCCAGGCCTCCCTGTCCATCACCAACTCCAGGAGTTTACCCAAATTCATGCCCATTGAGTCTGTGATGCCATCCAACCATTTCATGCTCTGTCATCCCCTTCTCCTCCTGCTCTCAATCTTTCCCAGCATCAGGGTCTTTTCAAATGAGTCAGCTCTTTGCATCAGGTGGCCAAAATATTGGAGTTTCAGCTTCAGCATCAGTCCCTCCAATGAACACCCAGGACTGATGTCCTTTAGGATGGACTGGTTGGATCTCCTTGCAGTCCAAGGGACTCTCAAGAGTCTTCTCCAACATCACCATTCAAAAGCATCAATTCATGGGTGCTCAGCTTTCTTTATAGTCTCATATCCATACATGACCACTGGAAAACCATAGCTTTGACTAGACGCACCTTTGTTGACAAAGTAATGTCTCTGCTTTTTAATATGCTGTCTAGGTTGGTCTTAACTTTCCCTCTAAGGACTAAGCGTATTTTAATTTCATGGCTGCAATCACCATCTGCAGTGATTTTGGAGCCCCCCAAAATAAAGTCTGACACTGTTTCCACTGTTTCCTCATCTATTTCCCATGAAGTGATGGGACCAGATGCCATAATCTTCATTTTCTGAATGTTGAGCTTTAAGCCAACTTTTTCACTCTCCTCTTTCACTTTCATCAAGAGGCTCTTTAGTTATTCTTCATTTTCTGCCATAAGAGTGGTGTCATCTGCGTAACTGGGGTTATTAATATTTCTCCCAGCAATCTTGATTCCCGCTTATGCTTCATCCAGCCCAGCATTTCTTCTGATGTACTCTGCATATAAGTTAAATAAGCAGGGTGACAATGTACAGCCTTGATGTACTTACTCCTTTTCCTATTTGGAACCAGTCTGTTGTTCCATGTCGAGTTCTAACTATTGCTTCCTGACCTGCATATAGGTTTCTCAAGAAGCAGGTCAGGTGGTCTGGTATTCCCATCTCTTCAAGAATTGTCCACAGTTTATTGTGATCCACACAGTCAAAGGCTTTGGCATAGTCAATAAAGCAAAAATAGATGTTTTTCTGGAATTCTCTTGCTTTTTCCATGATCCAGTGGATGTTGGCAATTTGATCTCTGGTTTCTCTGCCTTTTCTAAAACCAGCTTGAACATCCGGAAGTTCATAGTTCACATACTACTGAAGCCTGGCTTGCATAATTTTGAGCATTACTTTACTAGTGTATGAGATGAGTGCAATTGTGCAGTAGTTTGATCGTTGTTTGGCATTGCCTTTCTTTGGGACTGGAATGAAAACTGACCTTTTCCAGTCCTGTGGCCACTGCTGACTTTTCCAAATTTGCTGACATATTGAGTGCACCACTTTCACAGCATCATCTTTTAGGATTTGAAATAGCCCAACTGGAATTCCATCACCTCCACTAGCTTTGTTCGTAGTGACACTTCCTAAGGCCCACTTGACTTCACATTCCAGGATGTCTGGTTTTTGGTGATCACACCACTGTGATTATCTGGGTCATGAAGATCTTTTTTGTACAGTTCTTCTGTGTATTCTTGCCACTTCTTCTTAATATCTTCTGCTTCTGTTAGGTCCATACCATTTCTCTCCTTTATTGAGCCCATCTTTGCATGAAATGTTCCCTTGGTATCTCTAATTTTCTTGAAGAGATCTCTAGTCTTTCCCATTCTATTGTTTTCCTCTGTTTCTTTGCATTGATCACTGAGGAATGCTTTCTTATCTCTCCTTGCTATTCTTTGGAACTCTGCATTCAGATGGGTGTATCTTTCCTTTTCTCCTTTGCTGTTAGTTTCCCTTCTTTTCACAGCTATTTGTAAGGCCTCCCCAGACAGCCATTTTGCTTGTTTGCATTTCTTTTTCTTGGGGATGATCTTGATCCCTGTCTCCTGTACAGTGTCACGATCCTCCGTCCATAGTTCTTCAGGCACTCTGTCTATCAGATCTAGTCCCTTAAATCTAATTTTCACTTCCACTGTATAGTCATAAGGGATTTGATTTAGGTCATACCTGAATGTTCTAGTGGTTTTCTCCACTTTCTTCAATTTCAGTCTGAATTTGGCAATAAGGAGTTCATGATCTGAGCCACAGTCAGCTCCCGGTCTTATTTTTGCTGACTGTATAGAGCTTCTCCATATTTGGCTGCAAAGAATATAATCAATCTGATTTCAGTGTCGACCATCTGGTGACGTCCATGTGTAGAGTCTTCTCTTGTGTTTTGGGAATATATTTAAATTAAAAAATTTAAAAGCACCAATGAAAATGGTATTGTGGTCATCAACTGATATTTGCTGTATTCTAACTCTTTGTAAGACCTTCTGCTAGAGGAAGAAGGAAACATTGCTCTTAGCCTTCAAGAAATTTACAATTGAGATGGAAAAATGAGACCTACAGGCCTGTGCTGCATAACCAATATCAGTCATAATAATACTAATTGCAACTAAATTTATCTAATCCTTATTATCCATTAGATTCTATTCTAAAACTTTACATGTTTTCATTCATTCCATGCTCGTCTATGAGACAAGGGCAGTTATTACCCCACTTTACAGACAAGGAAAGTCAAGCCTGGAGCAATAAGGTTGTGGTCAGAGGCCACTCGGCTAGAATGCGCCACAGCTAGCAAACCAGACAGAGTGACAAGTACGAAAGGGAAGATGCACAGGAGCACGTTAAAGGATCTCGGGGGCAAGGGGCATCTCTGGTGTGCAGTTATCTGTGCCGTGCGGGTAGAGAATAGGACTTTTGAGCTGGAATCTGAAAGTTGCACCAATGTCATAGAGCAGAAATAAGCTGTTGTGTTTGGGTGGAATAGCATCTGTGAACAGTTCAAAGTAGGACATCAAAACACCTATTTTCTCTTCAATGAATAGATTCACTTGGCCTTAGTGATAGATCCATTCATCTACTTAGTAATGCACTGCTAAGGTGGAGCCCTGATTGTCAAGAAAGAACTCTGACTGCCAAGCTAAGAAATTTGGGTCCAATCAACAAAAAGCAAAAATTTGCAACTCTTGGCTGCTGTTTGGGTAGAAGTAGTTTTTTAGTGTGATAGTTGTTGCAAATTTATCATTCTCTTTCTCCCTCTAATTCCTTCTCAGAAAATCCTCTCTGATTATACTTAATTAGGCTTTTCTTCTCCTTATCCATCGCTATCAGCATTTGTAGATGCTTCACTATATGCCAAATTAGATTTTCAAGTTTCTGACAGACCATGCTTTACAAGCTGCAATTTCCCATCTCCATAACTCCAGCCTTCAAATAAACATGTCTTTAATTATTTGTGTAAGTCGAGCTCATACTCAATTCTCTAGATCAGCACTGCCTGATAGAAATAAATGAGAGCCACATATATAACTTTAAATTTTCTAATAGTCACATTAAGGAACAAAAAAGGTGAAAACAATTTTAATAATCTATTTAACCAGTATATCCAAAATATAATAATTTCAATGTGTAATTAATATTGAAATATTGATGAAATATGGTTTATTCTTTTCTCAGGAAATTATTGACATAGCTCTCTATTACAAAAAAAACTGATACTCCACCACTCACCCTATTACCACTGCAGGAATATTTAAAATACTGATATGCTTTTTAAAAATTATATATTTATCAGTTATTAGGCTTCGCTAATCAGGTCTATCAGGTCTTCGCTGCAGCAGGTGGCATCTCCATCTTCCTTGCAGCATATGGGATCTTTAGTTGTGGGGTGTGATATCTAGTTCTCTGACCGGGGATCTTCAGTGGATCTCGCAGTCTTAGCCACTGGACCACCGGGGAAGTCTGCTGAAATGCTCTTTTTTTTTTTTTTTTTTTAATCTTCTGGGCTCACCACATAGCATGTGGGATCTTAGTTTTCAATCCGGGATCAAGCCCATGCCCCCTGCAGTGGGGTCATGGGTCTTAACCTCTGGACCACCAGGGAAGACCCATGAAGTGCTTATTGATACATGGTGTTTGGCAAACAGTTACTTAACTCCTTTGCTAGCCAATGTGATGATATTTAGAGATGGGCTCTTTGAGAGGTAACTGGGGTTATATTAAGTCATGAGGGTGGGTCCCTTCATAATGGGATTCTTGTTCAGTCGCTAGGTCACGTCCAACTCTTTGCAACCTCATGACTGCAGCATGCCAGGCTCTTCTGTCCTCTCTCTCCCAGAGTTTGCTCAGACTCATGTCCATCATGTCGGTGATGCTGTCTAACCATCTCATCCTCTACTGCCCCCTTCTCCTTTTGCCTTCCATCTTCCCCAGCATCAGGGTCTTTTCCAATAAGTCAACTCTTTACATCAGGTGGCCAAAGTATTATAGCTTCCGCATCAGTCCTTCCAACGAATGTTCAAGGTTCCTTTAGGATTGACTGGTTTGATCTCCTTGCAGTCCAAGGAACTCTCAAGAGTCTTTTCCAGCACCACAGTTCAAAAGCATCAATTCTTCAATGCTCAGTCGTCTTCATGGTCCAACTCCATATCCATACATGACTACTGGAAAAACCATAGCTTTGAGTATATGGACCTTTGTTGGCCAAGTGATGTCTCTGCATTTTAATACGCTGTCTAGGTTTGATTAGTGCCTTCATCAGGAAAAGGAAGAAAGATCCCAATTTCTGTCTCTGAACACACACTGAGGAAAGGACCTGTGAGCACACAGCAAGAAGGCTTCCTACTGCAGGCCAGGAGGAGGGCCCACCGGAAGCTGGAACAGCCAATAACTCAGTCCTGGACTGTTCACTCCCAGAGCTATGGGAAAACAAATTTCTGTTGCTTAAGTCAGTCAGTCTGTGGGATTTTGTTAAAACAGTCCTAGCATACTAATACAGCCAGTCATTGCATTAGGAAAGTCTATTATAATGATTTCTAGACCTCTTAGTTAAACCTAGTAGTAGTAGATTTAAATAGTAGGTTTTAAATCTAAAATAGTAGTAGATTAAAATAAAATCTTCCTGGAAATAGAAAATAACATTTTACATTAAACCATAGTATATTTCCCAAGGTCATCATAGCATCTCACAGGATTTGGTTTTAAAACATTTTTCTTAGCATATAAGGCAAATCATTGCCCTCATCATACAAATGCCTGTATACACCCCATTTCCTGTTATACCAGATGTTGCCTGATTTGTTTCCCCACCAGGGTCAATTTTGAAAATGAAGTTTATTATACTTGTTTTGTTCTGCAAGACCAGGCTGTGCCCCCCTTTAACTTTCTCTAAGTTTCTTGGTCCACTATCTTTCCTTCTGTGTACAAGGTTCATGAGGATGCTGGACGTTGGAAACCGCTAGAAAGGTAAATGTTCCTTTTTTAAAAATGGATGTAAAAAGATATAAGTATAATTCTTAAAATAATATTTTGAAAAGCACTTTTGAAATGTTTAAAGTATATATATATATATATATATATATATATATATATACAACAAAATTAGAAAATGAACTTGCAAGATCCAGCATGGGAGTCAGACTTAACTTGATTGGTTGAAAAGTCAGAGAGTGAGAAAGACATTCCATTGAGCCTCGGTAACTGAGTTATTTGAGAGGCAATAGCCCCTCCATCAGTTCTTGTAGAAACTCAGCTAACAGCCATCCACTCGGAGCATCCGAGACTTTTTCATCTTTTCCTCTTTCTACCCTCCTGATGCTGCCAAGTAACTCTTGACACTTCTCTCTTCTGCCCCATCCATGGCTTCTGTTTCCTTCTTTCTCCTTGAGTAAATCTCTGCCTTTAAGCCACTCTCTGCTTTGAAACTTTCTCTGTATATTTTACCACCAAACACTCCAAGTCAAGGAGCTGGTGGATTCCTTTCATCATAATCAAATGTGAATTCTCTCCTGGTAGGTGGAGGTCTCATGAGAGGCCACCTTAATTCAGAGTCTGTTGGCCAGTCTATAGGTGACTATTCAGGATCCATCTTCCACCAGTCACCTGTGGTTTAGTGCTCAGGATTATATGATACAAAACACCTGTTTCCCCAACTCTCCCTCTTTAGGTGGCAAGCACTGGCTTAATATTCCCTAACAAAAGGCAGCGTAGCATAAGAGAGCTGTAAGTCAGGAGAATAGAGGCAGCATTCCCATTTTTGCTATTAAGTAGTGAAAGACAGGTTATTGACTATCTTGGCTGTCTTAGCTTGAGTTCTGCAGAAGCAAATTCTGAGACAGGAATGTGGGTACAAGTTGTTTATTTGGGAGGTGGTCCCAGGAAGCCACAGGTGAGGCTTGGGGAAGTGAGGAGGACATCCAATAAGGGGTACTGTAAAGAGCAGGTTACTTCTGAGGGGAACTGGGGCTCCATTCCTCAGAGATACGTATAGAGAATATTCAGAATTGTTTGCCTAAGAGGCAGGGAAAGTGAAGTCTTACCTCCTGGATCCTTTGGGAGTCAGGAAGCTGGACATTGTCTCTTGGGTACTTCTGGCCCTTCTGGGTCAAGAGTGCTTTTCATCAGAGTCTTGGGAAGCAGCTCATCTCTTGGAACCATTTGTTGCAGTCTCAGGGAGAGTCCAATGGGTATGGGGGATAGGGGAGGCTGGCTACTGTAAGGCTTAGCTGACCTCTCTTGTTCTGTATTCCAACTGCTCTAGCTCTCAAGAGATCAATTCTCTGTAGATCTTAGAGATGGGCTTGGGCTGAGAAAAAGTAAGAGAAGAGTGGAGTGAATCCAGCTTCGAGACTCCCAATACAACAAACACATAGGATTACTTAGAATGGCTGAAGCTGTGATTCAATTTGGATATCTCGTAGTAGAGGCAATAGTAAAGTAGCTTATGGCAGATCCAAGTAATGAACCCTTCTGCAGCCATCCAAGTTAAACAGTGTATTCAATAGCATGGGAAAGTTAAAGGGAAACAAAAACAGGAAAAAGGAAGCACCCATTTTCACTGGAGTGAATCTGTGGATCTTTCTGGATGTGTGGAACAAAGAGATGCTCAGAAGTCCTCCCGCTCTTTGAAGCTCACATAAAATGAGTCACTCTCACAAGGGCTCCAGTGAGTACCTTAGTCTACAGACGTGTCCCGTTCCATCATTTGGGAAGGAGGCTTAAGTGGTGCTCTGGCAGGGTAGGTTATGACTGGGTCCTTGGAGACTATAGGAACCCCTGGATCTCAGCAGGTGAGGTCTTGGCATCTCAGCCTCTCTCTCCAGGTTCCTGCCTTGAAACAGCCAGAGCCCAGAAGCTGAAGCAGCTATGAATCTGGACATAGAGTCTGTCTATTGCCTCAGCTTCTCTGTGGAATAAAATAATCAACAAGTGTCCAACCGTTAGGCTGTGACCCTGCTCAGAGTGAAGATCCAAATACCCCTCCACCTCTCTTCTCGGGCGACGGTCCTCTCAGCAGCACTGTCTCAAAGACCTGGTATTATCAGATCAAATTAAACCAAAGTGGAAACAAAATTCTTCTCTTTTCCCTGATTTATAGATGGACTACTTTTTAAAACATTTATCTGGCTGTGCCAGGTCTTAGCTGTGGTACTTGGAATCTTGATCCTCATTGTGGTATCTTTAGTTGTGGTATGGGAACTTAGTTGCAGCCTACTGGATCTAGTTCCCAGATCAGGGGTCAAACCCCACATTGGCAGCTTGGATTTTTAGCCACTGGATCACCAGGGGAGTCCCTCAGTAAACATTTTAATAGAATTGCAAGTCATTCTGCGTTTGGAGCCATAGCTGCTTTTCATGCTTGTGCCCTGGTCAAAGTTTTTTGTTTTTGTTTTTTTTTTTTTTTTTTTAATAAAGAGAGCCTGCAGTGCAAGGCTTAGCAAGGGAGAGGGAGGCAAGAACAGAAAGGCACTGGAGGATGGAGGTCAAGGATAGCAGGTCACAGACAACCAAACAAGAGCAGATTTGCCTTTGTTTACATTGCCGAAGGGGGAAAATTAACTTGATGGAAAGGGTAATTAAGCATTTCTTTTCCCATCATGGTCCAACCGGTTTCATATCCAGCTGCTCTGATTCACGTTGTGATGCTCCTTCATGGAGCCGCAGAATGAAAGACAGCCAGTGGGTCATTGATGTCACACTGCACCACTTCCCCCACGGTTAACCTTTACTTTATAAACAGGGAAAATCTGTGTAAAACCTCAAGTAGGCAGATAGCAAGTGAAGAATAGAAAGGTTTACAGAGTTGTTGTCTGGAAGGAAGAGATAATTTGAACAATTCAGCAGATTAGCGTTATAAAATGTTTAAGATGGATTATCTGCCTAGACACCCTCAGGTCCTAAGATGCTGAAACTGAGATTATATAAAGTGAATGGAGTTTCTAGTTGTACATCTGGAATCGCACCCCCAGACTTGTGCCCATCCACTCATGATCAGTTCTCTTATTTGCTTATATTTGCAAAAACAAGGTGCAGAACAAGCTGGTTTACCCAGGTGTACTGTTTGGAATATGGAATATGTTTTCTAACAGAAACAGTTAGGGACTTCCCTGGTGTCCAGTGGTTTGAGACTCCATATTTCCACTGCAGGAGATGGGTTCCATCCCTGGTGAGCAACTAAGCTCCCGCATGCCACAGGGTGTTGCCAAAAAAAAAAAGAAACCAAGTTAATAGACATGATGGTATTTCTCTCCTCTGTGTCTCAAAGACTCTTAGTACCTAGATTCCGCAACTCTGGTAATGATTCTCCGCTTTTTAATGGGGGTTAATGAGAACATAATGGAGACAAATGACTAACCATAGCTCAGCTGCCACTGCTCAGAGCAACATCCTGTCCTGTGTACCTGGTTCCTTTTCAGGCAAATACAGTGCAGCCTGTATATCCAGCATCGCAGGTCCCACACACAGTTCAGAGCCTTGCCATTTGAATCCTCTGGAAACATATTACAGGATATATTTTTCCTGTATGTATGGAGGTTTCCTCACTGCAAAGCTTCAAGGAGACCTTAAGCAGCTGTTGAGACTAGTTTATTGTGAATGATCACACTGTTCATCTGGAAGAAAAACTACTTTATTCCAATTGCTTCACACATTAAACCAGCTATTCAAAGGAACAGGCCAGGATAAATGTTTTCCTTGGTTTAATCAGTTTACAAGAATCAAAGAACATCCTGATGATTCAAAAGACTGTTCTACACATCTGTGTCTCTTTTGCTCTCTCGCATACAGGGTTATCGTTACCATCTTTCTAAGTTCCACATATATGCATTAGTATACTGTATTGGTGTTTTTCTTTCTGGCTTACTTCACTCTGCATAATAGGCTCCAGTTTCATCCACCTCATTAGAACCGATTCAAATGTATTCTTTTTAATGGCTGAGTAATTCTCCATAGTGTATATGTACCACTGCTTTCTTATCCATTCATCTGCTGGTGGACATCTAGGTTGCTTCCATGTCCTGGCTATTATAAACAGTGCTGCGATGAACATTGGGGTACACATGTCTCTTTCAATTCTGGTTTCCTCAGTATGTATGCCCAGCAGTGGGATTGCTGGGTCATAAGGCAGTTCTATTTTCAGTTTTTTTTTAAGGAATCTCCACACTGTTCTCCATAGTGGCTATAGTAGTTTGCATTCCGACCAACAGTGTAGGAGGGTTCCCTTTTCTCCACACCCTCTCTAGCATTTATTGCTTGTAGACTTTTGGACAGCAGCCATTCTGACTGGTGTGAAGTGGTACCTCATTGTGGTTTTGATTTGCATTTCTCTGATAATGAGTGATGTTGAGCATCTTTTCATGTGTTTGTTAGCCATCTGTACATCTTCTTTGGAGAAATGTCTATTTAGTTCTTTGGCCCATTTTTTGATTGGGTCATTTGTTTTTCTGGAATTGAGCTGCAGGAGTTGCTTGTATATTTTTGAGATTAGTTGTTTGTCAGTTGCTTCATTTGCTATTATTTTCTCCCATTCTGAAGGCTGTCTTTTCACCTTGCTTATAGTTTCCTTTGTTGTGCAGAAGCTTTTAATTTTAATTAGGTCCTGTTTGTTTATTTTTGCTTTTATTTCCTGTATTCTGGGAGGTGGATCATAGAGGACCCTGCTGTGATTTATGTCGGAGAGTGTTTTGCCTATGTTCTCCTCTAGTTTTATAGTTTCTGGTCTTACATTTAGATCTTTAACCCATTTTGAGTGTATTTTTGTGTATGGTGTTAGAAAGTGTTCTAGTTTCAGTCTTTTACAAATGGTTGACCAGTTTTCCCAGCAGCACTTGTTAAAGAGATTGTCTTTTCTCCATTGTATATTCTTGCCTCATTTGTCAAAGATAAGGTGTCCATAGGTGAGTGAATTTATCTCTGGGCTCTGTGGGAGAGGGAGAGGGTGGGATGATTTGGGAGAATAGCATTGAAACATGTATAATATCATATAAGAAATGAATTGCCAGTCCAGGTTTGATGCAGGATACAGGATGCTTGGGGCTGGTGCACTGGGATGACCCAGAGGGATGGTACAGGAAGGGCGGTGGAAAGGGGGTTCAGGATGGGGAACATGTGTACACCCATGGTGGATTCATGTTGATGTATGGCAAAACCAATACAATATTGTAAAGTAAAAAATAAAAATAATAATAATAGTTGATAAATGGTATAAAAAAATCCTGATGATTGTGTTTCTGTGTGACTTTCATGTCAAGCCAGGGTACTCACGTGAGGAGGCTTGCATGTTACAGAGCAAGAATATTTTATGTGAAAAAAAATTTAAAAAAAATTTTAAAAATTAAAAAAAAAAGAATATTTTATGTGTAGGTGTTCATGCATGGTATTTATTTGGTTTGGACCCAGTAGAACTTTTGCACCCAAATGACCGCTTGCCTCTACTCTCAATAGTAGGCAGGGACTGCCTCTCTTACTAGATGGATTTAGTTCACCTCCTGTCTTGGAAATGTTCTCAAAGACAGTTAATCATCCATTCACAAAGTGTTTTTTGACAGCTGGACTATCCTCCTCATTTATTAAATATATCTCCATATTGTTTTGAGCTATTTGCTCAAATCAAATCTTCCTTAAGAATTCAAGAATTGCCATCACTGATGAATTTATGCATGGACATCAAATTCTATAGCTCCTCAATTATAGTACTAAAAATCTTTCGTAAAATGGCAGTGTCACTGGCATTATACATTTCTGTAGTTGTTTTTAACCTTGTTGGGGTCACATATCCCCATAAGAATATGACAGAAGCTCTCTCCTCCCAGAAAAAATGAACAGATGAATATAAGCACACATTTACATATCATTTCAAAAAGGTTTGTGGTCCCCTAGAGTATATTTAGTGATGCTGTAGGGTTAACAGCTTTTGTTCTAAGGGGACATTTTCAAAAGAAAGAATATTTATTTTGATTTATAGTCTAGATATGTTGATTAAAAAATTCAATAGTATCATCATTTATCATCACAGCTTAAATCTCTACGTGTACTAGCCTGTGTAGGCATTTGTGATTGACTGCATTAAAAATGACCTACTGTTTAGAATTTTTGTCTTTAGAACTTTGAAGCCAAAGCTATTCAATTTAATATTTGCATTTGAAAAAAACTGTCTAATAGGACATTGACCTTAAGGATTTTGCAAGTCACGATCTACATATAAAATTTAATTCAAATTCTTTATTAAAATAACATTGACTGACTCTCGGAATTAGGTGATAACTCTCTACATTTTTTGAACACTATCAAATGATAATTTTTAGAATTAAATAATATGTGAATCCAAAGTGATTCAAGAACTTAGTATAATAAATAACAAAACAACAACAGAAAGAATTTAGTATATACAACTACAGTTTTCATGGTAGTTTATGGAACTTACAAAGGAAAAATAACCTCTTTTAATGACTGTATACTGGATTTATTTTCCCTTTTTGATTATGAATAATGACTTTATATGCACATAGAGTGCAGCTTTCATCACCTCCAGAGCAGAAAAGCTCCACTGTCATTTCAAACCTTTGACTATATGTAATGTAATAGGAGCCATGGTTTAAAACATTCAGGGTCAAATTTAGTCTTGCGGAACTCATGAGACTGGAAATTCACATAGCTCTTTGAATAGAAAAACTGTGGTGGGAACAATCTTCCATAGCCACCTGGTTTTTTGTGCATGCTGTATGAACTTATACTTTCTATCTTCCTTTATTACTGTAAATAAAACAGATGCGCATACATGAAAGCGTTTCTGGAAAAAAAGACTCACATACAAGACAAGACGAACTTGTGGCTTTGGTGATGGGTCATGTGATGTGAAATCTTTGTCATCACATAAAAACATGTATTTCACACAGAATATATTCGAATATTGTATTTCTAGGATGCATAGTTCTTTATATATTTTATTTCCAAAATCAGGGCATATCTTTAAAATTTAGAGTGTGTTATAGTTCATTTGGTCTCATTTTTTAAATTCTACACAAAATAATAGAGCAAATAACAATTGATGCTGTCTTGGATTCAATGAAATACATTGTATACATTAGAGCACATAAGATCAGAAAGTGCCTTAGCAATGTTGTAGCAACTCCTCAAGGAAATTGAAATTAAAGGGTCATTTAACTTGCCAAAGACACAGATTTTGGTGACAAAATCGGCATAGTCTAGTAAGTAATTTTTTAAATACTTTCACCCATTGTATGTGACTCATAGTACAGTTAACTTTTAAACTCACTGTAAATCACTGTTCAAAAGACCATTTCTTAGGTCATATTTGGTTCATGAAACATAATGTTTATGTAAATTATAAAGTTTAGTGAATTATTCTTAAGTACAAATGAGTAAATTCTAACTGCATACAGAATCTTGGATAATTTTGAAAGAAATGAGTGTTTACCAGAGTACCTATCAGATGATACCATTTTCTATAAACTAGTAAAACTAAAACACTTTCAAAATTAAATTTAGCCTGGTCCATATAGTACCTTTTTTAAATTGTTCATTTTCATTGTTCATGTTGAAAAAGTATTCAAATGATATTTTTTAATTCATGTGTTAGTTTCAGAATTAAAAAGGCGTATTTTAATGGGAGCTAGTTTAAAACAGTTTGACTTGAGTGAGATAACAGTTTGGGAAATGTGTCTGTGCTAAAGTTTTGCTTCCAAATTTGGACTTTGAAATTTATTGTCAGTCTCAGAAAGAAATAAGAAGCTGTGCAGATAATTAAACATTTGCCTCGGGGGAATTATTTGCATTTAATTAAAACCATACACTTTGGGTGTATACTTGCTTCACTGGTTATTAACTCTGAATCATATGTTAACTACCCAGATTTCTCACTTGTCCATCAAATGTTGCTAGTGGCAAGTTGGAGAAAAAACTTTCTCATCATATTCCAAATCATATTGTTTGTTTGAAGCTGTCTCCTCATTTGGAGGTGGGGGAGACAAAAAAGTAGGTAAGAGAAACAAGAATGATTTATTTTAGATTCCAACTGATTCAGCTCTGTTAGGGGTTAAAACACAACTCAGGAGCAAGAACTCAGTAGAGAAACCATTTGTCAGTAACAGATGCACTGGCCTGCCATCCTCTGCTCTCTCCACAGCCACACGCATACAAGATTAGCTCATGGCTTTTTGGTATCTTTGGATCGCATTTAACCTCGAAAATCACTGCAGATGGTGACTGTAGCCAAGAATTAAAAAGACGCTTATTCCTTGGAAGAAAAATTATGACCAACCTAGACAGCATATTAAAAAGCAGAGACATTACTTTGTCAACAAAGGTCCGTCTAGTCAAGGCTATGGTTTTTCCAGTGGTCATGCATGGATGTGAGAATTGGACTATAAAGAAAGCTGAGCACCGAAGAATTGATGCTTTTCAACTGTGGTGTTGGAGAAGACTCTTGAGAGTCCCTTGGACTGCAAAGAGATCCAACCAGTCCATCCTAAAGAAAATCAGTCCTGATATTCACTGAAAGGACTGTTGCTGAAGCTGAAACTCCAATACTTTGGCCACCTGATGCGAAGAGCTGACTCATTTGAAAAGACCCTGATGCTGGGAAAGATTGAAGGCGGGAGGAGAAGGGGATGACAGAGGATGAGATGGCTGGATGGCATCACTATATGGACATGAGTTTGAGTAAACTCTGGGAGTTGGTGATGGACGGGGGGCCTGGCGTGCTGCAGCCCGTGATGTCATAAAGAGTCAGACATGACTGAGCAATCAAACTGAACTGAACTGAACCATGAGAAAAATATACACTAGATTGTAACCTCTTTGAGGGCAGAGATTTGTTGTTTTGTTCACTGTTGACTCCCCAGTATCAAGAACCATGTCTGATGTAGAGCTGGCGCTTAATAAATATTTGTGGAATGAATGAAAAATTTATTTTCTGTCATTCTACTGATGTACTCATGTGCTCTTCCTGGTGATTTTTGAAGAGCCTCCAGAGAAGTCCCAAACATCCAACAGGGGACCATTTCTAGCTTTGCAAGAGTCCATAAGTCACTGGAATCCTTTTAGCCACATTATTTCCTGTAAAGTACATCATATGATTTTAGGGAAAAAAAGTGAACTTATACTGTTCCCACGTTTAAATCTGCTACACGAGGGAGAGGGTGAAGTTGCATGAACAGAAGGTCTGTGCTTCCCCTTTGCTATTGTTCTACTGGTATAGCTCCTGAAGAAGGTGATTTTGATTACCACTGGATTTCAAAGCTCTACATCTGGCCTTTTCAAGGATTCAAGGCTCCCATATATGCACAATGACAATAATGGAAGCATTAAGGACATTAAAATTATATTCCTTTAATCTTCTCTATTTTGCTTCCTTTCATATTGTTCTGTACAATTCTCCTAAGACTTTCACTGATGCATAAAGCCTGCTTATATTTTCTTCTTTGTTGTAAAAATGATGTTCCAACTGAATCCTTACAATTTCTACCTTGTAAACTTTGTGAAGACATCATATGTAGTACTTTAAGAAAAGCTTATTTATTGATGAAGATATTTAAGCATTTTAATGATATCATTTTTTGAATAATAAAATTTTCCCCCCAAACATGTATCTGTTCTTTGAGTTCTGGAGGCTGCTGTATTTCCTGGTTAAAAACACTGACTAAAAGTTTTGTTTGTTTGTTATGTCAGATTCTGCAGAGGATGACAATATGACAAAAGACAGTGAAGAAACAGATCATTCTGTGTGTGACCAAGAGCATCCCAGTGGTAAGTTGTGGGACTTGCTTGTTTTCTGCTAAGGAATACTACATTTTATAAAACCCAGGTTTTAGTTCCTCTGGAATCTTGAACAACTCTGAGATTTATGGATGCCTACCCTCCACACAGTCAAAAATTGGTGAACAACTTTAGAGTCAGCTGTCTGTATCTGTAGTTCCATATCCAGTGATTCAACCAACCACAGATTGTGTTGTACTATAGTACATATTTGTTGAAAACAAAGTTACCTCTATGTGGCCTGCACAGTTCAAACTTGTGTTGCTCAAGTGTCAACTTAGATATCAGCTGATGGCTCAGTCAGTCAGTCAGTCAGTCAGTTCAGTTGCTCAGTCATGTTCAACTCTTTGCAACCCCATGGACTGCAGCACTCCAGGCTTCCCTGCCCATCAACAACTTCCAGAGCTTCTTCAGACTCATGTCCATCGAGTACGTGATGCCATCCAACCATCTCATCCTCTGTCAGCCCCTTCTCCTCCTGACTGGTAGCTGCCACATTTAGAAGGGGTGTTTGCTCTCTGCAGTCCACTCACTAATTGTGTACCAGGCTGGCTTCATTTATTTTTGTTACCTGATTGAGGTCTATAGGCATTGGATTTGCAACTGCTGAAAAGAGAATATAATACCAGTGAGAATAAACGTGAAACATGGAGACAGTAGATCCAAGAGATTAAATTTGTAACTCCTTGGAATACCAAGAAAAGATAATAGAACAAACAGAAATGAAGCCATCTTTAAAAAAAAAAAAGAAAAAGAAAAAATATTTTCCTAATGCAAACCAGTTCCTCCACCCAAAACACAAGAGTACATGTTATATTTATAGGCAAAGGTAATGAAAACTCATATGAGAACCGAAACCTACAAATCCTCATGGAATTTCTGAAGATCAATAATAAAGGAAGGCTTTTAAAGCATCTTGGAAATTCAAAATCAGTTTATAACTAAAATCACCAAAATCAAATTAGCCTTAAACTTCTTTCACAACTCTAAATTCTCAAAAAAAAAAAAAAAAAGAAAAGAAACATTAAAATGGAGTAACATTTCCAGAGCTCTAATGGACACTGCATCTATATTTAGTAAAGTTATTATTCATGCATGAAGTCAAGAGTAATATTTTCTTAGGAACAGAAAGATTAAGAAAACGTGCCACCCAAAGTGTCCTTTCTGAAGAAACTAACAAAAGGCCTGTGCAAAAACAATAAATACAGAAAGAAAGGAAGCATTCAGGACTGAGAAAGGCACAGTTGGAAAGGACTATGTGATAAGAGACTCATTTAAATGTATGAAAGTGTTGGAATAATTGTTTCAAAATTAGTATCAAAAGAGCTTACTTAAATGATTGCTTTTACCTTTGAAAATTATAATTTTTTTTAATGAGAAAGAAAAAGAAGGAGACAGTTTTTCTTTCAGCAGTGAGAGACTAAATAATATAGACCATTACTCTGACTGGACAACCTGGACTACACACACACACATATCTTTATATATATATATATATATATATATATATATATATATATATATATATATATATATGTATATGAGTAGAGAGAGATAGAATTTGAAACTATTTTTACCTTAGGGAATTTGCTGATTCTGCAAAAGGCATCTTAAGTCCCACTGCTCAAAAGGACCCTGGTAATGTGATATTTTGGGTTGAAACTCCAAAGATGTATATCTCTGCAGGAAAGATGAAACAGATGTAGATCAGCCTTCTGAGAGAGATTGCTGCTCAGCTTTAAATCATCTCAATCCCCAAATTAAACTGAGATCAACCCAGGTTACCAGTCCCTCTAAGTACCTGAGAAAAGCAAATGTAAATTATTTACTAGATGAAAGAAAGAAAGAGCATTGTAAATGCCAGAAAATAGCCAGAAAAAAAAAAATAAAGAAACAAGGTAACATGTAAAACAAACAGTCAAGAGTAGGGAACCCATTTGGGCTGAAAATATTAGTGTTCTAAACCCAAAGTATAAAACACAAAGACCATGCAAACCAGTTCCTCCACTGACAAGACAAGATTGAAAATTTTAGCTGAGAACTGAAAATTTAAAAGAGAGAAAGAAAAAGTCTAGAAGTAAAAGATGCCACTCAAAAATGAAGAATTCAGTGAACAGGTCTATGACTTATTAGATGCAAATGAGGGCTTCCCTCGTAGCTCAGTTTGTAAAGAACCTGCCTGCAGTGCATGAGCCCCGGGTTCGATTCCTGGGTCAGGAAGATCCCTTGGAGAAGGAAATGGCAACCCACTCCAGTATTCCAGAATTTGTGAACTAGAAGTTAGGCCAGAACAATATATCTGAACTAAAAGACAGGAGAGAAAGAATGGCAAACTAAAGAAAGCAGAAAGATGTGCAGGATAAAATGACAGTCTATTGTGCATATAATTGGAATCCTGGGCAGAAAGGAGAGAGGGAATTGGACAGAGAAAATCTCTGAAGAAAGTTTGGTGAGAAATTTCCTACAACGAGAAGGGATTTCAAATCACAGGTTCCAAAAGTCCTTTGAACTCCAAGCAGAATAATTCCAAAACCATCATAGTAAAATTGCTGAAAGCCAGTGATAAACAGAACATCCAAAAGCAGTCATCAAACAATCGGACCGATAGCTGACTTTTCAGAAGACACGATGGAAATAAAAAGACGATACAAAAGAGTCACTGCCACCTAAGAACTCTAAGCCCAGAGAAAACTGTATGTTTCAAGGATAAAGGTTGGACTTCCCTGGTGGTCCTATGGTTAAAACTCCGTGTTCCCATTGCAGGGAGCCTGGGTTGGATCGCTGGCCAGGGCACTAGATCACACACACCACAACTAAAGACCTCACATGCCAGCAACTAAGACCTGGCACAGCCAAATAACTATTAAAAAAAAAAAAAGAATAAAGGTTAATTAACATTTCTGAGCAAGCAAGGAAATGTGCATCACCAGAAAATTCCGGTGTTCTTCAGGTAGGAGGATATTGATGACAAAAGGAATTATAAGATGACAGACGGAATTATAAGCAAGGCAAATGGTAGTTACTGGATAAGTCTAAACGAACAGCGATGATACAAATCAATGATGATTATAATAAGAATAGTGTATCGTGGAAGTTAAGATAGACTTAGAGTCAAAATGCATTGCAATAATGGCATTTATTAGGATGAGATAAATTAAAGTATGCTAATAATTTTCCATTGTCATGGAAAATAGGAACACCAATTCATATTAAAATTTGGTAAATCTCAGTGATACCTGAGAGTTAAAAATGAGGTAAGCCCTGCAGTTGTCCCCACTGACTGGAGAGACTTTGCGGGCCACAGTGCACAGTCCAGCAGATTTCCTGAGTTGAGGAAAGAGCTGAGTGATGGAAAGCCAAGCATCTAGCATTTCCCAGGTGGAGTCCTGAAGAAGGGAGAGCTCCGCACAGGGAACACTCTAGAGACCTATAGAGTGTATGCGTGCTGAGTTGCTTCAGTCATGTCTGACCCTGTGTGACCCTGTGGACTGTAGTCCACCAGGCTCCTCCGTCTATGCCTTCCTGCAAGGGATCTTCCTGAACCGGCATCTCTTCTGTCTCCTGCATTGTCAGGCAGGTTACCACTAACCAGACTGGAAAACCTAAGAATGCATGGGGGGCTCAGAATGGGTTTGCCTCAGTAGCAGAGCAAATCTAGCAATACACCAAATACTGCTCTTGTCCTGTGCAAGCCAGCTTCAAAACGAGACTGGAAAGGACCAAACTGTTTGTAAATGACTTAACTTATCCTCAGATGAAACTCAAGAACATCTGTAAAACTGGAAACATACTTCACATCCAACAGAGTAATCAACAAAATGACCAGGCATGAAAAGAAGTATTGGGAGACACCTCTCCTTGCGCTTCTTGTGTTTCTGCCTGTTTTATGGGCAGAGAGCGTGAATGCCTTTGTTTTGGCCAGTTTTTTCAAGGATGTTTGTACAGGCATACCTCTGAGATATTGTGGGTTGTGTTCCAGACCACCGCAAGAAGGGAATATGACAATAAAGCCAGTCACATGAATTTTCTGGCTTCCCAATGCATGTGAAAGTTGGGTTTACACTGTACTGTTGTCTATTAATTGTGCAATAATGCCAGGTCTAAGAAAAAAGCAATACATATACCTTAACTAAAAAATATTGCTAAAAACTGCTAGCTATCATCTGAGTCTTTGATGAATCATGACCTTTTTGCTGGTGGAGGGTCTCACCTTGATGTGAGCCTTGATGCCGAGGCTGCTGACTGATCAGAGTGGTGGTTGCTGAAGGCTGGAGCAGCTGTGGTAATTTCTTAAAATAAGACAACAATGAATTTTTCCACATCATTGACTTTCATGGACAATTTCGCTGTAGCACGCAGTGCTGTTTGATACCATTTTAGCCACAGTAGAACTTCTTTCAAAATTGGACTCAATCCTCACAAACCCTGTTGCTGCTTTCTCAACTAAGTTTGTGTAATATTCTAAACCCTTTGCTGTCATGTCAACAATCTTTATAGCATCTTCACCAGAATTTGATTCCATCTCAAGAAGTTACTTTCTTTGCTCATCCATAAGAACTGCTCATCTGCTAAGGTTTTATCCTGGAGTTGCAGCAATTCGGTCACATCTTCAGGCTCCACTTGTAATTCTAGTTCTCTTGCTTTTTCTGCCACATCCACAGTTACTTTCTCCCCTAAAATCTTGAAACCCTCTAAGTCATCCGTGAGTGTTGGAATCCACTTCTTCCAAATTCCTGTTAATGTTGATATTTTGACCACTTCCCATGAATCATGAATGTTTCCTAATGGCTTTTCAAATGGCAAATCCTTCCCCAGTTTTCAATTTATCTTGCCCAGATCCATCAGAGAGATCACTATCTATGGCAATTGTAGCCTTATGCGATATATTTCTTAAATAATAGGACTTGAAAGCTGAAATTATTCCTTGATCCATGGGTTGCAGAAGGGATATTATGTTAGCAGGTGTGAAAACAATATTAATCTCACTGTACATCTCCATCAGTGCACTTGGGTGACCAAATGCATTGTTAATGAGCAGTAATATTTTTAAAGGAATCTTTTTTCTGAGCAGTAGGTCTCAACAGTGGGTCTGAAATTTTCAGTAAAGCTTGTTGTGAACAGATACATCTATCATCTAAACTTTGTTTTTCCATATATAGAGCACAGGCAGAGTAGATTAAGCCTAATTTTTAAGCGTCCTAGGATTTTCAGAATGACAAATGAGCATTGGCGTCACCATCTGCATTAGCCCCAAATGAGAGAGTCAGGTTGTCCTTTGAAGCCTTGAAGCCAGGCACTGACTTCTCCTCTCTAGCTATGAGAGTCCTAAATGGCATCTTCTTCCAATAGAAGGCTGTTTTGTCTACACTGAAAAGCTATTGTCTACTGTAGCCACCTTCATAAATATCTTAGCTAGATCTTCTGGTCACCTTGATGCAGCTTCTACATCAGCGCTTGCTGCTTCACCTTGCTCTTTTATGTTAAGGAGGTGGATTATTTCCTTAAACCTCATAAACCAGTCTCTGCTACCTTCAAACCTTTCTTCTGCAGTCTCCTCACCTCTCTCAGCCCTCATGGAATGGAAGACAATCAGAGCATTGCCCTGGGTTAGGCTCTGACTTTAGAGAATGTTGTGGCTGGTTTGATCTTCTATCTAGACCACCCAGACTTTCTCCATATTGGCAAAAATCTTTTTTTTTTTTTTAATCATTCGTATGTTTACTGGAGAAACACTTTGAATTTACTTCAAGAACTTTTCCTTTGCCTTCACAACTTAGCTAACTGCTTGGTGCAAGACACCTACACCTAGCTTTTAGCCTGTCTTAGCTTTTGATATGCTTTCCTTACTAAGCTTAATCACTTCTAGATTCTGATTTAAAGTGAGAGATGTATGACTCTTCCTTTTACTTGAACACTCAGATCATTGCAGGGTTATTAATAGGCCTACTTGACAAGATGCAGGAAAGTATGACCTATAGGGGAAGCTGCTAAGTCGCTTCAGTCATGTCCAACTCTGTGCGACCCCAGAGACGGCAGCCCACCAGGCTCCCTTGTCCCTGAGATTCTCCAGGCAAGAACACTGGAGTGGGTTGCCATTTCCTTCTCCAGTGCATGAAAGTGAAAAGTGAAAGTGAAGTTGCTCAGTCGTATCTGATTCTTAGCGACCCCATGGACTGCAGTCCACCAGGTTCCTCCATCCATGGGATTTTCCAGGCAAGAGTGCTGGAGTGGGGTGCCATTGCCTTCTC
This sequence comes from Ovis aries, assembly GCF_016772045.2. NCBI lineage: Eukaryota > Metazoa > Chordata > Mammalia > Artiodactyla > Bovidae > Ovis > Ovis aries. Next base: position 9,589,580 of record NC_056066.1, read on the forward strand.
CTTATAGGGGAAGAGATAACAATTAATAGGAATCAATCCAGAAGTGGCACAGATGGGGTAATAGTAGGAAGTGAAAGTGAAATCACTCAGTCATGTCCAACTCTTTGCAACCCCATGGACTGTAGCCTACCAGGCTCCTCTGTCTATGGGATTTTCCAGGCAAGAATACTGGAGTGGATTGCCATTTCCTTTTCCAGGAGATCTTCCTGACCCAGGGATTGAACCTGGGTCTCCCACATTGTAGGCAGATGCTTTACCATCTGAGCCACCAGGGAAGTTTCAATAATAGGAAAGAACACATTAAAAAGCATTAATTGTGTCCCACATTCTCAAGAAGCTAAAAGAAGGAATTAGAAACATGGAAAACATAGAAAGATACAATTGAATTTCTAGAGATGAAAAACAGAGTATCTAAGATGAAAATTATACCTGATGAGAATAATGGCAGATGAGACAGGGCCGAAGAAAAGATCAGTGAATTTGAAGTTGTAGCTAAAGAAACTATCCAAATCCATACACAGGGAAAATGAATGACTGAAGGAAATGAAAAGAGCATCAGGGAGCCACGGAACACTTCAAGTGATTCCAAATATAATAATCATGAATTGGAATCTCTGTAGGCAGGTATGGGAAGGGGAGACAGGAAAAAATATTTGAAGTAATAGTTGCTTAAATTTTTCAGAAACTTCATGAAAACGATGAACTCACATGTGCAAGAAATTCTATGACCCCAAAGCACAAGAAACATAAAATTACACTTAAGTACATCGTAATCAACTCAGCCAACAGCAGTGATAAGGAAGAAAATCTCAAAAGCAATCAGATGAAAGAGACAAGTTACATACAAAGAAACAAATAAAAGAATGAAGTACAAAAACTACTAACTACATGGAGCTTCCTTGGCAGTCCACTGGTTAAGACTTTTCCTTCCATTGCAGGGGGAGTGGGTTTGATCCCTGGTCAGGGAGATAAATTCTATATGCATCATGGCCAAAAAATCAAAACATAAGAATAAACAGAAGCAATACTGTATCAAATTCAATAAAGACTTTAAAAATGGTCCACATCAAAAATATAAAAAAAAAAACGAAAGAAAGGAAAAAGAAATTACAAACTAAAATTCCAAGCAAAAATGTGAATGAATCTTACAAATGTTGTATCTTACAAACCTTAACTAAAGATGGTACAAAAGCATATATGTTGGTACAAAAGCATATATGTTATACAAGTTCATCAATATCAACTTTGAAAAGCAGGGAAAATAACTATGGCAGGCAGGGTGTTTATTAAACTTGGGTGACTGGGGATGAGATACTGATTGGGCTGGGAGCTGGGCTGAGGGCCAGAGGATTATCCTAAGAATATGTAGTTTCTCTATCTGCTTTTGATTACTTAATTGGGATCTGCATATTGTTTGTATACTTTCCTGATTGTATGTTGCATATTTATAGAAGAGTTAAAAGAGGAAGAAAGAAAGGGAGGAAATAAGGAAAAGAGTAAAGAAAGGAAATTTCAGCGCCAAAGTTTGTAAACCAAAAATTCCAGTGTGGAGCAGTGAGCGTTGTCTACAGTGCTGACTTTGATAAAGATAGTAAACAATTAAAAATCCCGCTGTGCTCTGGGTTCTGACAATGTCCGTTAGGTTTAAGAATAACTAGAATAACTTTGAAACATTTTATGATAGTTACAAATAGAATTAAATCACAAGAATTACAGGAATAAATCATGCTTCTAAATTCCCCTGAAGATCATACCAAGCATGAGAGTGTATTTAGTAATGCAAATAAAAATAATAAGTAACGTTATAACCAAAAGACAATATACGAAAGAGGATGACGCAGGCAAATAGCTATGACGGTAAGCATAATGTAGGTTACTGAGTGTAAAAACCACTCAGATTGAACTGATTTCAATAAAACAGTAAGGCTTTAAAAATCCAAAGTTAAAAAAAGAAAAGAATGTTTGGGAAATGAACATCAAAATAAAACATGGAAAACTACTTTAGAATCTCTCCAGTTAGAATTCTAGCCAAAAATCTCAAGTGAGAAAGAGTTGGTCATTTTATATCAATAAAAACCTAAAGCCCTGATGAAATATAAGAATGATGGGTTTTTATGTGTCAGATGATATAACAAGATACACTGCAAATAAAATCCAATTGGAAATGCAATGCGGAATTCACAGATATGATATTATCAGTCAATGACAGAATAAATAGACTAAAAATGACATGATATCTTTAAAAACTGTGATTAGCTATGTAGTCCTATTGAAGGGACGGACAGGCTGATCAATGAAACAGAATAATGAGTTTGGAAATAGACCCCAGGAGATCGGGATTTCAGTACATATTTAGGCTGACATTTCAAAGACAGATGACTCAATAAATGGCATTAAGACAACTAGTTGGCCATTTGAAAAAATAAACTGTATCCCAGTCTCATCCCTTACACCAGCTTAAATCCCAAAAGGAGCAAAGAAGAAATGTAAAAATGAAACTATAAAACTACTAGCTAAAAGAACCAAAGGGTGTATGTGTGCTGCTGCTGCTAAGTCACTTCAGTCGTGTCTGACTCTGTGCAACCCCAGAGACGGCAGCCCACCAGGCTCCTCTGTCCCTGGGATTCTCCAGGCAAGAACACTGGAGTGGGTTGCCATTTCCTTCTCCAGTGCGTGAAGGTGAAAAGTGAAAGTGAAGTCGCTCAGTGTCTGACTCTTTGCGACCCCATGGACTGCAGCCCACCAGGCTCCTCTGTCCATGGGATTTTCCAGGCAAGAGAAATATACATATATATATATATGTATATGTATATGTATATGTATATGTATGTGTATGTGTATATGTATATATATATACAAAATTTATATATATAAATTTTTTTAGTTTTGAAATAAGGACTGCCTTTTGAAATGTGACTGTATACAGACACATGATTGCATTATAAAATATGTACACATAGATGAGTATATGCACTACATGTGTACATAAGCCACATAGGTCATCAAAGAGGAAAATTAGTGGCTAAAGCTGAACATATAAATTTTGACATGATAAAGTGTATAATCAAAGTCTAAAGCAAAGCTACTAGGAAATGTATTCTCAGCCTAAATGACAAATCAATTTTCTTACTCCAAAAATAAAAACTTCATGAATCAATAATAATAATAAACAACTCAAGAAGAAAATGGGCAAAGGACTCAATTGTAATTCACAAAAGAGAAAATGCAGTCACTGTTAATATGAAGACATAGCCTATCTCTTCATTACTTTAAGATGCAAATAAAACATGATTTTGGTATCTTCTTCTGAGTATCAAACATTTAAATAGGATTGAAAGTGCACAGAATTGGTATGAGGAAGGCATCCAAACAGGCTCACACACCATTGGTGAGAGATTAAAGGGCATAACCTCTTCATCAGCAATTTTGACAACATGTAATAAAAGGTAAACTGTTTACCCTTTGATCCAAGAGTTATGCATTAAGAATTTATCTTAAAGTAACAGCCACCAAAAGTATAGAGAGAAGTATTCACAAAAATGCTCGTTGCAGTGCTATGTTTGATGGCAAAAACAAAAGGGAACATCCCCAAATTTGTCCATAACATAGAATATAATGCATCTCATAAAATTTCTGAAGAAATTATAATGACAGTCTAAGCTGCTTATAAAATGTAAACTAAAAAAGAATCAAAATGTAGATTCATTGGAATGCCAGGATACATTTATGTATTTTGTATATTTGAGTATGTATGTGTATAGATACATTTTTAATATTTGGACATACACAAAGACACACACTTATACAGATACATATGTATGTATACATATATATATACACATATGTGTAGGTACATACACACACACATGCAAGCAAATGACAGCAATTTACAGTATTAACAATGGCAATCCCTTAGTTGTAAAATTACTGGTAATTCCCAATACCTCTATTAAGTGTTTCTATGTGAAAACTGCCCTTCTTTTGTAACTACAAGAAATAATTGTAGCAATAATTTACATTAGAAAGTAAATTTTATTGGCCCTAGAAAGTAAGAAATAGAGGACTAATAGAAAACTAAGAATAACTTAGAAATAATCAAATTCACTTTAACCTAGGTTTAAATTTCATCTTAATCTGGGGTATTTTTAGACATAGTGAAAGTAAAATTTTGACCAATAGCAGCAATCAAGTTTCAAGCATAACAAAAGGACATAATTTCTATTATCTTTAAGAGACACAACAGAGAAACAAATTCTTTGTTCTTAGGAAGATCTGAGCATCTAATAATCTATAAATAACAAAGCTATATTGTTGTTGCTATTGTTTAAAGAGTCTATTTACCTACCAAGTGAGTTTAGGTTTATCCTCCTCTAGAAATGTTTGACCCTAGACTGATGTTCTCAGACCAATTTTAATGCAAATTAATTAAAGCATTAGCTTGAGCCAAACTTAATTACCAGGCCTCACAAGAAACAATCATGTGATCCAGTTCTAAAGGAAAGTGAATGGATTTTGGATTATCTGTTCTAATGGCCCCCGCCCATTAGTATGGATGACTGAGTTCACTGTATAAAAAATATATGTATAAACTGTGGGATCCTTTATGTTCTTTTGTTTCCTCTGCCAGGAGGGATTAGGGCAAAGGACAGTGGGCAGAATTCAACCAGACTGAATGTAGAGGGGCAAGCATAAAGCATGCCCCATGGGGTCAAGAGAGTGGACGGAATGTGGTATGTCTGAGTGGCTGCAGAGAAAGGCGGACGGACTGGAGCCCCGAACGTCATCATTACCACACAGCAGGCCTGCCAACAGGGCTTGGCACTCATACATACCTCCTCCTCCAGCAGCACACCAAATCCTGGCGTGGCTCAGGAAGGAGCAAGTATGAGCATTTCTGGATTTCAAAGCTGAGAACCTCATTTCTTTTCTGCTTTTCACTACTTTAATTTCAGAATCAATGCAAAGAGATAGAGGAAAACAATAGAATGGGAAATAGAACAGAAAACAATAGAATGGGAAAGACTAGAGATCTCCTCAAGAAAATTAGACATACCAAGGGAAGATTTCATGCAAAGATGGGCACAATAAAGGACAGAAATGGTGTGGACCTAACAGAAGCAGAGATATTAAGAAGAGGTGGCAAGAATACACACAACTATGCAAAAAAGATCTTCCTGACCCAGATAATCACGATGATGTGATCACTCACCTAGAGCCAGACATCCTGGAATGTGAAGTCAAGTGGGCTTTAAGAAGCATCACTACGAACAAAGCTGGTGCAGGTGATGGAGTTCCAGCTGAGCTCTTTCAAATCCTAAAAGATGATGCTATGAAAGTGCTGCACTCAATATGCCAGCAAATATGGAAAACTCAGCAGTGGCCACAGACTGGAAAACATCTGTTTTCTTTCCAATCCCAAAGAAAGGCACTGCCAAAGAATGCTCAAACTACTGCACAATTATGCTCATCTCACACAGTAGTAAAGTAATGCTCAAAATTCTCCAAGCCAGGCTTAAACAGTACATGAACCATGAAATTCCAAATGTTCAAGCTGGATTTAGAAAAGGCAGAGGAACCAGAGATCATATTGCCAACATCTGTTGGATCAATAAAAAGCAAGAAAGTTCCAGAAAAACATCTACCTCTGCTTTATTGACTATGCCAAAGCCATTGATTATGTGGACTACAACAAACTCTGGAAAATTCTGAAAGAGATGGGAATACCAGACCACCTGCCTGCTTCTTGAGAAATCTGTATGCAGGTCAGGAAGCAACATTAGAACTGGACATGAAACAACAGACTGGTTCCAAATAGGGAAAGAAGTACATCAAGGCTGTATATATTCACCCTGCTTATTTAACTTATGTGCAGAGCACATCATGAGAAACTCTGGGCTGGATGAAGCACAAGCTGGAATCAAGATTGCTGGGAGAAAAATCAATAACCCCAGATATGCAGATAATACCACCCTTATGGCAGAGAGTGAAGAAGAACTAAAGAGCCTCTTGATGAAAGTGAAAGAGGAGAGTGAAAAAGTTGGCTTAAAGCTCAACATTCAGAAAAGTAAAATCATGGCATCTGGTCCCATCACTTCATGGCAAATAGATGGGGAAACAGTGGAAATAGTGACAGACTATTTTGGGGGGCTCCAAAATCACTACAGATAATGACTACAGCTATGAAATTAAAAGACGCTTACTCCTTGGAAGGAAAGTTATGACTAACCTAGACAGCTTATTAAAAAGTGGAGATAATACTTTTCCGACAGAGGTCCGTCTAGTCAAAGCTGTGGTTTTTCCAATAGTCATGTATGCATGTGAGACTTGGACTATAAAGAAAGTTGAGCACTAAAGAATTGATGCTTTTGAACTGTGGTGGTGGAGACAACTCTTGAGAGTCCCTTGGACTGCAAGGAGATCCAACCAGTTCATCCTAAAGGAAGTCAGTCCTGAATGTTCATTGGAAGGACTGATGCTGAAGCTGAAACTCCAATACTTTGGCTACCTAATGCGAAGAACTGACTCATTTGAAAAGACTCTGATGCTGGGAGGGATTGGGGGCAGGAGCAGAAGGGGAGGACAGAGGATGAGATGTTTGGATGGCATCACTGACTCGATGGATGTGAGTTTGAGTAAGCTCCAGGAGTTGGTGATGGACAGGGAGGCCTGGCGTGCTGCAGTCCATGGGGTCACAAAGAGTCGGATATGACTGAGCAACTGAACTGAACTGAACTGAACTGAACTGAATGTCAGAAAAATGAGAAAGAAGAAAAAATATATATTTTTGTCCCAAGAGAAGATTGCATATATGTGGCATCTAGAAAAATGGTACAGATGAACCTATTCATGGGGCAGGAATGGAGACGCAGACAACAGACATGGGTAGACAAGGGTGAGGGGGAATAGAGTAGATGGGATGAACTGCGAGACTGGAATCGACATATACACACGACCATGTGTAAAACAGATGGCTAGTGTCAACCTAGTGTATAGCATGGGGAACTCAGTTCAGTGCCTCTGTGGTGACCTGAAGGGGTGATGGGGGGAGGCAGTGGGAGGGAGGTCCATGGTGAGGGGAAAGAGAAAAATATGCATGCATACAGCTGAGTCACTTTGTTGTATAGCAGAAGGCAATGCAATGTTGTAAAGCAACTATACCCCCCACCAAGAATGAGACAAGTTCAAGGGCAGTGGAGAGAACTAATTCAAAAAGCTTTGCAATGGCCTCTTATCCTCCAAGTGAGCTGACAGTCCATACTGGTTGCGGAGAAAATCCCTAGTGCACATCACAGCCTTGGGCTGCCACCCCAGTTAGGCCCACCCCATCAGCAGTGCCCAGTCCCTGGTGAATTGCCATCTTGCTATTCCTGATGGACTTCCTCTGAAAATGTATGGAGTACTGGGAGTGGAGACACCCTGCAGTAAAGTGGCCGCTTCTACTCTCTGAGTGGCCTGCTCATGCCTGTCACTGCACAAAGGCAGATCACAGATAATGAGTTAAGTTTCCAGCAAAGACTACAAGGAGTTATGATGGTCAATTCCCCATGAACAGTGGCAGAGATGGTTGTTCAGTCGTTAAGTCATGTCCAACTCTACAACCCCATGGTCTGCAGAACACCAGGCTTGTCTGTCCTTCACCATCTCCTGGAGTTTGTCAAACTCATGCCCATTGAGTCAGTGATGCCAACATCTCAGCCTCTGCCATCCCCTTCTCCTCCTGCCTTTGATCTTTCTCAGAATCAAGATCTTTTCTAGTGAGTTGGCTCTTCACACCAGGTGGCCAAACTATTGGAGCTTCAGCTTCAGCATCAGTCCTTCCAGTGAATATTCAGGGTTGATTTCCTTTAGGATGGACTGGTTTGATCTCCTTGCAGTGCAAGGGACTCTAATTCAAAAGCATCAGTTCTTCAGCACTCAGCCTTCTTTATGGTCCACCTCTCACATCCATACATGACTACTGGAAAAACCATAGCTTGGACTATATAGACTTTTGTCAGCAAAGTGATGTCTTTATTTTTTAATGTACTGTCTAGGTTTGTGATAGCTTTTCTTCCAAGAAGCTAGCATCTTAATTTCATGCCTGCAGTCACCATCAGCAGTGATTTTGGAGCCCAACAAAATAAAATCTGTCACTGTTTCTGCTTTATCCCCATTTATTTGCCTTCACTTCATGGGAAATAGATGGGGAAACAGTGGAAACAGTGTCAGACTTTATTTTGGGGGGCTCCAAAATCACTGCAGATGGTGATTGCAGCCATGAAATTAAAAGACACTTTCTCCTTGGAAGGAAAGTTTTGACCAACCTAGATAGCATATTGAAAAGCAGAGACATTACTTTGCCAACAAAGGTCCATCTAGTCAAGGCTATGGTTTTTCCAGTGGTCATGTATGGATGCGAGAGTTGGACTGTGAAGAAAGCTGAGCACCAAAGAATTGATGCTTTTGAACTGTGGTGTTGGAGAAGACTCTTGAGAGTGCCCTTGGACTGCAAGGAGATCCAACCAGTCCATTCTAAAGGAGATCAGCCCTGGGTGTTCATTGGAAGGAATGATGCTGAAGCTGAAACTCCAGTACTGTGGCCACCTCATGTGAAGAGTTGACTCATTGGAAAAGACTCTGATGCTGGGAGGGATTGGGGGCAGGAGGAGAAGGGGACGACAGAGGATGAGATGGCTGGATGGCATCACCAACTTGATGGATGTGAGTTTGAGTGAACTCCAGGAGTTGGTGATGGACAGGGAGGCCTGGCGTGCTGCAATTCATGGGGTCGCAAAGAGTCGGACACGACTGAGCTACTGAACTGAACTGAACTGAACTGATTTGCCTTGAAGTGATGGGACCAGATGCCATGATCTTTGTTTTTTGAATGTTGAGTTTTAAGTCAGCTTTTCACTCTCCTCTTTCACCCTCATCAAGGGGCTCTTTAGTTCCTCTTCATTTTCTGCCATTAGAGCAGTATCATGTGCATTTCTGAGGTTGTTAATATTTCTCCTAGCAGTGTTGATTCCACAACAAGGCTGTGATCCCTGAAAGGGGTTAGAGAATGAAGCTCACTCAAACCAGTGAAGTTTCCGTTGACATCGTCCTCCCAGTAGACAAATGTCAGGGATGACTAGGAACTTTACCAGGGGACATAACCTCATATAATGCCAAAGGTGCAATCTAAGGTATTAGTATCTGTTGCTGTAGTTTAGTCGCTAAGTCATGTTTCATTCTGTTGTTACCCCATGGACTGTAGGCCACCAGACTTCTCTGTCCATGGGATTTCCCAGGCAAGAATGCTGGAGTGGGTGGCCATGTCCTTCTCCAGGGGATCTTTCAGACCCAGGGATCAACCATGCACCTTCTGCATTGGTAGGTGTATTCTTGACCACTGAGCCACCAGGAAAGCCCAAGATAGTATCTAGGGGATTTTTTTTTGGGGGGGGGGTGGGGAGGGCTTTTTTTTCCTAAAGATAATGAAATGGAAGCCTAAAGAGATGATAATTTGCCTAAAACATTCAATTCTTCCTCCAAGATTCTTTGCAATAAAGATAGCACATGTAGTGCTTAGCCTTAGTGCTTTGTTGCAAATGGAAGTAAGTTACAGTCCCTAATTACTATTTACCGACATTGATGAGGACTATAATGGAGGGCCAATTAATTAAACATTTATCGATCACTCTTTATTAGTAGGTGTTAGGTAGAAAAGCTTCCCAGATGCAATGGTAAAGAATCTGCCTGCCAGTGCAGGTGGACATAAGAAACGGGTTTGATCCCTGGGTCAGGAAGATCCCTTGGAGGACTAAATAGTAACCCACTCCAGTTTTCTTGCTGGAAAATACCATGGACAGAGGAGCCTGGTGGGCTATAGTCCGTAGGATTGCAAAGAGTTCAACACTACTGAGCAACTGAGCATGTGCACACACTAGGCAGAGAATTAGGAATAAAGCAGTGTGTAACATCACAGTGCTTACAACCTGATAAGGGAAACGAACACAGATACAGCTATGTTACAGTGTGATGAGAATGAGGAATGGGTGAATAAATAGCATAAACAAATAGGCAAAGGAGCTCAATGTGCAAAGATGTGACCACTTTGTATGGTACCCAGAGGTGAAAAGGATGGAAATGATTTTGGGGGGTAAAGATTCTGCATGGCTTCTTCCCCATATAAAGACTTTTGGGGACTTTCCTGGTGGTCCAGGGGCTGAGATTCCATGCTTCCCAGGTGGCACTGGTGGTAAACAACCCGCCTGCCAATGCAGAAGACGTAAAAGATGCAGGTTCGATCCCAGGTCAGGAAGATCCCCTGGAGGAGGAAATAGCGACCTACACCAGTATTCTTGCCTGAAGAATCCCGTGAATAGAGGAACAAGGGTAACAGTCCACAGGGTCACAAAGAGCTGGATGCAACTAAAGTGACTTAGCACACAGCACACTGGTGGTTCAGGGGTTAAGACTCTATGTCTTCAGTACAAGGGGCATGGGTTTGATCCCTAGTTGGGGATCTAAGATCCCACATGCTGTGTGGTGTAGCTGAAAGAAAAAAGACTTTTATATCATGACATAGTCCAATTAGACTATGTCTAATTGGAATTCTCATACATTTCTGGTGAGACTATAAAATGGAACAAACTCTTCAGAACACCATTTTTCAGGAGTTAGTCTAGCTAAACATATGCGTTGCCTGTTACTTAACCATTTCACTCCTGGGTTTATACCCAAGTGATATGTATACATATGTCCCCCAAAAGACATATACAAAAATGTTTTTAATAGTGTTATTCATTTAGCCCCAAACTGAGACATATTCATACAATGGAATTAATAGACATCAGTGATAAAGAATAGGCCATTGATACATGCAGTGGAAGGATTAATCTTACAGAAAACATATAGTAAAATACAAAAGAGCACACACTGTATATTCTGTTTAGGTGAGCTGGGCACATAAACTTGTCTCATAGGAGCCACTGCAAGTCACATGGTCTCAGGCAGGGAACGAAGATCTTTTCTCAGAAGTAGAGGCAACTTGGAGAAATGATGCATCTCCTTTAGGGACGTACACAGGCTAAGAGCCCACGAACCTCTGCTTCAGCTTTGTACCTGTAACCTCTAGCTCTGGAATGTTTTTTTTTAATATAACAGTAATATCCTTAGCATAAAATCTTTCATTAAAATAATGCAAAATGGACAAATTTCATTTTCTTCTCTTGGCCCTTAAATGTTCTAAACTCCACAGGGGAGAGGAGGAAAACCCAAGAGGGTGGGGGAGAAAATGCTTTCCTAGATAATCAGCCTTGGAGTAATCAAGAGTTGGCTGAATTCCCTCCTGACCTTTGCTGTATTTACTAGGGTTTTGTAAGAATGTTTGAGCTATTAGGTGACCCCCATCCCTGTGTGCTCATATTACTCAAGTTTTTTTATGCTCTGCTGATGGAAGAATGAAAATACAAGCAGTGTTTTAATTTCCTAGGAATCCTCAATACAGAAAGATCTATATAATAAAGAGAAATTGAATATAATTAACCCATGCAGTCTAGAAATTCTTCAAAATTCTGACTTCCAGTTTGTATCCACTGATGTTCAGTGTATTGATTAGCTAAATACTAATTACACCAGTCAGTTCAAAGAGAAGTTTTTTGCCTACATTATCTGGATATTTCTCATTAACTAATCAATATAAATTTGATAATTTACAAAATGAGATATTCACCTTCGGCTTTGGTTCAGAACTGTTCTCTGCCTCTCCAGGCATGATCAAAGCATGGTTTCTGAATTGATTATCTTTTCACACCAGGGATAAAGCTATGGCCATCCATGTCACATTTATTTTTCAATCACTGTTCATAACAGGGCAAGAGAATGATTCAACGAAGAAAGAAGTAAAACTTGAGGCAGAGTCCCAGAGTTCCTGTATGGAAACAGAAGGTACTGAAACCAGAATATATTGTTATCTGAGGATGAGGTGACGCTGTGTCGTGACTTCTGTATACACTGGTGTGTGTGAGCAGGGGACGTGTGTACTTCTAGGCAGTGATTCCTGGAGAGTGGCTCTAGTGCTCTCCTTATGTGACCGTTGAAACTTGGAGGGGAAAAAAGAACTTTAGCTTTCTGAGCTTTAGTCACTGGTTTCCCACAGATTCCAACCAAAACATCTCTGAGCGTCCTTCTGTCTCATTCTATTTAGAGCTTTCATCAAACCAAGAAGATGCCATGATTGTGGAGCAACCAGAAGTGACCCCACTAACAGACGACCAAGAAGAAAATGAAGGTGAAAGAGGTAGGACTGCTCTTAAATTAGCCAGTCAAGAACAGAGAGTTTCTTTGGATTCCTGCCTAGAATCCAACCATCAGCATTATTCTCCTTCAATTGCAGACTGTCAGGGGGCAAAATGAATATTTCTGTAATTCTGAACTTACTTTTGAAAGTAAAATAAAATCCATCCAGAAGTAGTGAAAGAAGATACTTATAACAGTTTTTCATTCTTCCAAGGAGTATGAGGATGTTTTTATTATTAATTTAGATTCATTTTTTTAATTATAATTTTGAGAAAATCTCTAAGAAATAGATATTATGAACTAGATGGATGAAAGTCTTAGATAATCTGAAATGGCTTTAAAACAACTAAATTAACCTTTCATATTGATTTCATTCTGTCATCCTTCATATATTTGTATAAAATACACACATTGTATGAACCTTCTAAATTATGTTTGTCCACTAATATTAGGATACAATAATATTGAGTACTGATTAAAACAAAAAAAGTGAGCATTATACTGATTTCAGAGAACATTAGAGGAATGATCACTTTGTCAATTTTAATGTAGCATTTGGGGCAAGAAGCCAATATATTAAAAGTGGACATTAAAAAATATCTTTAAATTTATCAAAGAAATTTATTAAAGAACTTGAGGAATTTAAAAGAATTTAAAAGGAGCTAAGAATGGGAAGTAAAAAATGAAATAGTTTGTCTCCTATATGATATCATAAATCATAACATTCTTAAATATGTGTTTGCAAGGTAGTTACAGAGTAATAACTTGACAGGCCTTGTTTATAGAACACAGTGATCAATTTTGTTTCCAAATGAAAATGCAGACATGATCTCAATTGTAAAATCAGGTCAATAGTAAGTACAGCTGCCAAACTGCAAACTCTTTTTTGGCAGCAGCATTGACACAGTTTAATTACCAAGTCACGTTAGTGATTTTGAGACCTTGTTTTTTTTTAAAAATCCACTGCATTTAGAGCACAATATTCTTCTATGTCTTTTGTCTAATGACCTTTTTTCTAATAGGAAATCCTAGTTCAGACTCATGACACTGTGTTCCTGGCAGGTCAAATAAATATTTGGAGAATTTATGTCTGACAATGATAATAGAAAATTGATACAACCCTCGCTTGAAATGCAGATACACGGCCTTGCTCCTTTTGTTACTGTACGCAGGTCCATATCCCCAACTCACAGTGAGGCCAAACAAACGGACATGTCAGAGTTCTGAGCAAAGAAGGGTTTATTGCAGGAACATATAAGGAGAACAGGTGGCTTATGCTCAAAAACTCCCAAACTCCCTGAAAGGTTTCAGCAAAGCATTTTCAAAGGCCAGATGAGGGAGAGGAATCCAAGGGTGTGTAATCTGTCTACAGCAGAAATTATTTACTTTTTATGCTGTACCTCAAGACATGCAAATGAGGAACATCAAACAACTGGTTCATTGTCCTTTTTTTCACTTGGCCTACAAGGGGAAAAGTCTGTGCTCAGCACACGAGCACGTGTCACGCTTCTCCCAGTGGTTTCTCCAGCACGTTGCGTTCCTCTAGCTACTGAAGAGCTCAGTTCTCTCCCATAGGGATCGACACCAATCCTCTTCTCCAAAAGGAGGGATGGCACATGAGGAAGAAGTGAGATCAAATTCTACTACTTGCTTGTATCAACTGTGAAGTTGAATTTCTTTGTTAAGGGGCTCCTCTGGTGGTCTCTCAACTTAAAAAATCATTCACATCCTCTAAGTTGAGAGTTACAGTTTACTCAATGGGAATTTTCAGGACTGCAAACCCAGGAGACAGCGCCTTAGAGAACTACTCCAAAGAGGCAAAGCAGGTAGCCGGCTTATATAGCAGTTTTGCAATAAAGGGCAGGTAGTCTGAACATCAAAAGATTATTGTTAATTAAAGGTAAACCAGATATCTCAAGTTAAGGAATTTAGCACTTTTCTATGTATGGGAAGATACATAGGAGTCTGGGCTCACCAAAATCATCCCTTTGATACACACCTCCCCTGTCCAGGGCCAGTATCCCATATTTTCACATCGCAAGTTTCCTCAGGGCTCACTGTGGGGAGCGACTGCAAGGAGTAGCTGCTAGATGGCAGGTATTCTTCTCTTTCCTGAGTTCTGTCGGGGCTCACCAGCTCACTGTTGGCAGTGGCTGCAGTTGCTGATGACCACGACATCGTTTGTTTACTGATATGACAGGGAATACTCCATTCCTTAGTCCCGTGGTTAAGAGTCCATGCTCTTACTGCAGAGGCCATGGATTCCATCCCTAGTTGTAGAATCAAGAACCCCACCCCTGCAAAATAATATAACTTCTTTGTTATATGTTCTGCCTTGAATTTGTTCTTGTTCAGTCACTAACTTGTGTCTAACTCTTTGGACCCATGAACTGAAGCAAATCAGGCTTCCTTGTCCTTCACTATCTCCCTGCGTTTGTTCAAACTCATGTCCATTGAGTCAGTGATGCCATCATCCATCTCATCCTCTGTCTCCCCCTTCCTCTCTTGCCCTCAGTCTCTCCCAACATCAGGGTCTTTACCAATGAGTAGGCTCTTCGGATCAGATGCCCAAAGTACTGGAGCTTCAGCTTCAACATCAGTCCTTCCAAAGCATATTCAGGGTTGATCTCCTTTAGGATGGACTGGTTTGATCTCCTTGCTGTCTAAGGGACTCTCAAGAGCCTTCTCCAGCACCACATTTCAAAAGCATCAGTTCTTCAGTGCTCAGCCTTCTTTATGGTCCAGCTCTCACATCTGTACATGATTACTGGAAAAACCATATCTTGGACTGTATGGAGGTTTGTTGGCAAAGTGATGTCTCTCCTTTTTAATATGCTGTCTAGATTTGTCATAGCTTTCCTTCCAATGAGCAAGTGTCATTTAATTTCATGGCCGCAGTCACCATCTGCAGTGATTTTGGAGCCCAAGAAAATAAAATCTATCACTGCTTCCACTTTTCCCCCATCTATTTGCCATGAAGTGATGAGACCAGATGCCATGATCTTTGTTTTTCGAATGTTAAGTTTTAAACCAGCTTTTTCACTTTTCTCTTTCACCTTCATCAAGAGGCTCTTTAGCACCTCTTCACTTTCTGCCATTAAAGTGGTATCATCTGCATGTCTGAGGTTGTTAATATTTCTCCTGGCAATCTTGATTCCAGCTTGTGAGTCATCCAGCCTAGTGCGTCATATGATGTACTCTGCATGTAAGTTAAATAAACAGAGTGACAATATACAGCCTTGATGTACTCCTTTCCCAATCTGGAACCAGTCTGTTGTTCCATGTCCCATTCTAACTGTTGCTTCTTGCCCTGCATACAGATTTCTTAGGAGACAGATAAGGTGGGGTGGTATATTTTTGTTTAAATTTGAAATAACTTAAAGTTAATCACCTCTAACATCTTATTCCTTGCTTCAAAGTAAGAGCTGAAAGCTGTTCTGTTGCCTATAAGGAAAATAAAGGAAGGAAAAGGAAGTGATAAGGATTTGGGGATAGATTTCGGGTGTGATGCCTTGGCCCTGCCCCCACTGACAAGCTGGATGAACCTGGGGGCAAGTGATTTAAACTTTCAGTGCCTTAGTTTCCTCATCTGTAGGAGGGTGATAAAGTACCTGTCACGTGTGGTTGTGATGAAACTTTAATGAGTTAACACTTGTAAAGCAATTCCAACAATACCTGACACATAGAAAGCATACCTTAAGTGTTTAGTATTTATCGTAATTGGATAAATTGATGACAAAGTCAAGAGAACCCGCATGTGGAGTTCCTCAAGTCCATTCCTATTTTGAAGCCGTAAAAATTTCACATAGTCTACATTATCCTTCAACAGCAAATTGTTCTGCCCATTTCATTCTGAGTACCATCTACTACAGGCTATTTTGGTATATGTGTTTAATCCATAAAGATAGAACAATTAATGAAAGGTTAGGAGACACTTCTCTGTATTCAGAATTTTATTTTTTGTCAAAACCTCCATCTTCTCTTTGAGAAATGCTGATTCAACCATAATTTCTATTTTTGTTCTGGGTTTTTTTTTAAATATTTATTTATTTGGCTGTGCCAAGTCTTAGTTGCAGCAAGTGGGGTCTTTTAGTTGTGGGATCTAGTTCCCTGACCAGGGATTGAACCTGGGCCCCCGACATTGGGAGCACAGAGTCTTAGCCACTGGACCACCAGGGAGGTCCCTAATTTCTACTTTTTGAAAGAAGATGGCATTAATTTAGTGGTAGAGCCAGAGATTAAAAGTAGCAAATAAATTCAAAGTTGTAGAATGTTCTTTAGCTTTCTTTTGTTTCATACAGTTACTGTAGAGTCTTATTTGAAAACATTTTGAGAATATAGTTTGGAATTTTGTGTATATTCATAATGTCTCTCATGGAAATTTGCATCAAGAACCTCTCTAATCAGAAAAAAAAAAAAGAATATTCTGTTAAATTTCTAGGGAAATTGTTTACAGCCTTAGAAATATTGATTCTCTTTTGAGAATCTTTCGAAGGAAAGAGAAAATAGTTTGAAAGTGGTTCCTTTCAAAACACTCCAGACTAGGAAAAATGTATCTATAACCTTTACTCTCATTTTGTGGCATTCTGTAAGATTAGAAAATATACTTAATCTTTAGGATATATCTTTGATGGCTCCCAGGTGTATGGGCACAGATGTTGTAATATTGTTTTGAAGTTAGCTCTGCCAAAATATGAGTTTTAAAGAGAAGTGAAAATATTCAGCAGAAGTTCATGCTGATAAAATTGCACAATAGCACAATGGACATGTCCCTAGGAGACCTGAAATACAACAATTTCAACAGGCATAAAGTGAGGTTTCACATATGGCAGCTTTTCTCATATAGCCACATTGCCTCTTCCTAAATGAGTCCAGTTTTATTCTTTCCCAGCAGGATCTGTGCACATATGAAATCCAGTAAAAAAACATCATTTAGGTTAATAACCAAATGAGAATGTAACCCTCTAAATCTCTTCTCAAAAGGATCTCTTGTTTTAGCATAAAATATAAATTTAGCCAGCATTAAATGTTTTTCTGAATATTTTTATTTCTAGTTGAATTTAGAAATATTTAATATAAAATCTTAACTAGATCAACAGAGTATCATTATTTTATCTCATTTTAACTTACATTGCATTATGAGTGTGTTGGACTTCCTCTCCAAGTATTATATAGAATGCATGCATCCCAATTATTTTTCTTGTATCCATCAGTAAGTATAATATGGAGTAGTAATCCTTTATTTACTTTGGGGTGGTCAAAATGTTGATGGAGATTTAAGGTATATTATGATCCAAGATCTTCTTAGAAAAAGATGAATATTGACAGGCGTGCGAGTGAAATATAAGGCAGCAATAAATGTAAATTATCACATCCTTTGGCTCATGTCTTGGCCTCTGATGAATAGGACTATGAGACTATGTGTGGAGAACCATGGCTTCTGGCTCTGGTTATGTGGTTGCTGGCAATTCTTTACCTTTTATAAATCCCAGTTTCCGGGGTAGTAAAATGTCACACATGAACTCATTAATGCAGGGATGATAGTCTCCAGTTTTGTAAACTTTCTCAGAAGTCCAGCTCTGAAGAACCGCATTCTTCTTCTTCTTCTTCTTTTTTTTAATGAGATCACAGCTTCCATTTATCTATAATTGGCTGTGCTGGGTCTGTGTCCATTTATCTATAATTGTTGGCTGTGCTGGGTCTGTGTTGTGACAGGTGGACTTTCTCTAGCTGTGGCACTTGGGTTTCTCTAGCTGCAGTACAAGGGCCTGTCTGTTGCTGAGCACAAGCTCTAGAGTGAATGGCCGGCGTAGCTGCAATGCACGAGCTTCTCAAGTTGTGGCACATGGACTTAGTTGCCCTGAGGCATATCGGATCTTAGTTCCCTGACCCGGAATTGAACCCATGTCTCCTGCATTGGAAGGCAGATTCTTAGCCACTAAACTATCAGAAAGTCTTGATGAAACAAGAGGTGATGAGATGGGAGCCAGCATTCATCAATATACTGAGGAAGCTAAACTTGTAGGTTTTACTCAGCTTTATTCTATTGCATCCTATTGATAAAAATACAGAGGTGTCCTAGACCAGACAAAAAGATCAGCCATATTAACTTATTTTCATTCAGGAATTACTAGCTGTTGAATTATTAACCAATTTTGGACAGCTAGGAACTCCCTGAAGATACTTTAAGTAGGATAAAAAGGGCCACTATCTCAAATTAGGTTGACACACAAACTCTTTCTTAGTTCACATGAGAAATTTTTCTTATAGTTCCTCTGGCCACTGTTTCATCTTTCAGTGAACACACAGAATACCACTTTCTCTTCTGCTCCTACCAGTCAAGTTCCTCAGGGTTTTGTTTTGTTTACGAAATACCACTACACAGCCCTTGGTGTTTTCCGGTATTGATGGGATTCTTACATCACTGATAGAGCCCTTTCCTCTCTTCTTGAAAATCAGCCTGCACACCAGCAATGAAGCAACAACAGAAACATACAATGCCTGTGACATTCAAGCGTTCATATTCCAGGCTGTGCTTTCCTATAGAGAATCATGGTTCAGGCACATTTTTGGTTCATGCCCAATATTCTATGAAATTTCATCTTGATTAACTTACTGGAATTTAATGTTTTCTGAAGGTCTTTGTATCTTTTCAAATGAAGTCAACTTTAGTAATGCTGCTCATTTCACACTGGCAGTACTATGATTTCATTTTCAAATTCAGTTTCATTTTCAAATAGTTTCTTTTGTTACCAGTCTTATTTCCTAACCATGTTTTGTAGCTAGAATTTGTCAACCAAAATTTTATTTTAGAATCTGAGATAAATAATAATGCTGGTGCCTGTAAAGCCACGTGCTTCAAATTGGGATTTGAACCCATATGCTAGGACTCAAACCCAGGCAAAACCCTAACTGGGACTTGAACCCACAGTCTTTTAATTAGAATCACTGTGACTCTAGTGTCCAGACTTACTGAGACTCAGGTTTTCTGTGTCATCACAGAAGAAATTCAACAAGAGGCAAACTGATTCATAAGAAGTAAATGTGTTAATATAGGATGCTTGTGAAAGGCGCAAGTAGGCAGGTGAGGCAACTCTGCTTGGAGGATTCAATGAGCTACCATTTTATAATTAAGGGACAATAAAAGTGAATGTTGCTCAGTTGTGTCCAACTCTGCGATCCCATGGACTGTAACCTGCCCCATTCTTCTGTCCATGGAATTCTCTCCAAGCAAGAATACTGGAGTGGGTAGCCATTCCCTTCTCCAGACAGATCGAACCCTCGTCTCCTGCATTGCAGGCGGATTTTTACCATCTGAGCCACCAGGGAAGTGCACAAGATAAAGTGGGGCACGGAAAAAGTCCACCTCAAAGAGAAGTGAGACTTAGCTCAATAGCTCCTCCTTCGTATCGGGCAGGAGTGTCTGATCCTATAAAGTCAGACTGGGATTGGTAGCACGTACATCAGTAGACCAGTGGTAACATTTTTCTTTCACCTAATGGCCTGGGGCGTATCTTGTGCTTTTATTTATGGCTTTAGAGTTAAGTAGGCCTGCTTTATTCTACAGTGTTCAGGTAGATTTCTTGAGCAATCATGAACTTACAGTGGTCTCCCAAACTTTCCTAGGTTTCCCTTTTTGTCTATAGTCCCCTCCTGGAACTTCTATGACTACCTGTATAACTATCCTATTCTATGCCTATCACCTATTCAGCTTTTCTGACTATTTTTTTAAGTATTTAATGAAATTTCTTTTATTGGTAAAGTATACTGAATATAAAAATTTTTTTAATGTAAGTAAAGTATTTAAGGCTTCTACATAGCTCTGTGTATGTGACATATACATATAGAATCAGTTCATGCAAATTCCACTGTATAAGTAAAGATGCAACGTTTTATTCACATTTTACATTTAAAATAATTTTTAGAGTGCAAATTTTCTTCAGGCTTATCCCTCGAATAAAAGTATAACCTATAATTTTGAAGTAGAAACAAAAAATATATTCACTGCTACAATAATAATTTTGTGTTCCATAATGTAGTAGGTGTATATATGTATGTAAATTTAGATTAAACTCATGTAAACCTCATATGTCGCTTCTCAAGAAGAAAGTATATATTAGGCCAAGTCCCCCAGCTTGCTATGATCATCTTGTCTTTAAAGAGTTATAAAAATTGCCCTAAACCTCCATTTTACATGTCAGAGAGGAAGAACCACACACCTAAGTATATGTTAGGCTCAAGCGAACATGAATAATGATAGTGTCAGTCACACAGTCGTGTCAAGTTCTTTGCGACCCCGTGGACTGTAGCCCCCCAGTCTCCTCTGTCCATGGGATTCTCCAGGCAAGAATACTGGAGTGGGTTGCCATGCCCTTCTCCAGGAGATCTTCCCGCCCCAGGGACTGAACCCAGGTCTCCTGCATTGCAGGCAGATTCTTTACCGTCTGAGCTACATGGAAGCCTAAGCGAACATTACGATTGAAATTTATAATTCCATAAATCTTAGGATCAAAAATTATAATCCTTACTCTATCCCTATCTGGGGAGTTTTGAGAGAACTTCTTTTCTACTAACTTTCTAGCATCCAAATTGTTTCTGGATCCCTTTTTCTTCTTAACTTTGTATCAAGCCTAGGTTGTCTGGTTTTCCTTGTGGCTTATCAAAGTAATTTGCAAAGATAAAAAAGATCTCTTCCTTAAGGGGAATTCTATCTCTAGGTGTTGAACATTTTATTTCTCTCTGTTGCATTAGAGTTCTGTAACTCTCAGTGCATAAATTACCTTAATTCTTATTTGTTCCTTTTCCAAAACAACTTTTTATTGAAATATAGTTGATTTATAACATTGTGTTAGTTTCAGGTATACAGCAAAGTGATTCAGATATGTGTGTGTGCGTGCATGTAAATATTCTTTCCGATTCTTTTCCATTATAGGTTATTATAAGATATTGAATATAGATATAGACATATATACACAGTAGGACCTTGTTTATCTATGTTATATATAGTGGATCTGTTAATCCCAGACTCCTAATTTATCCCTCCCTCCCTCTTTCCCCTTAGGTAACCATAAGCTTGTTTTCTGTATCTGTGAGTCTCTTTCTGTTTTGTAAGTAAGTTCATCTGTATCATTTTTTTTATATTCCATGTGTTAGTGATGCCATTTGGTATTTCTCTTTCTCTGTCTGACTTATTTCACATGATAATCTCAAGATCCATCTATGTTGCTGCAAATGGCATTAATTCTTTTTGTGGCTGAGTAGTATTCTTCTGTATATATGTACCATATCTTCTGTATCCATTCACCTGCCAATAGACATTAAAGTGGCTTCCATGTCTTGGCTATTGTAAATAGGGCTGCCATGAATATTGGGGTGCATGTATATTTCTGAGTTACAGTTTTCATCTTTTCCAGATATATGCCCAGGAGTGGGATTGCTGAATCATATAATAAACTCTATTTTTGGTTTTTGAAGGAAACTCTATTATTCTCCATAGAGGTTGCACAAATTTATATTCTCACCAACAGTGTAGGAGGATTCCTTTTTCTGCATACTCTCTTCAGTATTCATTATCTGTAGACTTTTTGATGATGGCCATTCTGACCAGTGTAAGGTGATACCTCATCCTAGTTTTGATTTGCATTTCTCAAAGAAAAGTTATGACCAACCTAGATAGCATATTGAAAAGCAGAGATTCTACTTTGCCAACAAAGGTCCGTCTAGTCAAGGCTATGGTTTTTCCAGTGGTCATGTATGGATGCGAGAGTTGGACTGTGAAGAAAGGTGAGCACCGAAGAATTGATGCTTTTGAACTGTGGTGTTGGAGAAGACTCTTGAGAGTCTCTTGGACTGCAAGGAGATCCAACCAGTCCATTCTGAAGGAGATCAGCCCTGGGATTTCTTTGGAGGGAATGATACTAAAGCTGAAACTCCAGTACTTTGGCCACCTCATGCGAAGAGTTGACTCATTGGAAAAGACTCTGATGCTGGGAGGGATTGGGGGCAGGAGGAGAAGGGGATGACAGAGGATGAGATGGCTGGATGGCATCACTGACTTGATGGACATGAGTCTGAGTGAACTCTGGGAGTTGGTGATGGACAGGGAGGCCTGGTGTGCTGCGATTCACGGGGTCACAACGAGTCAGACACAACTGAGCAACTGAACTGAACTGAACTGAACTGAATACCTTAGTGATGCTGAGCATCTCTGCATGTGCCTATTGGCCATTTGAATGTCTTCTTCAGAGAAATGTCCATTTAGGTCTGCCCATTTTTTTTTATTGAGTTGTTTGTTTTCTTGACTTTGAACTATTTGTGTATTTTGGAAATGAGTTCCTTCTCGGTTTCATTGTTTGCAAATATTTTCCCCTAGTCCATAGGATGTCTTTTCATTTTGTTTATGGTTGCCTTCGCTGTGTGAAAGCTTTTAAATTTAATTAGGTCCCATTTGTTTATTTTTGCTTTTATTTCCATTACGCTGGGAGATGGATCCAAAAAATTATTGCTGCAATTTATGTCAAAGAGGATTCTTCCTATGTTTTGCTCTAGGACAGGGGTCTTCAACCCCCAGGGTTATGGACTGGTACCAGTCTGTGGCCTGTTAGGGACCAGGCCACATGGCAGGAGGTGAGTGGTGGGCAGAACCAAAACCATCCTCCCCCTGCTTCCATTTGCAGAAAAATTGTGTTCCATGAAACCAGTCCTTGGTGCCAGAAACACTGGGGCCTGCTGCTCTGTGAGTTTTATCCAGGCTTATATTTAGGTATTTACTTCACTTTGAATTTACTTTTCTATATGATATTAGAGAATGTGCTCATTTCATTCTTCTACATTTAACTGTCTGGTTTTCCCAGCACCACTTATTGAAAGATTGTCTTTTTTCCACTGTATATTCTTGCCTCCTTTGTCAGAGATTAATTGACTATAAGTGTGTGGGTTTATTTCTGGGCTTTTCCTCTTGTTCCATTGACCTATGTGTCTGTTTTGTGCCAGTACCATACTGTTTTGATTACTCCAGTTTTATAGTATAGGCTGAAGTCAGGGAGTCTGATTCCTGCAGCTCTTTTTTTCTTTCTCAGGATTTTTTTTTTTTTTTTTTTTTTGGCTCTTCAGGGTCTTTTCTGTTTCCATTCAAATTTTAAAAAAAAATTTATTCTAGTTCTGTGAAAAATATCATTGATAATTTGATAGGGGTTGTACTGAGTCTATAGATGACACTGGGTAGTATGATCACTTTAACAATATGTATTCTTCCAGTCCAGAAACACTGAAGTACCTTCATACTTAACAGATGTAAAGAATAGTTGTTATTTGCATATAAACATAATATTACTTTACATCTATCAATACTATTCTTAAATATTCCAAAATTAGCCTCCTCTCAAACAGTGGGTATAATTGTTAACATTTGGTGACGCATTCATTAGATCTGCCCTCTTCTCTAAGATATTAAATCATGATAAATTATAATTTTCATGAAGATAAAATCATGGTGTCTCCATAATACACATACAGTCAGGAATACTGAATATATCCATACATATACACATACACACATAATTCAGGAATATTGACATTTGAAAGACTGGTTAATATCTTATAGGGCAATAAAATGTCTTCTTTCTTATTCACCAAACAGAATGCATTAGCACTGCTGTGAACAAGTCTCTTTTTCATTATTATAAGTTTTCTAAAAGGTAACTCTACCTGTAAAATAGTCTAGTTGTAGAAAGTGAAAGAGGTCACATCGTACAGAGTCAAATAATCTGCAGCCCTCTGCCTGCAAACACTAGACCTCCCAGGACTCTCAGCAGCATCTCCCTAACTCAGGAAGTCTGCTGGACTGTGCACTGTGGTCTGGAAAGTTTCTCTAGATGGTCAGTGGGGACAGCACAGGGCTCACCTCATTTCCTTACTCTCAGACATCACTGACACCAGATTGTAATATTAATTGGTGCTTTTATTTTCCATGAAAATGGAGAAATGTTAGCATACTTTAATTTACCTCATCTCAATAAGTGCCATTATAGCAATGTATTTTAACTCTCAGTCTATCTTAACCCCCATAGTACATTATTCTTATTATAATTATCATTGATTTGTACATCACTGTTCATTTAGACTTATCCAATAATTGCCATTTACCTTGTTTATAATTCCTTCCATCATCTTTGACCATCTGGGATCAATATCCTTCCACTGGAAGAATACAGAAAGGCCATTAGATAACAAGACTGACGCATGCAGGTCTCATCTATAAATTGAGTGCACTGGATAACTAGGGATTATAATAACAGGGATGTGTAAAAATGTTCACTGACACTTTGCGGTAAAGACCAAAATATTGTCAACCCATTTTTTTGGCATATAACCTTAGAATTAGGTATTAGCTGCTGTATCTGCTTTCAAAGATCACAGAAGTTCAATATCTATTTCCGTAAAAGAGCTTTTTATATAACAAATAGCCACCGACTTATATCATATATATATAGGGTAAAATATTTATTTTACCTGGATTTAGACTTAACCACTTGACTCATCAGATGAAAGAAATTCTGTACCCTATTGATTGTATAAAAGGTATGTCCATTCTGATTTGGCTTTCAAACTTAGTGCTACTTTTCTTTCTGTTTTAGAAGGAAACTCAGTTTCTTTTCATTACTTTTTATACATCAGGTGCCTTCATTTCAGTGCAGTATGTAAAGAACAGGTGGTGTAAGGAGTACTTTGAATGTTAATTATTCTTTTCATTTATTTCACTGTGAGGATTTACCTATCAATGTGTTTCTATAATCAAGATGGAAACAGGGAGCTTGCTGCTTGACTGTTTCACTACATTTATTTTATGGCATCTGCTTCAACTATTTGTTTAAAAAAAAAGAAAAAAGGGAGTAAGCATTTTAACAATAGCTAAGGGTTTGAGTTGATGGTATGTTATCACTTTATTTCACTCTGAATCTTCAAAGGAAGGGTTGAGATAAATCAGTCATGTTTCTAACCAATAAATATCATCTCATAGTTACAGCTTACATTTTTTATATAGAAACACATCTGTTCATTTTTCAGAAATGTCATAATTTATTAGTCTCAGATTTTAATTGAAACTAATAGAAAAAAGCTACAAAGAAAGAAGAATGAAAGAGTGAAAACTGGATATTTCTTCTTAAAGATATATTTTAAAGGAGAACGTTTACTTTCCATTCATTATATTTAGTTTATTTCTCAAATATACACAACTTTTAATTCATATGTCCTTCATTTTTTCTTATAATATTGGGCATAGTTCATAAAATAATTTTAAGGATCAAGAGGTGTGAAGTTCATGATATATTAAGACATAGACATAGAATTTCAACAGAAAGGAACACTTTTCAAAATTAATATAGTCATTTCATGCTATTACATTACTCATTTTTCCCATTAACAAAATATTATAGACAACCTTAATCAGAAAACAAAGCTTGCATAAAATGTAGTAATTATGCATAATTAGTAGGATAATAATAGACAAGATATTGATAAACTCATATACGTGTATATAAGTGAGTGAGAGACAGACAGAACCAGCAAGCACTGAGAAGTGAAGGTGCTATGTTGCTGGCTTGGAGGATGGATGAGGTGGCTCAGTGGTAGAGAATGTGCCTGACAATGCAGGAGACACAGGAGACATGAGTTCAGTCCCTGAGGCAGGAAGATTCCCTGGAGGAGGAAATGGCAACCCACTCCAATATTCTTGCCTGGAAAATCCCATGGACAGAGAAGCCTGGCAGGCAACAGTCAGGCTACCACTTTGGGGTAGCAAAGAGTCGGATAAATCTGAGTACACAGACACACAGACACACAGACACACAGACACACACACACACACACACACACACACACACACACACAGGAGGAGGCCATGTGAGATAAGGAACAGCGGCAGCCTCTAAAAACTTGAATATGCAAGGGAAAGGATTCCTCCCAGATCCTCCAGAAGGAAGGTAACTCTACAGACATCTTGATTTTAGCCCCATAAAAACTCATTTCAGACACTGCCTCCAGAACTATAAGACAATAAATTTGTGTTAAGACATAGTCTATGGCAATTTGTTACAAAAGGTATGAGAGCTACTACACCAACCTTCAACGTGGTTTGGAAAAACCTTGTTGAGAAATTTAGGCTTTTCTTAATAGATCCCCAGCAAAAGGAGAAGCACCAGTATCTTCCCATGCTCTAGTTGGAAGCTGGAAATTACAGTGGTCCCTCCTTCTATAGGGCTTCCCTGATAGCTCAGATGATAAAGAATCTGCCTACAATGCAGGAGACCCCAGTTCAATACCTGGGTCAGGAGGATCCTCTGGAGAAGAGATAGGCTACCCACTCCAGTATTGTTGGTCTTCCCTTGTGGCTCAGCTGGTAAAGAATCCACCTGCATTGGGGGAGACCTGGGTTCGACCCCTGGGTTGGGAAGATCCCCTGGAGAAGGGAACAGCTACCCACTCCAGTATTATGGCCTGGAGAATTCCATGGACTGTGTAGTCCATGGGGTCACAAAGAGTCAGAAATGACTGAGCAAATTTCACTTTCACTCTTTCTATAATCTATGCTAAGTTAGGCAGCATTTTTATTACCATGACCTATCCTTTTTTAATGTCAGTCTCTGTTGGTTGCACAACTGGGATTTAATTCTGGTAAACTAATTACTGTGGCCACAGTAAGTGCCAGTAGAATAGCTATGGATTTCTAAGAGATTAGAAGAAAAGGAATTAAAGGCAGTAAGAAAGTGAAAGCGGGAAGGAGAAAGAAAGAAGTGAATGAGAGAAGATAGGGGGGAGAAAAGGGAAAGGCTGGAAGGAGGAAAAAAGGCTGGTTTCTATTTTCTGACTTGGGAAAAATAATAAATACCCAACTAATGTTTTCTGGAAATGAAGGCGATGTAAAATTCATGTCCAGCAGACCTTCCAGTTGGGCTCTCCCTGACTGATATCACAAAACGTGAACAGAGAACTCCTTGACCCTAATAGTTTCTAATCGTTTAAAGCCAAGCTGACTGCAAACCTTGTCCGGACACAATGACTCTCAAAACTTAGGTGTGTGCAAGAATTAGAGTGTTTGTTAGAAAAACAGATTTCTGGCCTCTGCGCCCAGAGATTCAGGTGTAGCAGGTCTAAGTGGGTCTGTGCTCTAAACTTCTGTCAGTCTCCTCGTGACGGTGATGCTGCTGGTTTGTGGACCACATTTTGAATGGCTCCACTGTTTTGCTGGAAATTTTCACTTTCCTCTCAGGTTCAAAGGATTGGTTAACAAAATAATTCACTCGTTGTATACAAAGAAATAATACAATTGTTTGTTAGAGAATTATCTAGCTTACTTTCAATATACTAACATTAAAAGAAAAGAGAAATAGAACAGAAGTTACATTATCAAATTGGGTTTTGACCAACATCCAGACTTAATATAGCACTGGGAAGTCCGTCACAGCACGTCTGGAGTCCCAGTTGGGAAATGGTCCCAGGCAGGACGTCCAGTCCACGGGTGAGACTTCAAAGATGCAGTTCAGCGTTCCCACCTATAATCCCAGGATGCAACCTGATATCATCACCAATTTGTGAGCAAAATAAAGCTCTGGTTTCTGGTTAATGCTGTTTTGTTCTGTAAATCTTGGAATGTTGCTAAGTCCTAGGAGTGGCTGGCCAGACCTCCTCTAGGAACTTAACAAATTCCAAGATCCACTTTCTATCTATCTATTGTGTTTCTCTCCTGACACTTCCCCGGTGCCTCAGATAGTAAAGTGGCTGCCTACAATGTGGGAGACCCGGGTTCGATCCCTCGGCCGGGAAGATCCCATGGAGAAGGAAATAGCAACCCACTCCAGTACTCTTGCCTAGAGAATCCCATTGATGGAGGAGCCTGACGGGCTACAGTCCATGGGTTCACAAAGAGTCGGACATGACTGAGCAACTTCACTTTCTTTCACTTTCTTTTCTCCTGACACCCACAGTAGTAGCCATAATGGACATCTGAATTAAATTCACCCATTCCGGTTCATTTTAGTTCGCTGATTCCTGTGTTGACATTGACGTTGATGTTCACTCTTGCCATCTCCTGTTTGACCACTTCCAATTTGCCTTGATTCATGGACCTAACATTCCAGGTTCCTATGCAATATTGTTCTTTACAGCATCAGATTTATTTCCATCACCAGTCACATCCACAACTGGGTATTGTTTTTGCTTTGGCTCCTTCTCTTCATTCGTTCTGGAGTTATTTCTCCACTGATCTCCAGTAGCATATTGGGCACCTACTGACCTGGGGA
This sequence comes from Ovis aries, assembly GCF_016772045.2. Lineage (NCBI taxonomy): Eukaryota > Metazoa > Chordata > Mammalia > Artiodactyla > Bovidae > Ovis > Ovis aries. Next base: position 9,618,142 of record NC_056066.1, read on the forward strand.
GTTGGTCTTTCAGTGTCCTATCTTTTTGCCTTTTCATACTGTTCATGGGCTTCTCAGTGGGCTTCCCTGGTGGCTCAGAGGTTAAAGTGCCTGCCTCCAATGCGGGAGACCCGGGTTCGATCCCTGGGTCGGGAAGATCCCCTGGAGAAGGAAATGGTAACCCATTCCAGTATTCTTGCCTGGGAAATCCCATGGACGGAAAAGCCTGGTAGGCTACAGTCCATAGGGTCACAAAGAGTCGGACTCGACTGAGCGACTTCACTCACATGGGCTTCTCAAGACAAGAATACTGAAGTGGTTTGCTAGTCCCTTACCCAGTGGACCACGTTTTGTCAACTCTCTGCCATGACCCATATGTCTAGGGTGACCCCACACAGCATGGCTCATAGTTTCATTGAGCAAAACAAGGCTGTGGTTCATGTGATCAGATTGGTTAGTTTTCTGTGATTGTGGCTTTCATTCTGTCTGCCTTCTGCTGGAGAAGGATAAGAGGTTTAAGGAAGATTCCTGATGGAAGAGACTGACTGAGGAGGAAACTGGGTCTTGTTCTGATGGGCGGGGCCATACTCAGTAAATCTTTAATCCAATTTTCTGTTGCTGGGTGGGGCTCTGTTCCCTCCCTGTTGTTTGACCTGAGGCCAAACTATGTTGGAGGTAATGAAGATAATGACACTGCTGCATTCAAGGCCCCCAACCATGAAACAGGCCAGTGCTGAGCCACATCTCCAAAGAAGACTCCTGGACACTAAGAATCCATTGGAAGGAATGGAGTAGCCATCATAGTCAACAAAAGAGTCCAAAATGCATACTTGGATGCAATCCCAAAAATGACAGAATGATCTCTGTTCATTTCCAAGACAAAACATTCAATATCACAGTAATCCAAGCCTGTGCCCCAACCAGTAATGCTGAAGAAGCTGAAGTTGAATAGTTCTACAAAGACCTACAAGACCTTCTAGAACTAACATCCAAAAAAATATGTCCTTTTCATTATAGGAGACTAGAATGCAAAGGTAGGAAGTCAAGAGATACCTGGAGTAACAGGCAAATTTAGCCTTGGAGTACAAAATGAAGCAGGTCAAAGGCTAAGAGAGTTTTTCAAGAGAACACACTGGTCATCACAAACACCCTCTTCCAACAACGCAAGAGAAGACTCTACACATGGATATCACCAGATGTTTAAAACTGAAATAAGATCTATTATATTCTTTGCAGCCAAAGATGGAAAAGCTCTATAAAGTCAGCAAAAACAAGACTGGGAGCTGACTGTGGCTCAGATCATGAACTCCTTATTGCCAAATTCAGACTTAAATTGAAGAAAGTAGGGAAAACCATCAGACCATTCAGGTATGACCTAAATCAAATCCCTTATGATTATACAGTGGAAGAGACAAATAGATTTAAGGGATTAGAACTGATAGACAGAGTGCCCAAAGAACTATGGACAGAGGTTCGTGACATTGTACAGGAGACAGGGATCAAGACCATCTGCAAGGAAAAGAAATGCAGAAAGGCAAAATGGTTGTCTGAAGAGGCCTTACAAAGAGCTGAGAAAAAACAAGACACAAAAGACAAAGGAGAAAAGTGAAGATACACCCATTTGAATGCAGAGTTCCAAAGAATAGCAAGGAGAGATAAGACAGCCTTCCTCAGTGATCCATGCAAAGACATAGAGGAAAACAATGGAATGGGAAAGACTACAGATCTCTTCAAGAAAATTAGAGATACTAAGGGAAATTTGCATGCAAAGATGGGCACAGTAAAGGACAGAAATGGTATGGACCTAACAGAAGTAAGAAGATATTAAGAAGAGGTGGCAAGAATACACAGAAGAACTATACAAAAAAGATCTTTGCAACCCAGATAATCATGATGGTGTGATCACTCACCTAAAGCCAGACATCCTGGAATATGAAGTCAAGTGGGTCTAAGGAAGTATCACTAAAAACACAGCTAGTGGAGGTGATGGAATTCCAGTTGAGCTAATTCAAATCCTAAAAGATGATGCTATGAAAGTGCTGTACTCAATATACCGGCAAGTTTGGAAAACTCAGCAGCAGTCACAGACCTGGAAAACGTCTGTTTTCATTCCAGTCCCAAAGAAAGGGAATGCCAAAGAATGTCCAAACAACCACACAACTGCATTCATCTCACACCCTAGCAAAGTAATGCTCAAAATTCTTCAAGACAGGCTTCAACAATATGTGATCTGTGAACTTCCAGATGTTCAAGCTGGATTTAGAACAGGCAGAGGAACCAGAGATCAAATTGCCAACATCTGCTGGATCATTGAAAAAGCAAGAGAGTTCCAGAAAAAATCTATTTCTGCTTTATTGACTATGCCAAAGCCTTTGACTGTGTGGATCACAACAAACTGAAGAAAATTCTTAAAGAGACGGGAATATCAGACCACCCGACAGAAATAGATTTAAGGGCCTAGATCTGATAGATAGAGTGCCTGATGAACTATGGAATGAGGTTCCTGACATACAGGAGACAGGGATCAAGACCATCCCCATGGAAAAGAAATGCAAGAACACAAAATGGATGTCTGGGGAGGCCTTACAAATAGCTGTGAAAAGAAGAGAGATGAAAAGCAAAGGAGAAAAGGGATGATATAAGCATCTGAATGCAGAGTTCCAAAGAATAGCAAGAAGAGATAAGAAAGCCTTCTTCAGCAATAAATGTGAAGACATAGAGGAAAACAACAGAATGGGAAAGACTAGAGATCTCTTCAAAAAAAATTAGAGATACCAAGGGAAAATTTCATGCAAAGATGGGCTCGATAAAGGACAGAAATGGTATGGACCTAACAGAAGCAGAAGATATTAAGAAGAGGAGGCAAGAATACATAGAAGAACTGTACAAAAAAGATCTTCATGACCCAGATAATCACAATGGTGTGATCACTCATCTAGAGCCAGACATCCTGGAATGTGAAGTCAAGTGGGCCTTAGAAAGCATCACTACAAACAAAGCTAGTGGCGGTGGTGGAATTCCAGTTGAGCTATTTCAAATCCTGAAAGATGATGCTGTGAAAGTACTGCACTCAATATGCCAGCAAATTTGGAAAACTCAGCAGTGGCCATAGGACTGGAAAATATCTGTTTTCTTTCCAGTCCCAAAGAAAGGCAATGCCAAAGAATGCTCAAACTACTGCACAATTGCACTCATCTCACATGCTAGTAAAGTAATGCTCAAAATTCTCCAAGCCAGGCTACAGCAATACATGAACCGTGAACTTCCTGATGTTCAAGCTGGTTTTAGAAAAGGCAGAGGAACCAGAGATCAAATTGTCAACATCTGCTGGATCATGGAAGAAGGAAGAGAGTTCCAGAAAAACAACTATTTCTGCTTTATTGACTATACCAAAGCCTTTGACTATGTGGATCACAATCAACTGTGGAAAATTCTGAAAGAGATGGGAATACCAGACCACCTGACCTGCCTCTTGAAAAATCTGTATGCAGGTCAGGAAGCAACAGCTAGAACTGGACATGGAACAACAGACTTTTTCCAAATAGGAAAAGGAGTGTGTCAAAGCTGTATATTGTCACCCTGCTTATTTAACTTCTATGCAGCATACATCATGAGAAATGCTGGACTGGAAGAAACACAAGCTGGAATCAAGATTGCCGGGAGAAATATCAATAAGCTCAGATATGCAGATGACACCACCCTTATGGCAGAAAGTGAAGAGGAAATTAAAAGCCTCTTGATGAAAGTGAAAGTGGAGAGTGAAAAAGTTGGCTTTAACCTCAACATCCAGAAAACGAAGATCACGGCATCCAGTCCCATCACTTCATGGGAAATAGATGGGGAAACAGTGGAAACAGTGTCAGACTTTATTTTTGGGGGCTCCAAAATCACTGCAGATGATGAGTGCAGCCATGAAATTAAAAGACGCTAACTCCTTGAAAGAAAAGTTATGACCAACCTAGATAGCCTATTCAAATGCAGAGACATTACTTTGCCGACTAAGGTCCATCTAGTCAAGGCTATGGTTTTTCCTGTGGTCATGTGTGGATGTGAGAGTTGGACTGTGAAGAAAGGTGAGCACCGAAGAATTGATGCTTTTGAACTGTGGTGTTGGAGAAGACTCTTGACAGTCTCTTGGACTGCAAGGAGATCCAACCAGTCCATTCTGAAGGAGATCAGCCCTGGGATTTCTTTGGAAGGAATGATGCTAAAGCTGAAACTCCAGTACTTTGGTCACCTCATGCAGAGAGTTGACTCATTGGAAAAGACTCTGATGCAGGGAGGGATTGGGGGCAGGAGGAGAAGGGGACGACAGAGGATGAGATGGCTGGATGGCATCACGGACTCGATGGACATGAGTCTGAGTGAACTCCAGGACTTGGTGATGGACAGGGAGGCCTGGTGTGCTGCAATTCATGAGGTCGCAGAGTCGGACATGACTGAGCAACTGAACTGAATTGAACTGACCTGCCTACTGAGAAATCTGTAGGCAGGTCAAGAAGCAATAGTCAGAACCTGACGTGGAAGAACAGACTGTTTCCAAATTGGGAAAGGAGTACATTAAGGCTGTATACTGTCACTGTGCTTATTTAACTTATATGCAGAGTACATCATGCAAAATGCTGGGCTGGATGAAGCGCAAGCTGGAATCAAGATTGCTGAGATAAATATCAATAACCTCAGATATGCAGATGACACCACTTTTATGGTAGAAATCGAAGAAAAACTAAATAGCCTTTTGATGAAATTGATAGTGGACAGTGTAAAAGTTGGCTTAAAACTCAACATTCACCAAAATCTGACAAAGATGCCACAAAAAAAGAAAACTACAGGCCAATATCACTGATGAACATAGATGCAAAAATCCTTAACAAAATTCTAGCAATCAGAATCCAACAACACATTAAAAAGATCATACACCATGACCAAGTTGGCTTTATCCCAGGGATGCAAGGATTCTTCAATATCCACAAATCAATCAATGGAATTCAACACATTAACAAATTGAAAACTAAAAGCCATATGATTATCTCAATAGCTGCAGAGAAAGCCTTTGACAAAATTCTACATCCATTTATGATTAAAACTCTCCAGAAAGCAGGAATTGAAGGAACATACCTCAACATAATACAAGCTATATATGACAAACCCACAGCAAACATTATCCTCAATGGTGAAAAACTGAAAGCATTTCCCCTGAAGTCAGGAACAAAACAAGGGTGCCCACTTTCACTGCTGCTATTCAACATAGTTCTGGAAGTTTTGTCCACAGCAATCAGAGCAGAAAAAGAAACAAAAAGAATCCAAATTGGAAAAGAAGAAGTAAAACTCTCACTGTTTGCAGATGACATGATCCTCTACATAGAAAACCCTAAAGACTCCACCAGAAAATTACTAGAGCTAATCAATGAATATAGTAAAGTTGCAGGATATAAAATCAACATACAGAAATACCTTGCATTCCTATACACGAATAATGAGAAAGTAGAAAAAGAACACCATTGCAATGAAAATAATAAAATACTTAGGAATATATCTACCTAAAGAAACTAAAGACCTATATATAGAAAATTATAAAACACTGATGAAAGAAATCAAAGAGGACACTAATAGATGGAGAAATATACCATGTTCATGGATTGGAAGAATCAATATAGTGAAAGTGAGTATGCTACCCAAAGCAATCTAAAGATTTAATGCCATCCCTATCAAGCTACCAGTGGTATTTTTCACAGAACTGGAACAAATAATTTCAAGATTTGTATGGAAATACAAAAAACCTCGAATAGCCAAAGCAATCTTGAGAAAGAAGAATGGAACTGGAGGAATCAACCTGCCTGACTTCAGGCTCTACTACAAAGCCACAGTCATCAAGACAGTATGGTACTGGCACAAAGACAGACATATAGATCAATGGGACAAAATAGAAAGCCCAGAGATAAATCCACACACCTATGGACACCTTATCTTCGACAAGGAGGCAAGAATATACAATGGATTAAAGACAACCTCTTTAACAAGTGGTGCTGGGAAAACTGGTCAACCACTTGTAAAAGAATGAAACTAGATCACTTTCTAACACCATACACAAAAACAAACTCAAAATGGATTAAGGATCTAAATGTAAGACCAGGAACTATAAAACTCCTAGAGGAGAACATAGGCAAAACACTCTCCAACATAAATCACAGCAGGGTCCTCTATGATCCACCTCCCAGAATACTAGAAATAAAAACAAAAATAAACAAATGGGACCTAATTAAAATGAAAAGCTTTTGCACAACAAAGGAAACTATAAACCAGGTGAAAAGACAGCCTTCTGAATGGGAGAAAATAATAGCAAATGAAGCAACTGACAAACAACTAATCTCAAAAATATACAAGCAACTTATGCAGCTCAATTCCAGAAAAATAAATGACCCAAAATGGGCCAAAGAACTAAATAGACATTTCTCCAAAGAAGACATACGGATGGCTAACAAACACATGAAAAGATGCTCAACATCACTCATTATCAGAGAAATGAAAATCAAAACCACAATGAGGTACCATTTCACACCAGTCAGAATGGCTGCTATCCAAAAGTCTAGAAGCAATAAATGCTGGAGAGGGTGTGGAGAAAAGGGAACCTCTTACACTGTTGGTGGGAATGCAAACTAGTACAGCCACTATGGAGAACAGTGTGGAGATTCCTTAAAAAACTGGAAATAGAACTGCCTTATGACCCAGCAATCCCACTTCTGGGCATACACACCAAGGAAACCAGAATTGAAAGAGACACGTGTACCCCAATGTTCATCACAGCACTGTTTATAATAGCCAGGACATGGAAACAACCTATATGTCCATCAGCAGATGAATGGATAAGAAAGCAGTGGTACATATACACAATGGAGTATTATTCAGCCATTAAAAAGAATACATTTGAATCAGTTCTAAAGAGGTGGATGAAACTGGAGCCTATTATACAGAGTGAAGTAAGCCAGAAAGAAAAACACCAATACAGGTTCAGTTCAGTTCAGTCGCTCAGTTGTGTCCGACTCTTTGCGACCCCATGAATCGCAGCACATGAGCACATGAATGGCCTCCCTGTCCATCACCAATACCCGGAGTTCACTCAGACTCACGTCCATCGAGTCAGTGATGCCATCCAGCCATCTCATCCTCGGTCGTCCCCTTCTCCTCCTGCCCCCAATCCCTCCCAGCATCACAGTCTTTTCCAATGAGTCAACTCTTCCCATGAGGTGGCCAAAGTACTGGAGTTTCAGCTTTAGCATCATTCCTTCCAAAAGAAATCCCAGGGCTGATCTCCTTCAGAATGGACTGGTTGGATCTCCTTGCAGTCCAAGGGACCCTCAAGAGTCTAACACATATATATGGAATTTAGAAAGATGGTAATGATAACCCTGTATGCGTAACAGCAAAAAAGACACAGATGTTTAGAATGGACTTTTGGACTCTGTGGGAGAGGGAGAGGGTGGGATGATTTGGGAGAATGGCATTGAAACATGTATACTATCATGTAAGAAACGAATCGCCAGTCTATGTTCAATACAGGATACAGGATGCTTGGGGCTGGTGCACGGGGATGATCCAGAGAAATGATATTGGGTGGGAGGGTGAGGGGGGTTTAGGATTGGGAACTCATGTACACCCATGGCTGATTCATGTCAATGTATGGCAAAACCAATACAGTATTGTAAAGTAAAATAAAGTAAAAAATTAAAAAATTTTAAATAAAACTCAATATTCCGAAAACTAAGATCATGGCATCTAGTCCCATCACTTCATGGGAAATAGATGGGGAAACTGTGGAAACAGTGACAGATTTTATTTTTCTGGGCTCCAAAATCACTGCAGATGGTGATTGCAGCCATGAAATTAAAAGACACTTGTTCCTTGAAAGAACAGTTATGACCAAAGTAGATAGCATATTAAAAAGCAGAGACATTACTTTGCCAACAAAGGTCTGTCTAACCAAAGCTATGGTTTTTCCAGTAGTCACATATGGATGTGAGAGTTGGACTATAGAGAAAGCTGAGCACTGAAGAATTGATGCTTTTGAACTGTGGTTTGGAGAAGACTCTTGAGAATCCCTTGGAGTGCAAGGAGATCAAACTAGTCCATCCTAAAGAAAATCAGTCCTGGATATTCATTGGAAGACCTGATGCTGAAGCTGAAACCTCAATACTTTGGCCTCCTGATGCGAAGAACTTAGTCATTTGAAAAGACCTTGATGCTGGGAGAGATTGAAGGTGGGAGGAGAAGGGGATGTCAGAGGATGAGATGGTTGGTTGCCATCACTGACTCGATGGACATGAATTTGAGTAAACTCCAGGAGTTGGTGATGGACGGGGAGGCCTGGCTTGCTGCAGTCCATGGGGTCACAAAGAGTCGGACATGACTGAGTAACTGAAATGAACTGAACCTGACCCTCAAAGCAGGTGTGGCTGACACCCACAGCAGTGGTCAGGGCAGAGTCCAGGTAAGTCAGAAGCAAGGTCAGAGGCCTGCTCTGTTCTTTTGCCTCTGAAGCCTGAACAAGACTGCTGCTGCTGCTGCCAAGTTGCTTCAGTCGTGTCCAACTCTGTGCGACCCCAGAGATGGAAGCCCATCAGGCTCCCCCATTCCTGGAATTCTCCAGGCAAGAACACTGGAGTGGGTTGCCATTTCCTTCTCCAATGCATGAAAGTGAAAAGTGAAAGTGAAGTCGCTCAGTCGTGTCCAACTCTTAGCGACCCCATGGACTGCAGCCTACCAGGCACTAGTTCTATTTTATTTCCTTAACAACCACCACTCCAGCACTTTCTATCCAAATTTCAGTTCAGTTCAGTTCAGTCGCTCAGTCGTGTCCGACTCTTTGCGACCCCATGAATCGCAGCACACCAGGCCTCCCTGTCCCTCACCAACTCCTGGAGTTCACCCAAACTCATGTCCATTTGGTTGGTGATGCCATCCAGCCATTATCCTCTGTCATCCCCTTCTCTTCCTGCCCCCAATCCCTCCCAGCATCAGAGTCTTTTCCAATGAGTCAACTCTTCACATGAGATGGCCAAAATATTGGAGTTTCAGCTTCAGCATCAGTCCTTCCAAAGAACATCCAGGACTGATCTCCTTTAGAATGGACTGACTGGATCTCCTTGCAGTCCAGGGGACTCTCAAGAGTCTTCTCCAACACCATAGTTTGAAAATCCATTAAACCTTTCCCTCTGCCTTATTTTTTATTGGAGGGTGGGGCATTTAAACATGACAGTAGATGATCGGATGGATGGATGAAGGATGATAGGATGGATAGGATGGTGGGTAGAGACAGATATAGATGGATAGAGAGAGAACATACTCCTCAGTAGATCCAGCTCACCTGAATGCTTTGTAAAAGAATGGATTGCTGGGCCCTGTACCTCAAGTTTGGATTCAGAGGGTCTATGATGACAAGCAGGCAAGAGTTTTGCATTTTTAACAACTTTCCAACTGATGTTGATGCTGTTGGTCCAGAGACCATATTTTGAGAACCACTGGCAAAGCTCTTGTTCATTATCTACACCAGCTGTCTCACATCAGGCTCTGAGAGAGGAGAGGGTCTCTTTGCATCATCTTGGACTCCCAGACCTGCAGCTGGGAGACTGGATGGATGAGACCTCTTCTCAAGTCAAACCCCTGTTGGTCTGAGATCAGCTCCTTTCTTCCCACTTGTGCCCTCCTTCTGGTCACTGACACAAAACATCCCTCCCACAGGGCAGATATGGGAGGCAGTGTGGCAGAGGGAACATAGAGACTGCGTGCCTAGGCTAGCAAGGTGCAGGAGAGGACTCTGTCTGTTAGGCAGCAGATGGGGGCACTCCAAGAGCATCCTGAGAATACATTTGAATTGTGTGCATCTGAAAAATGAGTTCCCTACTAAAGGGTCATCCTTTCCTGGGTCTGATGAAAAGAAAATAATGAAGAAAATAAAAACATGTTGCTATTAGTTTAGTAGTTTCACCCACCTTCACACACAGAATCAAAATAAAGTAACATAACAGAAAATGCATTCCCTTTGTAAAGTCTGAAGAAGAAAAGGACAAAAATACGGTGTGGGGCAGAAACTGCTGTTCAACTTCAGGCATTACTGTACACAGACACAGGTAAAAATAAACTTTGATTTAGCAGTCTCCTTTCTGATTTAAGTCAGTTTGTCTTCCAAGATCTAACATTTTCTCAGCTGAATTTGATGGGATTTGTTATTTTTAAAAAAAATTTTAGAGGAGGAAAAAACTAAACAGAGCTTTTAGAGCAATGCACATAAGCTGTTGCCATATTGAATCAACACCTGGGGCATTGATTTGAAAGCTCAACACAGGCTGCTCACCTGGATTGCCAAGTATAACAGAAGCAACTATCTGGCTCAGAGCATCGAAAGAGAATGCACTTTGCCATGGCTGAGCCAGAAACTGCCTCTGGATCACAGATAACCTGGAAAGAAGTACAGAGGTTGGGCTGAAACCTATTTCCCCTTTAGGAGGATCTCTTTCTTTCCTTTCCACAAAGTACCTGTGATTTCTAGCTAGAAGTGCTTTGCTAAACCAAGCTGACCTAATTCCCCTTTCTCCCTCAGAAAATGCATCCCTTTCTTGGTGTTGCTGTTTGGCTTTGTTTATTCACTAAGCACTGCCTAGTTGCTTAGTCCTCTAAGCCTGTTTGCCCAGCCTTCCCCAACATTCCAAGCAGTAATAGCCTCACTGACCCAGTAATTAAAGAAATCCTGTACCTTTCCACTCTGGCTCGCTGCCCTGTTTCTTTTCACCTATTGTTCTGTTAGCAACACCACCAGCAGATGGTTAGAGATTTTTTTTTTTCACCCTTTCAATAGCTTTATATTTTTCCCATCTCATCAAGCATATCTCAGCCAAATGTAATTAGCTTAAGGCTTTTGAGGCCTCACGGGAGATCAGTTAAAGACCTGAGCAATTTCAATAAAGAGCTTGAAAAGGAATCCTGGAAGGCTAGGCATAACCACAGGAGAGCTGCTATTATTTAGAAGCAAAGACCTCTCTCCTCCTCCCTATCTCTCCTTCTTTTGGCACATTTAGTTCCCAGAATATTCATGAGGGCCCCAGGGTTTTGGAGCTCTATTGTGGACCATTATTGGATAGGTGGGATATCTAAGCTATCTTCTCAAGGTCAGTGTTTGGTTCCTTTTAATGGATTTCAATCAAGGAGCGCTTTGGGGTAGCCCTTAAGTTACTCCCAAATGGCTAACAGTTTGTTTGCTAAATTTCTTAGTCTTTTCATTCAGTGCTTTATCGTTTGGTGGATGAAAATTAGCTGGTAAACCTTCTTTGTAGTTCTAAGCATTTGCTATGAAGGCTAAATTAATTAATCACAATCCCGATTTGCACCCCACCTTTGAGTTGTCGACTTAAAAAAAAAATTCACAACCTAAAAATTAAGAGTTATGTTTTATTTGGTGGGCATTTTTAGGATGTCAAGCCCAGAAGACAGCATCTCAAGTAACCCTGAGAGAACTGCTCTAAGGAGGCGAGGGGAGAAGCCAGGTTATCTAGAAGTTTTGCAACAAAGGGCAGGTAGTCTGAACATCAAAAAAGTATTGCTAATTAAAGAAAAATCAGATATCCCAAGTTAAGTAATTTCACACTCTTCTATGTATGAGAAGATGCAAGAATCTGGGCTCACTGAACCCATTCCTTTCATATGCATCTCAGCTATTCTGGGCCAGCGTCCTGTGTTTTTCCCACATCCTGAGCTCCTTTGGGCTCACCATAGACTGGCTGCAGCCAGATGGCTCTTGGATGGCAGGTATTCTCCTTCCTGAGTGCCCTTAGGGCTCAGGAACTCACAGTGAAGTGCTGGAATCGATGATGATTGTGACATCCTTGTTTGTTGATACGGCAGGAAATATTTCATTTCTCAGAGTGATGCTGAACCCCTCTATTTCTAAACAGTCACATGTACTGCCACAGTTGACCCCACAGCCCAAGCCCTTTTCCCTCATACTTTGGAGAAAGCAAGTTTTTGAGACCAAATGAAACTTGATTTTTATTGCAGTGGAGTGAAGTAGCACTTAAGCTGAGTGTGTGAAGCACAGATTTTTCGTGGGCTGGTAGGAGAGGCCTCTCCTTGAATTCTGAGATGTGCATGTTCGCCGAGCACTCGTGTGGGATCTCCAAGTCTCAGGTGCTGGGTGCTAGGATGATTAACTGTGGTCTCATATCAATTTCTCATTACCAAGATTTGGGTAAAAGGGAATCATTCTTTATGAATCCATTAGCATCTTTTTCACAGAGAAGGAACTAATGCCAACATTTGATTAGAATGACTTTTTTTTTTTTTGGTCTCAAGTGAACTAATTAGTTTTTGTTTTTTAAGTAGTGATGCATAGCTAGGTACATGTGCTTATACGGGAGATTTTATGTATATGGTTCACCTATGGAGGGCAGGACAATCAGAAATTAGGGGGAAGTTTCTTTGCAAACACGGAAAAGTGTGTTCTGAGCAGTGTTATACTGTGGAGTAAGGCTTGCAAACACTTAAGATCACTTTAATGATCTTACTGTTGTCTCCAAAATAGGACCTAACATTTAATGGACTTACAAAAAAATCTGTAAGCAAGACTTTTCACAAGAGTTTTCTGAAGGTAAGACAAATAGGAACTTGGTCTTTTATAGATGCTTTTCATAAATGTTAGTTTTGTATAGAAGAAAACTTAATTACAGTAAAGTATGTTATTAGCCTAGAACACAGTAGTTCCAAGAAACTAAACTATCCCAACCAGGGGGACAGTTCTGGATCATGAAACTGATTGTATGGGTACAAAATAAGTAAGAACAAGAGAAAGGAAAAGACATTACTGGCAAGACCTTCATTTTATAGCAAGATACAGAGATGTACAAGGATGTCCAGCAAATATGCAGAAATGCTCTTCTGTAGCAGCTTAGACAACAGCTTTGTCATTAGAGTGCTGGGGGTGGGATAACCTTGGTCTAGCCCATTTTCCAAAAAAACTGATGCTTATTCAGAAAACTTTGGGGCCAGCATCTCTATGTCAGAAATTTCCAAAATGATGATATTCATTTTCCTCCATCTTGAAATTATAGAAATTAAGGGTGTGCAGAGTTAGTGCCTCTGAGGGTTGCATGTGTAGGCAGAAGACCTGACGTTTGTTCCATGAGTTGTGGCCCAGCCTTATTTCCACTCTAAGCTGCTGTTGGAGAGAAGAAAATCCCTCCCTCTACCATTTTACATTCTTGTGGCTAGACTAATAACAAAATTGACACTGGACTCAGTAATTGGGAAAAAAAGAGACAAATCTTAATTTGTGTGCTTAGAGACCTCATAGAAAGTACCTAAGATATGGCCAAAGCAGGCAGCTTTTATGTTTTTTTTTTTAAACAAAGAAACAACACATTTGAGAGGAATTGACAGGACAACGAAATTTAGGTTTGAGTGCTTAATTAGTAGAGAATTTAAGCAAAGGTTAGCCTTGGGATATTAAGAAAGTAACAATATTTGTTTATACAGGCTTCTCAGCCTGAAATCCCCTATGTCTGGCAAGATGCAGGGAATATACCTTTCATATGAGAGATTTATTTCTTGCTTTCAAGGAGGCAGAGAGGGGGGTCATAGTGACCCTCTTGCACTGGCCATTTCTTAGTAACTTCAAAATAACTAATGTGTCTTTGAGGCACATTTGGGGTTGGCTTGTCCTGGGCCCCAACACTGCTCCAGGAGGTTGTGGCTGATAGCGATGATACTCAAGGAGGTATCTGCTGCATTTCAACTTAACTCCCTTCTGAAATGGTGAAGTCATCCTCCAGTCAGTTTTGCAGCTGGAACTGACCCTGGAGGCCACCCAGTTTAACCTCCTGCCCTGAGGCACAGAGACCCTCTTCCTTCCCAGAAGATGCCGTAACCTCTGCTACAGGATGCATCTGATGGGAGTTCATGCCCTTAACAGTGGTCCTTCCATCCTCAGCTGACACTGGGTGCTCATAAATGAACTTGACTTTCCTGTGGCCTCTGCTCACTCCTCCCAGACCTGTCCTGCACGAGGAACTACAGTGAGTCTGGCCCATATGGGAAGAGCACCTTGAGTATTTGAAGGCAATTTGCAGACTCCCCAGCCCATGTCTATTCTTAGTCACTTGATTCATTTCGTATTTATTCCAAATACCCCTTGTCTTACCAGCTTTCCAAACCCTTCATCATTTTGGCCGTGTCCCTCTAAGCAAGCTAGATTTTCCAATCTTCTTTCTCAAAACAAGAGTATAGAATTGCACACAGTGGTCCCGACCTTCATTTGTCAAATCAAAGCCTAGAGATTTATTTTTTTAAAGAAATTGCTTCAAGCCCTGGCAACTCTGTATGAATATCTCTCCCTGGGTGATGAAAGATCCCAGCCTGATTCTGCAGCCTGACTCCCTGAGCTTGTAGGCAGGCTGTTCTCTAATGAGCCAGGAACAAGTTATCTACCCTGGACTTGCTTTCTCCATCTGGGAATGGGGCTAAAAATAGCAGCCACCTCAGAGGATAGTTTTATAAAGAGCATAGGATTTCGTATGTATAAAGTTCTAGTGGTAGTGCCAGACCCAGTCAACTCTTTATGTTATTATTATTGTTATCATTGTTATGAACAAAAGCCCATACACTAAGCCAAGGAAAATCCTCACATTTTTGTGATGAGCAGTGAGAAATCTGAAAACTACAGAAACAGGGATCAAATACTGCCATCCTCCCTGTACTGACTTGGCTAATCTACTCCCTTGGTTGCTACAAGCATGATATAGAGCCACGGGGCCACCCTGAGAGACACCCAGCTCCTTTCATCCTCCCACTGTGACCCCCATTACAAGTTCAGTGGGCTGCCGTCTATGGGGTCACACAGAGTTGGACACGACTGAAGCGACTTAGCGGCAGCATTGTTCCTTTAGCTGCCAACGCCTTTGATTGTAAGAGACCTAATGAAAGGGATGCAGCTGATCAAGAAAAATGCCCCGCAGCCCTCGGCTCCTGGCAGAGGTGCTGTGTCATGAAAATACATCTGTCACAGCTGCTTCTGTCCCCAGGCACACTTGACAGGGCTGTGCAAACACCTCCAGAGTCTGGCAAAGCTGGGCCTATGAAAGGAAGGAACGGAGCATTCATTGGGGGTGGATCTGTGTGCTCCCTGAGACGTTACTTTTACTCGGCCAAATAATAAACTCTGCAGCTTAAGTAACATCACCGTCAGAGTCATGGTGCACATTTGTACAGAAACATGGGAAACTGTATTGTATAGAAACACAGGAGCATGGAATTTACGGTCCCTCAGCTAGGAGATGTAAAGTCTGAGAAAGTATTGTGAATTCCATTTCCTTATTTGTGGTCCCTATTCTGAGGTTTTATCTTTCCTAGAACTTCTTCCAGTTGTTACCATTGGGCTCAAACATGTTATCAAGCAGGAGATGAAAACAACATCCCCCACCTCACTCTGTATCATTCCCTCCAATACCCGTCTTATAGAGAAACTCAAAAACCCAAGGAGCTACCCTCTCAGAAGTGCTGAATATTTTTAGGGACAAACAGAGATTTGGATTCTGGCTAATCAGTAACTGTAAGGAATTACAGAGAGACACACTAGTGACTCTTTTTAATCCTTCTAAGTCATTCCTGGTGGGATCAATCTTATAATGGCAGAAGTCCGATTTTCCCCTCTGCTCTACTTGATTTTAAGTTGCCAGGGTTGAGGTCCTTGCTAAATATAAGCTACATTATCATTGGCATCTTTATTAAGATGATTAACCATTATGAAAATCTCACCTTAGAAAAAGACAAGAAAGAGAACCAGATGACCTTGTAGATCATGATGTGTGTGGGTCACCAGGCAGCACCACCCAGCCTCACTGCAGAGTTGACCTTCAAACTCCCTGCTCTGAAGGGCTCCTACGGGACCAGCATCTTGTGACATTTTGTGCTGGAGACTCTGTACCCACTGGCACTCACTTCTTATCTCAGCATATGCCAGTGATCATAGCCGCCACGACCAGCAGTCAGAATATAAAAGAATGGTCCTTTGTCTTCCTACCATTTTATCTTATTTTCCCTCGTGAATTTATATTTTATACCAGCCATATTGTAACAATAAAAGCAGTTCTAGAAAATGGGGGAAATAGCACTATGATATCACAACCTTATTTTAGCAAACTGTTTTGGGCTTCAACCTCTTTAAAGTGTGTGTTCAACCACCGAGAGGTTCCTAAAATGCTTCATGGACACCTCACTCCATATCACCCGGTGCACAGCTCCTGGTTTTTGGTTCTTGGGGTTTTTAAGAGCTTAGGGTATGAGAATCATGTTGAGATACTTACCACCACCACCACCCCCCTACCTTTGGTGAGGAGAGACTAGCAGCCCCTGACCATCACTTTCTCCCAATCACATTTGACCCCTGTGAATCCGTCTTCATCATGCTTTGGATTCTGGTAAATCAGTAACTGGAATAAAAGCAGCCTGATGAGGGAACAAAGGCTTGAGAACCCAGAGACTGGTACTGTACCCTCTCAACACATAGTTGTATAGGGTCTTATCAAACCCAGACCTTTCTCTCCAAGTGTCATTTTTCTCTTTTCAAAACTAAGCCAGTCCTTTTCAAATGGCAGAAATGCACTTCAAATCCTTCACGAGTTTCCTGAAACAAACTGAACCCATTAGACTTGGCACTTTGAGTATCTTACCCTGAATGGGAAACAAGATGGTTTGGGTGGACCTGTGCTGGGGCTGTGTGGGCAGAGCAGAAATGTTTGGCGTCCTTGGAAGGGCTGTGACCTGGGAATCTAAAGTGTGTCTGAATCCAGATTCTGACAGTCTGTTCC
This sequence comes from Ovis aries, assembly GCF_016772045.2. Taxonomy (NCBI): domain Eukaryota; kingdom Metazoa; phylum Chordata; class Mammalia; order Artiodactyla; family Bovidae; genus Ovis; species Ovis aries. Next base: position 9,634,968 of record NC_056066.1, read on the forward strand.
CTCTTGAGTTGCGGGTGGGTAGGGGTGTGGGAGGGTGAGACCCAGCACTCAGGATGTGATACCCGCCTGCTGAAGCTTCTGTCAGAATTTGCCAATGAGGTGAAAAGGTACCCTCTACATGTGGTCAGAGTTTGTGAGGCCAAATCCATAACCACTCACCTAGAATAAGCCAGTTAGCCATACATTTGGCTGAAACTGGCTTCTACCTGCTGTCTCTGATGTAGATACAAAGTCCTAATAGTCCAGAGTTGAACCATAGGTTGAAATACAGCAGATTCCAGTGATGCTGAGCAGTACAAGTTGTTCTAAGGTTCAGAGCAGAAGTCTAGGTTTTCCTAGGAGCAGATGCTAAAATAGGATTTCTTAAGGGAAATGGCTGTGGCCTGTGTGAGAGCAAAGGAGGAGGGGGCTGGTGAAGGCTGGGAGAGCCCTGGCACCACCTGTAAGTGTGGGCCCTGGGAGAAGCAGACAGGGAAGGAAAGCTGGAGGTGTGCAGTGGTACGAAGCTTTGGCAAAGCATCTGGGAGTCCTTGAGGCAAATTTTGCCAAGAAGAGAACTGCCTTAGTTCCCCTCGGTCATTGGCTGGGAGCACAGAGCCTGCAGGAAGCATGGCCCCAGAACAAGTGCCGGGATGGATTCCAGAGCCCAGGAACTGGGGCACAGTCAATGGTCAATTACTCTACTCCCTGTAACTGGGCCTCTGCAAGGTGCATTCCTGTGGCTGCCACAGAGTTCTAGAAACTCAGGACTAAAGAAATTGCTCTACCCAATAAATAACTCTACTTAGGCCTACATTGTGAACATGCAGCTAATTCTCAAAAACCCATTTTTCTCCCAGTTGATTATAAAATGGATGAACCAAGATTTCAACATCCAAAATAACTGAAATGTCTTTCAAAACAATCGCCTTGCAGAGTTCTATGCTGTTACAGAGGACTCTGAACTCAACCCTAACTGTGGTCACACCAGCATATTTACTCAACACTCTGAATATGCCTGTGGCAAGACCCAGGCTCTGCAGAGAATTCCTCCCAGAGACTCCCTGGGGGAGCCTGGCGTGCCAAGCTTACCCTGCATGGACTCTAAGGACCGAAGGTTACAAGATCTCTGAAGCAGCCCCTCCCTTTACATCCTTCTCTCCCCCCACCACTTTCCTCATACACCACATAGAATGTGGGGAGCTTGTGTTCCCTTTTCTCGGACCCCCGAGTTCTCAAAGTAGTTGTTAGCTTTGCTGAGTTAAGTTTCTCCTCTGTATGTTCTGGACCTAGAATGTCCATGGGAACAACTGCCCGGTTCCCTGCCCCTATAATTTTGAATCACTTTACTTACATCCTGGTGTTTCAGTGCCAGTGATCCCTCCCTTTTGAGGACCAGAACATCAGAAATGCTGGCTAAGTTGTCCCAGTCTTGACACCTCATTCTGGAACATACTGTCAACAACCCATGCTCTTAGCAGCCAAGTGACCTTTGACCATCAGAGATCTGGAAAACATATTCACATTCTCAGGTGGTCAGAAATCACACTTAGGGTGTGCGAGAGAAATAGTGGTGCCTATGGAAATGCTCTTGGGAACAAACTATGCCAGACATTTCATATCACCTACGTGCTTTATCATCTTTGTGCCTCGGGAGAAACACATGCATTTCTGGTTATGTCCAAAGTATAATAATATCCAGAGAATGGGAAATGAAAAGGATGTATAAAGACTTCACTTCCATATCATAGCTGATACATTTTGAATTGAATATACTTATATGGACTTTTATTTTTTTTTTTTTTTTGGCTACATTGGGTCTTTGTTGCTTTGCATGGGCTTTCTCTAGTTGCAGCAAGCAGAGGCTACTCTGCCATGGGCTTCTCAGTGCGGGGGCTTCTCTTGTTGTGGAGCACAGGTTCCAGGTCCATGGGCTTCAGCAGTTGCATCACACAGGCTCAATAGTTGCGGTACACAGGCTTAGTTGTTCCACGGCATGTGAAATCTTCCTGCACCAGGATTGAACCTGTGTCCCCTGCATTGGCAGGCAGATTCTTATCCACTGTGCTACCAGGGAAGTCCTATATGGACTTTTTTTAAATGCATAATTTAAATTTTAACCATATGGGTTTTCCCCTGTATTGTCAAGTTGAATCAAATAAGGAACACAATGTTATTAATGGTTTTCACATGGACAACAGTAGTAAAATTCATCCCTGATCGTTTCTCCATTCTGAAGACTATTCACAGCTATTATTGGCTTATTTTGGCTCTAATATGATGCAGACTGAAATGTGGTAACATTTTAATCAACTTGACTTTGAGGCCACAAACATTCCCTATTGAGCGACCATGGTGCTGTGACATTGATTCTGTTGAGAAGATCCCTGGCTCCAGTGCTCCTCTTGGTCTACCTGGAAATTATATGTATCATTTCTGTAAAATGGTCAACAGTTTACACTTGCTGATTCAGAAAGGCAAATGAAAGCTATGATAATCTATCTGTAAATTGGGTAATATACTAACCCTTAAAACTCTACCCCATAGTGTAACAAAGAAAGAAAATTAATATTTTTGTTTTATTCCAGTGTAGTTGATTTACAATGTGATAATTTCTACCATACGGCAAAGTGATTCAGTTATATATACATGCACATTTTTCATATTCTTTTCCTTTATGGCTTATCACAGGATATTGAATATAGTTCCCTATGCTATATCTGTTCAGTTCAGTTCAGTTCAGTCACTCAGTCGTGTCTGACTCTTTGCGACCCCATGAATTGCAGCACTCCAGGCCTCCCTGTCCATCACCAATTCCCAGAGTTCACTCAGACTCATGTCCATTGAGTTGATAATGCCATCCAGCCATCTCATCCTCTGTTGTCCCCTTCTCCTCCTGCCCCCAATCCCTCCCAGCATCAGAGTCTTTTCCAATGAGTCAACTCTTCACATGAGATGGCCAAAGTACTGGAGTTTCAGCTTTAGCATCAGTTCTTCCAATGAACACTCAGGACTGATCTCCTTTAGGATGGACTGGTTGGATCTCCTTGCAGTCCAAAGGATTCTCAAGAGTCTTCTCCAACACCACAGTTCAAAAGCATCAATTCTTCAGCGCTCAGCTTTCTTCACAGTCCAACTCTCACATCCATACATGACCACTGGGAAAACCATAGCCTTGACTAGATGGACCTTTGTTGGCAACGTAATGTCTCTGCTTTTTAATATGCTGTCTAGGTTGGTCATAACTTTTATAGTAGGACCTATTGTTTATTCATTCTCTTTGTAATAGTTTGCATCTGTTAAACTCAAATTCTGAATCCATCTCTCCCACCCACCCCTGCTTGTAACCACAGGTCTGTTCTCTGTCTCTGTTTATCTGTTTCTCTTTTGTAGATGTGTTCATTTGTGTCATATTTTATATTCCACATATAAATGATATTTTTATTTGAGAAGGAGAGAGACAGATTCTGGCATTTGATTTTCTCTTTCTGACTTAGTATGATAATCTCTCGGTCCATCCATGTTGCTGCAAATGGCATTATTTCATTCCTTTCTATGGCTGAATAGTATTCCCTTGTATACACCTACCATATCTTCTGTATCCATTCATCTGTCACTGGACATTTAGGTTGTTCCTGTGTCTGGGTTATTGTGACTAGTGCTGCTATGAACATAGGGGTGCATGTGTCTATTTGAATTATATTTTTGTATATCCCAGGAGTGCAATTCCTGGATCATATGGCAAATCTCCTTTTTTTGTTTTCTGAGGAAACTCCATACTGTTTTTCATAGTGGCTACCCCAATTTACATTCTTACCAACAATGTAGGAGGGCTCCATTTTCTCTGAACCCTCTTCAGCATTTATTACTTGTAGATTTTTTTAATGATGGTCATTCTGAAAGGTATGAGGTGGCACTTCATTGTAGTTTTGATTTGCAGTTCTCTAATAATTAGCGGTGTTGAACATCTTTTCATGCGCCTGTCGGCCATCTGCAAGTCTTCTTTATAGAAACATCTGTTTAGGTATTCTGCCTATTTTTCAGTTGAATCATTTGTTATTTTGTTCATTGAGTTATATATTTTGGAAATTAAGCACTTGTCAGTCACACCATTTGTAAATATTTTATCTCAGTATATAGTATATCTTTTCATTTTGTTTATGATTTCCTTTGCTATACAAAAGTTGATAAGTTTTATTAGGTTCTATTTGTTCATTTTTGCTTTTATTTCTATTGTCTTGAGAGACTGACCCAAGAAAACATTGGTATAGTTTATATCAGATAATGTTTTGTCTGTGTTCTCTTCCAGTTTTATGATGTCATGTCTTATGTTAAAGTCTTTAAACCATTTTGGGTTTATTTTTGTGTATGGTGTGCGGATGTGTTCCAGTTCTAACTTCATTAATTTATATGCAGCTGTCCAACTTTCCCAACACCACTTGCTGAAGAGACTGTTTCTTTTCTCCATTGTATATTCTTGTCTCCTTTGTTGAAAATTAATTGACCATAGCATGTGGGTTTATTTATGGGCTGCCTCTTCTGTTCCATTTATCCATATGTCTGTTTTTGTGCCAATATCAGCTGCTTTGATTACTGTTACTCTGCAGTATTGTCTGAAGTCTGGGAGGGTTATGCCTCTTGCTTTATTCCTTTCTCTCAGGATTACTTTGGCAATTCTGGGTCTTCTATGGTTCCATATAAATTTTAGGATTATTTGTTCTAGTTCTGTGAAAAATATCATGAGTAATTTGGTAAGGATCACGTTAAATCTGTAGATTGCTTTGAGTAGTATGGCAACTTTAACTATATTAATTCTTCTAACCCAAGCGCATGAGATATCTTTCCATTTCTTTGAATCCTATTCATTTCAAAAGGAAGTTAACTTTGATCCAACAATTTAAAGTATCTTTGAGGAATGTAATCCCTTTCATGCATATTCTGTCTTCCATGTTCTCTCCCCTTTTATTGTCCCTTGGCTTCTTGGCAATGCTCCCAGTATATCCTACTGCTATCTAACACCAAACTCTGGTCTGTTCTCTCTAATCAAATCCAGATTTGGTGATTCTCCATAACACCATTCCCGGACCTTCACTGGCCTTTAGTGTGACTTGTAGTCTTCCCATGCCTGGTATTTCATCTTGTACTTTTCAGTTACAGGATCTAGGCTCCACATCACACAACTCCAGGGGCAGAACTGACATCAATGCCCCCTGCAAATGTACCAAAATGTGCCACATTGCTCATCTTCACATGGCGGTCCTGCTCAGGCTGGCTTGCTCCCCACTGTGGTGACTGCCCAGGTAAACTCACAGTCAGCTCCATTAGTATTCTGGACACCTTACCTGAAGGGTATATGGGAACTTCAAGGCATGAAGAGATTCTGGAGAGCTAAACCTAATCAGACAGAGGCACCATCTTTTCTCAGCTTCTGCAGAAGGGTGGCAGTGGAGATCTCCTAGGACATATGTTCCAAATCCCAAATGAGAAGTGGAACCAAAGCCCCTCATCAACTTTTCCCCTTTCCGCTCAGTCACACCATTTGTAAATGCCTCCTCTCTCTGGGTCTTTAGCCTTTTGCGCCTGTTTGAAAGGGAGTGTCATAAGGGGTAGACTTTCATTTATGTTCCTTTCTAACCAGTTCTTCCTCTCAACTTTAATTGTAAATGAGGATTACTTGAGGGTCTTTCAAAAATCCCGATTCCTGGGCCATATTCCAGACCAGTTGTACTGGATGCTCTTGGGATGGCACCAGGCATCAGTATTTTGCAAAGCTTCATGTGTGATTCCAGTGTGTCACCACAGTTAGGAAACCCTGCTCTGTATCCTCCCTCCTTCCGGGGGTGGTATTGGCCCTCCCACTTTCTAGTGGCTAAAATAGTCATTGACTATTAGAAATGTGATGTGAAGGGAAGAGGAAAGAAGGATGATAAGAATAATATTTTTAATATATTATCTGCTTTCAGCCTCTCTCATAAAAATGTAATTTCTTAACTTTAACGTTTATAATCAATTATTTCAGTTTATTATGATTATAGTACAGAATATAGTGTTATTCTTGACCATGTAAGAGAAATGTATGGCAGAAGTCTAAAGTATAAAGGGAGTAAGGAAAACTAGAGGGAAGGGTTTGTACATTTTAGGTGCATTAGTTAAAGACTCAAAAGTAACCAGTGGAAAAGCTAGAAAATTATTTTAGCCATCAAACTCGGGCAAAAGAGAGGGTGCCATAAGTGATACATCACCACTGATCATTGCAAGAGTCAATAGCTATCATCTAAGGATAGGTAAAAACAGCAGCTTAGTTCCATGCTATCTAGAGGTAAGAGGCTGACCACCCAGTTTAAAGGCTGTCTCTTAGGGGTGGGTCTGGAATAGAGGACAGTTGAGAATGTCTGCAGGGAGAAATATCAATAACTTCACATATGCAGATGACACCACCCTTATGGCAGAAAGTGAAGAGGAGCTAAAAAGCCTTTTGATGAAAGTGAAAGAGGAGAGCGAAAAAGTTGGCTTAAAGTTCAACATTCAGAAAATGAAGATCATGGCATCTGGTCCCACCACTTCATGGGAAATAGATGGGGAAACAGTGGAAACAGTGTCAGACTTTATTTTTGGGGGCTCCAAAATCACTGCAGATGGTGTCTGCAGCCATGAAATTAAAATATGCTTATTCCTTGGAAGAAAAGTTATAACCAACCTAGATACCATATTCAAAAGCAGAGACATTACTGTGCCAACTAAGGTCCGTCTAGTCAAGGCTATGGTTTGTCCTGTGGTCATGTATGGATGTGAGAGTTGGACTATGAAGAAGGCTGAGTGCTGAAGAATTGATGCTTTTGAACTCTGGTGTTGGAGAAGACTCTTGAGAGTCCCTTAGACTGCAAGGAGATCCAACCAGTCCATTCTGAAGGAGATCAACCCTGGGATTTCTTTGGAAGGAATGGTGCTAAAGCTGAAACTCCAGTACTTTGGCCACCTCATGTGAAGAGTTGACTCATTGGAAAAGACTCTGATGCTGGGAGGGATTGGGGGCAGGAGGAGAAGGGGACGACAGAGGATGAGATGGCTGGATGGCATCACTGACTCGATGGACGTGAGTCTGAGTGAACTCCGGGAGTTGGTGATGGACAGGGAGGCCTGGTGTGCTGTGATTCATGGGGTCGCAAAGAGTTGGACACGACTGAGTGACTGAACTGAACTGAACTGAAGTTTTACCTTGCACATACATTGAACAAAGATGACAGATTAAAACTAAATTCATAAATGAAATTGGGATTCCATACTGTGGTGTACATCAAGGGATAGCTTGGGAGAATCTCCCCAGTCAGTGCTGACTGCAGCTGAGCACCTGTGTAGGTTGAATGCTAGAGCCCCCCTCCCCTTGCTCGCAGCAGCGCTACCTGCCTGGGTGGTGGTGCACTGATTCTCCACGGCCAAATCTTTTACATTTAGTTAGTAAATGGCCCGCCACAGAATTGAAACATGTATAATCTTTTACATTTTGTACACTCCCTGGAGAGATTTAGAGGAAGTGATATTTACAAAGAATCTGCAGGGTAACACTCCCAATTTACCCCTTTGCAGATTCTTCTGAACACAACTGTAAGCAATGGCATGTTTTTAGGGCCAGAGGTTTTAGCAGATGGTTTTGGTCTATGCGTCACAAGCCTTTAGGTGCCTTTAGATGTTCAGAGAAATACCTGTTGAGATAAACCACAGGTAAATAGAGCACTGAATTAAACAGAAGAGCTCTAAGGTCTCTTCTAGGCTGTACCTGCCATCAGCAGGTTCTGCATCTTCAACTTTGTCACTTAACTTTTGGAAGGTCTGCAGAATGAGGGCCCTCAACTCAAGTTCTCAATTCTTTTCCCACCTAATGCTTTGCACATCAAGAGTTTCCTCTAGAATTGTTGTTGAGTCATGTCCAACTCTTTTGCACCCCATAAACTCTGTCCATGGGATTTCCTAGGCAAGAATACTGGAGCATCAATGTCTGTCTCTGGGCTATCTTGAATGTTTCTCTACAACTTCTATTGAGCTTTAAAATGTGAACTTGCCTACTATCCAGGTCAGCAATGTGCCTTGTCTTTAAACAGATGGGATTCAAATTCCAGCTCCATAACTTTTTAGCTGGATGACCCTGAACAAGTTTCCTAACTTCTTCCAGCCCCAGTTGCTCATCTATAAAATGGAAATCAAATGTTTACTAATATTAGAATCTGATATTTTCTAGTCCAAAAAAATTCTCAGCAAATGACAACTTGTTATGCAGAAGAAGCTAGCACTAAGAACCTAATACATGCTCCCTAGGTTGTAAGACAGGTTGTCATAATCCCACAAAAAGGAGTCCAGTGTGAGTTTGCAGATAACTAGGTCAGATTTTCCCACTTCCCTCATTTGCAAAGCAACAAGCCTTCTGTTCTTACACAGAGCCTGTGTGCTGGGAGAAACACTCATCACCATCTGGGTTCAATAGTAACCAAGAAAAATAATGGGATAGTAAGTGAAATATCATCAGGCTGCATCCCTTTACCATCACTGACCATTTTCCTTTTTGGGGGTGTGTGTGTGTGTTGAGGGGGAAGATACACATATTAGCATGGAGTGCTATACAGAAGTTCAAGATGCCGATAGACTATATAGAGGTTCCAGTTACAGCTTTTTTTCTTTAATTGAAGCGTAGCTGATTTACAGTGTTGTGTTAGTTTCAGGTATAGGGCAAATTGATTCAGAGTTTATATATAAATATTCTTTTTCAGATTCTTTTTCATTGTAGGTTATTACAGATATTGAATGTAGTACCCTGTGCTATATAGTAGGTCCTTGTTGTTTATCTGTGTATCTGTTAATCCCAAACTCCTAATTTATCCCTTACCCACTCCCTGCCCATTTGCTAACCATAAGTTTGTTTTCTCTGGCTGTGAGTCTATTTCTATATTGTAAATAAGGTCATTTGTATCATTTTTCAAATTCTACATATTAGTGATACATGATATTTCTCTCTCCTTGTCTGACTTACTTCACTTAGTATTGATATAATCTCTAGGTCCTTCCATGTTGCTACAAGTAGCATTATTTCATTCTCTGTATGGCCAAGTAGTATTCCATTGTATGTATGTATGTATGTACATATATATCCATCTTTTTATCCATCTTTCTGCTGATGGACATTTATGTTGCTTCCATGTCTTGGCTATTGTAGACAGTGCTGCTGTGAACATCTATTGAGGTGCATGCCTCTTTTCAAATTAGAGTTTTCTACAGATATATGCCCAGGAGTGGGATTGCTGGATCATATGGTACTTCGGTTTCTAGATTTTGAAGGAACCTCCCTACTGTTTTCCATAATGACTGTACCCATTTACATTCCCACCAACAGTGTAGGAGGGTTCCCTTTTTGGCCGCACTCTTTCCAGCATTTATTACTTGTAGACTTTTTGATGTCGACCATTCTCACCTATGTGAGGTGATACTTCATTGTAGTTTTGATTTGGATTTCTCTGATAATTAGCAATGTTGAGCATGTTTTCATGTCCCTATTGGTCTGTTTATTGTGTGTCTATTTATATAGAACTTCTGCCCATTTTTTAATCCTAGCCGTTTTCAGTAGCCTAAACATCTACTGTAGTGTTCAGCACACTTGACCTTCTTAGAGCAAAAGGTCTCCTTTGGCCAGATAAGGACTCCACTATTACTTCCCAAGGTAACAATAGTCACCATTTCAAGGTTCTTGACTCGATCATGTTCTGTCTTTGTTGGGGCTAGAACATCCTGATAATTCATAAAGTGAGTCCTGTAGTCTCATCTTTGTCCTATAGAAAGATGAAGGACAGGCAAAGAAAAGCAGGAAAAGAGTACTGTATCCAAATGGCATTGATTTATTTGCTGCCAGGCATCATTTACTCTTCACAGTTTCCTATTTTTTATATGGAAGCAATAATTCTGCAGTCTTTCAAAGGGGATTTTTTTTAACTTATATCTGTATATTTGGGGGCCTTGTAAACTAAGAAGGAAGTATACAATAGGAATAATGATAATAAAATATATTTAAGAATAAACTCAAAACAAGAAATGTATATAAATGAAAATTGTATTTACTTTTTGCTTTGTTTTATAAATGAAAATTGTAAATACTATGGAGGATTCATAAGAAAGGCTACTTTGGTAATGAAGATTTATTTTAAAGATGACCTAAATTGATCTTACTCCCAATAAAAGTACTCACTGTAGAACAACAAACACTAATCATGAAATTTGTACAGAAAAAAATGAGCATTCAACATTCATTTTCCATGCAGGACAATTGTCTAAATTAGCTCATTCAGCAGGTAGTTCTTTTTGCTTAAAGTAGATGAACAGAGCTATAACGTGACTTAAAACATGGACAGTTGAATTAAGATCCATTAGTTCAGTAATAAGCAGTTGGATATGGACTCTCTCCCAGTTTTCCAGGGTCACTAGTTTTATTTTCTACAGAGATGACTAAAATAGTAAAATCTTGTGTGGGCAATTAAACTACTCAGAATTTTACTTCTGGAAGAGTGCTGTAGTATTTCAGCTTGGTGTATACTTAACACATGGTATTTCAGTTGGATTATCTGCTTAATTTCCCTGGTCAAATCACCAATAAGAAACTGTGACAAAATGGTTGAATGAAAACAAAGAATCAGTTATCTAAACATAAATGGGTTCTTCCTTCTTAGTTTTTCAAGGCCCTTGTTCTCTCCATTTGTTGCTATTTCCCATGAACTCTAGGTTTATCTAATAAACCTCTTCACTTAGATTTGCCATTGGCAACTCCAGGTTCAGTTCAGTTCAGTTCAGTCGCTCAGTCATGTCCGACTCTTTGCGACCCCATGAATCACAGCACACCAGGCCTCCCTGTCCATCACCAACTCCCGGAGTTCACTCAGACTCACGTCCATCGAGTCAGTGATGCCATCCAGCCATCTCATCCTCTGTCGTCCCCTTCTCCTCCTGCCCCCAATCCCTCCCAGCATCAGAGTCTTTTCCAATGAGTCAACTCTTCACATGAGGTGGCCAAAGTACTGGAGTTTCAGCTTTAGCATCATTCCTTCCAAAGAAATCCCAGGGCTGATCTCCTTCAGAATGGATTGGTTGGATCTCCTTGCAGTCCAAGGGACTTTCAAGAGTCTTCTCCAACACCACAGTTCAAAAGCATCAATTCTTCAGCACTGAGCCTTCTTCATAGTCCAACTCTCACATCCATACATGACCACTGGAAAAACCATAGCCTTGACTAGACGGACCTTAGTTGGCACAGTAATGTCTCTGCTTTTGAATATGCTATCTAGGTTGGTCACAACTTTTCTTCCAAGGAATAAGCATCTTTTAATTTCATGGCTGCAGTCACCATCTGCAGTGATTTTGGAGCCCCCAAAAATAAAGTCTGACACTGTTTCTACTGTTTCTCCATCTATTTCCCATGAAGTGGTGGGACCAGATGCCATGATCTTCATTTTCTGAATGTTGAGCTTTAAGCCAACTTTTTCACTTTCCTCTTTCGCTTTCATCAAGAGGCTTTTGAGTTCCTCTTCACTTTCTGCCAAGGGTGGTGTCATCTGCATATCTGAGGTTATTGATATTTCTCCCGGCAATCTTGTTTCTTCCAGTCCAGCGTTTCTCATAATGTACTCTGCATAGAAGTTAAATAAGCAGGGTGACAATATACAGCCTTGACGTACTCCTTTTCCTATTTGGAACCTCTTCAAAACTGAGCTTTCAATATCTACTCCCTCATCTCCAGTTCTTATGGACTTCCCCATCTTAGCAACTGACATTTGTTCCTCGTTGTTAGGTACACAATTTTGAAGTTGTCTTTGACTCTTCTCTTTTTATCAAGCTACTTATCCAGTTGATCACCAAATCTTATTATCCTGTTTTCAAAATAAACCCAGATGGGGTGATATCTCCCACCTCTCCTGTTCCTCCCCAAAGCTACCCACCTCATTTATCACCATAACTATTTGATTCCTTGTCTCCTTATAGTCATTGTCTCATTGAAGTGATCCTTTTACAAAATAAGAATATAATGCCCCACTTTTCCTCAAACCACCCCCCGCCCCCCGTGACTCCTAGTATAATCTGACATTCATACAGTGGCCCTCATGATCCCGATCTACTTCCATCACCTCCTCAGTCTCCCCTCCCCACCCCAGGGTTTTTCCTCTGCTGTCAGTTTCTCTTCCTTTACTCATGTCTTTGTTTTTCTTCCAATGTTATAAGCATACTCTTGCATCAAGGCCTCTGCACTCACTTCTCCTTTACCTGAAATGTTCACCTCCATGCACACCCAGATATGAGCACCATGACTGCAGAAACTTTTTCTGCTACAAAGCCACTGGACCCTCAGGACCCAGAGCAGTGCCTGACGTTTGGGTGGTGCACAATACGTGATTAATGAAAACCTGAATGAACCATACTTAGGTAACAATCATTGCTTGGTGGTGTTGTAAAGAACATTTCACAGCACTATGTGGTCTCTGCAGAGCCAGTTCAGTTCAGTTCAATCACTCAGTCATGTCCGACTCTTTGTGACTCCATGAATTGCAGCACGCCAGGCCTTTCTGTCCATCACCAACTCCTGGAGTTCACTCAGACACATCCATCAAGTCAGTGATGCCATCCAGCCATCTCATCCTCTGTCATCCCCTTCTCCTCCTGCCCCCAATCCCTCCCAGCATCAGAGTCTTTCCCAATGAGTCAACTCTTCGCATGAGGTGGCCAAAGTACTGGAGCTTCAGCTTTAGCACCATTCCTTCCAAAGAAATCCCAGGGCTGATCTCCTTCAGAATGGATTGGTTGGATCTCCTTGCAGTCCAAGGGACTCTCAAGAGTCCTCTCCAACACCACAGTTGAAAAGCATCAATTCTTCGGCACTCAGCCTTCTTCACAGTCTAGCTCTCACATCCATACATGACCACAGGAAAAATCATAGCCTTGACTAGACAGACCTTAGTTGACAAAGTAATGTCTCTGCTTTTGAATATGCTACGTAGGTTGGTCATAACATTTTTCCAAAGAGCAAGCATCTTTTAATTCCCTGGCTGCAGTCACCATCTGCACTGATTTTGGAGCGCCCCCCCCCCCAAAAAAAAATGTCTGACACTGTTTCCACTGTTTCCCCATCTATTTCCCATGAAGTGATGGGACTGGATGCCATGATCTTCGTTTTCTGAATGTTGAGCTTTAAGCCAACTTTTTCACTCTGGATTCCTAAAATAAGATAGTCTCGCTTGGGTACTGCATTCTTGCATTAAAATAGACTCTCCACCCCTGATAATCTCTCCAACAGCACCACTTTCCCACCTCCTTTCTCACTAATGTCTAGCCACATTGGCCTTCTCTCTGCTCCTGGAATAGGCCAAGCATATCTGAACCTTCGGGTCATTTTGCTGGATGTGCTCTTGGTGGGAAGCAACTCTTCCTGCTTCTTTGAGTGAGTCCTCACTCAGGTCTCATTTTGAAGCTCCCCCCTTGGTGAGACCTTCCCCAGTCACTCAAAGCAACTAACTCCCCTTTGCTTATCTCTGTCACACCACACTCTCATTTGCCTCAAAACAAAAGATAACAGAGACCTTACCTATTTTCCTCACTGTATTACCAGAGGTGCCCGTCACATGACATTCATAAAATATTTGGAGGATTGATAAATGTCATTTGTCTAGTTGCTGAAGATTGTAAGATCCATGCCTCTAAGACAGCTCTAGCCACAAGGTGCTGAAATTATGTATCTGTGACTTTGTCTTGCACACTCTGTAAGACCCCCTGGAATAGGCACACTGTTTAATTTGTAGTCAGTTCCCTGACACTGCCCACAGTTCCAGGCACCTCGTGGTACTCCACAGATGTTTGCCAAACCAACACGAAGCTCCAGAGAGGTGATACAGCCTCTTCACCAAGTTAATTTCACTTGAAGGAGAGAGAATATGAATCAGAGATGGTAAACTATTAAAAAGTGAATGTTATGAGATGGCCAAGGGAAGTCATGTGAGGAAGAGTATACAGAAAAGACATGGAAAAATTAAATGCTTGGAATTAGTTCTTATGGGGAGAAGAACTACAATGGTGAGCTCATCAATTCAGGTGCTCATTGCAGAGCAATGCCAAGGTTTCTGGTACTATAAAACTATATGGTCTTTTTTTCTTGGCAAAGAGATTGTATTATTAATGTGCTGTGCTTAACAGTTCCTGTGAATAAGTCAATTTTTTGATTACCCAAGGACACTCCTTACAGTAGTTGTTCTAAACTTTCCCCATTATTTTTTTTTCTTTTATTTTTTTGTCTCCAAATCCTTTCTCCTCACAGATGGCTCTATCTTTCACTTTGTGGAGAAAGTCAAGGTCATTGAAAGGAAGTCGCCCAACCTTCTGTCTTCTCCACCAAAAATATCTTGGATCCAACATATGCCCCTTCTTCGTTCTCTTCTGTCTTGGCGCAATAGCTACTTTTTCTTCTTTCCAAAAATTAACATTAACATTATATCTGGATCACGTTCCCTTTAATTTTGTCAAACAACGCCTTGTCTTTTCATCTATTTCCAATTTCCCAGCATCGTGCATACCTTTCTTCCCCCTAGTTCCTTCCCTTTGGACTGCAGACATGCACAGGTGTTCCGTGTCTTAGAAAACCAGGTGTTGCTATTGTTGCCTCCATCACCCTACTGCATTAATGATAAACATATACACAAATATTTAATAAATTATACAAGGAAAGTAAAGGGACATAGGATGGCCAGTTAGCCAGGGTTTCCACCGCCATGCTAGTGGAAGCGATGTCTCAGCTGAGTTGGTAGCTGCCTTGGGGAGGGGTTGGTGAGTGTTGCTGGGAAGCAGAAGCTCATGCAAAGGACTGTGGGAGAAGACAATATGGCGCCGGCCTCCAACCTCCCACATTCACTGGTCACCGTCAAGATGTCTACTAATTACTTTTTGCACACCCTTTTTCATGTGAAGCTTCACATCCTGTGAGGATATTAGGCAGAATGCCTGGCCGTCTTAAGAGCTCATGGTCTAGTGGAGGAAAAGCCGAATGAGTGATCCAAGTAAACTCCACTGTGAAAGGGAGGGGTGAAGGCTGAGCTGAGTCTAACAAAGGAGGGAAGGGAAGCTGAGCCTCAAAGCCGCACACGCCCTTCATCCAGTTCTGACAGAAACGATCACTTTGCCAGATGGACACGGGGCTGGCAGCCACACACATTTTCATGTTGTATGCTGTGTCCCTTCTACCAGTGCCTCTGGACTCATGCTAGTAGGCTAACTGCATAAACAGGCCACTTCAAAATCTCAGTAACTTCACATGAGAAAAGAGTATCTCCTGCATCCCCTCACACTCCAAGGCAGTTCCAAGGAGGCAAAAGACTGCTCCACGCGGTCACTCAGGATCCTAGGCCACCACCCTCCTGTACATCATAGCTCTGCATTGCTTAGGTCCTCAGGATCCAAAATGCAGCTCTTGGACCTGCAGGGGCAGCACCACCCGTTAACTTGTTAAAAATGTAAATTCAGAGCCTACTAAATCAGAGGCTCTGGCTCTAGGATCCAAAACACATATTTACCAAGCTAGCGGATGGAGGCAGGGAGCGTGCAGGGTCACACAGGAGGGTGTTTAAGTGCCAGCTGGGAAGGAGCACATCCCACTTCTTCCCATAGCCAGTTGGCTGTGACCCAGTCCTGATGCCCTGCCTTCCTATTCAAGAAGCTGAGACGTGTAGTCCGGCTCTGCATCCGGGAAGCAAAGTCCTCCCTTCATAAACGGTCTTCCCACTTCTAGTGTCTCCCTTAAATTCGTCTCCCATCAGCAGTCAGAAATAATGTTCCTAAAAGGTGAAACTATTATTACCCCTCCCAGTTTAAAACCTTCATGGGTCTCACAGCCTTTCAAATGCCACTTCTTAGCCCTCCAAGGCCTGGTACCTGTTGCCTCTCTAGCTTCACGGTTTGCCATCCTCCTTGGAAGTCTAGATTTCTCAACCACTGGTCCTTTTCCTGGCCACCTGCTCTCTTCTCTGGGCTTTTGCGCCTGCTGCTTCTTCAGTCTTCCTTTCTTCCTGGCCACTCCCTGAATCCTTCAGGGTTCAGCTGGGTTGTGACTTTGTCCAGAAACATCTCCCTGAAGCCCCTGCCTGGCCCTCCCTCAACACTGGGTTAGATGCCTCTCCTAACCCTGAATAATTCTTTCTGCCTTGAATTTCAATCATGGAAGTCATTGGAGGGCAGAGACTGTGTTACATGATCTTGGTCTTGTTGCCCATCAGGAAGCTGGCATGGAGTAGGTGCTAAGTAATGAATTCAGAGAGGCTTACATGTGGGTGCTCAGTCATGCCTGACTCTTTGGACCTCATGGACTATAGCCTGCCAGGCTCCTCTGTCCATGTGATTTCCCAGACAAGAATACTGGAGTGGATTGCCATTTCCTGTGCTAGGGGATTAGTGGGTGCTCAGTGGCTACTTGGAGATGAGAATGTTGATTGGTTGTATCGTACTGTGGCCAGAATCTGTTATTCAGTTCAGTATGCTCAGTCTTTCTCAGATAAACACTGCACCTAAATCGCAGCCAAGAGCTTCCTGTCACCTGAAAATCAACTCAAAGCCACACTGTCACACTCTGATCACTGTCAGCCCATTGTTGTGGGTTTTTTAATTTATTAATTTTAATTGGAAGCTAATTACTTTACAATAGTGTGGTTTTTTGCCATACACTGACATGACTCAGCCATGGGTGTACATGTGTTCCCCATCCGGAATCCTTCTCCCACCTCCCCCTATCCCATCCCTCAAGGGTTGTTCCAGTGCACCAGCTTTGAGTGCCCTGTTTTCATGCATCGAACTTGGACTGGCGATCTGTACACAAAAATCTTCATATCTTCATCCATGTGAATTTGCATGTGTGATTTACATAATAAATAGAATAAGGAAACTCAGTCTTTGAAATGTAATCAAATTATATTGTTTAGAAAACATAAAAAATAAAGCTGACTGGTGCTGGTGGGACAGCACAGATCTCTCAGCAGCTGAATTCTCGGATGAATCAGTCCTCTATTCTTGTAACGCTTTGCTGTGGCTCATTCTGATGGACTAATTTTGGATTGAAAATAATGAACTCATAAGACATTCTCTTAAAAAAAAAAAACATTTTATTGAAGTATGGTGGGTTTACAATGCTACTTTCTGTTGCACAGCAAAGTGATTCAGTCATATGTATATATACGTTCTTTTTTAAAAATAATTTTTACTGGAGTATAGTTGACTTAGTATACATTCATTTCCATACTCCTTTCCAATATGGTTTATTGTAGGATACTGAATATAGTTCCCTGTGCTATACAGTAGGACCTTGTTGTTTATCCATCCTGCATATAAGATTTTGCATCTGCTAATCCCAAACTCCCAGTACATCCGTCCCTCACCCCTCTCCCCCTTGGTAGGCACAAGTCTGTTCGCTGTGTCTGTGATTCTGTTGCTGTTTCACAGATAAGTTCACTTGTACATTTGTTTAGATTCCACACATAAGCAGTACTGTATGGTATCTGTCTCTGTCTGACTTACTTCACCCAGTCTGACCGTCGCTGGGTCCATCCATGTTGCTGCACATGGCATTATTTCAGTCTTTTTTTATGGCTGAGCAGTATCTGCTGCAGTATCATAGTATTGTGGCAGTAGTACTCCATCTTCTTTATTCATTCCTCCGTCAATGGACACTTGGTTTGTTTCATGTCTTGGCTATAGTGAATAGCACTGCTATGAACATAGGGGTACATGTATCATAGTTTTGTCCAGATATATGCCCAGGAGTGGGATTGCTGGATCATATGGCAAGTTTCTTTCTTTCTTTTCTTTTCTTTTTTTTTTTTTGTAAGAACCTCCATACCATTTTCCATAGTGGCTGCACCAACTTATGGGAACTGTACTATTCCCACAACAGTGTAGGAGAGTTCTCTTTTCCACTCTGTCCAGCATTTATTATTTGTAGATTTTTTAATGGTGGCCATTCTGATGAATGTGAAGTGATATCTCATTGTAGTTTTGATTTACATTTCTCTAATAATTAGCAACACTGAGCATCTTTTCATGTTGACCTTTAGCCATCTGTATGAGAAGACATTCTCTTTAAAAAAAATATAGTAACATCCTTCACAGGGATGGAAAAATAAGCTATAGCAATGTCCAAGAACAGTGATTGCTCCTGCTCCAAGTCCTCCATGCCAGTGCTCCCAATTATTTTCTTTCAAATGAATCCAGACCCATTTATTCTACAGATGCTTGGAAAATATTGAAGTGGTGACAAACTAAAATGAGAAATTAGAGGCAGAACTGAATTTATCCTCCAGGCAGCCCCAGTCTTGCTTGGAACACCCTGGCTATGACTCTCAGGGCAGGATGCAGGGTCTGGGGCTCTTTTTGTCTTCTGCACAGGGTTTGCAGCTTGTTCAGGGCACACAGCCAGTGACTGGTCCTTACTTGGAAGTCCCAGGAGAACTCTCAATCTCGATCAGTGCTGCCTGGCAGAATCTCTGGGTGAGGGGCAAGGAGGTTTCCAAGGTGTGCAGGAAGCTCTGGGCAGAAGACGTCCCCTTGTTCAGCATAGGAAGTAGGAACAGATTTCTTTAAAGCAGCAGTTCTTCAGCTTTTTGACACCAGGGACCGCTTTCACGGAAAATAATTTTTCCACAGAAGGTGGGCTGGTGGTTTCAGGGTGATTCAAGTGCATTACATTTGTTATGTCACCGCTGATCTGACAGGAAGTGGAGTTTGCAGATAATGTGAGCCATGGGGAGCAGCTGCAAGTACAGATGAAGCTTCACTCGCTCACCCACGGCTTACCTCCTGCTGTGTGGCCCCGTCACTAACATGTCATAGACTGGTACCGGGGGGTGGAAACCCCTGCTTTAAAGCAGTGGGTATGAACTCCCTACGGAACTTTGCCCCATCAGTCATTTCCATCTCTCTCTGCTGTTGTTGTTGATCAGTTACTAAGTCATGTCTGACCCTTTGTGACCCCATGGACTGCAGCACACCAGGCTTTCCTGTCCATCACCATCTCCTGGAGCTTGCTCAAACTCATGTCCATTGAGTCGGTGATGCCATCCAACCATCTCATCCTCTGTCGTCCCCTTCTCCTCCCACCTTCAATCTTTCCCAGCATCAGGGTCTTTTCCAATGAGTCAGCTCTTCGCAGCAGGTGGCCAAAGTATTGGAGCTTCAGCTTCAGCATCTCTACTCTCTGCTAAGTCTATAAGCATGACCCCAAAGCACTCAAAGATGAGGCTTGTGAGTTGGGTTCTTCCTGAAGTATACACATAGATGGAGTTAGGAATAAAGATGTGTTGAGGAAGAAGGCATGAGAAACTCAAGGAAAGGGAGCAGAATTGTGTTGAAAGAGCAGAGGGGAAGTGGCAGAGACATCACATCCCTGGAGTTGCATACCAAGGAAGTGGCAAAGCCAGGTCTGAGCTTCCACAAATCTCCAGAATGTAGGCGTAGAACCACAGTGCACACTGCCTGTGTCTCCTCCAGCTCTGACAGACCATGTGTTTTACTATCACTCAAATCATAGCTGTCATACTTATTCATTATGGGCCAAATGCTCCACTAAGTGCCTTCTGATGTGCATGACCTATTTGTGAGGTAAGCGTTCCTTTCTGCCTTTTACATATTTAGAAACCTGAGTTGCAGTGAAGTTAAAAGACAGGCACAGAATCATTCCACAAATAAGTAGCAGAACGAAAATTCACACTTCAAATTCATGCTCTCAACCCTGAGGCCATGGTCCTTTATGTTCCCATTGCCTTTGAGTTAGGACAGAGTTTCATTCATCTTTGTAATCACATAACCTAAAAAATTATAGGCATTGAATAAAAATTTGCTGAATGAAGAATGTGCTTTTCCAGAACCTCTGGAATTGTAAAATGTAGTCATTTTTTTAAAAGGCATGTTATCAAGATAAGGCTATTCCTAATGCTTATTTTCACTTTTTAAAAATACTAGTTATAGCTTTTGTGCTATGAATAAAATTTCTAGTAGCCGATACATTAAACACACATACTGGCAGAGGTTTGGGAACCTTGAAGATGCTATTTTAGTGAAAACTAGTCGATAAACAGATGATCTTCAAACTTCCATGCACACATAAGTCATTGAGGAAGTTTATTAACATCCAGATTACCAAGCCCCACCAACCATAGATTCTTATTCAATAGATTTTATAAGAAGCCTCCAAATCTGCATTTTGCAGTGATCTCTAAGTGAGTCCAGAGCAGGTGGTTCCACGGACCACATCTTGACAAACTCAAGCGAGTCACTGGAACTTTCCACCGGCTAATTAACCTCCGTATCACTTAAGAAATCTTAAAAAACCTAATGGTAAAATTGCAACTGGAATAAAACTGTTTGACCTTTGTTATTTGCTATAATGATTTTTAGAACTGATGATGAGACCCAAGACCCATATCATAATCCGTGTAGGTGCCAATTTAGCTTGATTGGATCAGGTGGACAGAACACTTCACAATCATTTAAATCTTTAGACTGATTCTGGGGAGAAGACCTAATGACTCAGTTTGTGCAATTTCAATTGTTTATGTCATCCCAGCAGACTTTTATCTTTCCATCAATGTTATGTCATTGAAATTAAAACACCTGCAATTATAAGAATTACTCTTCTATTAAATCTTACCAAGAAAGAAAAGTCCCCAAATGGAGAACTCAGTATAGGGCAACAAAGAGCTACACCCTTGGGAGAAGGTAAAGGAGAAATAAAGCCAGAGCCTTAGTCGGTGCTCTGCGAAAAGCAGGTCTAAGTCAGACCTTTCATGGAGGTGGTATATTTGGGGAAATGGCCCCAGGAAGCACGAGGGGAAATGATTGAAAGGAAGGGAACCAGAGAAACACAGGTCATGAGCCAAGGACAATGTGAGCAAATGGACCCAAACCCCCTTAGGGCCCTTTGAAGACCCGTGTAGAACACAGGATGGGGCTGAGGGAAGCTGGGTGTCAGCCAAAGACTCCCTTCCCTCACTGGATGAGGGCTGCCCCTGGGGGCATTAGAGCCCCAACTCTTTGAGTCCCCATAGACTGCAGCATGCCAGGCTTCCCTGTCCTTCACTATCTCCTGGAGTTTGCTCAAACCCATGTCCATTGAGTCGGTGATGCCATCCAACCATCTCATCCTCTGTTGTCCCCTTCTCCTCCTGTCCTTGATCTTTCCCAGCATCAGGCCTCTGTCATCCCCTTCTCCTCCTGCCCTTGATCTTTCCCAGCATCAGAGTCTTTTCCAATGAGTCAGCTCTCATATTAGGTGGTCAAAGTATTAGAGCTTCAGCATCAGTCCTTCCAAAGAATATTCAAGGTTGATTTCCTATAGGATTGACTGGTTTGATCTCCTTGCTCTTCAAGGGACTCTCAAGAGTCTACTCCAGCACCACAGTTCAAAAGCATCAGTTCTTCAGCGCTCAGTCTTCTTTATGGTCCAACTTGCATCCATACATGACTACGGGAAAAAACATAGCTTTGACTAGATGGACCTCTGTTGGCAAAGTAATATCTCTGCTTTTTAATATACTGTCTGGGTTTGCTATAGCTTTCCTTCCAAGGAACAAGTGTCTTTTAATTTCATGGCTCCAGTCACCATCCACAGTGATTTTGAAGCCCAAAAGAAGAAAATCTGTCATCTATTTTTCCCCATCTATTTGCCATGATGTGGTGGGACTGATCTTAATGTTTTGCCATGGAACTTAACAGATGCCATGATCTTAATGTTTTCCAAACATTGAGTTTAAAGCTAGCTTTTTCACTCTCCTCTTTCACTCCCATTAAGAGATTCTTTATTTCCTCTTCGCTTTCTGCCATTAGAGTGGTATCATCTGCATACCCAAAGTTGTTGATATTTCTCCTGGCAATCTTGACTTCAGCTTGTGATTCATCCAGCCCAGCATTTTGTATGATGTACTCTGCATGTAAGTTAAATAAGCAGAATGACAAAATACAGCCTTGACATACTTCTTTCCCAATTTTGAACCAGTCCATTGTTCTATGTCTGGTTCTAGCTATTTTTTCTTGTCTGGCATACAGGTTTCTTAGGATACAGGTAAGATGGTCTGTTATTCCCATCTCTTTAAGATTTTTCTACAGTTGGTTGGTTGTCATGATTCACACGAAGGTTTTATCATAGTCAATGAAGCAAAAGTAGATGTTTTTCTGGAATTCCCTTGCTTTTTCTATGATCCAGTGGATGTTGGCAATTTGATCTCTAGCTCCTCTGCCTTTTCTAAATCCAGCTTGTACATCTGGAAGTTCTCAGTTCACATACTGTTGGAGCCTAGCTTGGAGGATTTTGAGCATTACCTTGCCAGCATGTGGAATGAATGCAACTGTGGTAGTTTGAAGTTTGAACATTCTTTGTCATTGCCTTTCTTTGGGGTTGGAAATAGCAAAGAGCAGTTAATAATCAAGTAATTCTCAGACTTCCATGGGCTGTCCTGTCCCAGGCTGAACAATCTACCCTGACACTGCTAGTGGAGAAGCAGAGAGACATAGGCTCTGGAGGGGACATGAGGACACAGGGTGTCTGCTCAGCTGCACAGGACTCCAAGGCAGCCTGTGGGTGGGGGCCCAGGCACCAGTGACAGCTGCGCCAAAAAGCTAGAAGACATGGAGCTCTGACCTTTGGCGTTAAATGGAAGAGGGTTAAAAAAATGTCTTTCTTAGGAAGTTGGATCACATGCCAATGCTAATTGTACACACTTGTGCCCTGAATTCATACCCCTGAGTGGTCCGTAGAAACCTTTGGTAGGGCATATAAGTTGCCTTGGGTTGGCAATGATGTCCAGTGATGAGCAAGCAGATGCAAAGCCTGCATGAACCTGGCTTCAATCCAGCTGAACAGTAATTGTGGTAAGTGATTATTTGATTCATCTCAACTTCCCTGATGTTAAAATGTGGCACACAAAAAAAAGTATCTTTGAAACAGTGAAACACACTAATAACAATTTAGCCACAAAACAGATGCAATCTCTTTTCCATGTAATAAAACCTTCAGGAGCCCTCCTTTTTCTGTCCCCTGACACACACATGCACACCACCACCACCGCACCTTCAATAGATGTCTCTTTATAGTGGAGGACACTTACTGGTAAATAAGAATGCCTTCTTTCTTCACCCAAGGTTTACAGCCACCCAAATAATTAATATTCTGTTGAAACCAGCCAGATAGCAACTGGACTGAATGCAACAGAAGAGAAAGCTGAAATTTGAGGGTAGCTTTTAGAAATACTCTTACCATTTGCCCAGAGGAAGCCACGGGGCAGGGGAAATGTTACTGCTTCTAGCTGCGTTATTTTGAGCTTTCAAAAAATTATTTTTACAAGTAAAAATGCCTATATAATACTGTAAAAAGAAAGAAATCAAACTTGGTATTTCCCCTTTCAAAAAGCCTTCAGGCTTTTATTTCACAATCTCCTATGGACTGGTCTACACTTTTTTTTAAAGAAGAGTATTGTGTCCTGAGATCAATAAATCAAAATTGGATTGCCTATTCCTCAAAGGTGAATTGTTATCTTGCTGAAGAGGTGATGTGACGGGATCTCTAGTTTGGTAAAATACATGAACAAAAAAGGATTAAGATTTCTTTGCCTGAAAGGAAAATTCTGGCTGTTATTTTTTCTTTTTCCCCTTTATGGGAGAGTTTCCTGAATTGTCTCCTAGAACAAGAGATTATATGTCAAGAGATAAAGCAGGTGCAAGGCCCATTATTAAGTGCCGTCAGAGCCCATTCTCTCACTGGAGGCACTGTTTCCACACGAAAAATGAAAGTGGCCTGATAACCTATAGGAGCATCTATGACAGTCTGAGAAAAGAGGCAGAGGGCTAGGGATCCCTCAGTTGTTAGAATTCTGGAACAAGCAAGGGATTCCTAACGATGGGAAAGACCAGGGTGCCCCATGAGATGTCGGCCAAGACAAAAGCAAAATGTAGCCATCAGAAGTCAATCAAGTGATGAAGCAACAGGTCAGTTCAGATGCTCAGCACCCAGGGGCTCAGGAAGGGGACTGAGCACCCCAGTGATGTCAGCTCCAAGAAGCTGATGCTACGGTACAAACCCAGGAAGAGCCCTGGGACCCGGAGCATGACATCATTACACAGCTGACCTCTGTTGACTGACCACCCACTTTCCTGCTGGGCCCCTAGATCCCCGGGGTCCCAAGGAAGCCTCTAGGCTGCCTCATGCTTAGAATCTCTACCATGGATTCCAAACCAAACCATCATACATTTCTAACTGCATGTAGGAGGTTCAGAGTGACATGAACCTGGTTTTCCAGATTAAAGAGGCCATGGCGTGAACCCATCTTCAAAGGGAAAATGAAACCCCCAAGCCTGGACTCCAGAATATCTGGCAGGGGAGTATGGTCTCTGAAGAAGGCCCTGCAGATTCTGCAGCGGGAAGATCTCTGCATGTCACATTCCTACCGATCCTGCTGCCACTGACCACAGGGAAGCCCCTGCCATTCAACAGGACTCCCTCTCTTCACTGTGACCAAGTCTGTGCTCCTCTCCCTCCCCCAAGCCATCTTAAGGACAGGAAAGACATTCTTCAAGTCCACTGCTTTCGAATGGATTAGAGTTGACCAAGCAGACCTCTGAAAGAAGATTCTAGGCCTTACCCAAGTTCCAGTCCCATTTCACCTGACTCTGCATGGCTCTCTCGCCACTGTTCCTATACTGATGACGTGACAGTAGCCCCAGAATGAACTCGGAAGAACAACCTCATCACTCAGCAGATGGCCTGGGGCAGCCATGCCACTTTTCTGGTTGCAAAGGGTTTTGTTGAACTGGAATATGGTCAAGGATCTCCTTTATTTCTTGGGGAAAACAGTCTGGTTCAGACAGCAAAAGTCAAAATAGAACTAGGATCTAAAAGTGGATTAAAACCCTTAGGAAGAGGGGGTTGGAAAATATAACAGCAGCTTCTGACAGGTAACTTCAAATTCTCTTTGATAAAAGGCATCTGGTTGAGTTTAACTGCAGTTTAGTTACATGTTTAGTGAATGTGCTTAGACGGTCTTTTAGGGGTGTGTGTGTGTGTGTGTGTGTGTGTGTGTGTGTGCGCTGTAGAAGTGATAAACTCTCAGAAGGCATAAAAATGATTTTGATAGAAGCTATCAAAAGATAGCTGCTCTTTACTGGTCCTGGACTTCCGGATGCAACATTCCCCAGCCTCCAGCCAACACCGGGGCCCCACAATCTGAGCTGGCTCTGGCCAATCTATCCTGTTACTGTTGGTTCTGTATTCAGTGGGTTTTGTACACTGACAGACTCCCTTGGTTTATCTCCAGCCTGAAGTCAAGGGGAGATTCCATCAGCAACCAAGGACCTTTGTTCAGCCCTGAATGGCAAGTTTTCCCTTCAGTTAGTGTTCCAAAATAGTTGCACCACCCCTTAGGTTGTCTAGTTGGTTAGTATACTGTGTAGTGTTCAATACATTGCACCCTTAAAGCTTTGTTTTAATCGTTATTTCAAAAATCAGAACATAAGGCTAGCATATACTTGAACTCTTCACGTTTAATGTTAATAATTAAATAGTGTACCTATTTAAAGATATAGATTAAGATGCAGGTGTCTGTGATAGTGCTTTTTGAAGAAAAGCGAAATGTGAAATGGGTTCCAGCCTACTGCCAGGTGTGTTTGAAAACTTCTCCTAGTGGGAAAAAAATCTATCATTTTTCCCTGAAGCAGAGAGAATTGGTATAGAGAGTCTAAGGCTAGAAATGGAATTAGCTTAACGGAACTGAATGCACTTACTTCCAGTCCAGGGTCCTCTGATTGTCTTTCACTGTTTCTGTAAATCTGCTATTTATTGGATGCAGCTTTCTTCCTAGGTATAGATTTTGAGTACTTTGGTCATCACAAAGATGACACGCTAAATTTTATCAAATGTTCTGAATAAATTGTGCTGTTTAGGAAAATATATAAAGAGGGCTAAATCTGGTGGAAATATTTAAGGAATCTATAATTAAGAATGATAGGATTAAATTATTCTTGGACTAAAGAGCTGTGTACATAATCATGCAGGATTTCGGCCCAAGCAGAGGCGCTTTCTTTCTGGAGCCTTAAGTGCTTGACGAAGTTTTTAAGGATCCAGCATGGGTTATTTCCAGCAGTCAGTTTCCTTTCTTATGGAAGATACCACATAAAGAACCATTGAAAAGCTCGAAGCAGCCCCACTGTGGCTCCTTACATAGTTAAAACCCTATTAGAGTAAAAGAATCAAGAGACTCCTGTGGAAAAAATACCTATCTCTGTGCTCACTAGGGCCCTGCTGTGTACAGACTTACCCAGTCGCTGCGAGAAACAAGAGCCACAAAGAGTGTGTGATGGTGTAGGGGGTGGCGTTCGAGAGACACCCTATTTGTATTGTTCCTGCTGGAAAGACCCTGATCTGAGACCAGCCCTGGTGGCCCTGAGCTGAGAAGGGCCTCCTTGTAGCTTTCATTCTTGCCAGGCCCTGAAGGACACCGGGGAGGCAGAAAGGCTGAATGAGAATTAGATGCTTAACTGGGGCCTGGAAAAGGGAAAGAACAGCCAGACATGCGGAGCGTGATTGGAATCCAGCTCAGTTAAGCCAAATGCAGCAACACCTGGGGAAGCTTCGTGGTTGTGATCTTACATAAAAGAGTTGGAGCAGCTTTTCCAATTTCCAGGGAGGCAGCACCACAAACAAGAGGAGGCGAAAGGGGAGTGAGGCAGGTCAGGTGAAGATGTAAGGAGCTGAGTCCCCCAGATCGTTTACCCACAGGAGATCTTTCTACGTATCCAAATGCCGGGCATGGGTGGAAAACGTTTGACACTGCCTCCTCTAACCGGCTCCAAGTTCAGTGCCATTTCCTTGTTATCTTTTCTTCACCCCCATCCTCTGGGCCTCCAGAGTTCCCTATTCATACCATAGCACTTGGCATGTGGGTGATTAACGTCCTCAGTCTCTCTCTGTCTCAGCTACCTTGTGAAGTCCTCATTCATTTTGTATATCACCACATGGTAGACACTGATATACTGGTGGATATACTTTGCGGGTCTTCTTCCCAAAGGTTGCAGTCCATGTGGTCTCAAAGAGTCAGACACAACTGAATAACTGACACTTTCACTTTTCCCAAGTGTTGGGTTTCATTAGAGTGGTTATTCTGACAATAACTAGTGATGAATTTCTAAACCATTCTCAAAGTTGCTGTAAGGAGGCACGTCATCTGGCTAAACATAAAAGAAGAAGGTGTGTATATATATGTGTGTGTGTGGTGTGTGTGTGTGTGTATATATATATATATATATATATATATATATATATATATATATATATCTGGTATACATGATATGCATATATCATGCCCACAACCAGGTACCACCACAACCTTTCATTTCCTACTGAAGACAGCTTCTGATTTTGATTAGGGCAGAATATTCCCAATTAATACATGAAGAGGTGTGTTGGCATGGAAAGGGTATCTTGTAGAAACATGCGGATTTTCCACCAGTGTGATCCTGTCATTCATTTTTAAAAAATAATTTTTATTGGAGTATAGTTGATTTTCCCTTATAGATCAGTTGGTAAAGAATCCACCTGCAATGCAGGAGACCCTGGTTCGATTCCTGGGTCGGGAAGATCCCCTGGAGAAGGGAAAGTCTACCTGCTCCAGTATTCTGGCCTGGAGAATTCCATGGACTATACAGTCCATGGGGTTGCAAAGAGTCAGACACGACTAAGTGACCTTCACTTTCACCTCACTTTCATAGTTGATTTAGATTTAGATTTCGTAGTTGATTTACTTTCTGCTGTATCAGTTATACATATAGCCACTCCTTTAGATTCTGTTCCCTTATACGTCACTATAGAGTATTGAGTTCCTTGTGCTGTATAGTAGGTCCTTATCAGTAATCTATTTTATAAATAGTAGTGTGTATATGTTACTCACAATCTCCCAATTTATTCCTTCTCCTGTACTTGGTAACCATAAGTGTGTTTTCTGCATCTGTGACTCTATTTCTGTTTTGTAAATAGGTTCATTTGTACCATTTCTTTTAGATTCCACGTATAAGCAATATCATATGATATTTGTCTTTCTCTGTCTGACTTATTTACTTAGTATGACAATCTCTAGGTCCACCCATGTTGCTTCAATTGGCATTATTTTATTTTCTATGGCTGAGCAATACGCTACTCTATATACATACAATATCTTTTTTATCCATTCATCTGTTGATGGACATTTAGGTTGCTTCCTTATATTGACTATTGTGAACAGTGCTTCTATGAACATTAGGGTTCATGTATCATTTCAAACAATGGTTTTCTCTGGATATATGCCCAGGAGTGGGATTACTGGATCATATGGTAGCTCTGTTTTTAGTTTGCTAAGGAAGCTCCACACACTTCTTTACAGTAGCTAAACCAATTTACATTCCCATCAATAGTGTAGGAGGGTTCCCTTTCCTCTACATCCTCTCCAGGATTTATTCTAGTAGATTTTTAAAATTTTAATTGCAGGACAACTGCTTTACAATATTTTGTTGGTTTCTGCCATACATCCGTATGAATCAACCTTGGGTATGCATATGTCTCCTTCCTCTTGAACCCACCTCCCACCTCCCTCCCCATCCTACCTCTCTCAGCTGTCACACAGTCCTGGTTTGAGTTCCCTGCGTAATACAGCAAATCCCACTGCCTACCTGTTTTCCATATGGTAATGTATATGTTTCCATGCTGCTCTCTCCATTCGTCCCTCCCTCCACTTTCCCCACTGTGTCTACAAGTCTGTTCTCTATGTCTGCATCTCTAATGCTGCCCTGCAAATAGGCTCATCAGTACCATCTTTCTACATTACATAGATTCCATATATATGCATTAATGCATGATACTTGTTTCTGACTTACTTCACTCTGTATAACAGGTTCTAGGTTCATCGCCCTCATTAGAACTGATTCAAATGTGTTCCTTTTTATGGCCGAGTAGTGTTCCACTGTGGTTTTCAGTCTGTCTGCCCTCTGACGGAGAAGGATGAGAGGTTTATGGAAGCTCCCTTCTGGGAGAGACTGACAGAGGGAGAAACTGAGTCTTGTTCTGATGGGCGGGGCCATGCTCAGTAAATCTTTAGTCCAATTTTCTGTTGAAGGGTGGGACTGTGTTCCCTCCTTGTTATTTGACCTGAGGTCAAACTATAGTGGAGGTAATGAAGATAATGATGACCACTGGTCCACTGGATAAGGGAATGGCAAACCATTTCAGTATTCTTGCCTTGAGAACCCCATGAACAATATGAAAAGGCAAAAGATAGGACACTGAAAGATGAACTCCCCAGGTCAATAGGTGCCCAATATGCTACTGTAGATCAGTGGAGAAATAACTCCAAAAAGAATGAAGAGACAGAGCCAAAGCAAAAACAACACACAGTTTTGTGGATGTATGTGACTGGTGATGGAAGTGAAGTCTGATGCGGTAAAGAGCAATATTGCATAGGAACCTGGAATGTTAGGTCCATGAATCAAGGCAAAATGGAAGTGGTCAAACAGAAGATGGCGAGAGTGAACATCAACATTTTAGGAATCAGCAAACCAGGATGGACTAGAATGGGTGAATTTAACACAAATGATCATTATATCTACTACTGTGGGCAGCAATCCCTTAGAAGAAATGAAGTAGCCCTCAGAGTCAACAGAGAGTCTGAAATGCAGTACTTGGATGCAATCTCAAAAACGACAGAATGATCTCTGTTCATTTCCAAGGCAAACCATTCAATATCACGGTAATCCAAGTCTATGCCCCAACCAGTAATGCTGAAGAAGCTGAAGTTGAACGGGTCTATGAAGATCTACAAGAACTTCTAGAACTAGCAACCAAAAAAGATGTCCTTTTCATTATAGGGGACTGGAATACAAAAGTAGGAAGTCAAGAAATGTTTGGAGTTATGGGCACATTTGGCCTTGGAATACAGAATGAAGCAGGGCAAAGGCTAACAGAGTTTTGCCAAGAGAACAGACTGGTCATAGCAAACACCCTCTTCCAACAACACAAGAGAAGACTCTACACATGGACATCATCAAGTGGTCAATTTTGAAATCAGATTGATTATATTTTCTGCAGCCAAAGATGGAGAAGCTCTATACAATCAGCAAAAACAAGACCAGGAGCTGACTGTGGCTCAGATCATGAACTCCTTATTGCCAAATTCAGACTTAAATTGAAGAAAGTAGGGAAAACCACTAGAGCTTTCAGGTGTGACCTAAATCAAATCCCTTATGATTATACAGTGAACATGACAAATAGATTTAAGGGATTCAATCGGATAGACAGAGTGCCTGAAGAACTATGGATGGAGGTTTGTGACACTGTACAGGAGGCAGATATCAAGAGCATCACCAAGAAAAAGAAATGCAGAAAGGCAAAATGGTTGTCTGAGGAGGCCTTACAAATAGCTATGAAAAGAAGAGAAGGGAAAGGCAAAGGAGAAAAGGAAAGATATACGCATCTGAATGCAGAGTTCCAAAGAATAGGAAGGAGAGGTAAGAAAGCCTTCCTCAGCGATCAATGCAGAGAAATAGAGGAAAACAACAGAAAGGGAAAGACTAGAGATCTCTTCAAGAAAATTAGACATACAAAGGGAACTGTTCATACAAAGATGGGCACAATAAAGGTTAGAAATGGTATGGACCTAACAGAAACAGAAGATGTGGCAAGAGTACACAGAGGAACTATACAAAAAAACTTCATGACCCAGATAACCACAATGGTGTGGTCACTCACCTAGAGCTAGACATCCTGGAATATGAAGT
Organism: Ovis aries; assembly: GCF_016772045.2. NCBI lineage: Eukaryota > Metazoa > Chordata > Mammalia > Artiodactyla > Bovidae > Ovis > Ovis aries. The sequence continues at coordinate 9,665,778 of NC_056066.1, forward strand.
CAAGTGGGCCTTAGGAAGCATCACTACGAACACAGCTAGCAGAGGTGATGGAATTCCAGTTGAGCTATTTCAAATCCTGAAAGATGCTGCTGTGAAAGTGCTGCACTCAATATGCCAGCAAATTTGGAAAACTCAGCAGTGGCCACAGGAAAAGGTCAGTTTTCATTCCAATCCCAAAGAAAGGCAATGCCAAAGAATGCTCAAACTACCACACAATTGCACTCATCTCACACGCTAGCAAAGTAATTCTCAAAATTCTCCAAGCCAGGCTGCAACAGTACGTGAACCATGAACTTCCAGATGGTCAAGCTGGATTTAGAAAAGGCAGAGGAACCAGAGAATAAGTTGCCAACATCCATTGGATCATGGAAAAAGCAAGAGAGTTGCAGAAAAACATCTACTTTTGCTTTATTGAGTATGCCAAAGCCTTTGACTGCATGTATCACAATAAACTGTGGAAAATTCTGAAAGAGATGGGAATACAGACCACCTGACCTGCCTCTTGAGAAACCTATATGCAGGTCAGGAAGCAACAGTTAGAACTGGACATGGAATAACAGACTGGTTCCAAATAGGAAAAAGAGTATGTCAAGGCTGTATATTGTCACCCTGCTTATTTAACTTATATGCAGAGAACATCATGAGAAATGTTCAACTGGATGAAGCACAAGCTGGAATCAAGATTGCCGGGAGAAATATCAGTAACCCCAGATATACAGATGACACCACCCTTATGGCAGAAAGTGAAGAACTAAAGAGCCTCTTGATGAAAGGAAAAGAGGAGAGTGAAAAAGCTGGCTTAAAACTCAACATTCAGAAAACTAAGATCATGGTATCAGGTCCAATTACTTCATGGCAATTAGATGGGGAAACAGTGGAAACTGTGACAGACTTTATTTTGGGGGACTCCAAAATCACCTCAGATGGTGACTTCAGCCATGAAATTAAAAGACCCTTGCTCCTTGGAAGAAAAGTTATGACTAACCTAGACAGCGTATTAAAAAGCAGAGACATTACTTTGCCAACAAAGGTCCATCTAGCCAAAGCTATGGTTTTTCCAGTAGTCATGTATGGATGTCAGAATTGGACTATAAAGAAAGCTGAGCACCAAAGAATTGATGCTTTTGAACTGTGGTGTTGGAGAAGACTCTTAGAGTCCCTTGGATAGCAAGTCCATCCTAAAGGAATTCATTCCTGATACCAGTCCATCCTAAAGGAATTCATTCCTGAATATTCACTGGAAGGACTGATGCTGAAGCTGAAACACCAATACTTTGTCCACCTGATGCAAAGAACTGATTCATTTGAAAAGACCCTGATGTTGGGAAAGATTGAAGGTGGGAAGAGAAGGGGACGACAGAGGATGAGATGGTTGGATGGCATCACCAACTCAATGGACATGAGTCTGAGTAAACTCCGGGAGTTGGAGATGAACAGGGAGGCCTGGCGTGCTGCAGTCCATGGGGTCGAAAGAGTCTGACAAGACTGAACGACTGAACTGAAGTGTTCCATTGCATGTATGTCCCGCAGTTTCTTTATCCATTCATCTGTCGATGGACATCTAGGTTTTTTCCATGTCCTAGCTATTGTAAATAGTGCTACAGTGACCATTGAGGTGCATGTGTCTTTTTCAATTATCATTTTCTTAGGGTATATGTCCCGTGGTGGGATTGTTGGGTCATATGGTAGTTTTATTCCTCGTTTCTCAAGGAATCCCCATACTCTCTTCCATAGCGGCTATATCAATTTACAATCCCACTAACAGTGCAAAAGGGTTCCCTTCTCTCCACACCCTCTCCAGCATTTATTGTTTGCAGATTTTTTGATGATGACTGTTCTGATTGGTGTGAGGTGATACCTCATTGTTGTTGTTGTCGCTGTTTTCTTGTCCTTTAAATCCATCTTATTTTTAGATTTGTGTTAATTGGAGGATAATTACAATATTGTGATGGCTTTTTCCATGCATCAATAGGAATTGGCCATAGATATAGGTAGATATGCATGTGTCCCATCCGTCCTGAAACCCCTCCCACCTCCCTCTACACCCTGCCCCTCCAGGTTGTTCAGAGCACCAGCTTTGGGTGCCCTGCTTCATGCATCAAACTCGCACTGGTCATCTATTTTACCTATGGTAATGTATATGTTCCAATGCTATTCTCTCAAATCATCCCACCCTCTTCTATTGAGTCCAAAAGTCTGTTTGTGTCTCCTTTGCTGCCCTGTATGTAGGATCATCAGTACCATCTTTCTAGATTCTGTATATATGCATTAATATACAGTATTTGTCTTTCTCTTTCTGACTTCAGTCAGTTTAGTTCAGTTCATTCACTCAGTTGTGTCCAACTCTTTGTGACCCCATGAATGGCAGCACACCACGCCTCCCTGTCCATCACCAGCTCCCAGAGTTCACTCAGACTCACATCCATCGAGTCAGTGATGCCATCCAGCCATCTCATCCTCTGACTTACTTCACTCTATATAAGCTCTCAGTTCATCCACCTCATTAGAACTGACTCAAATGCATTCCTTTTTATAGCCGAGTAATATTCCATTGTGTATATGTACCACAACTTCCTTATCCACTCATCTGCCTATGGACATCTATCTTGCTTCCACATCCCAGCTATTGTAACTAGTGCTGCACTGAACGTTGGGGTACATGTAGTTTTTATATGCATTTCTCTAACAATGAATGATGTTGAGCATCTTTTCATGTGTTTATTTAGCCATCTGTATGTCTTCTTTGGAGAAATATCTGTTTAGATCTTCTGCCCACATTTTGATTGGGTTGTTTGTTTTTCTTGTATTGAGTTACATGAGCTGCTTATATATTTTGCAAACTAGTCCTTTGTCACTTGTTTCATTTACTATTATTTTCGTCCCTTCTGTGGGTTGTCTTTTCACCTTGTTTATAGTTTCCTTTGCTTGCACAAGCTTTTAAGTGTAGTTAAGTCCCATTTGTTTCTTTCTGTTTCCATTACTCTAGGAGGTGGGTCATAGAGGATCTTGCTGTGATTTATGTCAGTGTTCTGCTTATGTTTTCCCCTAAGAGTTTTATAGTTTCTGGTCTGGCATTTAGGTCTTTAACTCATTTTGAATTTATTTTTCTGTATGGTGTTAGAGAATGTTCTAATGTCATTCTTTTACATGTAGTTGTTCAGTTTTCCAAGCACTACTTATTGAAGATATTATCTTTTTTTCCATTGTATATTCTTGCCTCCTGTGTCATACATGAGGTACCTATTGGTGCCTGGGTTTAATTCTGGACTTTCTATCTTGTTCCATTGATATGTATTTCTGTTTTTGCGCCAGTACCATAATGTTTTGATTACTATAGCTTTGTAATATAGCCTGAAGTCAGGGAAGCCTGATTCCTCCAGCTCCATTGATTCCTTTGGCTATTAGGGGTTTTCTGAGTTTTCATGCAAGTTGTAAAATTTTTTGTTCTAATTCTGTGAAATCCATTGGTAATTGGATAGGGATTGCATTGAATCTGTAGATTAAATTGGGTAGTATAGTCATTTTGATAATATTGATCCTTCCAATCCAAGAACATGGTATATCTCTTCACCTGTTCATGTCATCTTTGATCTTTTTCATCTGTATCTTATAGTTTTCTGAGTACAGGTTTTTTACCTCCTTAGGTAAGTTTATTCCTAGGTACATTAGTCTTTTCGATGTGATAGTAAATTGAATTGTTTCCTTAATTTCTCTGATTTTTCAATGTTAGTATATAGTAATGTAAGAGATTTCTGTGTATTAATTTTGTATCCTACAACTCTACCACATTCATTGAAGAAATCTAATAGTTTTCTGGTAACATCTTTAGGATTTTCAGTGTATAATATCAGGTCATTTGCAAACAGTGACAGTTTTACTTCTTCTCCAATTTGGATTCCTTTTATTTCATTTTCTTCTCTGATTGTTGTGGCTAGGACTTCCAAAACTATGTTGAGTAAAAGTGGCAAGAGTGGACATCCTTGTCTTGTTCCTAATCTTAGAGAAAATGCTTTCAGTTTTTCACTGTTGAGAATAGTCATTCATTATTTGGCTTTGGAGAGGGAGCCAAAGGCATGTGTCTACAAGTGATCACCACAGGTAGAGTGGTCAAGTAGCAACTTTATGATTGGGGTTCTTTGAGAGAAAATAGGTTAAATGCAGTGTAGATGGTTTACAATTGTACCCTTGTTCCAAAGAAATGTGAACTAGTTGTAAATTGAGTATATCTTACTGTCATTAAAAAAACAAACAAACACAGACTGGGAGTCTTAAACAACAGACGTTTACTCTCTCACGGTTCTGGAGACTGGGAAGTTCTAATCCAGGCGCTGGGCTGATTCGGATTTTGGCAGGAGCTCTCTTCCTGGCCTGCAGGTGGTCCCCCTTCTCACTGTGTCCTCATTCAGCAAAGGGAGAGAAATGTCCCTCTTCTTCAGTTCAGTTCAGCTCAGTTCAGTCGCTCAGTTGTGTCCGACTCTTTGCGACCCCATGAATCGCAGCACACCAGGCCTCCCTGTCCATCACCAACTCCTGGAGTTCACTCAGAGTAGCATCCATCGACTCAGTGATGCCATCCAGCCATCTCATCCTCGGTCATCCCCTTCTCCTCCTGCCCCCAATCCCTCCCAGCATCAAAGTCTTCTCCAATGAGTCAACTCTTCGCATGAGGTGGCCAAAGTACTGGAGTTTCAGCTTTAGCATCATTCCTTCCAAATAAATCCCGGGTTGATCTCCTTTAGAATGGACTGGTTGGATCTCCTTGCTGTCCAAGGGACTCTCAAGAGTCTTCTCCAACACCACAGTTCAAAAGCATCAATTCTTCGGCACTAGGGCCTCAGTATTATGACTTCATTTAACCTAAATTACCTCCATAAAGGCCTGATTTCCAAATACAGTCACATTACCAGTTGGGGCTTCAACATATGAATCTGGGTGGGCGTCACAAATATTCACTCCATAACATTGTCTGATCAGAGCTTTTCTTTAATAAATATTCCCAAAACCTGCTATTGACAAAGGCTATGTATGTGAGACACCCAGAGTGAATACACTGTCCCACAAATCAAAAGAGTCTATGTACCTGCTCTTGGGTTTAAGATGGTGATATAAAGTCAGGCTTTAAACCTTAGTCACCCAGACATAATGATATGAACGCAGGTAAGTATAAGAAGCAAATGAACAATACAAACAAAAACAAATGAACCCAAAGAATGGGCTGGTAGCCACAGCAAAAAGAAGGCATGAGCCTGGTTACCTCCAACCTTCCCCCTCACTCTAGTAGACTGAAATAATCCTGAATAGGGTGTTCCTAGCTACCATTTGGAGAAGGAAATGGCAACCCACTCCAGTATTCTTGCCTGGAGAATCCCATGGACAGAGGAGCCTGGTGGGCTACAGTCCATGGGGTCACAAAGAGTCGGACATGACTGAGTGATTAGGGGCTTCCCAGGTGGGGCTAGTGGTAAAGAATGCACCTGCCAATGCAGGAAACACAAGAGACTCAGGTTCAATCCTTGGGTTGGGAAGATCCCCTGGAGGAGGAAATGACAACCCACTCCAGTATTCCTGCCTGGGAAATCCCATGCACAGAGGAGCATAGTGGGCTGCAGTCCATAGGGTCGCAAGAGTCAGACACTACTTCACCACCACTGCCAGCTACCATTTACTTGCCCAACTGGGAGAGAAGCAGCCCAGGTAAATTTCCACAAGTGCATGAAGCTACCCATGACCACCCTCACTCCTCATTTCCCCCAAGAGACAGGAAACTCACTGTGATTCTCTATATTAGTATCTCTTGCTGGGAGGAAACTGCTAAAGGAATGGCAGGCCAATAACAAATAGAAGGGAATGGCAAGCCACTTCAGTATTCTTGTCTTGAGAACTCCATGAACAGGATGAAAAGGCAAAATATTAGGACACTGAAAGAGGAACTCTGCAGGTCAGTAGGTGCCCAACATGCTACTGGAGATCAGTGGAGAAATAACTCCAGAAATAATGAAAGGATGGAGCCAAAGCAAAAACAATACCCAGCTGTGGATGTGACTGGTGATAGAAGCAAGGTCCTTTGCTGTAAAGAACAATATTGCATAGGAACCTGGAATGTCAGGTGCATGAATCAAGGCAAATTGGAAGCGGTCAAACAAGAGATGGCAAGAGTGAACATTGACATTCTAGGAGTCAGCGAACTAAAATGGGCTGGAATGGGTGAGTTTAACTCAGATGACCATTATATCTACTACTGCGGACAGGAATCCCTTAGAAGAAATGGAGTAGCCATCATGGTCAACAAAAGAGTCTGAAATGCAGTACTTGGATGCAATCTCAAAAATGACAGAATGATTTCTGTTCATTTCCAAGGCAAACCATTCAATCTCACAGTAATCCAAGTCTATGCCCCAACCAGTAATGCTGAAGAAGCTGAAGTTGAATGGTTCTATGAAGATCTACAAGAACTTTTAGAACTAACACCCCCCCAAAAAAATGTCCTTTTCATATAGGGGACTGGAATGCAAAAGTAGGAAGTCAAGAAACACCTGGAGTAAAAGGCAAATTTGGCCTTGGAATACAGAACGAAGCAGGGCAAAGACTAATAGACTTTGCCAAGAAAATGTACTGGTCATAGCAAACACCCTTTTCCAACAACACAAGAGAAGACACTACACATGGACATTACCAGATGGTCAACACTGAAATCAGATTGATTATATTCTTTGCAGCCAAAGATGGAGAAGCTCTATACAGTCAAGAAAAACAAGACCAGGAGCTGACTGTGGCTCAGATCATGAGCTCCTTATTGCCAAATTAGACTTAAATTGAAGAAAGTAGGGAAAACCACTAGACCATTCAGGTATGACCTAAGTCAAATCCCTTATGATTATACAGTGGAAGTGAGAAATAGATTTAAGGGTCTAGATCTGATAGAGTGCCTGATGAACTGTGGACTGAGGTTCATGACATGGTACAGGAGACAGGGATCAAGACCATCCCCATGGAAAAGAAATGCAAAAAAGCAAAATGGCTGTCTGGGGAGGCCTTACAAATAGCTGTGAAAAGAAGAGAAGCGAAAAACAAAGAAGAAAAGGAAAGATATACCCATTTGAATACAGAGTTCCAAAGAATAGCAGGGAGAGATAAGAAAGCCTTCCTCAGCGATCAATGCAAAGAAATAAAGGAAAACAATAGAAGGGGAAAGACTAGAGATCTCTTCAAGAAAATTAGAGATACCAAGGGAATATTTCATGCAAAGATGGGCTCGATAAAGGACAGAAATGGTATGGACCTAACAGAAGCAGAAGATATTAAGAAGAGGTGGCAAGAATACACAGAAGAACTATACAAAAAAGATCTTCAAGACCAAAATAATCACGATGGTGTGATCACTCACCTAGAGCCAGACATCCTGGAATGTGAAGTCAAGTGGGCCTTAGAAAGCATCACTACAAAGATAGCTAGTGGAGATGATGAAATTCCAGTTGAGCTATTTCAAATCCTGGAAGATGATGCTGTGAAAGTGCTGCACTCAATATGCCAGCAAATTTGGAAAACTCAGCAATGGCCACAGGACTGGAAAACATCTGTTTTCTTTCCAGTCCCAAAGAAAGTCAATGCCAAAGAATGCTCAAACTACCACACAATTGCACTCATCTCACATGCTAGTAAAGTAATGCTCAAAATTCTCCAAGCCAGGCTGCAGCAATACGTGAACTGTGAACTTCCAGATGTTCAAGCTGGTTTTAGAAAAGGCAGAGAAACCAGAGATCAAATTGCCAACATCCATAGGATCATCAAAAAAGCAAGAGAGTTCCAGAAAAACATCTATTTCTGCTTTATTGACTATGCCGAAGCCTTTGACTGTGTGGATCATAAGAAACTGTGGACAATTCTGAAAGAGATGGGAATACCAGACCACCTAACCTGCCTCTTGAGAAACCTATGTGCAGGTCAGGAAGCAACAGTTAGAACTGGACATGGAATAACAGACTGGTTGCAAATAGGAAAAGGAGTACGTCAAAGCTGTATATTGTCACCCTGCTTATTTAACTTCTATGCAGAGTACATCATGAGAAACACTTGACTGGAAGAAACACAAGCTGGAATCAAGATTGCCGGGAGAAATATCAATAACCTCAGATATGCCGATGACACCACCCTTATGGCAGAAAGTGAAGAGAAAATAAAAAGCCTCTTGATGAAAGTGAAAGAGGAGAGTGAAACAGTTGGCTTAAAGATCAATATTCAGAAAACAAAGATCATGGCATCCAGTCCCATCACTTAATGGGAAATAAATGGGGAAACAGTGGAAACAGTGTCAGACTTTATTTTTTGGGGGCTCCAAAATCACTGCAGATGGTGACTTCAGCCATGAAATTAAAAGACGTTTACTCCTTGGAAAAAAAGTTATGACCAACCTGATAGCATATTCAAAAGCAAAGACATTACTTTTCCAACAAAGGTCCATCTAGTCAAGGCTATGGTTTTTCCAGTGGTCATGTATGGATGTGAGAGTTGGACTGTGAAGAAGACTGAGTGCCGAAGAATTGATGCTTTTGAACTGTGGTGTTGGAGAAGACTCTTGAGAGTCCCTTGGACTGCAAGGAGATCCAACCAGTCCATTCTAAAGGAGATCAACCCTGGGATTTCTTTGGAAGGAATGATGGTAAAGCTGAAACTCCAGTACTTTGGCCACCTCATGCAAAGAGTTGACTCATTGGCAAAGGCTCTGATGCTGGGAGAGATTGGGGGCAGGAGGAGAAGGGGACGACCGAGGATGAGATGGCTGATGGCATCACTGACTCAATGGACAGGAGTCTGAATGAACTCCGGGAGTTGGTGATGGGCAGGGAGGCCTGGAGTGCTGCGATTCATGGGGTCACAAAGAGTTGGACACGAGTGAGCGACTGAATTGATCTGAAGTGAATTACTTGTATGAGAAATTTTTTAAAAGAGGAATTTCACCAAATAGAGCGTGAAAGAGAAAATAAGTCAAGATCTCTGGTGTAAGCAGGAAGCAGAGGAGGTGGTACTGGAGAGTCCCAGGTGAAACCCCCCTGAAGGAGGAGCCCCCTTCGTTCCCTAAGGAGTCCCAGTAGGGTTTGCATGTTATATGCCATCCATCCGCTGCCACTAATGTTGCACTTCTCAGAAAGGTTGCCAGAGATAGACAGTCCTGAGGTTCAGAATCTGTCATGAGTAACAAACAGGAAGTTACAAAAAGCAAAACAAAGGCATATCCAACAGAGAGAAGGAATTTGCGGAGGCTGGAATCATGGCTTGCTGTGTGTCATTTGTTGTAGAAAGAGTGGGTAGTAATCTTTGTTATTAATAAAGGCTGCATGGTTTATTTTGCTTCCCTTTACTTTGTATGAATTTTCCTAGGAGTGGTGTTTACCCTTTGTATCCTTATCATATTATCACAAAACACCTGGAAGTGAAACCTGGATGCTCCTCAAGCAGTGATGTAAATAGATAAGCCCATGCGGTTACTAAGGACTGGAATTTTTTTCTTGGGCTAAATATATTTATTTTACGGCTCTAGGAACCACGTCACTAAGAGGAGTCACATCACTGACTTTTATGATCATTTTAAATAATGTCGGTGCCTTGATTATAAAGAGCAGTTTGTGGGAAAGCATCATGATCGCACAGCATATCACAGACTCAGTTTTTCCTTAAGTTCCGTCTTTTCACTGACATAAGTTTTTTCCTGCATAAGTTGGTCTCTGATCTCCTTCTGCTTAGTTGCAGTTGGATTCTATACCTAGAAAGTGAACTCGGCACTCTAAGGTCTAATGGAGATCATCTCCGCTAACAATCTGTTGCTTGAAAAGAACATAAATTGATGTTTATGCACGTGGAATAATTGCTTCCTTCCATTTGAGCTTGGAAGTTAAATATATGTGACAAATGCCTTAACTCTGACCAGTTTTATTCCATTTTAGGCAATAGACTTTAACCTGTAAATGGACTTCTAATCTGTATACATTAACTCTGTGTTTTTCAAAATTTCACACAAACACCACTTGTAGTTCTAAAACCGCAGTCTTTCTGAGATGGAGCTCCAACCCAGCCAAAACTCAGATTGGGACTTGAACCCAGGATCCCCAACTAGGAGGGGACTCAAACCCGTTGTCTTTTCATTGAAACTGTTCCCCTGGTGTCAGAACTTCCCAAAGCTCAGGTTCTTTAGTCTTGTCACAGAAAGAATTCAGCATGAGGCAAAGTGATAGGCAAACAAGAGAGTTTATTAGCATAGGATGCTTGTGAGAGCTAAAAGCAGGCAAGCAAGGCAGCACAGCCCTGAAAACAAAGAGGGCTAAATTTTTATAATCAGAGAAAAAGTGGAGAGGCAGGGAGAAGACCGCCTTCTTCCTCATTTTTGGATAGATGTCAAGGTTTACATCATTAGTTCCTCCTTTGACCCATATGGCCTAGCTGGGAGTGTCATGGGGCTATTAAAATTATACGTATATTAGCAAAAGGCTGGTGACAGATTCTAGTATGATAATTCATCTCAGGTTTCAGTGTAATGTCCCCTTTCACCTAATTTCTTCCCCCTTTCACCTATATTCCTGTCTTGGCTACATGCAGAAATGCAACTCTTCAAGGACCATTAACGAGATTCAGAGCACACACTTGTTGTCGTGCATTTATCCATTTGATGCCTGTGCTGAATCTTCATTGATCTTCCCTGAGTGCAGGCATCCTCTAGCTGTCAGGAGTGGGCTCCTCTCTAGTCGTGGTGCACCAGCTCCTCATTGCAGTGGCTTCTCTTGTTGCAGAGCATGGGCTTTAAGGCACAACGGCGTCAGCAGTTGAGGTACACAGGCTTGGTTGCCCCATGGTATATGGAATCTTCCCAGACTAGGGGTCAAACCTGTGTCTTCTGCACTGGCAGGCAGACTGCTAACCACTGGACCCCCAGGGAAGTCCTCTTGTGTGTTTAACTCAGGACTTGTGGCTGAGTGTGCCTGGTGCTTGAATGTAGCTGGCCTTCCTTCAAGGAAGTGTAGATTGTTGCTAGGTTACTGGCTTCATTAGTTTACAAGAATTTCCCAAACTCCCTTCAAATTCCCTCTAGTGGGAGTTTTAAACTATTTAACTATCCTACTTTATCCCTGTCAGTTCTGTAGATGATTTTAGGTGATACCAAAGCTAACACATTATTATGTGTGAAAAAATTAGGCACAAATTAAGCTCACAGTTTTATAGCTGTAATTGCTATGGGACAAAATTAAGAAGCAATGTTAAGGCAGAGTCAGTTAAAAACATATTATTAAGCATTGGGCTTCTCTGATAGCTCAGTTGGTAAAGAATCCACCTACAATGCAGGAGACCCTGGTTCGATTCCTGGGCCAGGAAGATCCACTGGAGAAGGGATAGGCTACCCACTCCAGTATTCTTAGGCTTCCCTGGTGGCTCAGCTGTTAAAGAATTCACCAGCGGTGCAGGAGACCTGGGTTGGGAAGATACCCCAGAGAAGGAAAAGACTACCAACTCCAGTATTCTGGCCTGGAGAATTCCGTGAACTGTATAGTTCATGGTGTCACAAAGAGTTGAACACGACTGAGCGACTTTCACTTTTCACTTTATTAAACATTAGTTGTCACCACAGTAGTGCCTTCAGTCTCAGAGGCTTAGAACACCAATCATTCATTCTTTTGTTCACAGATATGAGGATCAACCCCATCTAGTCTGGGCCAGGAACGATGTCAGGCTGTGAACTGAGTTTCAGTTCTTATTCACTCAGCTCTTCCCTGAAGCATGTTCTTTTTGGGGTAAAAGTCAGGAGCATAAGAGGGCAAACCCCAGCAGAACAAGTGCATTTCATAGACCTCTGTTTGACTCACTTTTGCTAATATCTCATTGGCTAAAGCAAATTCCATGACCAAGCCCAGTGTCAAAGAATAATGAAGTCAGCTCCCATAGGGGTGAAGATAGGAAGTAAGCCTTTCTAAATCATTATCCAATTCATTACATTAATAGTAAAGTTGGAAATCCATTACATTAAGAGTAAGTTGGAACATAGATAATGGCAAAAGTCAAGATGGTTCAAGAATGCTTACTTTGATTCAACACCAGTTTAATTCAATAGAACTGAATCCAGACACCTCTGCTTTCTGTAGCTGTCATGATACCTAGGGAACTAAACATTCTGAACAATAATTATTTGTACTTCATTTTGTTGCATGGAGTTTATTGCCAACATAAATCTCAAAAGAAAAACTTGGAGAATCCTCTAATATCTCTCTATGTTTATGTATTTAAAAATTTGGTTAACTGCATTCTGTATGCATTTCAGCATCTTTTCTTTGTGGTAAAACTTGCTTCATTTATTATTTTTTATGTAATGCAAGTGACCTACAAAAGGTTATCATAATCAAGGCTTTGAAGAGGACAATTGAGGTTGGTAATTGAAAATGAACTGGTACTGACTGTCCCAGACTCTTTCTATTTCAGCATCTTTTATCTCCTGCTAGGAGCCTTGAAATGTACCTCTTGTTTGTGTTCCAAGCAGCAGCAATCAAAATGAGGGGAGGGACAGGCAAACTGAAATAAATAGGCTGTAGAGACAGTTTTTGTTTTGATCAGATTCTGTTGTCTGTGTGAAATGGAATTTCTGTGGGGCGCTCAGATGCATTGCCCAGCAGGAGAGAAGCCCTTAGGATAATAACAGTTCCACATACATGAGAGTAAGAAGTATCTGTTATTCTTCTTTCCCTCTCGCCAAATGACACCACACACATACACTTGCATACACACGCGCACTAGCACATTCACATAAGCATGTCCCTGCACACACGCATAGTCAGATATTCATACCACAGGCACATGGGTCATGCACACTCGTGATAAATACGTGAATAATGTCTACCAATCATACCCTTAGGATCTTCAAAAGCAGCGCTAAGAGACCTCTGCTCAACAACATGGCAATATAGAGAGCTACAACTATGATTTTTCTTCTCTCTCTGTCACGGATCTGAAACATGCCGTGACATTTCATACTAATCTTTGCCAATATGGTGGCATAACCTGAGAATTCTCAGACAAATATACTACATTTTAAAACAATGAGTTTGAAAGGACAAAACTTAAGGCCAGCGACTTAAATATTTACTGTCTGATTGGCCTTTTGGGTTTTCCTTTCTTCAACTTTTTTCCTTTCTCACCCAGCTCTTAGAAGTGTTTTGTATACTCCTTTATTTTCATTGAGCATTATTCAATTGACTAGCATCCTGTTAGCTAGAAAGTTCTCTGTGATGTCAGAGAGGTTTCTCTATAGTAATATCATCAAGGTTATTACCATTAATAGTCATGACACTGAAAGAGATTCCCTGGAAGAATCATCCATGGGTACTTCTAGATGCCATCACAGTGACCCCAAGGAGAAAGTCAAATAAATAATGTTTCAATAGTGTTAGGTCAATCAATGTTCCTTCGATAGTAATCATATCTTATAAAATATAACAATTATGTTGCGTTTTGAGAAGTTCTGATGGTGTCCAAGGAGTTAGAACATTTTGTAGTTATGTTTATAGTGAAAAGGCTGAGGCTTTTAAATACTGCCATGTTTGGTAAAAGTCATTCTAGAAAGTAAGTGACCAGGTAAGATACCTCTTTTATGACATGTCTGTCTGTGTCTCGCTCATTTTCTATCGGGTTCCTTGTCCTTTATATTGTTTTATATACGAGTCCATTGTGAGTTATATATACTTATGCACACGCACACACACACATATGTACAAGGACCCTTGTGTTATATGTGTGTGTATATATATACATATGGCAAATTTCTTCTACTCTGGTTTATTTCACAGTCTTAGTGCTGTGTTTTGATAAAATAAAGCTGCTAATTTAAATGTTTTCCAGATTCTCCAAGGGACTCTCAAGAGTCTTCTCCAAGACCACAGCTCAAAAGCATCAATTCTTCGACACTCAGCCTACTTCACAGTCCAACTCTCACATCCATACATGACCACAGAAAACACCATAGCCTTGACTAGACGGACCTTAGTCGGCAAAGTAATGTCTCTGCTTTTGAATATGCTATCTAGGTTGGTCATAACTTTTCTTCCAAGGAGTAAGCAACTTTTAATTTCATGGCTGCAGTCACCATCTGTGGTGATTTTGGAGCCCCCAAAAATAGTCTGACACTGTTCCCACTGTTTCCCCATCTATTTCCCATGAAGTGATGGGACCGGAAGCCATGATCTTTGTTTTCTGAATGTTGAGCTTTAAGCCAACTTTTTCACTCTTCTCTTTCACTTTCATCAAGAGGCTTTTTAGCTCCTCTTCACTTTCTGCCATAAGGGTGGTGTCATCTGCATATCTGAAGTTATTGATATTTCTCCTGGCAATCTTGATTCCAGCTTGTGTTTCTTCCAGTCCAGCGCTTCTCATGATGTACTCTGCATATAAGTTAAATAAGCAGGGTGACAATATACAGCCTTGACGTACACCTTTTCCTATTTGGAACCAGTCTGTTATTCCATGTCCAGTTCTAACTGTTGCTTCCTGACCTGCATACAGATTTCTCAAGAGGCAGGTTAGGTGGTCTGGTATTCCCATCTCTTTCAGAATTGTCCACAGTTTATTATGATCCACACAGTCAAAGGCTTTGGCATAGTCAATAAAGCAGAAATAGATGTTTTTCTGGAACTCTGCAAGGAGATCCAACCAGTCCATTCTGAAGGAGATCAACCCTGGGATTTCTTTGGAAGGAATGATGCTGAAGCTGAAACTCCAGTACTTTGGGCACCTCATGCAAAGAGTTTACTCATTGGAAAAGACTCTGATGCTGGGAGGGATTGGGGGCAGTAGGAGAAAGGGATGACCAAGAATGAGATGGCTGGATGGCATCATGGACTCGATGGACATGAGTCTGAGTGAACTCCGGGAGATGGTGATAAACAGGGAGGCCTGGCATGCTGCGATTCATGGGGTCGCAAAGAGTCAGACAAGACTGAGCGACTGAACTGAACTGAAGAAATATTCGCTTGATGATGTGAAGGTCTTTTTCCATGGTACCTTTCAAATGTAGTTCTATAACCTACCTAGAATTTTTCTTTTTAGTATAGCAAAATCCTTCAGTGTAAGTCTACTATTTTAACCCTGAAAATATTTTCAAATTGAAGTCTAAAAGAAGATACTATTAGGTATGAAATTTTACATTAATATTATTTTCTTCAAGCACTTTAAAGATATCATTACATTGTCTCTGGATTCCATGATTTTTACTGAGATGTCATCTGTAATTCCTATTGTTGCTATTTTGAAGTGAATCCTTCTTTACTCACTAAATAATTTTATAGTTTTTGTTTAACCATGATTTTCTGAAGTTTTATAATGATTGACTTGAATGAGGTTTGCTTTGCATTAATTTTGTTTGG
The DNA here is from genome assembly GCF_016772045.2 of Ovis aries. Classification (NCBI taxonomy): domain Eukaryota; kingdom Metazoa; phylum Chordata; class Mammalia; order Artiodactyla; family Bovidae; genus Ovis; species Ovis aries. Next base: position 9,681,167 of record NC_056066.1, read on the forward strand.
GGATCATAATAATTCTTTTCTGTATTTTACATCTTTATATTCGTTCATCTTTAATATTCTTTATATTTTCTTCTAAATTAGCTTTCAATTTATGAATTCTTTCTTCAGCTGTGTTTTATTACTGCCACATCTACCTACTGAATTCTAAACTTCAATTATATTTTTCAGTTCCAGAATTTACATCTGACTTTTATACAGTGTTTAGTCCAGTTATCTGATAAACTTCTTTACCATGAGAATTCACCCTCTTGCCACTCAATTCTTAAACACATTAACAATATTTTAAAGTTGTGTCTATGAGTAATATCTCTAATATGTCTCTATATATTGTTTTATTGTCTTGGTTTTCAGTGATCCATACTTGTTCTTCTGGAATGACTGGTATTTTTTATTGAATGCCAGACACTATGTGTGAAAAATTGTAGTGATGACTTGAGCCTCTGGATGACTTTATCTTCTTCCAGAGAGGAATATGTTTGCTTCTTAAAGGCTGGTAGGATTGAGCAGAGCCCTGAAGTCTTGTCAGAGATTAAGGTGATTAAAAGTTGGTCTTCAGATTTCTTTAAGAACTGGTCTATTTCAAGTTCATTGCCCCCAGAGTATAACCCTTCAGGGGAATCCCAAAGAAAACTTGAGGTTCTTATCAGAGCACGTCTTCTTTGGTGGGCCCTGGCCTCCAAGTTTTGCCCCTCTCCCCTCCCCCAAACTTCATTTAAAAACATCCGGAAGCTCTGTTAAACTTCTTTGTACATGTGGAATGTCAAGTTCACCATTTTTCACCTCCTCAAGCTCCTTTAATGGCTCTCTAGTGCCTTAAAATAATTTTTCAAATCTGTTCAATGTCTCTATCTATTCTTGATGGGAGTATTACCCTACATTATGATAGTTACTTTAGGCAGAAATCTTTTTCTTAGTGTAATCTTAACTTGTATTTTTTTCATTAGTATCAAAGTGAATCACATTTTCACATAACTGCAGGCCATTCTTATTTTTAATTAACTTCCTGTTAGATCTCTTGCTCCATATTCTATCCAATTGTTAATATTTACCTCTGTTTTTTAGAAGCACTTTATTCATCAAAGATATAGATCCACTGTCTATGATAAAAGGTAGAAATATTTTTCAATTTATACTTCTTTTTCAAAATGTCTCTTATGGTAATTTTGCCCACCTCAAAGTCTGTGTTTATATAAAGTCAAACATTCCATTTTTTTTTTTTTTTCTTATTTCTTGTTTTGAGGGATACTTAGCAAAGATTCCCTGCTCTCAGGCTTAGAAAAATATCCATCAGTGGTTTCTTCTGTAATTGTGTCTTTAAGGAATATGTTGATGAGCAGTTGAAACATTGTCTATTTTCTAGAATTGACAGTGAGGAAAAATAGGATGTTAAGTCCAGTTGGAAGTTTCAAGTTTTGTTTTCGCTTTCCCGACCTCATCCTCAGGTACTAGTGAAAAAAACTCATGGACACAGTCACTTTAATGTTGTCCTTGTAGGAATTAGCTGTCCAGGAGTCATTTTTTCTTATGTTATCCTATTCCTGACTTTTCTCATCTACTCTCATGCTATCAATGATATGACATTATTCTGTATTGAAAAATGAAAGTGTTAGGCACTCACTTATATCTGACTCTGCAACCCCATAGACTGTAGCCCACCAGGCTCCTCCGTCAGGCAAGAATACTGGAGTGGGTTGCCCTTCCCTTCTCCAGGGGATCTTCCCAAGCCAGAAACTGAAGACATCTCCCAAATTCCCACACTTCTGATTCTCAATTTTCTTCCTCAGCATTAGATGCAAAGCTTGTTTGGTATCTGCACTTAAATGAACCTGCACTTCAGTTTTCAAATATAAAGTGACTTCACTGTTAAGTAATGACCTTCCTACCTTCCATCTACCCAGGCTGAGATTAGTGACCTTACTTCTTGATTTTCAGCTTCAGTAAATCATTACCAAAAGTGCAAGTTGAAGGTATCTGCCTTTGAAGAGATTATATACTGGATCTTTCCTAGCCTTGACTCTTCACTAACAGGAAGATCAGATTGAACATACTCTGAACATACTCTGGACTCAATAGGTACTCATGTAATGAAACTCAATTTAATATTCTATTTTTAAGTACAGAAATAATAAAAACTTTGAAATTAAGGGTTTTTCAATACTTTATTTGTATTTTCAAATGCCCTGGCTCTTCAAGTTGTGAAAACATAATAGATATCTAAGAAGCAAGAGATGATTGTCCTTTTGACTATCCGTAAATTTTCTCACAAAAAGAAAAATGGATGTTAACTAGACTTATTATAGTGATCAATTTGCAGTATGTACAGATATCAGATCATGAAAAGAAAAAGAAAAAGAGTGTCCTTACAACTACATATAAGGGTGTTATATAGCTTCAGCCACAGTGAATGGAGGACAAGTCTTTTGTGTGAGTAGAGAAAAATTACAACAGAAATTAACTAAAGACTGGATTCTTGGTAGTCCAGAATGGCAGCATCCAAGAATGTCTTCTAGGGGAACAAATGAGACTTTCATTTGTGTTTAAACAAAAAAACCTCACTGCCAGGAGAATGAATCTTTCAGCTTTCAGGCATGCCTAAGGCAAAATAGATTTTCTGTTTTTACTGTCTTCAAAGTTAAAGCCACATAAACTCACACACAAATTTCCCCAAATTCAAATTGTGGGTTGTTCTGATTAAACCAAGCTTCCCCGCTTTCATGTTACCTGCTTTCTAATTTGAGAGATTGTGCATGCATGTATGTGATTATTTCACAAATTAAAGAGAATTTAGAATATGACAGCACTGAAGTATTCAAGCAACTCAGCCTACTATTTCCTCCTCTAACCTCTTCTGCAAAAGAAATTCAGTCCCAGGAGTATTTTTAAATTTAAGAGTGCAGTGGAGGGTGACAGAACAATTGGCAGTCAGGACATTCTAATTCTCTATTAATCAAGGACTGTCTTCTTCTTCAGCTCAAGGCGGGAACACACCTAGAGTTCCTGTGAAGAGCGAAGGCTCTGGCGACACAGAGAGCTCCATGAGTCCTGATGGTAGGTTTCTGAGCTATTTGAGTCACCAAAACCACAAGCCTGGCACATTTTCTCTGTGTAATCTAGGAGTAAAGGGGCTGTTCTACGAATCAACATGTTCGGTTTGAACAGAGTAAAGTTCAAAAACCGCTTTCTACTAGGAATTGGCAAAATTGACAGCCCTTTTTAAAAAAAGAAAATAGCATGTGCCTCAGTTTAATCTTACTTCACAGTACCAAGGGAATAGTGGGTCATGCCAAGGCTAAACTGAACTGAAGTCTAGCTGGTGATCTCGGTGGAACTACTCAGCATTTATAGGAGGCCTGGCTTGAATCTGGGCTATTCTTAAAATTTCATGACTCCACCTCACTGTCTCACATCACACGGCTTGGCTAGAAACATAGTGAGTCTTTAAAAGTACTTTATCAATTTCCAAAAACCTTTCTTTAGTCATGTCTCATTTTGAAGGCATCTAAAGACTGTGAGCCTCAGGAATATTATCACCTTGCCCCCACACAATGACACTCGAAACCCTCTGAGATATCATCATTTGCATTAGGAAAAACAGCTATTTAGGCACACATGATTTCTAAATATTCAATTCCATTTGCCCACAGAGCTTAGGAGAGTCAGAATTGTTGGTCAGTTATCAACATGTATATATAAAATCTTGCAGTTTGGGTTGGTAATGACCTTGAGAAAATTTCAGCCACTGTTAGAAGTTACTTGGTAGTTTGAAACAGTTTCCTATACCATGCATTCCACCCTGCTATAGGCATGCCCTCACCTTAGTTGACTCCCTTAATTATAAGCTCTTTTGCACCAACTGATTTTTAATTTAATTTTTTAAATTATCCAATTTTAAGGATTATTTTCCATTTATAGTTATCACAAAATATTGGCTATATTCCCCATGTTCTACTAAACATCTTTGACTCAGTGCAAACTGATTATTTTTTTAACCCTTCCCTGGAGGAGGGCATGGCAACCCACTCCAGCATTCTTGTCTGGAGGATCCCATGGACAGAGAAGCCTGGCAGACTACAGTCCATAGGGCTGCAAAGAGTCGGACATGACTGAAGCGACTGACCGTGCACATGCGTTATCTAGGAAAATAAGATTTTTAAACCCCGGATTTCATCCATTAAAAGTCACTCCATGTTAGTCATACTCAGCTGAGTGAAACCTTCCCAGCTAGGCTGTGACATTATAAACATGATTTTTAACTCTCTACAAATCATGTTCTGAAAAATACCAAGGTCATGCAATTCTCACTGAATAAAAGGGACATAAATGTGTTAAATACTAAGTTTCAGTCCTCACTATAGAGTTTACTGAGCACAGTCTCAGCTATTAAAAAAAAAAAAAAAAAAAAAACTTCTTAACATGGCTCATCAAATGCTTTTCCTATTAACACTTATTAATAGACTTCAGAACTAGGGACCCTTGGGTTGGAGGAAGGAACAGATAAGGAACACTCTCCTAGATTTTATTCTGTACAGTCCACACTGAGATGGTCAGCCTTACAATAACTCTGTAGACCACGATGGAAAGTGTACACATTATTCGTCTTTATGAATATCCTTGCTATATCTGGGCAGTTTACACCTGGGGTAAAGAGTGGGCTCACACATGGTGGGAAACCAAGGAGTGTTTGCAGGAGGAGCAAAGAGACCTGCTTTTAAAACCTTCCTCCTTGAGAGAGAGTTGGGTGGGCTGCCAACCAGCCATTCCCTCTTTCAAGTCTCTTTGGGATGTGAAATCCAGTACCTGCCACTGTTTTACTTGTATCGGGTTTTTGTGTCAAGAAAGAGAGATTTGGGTGGCTGATTTTGTTCAAACAAATGAAGATTACCCAAATGAGAACAAACAGGTTACATATCCAGAGCGTGGGTGTCAGCTCTTATCACTTACGTTTGGCCAACTCAAAGGCAGGAGGGAAGTGGGGAACTTCTATTTAACAAAAGGGAAGATTTCAAAGACCCTTGACAGGAGGTTGTTGGCAAGGGGAAGCCAGATGGGTTAACCAGAAGTGGCTGGTTGGTTTGAGAACATTTGGTTTTCCCTGGCTGGCCCTGTGTTGGGAGCATGGAGCAAAACACAGGGAAGCTCAGTCACTGACCAAGTTCTAAGCTTCTTGCTGCAGAGTTTTGAAGTCAGAATTCTACTGCCAAATATGGTCTGGCCATTGTTCATCTGTATATTAAGTCTCTCAGTATATAATATGGGCTTTGATGCTTTAGCAATACCAATCTAATTAAACTTACTGACCCTTGAAAATTTCCAGAGTGTCTGCTGTGCCTGTTCTGGGCTCCTTCTGGACAATGACATTAATTATGTGTGCTATTTGTATGCAGATACTTACATAGAATAATACACACAGTGGAGTAAATGCGCATGCTTTATCATTGCTGTGTGATCCGGTTAGATGTTTTGCTTTTCCGTTTCATGGCGTCCACTGCACGCATTGGCAAGTTTTCAGGGTCGGTTTTGAATTTCAAAATTGAGAACCTGGCAAACCAAGCAGGCCTACTAGCATTGCTGTTTCAGATGGAGCCGCTTAGCTCTCTGTGCATGGATGATCTGGTTGGCTTTGTTTTCCCTTGGAGTGTAATACATACACACAAAGTATCAACCCCCAAACCTGGTATGAAATGAAAACAGCTCCTACAGTTTAGTAAAGAGGCAATTCTGCCCTCCCCATCTTGAATGAATGAATGAAAACAAATTGAGAAGCAGTATAAGATAGGAAGTCAGAAATGTAGCGATTCACAGGCCATTGTAATATATTTAAGAGACTTGGGTTTAACAAACATTTAACCTTTTTGTTTTCCCTTCTGGTTACAGTTGACATGAATTGTCAGGTTGACAGTGTAAATGACCCAACAGAGAGTCAGCAAGAAGATTAACTAAGGTAAGTTGCCTCTGTGGTGAGATTTCCAGTTGATTAAATGGGCCAGCCATAGGAACTGTTTGTAAAAGGCATGTTGGATTTCCCTCAGTTCTATCAAGTCCCACAGCGTGGCTCAGGATAAGCTTTTAAAATCTTTATGCCAAATAACATATTATAAGGAGCTAGGATTAGCCCTAGAAGCTCACCATCTTTAAAAGAAAAAGATAAGCTACAGCATCTCCAGATTGTGCAGGACCCTGGTTTTCTGAGCTTTGACAAGAAAACAATTTTTCCATCTAGCTCACCCCCTGGCTTCCTGGAGTGAACAAATTATTGCAGCAACCCCAAGCTGATTCTGAAGTATTGCTTTTCCAGAAGCTACCTGCTGAGTTGTTTAGTATATCTGTTTTTAAGCATAACACTAAATCTTTGCCCTGGAGAATGTAAAAGGCATTTGAGCGTGTTTGGGCTGAAAGAAGCCTGCCTTATGTTTTGTCCTCTTACCCCACTACCTGTGGACCTTCACATCTGTACAAAGGTTTGTTGACTTGAATGAGCCCCAGGAAATACCACAGGAAAATAAATGGGACTAGATGATGTTTAGGAGATTTTCTAGACCAACATTCTAAATCACTCAGCCAAGACTAAAGTGTATCTAGAATACTGAGTGGTCTGTTACTCTTTTTTGTACCTTGAGGGCTGGTGAGAAGAATTAAAGGAAAGAAGCCAGGTTTGCTAGTCTGATTCCTGGCTTAAAATACTTAACTGTGAAAAAATCCTATGGGATAAATGAACTGTGTGTTACCTGGAGCTACACACAGATGTGTTGACATCCTTGCCTCTGTCGACTGAAGAAAAAAGACACAACCGAAAAGTTGAGAATTTTGTCTCACTCGATGACTTTCTGTGGACTTCAAGCCCAGAGTAGCTCTGAAGGGCTGCTCCAAAGAGGTAAGGGAGCAGTCTGGATTTATAGGAGTTTTGCAACAAAGACCAAGTAGCCACAATACCAAAAGATTGCTGATAATTAAGGAAAACCAGATATCTCAAATTAATGAATTTAGTGCTTGTCTATATATGGGAAGATGCAAGAGTCTGGGCTCATTAAAATCAGTCCTTTGCTAAGCACCTGAGCTATCTAGGGCCACTGTCCTGTTCTTCCCCACCCTGAATCCCCCTTGGTGTGCCGCTGGGGGTGGCTACAATGATTGAGGGCTTGGCACAAGGCAGCCTGTTTGTCTCCATCCTGAGGGCTCACTGTGGGGGCCACAGTATATGGAAGGCAACACTTTTCCTTCACAGTGCTTCCCCTTGGTCAAAATCTGACCAGCCTTGGGAGACATTTCATGACCAATTTTGTGGCCCAGTGCTAGGAATGGCTCATTCCTAAACCAGACAGATATTCTGTTGATAGGTCACTCAATGTGTTATTTTTTTGGATTAGGTCCTGTTGATAATTAAAATTCTCTGGATTGCTTGCATTACTAGTCTATTATGATCCAGGAAATGTTTTCCCCTGTGGCTTCTTCCCATATCTAGAGTTGCACTATTACAGTTATTTTATGTAGAGTTGTGTGTATATGGTGGATTAACTCAAGACTTTTAGCCATCACTGATTTTGTTGGAGAATTGGTCACACACAGGGTAATACAAGAGGCAATCTTATAAATTAGACAATAGGCAATACAGCTAGTAACATTAATAAAGTCATAGTACAGCAGAGATAGATACAGAGCATAAACAATTTGGAAACAAAAAAGAACAAATTAAAATAATGATTAGTATAAATAGTTGGAATCTGGTTGCAGTAAATCATCAAGTCCACAGAACATCTAACTGGAGAAGCCAAATCCTAGAAGGATAGGTAGAGAGAAAAAGATGTCTCATGTTTATTTACGGAAGTATACTTTGTCAACTTGTTGAGGGCCATAGCATAAAAGCATGTTTTTGTTTTTTTTTAGAAAACAAAAATTAAGAGTATATTTCCCCAAAAGTCATAATATCACAAATTATATTTATCAGTTAATTCCTGATGATCTGGGTGAAATCTTCAGGTTTTCCATTAGTTTTGTAATTTCTTACCCAGCTCAGTGATATGATCTAAAGTGCTCAGAAACTTCTATTTATCAAAAATCCTTTCTATGAATTTTCTTGAAGACCTTCATTTTTATAGAAGCATCAAGGTAAAATAATGATTGACTTTAAGTAGCAAGACTTAAAAAGGCTTGGTTACAGATCAAATTATCATGCGATTGACAAGAAACTTGGATATTGCTGTGACCTATAAGATTTTACGATAAAAACTAGAATTTATGATCAATATTATACCAGGGCATATCAGAATTTTAGGAATTAATACGTATTTTAGGATATCTGTATTAATGACATTTATCCACAAAATATAACCGAAGGTTCGTCTCTAATCAGTTGACAATGTTTCTCAAGCAATTTAACATACCATAAACCTAATTAGTCTGATATTCTTCTCTGAGCTGCCATAGGGGTCCTCTGAAGCCTTTTAAAGTTAGCTGGAGATGTTAATTAAAACTTGATAGGAAGTTTGTCAAAAATAACAAAAAGTTTGAAAACACTTGGTCAAATAGGATCACAGTGAACACTTAGCTAAAGTTGACAAAAGATTTCAAAAGTAAAAACAGATCACTTAAAGGCACAGAAACTCACAATCTTTTACCAATGCCACACTCCAAGAAAACTTTATTCTCTTAGCAGAGAGAAAATGAAACCCCAGTCTTACACCAGCTTACTTTTAACAACAAAATCCATCTACCTTATTAAATTCAATCTAAATTCAACCAGTCCTGACCATGCACAAAACTCATTGCTCAGGCTTATTTTCCACCAACTTTCTGTATGCTTATTATTTTGTCCCCTATTTTTTCCCCATCTAGAAAATTATTTTCTTTTCCCTTAAAAAAAACACAATTCCATCTTTCATACCTTTTGTTCACAACACACATCTTACTGTCCTACTATATACTAAGAAGAAATAAGTAATTATGAACAAACTTGGTGTTCTGTAGTTTGGCATGGCAAACAAATATCAATAATAATTTCTAAAAACATGTGCTTTCTTATAAAAATATCTCAATGTGGCACCAAACATATATATGAATAGTTCTAAATATCTTTAGCTTCTCTGTAAAGGGAAGAGAATGTTTCAGTATCTTATTTGGGAATGACCTAGCTCTTCAATAAGCTTCCACTGTTTAACTTAATTTAGCATGATTCTTCAACTTACCAAATCATATGGAGAGATTATTTTCAAGTAGACATTCCTAAAGCATAATTATTTCTAAAGAGTTTACCCCAAAGCTTATCTTGTCTCCTTTATAGTGTATTTATAAGAATTTCATCATACCAAGTTAATTTTTATTGTTGACAAACTCTGTAACAGAAATAAATGTATTGACCTGCATTAAACCTAGGTAAAATAAAAGACAAGTCTTTATTAGTTAAACCAGCAATCTTAAGCTTGATGCCAGATGTTAATTTAATACTGAATACTTTCTAGATTGTTTGAACCTAAAATTAATTCTGGCCTGCTTCTTCATATTTAGAAATATTTAGTTCATAAGCACTTTAAACAGAGCGCTTTTATAAGTTTAATTTTGATAGTATTTTCCAGAGGTAGAGACGTCTCATATGTGTAATATATACACAGAGAAAACTAGGGCTCTCATAGCTTCAGTTTAAAAACTTAGTTATGAATCAGATAGTACAATGTACACTTCAGTTCAGTCGCTCAGTTGTGTCTCTTTGCAACCCCATGAATTGCAGTACGCCAGGCCTCCCTGTCTATCACCAACTCCCAGAGTTCACTCAAACTCACATCCATCGAGTCGGTGATGCCGTCCAGCCATCTCATCCTCTGTCGTCCCCTTCTCCTCCTGCCCCCAATCCCTCCCAGCATCAGAGTCTTTGCCAATGAGTCAACTCTTTGCGTGAGGTGGCCAAAGTACTGGAGTTTCAGCTTTAGCATCGGTCCTTCCAAAGAACACCCAGGACTGATCTCCTTTAGGATGGACTGGTTGGATCTCCTTGCAGTCCAAGGGACTCTCAAGAGTCTTCTCCAACACCACAGATCAAAAGCATCAATTCTTCAGTGCTCAGCCTTCTTCACAGTCCACCTCTCACAATGTACACTTACTACTTTATAAATAACAGTTGGAATACATTAAAGTTGCGTGCTCAGATGAATAAGGCTTCACTAGTCATGGAAAAGACTTTAAGATTGGTATTTGTTCTTGATAAGCCCTTACCCTTAAGGAGGCTATAAAGTGAATTTTGGCCAAGAGACCCTTTCCAGCAGTTTTGAAACTAAGCAGGACCTTGTAGGGCCCTTTGGGTACAAATCCTTTCCCTGTCCCTTTCTTGTTTGTAGGAAATAAGCTTCCTTCAGCCTTCTTGACTCTTCCCTGAGTTCCAAAGAGCAGATTCAAACAGTTGCTTACCGGGGAATGAAGAAGCAAAGGAGAGCAGTCAAGAACCAAGAGTGCAGCGATAAAGCGGCCCATGGTTCCTCCCCCAGGAGTATGCGTAACAACAAAATGTTTGAGCTCTGCTGCAAGAACTAAGGCCCCCACTTCAGGCTGAGCACAGGACTCCTTGGGCACCACCCTTTACCTCACCACCAACCAATCAGAGGAAAGTCACAAACCATGTAGCCCTCAGCCCAAACTTCGCCTATTAAACCCTTCTCCCCCAAGCCTATCTGGGAGTTCAGGGTGGTACCAGCCACCCATTCGCCTTACGTGGCCCTGCAAGAAACTGCTCTTTGCTCCAAATTCTGATGGTTTGGTTTCTTTGGCCTCGCTGTGCATCAGGCACAGGAACTTGCATCCAGTGACAATTTGAGTTTAAAAGGGCCACTTTTGCCTTTTTCCCCCTTGGTTTCAGGTTCTACTTGGTTGAGCTCATTAGACTCAGTCTCAAGTCATAGTGGGCTGTCCTTACATTTCTAATTTGTAGAAATTAGCAAGGCAAAGACAGTTGCTTTTAATTCTCCAAAGAACTGGTCTGTCACCTAAATGATATTTAAAAATTGATTTGCCGAACCACATCTTATTTAATTCACCTTTCAGAGAAAATATGTTCTAAGTTCTAGGACTTTAGAGTTTAACTTACCGTGTCTTCAAAAGCTTGCATAAGGTATTCAACAAGGCCCTCTTTCTGAGTGCACAAGTTAAACCCAAAGCAAAATCACTAATTTTATTACTATTAGCCCTTGAATATTAGCTCCCAGTTTTTACTTTATATGGTAAAGCTCAGGTAGCCCTACTGGTTTCCTTTAGTATGTTTAATCACTATTTCCTGAGGGTGAGATCTATATGCCCTGTCTTATAATACCAACCAGGGGAAGCATTCTCCAGTGAAACAAGTTTACACCACAATATGATTAACCAAAAGTCACAAGCTGGTTTTTCTTATTTGTTTTAAACTAACGGTATTCCTAGGTCAATCATTCGATATATATTTTTCACCCTTTAATTTCTTTTTAATAAGTACCAATAAAACAGCTTTTTGTAATGAGAGAGCTCTAAATGTTTACCAATTCCTAAGTCCCATTTAAAGATCCATCAACTGGCCATTAATGAGATATATCTTAATAGTGACTTAAACAATAAGGCAAAAGCCTTCCTCAGAAGAGAGTGCAAAAATGCCAGCTAAACAAGATTCAGAAAGGTTACTCCTCAAAATAATTTAAGAAAGGCCTGCATTGTGCAAGCTAACACAATGAAGGTTAAGATGGCGAAAAGCCCCTGAGAGTTGGCATGGCCAGACAAAGACTTCTCAGAACCCCAGTCTATTCAATTGGCTGACGTATGTACACTATACATTTTGAATGGCAGAGATCAAGTTCTCAACACACACACAGATGATCAGGTTGAACATTACATTTCAAAACAGATGAAGAGAAATGCAAACTATCCCTGGAGGGGCTTTTGTTTCTTTAAGGTCAGAATTTTGAAAGGATTTTTCTTTTAATCAAGCAGGCTCTTTTTTAAACTGTTTATGCAATAAAAGAACCCCATTATTAGTTATTATCGGGACGAGACTTTCTTTAATTGCCAATTAAGTAAATACTGTAGGAACATAGACCTGTCTGGGGTATTAGTTGGAGGCTGGCAATCTGTCATTCCTTTTTTGTTTTGAAAGCTTTATTCTGCATTCAGAGGTTGGTTTGTCAAAATAGAATTACTAGTGATAATCAGGTGATGGGCCAGTGTACCGCTTGTGACCTTAACTCCTCCAGGGTTTGCCCCAGAGTAGTTTCAGCTCCTCTTAGCATGTCTCAGGTTTTCCCTCTGGTGGTATAAGACTACCATGGGAGCTCATGTCCCCAGCAGAGCAAGCTTTAATTAAAATGAATGTATTTTCCTATAGGGACAGCTACATGGCATGACGTCTTTGCCTCCACCACTCATGTAAGTTTCTCAGTTGCCTGAGAAAGCCATTGCCAGCCAAGAGATGTCCCCTTCTTCAGAGCTGAAAACTCTCATGAGATTTTGGTTTTATTCTGACAGATTCTATTATGGGAGGCAATTCAAGGAAAAACATAGGCAATCCAACCCTACTCAGTGTTCTTACAACTGAGCAAAATCTTCCCAGATTTTCAATTGAGAATAAAACCTCCGAGTGTCTAAACTGAACAAAATCTTGCCAGTGCCCTGAGGATAACCCAGGTACCTCTTCTTGAAACTAAAGTTTCAAGGACCACTGACTTCTCCAAAAGAGAGCTTAACACCACTGCATAAAATTTAGCATCATTAACCAACAATAGGAGATCTGAAAACCAGCAGTGACCTACCAAAAGTCATCTGGACTCCCCAAGGAGGTGTTGTGGCCCAAGAGATCCCTGGTAAAGTTCAGGTGAGGAACTCTGCTCTGGGCTTCTTCATTTGGTTCCCAAAACTTTCAACTGGAAGAAAAAAATACACAACCTTAAAGTTGAAAATTATGTTTTATTCAGTGAAATCTCTGAGGACTTCAAGACCAGGAGGCAACCTCTCAGATAGCTCTGAGGTGTTGCTTTGAAGAGGCAAGGGAAGAGCCAGGATACATAGTTTTGCAACAAAAACCAGGTAGTTGAAACATCAAAAGATTGCCATTAATTAAGGAAAACCAGACATCTCAAGGTAATGAATTTAGCACTTTTCTACATATGGGAAGATGCGAGAATCTGGCCTCATTGAAATTATTCCTTTGATATGCACCTTATCTATTTCTGTTCAGAAAGAACTGCCCTTGTCCTTTCCCATCATAAGTCCCCTCAGGACTCAGTGTCAGGGTGGTGGAATATGGCAGGCAAAATTTTTTAGTCACACCTCCCAGCGTCTTCTCCACAGGCTTCTGTACTCTCCCAGAAGTCCAAGCTGCACCAGACTCAAGCTCCAGCATGGTGGCAGACTAAAGTTTGAGAATATGTGAACGTAGGCAGCTGTCTTCCCACCATGATTTTAAACTTTATTTAAAACTAAATTATAATAGTATTTGTGCAATACATATACCGCATAGGACTGATAAAAAAATGTAAACTCATACAAACATGGTCTTAAAAACATTTCTCCTTTTTTTAAACCTTATTCATGTAGGTAAAATTATCCTAAGCTGCAGAAATGATATGGTAGAGAAGTTTCCATTAAAAAGTAATGAAGTGGGACTAAACCTGAACAATTTAAATACAAGTTCCTAAGTGCTGCCTTACCTTCTTCCCTTTCACTGCCAGCACACTATAGACTTCTTGTCTAGATTATTTTTTCTTACAGACAATATTCCTTTTCTGTATGATCAATATCTAGATGAAATACCAAAATAAGTATGTTTTCTTTGGTTAATATCAAAATATTTCCCTTGGCCATAAACATGAATCTACCTACATACCTTTCGCAAAGAGTTGGACATGGCTGAGTGACTGAACTGGACTGAACATACCTTTACGCAAGTGAATAAGTTGTCAAAACTTAAAGTTCAAAATTAGTGTAACTTTGTCGCGAATGTATGTATCCTGACTCCTCCCTTACCTCTTCAGAGCAGTCCTGCAACTCCAGGAGGAAATGACTCGCACAGGATCACTCAGTTGATCAGTGAAAGTTCAGATACCTCCAGAACAAAATTCTTTGACACAGTACTGTTCCCTAAAAAAAAAATAGTGCATTTCTGAACACAGTTGCCACAGCAAACAGTATGACCTAAGGAACTTCATTATCCTTTACGTAGCTGGGTTTGTACAGGTTATTGGTAGCTCAACAGGAAGAACCTTTAGTTCTGTGCATCATACCTCCAAGAAAATTAATGAAATACAGTGAAATGGGATTAAAATTAGAGTTCAAAGACATAATACAAGAAAATTTAGTGTTGTATAATTTGTTTAAAAATCAAGGATATAAAAAAAAATAATCAAGGATATCATAAATGACAACAGAGGAACAGTTCCATGAATCAATAGAGTGCTATGCAAATGTAAAAATAAGTTTTCAACAAGCATTTGAGGGCATGTAAATATGGTTACAGGCTTACCAGGTGGCTCAGTGGTAAAGACCCCACCTGCCCATGCAGGAGACCTGGGTTCATCTTCCCTGGGTAGAGAAGATCCCCTGGAGAAGGAAATGGCAACCCACTCCAGTAGTCCTGGCTGGGGAATCCCATGGACAGAGGAGACTGGTGGGCTGTAGTCCATGATATCACAAGAAAGTTGGACATGACTTAGCAACTAAACCACCACCACAGCAAAAGATGCTTATGGAATCTGAGCTTCTGTTTCTGGAGAAACATGGCAGGCCAAGTGTGGCTTCCAGGGTGGGCTTTAAGAGACCCGGTAACTATATGCTTTCAGAATGCTTGCTCTTAGAATCCAGCCACCCTCTACAAAGCTCAATCTGTGGTATAGAATGGGGATGGCCATGTGGAGAGAGATTTTAGAAAGTGAGAGGGCATTTTGGATGTTCAGACCCCAGTGGATGCCACCTAGAGTAGATGAACTGCCCACCTGAGTCTGAGCCAATTTATAGAATCATTGGAAATAATAAATAATAAATTGTGAGTTTGGGGGCCACTATGTTTTGGCTTGGCTAGTTTTGTAGCAATAGGTGACTGAAAAAGTGGAAAAAAATAAAAAAAAAACAACACTCACTCAATACAAATCCTTAGAAATGAGAGATAAGCTGTAACAAAAATATTTTTTAAATACAAAGTTAACAAGAAAGCCGTCAAAAATGAAGAGGAATTTGAGGCCAAAGCAATAATCTGGTGAGCTGAAGAGCCCCCAGAACTACAGTTCAGTTGTTGGTGCAAATATAGACTCTAAGGCAAGAAATTTGGGTTTTAATGCCCGCCTGGACCTTGGGCCACTCAAGGTAAGGAACTAAAATTGACACCTCTACATAAATAAATCTAGGATTCCCAGCTCAAGATATTAACAAGGAGACTTGAGCTGGCCTAGGGTGCTTCATGGGGAAAGAAAAGGCTCCATGGTAACCAGAAAACACATACACACCATGTGTTTGAAGCACAAATTTATGCCATCTAAAGTCATACAGTAATATACAAACCAAGAAATTAATTTAGACCAGTGTGATTATACTGGTCTTGATTATAGACCAGTGTGACCCCCTGGGAGAGTTAGCAAATAGAAATGTAATGTAAAACTATCCTTTAGAATTCCTCCTGAAGAAATAAATTTCCAAAGATGTGTTTATAAAACACACAAAGAAACGATCTATTATGAATGAGAGTTGATAGGTAAAATTGCAGGATGATTAGCACTACAAGAACTTTACGGTAATGTTGGAGATTTCATAAAATAAATACATTTAAATGACAAAAGATAAAAAGTGGACAAAAAACTGTAAGAAAGCAGCAAACTATGAAAAATTAACAATTGGAAAAAGCAAGTAAATGTATAGCAATATAAATGACACATGAGGAGACATAAGGAATAGAAATAGAATAACTAAGACATTTTGTGTTCAACAAGAGCTCTAAAAGGAGATGTTGATAGTATTTGAAAGATACTGCTGAGGATTTATCAGAATTGATGAAAGTCAAAACATTTGAGTTAAAAGAAGAATCATAAGTTACAAGAAGAGCATATTTAAAATAAATTCATGGGACTTTCCTGGTGGTCCAGTGGCTGATTCTGCACTCCCAATGCGGGGGGGCCCAGGTTCCATCCCTGGTCAGGGAACTAGATCCCACAGGCCTCCCACATGGCGCAACCATGAGTTTGCATACTGCAACTAAAGATCCCACATGCCACAATTAAAAGATACCACACGCCACAGCAAAAATGGAAGGTCCTGCATGCCGCAACTCAGATCCAGCACAAACAAAACAGAATAATTTCACACTTATGCACTGCAGAACACCAACAGAGAGGAAAAATTAAAACAAAGAGAAAGCGTTAACCACAAATAAATAGGTATTGCAAGGACAGCAATTTCCCAAGATCAAGAATTTAGGTCAGGAGATAATGGAATAATCCTAAGTCTTCAAAACATGGATGAAAATAATGGTCAACATAGAGTTCTTCACTAGTTTCAGTATCATTTAAGAAAACGACATTTGCCATTTTCAAGAAAAAAGAAAGATTTGCTACTCACATACCTTTTCTCTAAAAGCTACCAAAGGTGGCACAACAGTAAAAAGAAAATTGAGCCCAGAGAAAACAGTATGGTGTAGCAAACAACTGCAAGCCAAGGAGAATGGTGAACACAAATGAAAACCATAATATATATGGATCACAAATTTGTAACAATATTAATGAATGGTTAAAAGAATAATTACTTATGTCTATTTTATAATATACCATATAATACTACCTACTTCCTATTGTGTCTATTTATAAATATATATGTGTGTAAAAGTATGGTCCCACACCAGACCACCTGACCTGCCTCTTGAGAAATCTGTATGCAGGTCAGGAAGCAACAGTTAGAACTGCACATGGAACAACAGGCTGGTTCCATATAGGAAAAGGAGTACGTCAAGGCTGTATATTGTCACCCTGCTTATTTAACTTATATGCAGCATACATCATGAGAAATGCTGGACTGGAAGAAACACAAGCTGGAATCAAGATTGCTGGGAGAAATATCAACAACCTCAGATATGCAGATGACACCACCCTTATGGCAGAAAGTGAAGAGGAACTCAAAAGCCTCTTGATGAAAGTGAAAGTGGAGAGTGAAAAAGTTGGCTTAAAGCTCAACATTCAGAAAATGAAGATCATGGCATCTGGTCCCATCACTTCATGGGAAATAGATGGGAAACAGTGGAAACAGTGTCAGACTTTATTTTGGGGGGCTCCAAAATCACTGCAGATGGTGATTGCAGCCATGAAATTAAAAGATGCTTACTCCTTGGAAGGAAAGTTATGACCAACCTAGATAGCATATTCAAAAGCAGAGACATTACTTTGCCGACTAAGGTCCGTCTAGTCAAGGCTATGGTTTTTCCATTGGTCATGTATGGATGTGAGAGTTGGACTGTGAAGAAGGCTGAGCACTGAAGAATTGGTGCTTCTGAACTGTGGTGTTGGAGAAGACTCTTGAGAGTCCCTTGGACTGCAAGGAGATCCAACCAGTCCATTCTGAAGGAGATCAACCCTGGGATTTCTTTGGAAGGAATGATGCTGAAGCTGAAACTCCTGTACTTTGGCCACCTCATGTGAAGAGTTGACTCATTGGAAAAGATTCTGATGCTGGGAGGGATTTGGGGCAGGAGGAGAAGGGGACGACAGAGGATGAGATGGCTGGATGGCATTACGGACTCGATGGATGTGAGTCTGAGTGAACTCCGGGAGTTGGTGATGGACAGGGAGGCCTGGTGTGCTGTGATTCATGGGGTCGCAAAGAGTCAGACACGACTGAGTGACTGAACTGAACTGAACTGAAAAGTATAAAAACATGCATGTTGTGGATTCACACTAATATCAGGATTTAGTAATCTCTGGGAAGCAGGAGATAATATACAGACAAATTAAAACTATCTGTAAATATTTTAATTTATCCATACTGTTTTATTTTTTTTAATAAAGATTGCAAGTAAATTTTAAAAATAGTAACACTAAATCTGGATGGTGAATATATTCTAGATATACTTACTGTTGTCTAATTTCCTTCATGTTTGCAATTTTCATTATTAAAATTAATAGTTTATATATAGGTAGAAAGAGATAGAAAACTAATATAAGGAAATACTGTGTAACATAATTACAGAAGTTAGTATCAATAGAAGGATCATGCAGGATTCTTTGTCTACTTTTGGATA
The DNA here is from genome assembly GCF_016772045.2 of Ovis aries. NCBI lineage: Eukaryota > Metazoa > Chordata > Mammalia > Artiodactyla > Bovidae > Ovis > Ovis aries. The sequence continues at coordinate 9,699,375 of NC_056066.1, forward strand.
TTTTAAATATTATCTACAATGAACACTATACTGCTTTTCCATACACATACACACCTCAAAGAGCATTTTTTTTAAAGATTCATAGGATACTAGAACAGAAAGTTAGCTCAGAGATCATCTCCAGTTCATCCTTGGCAAGATGTAATTTAAGGTAACAGAAATCAGATCAATTGCTCCTTCCAGCAGGAGTAGGGTTCATCACATTTGAGTCAGTTCTAATGAGATGGATGAAACAGGAGCCTATTATACAGAGTGAAGTAAGTCAGAAAGAAAAACACCAATACAGTATATTAGTGCATATATATGGAATTTGGAGAAGGAAATGGCAACCCACTCCAGTATTCTTGCCTGGAGAATCCCATGGACGGAGGAGCTTGGTGGGCTACAGTCCACAGGTCGCAAAGAGTCAAACACGACTGAGCGACTTCACTTTCACTTTAGAAGGACAGTAACGATGACCCTATATGCAAGACAGCAAAAGAAACAGATATAAAGAACAGACTTTTGGACTCTGTGGGATAAGGCAAGTGTGGGATGGTTTGAGAGAATAGCATTGAAACATGTATATTACCATATGTGAAAGAGATGACCAGTCCAAGGTCAATGCCTGAAACAGGGTGCTCAAAGCTGATGCACTGGAACGACCCTGAGGGTTGGATGGGGAGGGAAGTGGGAGGGGGGTTCTCGATGGGGGACACATGTACACCTGTGGCTGATTCATGTCAGTGTATGGCAAAAACCACCACAATATTGTAATTAGTCTCCAATTAAAATAAATAAATTTTTATTAAAAAGAGTAGGGTTCATAATTGAAGTGAGAACTTTCTGGGGCAATGGGAGTATTTTATGTCTTGGTAGTGGTGTAGGTTAAATTCATTTTTCAAAAGACTTTGCAGTGTACTTGTGATCTATGCATTTCCCTATAGGTTCTTCTAAGGCAGGATATCTTAGAGTTCTTTCACAGTGGAGAACACAGCAGAGGCCTACTTAATAAGTACGATCTCAAAGCAGTGGGATGACCATCCATGTCTTTTGCAAACCAGCATCATGTACATTTTTACCATTTCTGTGTTGAGCCCTGGAAACTGAAACACGTGATAGGGCCAAGAAGAGAGGACCCATGGCTTCAAGATTCGGTTTCTCAAATAATACTTTGAAGACTTGAGTTAATCTCCCCCAACAGCAAGTTGTCCATGTTGTGTACATCTATTAACAATGATTTATATGGTCTTTAAAGATACTCCATGCTACCAATGACAGCTCAGATATCCCAAGCTCTCTGATAATTAAACATCTTTCTAGGCACCTTTGAAGGGTGAGAAACATTTAAATGGCTGTATTTAAAAGATACTGCTTGCTCAACCTATGATGACGTCTTTAACAAATGGCTTCTCCTTGTCTTCGGCAGGGGCACACGACGAAGCAAAGGGACAACGAGGTAGCAGTAAATGACAGTCCTCAGTGTTCAGGCCTCCTGGCCCTGGGGAGGTGCAAGAAGACGCTGGCGCGCACCTGCACTGTGCAGGCGGGTGGGGGTGGGGGGAGGCGCGTCCCACCGAAGGATGGGGAATCCTTTGCTCTCATTTCTCCAGCTGCGTTTTGTTCTGTTTACCCGCAGAAAGAAAAAAAAAAAGAAAAAGAAAAAAAAAAGCTTTGTTTCATTTGGTGGGGGCCCCACGTGAATGCAACTTTCAGGCGCTATCCCTGTCGTTTCTGTCTTTTCTTCTCCCGACTCCGCCCCAGGGTCTCAGTGGCACGTGTAACACACAGTGCGTTCTGGCCCCTGTCTGCTTACTCGGTTATTTCACAAAGCTGGCTGGTACAGTGGTTTCTTCCAAAAAAAAACAGAGAGAGAGAGAGAAGGAAGGTGACTGATAAGCTGCATTTGAGGAAACATCAAACCCTATATCAGTAGAATCCACAGAGGAAGGAGGCAGGACAGAAAATGGGCAAAAACCTTCAGAAATCACTTGGAAAAAGGTCAAGAGGATCGGTTGCAAATGGTCTTTTATTCAGGGGTTCCCAACGTCCAACACTGTTCCATGAGGCTCTAAGGAGGAATATGAAGGCAGGTTTTAATCTGGAGCAGACCACAGAGGCGTTAACAGGGAAGGCGGCCAGCCCCTGGTCTCTTCCTTGGCAACAAGTCAGCGTTAGTTCTTGTCTGACACTGACTTTCAGCAGAGCTCACCTGGTTCAGGAAGTCTTTACTGTGTTTTTCCCTCAGGGAGAAGTGATTTCTTGTGACGCAATTCTAAGGGCACTTTCCTGGGCCTTTTAATTGAGAGGGAGACTGCTGCATTTAGAATCCAAAAAGTTCCCCTTGAAATCTTTATACATCTGCTTTTCATAAAAGAACACCTTATTTTTACCCAAGGACTGATGACCCACAGAGCAGACTCTCGTTTGAATATGGAGGCAGTTAGAGGCCTTGCTTGTAGTTCTGGCTTCCTGGTTTGCATTTAAATGGTGTGCTTTGTTCACGCCAAGTTCAAGACTAATCTGATGGCTGTCCCCTCTCCCAGCACACGTTGAAGGGAAGCAGTGGGACTAATAAACCAAGATGTCCCTGGCACAGTGGGCACAAGGGATTAAGGGCACAGGAAGACGTCAGAGGTTGTCACAAATATCGTCCCAGAGCCAACAAGGATAGAACCCTCAGAAGGCAAGAAGCCTGCCTCCCTGGCTCTAAGACCCATCCCTGTGGAAACTCCCATTATTTCTTGCATATCTTTTTTCCCCTGGTTTTTGCTTTTTAATTTTTTACACTGTTGTGTTGGTTTCTGCCATACAATAGCGAGAATCAGCGGTAATTACACATATAACCCCTCCCTCTGGTGCCTCCCTCCCCTGTCCCCATCCCAGCATCTGGGTCATCACAGAGGCCAGACTGAGCTCACTGTGAGGTACTTCCCTTCAGCTGTCAATTTAACACACAATAGTGTATATATGTTGATTCTGCTTTCTCCATTTCTCCCCCTCTCTCCATCTCCTTAAACCCATCTTCCTAAACCCATCTTCCTTATGAGGGCTTCAGAATTGTAAGTTAACTGCATGTTTTTTTCTTAGTAGAGGGAGAAAAGGAACAGATCACATGGAGCATTTCTACAATAATCAGGGGTTCTGCTTTCTACAAATCCATGGAGTTCTTCAGTTTTGCTCCTTCCTTTAAAGAAAATTTCACTTTCTTGTCTTCCTATGAATTTTGTTTTGGCTTTTCTGAATTTGTTGCCTTATTTGATGGCTTATTTGGTCTATTGGAATAATAAGTTGTATTTCGACCTATGTATTATGTTTTAACATCCTCTGTTGTTTTAAGAGCGGCTCACCAACCTAGCAGTGACATTTAAGTGACGTCATGATTTTGGAACACGGCTGTTCCCCCTTCTGCCATTATTCCACAGTTTGATATAGAAACTTATATGTCCTCTACTGCCATTAGACACTGCTTTCTAGAAAACCAAGAAAAAGCCTCTTTTTAACTAATCCAAGAAATGATGCCACGGGAATACAGTTTCTATATTTCACACCATCTGTATGACTTAGTTGACAGTCGCCATAGTTCTTATGAAGGGTTGGGCTGCCCAGCCATGTTCATTCGGGTTTTCCGTATGATGTAACAGGAAAACCTGAATGCACTCTTGGCCAACCCAGTACTTGACAAGCGCAATCTACTAGGACATTTTCCTGTGACTCCCAAGCGTGCATGCTACTCATGCTCAGTAATGAGTCCCAGTGGAAAGCAACGTGAGGAGGCAAGAAAGATGGGGATCTTTTTTTTAATGGACAAAGATCTGATGTCTCTGGCAGCAACAGTAGGGATCAGAATTATGTCTGTCCTGGTGTTCCTTTTGATGTCAATGACAGCCATTCATCCAGTTTTCAGTGTGGGTGGGTATCAATGAGAGGAAGCAGTTCTCTGCCTGAAAATTATAGAAAAAGAAAGTGGGCTCTGCATCCAGGAAACTGAGTCAGGAGTAAAGACCATCAACCCTGCTCCCGAATTGGTTTACGTTTCACTTTATGATTAGATTATGTTTTCATTTTTTCCCTGATTCGGCTTTTGTGTTGCTGTTTGGCTAGAAGATTCTAGGCTTTAAAACAAACAATGAAGCGATTTTCATTTCAATAGTAAAACATTAAAAATCCGGCTTTTGGCCACATGGAAGATACCCACAATGCAGGAAACCTTTATCTCACTGGTGCTGTCATTGCACAAACTGTGCAATGGAAAATTTGCCAGACTGATTCATTCTCGGAACATGAATTCTGGAAGTCAGTTTCTAACCACATTCTAGCCAGGCTAGGTGACTCAAGGGTTTATAGGAAGGAAAGTGGGAGGCAAATAGCCCGTTATTTAAGTCCTGTTTGCATACAGAGGATGGAGGTGGGCTTTCCACGTAATAGTTCTATTTAAAAAGGTACTCATCGTAGGAGAGACAAAGGGTCTGTCCTCTAGCTGGTAACTACTCAAGTGATGGACAAGCCTTCCTTCACAAAAGCTTACAAAGGAGGCATCTGAAACACAGCCTGTGATACTAGGTCACCTATTAGTCATTGCAGCTAATTGTACATCTTTCTATGAAACACTGAAAAGCCTCTTTGTGAATTAATACAGTTTTGCTTGATGCACTCGATTTGAAATGACATTTCTCTGTATGTGGTGCATGTCAGCTTTGCTTTGAAAAATAACAAAGTTAGCAGAATATGTTCAATATATTTTCTTGGGGAATAGGGTTTTTATCATACGATTCATTAAGGATTTGCCTTACCCTGACATTTGTGATATAAAGGAAAATCAGAAAAAAAGTAATTTTCTTGATCAAGATATGTTTTTACTTAATGCAAATAAATGTAGTCTGTTGCTTGCAAGGAAAAAAAAAAATGTCTTCTGAGATCTGGTATAAACTGCTAAATAGAATAATACGTGCCTCTTTTGTTAAACCAGCATTTCAGCACTGGACTGCTTCTGAGTATGTTTGTTTCTTTTCATCCGTGCCATACACTAAGAAACTTAAACAACTGTTGCCTTCATGCTATATTTGTTAGAGCAGAATATGAATAAAATTTGTTTGAGAGGATAAGGTGGAATTATCCGTGTTTTGTGAAATTTGTTCCTTGGCTGTGAGCAGTTAATGACTCAAAACTGTTCATTTAACAGTAGATATCTGGTTGCAAATATATGTATTTAAAATTGCCCCTGCAAGTCAACTGTAACTTTCCCTACTAAGACTGATCAATGGTGTGGCCTTGTTTTCAAAATTAAACTATACAGAAGTTTGAACAGACATAAAACCTAATATATAATTTTTCTCTGAATGCTAAGTAGTTACCCTAGCAACAGCCTCTGAGGTGAAGATATACATTGTTGAGATGAAGCCAATGAACACTGGTCCATGCTATAGAACCCATCATCCATTACTGGAATTTTTTTTGAGCATCTTTTATGTCACATAGCCAGGCTGGCTATGTGACAACTGTAGCCACTATCCTCCTCAGCCTACTGTTGACAGAATTATGATTGAATTACAAAATTGTTAAGAGACTGGCAACAGAGCCACAAAAACTGCTGTGGGAAAAACTTAAAGTTCTTTTGAAAATGGAAATCTGTATTCCATCAAGTTTAATTCCCTCTATCTCCTACAGAGGAAGAGCTATCAAGTGTATTGTTCTAGAAGGCAATAAAGAAGGTCAGTCCTTTTAATCCAACAAAGCCAGAAGCTTAATAGTTAAGGCAGAATCAGGTTTTTTAATCTGCTGTACCAAAGGGACATTTTTTCAGTAATAAACAAGTCTGATGAGAAGAAAATTGTAGCCAGGACAGTCTTCTCTCACAATGGGCAATCCTAACACAAATACTTCAAAGTGGCAGACAGATGATTTGACATGATTCTAGCATGGCCAAATACAGTTTGTTTGTTTTAATCTACATTGAATTTTTCATCTCTTTGCCCATCACTTATGTTTCTCCCCCACTTCTGCCTCTTTACCTTTAATAGATGTCATTGAACATCAACTTAACTTTGCTGGTGGTTCTCGGGACTAAAAGGGTAATGATACTAATTCATATTGTTCTTGCCAGAATTCTGGCCCAGTGTGGGGCTTTGGGAAACAAATACCTCCATTCCTTGGTTTGAAAGATAGAAATACTAATGCATTCCCTGAACTCGCTTCCAAATTTAAACATGAATTAAAATGCCAAGCTATTCCTCTTTGCCATTGGGAAAAGCACTTGGTAAATTATTTGCATTATATTCTATTTGAAACTGTAGACAAATATCCCTTTCTCCAACTCAAGACTCTCCACCAAATGAATAAACAGGCCTTACCTTTGAGTGGGAAATATGAAATCTTTTCTACTAAAATCAGATTGATTATATTCTTTGCAGTTGAAGATGGAGAAGCTCTACACAGTCAGCAAAAACAAGACCTGGAGCTGACTGTGGCTCAGATCATCAACTTCTTATGACTGGAAGATCAAACCAATCAATCCTAAAGAAAGTCAACCCTGAATATTCATTGCAAGGACTGATGCTGAAGCAGAAGCTCTAAAACTCTGGCCTCCTGATGTGAAGAGATGACCCACTGGAAAAGACTCTGATGCTGGGAAAGAAAAATTGAAGGCAAAAGGAGAAGAGGGTGGCAAAGGATGAGATGATTAGATAGCATCACCAGCTCAATGGATAAGAATTTTAGTAAACTCTGGGAGATAGTGAAGGACAGGGTAGCCTGGCATGCTTCATTCATGGGGTCACAAAGAGTTGGACACAACTTAGTGAGAGAACAACGAAACTTTGGGTGGAAATATGAAATCCTTTCTACTGAAGTCGACTTAAATTTTGCCCCTAAGGACCCATGAGGATGAGAGAAAACTATTTTATAAAATTTGGAGAAATGGGCAGTTTGCTATTTGCACACAAAATACTGACACTTGGTATAAATCTTTTTAAGCTGTTATTTCTCTGGTAAGAATGAGAGTGGATCTGTGACTAAATCAGAAAGGGGTATGGCCCTATTTCTTGGGTAAGGTGCACAGAAGGATATAGATTTAGAAGGGGAGAGAGGATTATACTAACAGGCACTCCCTTTCACTGGGGGAGGAGAACTCTTCCTTGCCCCACTGAAACTGGACTTCATATAACTTGCTTCAGCCAATGATGTGTGGGCAGAAGTAGCATATGTCACTTCAGGTAGAAGCTTGAAGACTCTTGATCATTTTTTCCCTCTACCATAATGACCAGCAACTTCTAAGACAGGCTGCTCTGTCAGCCTAGAACTGGAGTGAAGAAGATGTGAAGTTGAGTTTCAGCCAAGTTACACTGAGAAGGTGACAGGAGTAAGAAGGAAATCTGTGTTTTGAGATCTGGGCACCATATCACCCAAGCCTAACCTAGCCTGTTCTAACTCATATGTCTGCCATTTAAAGCATTTAAATAAAAAGTCCAAGAAGTGGAATGATCTGCCTTTCCAGTCTCATCTGTCAAACTGGCTCCCAAAACTGGCCTTCTGTCCATTCCCAGAAGTGGCTAAATTCATACTCATCCTTGAGATCTCAGCTGTAATGTCACTTCCTAGAGGTGCCTTCCCCAATTACCTTATATCAAAGAAGATCCCCTTTCCCAATGTCCTTACCTACTGAACACCATATTTGCTATGTCAGAACAGTTAGAATTATTTGTAATTGTTTGTTTACATGGAAGAAACAAACATTCACATGTCTCAACTCAGATGGGCAATATAATGCAACTTTCTTCCACACACACACACCAAAAATATGAACTTGCCTTGTTTCTAAGCTTCTGTCCAATTGGTTAGAGGTGATCGTGGGAAAATAATTTAATTGGTCAATAAAAGATATCTCAATCTTTTTCAGTTTAAAATACTAAATTAGGGGTAAACATTTAGTGAGATCCAAGGTTTAAATGCCTTACTGAAGCCACTTGTTGACCCCAAAATTATTATGCCCTACCCCTGTAAAGGCCTTTCTTCTGATCACTATGCAATAAAACTAGCAAAAAACCCCTGAATTTTAACTATGATAAAACATCTTAAATGCAGTTTCATGATTTTTAAGACTTGCTGAAAACAGATAACATGATTCTATACATAGAAAATCCTAAGATGCTATGAGAAAACTGCTAGAGCTCATCAATGAATTCAGTAAAGTTGCAGGATACAAAATTAATACACAGAAATCGCTTGCATTCCTATACACTAACAATAGAAGATTAGAAACAATCCCACTTACCATTGCATCAAAAAGAATAAAATACGATGGCGCACTAAGCACAGGCGGCTGCGGCCCGCGCACTAATTGCGGCCGAGAGGAGCTACCCCACGTCTGAGGTCAGGGGCAGAAGCCAGGAGGACCCCATGCCTGAAGGGCGGCGGCCAAGAGGAGTTACCCCACGTCCAAGGTCAAGGGCAGCAGCCTAGATAGAGTGCCAGGCTGCGACCGCACAGGAACAGCCGAGAGGAGCTACCCTGCGTCCAAGGCCAGGGGCAGCAGCTGGGAGGAGCAACCCCATGCCTGAGGCCAGGGGTGGTGGCCGGGAGGAGCAACCCCAAGTCCAGGGGGTGGTGGCTGTGTGGGCATAGGATGGCCAGGAGGAGCCATCCCACATTGAAGGTCAGGAAGGGCGGTGATGAAGAGATACCCCTCGTCCAAGGTAAGGAGCAGTGGCTGTGCTTTGCTAGAGCAGCTGTGAAGAGATACCCCATGCCCAAGGTAAGAGAAACCCAAGTAAGGTTGTAGGTGTTGCAAGAAGGCATCAGAGGGCAGACACACTGAAACCATATTCACAGAAACCTAGTCAATCCAATCACACTAGGACCACAGCCTTGTCTAACTCAATGAAACAAAGCCATGCCCGTGGGCCAACCCAGGGCAGGCGGGTCATGATGGAGAGGTCTGACAGAATGTGGTCCACTGGAGAAGGGAAGGGCAAGCCACTTCAGTATTCTTGCCTTGAGAACCCCTTGAACAGTATGAAAGGCAAAATGATAGGATACTGAAAGAGGAACTCTCCAGGTCAGTAGGTGCCCAATAGGCTACTGGAGATCAGTGGAGAAATAACTCTAGAAAGAATGAATGGATGGAGCCAAAGCAAAAACAATACCCAGCTGTGGATGTGACTGGTGATAGAAGCAAGGTCCGATGCTGTAAAGAGCAATATTGCATAGGAACCTGGAATGTCAGGTCCATGAATCAAGGCAAATTGGAAGTGGTCAAACAAGAGATGGCAAGAGTGAACGTCGACATTCTAGGAATCAGAGAACTAAAATGGACTAGAATGGGTGAATTTTAACTCAGATAACCAATATATCTACTACTGCAGGCAGGAATCCATCAGAAGAAATGGAGTAGCCATCATGGTCAACAAGAGAGTCCAAAATGTAGTACTTGGATGCAATCTCAAAAACGACAGAATGATCTCTGTTCGTCTCCAAGGTAAACCATTCAATATCATGGTAATCCAAGTCTATGCCCCAACTAGTAACGCTGAAGAAGCTGAAGTTGAATAGTTCTATGAAGACTACGAGACCTTTTAGAACTAACACCTAAAAAAGATGTCCTTTTCATTATAAGGGATTGGAATGCAAAAGTAGTAAGTCAAGAAATACCTGGAGTAACAGGCAAATTTGGCCTTGGAATGTGGAATGAAGCAGGGCAAAGACTAATAGAGTTTTGCCAAGAAAATGCACTGGTCATAGCAAACACCCTCTTCCAAAAACACAAGACAAGACTCTACACATGGACATCACCAGATGGTCAACACCGAAATCAGATTGATTATATTCTTTGCAGCCAAGGATGGAGAAGCTCTCTACTGTCAACAAAAACAAGACCAGGAGCTGACTGTGGCTCAGATCATGAACTCCTTATTGCCAAATTCAGACTTAAATTGAAGAAAGTAGGGAAAACCGCTAGACCATTCAGGTATGACCTTAATCAAATCCTTTATGATTATACAGTGGAAATGAGAAATAGATTTAAGGGACTAGATCTGACAGATAGAGTGCCTGATGAACTATGGAATGAGGTTCGTGACATTGTACAGGAGACAGGGATCAAGACCATCCCCATGGAAAAGAAATGCAAAAAAGCAACATGGCTGTCTGGGAAGGCCTTACAAATAGCTGTGAAAAGAAGAGAAGCGAATATCAAAGGAGAAAAGGAAACATATAAGCATTTGAATGCAGAATTCCAAAGAATAGCAAGAAGAGATAAGAAAGACTTCTTCAGTGATCAATGCAAAGAAATAGAGAAAAACAACAGAATGGGAAAGACTAGAGATCTCTTCAAGAAAATTAGAGATACCAAGGGAACATTTCATGCAAAGATGGGCTCGATAAAGGACAGAAATGGTCTGAACCTAACAGAAGCAGAAGATATTAAGAAGAGGTGGCAAGAATACACAGAAGAACTGTACAAAAAAGATCTTCATGACCCAGATAATCATGATGGTGTGATTAATCATCTAGAACCAGACATCCTGGAATATGAAGTCAAGTGGGCCTTAGAAAGGATCACTATAAACAAAGCTAGTGGAGGTGATGGAATTCCAGTGGAGCTATTTCAAATCCTGAAAGATGATGCACTCAATATGCCAGCAAATTTGGAAAAGTCGGCAGTGGCCACAGGACTGGAAAAACTCAGTTTTCATTCCAATCACAAAGTAAGGCAATGCCAAAGACTGCTCAAACTACCGCACAGTTGCACTCATCTCACACGCTACTAAAGTAATGCTCAAAATTCTCCAAGCCAGGCTTCAGCAATACGTGAACCCTGAACTTCCAGATGTTCAAGCTGGTTTTAGAAAAGGCAGAGGAACCAGAGATCAAATTGCCAACATCCGCTGGATCAGGGAAAAAGCAAGAGGGTTCCAGAAAAACATCTATTTCTGCTTTATTGACTATGCCAAAGCCTTTGACTGTGTGGATCACAATAAACTGTAGAAAATTCTTAAAGAGATGGGAATATCAGACCACCTGACCTGCCTCTTGAGAAATCTGTATGCAGGCCAGGAAGCAACAGTTAGAACTGGACATGGAACAACAGACTGGTTCCAAATAGGAAAAGGAGTACATCAAGGCTGTATATTGTCACCCTGCTTATTTAACTTCTATGCAGAGTACATCATGAGAAATGCTGGACTGGAAGAAACACAAGCTGGAATCAAGATTGCCAGGAGAAATATCAATAACCTCAGATATGCAGATGACACCACCCTTATGGCAGAATGTGAAGAGGAACTAAAAAGCCTCTTGATGAAAGTGAAAAGGAGAGTGAAAAAGTTGGCTTGAAGCTCAACATTCAGAAAATGAAGATAATGGCATCCAGTCCCATCACTCCATGGGAAATAGATGGAGAAACAGTGGAAACAGTGTCAGACTTTATTTTGGGGGGCTCCAAAATCACTGCAGATGGTGACTTCAGCCATGAAACTAAAAGACGCTTACTCCTTGGAAGAAAAGTTATGACCAACCTAGATAGCATATTCAAAAGCAGAGACATTACTTTGCTGACTAAGGTCCATCTAGTCAAGGCTATGGTTTTTCCAGTAGTCGTGTATGGATGTGAGAGTTGGACTGTGAAGAAAGCTGAGCGCCGAAGAATTGATGCGTTTGAAATGTGACTTTGGAGAAGACTCTTGAGAGTCCCTTGGACTGCAAGGAGTTCTAACCAGTCCATTCTGAAGGAGATCAGCCCTGGGATTTCTTTGGAAGGAATGATGCTAAAGCTGAAACTCCAGTACTTTGGCCACCTCATGTGACGAGTTCACTCATTGGAAAAGACTCTGATGGTGGGAGGGATTGGGGGCAGGAGGAGAAGGGGATGACAGAGGATGAGATGGCTGGATGGCATCACTGACTTGATGAACGTGAATCTGAGTGAACTCTGGGAGTTGGTGATGGACAGGGAGGCCTGGTGTGCTGCGATTCATGGGGTCGCAAAGAGTCGGACACGACTGAGCAACTAACTGAACTGAACTGAAGGTGGCAAGAGACGTGAACTCTGAAAACTATAAGATGCTGATGAAGGAAATTGAAGATGACACAAACAGATGCAAAGATATACCATGTTCTGCTGGAAGAATCAACACTGTCAAAATGACTATACTACTCAAGGCATTCTACAGATTCAGTGAAATCCCTCTCAAATTGCCAATGGCATTTTTCACAGAATTAGAGCTAGCAATCTTATACATGGAAGCACAAAAGGCCCTGAATAGCCAAAACAACCTTGAAAAAGGGGGGTTCATGTTTGGGAATGCATGTAAGAATTAAAGATTTTAAAATTTAAAAAAATAAAATAAAATAAAATAAAATAAAATAAAAAGAAAAACAGCTGGAAATATCAGGCTCCCTAACTTTAGACCATACTACAATTCTACCATCTTCAAAACAGTGTGGTACTGGCACAGAAACAAAACTCTAGATCAATGGACAACCATGCAAAGTTGAGAAACAAACCCACACACCTATGGTCAATTAATCTAAGAGGAAAGAAGACTATATACAATGGAGAAAAGACATTCTCTTCAATAAATGGTGCCAGAAAAACTGGACAGAAATCCATAAAAAATGAAATTAGAACATTTTTTGACACCACACACAAAAATAAACTCAAAATGGAGTAAAGACCTAAATGTAAGACCAGATACTATAAAATTCTTAGAGCAAAACATAGGCAGAAATTGCTATTGTTTAGTTACTAAGTCATGCCCGACTGCAACCCCAAGGACTGTAGCATGTCAGGAAAGCGAGCCCTCCTACACTGTTGGTGGGACTATGGATTGGTACAGCCACTACTAAGAATAGCATGGAGATTCCTTGACACACTAAAAATGGAACTATCGTATGATCCAGGAATCCCACTCCTGGGCATATATCCAGAGAGAAACATGGTTCGAAGGGATACATGCACTCCAGTGTTCATTGTAGCACCAATTACAATAGTTAAGACGTGGAAGCAACCTAAGTGTCCATCGACAGATGAATGAATAAAGGAGATGTGTATATACCCAATGGAATATTACTCAGCCATAAAAAGAATGAAATAATGCCATTTGCAGTAACATGGATGGACCTGGAGATTATCATTACTAAAGCTAAGTGAGTCAGATAGAAAAAGACAAATATATGATATCACTTATATGTGGAATCTTAAAAAATGATACAAATGAACTTATTCAAAACAGAAAGACTCACATACTAGAGAATGAATTTATGATTACCAGGGGGAAAGCAGGAGAAATAGATTGGTAGTTTGGGATTGACATGTACACACTGCTATGTTTAAAACAGATAACCAATAAGGACCTATGGTTAGCACAGGGGACTCTGCTTAATACTCTGTAATAACCTAATTGGGAAAAGACTTTGAAAAAGAATAGATACATGTGTAACTGAATCACTTTGCTATATACCTGAAACTAGCACAACATTGTTAATCAACTATAGCCAATAGAAAATTTAAAAAGAAATTTTAAGACTTGCTTAAAAAAAAAAAAAAACAAGCAATTTCCTAAATACTTTGTCACAGAGGATATCAAGAACAAAATGATGGACCATTTAGAATATAAAAACAAACACTAAATATACAAAATGTAGGATAAAACCAAAAGCTATACTTAGGGAAAATTCAGTCTGAAATGTTCTAATCATTTAAAATAGTTTTTAAAAAAAAGAGAGAGAGAGAGAGAAAATGAAAGCATTCAAATTTAGATTTTAGAAAACGATCCAAAGAAAGTGAGGAATATACACAAGCAAAACGTTAAAATAAATCCATTGGTTCTTTGAAGAACCAATAAAATACATAAATTTTCAGCAACTATCACAGATAATTTCAAAAGGATAGTGACATAGGAAATTTAAGTACAATTACATTTTAAACTAACTATATAACCAATAACAACCTAATGATAACAGATTTTTTTTTCAGTAAAAATGCAACATGAAGAAGAAAACCCACATAAAACAAATTCATAGCACATATGAGAAAAGATATCAAAAAGCCCCCAAGCTAACTATCTATGTCTGTGTGTCTATTCATCAAAATAGTATGTGTAGGGCTTCCCTGGCAGTTCAGTGGTAACAAATCTGCCTGCCAAGGCAGGAAACACCAGTTCAGTCCCTGGTCCAGGAAGATCCCACGTGCTGCAAAGCAACTATGGAGCCTGTGCTCCAGGGCCCAGGAACCACAATTTACTGAGCCCCGGTGCCGCAACTCTTGAAGCCCACACTAGAGAGAAGCCTTCACAGCAATGAGGACTGGTACAGCCACAATAAATGAATTTTTACAATAGTTCATACAAATTATCAAAAGCCTAGGAGTGATCCCAGGTAGTACTCCCAATTTTCTTTAATTTCATAGTATTTTCATAATTGAATCATGCGGTGCACCCTTTTTTTCATTTGGTTGGGTCATAAGCACATTCTTGTCAAGCAAGGATTTTCCAGTCATCTAATATCACTTCATCTTTTTGCCTGAGTTTATATGACCATTTCCCTATTCTATGATACCTGATGGTTTTTCCTATTCTAAATGCCACTGTAATGAACACTATTGGTCAGAAACTGTTATCTTCATAAGGGTACATTCCAGAAGAGGACTGCCGGGATTCAGAAACACTCAATACTTATCACCAAGTTAGTTTGCAAAGCTGTGCTGCTAGCAATTAGAAAATTAGAATTTCTATTTGGTACAACCCTCAGTGACCTTGAGGGTTGTACAAACACTGGCACCAAAAAATAGTATGAAAAATGAGTTGTCATTATTATCTTAAATAACATTTATTCACTTACTAGTAAGGTTGGACAGATTTCTGTCAGCTATTTGTACATAGTTCCTGATAAGAAATTCATCTGTTCATGATATTTGGTTATCTGTCCATTGGAATTTTGATTTTTCAACAGTTATTTCTGAACTATTTCTATATGAAGGTATCCTTTGTCATTTTTCCTCCATATAACCTCCTACTCATGCTTTGTTTTGTAAGTCTGATCAGAACATTTTCTGACATGCAGACTTCTTTTTATGCTTTGAGGCTGTCAAGTCTCTTCCCCCTTGTACTGGCTTTCATCACTTCTGTAGCTGACATTTATTATTTTTGCTTGCTGTGCATTCCTGTTTCTTCAGGTGATGAAGCTTTTCAGTTTGGTATAAAACTGCATTTTCTGAAAATGACCTTTCAACTCTACTCTCTGGAAGGGACAGACATGGATCCAGACTAGCCAATTACAGAATTTAATAGTCCTGCCCTCAGTGATTGGTTTAGAAAGAGCTATGTGACCCAAACTGAGCCAATAAATATCTTCCCCAAGACCACATGTGGTTACTGAAAGAGAGATATTCACATATCTCAGTGATTATGTAAAGCTGGAGATTCAGGCAGCTTTTCTCCTAGCTCAGTTTCTGTGAGCCAATAAATTCCCTTTTTAAGCAATTTTGAGTTAGGTTTCCAAATCTTGTGGCTGAATGGTGCCCTGATTTCCCAGATTAAAGAATAAAATTCTTAAAATATATTGAGGGTCTAAATTATGCTCAACACTTTGTTCTGGGAAATCCTTGGCAAATTCCCTGTCGTCACACTGATGACCACCTAACTGGGTTTCTTTTCTTTGGGGGAAAAATAGAGGAGATAAAATTAAACTGTAGGTCTTAAGCAAGTTAATGGCTCTGTACCCTGTTGCAGAAGACAAGTATAAGAACAATGGAAGAGTTTGAGTAGGCTAGGTGTTAGCTCTTCTCTAAATTTTTGGTAGAATTCAGCTGTGAAGCCGTCTGGACCTGGGCTTTTGTTTGCTGGAAGATTTCTGATTACAGTTTCAATTTCCGTGCTTGTGATGGGTCTGTTAAGATTATCTATTTCTTCCTGGTTCAGTTTTGGAAAGTTGTACTTTTCTAAGAA
This sequence comes from Ovis aries, assembly GCF_016772045.2. NCBI lineage: Eukaryota > Metazoa > Chordata > Mammalia > Artiodactyla > Bovidae > Ovis > Ovis aries. The sequence continues at coordinate 9,715,292 of NC_056066.1, forward strand.
TTTGTCCATTTCCTTCCAGAAAATTGCAGAGGAAGGTAAACTTCAAAACTCATTCTATGAAGCCACCATCACCCTAATACCAAAACCTGACAGGAAGATGCCACAAAAAAAGAAAACTACAGGCCAATATCACTGATGAACATAGGTGCAAAAATCCTTAACAAAATTCTAGCAATCAGAATCCAACAACACATTAAAAAGATCATACACCATAACTAAGTGGGCTTTGTCCCAGAGATGCAAGGATTCTTCAATATCTGCAAATCAATCAATGAAATTCACCATTTTAACAAATTGAAAAATAAAACCCATATGATTATCTCAATAGATGCAGAGAAAGCCTTTGACAAAATTCAACATCCATTTATGATAAAAACTCTCCAGAAAGCAGGAATAGAAGGACCATACCTCAACATAATAAAAGCTATATATGACAAACCCACAGCAAACATTATCCTCAATGGTGAAAAATTGAAAGCATTTCCCCTAAAGTCAGAAACAAGACAAGGGTGCCCACTTTCACTGCTACTGTTCAACATAGTTCTGGAAGTTTTGTCCACAGCAATCAGAGCAGAAAAAGAAATAAGAGGAATCCAAATTGGAAAAGAAGTAAAACTCTCACTGTTTGCAGATGACATGATCCTCTACATATAAAGCCCTAAAGAATCCACCAGAAAATTAATAGAGCTAATCAATGAATATAGTAAAGTTGTGGGATATAAAATCAACACACAGAAATCCCTTGCATTCCTATACACTAATAATGAGAAAGTAGAAAAAGAAATTAAGGAAACAATTCCATTCTCCATTGTAATGAAAAGAATAAAATACTTAGGAATATATCTACCTAAAGAAACTAAAGACCTATATATCTATAAAACACTGATGAAAGAAATCAAAGAGGACACTAATAGACGGAGAAATATACCATGTTCATGGATTGGAAGAATCAATATAGTGAAAATGAGTAGACTACCCAAAGCAATCTACAGATTCAATGCCATTCCTATCAAGCTACCAGCGGTATTTTTCACAGAGCTAGAACAAATAATTTCACAATTTGTATGGAAATACAAAAAACCTCGAATAGAGGAGGTAGAGAAAGATGGCGGAGGAATAGGACGGGAAGATCACGTTCTCCCTCACAAATTCCTCAAAAGAACATTTCAACGCCGAGCAAACTCCACAAAACAACTTCTGTAGGCTAGCAGAGGACATCAGGCAACCAGAAAAGCAGACCATTGTCTTCAAAAACAGCATCCCCCCTCCCCACAGCGCGACTGAACTAGTGAGCCTAAAAACCAGCAAACAGAAGAAGTTAAACAGAGGGAACCACCTTGGAAGTGAGCCCACACGGCCCATAACATCAGAGAAGAGCCAGATATATTTTTAATTTTTTAATATTTGTAAAATCATTCTTTTTTTTTTTTTTTTTGCTTTTTGCTTTTTTTTTCCCGAGCTTTTTTTTTAATTGTTAAGTCTTCTATTTCTCCTCTAATTTTTATTTCTATAACCTAGTATTACTATTTTTTAAAAAAAAGACTTTTTTCTTTTTTTTAAGGCAAACACCATATATACTCTTTGGATGGTTGTTGGTGTTTTGTTTTGTTTTGTTTTTGTTTGTTTGTTTCTTAATAATTCTTTTTTTTTCTTTCTTCCTTTTTCCTTCTGCTTTTCTTTAATATTGTATCTTTGAAAATCCAACCTCTACTCCAGATTTTTAATCTTTGCTCTTAGGTTTTTGTTGTCAATTTTGTACATTTAAAAACCCAAACTTCACTACCCAAGTTTACCTGAGAGCGAGATTACTGGCTTGACCACTCTCTCCTCCTCTGGACTCTCCTTTTTCTCCACCAGGTGGCCTCTGTCTCTTTTCTCCCCATCTCTTCTCTATCCAACTCTGTGAATCTCTGTGTGTTCCAGACAATAGAGAACACCTAAGGAACTGGTTACTGGCAGGATTTGTCTCTCTCCTACTCATTCCTCTCTCTTATCCTCCTGGTCACCTCTGTCTACTTCCTCCCTCTCCTCTTCCCCGTATAACTCTGTAAATACCTCTGAGCGGTCCAGACTATAGAGCGCACATAAGGAAGTGACTACTGGCTAGCTTGCTCTCTCCTCTCTTGATCTCACCGCATCTCATTCCAGTTACCTCTAACTACCCCTCCATCTTCTCTTCTCCTTGTAACTCAGTGAACCTCTCTGAGTGTCCCTCAATGTGGAGAAACTTTTCATCTTTAACCTAGATGTTTTATCATCGGTGCTGTATAGATGGAGAAGTCTAGAGGCTACTGTAAAAATAAAACTGAAAACCAGAAGCAGGAAGTTTAAACCCAAAACCTGAAAACATTAGAGAACTCTTGAATTCAGGGAATATTAAGCAATAGGAGCTCATCAAATGCCTTCATACCTACACCGAAACCAAGCTCCACCCAAGGGCCAACAAGTTCCAAAACAAGACATACCACCCAAATTCTCCAGCAACACAGGAACACTCCCCTGAGCCTCAATATACAGGCAGCTCAAAATTATCCCAAAACCTTTGATGTCTCATAACCCATTACGGGTCACTCCACTACACTCCAGAGAGAAGAAACCCAGCTCCACCCACCAAAACTCCAACACAAGCCTCCCTAACCAGGAAACCTTGACAAGCCACTGATAGAACCCCACCCAAAGTGAGGAAGCTCCATAATAAAGAGAACTCCACAAATTATCAGAATATAAAAAGGCCACCCCAAACGCAGCAATATAACCAAGATGAAGAGACAGAGGAATACTCAGCAGGTAAAGGAACAGGAGAGTTGCCCACCAAACCAAACAAAAGAGGAAGAAGTAGGGAATCTACCGGAGAAGGAATTCCGAATATTGATAGTGAAAATGATCCAAAATCTTGAAATCAAAATGGAAACACAGATAAATAGCCTAGAGACAAGGATTGAGAAGATGCAAGAAAGGTTTAACAAGGACCTAGAAGAAATAAAAAGAGTCTAAATATAATGAATAACACAATAAATGAGATCAGAAACTCTCTGGAGGCAACAAATAGTAGAATAACGGAGGCAGAAGATAGGATTAGTGAAATAGAAGATAGAATGGTAGAAATAAATGAATCAGAGAGGAAACAAGAAAAACGAATTAAAAGAAACGAGGACAATCTCAGAGACCTCCAGGACAATATGAAACGCTCCAACATTCGAATTATAGGAGTCCCAGAAGAAGAAGACAGAAAGAAAGATCATGAGAAAATCCTTGAGGAGATAATAGTTGAAAACTTCCCTAAAATGGGGAAGGAAATAATCACCCAAGTCCAAGAAACACAGAGAGTCCCAAATAGGATAAACCCAAGGCGAAACACCCCAAGACACATATTAATCAAATTAACAAAGATCAAACACAAAGAACAAATATTAAAAGCAGCAAGGGAAAAACAACAAATAACACACAAGGGGATTCCCATAAGGATAACAGCTGATCTGTCAATAGAAACTCTTCAGGCCAGGAGGGAATGGCAGGACATACTTAAAGTGATGAAAGACAATAACCTACAGCCCAGATTACTATACCCAGCAAGGATCTCATTCAAATACGAAGGAGAAATCAAAAGCCTTACAGACAAGCAAAAGCTGAGAGAATTCAGCACCACCAAACCAGCTCTCCAACAAATTCTAAAGGATATCCTCTAGACAGGAAACACGAAAGGGTGTATAAACCCGAACCCAAAACAATAAAGTAAATGGCAACGGGATCATACTTATCAATAATTACCTTAAACGTAAATGGGTTGAACGCCCCAACCAAAAGACAAAGACTGGCCGAATGGATACAAAAACAAGACCCCTCTATATGCTGCTTACAAGAGACCCACCTCAAAACAAGGGACACATACAGACTGAAAGTGAAGGGCTGGAAAAGATATACCACGCAAATAGAGACCAAAAGAAAGCAGGAGTGGCAATACTCATATCCGATAAAATAGACTTTAAAACAAAGGCTGTGAAAAGAGACAAAGAAGGCCACTACATAATGATCAAAGGAACAATCCAAGAAGAAGATATAACAATTATAAATATATATGCACCCAATATAGGAGCACCACAATATGTAAGACAAATGCTAACAAGTATGAAAGGGGAAATCAACAATAACACAATAATAGTGGGAGACTTTAATACCCCACTCACACCTATGGACAGATCAACTAAACAGAAAATTAACAAAGAAACGCAAACTTTAAATGATACATTAGATCAGTTAGACCTAATTGATATCTATAGGACATTTCACCCCAAAACAACGAATTTCACCTTTTTTTCAAGTGCTCATGGAACCTTCTCCAGGATAGATCACATCCTGGGCCATAAATCTAAACTTGATCAATTCAAGAAAATCGAAATCATTCCAAGCATCTTTTCTGACCATAATGCATTAAGATTAGATCTCAATTACAGGAGAAAAACTATTAAAAATTCCAACATATGGAGGTTGAACAACACACTTCTGAATAACCAACAAATCACAGAAGAAATCAAAAAGAAATCAAAATATGCATAGAAACTAATGAAAATGAAAACACAACAATCCAAAACCTGTGGGACACTATAAAAGCAGTGCTAAGAGGAAAGTTCATAGCAATACAGGCATACCTCAAGAAACAAGAAAAAGTCAAATAAATAACCTAACTCTACAACTAAACAACTAGAAAAGGAAGAGTTGGAGAACCCCAGAGTTAGTAGAAGGAAAGAAATCTTAAAAATTAGGGCAGAAATAAATGCAAAAGAAACAAAAGAGACCATAGCAAAAATCAACAAAGCCAAAAGCTGGTTCTTTGAAAGGATAAATAAAATTGACAAACCATTAGCCAGACTCATCAAGAAGCAAAGAGAGAAAAATCAAATCAATAAAATTAGAAATGAAAATGGAGAGATCACAACAGACAACACAGAAATACAAAGGATCATAAGAGACTACTATCAGCAGTTGTATGCCAATAAAATGGACAACGTGGAAGAAATGGACAAATTCTTAGAAAAGTACAATTTTCCAAAACTGAACCAGGAAGAAATAGAAAATCTTAACAGACCCATCACAAGCACGGAAATTGATACTGTAATCAGAAATCTTCCAGCAAACAAAAGCCCAGGTCCAGATGGCTTCACAGCTGAATTCTACCAAAAATTTCGAGAAGAGCTAACACCTATCCTAATCAAACTCTTCCAGAAAATTGCAGAGGAAGGTAAACTTCCAAACTCATTCTATGAGGCCACCATCACCCTAATACCAAAACCTGACAAAGATGTCACAGAAAAAGAAAACTACAGGCCAATATCTCTGATGAACATAGATGCAAAAATCCTCAACAAAATTCTAGCAATCAGAATCCAACAACACATTAAAAGATCATACACCATGACCAAGTGGGCTTTATCCCAGGGATGCAAGGATTCTTCAATATCCGCAAATCAATCAATGTAATTCACCACATTAACAAATTGAAAATAAAAACCATATGATTATCTCAATAGATGCAGAGAAGGCCTTTGACAAAATTCAACATCCATTTATGATAAAAACTCTCCAGAAAGCAGGAATAGAAGGAACATACCTCAACATAATAAAAGCTATCTATGACAAACCCACAGCAAACATTATCCTCAATGGTGAAAAATTGAAAGCATTTCCCTAAAGTCAGGAACAAGACAAGGGTGTCCACTTTCACCGCTACTATTCAACATAGTTCTGGAAGTTTTGGCCACAGCAATCAGAGCAGAAAAAGAAATAAAAGGAATCCAAATTGGAAAAGAAGAAGTAAACTCTCACTGTTTGCAGATGACATGATCCTCTACATGGAAAACCCTAAAGACTCCACCAGAAATTACTAGAGCTCATCAATGAATATAGTAAAGTTGCAGGATATAAAATCAACACACAGAAATCCCTTGCATTCCTATACACGAATAATGAGAAAGTAGAAAAGAAATTAAGGAAACAATTCCATTCACCATTGCAACGAAAAGAATAAAATACTTAGGAATATATCTACCTAAAGAAACTAAAGACCTATATATAGAAAACTATAAAACACTGATGAAAGAAATCAAAGAGGACACTAATAGATGGAGAAATATACCATGTTCATGGATTGGAAGAATCAATATAGTGAAAATGAGTATACTACCCAAAGCAATTTACAAATTCAATGCAATCCCTATCAAGCTACCAGCCACATTTTTCACAGAACTAGAACAAATAATTTCAAGATTTGTATGGAAATACAAAAAACCTCGAATAGCCAAAGCAATCTTGAGAAAGAAGAATGGAACTGGAGGAATCAACTTGCCTGACTTCAGGCTCTACTACAAAGCCACAGTCATCAAGACAGTATGGTACTGGCACAAAGACAGACATATAGATCAATGGAACAAAATAGAAAGCCCAGAGATAAATCCACACACATACGGACACCTTATCTTTGACAAAGGAGGCAAGAATATACAATGGAGTAAAGACAATCTCTTTAACAAGTGGTGCTGGGAAAACTGGTCAACCACTTGTAAAAGAATGAAACTAGATCACTTTCTAACACCGTACACAAAATAAACTCAAAATGGATTAAAGATCTAAATGTAAGACCAGAAACTATAAAACTCCTAGAGGAGAACATAGGCAAAACACTCTCAGACTTAAATCACAGCAGGATCCTCTATGATCCACCTCCCAGAATTCTGGAAATAAAAGCAAAAATAAACAAATGGGATCTAATTAAAATTAAAAGCTTCTGCACAACAAAGGAAAATATAAGCAAGGTGAAAAGACAGCCTTCAGGATGGGAGAAAATAATAGCAAATGAAGCAACTGACAAACAACTAATCTCAAAAATATACAAGCAACTCCTGAAGCTCAATTCCAGAAAAATAAATGACCCAATCAAAAAATGGGCCAAAGAACTAAATAGACATTTCTCCAAAGAAGACACACAGATGGCTAACAAACACATGAAAAGATGCTCAACATCACTCATTCTCAGAGAAATTAAAATCAAAACCACAATGAGGTACCATTTCACACCAGTCAGAATGGCTGCTATCCAAAAGTCTACAAGCAATAAATGCTGGAGAGGGTGTGGAGAAAAGGGAACCCTCTTACACTGTTGGTCGGAATGCAAACTAGTACAGCCACTATGGAGAACAGTGTGGAGATTCCTTAAAAACTGGAAATAGAACTGCCTTATGAGCCAGCAATCCCACTGCTGGGCATACACACCGAGGAAACCAGAATTGAAAGAGACACGTGTACCCCAATGTTCATCACAGCACTGTTTATAATAGCCAGGACATGGAAGCAACCTATATGTCCATCAGCAGACAAATGGAAGAAAGCTGTGGTACATATACACAATGGAGTATTACTCAGCCATTAAAAAGAATACATTTGAATCAGTTCTAGTGAGATGGATGAAACTGGAGCCTATTATACAGAGTGAAGTAAGCCAGAAAGAAAAACACCAATACAGGATACTAACACATATATATGGAATATAGAAAGATAGTAATGATAACCCTGTATGCGAGACAGCAAAAGAGACACAGATATATAGAACAGACTTTTGGACTCTGTGGGAGAGGAAGAGGTGGGATGATGTGGGAGAATGGCATTGAAACATGTATACTATCATGTAAGAAATGAATCACCAGTCTAGGTTCAATATAGGATACAGGATGCTTGGGGCTGGTGCACGGGGATGACCCACTGAGATGATATGGAGAGGGTGGTGGGAGGGAGGTTCAGGATTGGGAACTCATGTACACCTGTGGCAGATTCCTGTCGATGTATGGCAAAACCAATGCAGTATTATAAAGTAAAAATTAAATAAATAAAGAGCCCCCCCCAAAAAAATAAGAACAATGGGAGGGCTAAAAATGTTTGCAAGATTATTGTGAGAACTCCCTTTGGTTCAAAGAGTATGCCCACTCTCTATTCAAAGAAAGAAGAAAAGGAAGAGGAGGAGGAGAAGAATGAGATTAAAAGGTGTCTGTTCCTTCATCCTGCCTCAAACAAAGTAAGTATGATGCATTGATGTTACTATGATCCATCTTTTCATCCAACGGTGGGTGATGACAGAAGTCACAGGAGGAAAGACCGGCTAGACTACTCTGAGAAAACACCACCATCCCTGCGGGTGAACACAATGAAGGTTGACTTCTTATTTGCATCACGGCCCCTTGCAAGCTGGGCAGCTTTCCTACAGGTGGTAACAGGGACCCCTGGCTTCTTCCACCGTATGGTGCTGTTAACCTTTAGCATGTTTTTTCCAAGGTCACCATGGAACAAAGAGAGAGAACAGAGACAGTGAGGAGCCAAGCTCAGGAGAGACTGCCAACTGCTGTCCATGTTTTGCTGGCCACAGGTCAGTCACCTGGCCCTACTCTGCTGCTGCTGCTGCTAAGTCACGTCAGTCGTGTCTGACTCTGTGTGACCCCATAGACAGCAGCCCACCAGGTTCCCCCGTCCCTGGGATTCTCCAGGCCCTACTCTACTTCCTGGAAAATGTGGGTTGGCCAAGTATCCAGCAGGAAAATGAAACATGTTTGATGATCACCTAGCTTTGCTTCTGCCTTGGAAGCAAAACAACTCCCTCTTTTGAGACGTAGACACGTGCTGCCCTCTTTTTCCACTGCCCAAGAGCAAATGAGCTGCACTGGCTTAGGGAGAGCATGAGGTCTGTCCGTTTTAGATGATCAAAGCAAACTCATGTTGGGAGGAGGACTTAATGATGTGGTGAGGAAAGGTTGTTCTGCACTGTCTTGGTTAGAAACATAAGGATGTAATAGAATGAGACTTGGACAGGCCTCTATCACTTGTTCAAATCAAAAGAAGACAAGGTCCAGGGAAAATGTGTGTGTCTGATTTTTCAAGGTCTAAAAATGCACAGCTTTTGAAAGGCAAACATCTTTCTCTGCCTGGAGACAGGAACTGTTCCAGATGCTCACCTATATTTTTTCTTTTTTCTTTTTTTTAGATATCCATTTTTACATCTACATCTTTAATGTGCCTTAAATTTATTTTGGTACTTGTTAGCTGATGAAAAGTAATTAAGTAACTTTGAAAATATCCCCAGCACCAATTATTAAATAATACATCTGCATCCCATTGCCTTGAGCTTATTTCTTTAAAACACATTCATTTTATGTTTATACAAAGACCTATTTTCTAGGCTATGTCTTCCTTTGGTTTCTCTAGCGCCACTTTGTTACTATTAATGTAGTTTACAATATGTGCTGATGTCTATTAAGGAAAATTCAGTACCTCCACCACCTTCATTTTTAAATGTTCTTGGCTGTTCCTCATTGTTTAATGTTCCAGATAAACCTCTGAATAGCTTTGTCACACTCCTCTCCTATAGATAGTCTTCTTTTCTCGATCCCCTCCCTCTCTCCACATCCCCAAGGAAATGGATGAGCCAGCCAGGTTAGTCATACCACACTTGGTTCAGACAGTAAGGAGAGAGGGCCTCTGTTATAAATGCAGCTCCTTGAAATGTTCCAGAGAAGAAGGCTTCTGCTCATCCTTGGCCTTCAGACCAGGCTGGGCTGTTCTCTGAATAACAACTGACTTCCAAATACTCTGCTCTGAAGCCATTTCCAGTTCATTTTGGCATTCAGTCCCTTCTATCTCATCTGAATCATTTGATTCTGCATAGTGAGTTGGGAAGCAAAAGCTTGGTAAATATCACTGAGTCTTGAGTAATCATCATTCATTTTGCAGAAACTGTCGAAGAGCTCAGAGTTGGTACACAGGACTCTACAGAGAGCAAAGATACGGGAATACAGCATTTGGTGACCAGATGCTCCTGCTTCCACCCCCTGGATCCGAGTTCTACCTGAAGCAAACTGAAATGTTGTGGCTCCATCTCACCTGATGCTGGGTGCTGGCATCATCCAGTCCAACCAAAACTCATTCACAGCCTGGCAGTCATCACAATAGCATCAGGGATGCTGGGTCCTCTTTAAAAGATCCAGGAGAGCTGGGGGCAGGCGGGGGGGTTGTTCTTTTTTTTTCAAACAGAAAGTTTGATAAATATGGAAAGAGTATGATACTTATAGCTAATATCAATGTTATTCATTGTTCAAATCACTTTGTATATGTTTGCTCATTTCATCTTGACAACAATGAGATAGATGCTGTCAATATTCCCATTTCATAGATAATCCAACTGAAGCACCAAGAGATTAAGTATTTTTCACGAGGTTGATGAACCAGTAATCAAGAGGGCTATGATTTGAACACAGGAAGTCTGGAGCCAGAGGTGACTCTTCCAGTCCCTGTGTTAGGGATTTTGAAAGCTGAGTGGGCATCAGTATCACCTGGAGGGTTGAAAAACCACAAATTCCTGAACCCCAACCTCAGAGTTCCTCACTCATGATGTCAGGAGTGGAAACTTCTATCACTTCCCAGGTGCTGTTGCTTCTGCTTCCCGGAAGCCACACTTTGAGAACCACCACCTGGCAGGACACAGAAATAATCGGCATAGGAAGCAAGGAAGGATCAATAGACCTGGAGGAGGATGAATGTGTGCAGCTAATCCTCTGTTTCTAAAGTCAGATTATCTATTCTTCCAGGGCCTGAAGCAACCCCAAATCCTACAAGATGCCACCTTCTTCCTTACGGTTGTTCTTCAGTCACTCAGTCGTGTCCAACTCTCTGTGACCCTATACACTGCAACATGCTAGGCTTCCCTGTTCTGCACCACCTCCCAGAGCTTGCTCAAGCTCATGTCCATTGAGCCAGTGATGCATCCAACAATCTTGTCCTCTGTTGTCCCCTTCTTCTCCTGCCTTCAATCTTTCCCAGCATCAAGGTCTTTTCCAATGAGTCGTCTCTTCACATCAGGTGGCCCAAGTATTGGAGCTTCAGCATCAATCCTTCCAGTGAATATTCAGGGTTGATTTCCTTTCAGATTGACTGGTTTGATCTCCTAGCAGTCCAAGGGACTCCCAAGAGTCTTCTCCAACACCACAGTTTGAAAGTATCAATTCTTTGGAGCTCAGAGTTCTTCATGGTCCTACTCTCACATTCATACATGGCTACTGGAGAAACCATAGCTTTGACTACAGGGACCTTTGTCAGCAAAATAACATCCTGCTTCTTACTATGCTGTCTAGGTTAATCGTAGCTTTTCTTCCAAGGAGCAAGCATCTTTTAATTTCATGGCTGCAGTAACTATCTGCAGTGATTTTGGAGCCCCCCAAAATAAAGTCTGTCACTGTCTCCATTGTTTCCCCATCTATTTGCCATGAAGCAATGGGGACCGGGTGCCATGATCTTAGTTTTTTAATGTTGAGTTTTAAGCCAGCTTTTCACTCTCCTCTTTCACTTTCATCAAGAGGCTTTTAGTTCCTCTTCACTTTCTTCCATAACGGTGGTGTCATCTGAATATCTGAGGTTATTGATATTTCTCCCAGCAATCCTGACTCCAGCTTGTGCTTCATCCAGCTTGGCATTTCACATGATGTACTCTGCATATAAGTTAAACTAACAGGGTGACAATACTGCCTTGATGTACTCCTTTCCTATTTTTGAACCAGTCTGTTGCTCCATGTTTGATTCTAACTGTTGCTTCTTGACCTGCATACAGGTTTCTTAGGAGGCAGGTAAAGTAGTCTGGTATTTCCATCTCTTGAAGAATTTTCCATAGTTTGTTGTGATCCACAGTCAAAGACTTTAAAATAGTCAACGAAGCAGATGTTTTTCTGTAATTTTCTTGCTTGGTCTATGATCCAACGGATGTTGGTAATTTGATCTCTCATTCCTCTGCCTTTTCTAAATCCAGCTTGTAAATTATAGGCAGTTCCCTAAATATTGGAGATAATTAAGGGTACTGGTTGGAGCATCAAAACACCTGGGTTTATATAGCTGTCCTGTTGTTTACTACTACTATTACTACTAAGTCACTTCAGTCGTGTCCAACTCTGTGCGACCCATAGACCTGCTGACAATCTAAACTTCAGATATCATATTTGTAAAATGAGAATTATTTACCACTTAGGATTTTAGTAAAGGTAAATTTTACACACACACATACACACACACATTTTGATTGGCATATAGAAATAAGGTAGTTATTTATTTTATAAAAAAGAAAGTATCTGGTTTCCTTCCTTCCTTCCTTCCTTCCTTCGACACCAGACGAAAAATCTAACTTGGAGATGCCACCACAGTAAGATTTTTCCAGGGTCACATCAGGTACCCAAACTTGCTTTACAGCTTCTGTGACAAGGATAAAAAAAGAAAGTATGTATATTTGACAGTCTGCTCCCCGCTCTGGCTGAAAGGAGAGGTAATTATTGCCTGACTTATCTCACGGGCCATCTTTCCCAGTGCAGAAGAGACAAGTGAACTGGAAAAGTAGGTGTCAGAAATGGAGGCGCAGTGTGCACGATGGGAGTCTGGGCAGCTGGTCAAGGAAAAGAGAGAGATCTTAGGATAAACGCACTCAGCCTTATAAACGCGAATCTCTTCTCTGTCAGCAACGAAGCTATTTTTAAATTTTTTTCAACCACTCTCATTCATTTGTTCATGTATTAAATCCCCGCTATGTATCAGCCACTTCTCTAGGTTCCGGAGAAACAAAGGGGAACAAAACAGGCGACGATCTTCTCCATGGGGGGCGGGTGGGGGGAGCCGTGAAGAGTGTGGGGGTGGGGGGAGTGAGCAGGATCAGAGAGTGAAGGCCTGAAAGAGACCCTGCGGCCATCAGAAAGAAGGGCATCCGGTGGAAGGAGCAGTAAAGGCAAGAGCCTGGAGAGCTGCCAGCGAAAGTGCGTGGGAGAGGGCGAGGGAAAACTTGGAGTCCTGGGAAGGCCAGGTCCCATCATGACAGCCTTGGAGCAGGATGCGTTGACATTCGCAGGATATTACACAAAGGAGGGACATGGTCCAGCTTTGAAAGTGAATCGATGTCAATGCAGTTTGAGGGAGCTGGGCTGAGCCTTTGACGTGGGACTTGGACATAGAAGAGGTTCCCTGGTGGTTCAGATGGTAAAGAATCTGCCTGCAGTGCAGGAGGCCTTGGTACAATCCCTGGGTCAGGAAGATCCCCCGGAGAAGGGAATAGCTACCAACTCCAATATTCTTGCCTAGAGAATTTCATGCACAGAGGAGCCAAATGAGCTACAGTCCTTCAGGTTACAAAGAGTGGAACATGACTGGGTGACTAACACTAACACTACGGTAGAGGAAAAAGAGAATGAAATATCAGAGGTCTAAGAGAAAGGACTGGGTAGAGACCAAACTAAAGAGAGATCCAGGGACTTCCCTGGTGGTCCAGTGTCTAAAACTCCACACTCTCAATGCAGGGGGCCTGGGTCAATTCCTGGTTAGGGAACTAAGATCCCACATGCTACAACTGAGACCCAATACAACCAAATAAATCTTGTTCTTGATCAGTTGCTCAGTCATGTCTGACTCTTTGCAACCTCATGGACTGCAACACGCCAGGCTTCCCTCTCCTTCACCATATCCTGGAGCTTCCTCAAACTCATGTCCATTAAGGAAGTGATTCCATCTAACCATCTCATCCTCTGCCATCCTCTTCTCCTCCTGCTCTCAATCTTTCCCAGCCTCAAGGTCTTTTCCAGTGAGTTGGCTCTTCACATCAGGTGGCCAAAATATTGGAGCTTCAGCTTCAGCATCAGTCCTTCCAATGAATATTCAGGACTGATTTCCTTTAGGATTGACTGGTTAGATCTCCTTGCAGTCCAAGGGACTCTCCAGAGTCTTCTCCAACACCACAGCTCAAGAGCATCAATTCTTCAGCATTTAGCCTTCTTTATGGTCCAACTCTCACAGCCATACATGTGAGATCCATAAATAAAAACAAATATTTTTTAAAAAATATTTTATGGGAGGGATGTTCAACAGGGAGGGGATATACCTATACCTATGGCTGATTCATGTGGCTATATGGAAGAAATTGACAGAATATTTGTAAAGCAATTATTCTCCAATTAAGAATAAGTTAAAAACAAAAATAAAATTTTTAATTTATAAATATTTTACAATAAAAATTTAAAAAAAAAAATCCAGGTCCTGTTGGCCCTCACTCTCTTCTCCAGTCCTCATCCTCATGGTTTTATCATGACCCAAAGGGGCAATTTACTGAGCATAATGATCCTGTCAATCTCAGTTACACATTGAATTATCCAAGGAGATTTTCAACATGCCCTGACCAAAGTTAAATTAAGGGACATTCTTCAAAATAACTAGCCAGTATGTTTCCAAGATATTGAGGTCAAGAGAAAGATGGAGGAGCTATCCCAGATTAAAGGAGACTAAGATTTCTTGATACGACAACTAAATGCAACATGGGATCCTGGAAAAGAACATGAGTGGGACGACGGGGGAAATTTGAGTCAGGTCTGCAGAACAGATCACGCATCAGTGGAACACATACCAGTGCCAGTTTCCTGGTTTTGATCATGGTTCTGTGGTTACACAATTTACAAACATTTGGAAAAGCTGGATAAGAATACACAGGAATCCTTTGTACATTTTTGCTTCTTTTTGAAGGTCTAAATTATTTCAAAACAAAATGTGAAAAATATACCATTGCCCATGCCACACCCTAGACCAACACATCAGCATCTGGGGGCCTAGGGTCTGGCTACAGGCACTTTTAAAAGCCTCTAAATGGTTCTAAAGTGCGATCAGGCTTGAGAATCACACCTTGGATTTTAAAAGTCTTAAAGAGGACTTTGCCTTAAAGCTTTGTTCTGTCCAAAGGGCACAGAAGGGCCCCTTCCTTCTGGGGCTGTGTCAGTTCGTCCTCAGTTCAGTCGCTCAGTCATGTCCAACTATTTGTGACCCCAGGACTGCAGCATGCCAGGCTTCCCTGTCCATCACCAACTCGTGGAGCTTGCTTAAACTCATGTTCATTGAATCAGCAATGCTCATCCTAGAGCATCTCTTTGCCACCTGAGACTCAAAGGAAACTCCTCTGGGTAGAATCAGGGATGAGGTTGAAATAAGGGTAATGCAATAGTGCCATCACCAGAGAAGCATTGTTTGAGACTCTGAAATGAAACTGAGCTGGACCCTGCAGGGCCTTCCTGGGGACAAATCCCCCCAGGTCTCCTGCCTCTTGTTTACAGAGAAACTGTAGTCTTCTAGGCCTTCCCCACTGAGTTCCAAAGAGTAAATTCAATCAGAGGTGAGAAAATGCAGAAACAAAGGAAAACTGTCAAGAAAGATACATGAGTAATAGCTGAGCCATGAAACAAAATCAAGAACTTTTAGTTCCTCCTCTAGGGCCGTAGATAATATCCTGAGCCACGTCCTTGATTGGTTTTGCAGGTGCCAAACCCAACCCCTCCCTCAGGTGGAAGAAGTGAAGTGCAGGCTCACCACCAGCATGCAGACTCCAGACTGGATGGGACCAGAAGGTTGAGAATGGAGACAAGGAAGGACACTGATGCAGCCCTCCCCAGGGTAAAGCGACTGGAGATCCATGCCCTGTGGACAGAAACTCCAAGATGAGAACAGCAAGACAATGCAAGGAGGAGGCTGGGTCCTGCCCAGATCACATATTTCTCATTTTCCAAGTCAGAAGACCTCCCTGACCGCACATGCACAGAAAGGCTCCTTGAAGGTCAATGAAGAGTGATGTCAAGCGATGCTCTATCCACAGGCCTTTGCAGCAGAATCCATCTTGGCTAAGAGGTGTATGCGCACACACGGGAGGATCCTGAGATATATACCAAATATAGACTGTGAACCAGGTAAATCAAAATGGCCAAAGGGAATCCAGAAGAAATACCCCATAAAAGTAATTCAAACTACCACAAAGGCAAAACTCAGGGACTCTCTCTCTCTGAGTCCTTCCGTATGTCTATCCACACCTACTGTACTCTTTTAAATACTCTACTTGCTTCACAACATTCCATCTTTGTGGAAATTCTTTTCTGCCAAGCTGAAGGGCCAGGACTCCTTGTCACTGACCACTGGTCTAGTGGCTAGGATTCAGTGCTCTCACCACAACCCAACCTCAAACTCTGCCTGGGAACCCAAGTCCTGCTTCAAGCTGCTGCAGGCCAAGGCCACCTGAGATCAGAGGTTCCTGAAACATCACCGTGTTACCTCTGTATCAACCGATCAGAGAACCATGCGCAAGTTGATCACATGCCTTGTGATCCTCTCTGAAAGCCACTCGGGAGTTCAGGTCTTTTGAACATCAGCTGCCCATATTTCTTTCTTATATGTGGTTTGTGTGTGTGGGTTTTTTTTTGTTTTGTTTTTTGTTTTCTTTGCAATAAATGCCATGCTTTCTCTCACCACAACACAGTGTCAATAGATTGTCTTTGCTGTGGACCCAAGTTCTGTTCAATAACAGAAAGGTATTTCTCTAGAAGAATCTGAGTCTTCCTTCTGGAAGACATCCACACTGAGAAAGGCAATGATAGTTACAAAATCCTCACTACCCCTGGGGAAACAGAAAGCCATCAGGTAGCAAGTCTCAAATAATCTCCAACCTCGGACAAATATGCGCTTCCCCTCTCGGTTTGCAAGATGTTTTTATAAAAAATTTATTTTATTGCTACACAGAAGGATGAGCCTTTTCCTATGGAAACTGGCAAGCACTAAATACTAACCTCTGCCAGCAAATGCAGCTATAAGAAAATGAGACTTAATCTGCTTTGATTAATAAGTAGGCAGCAAAAGGCTGCCTGTGGGCTGGAGGCTGCAAGAGGGAAATGAAAGACGAGTAGAAATGTGCCCAGAAACGCAAAGGGAAAAATCAGAAGGTTAAGCAACATAAAAGATCTCTCAATTTCATTGCAGTTTTAGAGGCAGCCTCATAAACAAGGCTCTTGGTTATTTGCATATAAATATGCTGGGGGCAGGGGGACCATGGTACTCAGCTGTGCATCCTAAGTTTCTTATCAAAATCTGCTCCCAAAGCAGCTGCAGAAATCAGCTGCAAACGCCAGCTCTAAAAATGAAAGTCACGTGGCCAAACGGGGGCAGAGGAAGGAGGGAGGCAAGCGGCACTGAATGGGGCTCCAATTAACCCCCCAGGGACCTGCAGCCCGTGTGCACCGCCTGGGAGCCTTTAGACATCACATTGCCCACACTGCACTTGGAGCAATTAAGCCAGCCTTGCTGGGGGTAGGGCCCCCTCGTGGGGCTGAGAATTTCCCAGGTGAATAGAGGACCTTGATTGAGTGCCAGGGGTCTACAAACCTTTCCCATAAAGGTGGACAGTGAATATTTCAAGTTCTGTGGCCCAGAAAATCTCTTCCCTGGCTACCCAGCTCTGCCATTGAGGCCTGAAAGCAGCCAGACGGTGGGTAGATCAGCGCATGTGGCTGTGTGCCATGAAATTTACAAGAATGGTAGTTTGCAGCCTCTTTTTGAGATCCATGTGAGTCAAAATATGGTCCTTGGGCCAACAGATACGGCCTCCATGGAAGCATGTTATGTGCCAGATCTGCAACCCCACCCCAGAAGGCCCTCTTGCCAGAGTTTGTTTTTAACAAGGTCCCCAAATGAACTTGGAGAAGCAGCTTGAGGTGACTGTGCTGAGGGGGTGACCAGCCTTGGGAACACAGGTTGCCAGCCCGTCTAGGAACACCAACTCTTGTGTCCATCAAACTGTCCTTGGTATTGAGGGTTATTCAGGTGTTCCAAGAGCATTTTGCCCAAATATATGAATTCTAAAAGGCACACCAAAGACTGCAGGAATGTGAAGTATGGATGTGTGGTAGCAACCTCTGGCTTCAGGCCAGCAAGGGGACTGTCCCCTTGGTAGGCACTCATCTTTCCAGCATCAGCAGTGATGCAGGCAGTGGCGAGGGTGGGTCACTTGGGCCCTCACTCCAGAGGCCAAAACACAGAAACCCCAGGGTCTGCCAGCCTCATCCCTCACAAGAGCACAGCTGCAGAGCCTGGGGCCGTGACTCTGAATGTGAAGAAGTGGGGCTTGGACAAGGCTAGCAAGGCTGAACACCAGCAATCTGACTGATAACCCAAATATGTGGCTTTAACTTTTTATTTTGTATTGGACCATAGTCAACTAATAACGCTGAGATAGCTTCAGGGGCACAGCAGAGTGACTCAGCCATACATATACATGTATCCATTCCCCTCAAACTCCCCCTGATCTGCGGCTGCCACATAACATTGAGCAGAGTTCCCTCTGCTACAGAGTAGGTCCTTGTTGGTTATCCAGTTTAAATATAGCTGTGTGTACACAAACATGTGGCTTTTTGCTTTGATATTTCCCTGCAAGGAGTGGCCTGTTCCCTGTTGCATCCCTGGTGCCTGGCACAGCATCAGAGTTCACAAATCTTTGATGAGCCAACGACCCCAGAGACTGAGATGCTCAATTGAGTAGCATCCATCTTCAGGCCTTTGAGGGCATAATTGGCCACTGACCTTTGCATATTAGCAGGTAGAAGGCTTATGGGTTTTTATTTTTTCCAAAAGAGTCGTCTCCATGTCCTTTGCACGTACAGGATCCTAACAAATGACAACAGAAGCTACTTTTTTCATCTGTTGCCAGGAGCAGAAGGCCTAAGGGCCTGCGTCCTAGCCCATAGCGTTAATGGGACTCCCGAAGGGGCTTCAAGTATGTCCTGTTTCCGGCAAGCCCAGCTGCGCTGATGAGCAGGAAGGTAATGAACTGAGCAGCCCTCTCTCTCCAAGTGCCCGTCTGCCAGTCAGCTGGGACTAGCCTGTTGCCGGAGAAGGATGTTGGAAATGCTCTCGCTGAAAGCCCGGCCAGGGATTAGCATGAGAGGAAGCGAGCATACACCGCTCCAGAAACCCTTGCACCTGCCCCTAAGGTGTCTCCGTGGACCACGGCTCTGACACATCTTGTGTAGGAGGCTTGGAAGGAGGCATGATGGGAAATTCAGGCAGCACTTGGGAACTGGAAGGGGCCCTGGGCAGCCAGATGAGCCAGCGTGGCGTAGAGAAATATTTCTTAAATCTTTTGTGCAGATGCATCTCCTGGGCATCTTATTAGATCACAGGCCCAGGGGCAGGGCTGGGATTCTGCAGTTCAGACTCATCCCAGGTGATGCTGGTGCTGCTGCCTGACAGATCACCCTTTCAGGAGCCTGAGCAACAGACAGGCGGGCGCCCCAGATGCACAGTCAGGGCACCTGGGCCAGTCTTCTCCCCAGGCTTCCCCCAGAAGTAGCACATGTGGCAGACCTATACTCCAAAGACGGCCCAATAATAGCTCCCATTCCCCAGCCCTTCTTACCGTGGGACTTCAACTCTCCGCCCATTGAGAGGTGGGGCCTGCATTCACTTAGCGTGGGTGGACCTTGGGACCACCGAGGAAGAGATGCTGTCACTTCTGAGAGAAGGTTATGAAAGGCAATACAATTTCTTCCTGGTTCTTTTGGGATGCTCCCTCTTGGAACCCAGTCATGCTACTGGGAAGAAGCCCACGCATCCAGCAAGAGCCCGTGGTGAAGAGGAATTGAAGGTGTTGGTCCACAGCCCCCAGCTGAGCTCCCAGCTGACAGCCTGGAGCACATTCCAGATAGATGCAAACTGTACTTCCACACACCCCAGATCGACCCCCTCCTACACTGCTGGTGGCAATGTGAATGGGTGAAGCCACGGTGGAGAACAACATAGGGGCTCCTTAAAAAACTAAAAACAGAGCTACCATATGATCTAGCAATCCCACTCCTGGGCATATAACCAGAGGAAAACCTAATTTGAAAAGATACAGCAACCCCACTGTTCACTGGGGCACTATTTACAATAGCCAGGGCATGGAAGCAGCCTAAATATCCACCAGCAGGTGGATGGATGAAGAAGAGGTGGTATATGTATGCAGTGGAATGTTCTCTGCTGTGCCAAGCTGCTTCAGTCATGTCTGAGTCTGTGCAACCCTAGGGACTGTAGCCCACCAGGCTCTTCTGTCCACGGGATTCTCCAGGCAAGAATACTGGGGTGGGCTGCCATGCCCTTCTCCTGGGGATCTTCCCAACTCAGGGATTGAACCTGCATCTCTTATGTCTCCTGCATTGGTGGGCAGGTTCTTTACCACAGTGAAATATTACACAACCATAAAAAACAATGAAATAATGCCATTTGCAGCAACATGGATGGACCTGGAGATTATCATACTAAGTGAAGTAAGCCAAAGACAAATATCATAGGCTATCACTTATATAGAGAACCTAAAAAAATAATAATAATACAAATGAACTTATTTACAGAACAGAAAAAGATTTACAGACATAGAAAACAGACTTATGGTTACCAAAGGAGCAAGATAGGGGTGGGGGAGGGATAAATTAGGAATTCAAGATTAACAGGCACACACTGCTATATATAAAAAAGATAATCAACAAGGACTTGCTGTACAGCACAGGGCACTCCACTAAGTATTCTGTAATTGCCTAAATGGGATAAGAATCTGGAAAATAATAGATGTATAATACATATAACTAAATCACTTTGTTGTATACCAGAAACTAACAGTGTAAATCATACTGTAACATACAATAATTTTTAAATAAATAAAACACCCCAGATCCATCTAGGAAGTGACTTCTCTCCTCCAGTCATGTTGCCCCATCTGTAAATACATGGGATAGAAATCCCCAGTGATTCCTGCTTAGATTTAAGAAATTCTCTACATCGCGCTGGAAAATTTGTGAGCAAAATAAATAACCATTTTTCCTTTAAGCCTTAAGGTTCGGGAGTATTTTTCATGCAATGATATTATCTGGAACATGGCTTTAACGAACCCCTCCCCAGGTCTTTTCACTCTGTACACCCTCTGCACAACCTGATCACTCCCATTATTTAAATTACCATCTGTCTGGACTCCCCTCTTCTGAGCTATGGAGCTGTACGTCTAATTGCTTACCAGATATCCCCAGCCTACACAGATCTTTACCTCCTCCTCTGTCTCCATCTCCACCCCACCCCTAAATACTTTCCTCCTTGTTTATCCAGTGCCACCATCAGTTTGGTCAATTGAGCCAACATCCCCTGACTGGACCACCAAGAGTCCACCCAAGGTCAGCTGGAGCACCCAGCCCACCAGGCAGTCAGTGTTCAAGCAAATCTACAGTTCTCAAGAAGGGAAAGTACATCAGCCCTCAAGAGACTGAAAAGCCCAGTCTGTGCTGGGTCTCAACTCAGTGAGCCACATGCAGGGTATACACCTCCTTGAGAACAGTGGAAGATCAAAGAATTTTTCTTATAAACTACAATCAGCTAACCCATCAAAAACAAAACACAGCTTAGACCACCTATGGAGGAAAACTGGACTGGGGTGAGAGAGAGGTGTTAGCCAATGCTAATATCAAGCAGCTGATGCCATCAACATAATTCCAACTTCACAGGCTGAGGTCCTTCCCTCTGTATTCTCATGGGATCCCGCTACCCAGTTTGTGTCTTCTGTGTCTCCACCTGCTGGGAGCCAGCGTGAGGAATCCCGCCTATGGCAAAGGTCATGAGGAAGGAAGCCCGACAAAACGCAAAGGCGTGATCTGGCTTCAGGGGTTCCCCCTGAGTTTTCCTGAACATCTACCCCCAAAAACCAGACTCTGCCTGCCTTACTATACTGTGCTTTCCACACACCACCACCTTTCTCTGGAAAACGTTAACTTAGAGCTCCAATTAGTCTCCTGCATATGAAAAGAATGTTTCAGCTCAAACCCCTTTGATGACTCTCTAACTTGCCTAACAGTTTGGGACTTTTACAAACTTGTGAATTGTTTACGCCCCCAACTGTGAGAGGCACGAAACTTAAAGCATCTTAAAGATACAGAGCCCTTTCTAAAAAGCTAAAAATTATGCTGGTGATGGGTTTCACTGTTGAGTCAATGACTGCTGCCAGGCTTATCTTTTAGGCAACTGGGAGGATATTAATCAATGTAAATGGGATGCAGAAATAGGAATATAGTAGTTTTGATGTTAGGAATACTAGACTTTTGAGTTAATGAATTTTCTTTTTGTTATAAATCACTGTACTTCTTTCCTTGTTATAAATTGTTGTGTCCTTGCTATGTAAGAATGTAACTTTATTTAATGCTTTCTGAGAGTGGCACCAGACTTTGGAAAGAACAACACTTTTAAGACAAATAAGTCTTCTGGTTGACAAACCCTTATCAGAAAAGGGCCGTAATACGTTAATTGGCCTTCTGGCCAGAAGATGATGTAAATCACCTAAGACTTGTGTATACAACTAAGTATGCAGAGAGAAAGCCTGGTCTCATAAAAGTCAGGGCTGCTGACGCTGCATAATTTTATATTATCCATTGATCTCTACAAAAACAGGTATAAAAGGCCTTTCTGGACAATAGAGGAGGGGCCAGTCACTGGACTGGTTTCCCGCACGTCTCTTCTTGACTCTATTTTCTGGCTGAATTCCCATTTGGGGCGTG
The DNA here is from genome assembly GCF_016772045.2 of Ovis aries. Taxonomy (NCBI): domain Eukaryota; kingdom Metazoa; phylum Chordata; class Mammalia; order Artiodactyla; family Bovidae; genus Ovis; species Ovis aries. Next base: position 9,737,713 of record NC_056066.1, read on the forward strand.
GAGGCTTGCCATGTCTACTTACTTGCCCCAGCTTTTAAGATCCACAAGAAAGGGAGCCCAAAGTGGGGCACTCCCCACTATTCAAGAGGACGCCGGTGGCCTAACGTAGATGGTGTAAATTCCTTGTCTTGGAACTTTATTGGTTTTCCACGTAAACCAAGTTATTCAGCATCTTTTCTCCACTAAATTTTCCTACTACACTATTTCTTCCTGCTGCTGCTGCTAAGTCGCTTCAGTCGTGTCCGACTTTCTGCAACCCCATAGACAGCAGCCCACCAGGCTCCCCCGTCCCTGGGATTTTCTAGGCAAGAACACTGGAGTGGGTTGCCATTTCCTTCTCCAATGCATGAAAGTGAAAAGTGAAAGTGAAGACACTCAGTAGTGTCTGACTCTTAGTGACCCATGGATTTCTTCCTAATCTCTCTTTATATTTCTAAATAAATAAGCTTTTCCTCGCCATGCCGTCCCTGCTTCCACTGGGGCTGGACCCCAGCATCCACCCAAGAGTTGTTCCCATTGATTCTACATCCAGCTGTCATTTCTTAGACCCACCCCCATCACAATCAGGTTGATCTTACCCCTTCGATGGCTTTGAGAATAAAGTCTAAGAATAGTATAGAACTCCCCTCATGCCTTAGTCCCAGCCTGCTGCTCAAATATTCTGTCCTACAGTGACTACCTTGTTCTGAGTTTATACATTCTCACAATCTCAAACTTCATGGAGTCCCCTAAAGGCACCCCTGGCCTTTCATCTCAGCATATCTTAATACATGTTTTTCTCTGGCTGAAGTTGTTTCTTCCACCACTTCTCCCCATCCTCTTTGTCCTTCTCATCCCAACTCAAACATCACCTCCTCCATGAAGCCCTTTCTGAACCAGGTTTCTCTCTCTTGCTACCACTGTACATGGTTCCACTGTTAAAACTTCCAACATTTTGCTGCAGCTCTTCTATGAATATGCCTGAGTTGCTTGTAAACTTCTGTTTCTTAATGTGTATTAACCTAGACCAATGTCAGCATCACCTGAGAACATGTTAGAAGTGCAAATTCTCAGGTCCTACCCCAGATGTACTGAATTAGACACTCTGGGGTTGGCCCAGATGATATCTGTTTTAACAAGTCCTCCAGGGAGTCAGTCTGTTGCACACTAGGGTTTCAGAACCACTGTCCTGGACCAGTTGGTCAAACATTAGAATCACCTAAGTTTGTTTTTTTTTTTTTTTTTTTTTGCTACACTGGGTCTTTGCTGTGACGCAGGCTTCCTCTGGTTGCCACACAGGCTCAGCTGTGGTGCACAGACTTAGTTGCCCCTAGGCGTGAGGGATCTTCCCAGACCAGGGATGGAACCCATGTCGCCTGCATTGACAGGTGGATTCTTAACCACTGGACCATGAGGGAAGTCCCACCTGGGAAGTTTCCAAACATCCCAACCCTATTAAATCAAAGTCTCTGAGCAAGGGACAGAGGTAGCAATAATGCTAAAGCTTAATACTGGGGATACCTGGTAAGCAATTAGATGTACAGCTTAATACTAAGCCAGGGAATTCCAGCGTGCAGTAAGGGTGAGAAACACTAACCTAGACCTTTCTTCTCAAAGTATAGTCATGGATCAGCAGCATAAGCATCATCTGAGAACTTGTTAGAAAGACAGAATTTCAGGTTACTTCCCAGGCACACTAACTCAGAATCTTTGCTTTAACAAGATTCCCAGGTGATCTGGGAGAGCAGCCAAGACGCTAGAGCACCAAAACCCTCTGCTCACCTCCTCTCATGAGCACACCAAAATCACAACTGTCTGCAGAATCACCATTGATGAAAATGACTGGAACCTACCAGAAGAGATAAATAGGGAACCACAATGAAATAGGTAGTAGGGACGTGCTTGCAGGGTCATCAAATCCCATACTCTCAAGGTAGGTGACCCACAAACCAGAAAATCATTATATTGCAGTGGTTCTCCCACAGGAGTGAGAAATCTGAGCCCCACATCAGGCTCCCCAACCCAGGGGTCCAGCAACAGGAAGCCAAGCCTGCAGAGCATTTGACATTGAAGGCCATTGGGGCTTAATTGCTGGAGCCCCACAAGACTGGGGGAAATAGAGGCTTCACTTTTAGAAAGCGCACATAAAATCCCACATGCACTGGGGCCCAGGGCAACAGATCTTCATGCTGATCTTGGAGAGTCTCCTGGAGAATGCGGGGGTGGGGAGAAATACAGGGGTGCCTGGCTGTGGCTCACTCTGGGAACGTGAACACTGCTGGAAGATACACTGAGGAATACTGCTGCATTAACCCTGCTACTGGATGCAAATATCTTGGCTCTTTAGCACTGAGCCCTGGCACCACCCAACAGCCCCCAGGCAACAGTGCTGGGACTTCTTGGGCCAAACAACTAATTGGACAGGAAGGCCACCCATCATCTGCAGACAGGCTGTCTAGACTAAAGAGCCATGCCTGCCTCTGGACACACCCCTAGATATAGCCCAGCCAACCAGAGGTCCAGGACCCAGCTCTGCCCACCAGTGGGCAGGCACTGGCCCCTCCCACCAGTGAGCCCACATAAACCTCTAGCCCAACCTCTGCCACCAGGGAGCAGAGACCAGAAGCAAGGAGACTATGATCCTGCAACACAAGCCAGATCCTGCCCTGGGACCAGCAAGATCCTGGCTCTTTCACTGGCAGGAAAACACAACCTTCAGGACACCTCAGACCCCATACCCAACTATATCAGGAACCGGCCCCTCCCACCACCACCAATCTGAAATGAGCTCTGAAATCCCTGGGCCTTGCAGCCAGACTTCAGGAATCAGCTCTTCCTGCTAATAATCAGCCCCTTACCCCAGGACCTGGCTTCACCTGCCATTCCTGACTCTGCCCACCAGTGAGCCAGCCACTAGCCCTGGGGCCCCCTAAGGATCCCACAGCAAGCCACCTCATGACCAGGCTCCGCTAAACAGCAGCCAGCAGCATCTACACAAGGCAGGGCCTGGCAACCAACTGGACTAAAGGTCAGCCAAGCCCACCAGACCACCTACATAGCCAGCCTGCCACAACAGAAGGACCCCCTGCAGCTTCTTAAGGGGAACCCCTGGAGTATATAGATTGGGTGATGACAGGGGTGTGCCCTGCTAGGATGGCATAGGATACCTCCTACAGAGGCCACTTCTCCAAGGCTGAGATAGGGATCTAACCTACCACATACATAAAAATGCAAACAGCACCTTAGACAAAATGAGGTGGCACAGGAAACGTGCTAGATGAAGAGGCAAGGTAAAAGCCCAGTAGAGGGCCTAAGTGAAGACAGGCAGCCTGCCTGAGAAAGAGCTCAGGGTGATGATAGTGAAGAAGATCAAAGAGCTCGGGAGGGGAAAGGTCCCCAGATGATCTGAATGCACACTGAAGTCTCAGAAGCACCACTTCATACATCCTGTATCCCAGGTCCTAGCAAAGAGCTTGGGACCTAAGAACCACCTGATCAGTCCTAACAGAAAATATTAATAAAAATGTCTATTCTACTTCTCATGGTTTTAGAGAATAAAATGGGAATTTATAGTAAGATGCTTGGTAAATAGCTTTTCAGTAGGAGGTATTAATATTAACTGATATAAAAGGAGTTCATTAGGTCATTTTTCCAAAATGTTTAATAAGTGCCTGCCATTTGCCAAGTACAGCTTTAGGCACAAAAGATTATAGTGAACAGGGAAGACCCAGCCTCTAAAGTCTAGTGGGAAAGACAGATATTAAAAACACAATTACATACATAATGAATTAATAACACAATTGGGATGAATGCTGCAAAAGGGAGAACAGTATTGTGAATACATACTGTGTTCACTTCTCTTTGATAAGTGGGTTTCACCTCAAGTTCCCTTTGAGGAATATACCAGGGAAAATGAGTGATTAGAATCAAGGGCCCTAGAATGACATAGAGATAAGCCTTTGACTTAGGGGACTTTCCTGGTGGTCCAGTGGCTGAGACTCTGAGCTCCCAAGGCAGAGGGCCTGGGTTTGATCCCTTGTCAAGGAACTAGATCCCACATACCACAACTAAGAGTTTGCATGCTGCAACTGAATATCCAGCACGCTGCAACTAAGACCTGGTGCAGCCAAATAAATAAAAATAAATGAATATTTTTAAAAAAAAGACTGACTTATGAGGGGGAATTGGAGGCAGGTGGTTCAAAGATACAAGCTTCTAGTTAGGAGATAAATAGTAAGATAGTTGTATATGGTCTGGTTTGAAAGGTAGGACAGATTCACTGAAGCTTTTCAGCATTAATGTTCATCTGAATCACCTCCACATTTTGTTAACCCATTGAGTCACAGTTAAGTAGGAAAAGGGTAGTAGTCTAGGGACCACATTAGGGACTGTATTTTGAGTAGCAAAGCCAAGGAGGCTTTGCAGGAGGATGCTGTAGCTGAGACCAGAAGGATAATTAATAGGTGGCCATGTTAAAAATAGATAGGATGTCTGTTCTGGCTTGCCTGGGTCTGAGGGGTTTCCTGGGATGTTGGACTTTAAGTGGTCAAACTGTGCCCATTGGCCTCCTGGTAGAAAGAGGACTAGAAGGATGAGGAAGTGTAGGCCAAGTGTTCATGAAACCCTTGAGGTAAGAAGAACATGCTATGTTACAGAAAAGGAAGATGCTATTGAGACTGGGGAGATGCAGGAAAGAGTCTTACAAGCATCCTGTAAGCTTGGGTAAAGCAAGCTTTGTATAGCATCACATTTCTGAGTGCTCCACCTGCAGCTGAGACCTGCTACATTTCCAGCTGGATCCTTCATGGCAGTCTCAATGCGGTAGCCCCTATCTACTACAAGGGGCTCTTGTTTGAGTTCCGGAAATATGGCTAGTGCAACTGAGGAACTTTTAAATGTGTTTTATCTTAACTGTAAATGTAATAGCCACACGTGGCCCGCAAGTGCAGAGAATGGACTGACTGTAGCCCAGTGAAAGTAGATACTAGCCTCCTGGTAGAGTAACTCCTTCAGGAGAGAAGTAATGTTGGCTTAAACAATGTGAGGGCAGCAAGAAACAGAGCAACACATTATGTCTAACTCAGAAAATATAAGAAATAAGGAGCGCGCGAGAGAGAAGATGAAGTCAAGGATAACTTCCAGATATCTTCTTTGAACAACTGGATATATGGCAGAGCCATGTACTGTGGAGAATCAGGTTTGGGGATAGTGTGAGGAAAAGATGCTGAATCTGAAATGTCTGTGAAACATTCAACAGAGAGAGAGAGGAGGAAGTTGCGTGTGCAGGTAGGGATCTCAGACGAGAGGTAAGATGGTGTTTGTCCTACTCAAAATGGTCATCCTCTAACTTCAGCCTGCTGGTTCAGACTAGAGTCCCATCTTCAAACAGGGCCCACTCCTTCTTGGTTGGGGCGGGGAGGGGCAGAGCATGACATAGGTGGGCTGTATTTCGGTAACTGTGGTGACTGGCCTAAAGGTGGCCATCCAACTCAAACACAAGTGCTCAGAGCTCTTCCTTGACTTCATAATTTGGGACCAAAAAGAAAAAACAGATGCTCAGTGATTCCCAGGCCAGGAGATATTGATAGCCGTGTTTTCATCATTTGGAAAAGTTGATGTGGGCTAATTAAGTGGGCACACAGAGAGAAGCAGAAGCAAAAGAAAGAGGAAGACAGATGTGGAGCCCCCTTTGCATGGTCTAAGAACTACAATATAACTGTAACCTACTTTTTACTCGGTTAATTAATCAACCCAACGTGTGGGTACTTCCTTCTCACGAGGCACCATGCCGCTTTGAGGGAGTCCTAGGAAGGCACAGGCCTTTGCCTAAAAGCACTCACTGTCTAGTTTAGGGAACAAAAACTGTGATAAGAGCTTAATAGCAGTAAAACTGGAAGATGCTACAACAGAGGGCAGTCCTGAAGACATAATGTAGTCTTTACATTACTTTTTCCTTCATTTTCACACCCAGTAAGTTGTCAAAACCTATTGACTCTGGGGGAAAACATCTGTCAAATCCATTTCTGTCATAAAGCCTATAAAAGTCTGTCAAAGGTTTTAAAAGAATGTTATCACAGTGAAAAATAAAACCAAACATTTTTAAATACCCAAATTATCAAATAAGATTAATAGAAAATGCCATTAAGTAAATAAAGAAATAAGCAAGCCTAGGATTGCTAGTAAATTAGGTCTTTCTTACTTAGATTAATCTCTTTCAACTCAAGGTCTTTACATTTCATGGTAATTAATCAAAAGCTTAGTTTGCATTAACATTTTTATAGAAATAAGTCCCCAGGTTAAAACCCTTCAGTGGCTCCCATCACATTTAAGCAAAAATATTCAAATTCTTTGTAACGGCATTTAACTCACTGCATCGTTTGTTCTGGCCTTTTCTGCTCCCTCATTTCCCACCCCCTTCCCAATCTCACCCTGACTCTCCCTCCTCTACCTACACTGGCCATACTCACGTTTCTAGAATGACCTCTTCACTCACTGGAATATTGTTTCCATGGATATTTTCTGTTCTTGGCTTAAAAAGACAACATTCCTCCCAACCCATCTCTCTCCATGAAACAACCATGATTTTTGTCTTCCCTCTGCATATATTTCTTATTTCTGTATGTGTTCATTGTTCATTTTCTGTCTTTATAACAAGACTATAATCCCCACGGGACTGAGACCATGGCTGTCTTTCACCACTATCATGGTAGACTCTCCAAGCAATAGGGAAAGGGCGTGAGGCGAAAGGTTTTATCTTTAGACGTCTCTCATATTTTATATGGGAAAAGCTAACTTCCCAGAAGACTGCCTTCCTGCCTTATTGGCTCAAAATGGATCACATGTTTACTTCTGGGCCAATCACCAGCAAAGAAAAGTGAGGTGGTTGTGATTGGACCAATTCTAACTTATTCTGGGGGAGCAGCCAGTCTTCCTGGAAATCAAGGGGTTGCCACTCACAGCCTGAAAACAAACGTGGAATTCTATTAGCAGGGAAAAAGGGGATATGGCTGATGGATGGGTAAATATCAGTGTCTGTCATCATGCCTGCCATTTCATTGCCCAAGTTGAAGTCATATCACTGGGAGACCATGAAGAATACCTTTTCCTGTCACACAGGACCACACCTATTGTTTTGCATTTTTTCATCCACCCACTCATTTGTTCATTCACTCTCACAAACACCTTTGAGCACCTGTATAAAAATCTAGGGATATAAAGAATCAGACAGTTCTTATTTTAGGAGATGGCAGTCTATTGTATCGATGAGCAGTTTTATAAACAGTTATAATAGCATAGGTTAAGTGCTGTAGCATCAGGAAGTGGAAATTGCATTTAGACATGGGAAGAGTTACTAAATCTGCAAATAGGGGAAATTCAACAAACGTTTGAAAGAATAATGGGTGATTAAATGACAAAAGAACTAAATGGATACACACTCACTAAGAAAGCAGAAACTAGCTCTTCATGTTAATATCTGTATTCTACAGGGGGATGAAATGTAGCGACATGTGCCCAGATCCATGTCAACATGACTTCTATTTTTTTAAACCTTGGTGAAGATAAAACGGAGAGTCTGGGACAGAAGCTAGAGCATTGCTTGATTAATTAAATTCAAGTTTTGGTTACCTCAGATGACCTAACTAGAAAAGAGTTCTCAAAGAAAAGAAACTACTTTCTGTAGTATTTTCTTTTAAAGCAATGTTTTCTTAAACTTTGAATGGATGTAACAATATCTCCCCAAAAGCAATTTTCCAAGAGATGATATTTATAGTAATTATGAAAGACCCTCCTAGCAAAATGCTGTAACAGTTTGATTCCTCCACACTTCTCACATTTCATTAATACACCATATTAATAAAGGACAAAAATCACATAACAGATGCAGAAAAAGCATTTGACAAAATCCTACATCCTTTCATGATTTTAAAAACTCTCAATGAACTGGAAATGGAAAGGGACTTTCTCAACCTGATAATAGGCATCTACAAAAAACCAGCTAACATCATACTTAGTGATATTATGTTAGAAAATGACATTACAGTAAAAAGATTAAATACTTTCTCCCTACAGTCAAGAACGAGGCAAGGATCTCTGCTCTTGCCACCTTTGTTCAACATCGTACTACAATTTCTAGCCAGGGAAATTGGGGTGGAAATTATATAAAAGACAACCAGATTGAAAAGGAAAACATAAAACTTCCTCTATGTGAGATGATATGATCTTATAGATAACAAATTTTTTTAAAAAATCTATAAAAATAGAACTAATAAATGAGTTAAGTGAGGTTGCAGGACACAAGAACCACATTAAAAAGTCAACTGTATTTCTACACAACAACAGTAAACAAACTGAAATGATATTAAGAAAACAATGATATTTATAACATCAAAATAATAAAATATCTGGCAATAACAAAACAAGTATAAAATGTACATTCTGAAAACTGTAAAACATTCTTTAAAAAAATGAAAGATCCAAGTAAGTAGAAGAACATCACATGTCCACAGATTGAAAGATAACACTGTAAAGTGGGCAATATAACCTAAACTGATCTAAAAATTCAACTCATTCCCTATTAAAATCTCAGTTGACTTCTTTGAAGAAATTGATAAGCTGTTTCTAAAATATGAAAGGATAGCCAAAATAATCTTGCAAAAGAAGAACAAATTTTACAAAGCTACAATAGTCAAAAACCAGTGTAGTACCAGCATAAGGGCAAACTTCTGGATGAATGGAATAGAATTGAGAGTTCAGAAGTAAATCCATAAAACTATGGTCAATTGATTTTCAACAATTGGGGTGGAAATTATATAAAAGACAACCAGATTGAAAAGGAAAACATAAAACTTCCTCTATGTGAGATGATATCATCTTATAGATAGCAAGGGTGCCAAGACCACACAGTGGAGAAAGAATAGTCTTTTCAACAAATAGTACTGAGAACTAGATAGCCACATGCAAAAAGAGAAACACAAAAGGGAAAAAACAAAAGCACACTGAACCCCTACCTCATATCACATTGAAAAAAATCAACTCAAAATGTATCAGAGTTCACCTATAAGAATTCAAACTATAAAAGTCTTAGAAGAAAACACAGGTGTGAATCTTCATGACTTTGGGTCAGGGAATATTTTCTCAGATATGAACCTCAAAGAGTGAATCACAAAAGAACAAGTAGATAAACTGGATTTTATAAAAATTAAAATTTGCACTTCAGAGGACACCGTGAAAAAAAATGAAAGGACAACCCATGAAACGGGGGGAGATACTTTCAAACCATATAGCTGATAAAAAATTGTACCCAGAATACACAAAAGACTCATAATTTAATGATAAAAGACAAATACTCAATTTAAAAATGGGCAAAGGATTTGAATAACATTCTCCCAAGAAGATATACAGCAGGGCTATAAGTACATGAAAAGAGTTCAGCATCACTAACTATTAAGAAAATGCAAAAAACAGACTCAAAAGGCCAGATATTACATGATTCCATTTATATGAAGTGTCCAGAGTAGGTAAACTTGTAGAAACAGAAAGTAGATTCACGGTTGCCTGGGACCGGGGAGATGTCGAAGTGAGATAGGAATAATTTCTAATTGGTATGGGTTTTGTTTACGGAATGATGAATATGTCCTGAAATTAGACAGTGGTGATGCTGGCACAATTTTGTGAATACACTAAAAATCACTGAGTTGTTTTCTTTAAATAAGTGAATTGTATGGTATTTAAATTTTATTTCAATAATGCTTTCTTGTTTGTTTTCAGACAGATAAGTGTGTTTCCTATATTCCATGCAGAACTTGTTGACAAAAACAAGTTAAAAGCCATATAGATAAAATCAGTCCTATGAGGCAGTCAACAAGATTTGGATGTTAGGGACTTTTTTTTTTTTTAATAGCTAAAAGCCACCACTTGAGAAAAGCCCAACCAATGGACTGCTTGTTGCAGTTTTCGGTAGCAAGAATTGATTTGGACCTGAATGTGCAAACTTCAGCCCCAACTTGGAAATCCTGTCTCTTTCAGTTTTTATACCCAACTTCTTGATTTGCATTCAGCCTGAAGCACTGCACTGCACACTTTACAAGGATGCCTCCGTCTGCAGCTTCACCACCAGCACATACACACCAAGGCTGCTCTCTGCTGTTCTTGACCGCGTCCTCATTCCGGATCCGCCACCAGCTGCCCCAGGTCCAGCCTGCTCCCTGCCTGGCTCTCTTGCCTCTCCAGGGAAAGCACCTCCAAGTTCTTCTCAGTTCTCCCTCTAAAACCCATAGTCACCTGTTTAGTTTCCTTCCTGTGCAGTAATTATACTGTATTCATACTCTGATTTGACATTTACATAGAAAAATGCAATTATAGCATCCCGAAAGGCGGAAATAACTGGCTGATGATATTTGAGGAGGAAAAAAATCATTTGCAAGATGTGCTTCGGCTAAAGCTCTCAGAAGAGTGTTCCTAAATGCTGTTAGGTGCTTATTTCCTCTACCTAAATATTAAACCTTGCCCAACTTAAAGCATTACATTTTTTAAACTCCTGTTAGGAGAACTCAAACTGATCCACTTAGAACCTTACAAAGAAAAGTGTTTCATTGGAGGTATAAGATGAGAAGAAGCCTAAGAAAGTTCTTTATAAACTCATTCATCCAAAAAAAAAAAAACCCACAAAGTGCTGATTAGTAGAATATGATTTACATTTTCCACATTTTAAATTAGGAACAGAGGAAACAGAATGTACTGTCGATTCATTTCCATTTGTCATCACCTGCTGGCAGCAACGTCTCAGAATTTCAATAATGATCTTCTTTTCTAACTACCAATAGATACTATTTCTTGAGTATTTAATGAATGTCAGCATTGTAAAAGGAAAGTAAAGTAAAACGAAGTCGCTCAGTCGTGTCTGACTCTTTGCGACCCCGTGGACTGTAGCCCACCAGGCTCCTCTGTCCATGGGATTCTCCAGGCAAGAATATTGGAGTGGGTTGCCATTTCCTTCTCCAGGGGATCTTCCCGACTCAGGGATCGAACCCAGGTCTCCTGCATTGCAGGCAGACGCTTTAACCTCTGAGCCACCACATTTAGCATTGTGCTAAGTGCTTAACATACATTTTCAAGTAATACAGACCTGGGTTCAAGGTTGTGATTCCACAACCTGCTAATTGTATGACGTTGATCTTCAAGCCCAGATTCTCCATCATTTTTAAACTAAATGCTTTATGAATGCAAAATGTTATTACAACTTTGTTTTACCATGAGGCTTTCATATCTACTCTGTTTGAGAGATATGACATCTGTTCTGATTTTGCACGAGTCCTTTGGATATCAGGGTACTATCATTAAAGGTCTATGTGACGTTGAGGATCTGAGTCCTTGGGTGTCAGGCTGGGGCCCCCAAACCTTCAACAGACCAGACATACCAATGGCATTTTCCCTAGAGGCCCTTCCCAGCATTATTCTGCCTCACCAGGACATTTTGTTTTTCTCTAGTCAGTCATCATTTTGGATGCGGCTCAGTCCAAGGGCAGCTTTAATTAATGAGCCAGGTTTCTGGCGTTGATAAGAATTCTAGGTGAAGGTTGAGTGTGGAGGGCAGTTTTCATTAAATAAGCTAAATGTGGTTGCAATTTGAAATGATATCGTCTATCACTTGCTGAGCTGCTGTTTCATGACAACAGAAGTGACGGTCTTCCAAATTCAAAAACAACAGTAAAAAGTCCGTATGGGGAGAGAGGTTTGCTTGTACCCCAGCTGTTAAAATTCAACAATGCCTCTGCTTGTTTACCAGGGTAGAACCAACTGACATCCGTGTGGATGGTCTGTGAAGGACCCCTCCAAACCTCAGTGTCCCTGATGCTCATTCTGGGACTCCTGATCTGTTGTCATGACAACCGGCTATCAGACATTTTGGGTGATGCTCCATGTTCTAAAAACCTAATAGAATCATGACAGCATTTAAAACTTTTTTACTATTATTTTCATTTCCATGCATTTAAGTTTATTATTTGTATTATTGTATAGCATTTCTAGTGTTACATGCAGCTTTCATTGTTTTAGAAAGATTAATTCTATAGAGCTTTTATGGTTTTCTTTTTGTTTTTTTTTAATCCATCCCTATCTACATGTCACACCAGATTATATTTATTGTAATCTACGTTGACACATCATTACCACGCAGAGTCTATAGTTTGCATTAGACTCACATTAGGGCTCACTCTTGCTGTTGTACATTCTATGGGTTTGGACAAATGTATAATAAATGACATTATCCACCACTGTAACGTCATACAGAATAGTGTCTCTGACCTAGAAATCGTTTGTGCTCATCCATTTATCCATCCATCCCTCCCTCTGAACCCCTGGCAACCACTGATTTTTTGCTGTCACTACAGTTTCGTCTTTTGGGGAATGCCATGTAGTTGCAATCGTACCTTATGGAGCCTCTTCGGATTAGTTTCTTTCTCTTACTAATTTAGGGTTCCTCTGTGTCTTTTTATGGCTTGCTAGCTCGTTTTAGCGCTGAATAATATTCCATTGTCTGAATGTACCACAGCTTACTTATCCACTCACCAACTGAAGGACACCTTGATTGCTTCCGAGTTTTGGCAATTATGAATAAAGCTGCCATAAACACCTGTGCGGAGGCTTTTGTGTGGACATAAATTTGCGACTCCTTTGGTTAAATACCAAGGAGCACAACTGCTCTATCATATGGTAAGAATACGTTTAGTTTTGTGATAAATTTCCAAACTGTCTTCCAAAGTGGCCAAGTCATTTTGCATTCCCGCCAGCAATGAATGAGAGTTCCTGCTGCCCCAAATCCTCACCAGCATTTAGTGTTATCACTGTTCTGGAGCTGGCCATTCTAACAGGTAGGTAGTGATAATTCACTACGGTCTTTTTTTTTTTTTTTTTAGTATAAATGCTTTATAATTTGTGTTAGTTTCTGCTGTACAGTGAAGTGAATCAGCCATGTGCATATACATATCCCCTCCCTCTTGGACCTCCTTCTGTCATACAGAGTAAAGTCAGAAAGAGAAAAATAAGTATCATATATTGATGCATATAGATGGAATCTAGAAAAATGGTACAGGTGTACCTATTTCCAGGGCAGAAATAGAGACTTAGACATAGACAATGGACACGTGGGACACGGTCACTCTTGTCTTAATTTGCAGTTCCTTGATGATATATGTGGAGCAACTTTTCATATACTTCTTTATCATCTACGTATCTTCTTTGGAGGGAGCATATTATTTTCTACTTCTATTATTTATACAAGTGATTTATTTACACAGATCTAACCACTGACATCCTAAAACCCCAATGAGTAAACCCATAGGCACCAAATGAGCAAATTGCCAGAGAAATGATCCTATCTTGTAACAGAAGGACCACCAGCCTCTCAGCACAGGAATCAAGCTTCAACATTAGTGCCAATACTGGCACTCCTGAGTCAGTTGTTAGATACCGAATTGAAAAAGCAATAGACAGCAAGGCAGTAGAATTGTGAGTGTGACAACATGCTCCATGTTACAGGGAAAATAATCAGGGTTTTCTCCATCCTAGGCTTACCACACTATGCAACCAAAGAAACTCAACACACCAGCATGAAACCACAGCAGCCCCAGGCACATGGCAGGGAACAGCAGCTATGGCGGGGGCTCTTGACCAGGTGGAAGGTGAAAGGCGCTGTTTGGGCCCAGCCCTAAGCCAAGGCATGCCTTAGTGAGAGCAGGTCTTATGTGGAATGGGTCTTGCAGGTCTTGCAGCCCATCTCTGCAAGCTCTGACTGGAGAGGAAAACCTTGCTGCCCTCTCCTGGCCCTGCCAGAGACACCTGGCCATTCCTACTCCTAGTTGTCAAAAGCAGACGTTTTCAAAGCAGTAGTGCAAGCACCAACTCCATCACCAACTACAGGCTGTGTTCACCAATGATAGGGGAGGAAGGTCCTCATATTTCTGACCCTTCGTCTTTGAATGACCTACTCAAGGCGCAAAGTCCCACTGGGGGCACCCAGTTGGCTGGATGGCCCTAAGCCCTGTGCTCAGCTCTGGCTGCTAAGACGATGAGAGTGCCAATATCATCCTTTCCTTTCTTTCTTTCTTTCTTAGTGAAAAGTGGACTCTCCCTCTTGCAGATGGAGAATTCCCCCAAAATTAGGAAATGGGCTCAGAACAGGGCAGCCTATAAATGACAAACGTGTTGACCATATCTTCTTTTTCTTCCTTGAAAATGCCAGCTCTGCCCCCTCTTCAAGATCTTTGCTCTTGAAACGGCCCCCCCCCAATTGCTCTTCCCCATCATAATGTGGCAGGTTCCTCCTCACGCTCCAGGTTTCAGCTCCCCTGAGCACATCGATCGCCCACCCTTCAGTGCTTCTCCCTTTCTTTCCCGATCCTCACCCTTCTCTCAGAGGAGGCAATGGCACCCCACTCCAGTGCTCTTGCCTGGAGAATCCCATGGACGAAGGAGCCTGGTGGGCTGCAGTCCATGGGGTCGCTAGAGTCGGGCATGACTAAGCGACTTTACTTTCACTTTTCACTTTCATGCACTGGAGAAGGACATGGCAACCCACTCCAGTGTTCTTGCCTGGAGAATCCCAGGGACGGGGGAGCCTGGTAGGCTGCCATCTATGGGGTCGCACAGAGTCGGACATGACTGAAGCGATTTAGCAGCAGCAGCAGCAGCAGCACCCATCTCTGGAGATGGCCCTGAACACCCTGCTTCCTGCGCCACATCCTGTTTGCTCCACTGGGATGTCATCCATGAGAACAGAGACGCAGGCTAGCCCCTGCTCAGTCCTTCCCGCAGTGTAGACTCCATGACTATGACAATAAGTGCTTAGGAAGAACAAGCAGAATTAAGCGCCTCAAAACTCTGATGTTCTTTTTCTTTTTTAAAAGATTTTTTATGAGTCTTTGTTGAATTTATTACAATATTGTTTCTGGTTTTTTGTTGTTTTGGGGTTTTTTTTGGCTATGAGGCACATGGGGTCACCCCGCACATTGAAAGGTGAAGTCTGAACCACTGGACTACCAGGGACTATGCTTTTGCCCCCATTTAGTGCACATATATCTGCCTCCATTTTTTGGCACCTACACTCTGGTTTAACACCCTGCCTTAACATCTGGCTCCAGCCACCAGCTGGATATTCCAGCTGTTTTCTTGGGCTTCTCCATCCATTATTCCTTTGCCTGATCCCCACTCCAGCCACCAGCAAGCATTTCAGTCTCATCTCAGTTTTGAGAGGTGGGGAATGGGCTGAGGAGGAAGGAAAAGGGGGCATTTGAGGAGGGGAGAATTTTTCCCTCTACCTCCTTGATTTTCTGTGACTGGCCCAAGAGAAAAATTGAAACCAGACAATGAACAGGAGAAAAAGAAACAAATTTAATTCATATGCACAGAGGTCTCATAGGAATAGGACTTAAGAAGTGGCTAAAACAGGCAGCTTTTATACCTTTTAGGGTAAGAAACAATAAATTTGTGAAGAATGGATGGAACAAAGAAATATGGGCTTTGAGTGGGTTAATTAGTAAAGAATCTAAGAACAGTGCTTAGGCTTGGGGTAGTCAATTAAAGAGCAATTCTCTGCCCAGCTTCCCTACCTCTGGTGATAAAGGCATCCTTCTACCACCAGATGCAAGGACTGCACATTTCAGAGGTGTTTTATTTCCTGCCTTCAGGGAGACTGAGAGGAGGATCAGAGTGTCTCTCTTGCATCAGCCATTTCTCAAGTGACTTTATTCAAAATAATCAGTACATACTTGAGGCACATTTTGGGGTGGCATGCTCTGGACCCCAAAAGTGACTAGCTTCGAGAAAAGGACACACTGATGAGTAGGACAATTCAGTTGATTCACTTAGGGGATGGAGATATGAGAAAGCACTGGACGATTCTTGGGGGTTGCAGCAGGACCCTTTAAGAAGAAGGACAAGGCGGAGAACCATGAATGGGGATAAAGGGATTCTGGAAATCACTCTTCCTTTTGGAGTTTATTCCCAGGCTGGATAGCTGGGGTTTGGAATTCAAAACACAATGCAGTAAGTATTTTTAAGCTTGTTTACTTAAAATCAGCATGGTGTGGGCCACCGCAGGGTCTGAATGCAAAGACAAAAGCGACACCCTCTAGAGTCCCCTCAAGGCTCTCCATCGCAGCATCTCCTGTGGAAACTCAGGGCAAGCAGCTCTGTGTGTTCATGCTGCACCAAAGTGTTCCAAACATGTGGGCTAAAGTTAATGTAATGGGAAAAAAAAACATCACAACATGACATGCCCTCTCTTGCCTGTGGCTAAAATAATAATAGCTCAGATTCATTGAGCCCTTAAAGAGCATTGATCTAAACGCTTTTCATGCATCATTTCATCGAATTCTCATAAACCATTTGAGGTCTTATTGTTATTAGCAGTGTTTACAGGATGAGGAGACTAAAGTCTGGGCACATTCCAAAGGTCGCACAGCTGGCAATGGGTGAAACTGGGGTAGTTCCTCTTCAGTGGCCTCAGGTCCAATACCTGCCAGTATTTCTCCACATCCCTGTCTCTTTTTATCAAAGTCATGCTGATTCTGAGGCTCTGCTCATATAAGACTTCCTTAATGAAGTCAGAACTGACCTCTCTTTTCTCTGTCCTTCTAAACCAATTCCTTTCTACCACTGTTGAGCCTAGAGCTAATGCTGCCTTTTATGACAATTTGGTAGCTTACTGAGTAGTTAGATATGCAGGAGGCTTACAGTCATAGGTTCAAGTCCAGCTCCATCCAGTACAAACTACGTGGCGGTTACTTACAAGCTGTCCTAGGAAAATAAGCTAACGGGCACCTTGGAAGATGCGCATCTCCCAGGAAGCCTAGATCTGGTTTCTAATTGTCTGCATGCTGCCATAGTCAGGCATGTCTCCAACCAAGTAAGCATGGAGTAAATTGGAGGGAGGGGCACTGGAAAAGCCAGGCTTGCCATGGCCTGCTCTATACTTGGAAGTTACACAACCTCACTCATTGAGCAGATGCTTCACACAAGCTGGCTGGAGATGCATTTTAAGTGAAACCTCTTTTTATATGTATTTGGATGAGAAGAGAGCTTTAATTACAAGATTTAAACCCAATTGAAAAAAAAAATCAAGCCATATCCTAACCTGTAGGAAAAGCAGTTCGACACAGAGAGAAGCAGAATGAACACAGAAAAAGAGGGAGGAATCAATCAGACCATCATGAATGGGATGCAAGACACGTGTTTGAGAGATTGATGACCAGCACCTGTAAACAGCCCCAGCTGTGAGGGAAGCATCTTCACATTTATTTTCTCTCAAGATCAAGTTTGCTACAGTTTGCATTTTTTTCCTATTAGCTCTGAAATCTTAAAAGAATGTGCCCTAATCTGCGTTGCAACAACTTTCCTATTTATCCCGACTGAAGGAGAAGAGGATTGTGTTTCCAGCTTACATGGAATTTATGCATTTCAAAAACTATGCTTATGTTCTGCTACTGTTGTTCAGCTTTATTTTTTTGAAGCGAATTCTTATGGCAGGAGTATAGGCTAAGCTGTATTCTTGCCTTCGCTCCTTTATAACTTTTGCCCAAAATGCAAGGTCAAGAGGCAGCATTTAGAGACACCATCCCACACAGTCTATTTTAGGGCTCTCTTCCCTGATGATAGATCATTTCAGTCACCACAACTCAGAGACATTCACCTGGTACCCTTGATAAGGTGACAGAAGTCACAAGAACTGAGAAGCCATCCCTTCTACGTGATCCCAAATCTCCAGCTATTCTTTATCTCAAAGAAGACTGATGAGAACCAGCTTCTTCAAATGCAAATAAGACCTTCCCTTTGTCAATCTGGTAAGATGCATTTTTTGTAAACAGTGGGTATTCTGACTTCCGCAACCTCCACCCCCACCCCCACCCCACCTCACTGCCAAGGACAAAACAAAGAGGGAAGAACTTCAACGGTAATATAGAAGGATTTAGGCTGTGTGTTGGATAAATATTTGGTGAGTCAATGCCATTTAACCAGCTAGGGACTGAGTCAAAGCAGAGGTCAGATAGGGGCTCTTCCAGGGACAGAATGGCACCCACCAAATTCAGCGGAGACAAAGTCCATATTGGTTGCCAAGAATCTTCTGGCTGGTAGCCAAAGTCAAGAGTTTCAATGACTGAAGGAGAAAACATGGGGAGCAGAGCGGGGGTAGGTGGGTGGAAGGAGACACACTAGCCCTCCCTCTGCAGACCCCTGTTCTTTTATGACGCTTCCTTCATCCCTTTTCATCTTCCCTCCACATCCATTGCTCCTGGGAACACCAATTCAGGATAAGAGCATTTTGAAATTCCAAGGGAAAATCTTAGGGAGGAAAACGGATTGAAAATAAAATCCCAGAATGTTCCAGCTAAAGAGAAACCTTGGAGAAGAGAAATGTCCATGAAGATTTTAAGTCATCTGCCTTGGAAGATGCCACAGGCACCCCTTGCATGGAGAAACAGCAATGGTTCTTGAATTTAGCACACCTCAGACATGTCTAGCAGGCTTGATAAACAGAGACTGCAGGATTGCATCCCAGAGTTTCTGATTCAATGGTGCAGGTGAGGCCCTAGTTCTACCTAGTTCTGCGGCAATGTTGCTACTCTGGCCTGATTCTGATATCAACTATTTAGCAAAATCTATTAGGCCACTGCTGCTTTTGTGAGAACAGAGCCTCCAGGGAAACCCAAAAGTGTAATGAGGTCCGGACCCAGAGAACACACAAACGGCACTGTGGGCAGCCGACCTCAGGGTGCGCCCTGCTAGGGCAATTAAGAGATTGTTGCTCTCATTAAAGGCAGCTTGCAAAGTCAGAATAGAAGCCACCTGCTGCTCCTGCATGCAGAGAGCTCCTTCCAAGACTTTCCTCTGTTTCCCTCCATCCCTCCCTCCCTCCCTCTCTTTCATGCTTCCAGGCTCACAATACCAAGAAGCAACAGAACAGATTCATGAAATCAATCACACAGGTGAACCGACCATCAGGGCCACCATCCAAATCAGAGGGCTTGATTTTCTAAATCCAAATGAAATCACCTCACACATTTCTTAAGGGTGAAGTTGCTATAGAGACGGAACGTTGCTGAAGTTGAGCCTGAGAGTGTCAGAGGCTCAGACTCACTGCTTCATCCTCTGAGCCCAGAGAGAGGAGGCAAGCCACTGGAAGAGTCTGGCAGGATGATCTCACTGGGCAGTGTAATAAAAGCTGAAGGGGCAGGACTGCTTTATAACACTTTTGATTAAATTCAGTCGTGCTAAACAGACTGAGGCACTTTTATAAGCAAAGGCATTGATGAGTAAGAACTGCCTTTTCTGAATTTAGCTTCTAAAAAAAAAAAAAAATCCTGTCTTGGATTTTCTAAGCCACTATATTGAAGCAAATTCCCATCACACCTATCGTGGCATGTGATCCTCACGAGATCCTGCCCTTTTTTCTGTCTTGAACCAATAAGTGATTCTTCCACACCAAGAATTTGTCAGAGGACAAAGGGGAAATAGCTCGAGTTATCTGTGGGACTGTTTGTGGTGATAGAATTTACGAGTCAATGCCCTGTTCCCTGCTACAAGTTGCCTGTGAAACCCAGTCTGTTTTTTAAGCTGTTTCTTTAGGTCAATTTCATTTTGTTAAGGTCTTTATTTTCAGCCATCAGTAATGGTTGCAATGGAAGAGACCAGTTTTACAGCTGATTTAATTTGGTTATTTGAAGCAATAGGCCTCTACCTTGGCTCATACTGGAATCATCTAGAGAGTTTTAAAAGAAATACTGATGCCTGGGTCGCACTTCCAGAGGTTCTGATTTAATTGGTCTGGGGTATGTCTTGGGCATGGGGAGTTTTAAAATCTCTCCTGGTGGTTTTAATGTGCAGTCAAGGTTAAAATCCACTGGCATAGAGAAACAGCAATGGTTCTTGAATTTAGCACACCTCAGACATGCCTAGCAGGCTTGATAAAACACAGACTGCAGCACTGCATCCCAGAGTTTCTGATTCAATGGTGCAGGCGAGGCCCCAGTTCTAACTAGTTCCTCGGCAATGTTGCTACTCTGGCCTGATTACCACCATTTGAGGACCACTTATAACATTAGTGCAAACACTTTTCCCATCACGTTGATCTGGCTCCGATGAGATGCCTCAAGAAACCAACACCCAATAAGACAACATCCAGTGGAAAGAGAATCTTTCTGTTGCTTAGACCCCAAAGTTCTTTGTTCTGAGCCTCATTCTTATGTATTTCAAGAGAATACCAGACTTTGGCAATGAGCCTAGAACTAGGTCTAGACCAAGCGGAACTGGGTCTAGTTTCAACTGTCGTTCCTGGCGTCACTTCTCTCATTTAAGTGTCCTGCTAGCCCCTGGGAGGCACTTGACTGACTCTACCTGTTCTCCAGGTTCATGGAGAGGGCTAGCTCTAACTCAAGACCCAGGCGGAAAGCCCCTCTAGACTCTACAACCTTGTAGCTTGAGTGTGTGTGTGGGACCATCGACGAAATTACTGTGTCTCTGGGGCCCAAGCTAAGCTAAGTTGCTTCAGTCGTGTCCGACTCTGTGCGACACCATAGACGGCAGCCCACCAGGCCCCCCTGTCCCTGGGATTCTCCAGGCAAGAACACTGGAGTGGGTTGCCATTTCCTTCTCCATGAAAATATTCCATAAATGAATTTCAATAACTCTTAAACATTCCTCTGGGGCCCAAGAAGAGGGCAATTCTAGAACCTGTCAGACCGGCAAGAGCATCACCAAGTAGAGAGAATCCCCTGGGCTGCCCAGATCTGCCGGGGCAGTGGAAGAGGCAGGATGAGCCACGGTCCCCACTGACCATGTTCAAGATGCTCTGCGAAGCATCCAGAAGCAGGTCTGATGCTTTAGGTTCCCCAGGAATAAACCCTAAGAGATCTCAGACAACTGGGAGTGGCGGAGGCCCCAGTGAGGAATCCCTGCATTCCTATATACTCCTTGTTACTTTGGACATTTCAAACAACTGATTTACAAAAATCTAAAGGATATGATTTTTAACTTTGCTTTTTCCCCGAGCTGAGGAAGGTAGCCCTGCCAGCTGCATGTACATGAGACAAGAGCAGGCCTTCCACTAACGTTCTTCTTCCTGAACGATAACCATAAAACACTTGCAAACCATACCTGTGAAATCTCATTGACCTACTTAGAAAGGCAAGGTAGATGATTTATCTGATGCAAATCCTGTTGTACATTTAGAAAAGGAAGCAAAGGCAGAGAGAGATCACAAGATGTAGTGCTAGAGCTCAGGCAGAAGTTCCTGGTTCCGCTCCAGGCTGAGAGGGAGAGGAGTTGAGGGGAAGGATCTCAAGGGGCTGCCTTGGAGGCCAGAGAGAGGCAGACACGTGAAGCCCTTTCCCCACGCTAGCCTGAGACCTCTCTTTAGGCCTATGTATATCCCATGCTGGGGCTTTCCTGATAGCTCGGTTGGTAAAGAATCCACCTGCAATGCAGGAGACCCTGGTTTGATTCCTGGGTCAGGAAGATCCCCTGGAGAAGGGATAAGCTACCCACTCCAGTATTCTTGGGCTTCCCTTGTGGCTCAGCTGGTAAAGAATCTGCCTGCAATGCGGGAGACCTGGGTTTGATCGCTGGGTTGGGAAGATACCCTGGAGAAGGGAAAGGCTACCCACTCCAGTATTCCGGCCTGGAGAATTCCATGGACTATAAAGTCCATGGGGTCGCAAAGAGTCAGACATGACTGAGTGACTTTCACTTCACTTTTCACTTTCATACTCCATGCTTCTGTCTAAGATGTACTTCAAAAATTTTTGATGGAACATCAAACACCCCATACTTACAAACTGCATGTCACCTCCCCAGAGGCCGTGTTCTGAAGACGGGGGGTATTGAAGGAACACCTCCAAGACAGTGTCCCATGGGCCCGATTTCATTTGAAAGAGCTGATGATTCAAACGTCAGTGTGCACTAGATTCCCCTGCAGGTTTGTTAGAACCCAGGCTGCGAGGTCTTATCCGCCAGGTTTCTGATTCAGAAGGGCTAGGGTAGAGCCTAGGAATTTGTATTTCTAACAAGACCCCAGGCGACCCTGCTGCTGCTGCTGCTTCTGTGGGTCTGGGGACCACTCTGAAAACCACTACAAGACAGGGGTCCTTAGCCCTAGCTGTGTATCTGAATCACCCAAGAGTCTTTTAACAACTGTAAATACCAGGGTCACCCAGACCAACTAAATCAGCCTTTCTGCAGGTGAAGTCTGAATATTTATGTTTTTAAAGTGGTACCCAGGAGCACAAGCCAAGGTTGAGAACCTCTGCTTTAAGGAAAACCCTCTGTAGAAGGACGAGGTATCCAAACCCTAGGTCAGCAGGTCTCAAAATGCAGTCCTGAATCCTCAGTATCACCATCAGCATCACCTCGCACCTTGTTAGCACAACAGATGCTTAGATCCTTGGACCTACAGAATCAGAAACCCTGAAAGCAGGGCCCAGAGAGCTGTTCTAACAAACTCTAGGGAAATCTGGGCTTCTCAGGTGGCTCAGTGGTAAAGAATCCGCCTGCCAATGCAGGAGATATGGGTTCAATCCCTGGGTCAGGAAGGTCCCCTGGAGGAGGAAATGGCAACCCCTCCAGGATTCTTGCTTAGGAAGTTCCATGGACAGAGGAGACTGGCAGGCTCCAGTCCACCGGGTTGCAAAAAAGTTGGGTACTACATAGTGAATAAAACCAACAACAACCGGGGAAATCTGGGGTCTGGTAAAGTGTGAGAAACTACTACTCTAAGTCCTTGGCGTCCCACACCAGACGACCCCCTAGAAGGTGGACTAGAGAGCAGCAACTGAGGCAGGGCCCGCAGCCGGCCACAGGCACCGGCTGCTCCGAGAGTGGCTGGGCTGGGAGGGACAAGAAAGGGGACCATTTATCAGGCTGTCGGTGAGGTGCCCCGGCACACTGCTGCCATCCTTTCAGGGACATCTGGCTTCTAAGTTCCGCAAGTGGCTTTGCAATGGGGCTCACCCTTGAACGCGCGGATGCAGGCCTAGCTTCAGGCAAAATTGGGAGGGAGCTGAGACCAAGCCTGATCTTCCCTCTCTGCCTTTCCTGGCCCCTCCCGTGTTTCGTCCACTGCCACTAATTCTCCAAGGAGGTTTCTGCCATGGCCTTTGCCGCTATTAAGTGGCAGCTCAAAGTGACTAATTACACTTGAAAGTGTCATGACCTTTCAAGGGTATACTCATTCCAACGAGGACAGTGGGATGAACTAGACTGAACACTTCAAAGATGTAGCGCTGGGTTCTTGACTCCTCTCCCTAGTGGGGAAATAGATCATCTCCTTCAGATGTTTACCTCCTGAGTTCATCTCTGTCTGCCTCCTCTTGCCTTCTGTACCCTAAATCTAAGCAGTATGGTACACTAGTGGACGCTGCTTTGTGGCTCTGGAATCCAGGCTTGCCTTGTGATTTCCTTCAGCTGTTGGGATGTTAGAAACCATGATGCAGAGACTTGAATAGCTCTTGAGCATTTGGGCTTGCTTTCTTGCTGAGACCACCATGTAAACGAGTCCCAAGCTGGTGCTTTCCCCACGTGGAGGGGGACCAAGGCACTCTGGCTGTGAGTGAGCCGTCCTAAATCACCCCATCAGCTAATTTATCAAATGACCGCAAAAGAGCGCACCCAGAGGAGTCAACCTGGTCCAGATAAGAGAACCACCCAAGTGAGCCCCAAAATGGGGAACTAAAGAAACTGCTGTTCTTCAGAACCACTAATATTTGGGTTGCTTTGTATGCAGCAAAAGCTAAAAACGGACACACCCGGTTACACTAAAATTGTCTTCACTGCATCTAAAGATTACCTGAAAAGAGAAATCATCTCAGAAGTGCATCCGCTTCTGCAGTCCCTTCCCTGACCATCGCCCCCAATATACCTTCCATTGCTAAGTTGCTGACCCCTTGTATGTTTTCCTGTAGGATACGTGTCTGTGTCTGCCTAATGCTCACCACTATAATTTCCACTTCTGCTTCTCTGCCTGCCCTTGACCCTTGATCTTAGAGCCAGCAACTCTGTCCCAGTTGCCTTTGTATTTCAAGCTCCTAATGCATTTCTTTGCATTATGCTGGACTGAACAAAATGGGATACTTGATTAAGCTGGAGTGAGGGGGAGAAAGTTGCCAGCAACGGTTTGCTTTTCTCACAGGCTGAAGCATCAAACATTCCCACAGGACAATCCACACCCATCAAGCTTCCAAACTGATGTTTATCTGGCTCAGGACCCTTCAGAACATGGAAGTCTTTGTCTTGTGAGCCTGGGACTACCTGCCTCCTTAACTTCATGAGAGTTTATATGAAAAAAAAAAAGTTTTATTCAAATATCCCAAAGACTTCTAGTTTGCATTATTTTCCTCATTTCACCACCCATGGTGGGATAGGAAGAGATTCTATTAACCCATAATAACAGCACATATCCAAGATGACTAATTCACTCCTTTCTCCAAACACCTGTTTCCCTCAGTCATAGGGGAAATCTGGAAATAACTAATGATAAAAAACAAAAACAAAACTTGCTCATCCAGGTGACATTAGGGCCCAATGTTATGCTCTGAGCTATATATGCATCACTTTGCCCATTCCTTACAACTTTTTTTTTTTAACTTTTGGGTCACACCCCACAGCATATGAAGTCTTAGTTCCCCGGCCAGGGACTGAACCTGCACCCCCGGAACCCTATTGGAAAGTGGAGTCTTAAGCACTAGACCACTGAGGAAGTCCTCCATTCCTTACAACTCTTGAACTTATTATGATATCCATTTAACAGATGAGGGTTCGAGGCTCAGAGATGACAAGATTGACGCCCAGGTAGACGACCCAGATTTTTCTGATTCCAAAATGATGTTGTGAACATCACAGTGATGCTGAAATGCATGCTATATGCTGCATAGCTAGCGTTCTGATGCCTCATTTCTCTCACCCACCCATGGAGCGGACTCACTTTGTAGAGGAGAAACCATCTCAGGAGTGTTGCTTTGCCAAAGGCCCCCCCACAAAGGAAGGTAACAGTCCATGATCGGGCAAGCTTGCATCCTGGTGTGGCCTGTTACGAAGATGGGCTGCCTGAAGTGGCCTTGGCAAGGCTGCCACCTGAGTACATCGTTAGCAGAAAGGGTCGACGGGCAGTGGCAGGCAGGCAGACAGGACAGCAAAGAAGAAGATTAAAATAATTACAGCTCTAATTGAGCAGCTCTGCTCAAGAGGAGATTAAAAGGAGAAAGCCATATTGAAGAAGGCACTCGCTGTCCGCCCTGGGCCGTATTCCATCTGCCGCTGTAGCCGGACCACCTTCCCTCCCTCCTGGCCCTCATTCAGTCCAGCAGCCCCCACCGCAGAGCCCCGGCCACAGCCCCGAGGAAAGGCATTCTTTGTGGAAGGCATCAGGTCAGATCCCAACGGAGAGCTGCTTCCACAAACAGCAGGGAGGAAGCAGCTCCGAGGAGTAGCCAGCGGCCTCCCGTTGGCAGGCCCCTAGCATCGGGTTGCCAACAGCGCATGGATAGCAGAGAAGGAGGTGCCAGGACTCAGGGCAGCCCAGGGCAGGGGACTGGAGCAGCAAAGACAAGCCTGGGCCTTGTTTTCCGAAAACCAGCAGACACGGCCCGGACTCCAAGAGCATCAGCCCCGGTCTCAGCTCAGCATCCTTCCTGCTCAGCTTCTTCTGGCTTCCCGTCGTGTGGGAGCAGGGCCAGGGAGCTGTTTTGCCTCATCCCTGGCACTCTTCCGGGGGCACTGGAGAAGACAGGCAAGAGCAGGGACTGGGGCCAGGAAGGAAATGAGAGGGCACATTAGGAGTGAGCGGCAGCAGCCCCAGCATTTGCCAAGTCCATCTGTTTGCAGAAGACCCGAGAAGGTCAAGAGCACCAGATGGGAGCACGGAGCAGGAGAAACCTTCCGGCTGCCTTTCCCACATGGATAGCAGGCAGTCTCACCTAGAGGAAGGCGAGTTGGATGGAATCCTCACACATGACATCTGGGGCTCACTTCTTACTTGTGATGTGATGCAAAAGAGGACCAGAAACCTCAAGGCTCACCTTCTGTTACAGAAACTGCAGCAGGAATCTGTGCAGGGCTCAAAAGAGGGAATAGCAGGTCAGGAGGTCAGGAGAGGGTGATCATTCACCCCCTCCGAGGACCATGGAAACGGAGGAAAACCAAAATACTCCTCTCTCCTCACTGCCAAGGTTAAGCCAGTGCTTCTGAGACGGAAATGTTCATGCCAATCAAGTGGATCTTAAAATGTGGATTATGACTCAGATGGTCTGGGGCGGGGCCTGAGATTCCACATTTCAACCAGTTCTCAGGTGATGCTGACCCTGCTGGCCCATGGATCACTGAGTAGCAAAAATCCAGGCTTTTTTAGGGACTTCCCTGGTGGTTCAGTCAGTAAAGGATCCGCCTGCAATTTAGGAGACCCGGGTTCGATCCCTGGGTTGGGAAAATCCCCCCTGGAAAAGGAAACGGTAACCCACTCCAGTATTCTTGCCTGGGAAATCCCACGGACAGAGGAGCCTGGTGAGCTACAGCCCGCAGGGTTGCAAGCATCAGACATGACTTAGTAACTAAACAACCACTAACACTGGTGGTCCAGTGGATTAGACGTGTGCTCCTAATGCAGAGGGAATCAGTTTGATCCCTGGTGGGGGAACTAAGATCCCACAGACTGCAAGGCACAACCTAATAAAGTTTTGGTTTTTTAATCTAAACTATTTTAGAAACAGACACCTTGGTAGGATCAAAGCATTCTTTTTTGTAAAAAAAAAAAATATATATATATATATATATATAATGTGATGAAAATTCTGCTGGCTTTATAGATGGAATGGGGCTATGAGCCAAGGAATGTCAGTGGGATCTAAAACCTCAAAAAGCAAAACACTTCACTAATGCTGGCTTGGGACTGGAGATCACAGCTGGACATACGGCTACAGTGACCCTCCTGTCTCTTTCTCGCTTCTTTCCCATCAACTGAACTGAGGGAGGATAGCTGCCCCTATAGAGCAGAGGAACTGGGGCTTATCCAAAGGTGCAGCAGAAGAAAATACAAACCACAGAGCTGGCCTGGCAGAAGCAGATCCTGTTTGGTCTGCTATATCCGTCAGGATAGGCAAGGTGATGCTGCAGTAACAAACAACCCACAGTCTCAGTGGCTTAAGGAACAGATGTGGCTTTATCCCTCACATGAAACCTGCTGTGGATATGGGTAACTCTGGGACATTTCAGAATCTCAAGTTGGCTTCTACCTTCTGGCACTGCCACATCAACCTGAGATCCTGTGCTTTCCATGACACGGGGGAGTGGGCTGGGAGCCAAGCACCGGCTGTGGAATGCTTCCATCTAGAAGTGATATGCTCACATTTCTTTGGCCAAAGCAAGTCACAGAGGGAAGAGCAGATGAGGAAGAGGAAGAGAGAAGAATGAGCAAACTTGCATCTGGTGGGGGCCTGGAGGAGAGGTTCCCAGCTTGCAGTCCTCCATAACAGTTTGTTTTGAGGATGAATCATAATTTTTTTTAATATTTATTTTACTTATTTGTTTGGCTGCACCGTGTGTTAGCTTCAGCATGTGGGATCTGGTTCCCTGACCAGGGATCGAACCCAGGACCCCTGCATTTGGAGTGTGGAGTCTTAGCCATTGGACCACCAGGGAAGTCCCAAATCATGGTTTTATAAGAGGTACTTTTTATAAACTGATTTGTATTTTTACATTTTGCATGTTCTAATGTAATAGTCTCCTCTTGGGTGACCTAGGATAGCTTTTATATTTGGGGTTTCTCATGTGCTTTTTTACTAGATTTTTATTTTTTTATTTTATTTTATTTAATTTTAGTTTTTTATTTTTTAAATTTTAAAATCTTTAATTCTTACATGCATTCCCAAACATGAACCCCCCTCCCACCTCCCTCCCATAACATCTTTCTGGGTCATCCCCATGCACCAGCCCCAAGCATGCTGCATCCCGCGTCAGACACAGACTGGCGATTCAATTCACATGATAGTATACATGTTAGAATGTCATTCTCCCACATCATCCCACCCTCTCCTCTCCCTCTGAGTCCAAAAGTCCGTTATACACATCTGTGTCTCTTCCTAAATTCCATATATGTGTTAGTATACTGTATTGGTGTTTTTCTTTCTGGCTTACTTCACTCTGTATAATCGGCTCCAGTTTCATCCATCTCATCAGAACTGATTCAAATGAATTCTTTTTAACGGCTGAGTAATACTCCATTGTGTATATGTACCACAGCTTTCTTATCCATTCATCTGCGGATGGACATCTAGGTTGTTTCCATGTCCTGGCTATTATAAACAGTGCTGCGATGAACATTGGGGTACATGTGTCTCTTTCAATTCTGGTTTCCTCGGTGTGTATGCCCAGCAGTGGGATTGCTGGGTCATAAGGTAGTTCTATTTGCAATTTTTTAAGGAATCTCCACTGTTCTCCATAGTGGCTGTACTAGTTTGCATTCCCACCAACAGTGTAGGAGGTTCCTTTTCTCCACACCCTCTCCAGCATTTATTGCTTGCAGATTTTTGGATCGCAGCCATTCTGACTGGTGTGAAGTGGTACCTCATTGTGGTTTTGATTTGCATTTCTCTAATAATGAGTGATGTTGAGCATCTTTTCATGTGTTTGTTAGCCATCCGTATGTCTTCTTTGGAGAAATGTCTATTTAGTTCTTTGGCCCATTTTTTGATTGGGTCGTTTATTTTTCTGGAATTGAGCTGCATAAGTTGCTTGTATATTTTTGAGATGAGTTGTTTGTCAGTTGCTTCATTTGCTATTATTTTCTCCCATTCAGAAGGCTGTCTTTTCACCTTGCTTATAGTTTCCTTTGTTGTGCAGAAGCTTTTAATTTTAATTAGATCCCATTTGTTTATTTTTGCTTTTATTTCCAGAATTCTGGGAGGTGGATCATAGAGGATCCTGCTGTGATTTAAGTCTGAGAATGTTTTGCCTATGTTCTCCTCTAGGAGTTTTATAGTTTCTGATCTTACATTTAGATCTTTAATCCACTTTGAGTTTATTTTTGTGTACGGTGTTAGAAAGTGATCTAGTTTCATTCTTTTACAAGTGGTTGACCAGTTTTCCCAGCACCACTTGTTAAAGAGATTGTCTTACTCCATTGTATATTCTTGCCTCCTTTGTCAAAGATAAGGTGTCCATATGTGTGTGGATTTATCTCTGGGCTTTCTATTTTGTTCCATTGATCTATATGTCTGTCTTTGTGCCAGTACCATACTGTCTTGATGACTGTGGCTTTGTAGTAGAGCCTGAAGTCAGGCAAGTTGATTCCAAAACTGTTTATTGGGGGGCTTTTTTGGTTATGCCAGGTGGCATGTGGGATGCTAGATACCCGGTCAGGGATCGAACCCATGCTCCCTACAGTGGAAGCACAGAGCCTTAACCGCTGGACCGCCAGAGAAGTGCTTTCTCATACGCTTTTATGTTCTAATCAGAGGTGTCCAGGCCAAGAAATCAGGAAACCTGATATTTGCTTCCAGCTCATCCTCTTCTCATTCGATGATATCAGAAGACTGATTTATCTTGGTTTTCCTTTTCTTTTTCTGTAAAACTGTACTAAATTGAAACCAGGGTTGTTATAAGGACCCAGTGATATAACAGATGGGATGTTAAGACTGAAAATATGCCAGGCTTTTGCTACACGCATAAGTCTGTCACAAGACATCTCTTTGGTCTTTTTCTCACCCTTTATATGAGAACACTAGACTGTCCTCAATTATTTTAAAAATAATTCTGGATTTCCCAGGGATTAGCTCCTGAATCTTCTACAGTCTTTAGGCTTCAGCCCTGCCATCTTTTCCCTCTCTCCTTCCAGCTCAGGGAAGATGGATTGCAGCTCGGAGGCTGACTGCAGCAGACTGTGCTCATAACCCTGCCACAGCTGAAACTTTGATAGCTTATTTTAGTTCCTTTAAAAATGCCCAGGGTTGAAAAAAATAGCAAAATGTCTTGTTTTCAAGCCTTAATTTGATAAAGGATATTTCATAACAAAGCAAAACCATACCCAAGAGCCATCCACCATCATCCTTGATGGTAAAAGGATAAATGATTTCTCTTTGAGATGGGAACTCCTCAGAAAAACTCTAATAAAAGCATGAAAGCATGAAGTTTTATTGAGGGAAATTAAAGTATACCCAAAGAGATGAGTTTGTAAGACAGTATTGTGTAGATATAAATTCTAGCTTTCTCTATAGATTTAATGCAATACCAAACAATATCCCAACTGTGGTTTGTGTCAAAACTTAGAAACTGATTTAAAAATTATAAACAAATGAAAGAGCAAAGACAACAAAACGGTCTTGAACAAGAAGAATAAAGTTGGATGATTTACTTTCCCAGATAAAAATATATATATATATTTGGAGCATACAGTAAATTAGTAAACAAGAATAGTTAACTGGAGGGATGGGGCATAACAGATGTGGGAAGCTGACTCCCATGCATAAATGGGCACTTGATTCATGACAAAATTTGCAGAACAGAGCAGTGAGAAAAGAATGGATTTATCATTAAATGGAACTGGATCAACTGAATATCCACATGGAAGAAAATAAGGTCTTTAGACAAAGTATTAAAATCCATATGGAAATAGTGAAAATGATGTTATTATTGTTTAGTCGCTAAGTCATGTCTAACTCTGCGATCCCATGAGCTATATAGCCTACCAGGCTCCTCCATGCATGGGATTTCACAGGCAAGAATACTGGAATGGGTTGCCATTTCCTTCCCCAGGGAATATTTCTGACCCAGTGATCAAACCCAAGTCTCCTGCATTGGCAGGCAGAATCTTTACCACTGAGCCACCCAAAACTGATGTATGAAATCAGTGTCCAAAAATCAATAAATGAATTGCACATAGATTGTTAATCCAAATCAGAAAAGTAATAAAGCTATTCAAAACCCATAAAAGAACATTTTCCTAACCTTAGAGTAAGCCGTGATTGTTTTAAGAGTATACAAAACACACTAATCATAAGGGAAAAAATTGTTAAATTGACTGTTAAATTAAAATTAGCAACCTTGTTCATCAAGAGACTCCATTAAGAAAATGAAATAAATGTCACAGAGTGGAAGAAGATATTTTCAACACATTCAACCAAGAGGTTCATATTCAAGCTATGTAAAGAGCTCCAACAAATCATTAAGACTAAAAAATCAATAGAAAAATATCTGAGTAGTCAGTCAAGAAGAATCTCAAACAATTAGTTCAGCTCAGTTCAGTTGCTCAGTCATGTCTGACTCTTTGCGACCCCATGAATTGTAGCACGCAAGGCCTCCCTGTCCATCGCCAACTCCCAGAGTTCACTAAGACTCATGTCCATCGAGTCCATGATGCCATCCAGCCATCTCATCCTGGGTCGTCCCCTTCTCCTCCTGCCCCCAATCCCTCCCAGCATCAGAGTCTTTTCCAATGAGTCAACTCTTTGCATGAGGTGGCCAGACTACTGGAGTTTCAGCTTTAGCATCATTCCTTCCAAAGAAATCCCAGGGCTGATCTCCTTCAGAATGGACTGGTTGGATCTCCTTGCAGTCCAAGGGACTCTCAAGAGTCTTCTCCAACACCACAGTTCAAAAGCATCAATTCTTCGGCACTCAGCTTTCTTCACAGTCCAACTCTCACATCCATACATGACTACTGGAAAAGCCATAGCCTTGACTAGATGGACCTTAGTCGGCAAAGTAATGTCTCTGTTTTTGAATATACTATCTAGGTTGGTCATAACTTTTCTTCCAAAGAGTAAGCGTCTTTTAATTTCATGGCCGCAGTCACCATCTGCAGTGATTTTGGGATCCAAAAAAATAAAGTCTGCCACTGTTTCCACTGTTTCCCATCTATTTCCCATGAAGTGATGGGACTGGATGCCATGATCTTCGTTTTCTGAATGTTGAGCTTTAAGCCAACATTTTCACTCTCCTCTTTCACTTTCATCAAGAGGTTTTTGAGTTCCTCTTCACATTCTGCCATAAGGGTGGTGTCATCTGCATATCTGAGGTTATTGCAAAAGCAAACACCATATTCAATCTCACTAATAAATAAGAATCAGCTAATTCTAGGAATCAGCGAACTAAAATGGACTGGAATGTGTGAATTTAACTGAGATGACCATCATATCTACTCCTGCAGGCAGGAATCCCTCAGAAGAAATGGAGTAGCCATCATGGTCAACAAAAGAGTCTGAAATGCAGTACTTGGATGCAATCTCAAAACGACAGAATGATCTCTGTTCCTCTCCAAGGCAAACCATTCAATATCACAGTAATTCAAATCTATGCCCCAACCAGTAACGCTGAAGAAGCTGAAGTTGAACAGTTCTATGAAGACCTACAAGACCTTTTAGAACTAACACCCCAAAAAGATGTCCTTTTCACTATAGGGGACTGGAATGCAAAAGTAGGAAGTCAAGAAACACCTGGAGTAACAGGCAAATTTGGCCTCGGAATGTGGAATGAACCAGGGCAAAGACTAATAGAGTTTTGCCAAGAAAATGCACTGGTCATAGCAAACACCCTCTTCCAAAAACACAAGACAAGACTCTACACATGGACATCACCAGGTGGTCAACACTGAAATCAGATTGATTATATTCTTTGCAGCCAAAGATGGAGAAGCTCTATACAGTCAACAAAAACAAGACCAGGAGCTGACTGTGGCTCAGATCATGAACTCCTTATTGCCAAATTCAGACTTAAATTGAAGAAAGTAGGGAAAACCGCTAGACCATTCAGGTATGACCTAAATCAAATCCCTTATAATTATACAGTGGAAGTGAGAAATAGGTTTAAAGGCCTAGATCTGATAGACAGAGTGCCTGATGAACTATGGAATGAGGTTCATGATATTGTACGGGAGACAGGGATCAAGACCATTCCCATGGAAAAGAAATGCAAAAAAGCAAAATGGATATCTGGGGAGGCCTTGCAAATAGCTGTGAAAAGAAGAGAGGCAAAAAGCAAAGGAGAAAAGGAAAGATATGAGCATCTGAATGCAGAGTTCCAAAGAATAGCAAGAAGAGATAAGAAAGCCTTCCTCAGCGATCAATGCAAAGAAATAGAGGAAAATAACAGAATGGGAAAGACTAGAGATCTCTTAAAGAAAATTAGAGATACCAAGGGAACATTTCATGGAAAGATGGGCTCAATAAAGGACAGAAATGGCATGGACCTAACAGAAGCAGAAGATATTAAGAAGAGGTGGCAAGAATACATGGAAGAACTGTACAAAAAAGATCTTCACGACCCAGATAATCATGATGATGTGATCACTAATCTAGAGCCAGACATCTTGGAATGTGAAGTCAAGTGGGCCTTAGAAAGTATCACTACGAACAAAGCTAGTGGAGATGATGGAATTCCAGTTGATCTATTTCAAATCCTGAAAGATGATGCTGTGAAAGTGCTTCACTCAATATGCCAGCAAATTTGGAAAACTCAGCAGTGGCCACAGGACTAGAAAAGGTCAGTTTTCATCCCAATCCCAAAGAAAGGCAATGCCAAAGAATACTCAAACTACCGAACAATTGCACTCATCTCACATGCTAGCAAAGTAATGCTCAAAATTCTCCAAGCCAGGCTTCAGCAATACGTGAACTGTGAACTCCCTGATGTTCAAGCTGGCTTTAGAAAAGGCAGAGGAACCAGAGATCAAATTGCCAACATCAGCTGGATCATCGAAAAAGCAAGAGAGTTCCAGAAAACATCGATTTCTGCTTTATTGACTATGCCAATGCCTTTGACTGTGTGGATCACAATAAACTGTGGAAAATTTTGAAAGAGATGGGAATACCAGACCAGCTGACCTGCCTCTTGAGAAATCTGTATGCAGGTCAGGAAGCAACAGTTAGAACTGGACATGGAACAACAGACTGGTTCCAAATAGGAAAAGGAGTACGTCAAGGTTGTCACCCTGCTTATTTAACTTCTATGCAGAGTACATCATGAGAAGCGCTGGACTGGAAGAAACACAAGCTGGAATCAAGATTGCCAGGAGAAATATCAAAACCTCAGATATGCAGATGACACCACCCTTATGGCAGAAAATGACAAAGAGCTAAAAAGCCTCTTGATGAAAGTGAAAGAGGAGAGTGAAAAAGTTGACTTAAAGCTCAACATTCAGAAAACGAAGATCATGGCATCCAGTCCCATCACTTCATGGGAAATAGATGGGGAAACAGTGGAAACAGTGGCAGACTTTATTTTTTGGGGCTCCAAAACTACTGCAGATGGTGACTGCAGCCATGAAATTAAAAGACGCTTACTCCTTGGAAGAAAAGTTATGACCAACCTAGACAGTATATTCAAAAACAGAGACATTACTTTGTCAATTAAGGTCCGTCTAGTCAAGGCTATGGTTTTTCCTGTGGTCATGCATGGATGTGAGAGTTGGACTGTGAAGAAGGCTGAGCGCAGAAGAATTGATGCTTTTGAACTGTGGTGTTGGAGAAGACTTGAGAGTCCCTTGGACTGCAAGGAGATCCAACCAGTCCATTCTGAAGGAGATCAGCCCTGGGATTTCTTTGGAAGGAATGATGCTAAAGCTGAAGCTCCAGTACTTTGGTCAACTCATGCGAAGAGTTGACTCATTGGAAAAGACTCTGATGGTGGGAGGGATAGGGGGCAGGAGGAGAAGGGGACGACCCAGGATGAGATGGCTGGATGGCATCATGGCCTCAATGGATGTGAGTCTGAGTGAACTCCAGGAGATGGTGATGAACAGTGAGGCCTGGTGTCCTGTGATTCATGGGGTCACAAAGAGTCGGACATGATTGAGCGACTGAACTGAACTGAATCAGCAAGACATAGCAAACTGAAACCACTATATCATACCACTACACACACTCTAGTATGGTTAAAATTTTGAAGATTGAAAATACCAAATGTTCAGAAAAACATGTAGAAATCAGTATCAGAGACAGTGCAAACTGGTGCCCTCACTTTGGAAGACCAATTAAAAGCATTCGTAAAGTGGAACATATATCTACACCATGACCAAGATGTTGGTGTTTCTGTGAGTGCTGAGGAAGCAACATGCACACAAGCATGACTCCCATGTTCTCAGGTCCTGAGTCTCACAGAAGCACACTGAGAGGAATCAGGATCAGGGATGATAAATCTGCTAGATCCATTCTTGTCATTGCCAGCAGGTTCCTTCTGCCTATAATCTTAATAGATGGCAGTCACAAATAGGAGCCTCTTGATACTATTTTTGAGGATAATAATGCTTCCAACATTTGGAGCACCATTTCCCTAAATACTCCAAACGCCCCCCACTGTGTGCTTTGTGAGCATTCACAGCACTCAGCACTTCAGGTACCTCACCAATGAGTAAGCACTTCAGAGAAGCCAACTTAGGGCAAAAATGATCAGGATTGTTGAATACAAACAGTACATCCTCCTGGAACACTTGTCAAACATGGTCCCACAAGCAAACAAAAATGCGCTTTCAAACACTCAGCAAAATGAGTTCAAGAGCAGACTTCAGTCTAATTTCATCATCAAGAAGTCAGCCAAAATAGTGCTCTAGAGAGGAGAGCCATCACGCTCCATTTCCACCACTCTCAGCGGCCTTGTAATTCCTCCTCTGGACTCCTGCTGAGGCCTTCCAGTTCGCCCCAACACCAGAGCTATCCAATAGGACTCTTAGTGACGTTGGCAATATTCAATGTCTGTATATTCCAATATGGCAACCATGAGGATTGGAGACAAGATGGCAAAGTAGAAGGACCTTGAGCCCAACTCCTCTCACAAACACACCAAAATCAAAGTAACTGCTGAACAACCATCAATAGAAAAACACAGGAACTACCAAAAAAAGGTATTCCACATCAAAGACATAAAGAAGCAACCACAATATGGCAGCCATGAGTCCCACGTGACCAGTGACTGAAAAATCACTGAGACCCGTGACTAAGAAATTTTTAAAATTTGACTTTTAATTTAAATAGATACAAACAGTCATGGCTTCCACATCAGACAGCACAGCAGTGGCTCCCTCACAGCGTCCATAGGCAATGCCCCCAGCAAGACAACCCGTATCAGCAACACAAATGACAAAATGCATGAAAGTGAGAGTTTGGGTTGAGAAAAGAGAGAGAGATGTGGCCTGCTACTCACAGATCACCTTTTCTTTTTTTCTTTAAGTTTGAAATCTGAATTATTTTTATAATGTTAAATCTGTTAGAAAAAAAAATATTAAAAACAACATATCTTGGAATCAAACCAGCCCTTCTGGTGGTCCCGTACAGCCTGAGGGTCACCAAATTGCAGTCTCTGCACTAGTTAACTTCCTAGGAGTAGATGAAACTTTGCTCCAACTCTGATTCTAGAACACTTTCTAACACCATACACAAAAAATAAACTCAAAATGGATTAAAGATCTAAACGTAAGACCAGAAACTATAAAACTCCTAGAGGAGAACTTAGGCAAAACACTCTCCAACATACAACACAGCAGGATCCTCTATGACCCACCTCCCAGAATACTGGAAATAAAAGCAAAAATAAACAAATGGGACCTAATTAAACTTAAAAGCTTCTGCACAACAAAGGAAACTATAAGCAAGGTGAAAAGACAGCCTTCAGAATGGGAGAAAATAATAGCAAATGAAGCAACTGACAAACAACTAATCTCAAAAATATACAAGCAACTTATGCAGCTCAATTCCAGAAAATAAACGACCCAATCAAAAAATGGGTCAAAGAACTAAATAGACATTTCTCCAAAGAAGACATACGGATGGCTAACAAACACATGAAAAGATCCTCAACATCACTCATTATCAGAGAAATGCAAATCAAAACCACAGTGAGGTACCATTTCACACCAGTCAGAATGGCTGCTATCCAAAAGTCTAGAAGCAATAAATGCTGGAGAGGGTGTGGAGAAAAGGGAACCCTCTTACACTGTTGGTCAGAATGCAAACTACTCCAGCCACTATGGAGAACAGTGTGGAGATTCCTTAAAAAACTGGAAATAGAACTGCCTTATGACCCAGCAATCCCACTGCTGGGCATACACACTGAGGAAACCAGAATTGAAAGAGACACGTGTACCCCAATGTTCATCACAGCACTGTTTATAATATCCAGGACATGGAAACAACCTAGATGCCCATCAGCAGATGAATGGATAAGAAAGCAGTGGTACATATACACAATGGAGTATTACTCAGCCATTAAAAAGAATACATTTGAATCAGTTCTAATGAGGTGGATGAAACTGGAGCCTATCATACAGATGAAGTAAGCCAGAAAGAAAAACACTAATACAGTATACTAATGTATATATATGGAATTTAGAAAGATGGTAATGATAATCCTGTATGCAAGACAGCAAAAGAGACACAGATGTATAGAACAGTCTTTTGGACTCTGTGGGAGAGGGAGAGGGTGGGATGATTTGGGAGAATGGCATTGAAACATGTATGATACCATATATGAAAAGAATCACCAATCCAGGTTCGATGCAGGATACAGGATGCTTGGGGCTGGTGCACTGAGATGACCCAGAGGGATGGTATGGGGAGGGAGGAGGGAGAGGGGTTCAGGATGGGGAATACATGTATACCTGTGGCAGATTCATGTTGATGTATGGCAAAACCAATACAATATTGTAAAGTAATTAACCTTCAATTAAAATAAATAAATTTACATTTAAAAAAATCAGTCTCCATCACCTATAAATAAAGCCAAAACTCCCAACCTAATACTTGAGGACTTCCCTATTGTGGCCTCAACCACTCCTCCCAGCTTTCCGTGCACCTGACCATCTACTTGTGTTGGATCGATCTGGGGACAAGTTCTGCACTTCATCCTCCAGAATGGTTTTCCATGTCCCCTGACCCTTAAATAAAACTCATCTCTTCTCCTAGGAGGCTTACAGTCTACCTTGCCATAGAGCCAGGAGTCAGCCCTCTTGCCTTTTGGACTGGGTATTATTCCCTGGAAGCTATCCTTGCACAGCTCTGGTGTGAGGGGTTTGCTTGGCCTGAAGCAGTTACTTCCTGAGTATTTGTCAAAGTCAGATGGATTGAACAGATATTCCTTCTTTCACCCTTTCACAGTATTTTTCTGAGCTCCCAGAGACCTTGGTGCGTTCAGAACAAACAGGCAATTCAAGGAAAGACAACAAAGCTAACTTAAGACGGAGAAACTTGTTAGAATTCTTGGTCTCGGCAGCACAATCCTTGGGTTTTCACAGCTCAAAGCAGTCAGAGGCTCAGAAGGAAAGAAAGCACACCCTAACTCCTCCCAAAATATAAAATGACTCAGTTGATATGTAACTACCCCAGAAAAGGAATATAAGGATGGTTATTTTTCCAGAGTAAAGGAATAAAGAATAATTCCAGAGGGAATCTTATTCTTCTTGCTTCATAAACATTTTTCATGAAAATGTTATTTCTAGTTAAAAAGCAAACATGATTATGGAAGAAAAATAAAAGGAAAAGGAAATGGTAGAAGGCAAAAACAATTACTCACAATCTCATTCAGTTCAGTTCAGTCGCTTAGTCATGTGCGACTCTTTGTGACCCCGTGGACTGCAGCACACCAGGCTTCCCTGTCCATCACCAACTCCCGGAGCTTGCTCACACTCAGGTCTGTCGAGTCAGTGATGCCATCCAACCATCTCATCCTCTGTCGTTCTCTTCTCCTCCTGCCTTCCATCTTTCCCAGCATCAGAGTCTTTTCCAATGAGTCATCTCTTCGCATCAGGTGGCCAAAGTACTGGAGTTTCAGCTTCAACATCAGTCCTCCCAATGAACACTCAGAACTGATTTCCTTTAGGATGGACTGGTTGGATCTCCTTGCAGTCCAAGGGACTCTCAAGAGTCTTCTCCAACACCACAGATCAAAAACATCAATTCTTCGGCACTCAGCTTGCTTTATAGTCCAACTCTCACATCCATACATGACTGCTGGAAAAACCATAGCTTTGGCTGCACAGACCCATTATCCCGCAAATAGCAATAAAGAATCCATTAGGCTTTTCTATAGCTTTTTACTTTTTTCTGATATTCTATTTTTAAATCACTATAATAGGAAAACTTTTCTTATACAAATAAATCTTGTTTTTTATAATATAATCTTGCTTTTTTATAATTCCCTCCAGTGGATGTACTATGAACCATTCCTCCTTTGTTGGCCATTTAAATTACTTGCAAATTGCATTCCTAGAAATAAAGTTTGAGGGATATCATCATGCACACAACTTTCCCCATATTTAGAATTATTGACTTAGAAAATATTTTTAAAAATAGAATTCCTGAGGCAAAGAGTTTGAATATTTTAATGGTTTTTATGTATCGTGGTAAATGTACCACTTTCATGTGGAAATGTCAGATGTAGAAAACAAATTTAGGGAGAAGAGGGCCTTGAGCTGCGAACCAGCACTGCCTTCCTCAGGCTTCTTCACGACCTGCCTGCAGGCCAGCTCAGTGCACTGGCCGGTGGAAGCACACCCCCAGGGCTCAGGCCAGTACAGCTGCGACCCGCGAACTGGCAGACCTTCCTTTGCCAATCGCTTTTGACTTGTTAAAAATCTTGCCCCTCTGACTAAGCCAGAATTTGGCCTCTAGTTATGGTTTCAAACAGAGTCACAAAATTCAAATCACAAAATCCATATCTGAGGCTTGTTCTCTCTGCTTTAGTGGGAGGCATAGGAAGTCACACTAGACCAAGTCTCAGGAACAGAGGATGAAGCGCACGGAGGCTGTGGTGGGCGGATGCTCCCTTCCCCGCCACCTCTGCCTTCTGGTTGGTTCATCCTCTTCTCATTTCAACTGGTTTAGGAGGACAAGAGAGAGAGAAGTGATCTGGAGAAGCTACCTTTGTATGGCCTCTTCAATAACCCTGAGAAATCAGGAAAGTATTCTTTCAAACCAGGAACCTAGGATTCTTTTTTTTTTTTAAGACATTATTTATTTGTTTTTAATTTTTACTTTTGGCTGTCTCACACTGCATGGAGGATCTTAGTTTCTCAGTCAGGGATCAAACCCACGCCCCCTGCAGTGGAAGCATACAGTCTTAACTACCAGACCACCAGGGAATTCCTCTGGGATTCTTTTGAACCCATATTTATTCTCATCTTCCTATTAAAAAATGAGAGAGTTGGGCTCTTAGATTTAAGCTTTTGCCCAGGAGACTATGAGCATCTTTTCCTTGCCTTTTTCTGATTTTGTAAGCTCTGACCAACCTTTTTCTTTTCTTTTTTTTTTTTTTTTTTTTTTTGTATGCTATGGCCAAACTGTTCTTGACCAATTGATAGAAAAATGTGAGGGAGTCAGGGTCTTGTGACCTTGCCCTCTGAGTTTTCATGTGCCTTCTAAGTATTTGGCAATACAGCTTTTCAGTCCTAGCGCCTTTAGAACCATGATCGTCATTACTTCAATCCCTCAAAAGCCACTTTTGCTCCAAACTACTTGCCATGTGTGTGTTCTCAGACACTAGCAAGAGAGCTGTAAAGGAGCTTTAAGAGAATTATTAAGCAAGAAAGGAGACCTGATGCACCACTTCCTCTGACAGCCACACCACACTGGATTGAAACAAAGCTTTCAAATTGTTCCCACCTGGTAGCCAGAGCTTGTTGTGAAAAGTCTGGAGTCTGCTGTGTCTAGACCCATTCTCCCCTTGGTACATTTGAAGGAGGTAGACCAGATGTTCATCCAACATTAAGAAAATGAACCTCCCCTTACCCTCCTCCTAAAAAAGAATGCAGCTCCAAAAGTATGAAAGGAAACATTTTGCTCTTGACATTTCTTTGGAAAACTTTCAAGAAGTATGCTGCTGCTGCTTCTAAGTCACTTCAGCCATGTCCGACTCTGTGTGACCCCATAAACGGCAGCCCACCAGGCTCCTCTGTCCCTGGGATTCTCCAGGCCAGAATACTGGAGTGGGTTGCCATTTCCTTCTCCATTCAAGAACTATAGACCTTATAGAAAGCATGTTAGCAGTTGATAGGTCAGAAGGAGTCATCAGAAATGAAAACCAGAAATCCTTCCTAGCTTGTCTCTGAGACTGGCTCTGCATTTGAGAGCAGGTTCTGCATCCCAATAGACACTACCTCCTGCAGTCCACACAGGCACCAACATGCTTCTGGCCACTTTCTGATTAATCCCCTAAGAAAGGAGAACATGGCTCCTGAGAACACCTTCATCATCAACTTTCCTTTTGAAAGTTTTATCAAAGCAAACAAAACAAAGCTCCTTCTGGTTCATCGCAAGGAAGGTGACCCAGAACAAGAAAGAGGAACAATGTATTCATGGGTTTGACTTTTGCAGGCACTCCTAAAAAGATCCACCAATTCCTTCCTCACTCACTACTGCAAACCCAGTACTCTGCCCTGGGGAGGCTGGTCTCAATTCCTCTGCACACACCCTGCTATTCCAGCCAGAGTCCACACTGTTCCTTTCCCAGCTCCTGCTTAAATGGCTGGTTTGAGCCTAACATTTCCTCATCTTGGAGGCTCAGCCCATGCCCCACAGTTTGTGAAGCCCCGTTCATCTTCCCCTGCTCTCAACATCTCTGCGTCCTATAGTTCTGTTTGTCCCAGGACTTGACCTTTGGCCACGCCCCCTCAGTTTCCCAGCCATGCTAGAAGAACTGTCAGGATAAGAATCAGATCTTAATTTACTATATTTTAATCTTCTGAAAACCTACAAAAAGTGAAGTTCATAAGAAAGGCTCAGTAAATGTTACTACTGGGTGGAGATGAAAACATAGAGGCAGAGGAGGTGAAAACATCTGCCCAAGAACTGGCAGCTAAATGACAGAGCCAGTGTTCAAATCTATATTCTCCAGCTCATAAGCCATCGGATTTTCCCCATACAAAGCAGAATTATTTTAAAAGTTCTCAAAATGCAATGAATCATCACAGTTGGTTTAAGCAGTTTGACTAAATGACAAAACTTAATAGCTATCTTTCATTGAATACTTGCTATAGACCCACACTAAGCAAAATCCTTACAGCCACTGCTCCCAAACTCCCTTTTTTTAAATCCTAGCTTTACTGTGGGGGTAACTGACAATTAAAAATTGTATACATTTAAGACACACAATGTGATTTTCAGACGTACATTTACACTTTAAAATGTTTACCATAAGGTAATTAACATATCCAGGCTTCCCTGGTGGCTCAGTGGTAAAGAAACCACCTGCCAATGTAGGAGATATGGGTTTGAACCCTCTGGGTCAGGAAGATCCCCTGGAGAAGGAAATGGCAACCCACTCCAGTATTCTTGCCTAGAATATTCCATGGACAAAGGAGCCTGGCAGGCTATAGTCAATGGGGTCGCAAGAGTCAGACACAAGTTAGCAACTAACCAACAATTAACATAACCATCACCTCACATAGTTATCTTTTTAGTAAAAACAAATAAGAGCTACTCTCTTAGAACATTTCAAGTGTACAGTACAGTATCGTTAGCTAAAGTCACCAAGCTGTACTTTAAATCTCCAGGACTTATCCCTCCTCCATATCTGAATCTTTGTACCTTGTGGCCAACATCTCCCCATTTCTTCCACTCCATCCCTGGTGACCACTAGTATACCCTCTGCTTCTAAGAGTCTGACATTTTTAGATTCCACATATAAGTGAGATCATGCAGTATCTTTCTTTCTCTGACTTTTTTCACTCAGCAAAATGTTCTCCAT
Organism: Ovis aries; assembly: GCF_016772045.2. Classification (NCBI taxonomy): domain Eukaryota; kingdom Metazoa; phylum Chordata; class Mammalia; order Artiodactyla; family Bovidae; genus Ovis; species Ovis aries. The sequence goes on from NC_056066.1 coordinate 9,780,391, forward strand.
GTTTCATTCATGTTGTTGCAAATGATAAACTTTCCTTTTTTGAGGCTGAATAAAATTTCATTATCTATCTATATGCAGAGTACATCATGAGAAACGCTGGACTGAAAGAAGCACAAGCTGGAATCAAGATTGCCGGGAGAAATATCAATAACCTCAGATATGCAGATGACACCACCTTTATGGCAGAAAGAGGAGCTAAAAAGCCTCTTGATGAAAGTAAAAGAGGAGAGTGAAAAAGTTGGCTTAAAGCTCAACATTCAGAAAACGAAGATCATGGCATCTGGTCCCATCACTTCATGGGAAATAGATAGGGAAACAGTGGAAACAGTGTCAGACTTTATTTTGGGGGGCTCCAAAATCACTGCAGATGGTAACTGCAGCCATGAAATTAAAAGACGCTTACTCCTTGGAAGAAAAGTTATGACCAACCTAGATAGTATATTCAAAAGCAGAGACATTACTTTGCCGACTAAGGTCCATCTAGTCAAGGCTATGGTTTTTCCTGTGGTCATGTATGGATGTGAGAGTTGGACTGTGAAGAAGGCTGAGTGCCGAAGAATTGATGCTTTTGAACTGTAGTGTTGGAGAAGACTCTTGAGAGTCCCTTGGACTGCAAGGAGATCTAACCAGTCCATTCTGAAGGAGATCAGCCCTGGATTTCTTTGGAAGGAATGATGCTAAAGCTGAAGCTCCAGTACTTTGGCCACCTCATGAGAAGACTCATTGGAAAAGACTCTGATGGTGGGAGGGATTGTGGGCAGGAGGAGAAGGGGACGACCGAGGATGAGATGGCTGGATGGCATCACGGACTCAATGGATGTGAGTCTGAGTGAACTCTGGGAGATGGTGATGGACAGGGAGGCCTGGCGTGCTGCGATTCATGGGGTCGCAAAGAGTCACACATGACTGAGCGACTGAACTGGAACTGGATCTACAAATAGATAAATAATAGTCTATCATAGATAGATAGATAATGAAATGTATATGTCATATATATCACTTTCTATATCATTGATCAGTGAACACTCTGTTTCCATGTCTTGGCTATTGTGAATAAAGCTGTGATGAACATGGGAGCACAGATATTTCTTGAAGATACTGGTACTATTTCCTCTGGATATATTCCTAGAAGCAGAATTGCTGTACCAAACAGTAGTTCTATTTCTAATTTTTTGAGGAACCACCATCCTGTTTTCCATAATGGCTGCACCAATTTACATTCCCATCAATAGTGCAAAAGGGTTCCCTTTTCTCTACAACCTCATCAACACTTGTTATCTTTTGTCTTTTTGATAATAGCCATTTTAACAGGTACAAGGTGATATCTCATCATGGCTTTGATTTGCATTTCCCTGATTATTAGTGACACTGAGCACTTTTTCATATACCTGTTGGCCATTTATCTTAAGAACCAAAAATCTTACCTGCTCTAGGCATGACAAACTTAGCCTTCAGTTGTACTTGGGAGTGCCCTAGTTTACAGAAAGGATGATATTCCCAAGAGTTGTAAATTCCTTCTGGGCTCAGTTAGAGTCCACTTCACTATACTTCTTTTATAGACTACAAGAAAATGAGTTGAAACTTTTAGAAGACAATCAAGCTAAAGACGGGGCTTCTCTGGTGGCTCAGATGGTAAAGAATCTTCCTGCAATATAGGAGACCCAGGTTTGACCCCTGGATTGGAAGATCTCCTGGAGAAGGGAATGGCTACACACTCCAGTATTCTTGCCTGGAGAACCCTATGGACTGAGGAGCCTGGTGGGTTATAGTCCATGGGGTCACAAAGAGTTAGACACAACGGAGCAACTAACACAATCTAAAGATAGAAACAAGATTAGAAGAAAGTATAGTATATAATAAATTCTTAATTGAAATAATGAATGAATGAGCAATGAGTGAATGAAGAAAGGATGCCTTACAGAAGGACCACTGATGAGCCCCCAAACTACACTGTTAAGCTTTTGTCTTCTCCTTTTTCCCAAGAAGGCATTGTGAACGAATTTTCCATGACTCTTGTGAGCAGAACTGAGGAAAAGAGACATTTGGGTTAACAATGTATAGCTAGCTAAGTTGCTTCAGTCGTGTCCGACTCTGTGCGACTCCATAGACGGCAGCCCACCAGGCTCCGCCGTCCCTAGGATTCTCCAGGCAAGAACACTGGAGTGGGTTGCCATTTCCTTCTCCAATGCATGAAAGTGAAAAGTGAAAGTGAAGTTGCTCAGTCACGACCAACTCTTCGTGACCCCACGGACTGCAGCCTACCAGGCTCCTCCGTCCATGGGATTTTCCAGGCAAGAGTACTGGAGTGGGGTGCCATCGCCTTATCTGAATAACAATGTATAGGAACCTCTTATTTCAGAAAAGGAAGAGCCCCTAACATTTTCTATGAACATGTGAACATACTCTGCTCATCTGACTCAGAACAGTGCACATTATAAATATAAGATGATCTTCACTTAGTCTTACCTGGAGGAAGAAGCTTGTAAACATTCAAGTGTTTCTAGAGGCAGTGGTGGTGGTGGTGGTTTAGTCCCTAAATCGTGTCCGACTCTTGCAACTCCATGGACTATAGTCTGCCAGGCTCCTATGTCCATGGGATTCTCCAGGCAAGAATACTGGAGTGGGTTGCCATTTCCTTTTTCAGGGGATCTTCCCAACCCAGGAATTGAACCCAGGTCTCCTGTATTGCAGACAGATTATTTACCAACTGAGCTACAAGGGAAGCTCCAAGAGGCAGTGGAGCACAGCGTAAGAGCATGAGCACCCTGGGTTAGAATCTCAACTGGCTGTGGGTACTTGAGTGAGTTATTTAACACCCCTGGGCAGCTAGTGACCCACTCTCAGTGGGGAATAAAACTAGTACATCTTGTATTGTAATGATCAGAGACAATGCCCGTAAACTGCGGATTCATAGAACCTCTCCAACAGTTTTCGGTATTCATCGTTAGGACTGTTGTTAACAATATAAAGATAAAACACCAGTGCCCCTCAGCCTCTTCCCAAACCTGAACAAGAAGGGTTGACTAGACTTAGGACATCAAAGCTTTTCCTCCTCTCCTATGGGACTTGTGCTGCTTCCAATGTTGAGAAAATTGAGTAAGCAGATGAGAGTTTGGGCTGTCAGGTGAAGAGTCCTGCCTGGTTCCTGCCTACCCACCCCAAGTGATCCTGCGGCTGCTGCTAAGTTGCTTCAGTCATGTCCAACTCTGTGCGACCCCACAGACAGCAGCCCACCAGGCACTGCCATCCCTCAATTTCAGCTAATTAGCCACTTCTTTTCGTTTAAGCTTCACTGCCCTTTCAGCTTCTCCAACATCACCTTTTAAAGAGTAAACTCAGTGTCATGTAACTAATCTTAAAATCTCTTCCCTAGTTCTGGCAGGTGATAAAGGCCAGAGCCCAACTTTCTAGACTGACAATAAAAAATCAATGACTCATGAATTCATTTACTGACTCTAAATTGCCTCAGTATAACAACAAACCACCTCTAATTAAGTGTAAAATTAATATCTTCTATGAGCTAATATTTCCTGATTATACTTGTTAAGTTCATTTCAGTTGCTCAGTTGTGTCCAACTATTTGTGACCCCATGCTATGCCTCCCTGTCCATCACCAACTCCCGGAGTTTACTCAAACTCAGGTCCATTGAATCAGTGATGCCATCTAGCCATCTCATCCTCGTCATTCTGTTCTCCCACCTTCAATCTTTCCCAGTATCAGGGTCTTTTCAAATGAGTCAGGTCTTCATATCAGGTGGCCAAAGTATTGGAGTTTCAGCTGTAGCATTAGTCCTTCTAATGAATATTCAGGACTCATTTCCTTTGGAATGGACGGGTTGGATCTCCTTGCAGTCCAAGGGACTCTCAAGAGTCTTCTCCAACACCTTAGTTCAAAAGAATCAGCTCTTTGGCACTCAGCTTTCTTTATAGTACAAATCTCACTACTCACTACATCACTACTGGAAAAACCATAACCTTGACTAAAAGGACATTTATTGGCAAAGTAATGCCTCTGCTTTTTAATATGCTGTCTACTTTGGTCATAACTTTTCTTCCAAGGAGTAAGCGTCTTTTAATTTCATGGTTGCAGTCACCATCTGCAGTGATTTTGGAGCTCAAAAGAACAAAGTCTGTCATTGTTTCCCTAACTATTTGCCATGAAGTGATGGAAAAAGCAAGAGAGTTCCAGAAAAACATCTATTTCTGCTTTATTGACTATGCCAAAGCCTTTGACTGTGTGGATCACAATAAACTGTGGAAAATTCTGAAAGAGATGGGAATACAGACCACCTGACCTGCCTCTTGAGAAATCTGTATGCAGGTCAGGAAGCAGCAGTTAGAACAGGATATGGAACAACAGACTGGTTCCATATAGGAAAAGGAGTACGTCAAGGCTGTATATTGTCACCCTGCTTATTTAAATTCTATGCAGAGTACATCATGAGAAGCGCTGGACTGGAAGAAACAAAAGCTGGAATCAAGATTGCCAGGAGAAATATCAATAACCTCAGATATGCAGATGACACCACCCTTATGGCAGAAAGTGAAGAGGAACTCAAAAGCCTCTTGATGAAAGTGAAAGAGGAGAGTGAAAAAGTTGGCTTAAAGCTCAACATTCAGAAAATGAAGATCATGGCATCTGGTCCCATCACTTTCTGGGAAATAGATGAGGTAACAGTGGAAACAGTGAGAGAGTTTATTTTGGGGGGGCTCCAAAATCACTGCAGATGGTGACTGCAACCATGAAATTAAAAGACACTTATTCCTTGGAAGAAAAGTTATGACCCACCTAGATAGTATATTCAAAAGCAGAGACATTACTTTGCTGACTAAGGTCCGTCTAGTCAAGGCTATGGTTTCTCCTGTGGTCATGTATGGATGTGAGAGTTGGACTATGAAGAAGACTGAGCGCCGAAGAATTGATGCTTTTGAACTGTGGTGTTGGAGAAGACTCTTGAGAGTCCCTTGGACTGCAAGGAGATCCAATCAGTCCATTCTGAAGGAGATCAACCCTGGGATTTCTTTAGAAGGAATGATGCTAAAGCTGAAACTCCAGTACTTTGGCCAACTCATGCGAAGAGTTGACTCATTGGAAAAGATTCTGATGCTGGGAGGGATTGGGGGCAGGAGGAGAAGGGGACGACAGAGGATGAGATGGCTGGATGGTATCACTGACTCGATGGACGTGAGTCTGAGTGAACTCCGGGAATTGCTGATGGACAGGGAGGCCTGGCATGCTGCGATTCATGGGGTTGCAAAGAGTCGAACATGACTGAGCGACTGAACTGAACTGATGGGACCAAATGCCATGACCTTACTTTTCTGAATGTTGAGTTTTAAGCCAACTTTTTTACTCTCACTTTCATCAAGAGGCTCTTTAGTTCTTCTTCATTTTCTGCCATAAGGGTGTCATCTGCATATCTGAGGTTATTGATATTTCTCCTGGCAATCTTGATTCCAGCTTGTGCTTCATCCCGCCCAGAGTTTCGCATGAGGTACTCTGCATATAAGTTAAATAAGCAGGGTGACAATATACAGCCTTGACATACTCCTTTCCCGATTTGGAACCAGTCTGTTGTTCCATGTCCAGTTCTAACTGTTGCTTCTTGACCTGGATACAGATTTCTCAAGAGGCAGGTCAGGTGGTTTGGTGTTTCCACCTCTTTCAGAATTTTCCACAGTTTCTTGTGATCCACACAGTCAAAGGCTTTGACATAGTAAACAAAGCATAAATAAATGTTTTTCTGGAACTCTCTTGCTTTTTCAATGATCCAAGGGATGTTAGCAAGTTGATCTCTGGTTCCTCTGCTGTTTCTAAATCCAGCTTGAACAATTGGAAGTTCACAGTTCACATACTGTTGAAGCCTGGCTTGGAGAATTTTGAGCAGTACTTTGCTAGCGTGTGAGATAAGAATAATTTTGAACATTCTTTGGCATTGGCTTTCTTTGGAATTGGAATGAAAACTGACCTTTTCCAGTCCTGTGGCCATTGCTGAGTTTTCCAAATTTGCTGGCATATTGAGTGCAGCACTTTCACAGCATCATCTTTCAGGATTTGAAATAGCTCCACTGGAATTCCATCACCTCCACTAGCTTTGTTCGTAGTGATACTTCCTAAGGCCCACTTGACTTCACATTCCAGAATGTCTGGCTTTAGGTGAGTGATCACACCATCGTGATTATCTGGGTCGTAAAGATTTTTTTTTTTTTAATAGTTCTTCTGTGTGTTCTTGCCACCTCTTCTTAATATCTTCTGCTTCTGTTAGGTCCATACCATTTCTGTCCTTTATTGAGCCCATCTTTCCATGAAATGTTCCCTTGGTATCTCTAATTTTCTTGAAGAGATCTCTAGTCTTTCCCTTTCTATTTGTTTTCCTCTATTTCTTTGCATTGATCACTGAGGAATGCTTTCTTATCTCTTCTTGCTATTCTTTGGAACTCTGCATTCAAATGGGTGTATCTTTCCTTTTCTCCCTTGCTTTTTGCTTCTCTTCTTTTCATAGCTATTTGCAAGGCCTCCCCAGACAGCCATTTTGCTTGTTTGCATTTCTTTTCCTTGGGGATGATCTTGATCCCTGTCTCCTGTACAATGTCATGAACCTCCGTCCATAGATCTTCAGGCACTCTGTCTATCAGATCTAGTCCCTTAAATCTACTTTTCACTTCCACTGTATAGTCATAAGGGATTTGATTTAGGTCATACCTGAGTGGTCTAGTGGTTTTCCCTACTTTCTTCGATTGAAGTCTGAATTGGGCAATAAGGAGTTCATGATCTGAGCCACAGTCAGCTCCTAGTCTTGTTTTTGCTGAGTGTAAGAGCTTCCCCACCTTTGGCTGCAAAGAATATAATCAATGTGATTTTGGTATTGACCATCTGGTGTTGTCCATGTGTAGAGTTGTCTCTTGTGTTGTTGGAGGTGGCTGTTTGCTATGACCTGATCTGTGCATTCTCTTGACAAAACTCTATTAGCGTTTGCCCTGCTTCATTCTGTACTCCAAGGTCAAATTTGCCTGTTGCTCCAGGTATTTTATGACTTCCTAATTTAAAACAGTAGTCTTAAAGGATACTTATGACTATGTCCACTTCACAGACAAGAAAAATGAGGCTCAGACAGTAAAGTGACTAGTCCAAGGTTGCCTCTGCTCCATAAAAGCCAGAGAGACAATTTGAACACAATTTGACTTAAGGCTAAATTTCTGGCTCTTAACTATCAACCACCCCTTCCTGTAAACTTCTGTTTATTAAAGTGATCTGGCAGCTCCCCTTTAATGATGTGGCACTGGATAATTTATGGAAGAGGACAGTAATTACTATGCATATATTGCCACTGGCAGACATGTCTGCTTCCAGAAGGTTCTTCCTCCAGGGCCAGGAAGGCCCAGGAGTGAAGACAATAAAAAGGCCCAGCTCTGCCCACAGGCATCTTCTGAAATGAAGCAGGTGAGCACTGCAGAATGGAGGAGGTCGGGGTCCTTCAGCTGTATCCAGGGCTGCCATGGGCCTGCCTGAGGGTATGTCAGGGTGCTCCAAAAACAGAAAAGAGAATCATTCTCTCACTTTGCAAGATGTCAAAGCCAGCTTCCTCAGGTTTCCCTAAACTTTCACAGAGAGCTTTGGCTAACCGGCCATGATTGGCAAAGAACTCAGAAAGAAAGGTGCCCTGGGACCCTTGGGGGTCTCAGAAGAGAACCCTGAAGACAAGAACGTCACACTGAACAGCCAGGCTCCATATGCAGAAAGGAAGCCCCTATCACATCAGTGCCTCCCTCTAAGTTGAGCCCTTGGGGTTTACCTTCTTCTCCCTGCCTGCCCCAGCCCTGTGTGGCCTGCAGAACTAAAAGAATTCAAAAGTCTGGAAAAGCAGACTGGCTGGCTCTGCTGGAAGTGAGCAGCTCTGCTGTCCTAATCCACCACCCTGACAGGAGCCTGATTAACACGCTGCAGCAAGGAACGGTGTCTGACTTACAGCATCTTGTCAGACTTCTGTTACAGCCCTGGAGGGAAGGTCAAGAAGGGACAACCACCTGGGTTTTGCAAATGAACATGGTGCTAAATTCTTGGACATATCACCCTTTAAGACAGTAGTCTTAAAGTATACTTATGACTATGTCCACTTCACAGACAAGAAAAATGAGGCTCAGACAGTAAAGTGACTAGTCCAAGGTTGCCTCTGCTTCATAAAAGCCAGAGAGATGATTTGAACACAGTTTGACTTAAGGCTAAATTTCTGGCTCTTAACTATCAACCACCCCTTCCTGTAAACTTCTGTTTACTAAAGTGATCTGGCAGCTCCTCTTTAATGATGAGGCACTGGGACATGTTACCCATAATTCACTGCTGGAAGTGAGCAGTGGGTAACATGTCCAAGACAACACAGTGACTGTGTGGCTTGGGGAAGAATCACACCCAGGTCTTCAGGCATTGTGGTTCATGTCTGATTTTGCTTTAAATTTTCTCTTGTGCTTGGCCTTCCTTCGATACCCTCGGCTCTTGAATCATTTGAGGAAATGAGTGTTTCTGTAATTCTCAGCACGGCATCATCCGCGTCCCCACCTCAGTTCCTGCAGCCACAAATAAGACCCCAGAAACAGTTCCTGAAGTGGCTCATGGGGCCCACACGGGACATATGAGGATCAACACAGCCCCAGTTACCCGTTTCTTCTTTCAAAGTAGTTTCAATACTTCTGGATTCCCCTCAAAGAGTAACTTACTGAGCAAACTGACCTGAGGAAGAAAGTCAGGAAGAAATGTTTAGAGTCTCATTGGCTTATTCCAAGGCTCTAAGGTCCTGTGGCTTGAAACCCTCCAGTCATCTTCCTGGACATGTAGGAGAGCAGCCATGTGCGCCAGCTGGTCCACAAGCTCTTCCACCATTTTTTATGCGGTTTTATTCATTTTCCCTACATTCTCAGCTTTGACCAACTGACTCTCCAAAGGTCCCCCTAGTTTTCCTTTTTATGAGATGGGTGTCCCTTTATGGAATCCACTATATCCCCTTCTTAGGGAAATCCTGTCCATCCGCACAGGACAGCTCAGAACAAACGTCCTCCTGGTCTTCCTGCACCAATCAATGGCAATTCTATCGGCCTGGCGGATCAGGCAAACACCCTGCAGTCATAATCATCCAGGAGTCTTTCTCTCACATCCCATAATCCATCGGCAAACCCTGGTGGCTGAAACCCGGGGGGCTCTGCCATCCTCTCTACTCCCTTGCACTGCGGCTGGTCCAAGCAAGACGCCTCCTCAGTGTTGACTATCTGGTATACTCACAGAACACACGCCACGGTTATTGTCTTTACTACATTGGATTCTCTTTGAGGACAGAGACCATTATTGATATATCTCTGTGCAGTAACACTACTGTTTCACATCTGTGGAAATTTGTAGTCCACAAGCATGTTTATTCTTACACATTGGCTCCCACCATTTCACAGATGAGGAAAGTGACTCAGAGAGTGACTCACTTCCCTGCTATAGCTGAAGGCACAGATCCCCCAGGTGAAAAGGCAGGCCTTTGGGTTCCAAGTCTATTGCCTTGTACTTGGGAGTGGGCACTCACTAAATTGCCACTGAAAACATATCTTTACGTTTTCTAAACAAGAGTAAGGAATGGTGATAGAATCCATAATGGAAGCAAACAAATCCTGCTTCTATTCAGGTATGCTTTCAAAGCATTCACTGAGGCCATTTATTAATTTAATTAACATGGTGACCAATCAAGATATCATCTAGAGTTTTGTTTGCCTTTTTATAGATTCCACAAAAGGAAATGAATTTTTTTTTCAGCCCCAGGAGTATTCATAATAGCTCCAAACTAAAAACAATGCAAATCTTCATCAACAGGAGAACAGATAAATGACAGTATAGTCATACAATGGAAATCTACAAAGCAATAATAAATAATCAACAACATGGATGAATCACACACGATGCTGAATGAAGAAAATGAGACACAAAGGAATATGTACATGAATACAATTCCATTCACACCAAGTCCAAGAACAAAAAAACAAACTGTAATGATGACAGCTGTCAAAATAGTGGTTACAGCTGTCAAAATAGTGGTTACATCTGTATGGATACGGAGGGTTACTCTCAATTATGAACAGGTAAAAAGGAGCTCTATGAGATGCTAAGAATACACCATAACAAGATTTGGCAAATAAGGCCATGAGCCAAATCTGACCCACTGCCCGCTTTGGTTAATAACCATTTTTTCTTTGGACACAGCCACACCCACTTATTTGCACATGGACATGGTGGCCTTTGCCCTGCAAGGTAGAGTTGAGTTTTGCAAACAAAGACTACATGGCCTGCTGGGACTTCCCTGGTGGTCCACTGGTTAAGACTCTGCCTTTCCACTGCAAGGGGCATGGGTTTGACCCCTAGTCTAGGAACTAAGATCCCACATGCTGTGCAGTTTGGCAAAAAAAAAAAAAAAAAAAAAAAATATTACTGCCTGACCCTATACAGAAAAGGTCTGCTGACTTCAGTTATGGACCATGATCTGAGTAGTGGTTACTTGCAAGTTTATATATAAAAAATTTCATCAAGTTACATATTATCAATGACTATTCTAAACCCTAAAGAAGGAAAGGAAAGGCAGAAAGTAAGAAGGGAAACTGAAAATAAAGAAATATGTCCTAGAGCAAGTCACTTGTAAAGGTAACGCCACGCATCACACTGGTAGATGGGAAGAGATACAACCACGCTGTGAACAAGAGCTGTGTCTTGAGCTGCCAGGACAGGGGAGTCATGTTATTTTCCAAATGGATTCATCCAAGCAGGGTGTCACAATCTCTTTTGGGGTCACAGACACTCATATGGTGCAACCTGAACTTGAATCTTTGCCCTCCTACCTTCTTCAAGGTGCAATTTTAAACAAGTGACTTACTATCTCCAGCCCTCAATTTCTTCACCTATAAAATGAACATAATAATCCTGAGCTCAGTGAGTCATTATGAGAATTAAAGGGCATCAACATATATGAAGTGCTTAGAACAGTAGCTGGAAAAACAAATGTCAGTAACTCCTGATTGGAGAATATCATAGAAACTACAAATGCTCCCACCAGAAAAATGAACTCATTCACATTCACAGATTTCGATACAGGATAATAAGAGAGTCAAGCCTGTCCTGTAAGCTCACAGTGGCCCTAGTTGTGGCTGTTAAGGCGTCACAAAGGCATGGCAGGCCTGTGCAGGTGCCAGAGCCCCAGGAATGCTCAGGGCTGGCACACGGCAGCCCTGCTCTCATCACAGACGACAACTGACAGCCCTGGGGGGCCTCTGCCAGCCTGGCGGCAAACTGACATCTAATTGTTCCAGCTTCCACGCTAACCTGCCAGGTGATGGGATCCAGGGAAACTGCAGGGAAAGCGGTGAATGGCGCCTGCAGCAGGACCAAGCCGGTCCTCCACCTGGAGCCACGCCTGCCTGTGCAGAGATGCAGACAGCAGAGCCTGCGGCAGCAAGGCGGAAATGAGAGCAGTCGGGATGATGGCTCATCACATTCATTCATCTCCACCACCTTCAGCGATGTGTGTCATTGGCTGGAGCACAGCTGGCCTCCCCAGAGGAGCCTTGTTTGTATGAACAGGGGTGGTAATGTGCCAGACAGCTGGAGAAGCCCCACTGCGCCAGGCCGGGGTGGTGGTACGCTTCTTGGGGTGGGAGCACAGGCTTTCTCCACATCCAGCATTGTGTGGGGGGTTGTGAGCAGGTGTCCACTGGTGGGATGTTTTCTGGCACTGTGGGGCATCACTGATGGGGGGGCCTCTCTGACACCCAGCTGAGGGTCCTGCATCTCCTGCTGTGAAAGGGCTGAGAGGAGGGCAAACTGCTGCCCAACTGCAGGGAGCAGGTAGAGGAAGCTTTGTGATGTGTCTGCGAAGGACAAGTCTTTCATCTTCTGTTTCTCCAGCAAGACAACAACCTAGACTCTTGACCACTTTCTCACCCTGTCTTCATATGTCAGCCATAAGAATCGGACCTCCCTGCTATCTCAGAACGTTTTTTTCAAAGTAGGGATTATTTCACTTGGTCTCTCTGGCTTTTATGAAAACCTCCAAAGTCATTGACTGCCAATGGACCTGATTTTGAATTCACTCTAGTTGTTGGCAGAATTCATTTTGGTACCCCTAGCAGCCACACAACAAGGTCACCCTCAGCTCCTTGAGGCCACTTGCCGTTCCTTGCCACTGGCCCTCTCTGTAGGCTGGGTCTGACCCCATGGAAACTTGCTTCTTCAAAACCAGCAAAAGAGAAAAGAACAGGTCTAGAATCAAGACAGAGTCATACATAGTGTAATACCATAGGAGGGACATCCCATCACTTTGTCAGATTCTACTGGTTAGAATATGACATCCTGGAATGTGAAGTCACGTGGGCCATAGGAAGCATCACTACAAACAAAGCTAGTGGACATGATGGAATTCTAGTTGAGCTCTTTCAAATCCTGAAGGATGATGCTGTGAAAGTGCTGCACTCAATATGCCAGCAAATTTGGAAAACTCAGCAGTGGCCACAGGACTGGAAAAGGTCAGTTTTCATTCCAATCCCAAAGAAAGGCAATGCCAAAGAATGCTCAAACTACCGAACAATTGCACTCATTTCACACGCTACCAAAGTAATGCTCAAAATTCTCCAAGCCAGGCTTCAGCAATACGTGAACCGTGAACTCCCTGATGTTCAAGCTGGCTTTAGAAAAGGCAGAGGAACCAGAGATCAAATTGCCAACATCCGCTGGATCATCAAAAAAGCAAGTGAGTTCCAAAAAAAATCTATTTGTCCTTATTGACTATGCCAAAGCTTTTGACTGTATGAATCACAATAAACTGTGGAAAATTCTGAAAGAGATGGGAATACCAGACCACCTGACTGGCTTCTTGAGAAACCTGTATGCAGGTCAGGAAGCAACAGTTAGAACTGGACATGGAACAACAGACTGGTTCCATATAGGAAAAGGAGTACGTCAAGGCTGTATATTGTCACCCTGCCTCTTTCACATCTATGCAGAGTACATCATGAGAAACGCTGAGCTGGAAAAAGCACAAGCTGGAATCAAGATTGCCGGGAGAAATATCAATAATCTCAGATATGCAGATGACACCACCCTTATGGTAGAAAGTGAAGAGGAACTAAAAAGCCTCTTGATGAAAGTGAAAGTGGAGAGTGAAAAAGTTGGCTTAAAGCTCAACATTCAGAAAATGACGATCATGGCATCTGGTTCCATCACTTCATGGGAAATAGATGGGAAAACAGTGGACACAGTGAGAGAGTTTATTTTGGGGGGGCTCCAAAATCACTGCAGATGGTTACTGCAGCCATGAAATTAAAAGACGCTTACTCCTTGGAAGGAAAGTTATGACCAACCTAGATAGCATACTCAAAAGCAGAGACATTACTTTGCCAACAAAGGTCCGCCTAGTCAAGGCTATGGTTTTTTCAGTGGTCATGTATGGATGTGAGAGCTGGACTGTGAAGAAAGCTGAGCACCGAAGATGATGCTTTTGAACTGTGGTGTTGGAGAAGACTCTTGAGAGTCCCTTGGACTGCAAGGAGATCCAACCAGTCCATTTTAAAGGAGATTAGTCCTGGATGTTCTTTGGAAGGAATGATGCTAAAGCTGAAACTCCAATACTTTGGCCACCTCATGTGAAGAGTTGACTCATTGGAAAAGACTCTGATGCTGGGAGGGATGGGGGCAGGAGGAGAAGGGGACGACAGAGGATGAGGTGGCTGGATGGCATCACCGACTCGATGGAGGTGAGTTTGAGTGAACTCCGGGAGTTAGTGATGGACAGGGTGGCCTGGCATGCTACAGTTCATGGGGTCGCAAAGAGTTGGACACGACTGAGTGACTGAACTGACCTGAACTGGTTGGAAGCCACAGTCCCCGCCCACCTTCAAAGGGAGATGACTATACAAAGGTGTGAATCCTAAGAGGCAGGAATCATGGCGGCATCTGAAAGTCTGTTCATCCCAGAGAACAAAAACAGAAGTTCCAACCTGGGGAACTAGGGGCATCAAGAGGAGGTGATCAGATGTTAAGCGTCTGGAGAGGAAACGATCAATACGTACTAGTATTAACTGAACTTCACCTTAAAGACGAGCCTAGGGAAATATACGTATATGCAGGGCTCTTAGAGTTTGTGTTGCAATCTTGTACATCACAATGTTCCTGCACATCCTGCAATGGAGTTTCACTGGACAGGAGAAGAAGCTGAGACTCTGAGGAGTTAATTAACTTTCCTAAGGTCACCAGCTGATAGATGACTAGGCCAGCATTGTTCTGCAGGACTTCTAATCCCAAAGTTGGAAAGGTGGAGGAATTGATGGTGACATTAGCAGGAAAGATGGAATAAAGACCTTCAAAAATCTCCTCTTTCATAAAGCAATAAGAATACTGGCAAAAAATAAACTAATAACTCTGAAAATTAAATTCTTACAAAAATGTGGAGAGGGTTTATTCAAGAAAAATGTCTAAATCTTGGTAAGAACAGAGAGTTTTGTGGTATTTTAACTTGTTTGCTACCCATCTCCTCTCCCCAGCTCCATGGTAGCCTTGAAAACTAACAGCCACAAACTTCAAGGAAAGCCAGCAGCCTAGAAGTCACTGCTAGGCAGCACTCCCCAGGCTGATGAACAAAATATATGTGGTCACTGTCAGAATCTCAACGTATCTTTTTGGGAAAAAAAATAGAAAAATGATCCTAAAATTCTTATGGAAATGCAACCCTCAGAATAACTAAAGCAATTTTTTAAAAGAACAAAGTTGAAGAACTCATACTTCCCAATTTCAAAACCTACTGCAAAGCTACAGGCTTCAAGACTGCGTGGTTCTAGCCTAAGGACAGACATACAGATCAATAGAATAGAAGCGAGATCCCAATGATAATTCCTTATATTCATGATCAACTGATTTTCAACAGGGATGCCAAGATGATTCATTGGGGAAAGACTAGTTTTTCAACAAATTGAGACAAGTGAATATCCACATGCAAACGAATGAAGTTGGATCTCTACAACATATAAAAGTATTAATGCAGACTGCATCAAAGACCCTAGTGTAAGAGCTAAATCTCTTAAGAAACCTTGAACAGAGATCTTGTGACTTGGATTAGGCAATGGTTTCTTAGATATGACAAAGAAAAAGCACAAACAACAAAAGAAAAAAGATAAATTGAACTGCATCAAAATTTTTAAAAACCTGTCAAGAAAGTAAAAGGACAACCTACAGAAATGGAAGAAAATAATTGTAAATCATATGTCTGAGAAGGGACTTGTATTCATAATATATAAAGAACACAGAACATCATTACACAAAAGCAAAGAACACTTTTTTTTTTTTTTACAGGCAAAGGATTTGAATGGGCATTTATACAAGTGGCCATGAAATGATGCTCAATATCACTAATCATTTGGGAAATGCAAACAAAAACCATAATGAGATACCACTTTGTACCCCCTAGGAGAGCTCTAAAAAAACAGATAATAACAAGAGTCAGAAAGAACATGGAGAAATTTGGAACCCTCACACACTGCTATGGAACACTGTCTGGCAGTTCTTCCAATGGTTAAAGATAGAGTTACCATATAACCCCAAAATTCCACTCTTAGATATATACCCAAGAGAAATGAAAACAAATGTCCATACAAAAACATGTACACAAATGTCTGTAGGAGTATCATTCATAATAGCCAAAAAGTAGAAACAATCCAAATGACCATCAGTTAACGAATGTGTAAACAAAACTTAGGATCTTCAAACAATGGAATATCGTGAATGAAGTACTGATACATGCAACAATATCAACGAACTTTGAAAACCTTCTGGTAAATAAAAAAAGCCAGACCCAAAAGGCTACATACTGCATCACTCCATTATATAAAGCACCCAACATAGGCAAATTCATGGACATAAAATGAATTAATGCGTTGCTATGGGAGGAAAATGGAAAGTGACTGCTAATGGGTATAGGGTTTCCTTTTGGGATGATGGAAATATTGTGGAATTAGGTAGTGGTCAAGCTTGTACAACTTTGGTATTGGGCTGAAAGCTACTGTATTGGGCACTTTTTAAAGACTGAACTTTATGGTATGTAAATTATATCTCAATTTTTTAAAAGACTGATAAACTAATAAAAGGTAAAGAAACTGAAGTGTGAGAAATACAATCATACAAATCCATGTGCTTACTGTTAACCTTAGGAACTTTCCTGAGATTGCTGATTAAATATTTGCCTCGATAAACTATAAATAACCACAAATGCTTAAGTAATAAGTGTGAATCGTGTGGCCACGCCCAGCTCTTTGCCACCTCATGGACTATAGCCCACCAGGGTCCTGTGTCCATGGGATTCTACAGGCAAGAATACTGGAGTGGGTTGCCATTGCCTTCTCCAATGGATGGACCTGGAGATTATCATACCAACTGAAATAAGTGGCAACTTCTTATAAAATTAAACAATGTACATTTACCATATGATTCAGTAATTTCATTCTTAAATGTTGACTGAAGAGCAATGAAGGGAATATATCCACAAAAGACTTGTATAAGAATGTTCATAAAAGCCTTAGAAAAGCAACTCCAACCTGGAAATAATCCACAAGCCCATCAACATAAAGACATAGTTATATAGTCAGGCAATGGACCGGCACTCAGCAATGAAAAGTGAAATGGAATCTTTCATAACAATAAAATTGAATTTCACCAACATTACATTCAGTGAAAGAAGCCAGACCTAAGATAGGATACACTGTAGGAGAATAAGCTTAATTAATTTACTGTGCTAGAAATCAGAAAGTGCTGGTCTCCAGGGGAGAATTGACTGTAAAGAAGCATAAGGTAACTTCTGAGAGTGACAAAAAGCTTCTTTGTCTTGCTTTGGCTGGAGGTAATATGATTGGATAGAATAATCCAGACTCATCAACTGAACACTTATGATATAATGCATTTTATTATATGTAATTTATATCTCAAAAATGTTACATGAATTATATATAGTACATAAAACTATATAAACTGTAGATACGTAGTTATTTACAGTTAAAATTTTTCTTAATGTCAGATATTCTGATGTGCAACATTTAGGAAACACTGATTTCATCTAAGAACTCATACTTTCCTTAAGTTACAGTAATAGCCTGTATAGCAATTTCTATTCAGCAACATTTTTTGGTCCTTTCAAGGCTATAGAATCAGGCTTGATCACCTAAGGATCACCTGCTTTGAAGAATTAAGCTGTACATTAATTTATTTTATAATTACAAAGCCACAATTCCTCTAAGCCTTTCGTTTCAATCATATGTCTCCTCAGGCCAGAGCTGGCTAAATTCTGTGCCTATACTATTTCTCTAAAATACCTAGCACAGACAGAGAATATAGTTCAAGACATGATTGATACTTGCAGGCGCAGACCATCACAGTCTCTGTTTTGACTTTTGGAGGTACAGTTAGAGTGAAACATGTGGTTTATGCTTACAAGCTTGGCAGAAGAGATCAAAGCGTCTCAGCTAAAGCTGCCACCAGTCCCGTTTATTTTATGGAGAAGTTGGTGATACTGTATACAGAAAATTCCACCTACTTGCAGAAAGTCCTGAAAGAGATGCCTTTGTCAGCAGAGGCTCACATACAACCTCCCAGCCTTCAGAGTTACCCTTGAGAGTGGGGGAAAGACTGAATAAGCACTAGAAATAAAACACATCCCAATCTACACATCTATGGACACCTTACCTTTGACAAAGGAGGCAAGAAAATACAATGGAGAAAAGGCAATCTCTTTAACAAGAGAAAACTGGGAAAACTGGTCAACCATTTGTAAAAGAATGAAACTAGAACACTTTCTAACACCATACACAAAAAACAAATTCAAAATGGATTAAAGATCTAAACATAAGACCAGAACTATAAAACTCCTAGAGGAGAACATAGGCAAAACACTCTCCGACATACATCACAGCAGGATCCTCTATGACCCACCTCCCTGAGTAATGGAAATAGAAGCAAAAATAAACAAATGGGACCTAACTAAACTTAAAAGCTTTTGCACAACAAAGGAAACTATAAGCAAAGTGAAAAGACAGCCTTCAGAATGGGAGAAAATAACAGCAAATGAAGCAACTGACAAAGAATTGATCTCAAAAATATACAAGCAACTCCTGCACCTCAATACCAGAAAAATATACGACCCAATCAAAAAATGGGCCAAAGATCTAAACAGACATTTCTCCAAAGAAGACACACAGATGGCTAACAAACACATGAAAAGATGCTCAACATCACTCATTCTCAGAGAAATGCAAATCAAAACCATGATGAGGTACCATCTCATGCCGGTCAGAATGGCTGCTATCCAAAAGTCTACAAGCAATCAGTGCTGGAGATGGTGTGGAGAAAAGGGAACCCTCTTACACTGTTGGTGGGAATGCAAACTAGTACAGCCACTATGGAGAACAGTGTGGAGATTCCTTAAAAAACTGGAAATAGAACTGCCTTATGACCCAGCAATCCCACTGCTGGACATACACACTGAGGAAACCAGAATTGAAAGAGACACGTGTACCCCAGGGTTCATCGCAGCACTGTTTATAATAGCCAGGACATGGAAGCAACCTAGATGTCCATCAGCAGACGAATGGATAAGAAGGCTGTGTACATATACACAATGGAGTATTACTTAGCCATTAAAAAGAATACATTTGAATCCGTTCTAATGAGGTAGATGAAACTGGAGCCTATTATACAGAGTGAAGTAAGCCAGAAAGAAAAACACCAATGCAGTATACTAATGCATATATGTGGAATTTAGAAAGATGGTAACGATAACCCTGTATGCAAGACAGAAAAGGAGATACAGATCTATAGAACAGTCTTTTGGACTCTGTGGGAGAAGGCAAGGGTGGGATGATCTGAGAGAATAGCACTGAAACATATGTTTCATAAAATAATATAATATATGCTAACATAATATATGTTACATAAAATAATGTATATTATCATATGTGAAACAGATCACCCATCCAGGTTCGATGCATGAGACAGGGTGCTCAGGGCTGGTGCACTGGGATGACCCAGGGGGATGGGATGGGGAGGGAGGTGGGAGTGGGGTTCAGGTTAGGGAACACATGTACACCCGTGGCAGATTCATATCAATGTATGGCCAAAACCATTACAATATTTTAAAGCAATTAGCCTCCAACTAAAATAAATAAATAAACACATTCCAGAGAGCACGGGGACTCTGCACCAAGAGACATCAAAACCAACTCCAAGGCCCAACGTGACACCTTTGACCAGCAACACAGAACAATTGCAAGAAGATTGAACAGTCCCTTGAAACACAAACATGGCACTTGCCAACCCCCCAAAAAAGTCAACCAGGCACACTCACTCTTAGCTTTCCCCTATGTTACGAAATAAAAACAGTCCTTGGTACTACAAGATAGCAACCACTTCTGAATGATGTTCTTGAATAAACTTTGGAAGGATGGAGACCAAGTTATTGTTATTTCCTAATAAAAATATTAATAACTGTGTTAAGAGCATATTATGTGTCAGGTTCTAAGAGCTTTAAATATAGGAAATCATTTATTTCCTCCAAACAACCCTCTAAGTTCAGTATTAATATCATCAATATTCTGTGGTTGAGAAAACTGAAACCCACAATGGGAGTCAGTGATTCCCAACGTTAAGTAAGTAAGCAGCAAGTAAGGGTCTGAGCTGGGTTTTGAGTGGTTGTTGGTCTAGCAAATTTGGCTGCAATTTGAAATAATTTGGAAAGCTTGAAAAAATTCTGATGCACAGGAACCACTTCCAGAAATTCTGATTTAGCTGGTCCAGGGGGCAGCCTGGGCATCACCATTGTTTTAAATTTCTCCAGGAGATTCTAATGAAAAACCAGGGCTGAGAACCACAGGTCCAGAGCCCTCACCGTTTCTGTCTCTGCTCTGCCCCCTTTTCTGAATCATTGACTCAAAGTCTTTTACAGCAGGTCTTTCTAACCCAGGGTTCGCAGACACCCAGGCTACAGACATATCCAAAATTGGGTATGTGGACATGTACAATTTTTTCAGTAAGGTTATTTCATCAGATTCTCTGTAATAACCTTGATTCAAAATAAGATAAAGGACTTCCCTGGTGGCCTAGTGGTTAAGAATCCGCCTGCCAATGCAGGGGACACGGTTTTGCTCCCTGGTCTGGGAAGAATTTACATGCCACAGAACAACTTAGCCCACGGGCCACAACTCCTAAAGCCTGGATGCCCTGGGGCCCACGCACCAGCACAACAGAAGGCCCTGCAGTGAGAGGCCCAGGCACCTCAGCTAGAGAGCAGCCCCTGCTTGCTACAGCTAGAGAAAGCCTGCCCCCAGCAACAAAGACCCAGTGCAGCCAAGAGTAGTAGATAAATAAAAAGAATTTTTTTAAGGAGCTATTTAAAAAGAGAGAGAGAGAGCTATTCCAAAGGAAGTAGTAAATAAATTTAAAAAAATAATAAAAACGAGCTGTTAAAATAAAGAGGGAGCTATTCCAAAGGAAAGTGAAAATCACAATGTTTTGCAGCAGATGCCTCCGTGAATATTTAATTTGTTTGGTTTTTTTTTTTTTTAATTTACATTTTAGTGGCAACGGAACCAGAAAGTCACTTAGTTTTCAGGGGAAAATCACAGTAGATCCACAAAAATGTCCTTTTCCCTAAGAACACAGTAGAACCAGGGTAGCACTGTGGTCTAGGAAAAGGGTGAAATGAGAGTTTAGTGAACCTGTGGGAAAAGAAGCAAAGTCAAGAGGCTACAGGTCGTGATGAGACGACAACCAATCCGCCTGGCTTCCTAGGGTCTTCGTTATGTTTAAATCTGATGAGCTCAGGCTTTAAAACCAAGAGCGAGCATGCATGGTACAGCTGGACCTCTTAGGACAGGTGCCCTCCCCTTAATCCCTTTGCGGCTTGGATAAGTACTGTCCCCCAAGTGGAGAAATTCTAAAAAGAGAAATGGCACTAACCCAGTGTAATGGGGTGCTATCCAAAGATACCGACAGGCAGGCTACAGAGACCATGAAATATCTTGGGTCTTTGGAGGATCCATGTGTGTGCTGTCAGCTCAGTCGTGCCAACTCTTTGTGATGCTACGGACTGCAGCCCCCCAGGCTCCTCTGTCAATGGGATTCTCCAGGCAAGAACACTGGCGCTGGTTTCCAGGCCTTCCTCCAGGGGATCTTCCCAACTCAGAGACTGAACCCACATTCCTTATGGCTACTTGCATTGAAAAGGAGGGTTCTTTACCACTAGGGCCACCTGGGATAACCCATAAGCAAATAAATTAGTTTCCTTTGGTGGCCCTGCCAACTGCCAATTTGCTGACTGCCAGTCAATCAGCTGGAGAAGGCAATGGCACCCCACTCCAGTACTCTTGCCTGGAAACTCCCATGGATGGAAGAGCCTGGTAGGCTGCAGTCCATGGGGTCGCTAAGAGTTGGACATGACTGAGCGACTTCACTTTCACTTTTCACTTTCATGCACTGGAGAAAGAAATGGCAACCCACTCCAGTGTTCTTGCCTGGAGAATCCCAGGGACGAGGGAGCCTGGTGGGCTGCCATCTATGGGGTCGCACAGAGTCAGACACAACTGAAGCGACTTAGCAGCAGCAGCAATCAATCAGCCTCTCACCCAAGGAAAGAGAAACAAAGAGGAAATGAGTTTTCCTGTTAATTTTCTGATTTGTGAAACAATAAGAATCAAGAGTTTACTCTCCGGCGTGGATAAATCCAAAATCTAATGTCCCATCTGTCATTGACAAGTGAGGCTGTTTTGAAAAAGATCCTTAGCCTCTCTGATCTCTCATCTGAGAAGTGGGGATAATAATGTTATTTACCTTCTAAGGTTGTTCAGAACACAGATGAGGTATGCATCTGAGTGTTGACAATGGCCAGCACACACCTAGCCCGCGACTCAGGCTGGCTATCATTACTGAAAGGTGTCTGATGAGGAACATAACTGGTATTCAGTAAATGTTTCTCTACTTTTGTTCCCTCTTCCCTTCTCTCCCTGCAGTAGATTAAAATGGCCACAAAATCTTTGCAGCTCTTCCCATTAAATCATGTAGCCCATTCACTTATGACTTGAACTCTAGGCCACCCTTTGACTTGCTTTGATGTCATGCAACTTCTGAGTTTAACTTTTGAGTGGTTTTACACCATCTGTTCTTGCCCGTTTGGATGCCGTTGCCAGGTGAGGAAGGCTGTGCTGAGCTCATGAAGATGTGTGACCTAGCCACAAGCCAGTATCAGGCTGTCTGATGACTGCAGCCACATAGTGACCTCAACCAAGACCACAGGAGAAGCAGCTGGATGGGCCTAGTCTAGATGGCTGACCCAGAGACCCATGAATATATACAGAATTTGTAGTTTTCAGCCACTAAATGTGGGGGTGGGTTTTTATGCAGCCATAGATAACTGATAACTCCCCAGGTCAGCAACTGTCCAATATGTTACTGGAGAACAGTGGAGAAATAACTACAGAAAGAATGAAGGGGTGGAGCCAAAACAAAAACAACACGCAATTGTGGATGTGACCAGTGGTGGAAGTAAAGTCTGATGCGGTAAAGAACAATATTGCAGGGGAACCTAGAATGTTAGGCCCATGAATCAAGGTAAATTAAGTTCAGTTCACTCGCTCAGTTGTGTCCAACTCTTTGAGACCCTATGGACTTCATTACACCAGGCCTCCTGGTCCATCACCAACTCCCAGAGCTAACTCAAACTCATGACCATTGAGTTGGTGATGCCATCCAACCATCTCATCCTCTGTCAAAAAATACCTGGAATAATAGGCAAATTTGGCCTTGGAGTACACAATGAAGCAGGTCAAAGGCTAACAGAGCTTTGCCAAGAGAACGCACTGGTCATAGAAAACACCCTCGTCCAACAACACAAGAGAAGACTCTACACATGGACATCACCAGATGGGCAATAACAAAATCAGACTGATTCTATTCTTTGCAGCCAAGGATGTAGAAGCTCTATACAGTCAGCAAAAACAAGACCGGGAGCTTACTGTGGCTCAGATCATGAACTCCTTATTGCCAAATTCAGACTGAAAGTGAAGAAAGTAGGGAAAACCACTAGACCATCCAGGTATGACCTAAATCAAATCCATTATGATTATACAGGGGAAGTGAGAAATATATTCAAGGGATTAGATCTGATAGACAGAGTGCCTGATGAACTATGGAAGGAAGTTCGTGACATTGTACAGGAGGCAGTAATCAAGAACATCTCCCAGAAAAAGAAACGCAAAAAGGAAAAATGGTTGTCTGAGGAGGCCTTACAAATAGCTGAGAAAGAAGAGAAGTGAAAGGCAAAGGAGAAAAGGAAAGATATACCCACTAGAATGCAGAGTTCCAAAGAATAGCAAGGAGAGATAAGAAAGCCTTCCTCAGCGATCAATGCAAAGAAATAGAGGAAAACAATAGAATGGGAAAGACTAGAGATCTCTTCAAGAAAATCAGAGATACCAAGGGAGTAATTCATGCAAAGATGGACACAGTAAAGGTTAGAAATGGTATGGACCTAACAGAAGCAGAAGATATTAAGAAGAGCTGGCAAGAATACGCAGAAGAACTATACAAAAAAGATTTTCATGACCCGGAGAGTCACAATGGTTTGATCACTCACCTGAGCTAGACATCCTGGAATGAGAAGTCAAGTAGGTCTTAGAAAGCAACACTAGGAACAAATCTAGTGGAAGTGATGGAATTCCAGTTGAGCTATTTCAAATCCTGAAAGATGATGCTCTGAAAGTGCTGCACTCAGTATGCAAGCAATTTTGGAAATTTGCCAGCAAAACTGGAAAACTCAGCAGTGGCCACAGGACTGGAAAAGGTCAGTTTTCATTCCAATCCAAAGAAAGGCAATGCCAAAGAATGCTCAAACTACCGCACAATTGCACTCATCTCATACACTAGCACAGTAATGCTCAAAATTCTCCAAGCCAGGCTTCAACAGCACATGAACTGCGAACTTCCAGATGCTCAAGCTGGATTTAGAAAAGGAAGAGGAACTAGATATTAATTTACCAACCTGTTTTGGATCATCAGAAAAGCAAGAGTTCCAGAAAAACATCTACTTTTGCTTTATTGACTATGCCAAAGTCTTTGACTGTGTGGATCACAACACACTCTGGAAGATTCTTAGAGATGGGAATACCAGACCACCTGACCTGCCTCTTGAGAAATCTGTACCCAGGTCAAGAAGCAACAGTTAGAACTGGACATGGAACAAGAAACTGGTTCCAAATCAGGAAAGGAGTATGTCAAGGCTGTATATTGTCACCCTGCTTATTTAAGTTATATGCAGAGTACATTTTGCAAAATGCCAGGTTGGATGAAGCACAAGCTGGAATCACGACTGCCAGGAGAAATATCAATAACCTCAGATACGCAGATGACACCATCCTTACTGCAGAAAGAGAAGAGGAACTAAAGAGCCTCTTGATGAAAGTGAAAGAGGACAGTGAAATTTTTTACTTAAAACTCCACATTCAGAAAACTAAGATCATGGCATCCGGTCCCATCGCTTCATGTCAAATAGATGGGAAATAATGGAAACTGTGACAGACTTTATTTTCTTGGGCTCCAAAATCACTGCAGATGGTGACTGCAATCATGAAATTAAGACACTTGCTCCTTGGAAGAAAAGCTATGACCAACCTAGACAGCATATTAAAATCAGAGACATTGCTTTGCCAACAAAGGTTCATCTAGTCAAGGCTATGGTTTTTCCAGTAGTCATGTATGGATGTGAGAGCTGGACAATAAAGAATGGTGAGCACCGAAGAATGGATGCTTTTGAACTGAGGTGTTGGAGAAGACTCTTGAGAGTCCCTTGGACTCAAGGAGATCAAAACCATTCAATCCTAATGGAAATCAGTCCTGAATATTCATTGGAAGGACTGATGCTGAAACTCCAATACTTTGGCCACCCGATGCAAAGAACTGACTCATTGCAAAAGACCCTGGTGCTGGAAAAGATTGAAGGCGGGAGGAGAAGGGGACAGCAGAGGATGAGGTGGTTGGATGGCATCACTGACTCGATGGACATGAGTTTGAGCAAGCTCCGGGAGTTGATGATGGACAGGGAAGCCTGTTGTGCTGCAGCCCGTGGGGTCACAAAGAGTCGGACACGTGAGTGACTGAACTGCACTGAGATAACCAATACATTGTTCTCATTTCTTGCTCAAAACCAGTGAGTCTCCACATGATTCAGATTCATTAGAAACAGTTGAGAGCTAAGGGTTAGAGGATGATAGGAGAAGCCAGAATTTTCTAACAGCACTTTCCGACTCAAATGCTTTCTGGCAGTTGCGGTAGGGCTGACTCCGTTGGAGCAATACACAGATGTGTTTGCTTGCTTGTTTTAAGGAAGCTCAGTAACTTCCATCCATATCTCTGCAATTGCCCATTATCCCAGCTGAAAAACAAAATGCAGAATTGAACGGGAAAAAAAAAATCAATCTAATTGCACTATATAGATATAACCTATACAAAACAGCAGAAGTTTACAGGAAAAAAAAATGCCAAAGTATCTCTTAGCACCATAGAAAACGAACACTGCCATTTTTATGTGAACTGATTAAAACCCTAACCAACTTAAGCTCATATCACTCAGTTGTCTGATCAGCAGTAATATAAAGTCTCATTTATCAAGGACTTTATATCAAGCACTACTTCAATGTTTTATGTGTGATTAGCTGTCCTAACTGACCATAAGATGGAGGTGCTGTTTTGTCCATTCTGCAGATTAAGAAACGAAGATGTACCTCTTTCAATGTACTTCCCAAGCTCTCACAACTGATCACTGGCTTAAGTAAAACAAAAACAATCAGACTCTTTAATAGATCTTTTGACCTAAGGCCTAAATGCTTTGACCTTAAGGTCCAGAATTGAGTTTTTGAAGTTACTTAACAATAAAAATAAAGACATACTCAAGCATAACCCTTCTATGTCTATCTTTCTGTTAGATGCCCAACCCTAGAGACATCACCATCAGACTTCGCTATAGGACGTGTTGCAGGTAAGGGCTCTGCCTCTAATGCTTCTGCCCTGCTGAGACGTGAAGAAAGAGGTTCTCACAAAAGAGTCAGCAAGCTCCCAGGAGGTCCATTCTCCAAGATGACACCCAAATCTACCCAGTGTGTGTCCTGGATAACTCTGAGTAGGTGATGATTTTCTCTGTTCTTTAAGATTTGAGGGCCTCACCTTCCAGAAGAGTGTTTCTGGATCTTGAATGAACATTAAAATTACCTGACTCATTTTTTCAACAATTCCTAATAAATCTATTCAATGCTCCACTCCTGGTAATGTCCTGAGTCACAGTCAGGCTAAGGCTTGGTTGCCCATTGTAGAGAACCTAGGCTTAATATAATAAGCTCTGTCCTTGGAGGTGAGGGGGAAAACATGGCTATTCCTTTAAGACATGCTGCGTCCAGGGAAAGATGCACATTTCCTTAGGAGTAACTATGGATTTAGCAGGCAGCGTGCTGCACGTGATTACAGAAGGTCCATCTTCCTACACTTTCGCCCGCAGTGATGTAACGTGTGCTTGGTTACATCAAGAACTAGAAAGGCCATATTCTGTTAAGGGACCCAGAATTCAGGACTCTCACTAAGAACTGATGGGCATTCTTCAGACTATGTTCAAAATATGCCGTCAGTGTCTGGCTGTGAGTTGATCTCCTGGCATGGATCCTCAACCTCTAAGAACACTCTGCTCCAGAGCAGGGAGCCCCAGCCTCTGGGTTGTAATGCCTGCTGATCTGAGGTGGAGATGATGTACTAATAATAGAAGTAAAGTGCATGGGAAGTGTAATGCACTGGAACCATCCTGAAACCATCCCCCTGCCCCCAGTTCATGGAAACATGGTCTTCCTCGAAACTGGTCCCTCATGCCAAAAAGGTTAGGGACCGCTGCTCTAGACCAAATACATGTTCTGCTTTTAGCCACCTCCCAGGCCAAAAAAATAAAGCCTTGCAATTGTACAAGCACCAATGCATAACTGGGCAGGCCTCCATATAGATCCCACATATCTTGATTCATCATACTGGACACCTCAGCTCTAGTTAAGGGACGCTAATCTCAGTCAAGAGCCCCCGCCCCACAGTCATGCCCTTGTTCAAGACTCGCCATCTGGAGTACTAATATATCCAAAGCCTGAGATTCTGGATGGTACCTGGTATTGCACAGCCACTTGTGAAATCATAAACTGGTGTACTTTCTCCATCATCCTATCACACAGTGCTCACAGCAGAGTAGACACTTCCTAGATATCTATGGAATTAAATATCACAAATGACCACACCACTGGCGCCTTCACAAGCCACAATCACCTTGCAATCAGGAAGGCCCTGCACACAGGCACTGCAACAGCCCCAGATGCTTTATAGAAGCTGCTGCTTCCACCTAGAGGTCAACCAGACTCAGTCCTCCAAAGAGTCCAAAATGAAATCATTTCAGGCTGTAAGCTCCTTATTTATACTGCAGTTTCACAAAAAAATTTTAATTTTTCAAAGTCCAATACCAACCTCAACTCCTTCTCTTTATAGAGAAATCGAGACAATAAAACACACAATAGAATGTCGCTTCATGACTATCAGTTCAGTTCAGTTCGGTCGCTCAGTCGTGTCCAACTCTTTGCGACCCCATGAATCGCAGCACACCAACCTCCCTGTCCATCACCAACTCCCGGAGTTCACCCAAACTCAAGTCCATCGAGTCCGTGATGCCATCCAGCCATCTCATCCTCGGTCGCCCCCTTCTCCTCCTGCCCCCAATCCCTCCCAGCATCAGAGTCTTTTCCAATGAGTCAACTCTTCGCATGAGGTGGCCAAAGTACTGGAGCTTCAGCTTTAGCATCATTCCTTCCAAAAGAAATCCCAGGGCTGATCTCCTTCAGAATGGACTGGTTGGATCTCCTTGCAGTCCAAGAGATTCTCAAGAGTCTTCTCCAACACCACAGTTCAAAAGCATCAATTCTTCAGCACTCAGCCTTCTTCACAGTCCAACTCTCACATCCATACATGACTACTGGAAAAACCATAGCCTTGACTAGACGGACCTTAGTTGGCAAAGTAATGTCTCTGCTTTTGAATATACTATCTAGGTTGGTCATAACTTTTCTTCCAAGGAGTAAGCGTCTTTTAATTTCATGGCTGCAATCACCATCTGCAGTGATTTTGGAGCCCAAAAAGATAAAGTCTGACACTGTTTTTACTGTTTCCCCATCTATTTCCC
Source organism: Ovis aries (assembly GCF_016772045.2). Lineage (NCBI taxonomy): Eukaryota > Metazoa > Chordata > Mammalia > Artiodactyla > Bovidae > Ovis > Ovis aries. The sequence goes on from NC_056066.1 coordinate 9,808,680, forward strand.
ATGAAGTGATGGGACTGGATGCCATGATATTCGTTTTCTGAATGTTGAGCTTTAAGCCAACTTTTTCACTCTCCTCTTTCACTTTCATCAAGAGGCTTTTTAGTTTCTCTTCACTTTCTGCCATAAGGGTGGTGTCATCTGCATATCTGAGGTTATTGATATTTCTCCTGGCAATCTTGATTCCAGCTTGTGTTTCTTCCAACCCAGCGTTTCTCATGATGTACTCTGCATAGAAGTTAAATAAGCAGGGTGACAATATACAGCCTTGACGTACTCCTTTTCCTATTTGGAACCAGTCTGTTGTTCCATGTCCAGTTCTAACTGTTGCTTCCTGGCCTGCATGCAGACTTCTCAAGAGGCAGGTCAGGTGGTCTGGTATTCCCATCTCTTTCAGAATTTTCCACAGTTTATTGTGATCCACACAGTCAAAGGCTTTGGCATAGTCAATAAAGCAGAAATAGATGTTTTTCTGGAACTCTCTTGCTTTTTCCCTGATCCAGTGGATGTTGGCAATTTGATCTCTAGTTCCTCTGACTTTTCTAAAACCAGCTTGAACATCAGGAAGTTCACGGTTCACGTATTGCTGAAGCCTGGCTTGGAGAATTTTGAGCATTACTTTACTAGCATGTGAGATGAGTGAAATTGTTCAGTAGTTTGAACATTCTTTGGCATTGCCTTTCTTTGGGATTGGAATGAAAACTGACCTTTTCCAGTCCTGTGGCCATTGCTGAGTTTTCCAAATTTGCTGGCATACTGAGTGCAGCACTTTCACAGCATCATCTTTCAGGATTTGAAATAGCTCAGCTGGAATTCCATCACCTCCACTAGATTTGTTCATAGTGATGCTTTCTAAGGCCCACTTGACTTCACATTTCAGGATGTCTGGCTCTAGATGAGTGATCACACCATCGTGATTATCCGGGTCGTGAAGATCCTTTCTGTACAGTTCTTCTGTGTATTCTTGCCACCTCTTCTTAATATCTTCTGCTTCTGTTAGGTCCATACCACTTCTGTCCTTTATTGTGCCCATCTTTGCATGAAATGTTCCCTTGGTATCTCTAATTTTCTTGAAGAGATCTCTAGCCTTTCCCATTCTATTGTCTTCCTCTATTTCTTTGCATTGATTGCTGAAGAAGGCTTTCTTATCTCTTCTTGCTATTCTTTGAAACTCTGCATTCAGATGTTTTCATGACTATACCACACGATTATTTGTTGCAGAATATTCATGCCAACACCTTGAAACATCCACTCACCAGCTTGGTTTTGGTCCTCCCCAATACACATCAATCATTTTCTATAGATTTTCCTAGTCTATAGAAACAGACTCCATTTTGAAAAGGTGTTCAGAGGTGCAAAGAATATTTCCCAAGACCACTCTGCTGATTTGTGGCAGGATCCAATCTAGAAATAAGGTCTTTGGGCCCCAATCCAATGATCCTTTTGCCAACATCATAATTTAATGATCACCTGGAGAGTGATAAAATTAAAAATATTTAAGGAGGGCAAAAAGTCACACATAAGGTGGATTCAGTTGTCATCTCCCCCTCTATCCTACAATAATATTATTAACTATTAGTGCTTCTAACTACGGCAAGAAAGTAAGCCATTTTATAATTGCTTCTCTTATATAAAGGAGAAAAGAACACCAACTGAGTATCTAGCTTGCTGCTGCTGCTGCTGCTAAGTCGCTTCAGTCGTGTCAGACTCTGTGCGACCCCATAGACGGCAGCCCACCAGGCTCCCCCGTCCCTGGGATTCTCCAGGCAAGAACACTGGAGTGGGTTGCCATTTCCTTCTCCGATGCATGAAAGTGAAAAGGGAAAGTGAAGTCGCTCAGTCATGTCCGACTCTTCGTGACCCCATGGACTGCAGCCTACCAGGCTCCTCCGTCCATGGGATTTTCCAGGCAAGAGTACTGGAGTGGGGTGCCATTGCCTTCTCCCTTAAGCACAGGAGAATAAACAAGTCCAATAGAGAAGTGATCCATTTCACCAATGAGATTCACCATAGAGTTCCTATTTTCTCCAATTTCACTGACAAATTAAAAGGCCTAGTATTTACTGAGTGCCTAACATATACCAGCTCTATTATCAGTATTTTAGACATATGTACTCATTTTATCTTCAAAATAACTAAAGGAATGGGTGCTGTCATTATCTCAACCTTGTATATGAGGAAACTGAGGCATGGCATTGACTGCTTAGCTAACTTAACAAAGCATGCAGCAAACAGGTGAAATTTAGGTTTAGGCTGTTTGGGTCCAGGGTGGTGTCCTACACTGACACTTCCTCATCATATTATAGGCAGTATTAGGGTCAACACAGATGAGGTTTGGGAAACAAGATACATTGTTTCCCCTGGATGCATCCTGTTCTGGCAACATGGTGAAATGTGAGATTTCCAGTCTCATAGCCCTAAGACATGAATTACAGTGGCTTCCATATGACAGAGCAGACCACACTATCATCCAGAAATACAGTCTCCACCAGGTTTCCTGGAGGACAGTATAGAAACCACAGATGCCCCAGTCTCTTCCTGCTGTCCACTCGGGATAAACTCAGTTGGTGCCATCTTGTCCTGTGAACTTTTCCAGCTTGGGCTCGGACTGGGTGCCCCACTCACAGAATCAGTCCTATACATTACCAGGCACACAGGCCCTCCCATTATTCATTCTTCATCACTTTTAAGCTTCACAGTTGAAGCCATGTTAGTTCTTTTATTGGTTTAGAAATATACTGGTGACAAAGCCAAGAGGAAAAAAGGTATCTTTCTACAGGGCAATCCTGTAGAATAAATTGGGGATCACCTTGAGAAAGCATGGTTTAAGCACAGTGCTACAGATTGAAAAAGGGGCCACACTTTTGCAGTCCCTCTAATCAGAAAATGGAGTCCATTTCTTTACCCTCTTAATCTTGGTTGTCCGTGTGACATGTTTTAGAAAATGGAATATTAGCAAAGGTGATCCAAAATGAAGATTAAAGAGTACAGATTGAGACTTGTCTTCCTTTGGTTGAAATCTTAAGACCACGATGTAAATGAGCCCTAGAAAGCCTGATGAAAATGAAGAGCCACATAGAGGAAAACCTAGTCACCCAGCCAATAGCCACCAAACCATTAGACGTGTGAGTGATGCCAGCTTAGATCAACCAGCTGTCGTAAGACCCACCGATGCATGATGGCATCCAGCAGAGACCAGACCAGCTAGCCTGTCCAGAAGAACCTCCTAGCCAACCCACAGAATTACAAACTAAGTAAAATGGTTGATATTTTAGGTTGGTAAGTTTTGGGGTGGTTGCTACATAGCAAAAGCTGATACACACAGCAAATCATGGGAAGCTAGTTTGAAAAACAAAAGTAAGCAGCTTAAACCACATCATTGTAAAAGACAAGCAAGAAATTAGAAGGTAGTGGATTTTGTTTCTTTATACCAGGAGCTAAAGTACAGATAATACATTTTCCAAAGAAAAATGGTAAGAAATTTTAGAAAACAGAGGTTTGTTTAAAAGAACAAATGGTCTCTTCTGGAATAAACAGAGCAAAGCCCTATATCCATCTTGCAGATTGTCAACAGTCACCTAAAACATTCTAGACAACATTACAAGGTAAATATGACCCATTGGACCTAGCCTATATGAAGTATAGAACAATCCTTTTCTTCCTAATCATTCAGTTCAGTTCAGTTGCTCAGTCATGTCCGACTCTTTGCGACCCCATGAATAGCAGCCTGCCAGGCCTCCCTGTCTATCACCAACTTCTGAAGTTCACTCAGACTCACATCCATCGAGTCGGTGATGCCATCCAGCCATCTCATCCTCTGTCGTCCCCTTTTCCTCCTGCCCTCAATCCCTCCCAGCATCAGAGTCTTTTCCAATGAGTCAACTCTTCGCATGAGGTGGCCGAAGTACTGGAGTTTCAGCTTTAGCATCATTCCTTCCAAAGAACACCCAGGGCTGATCCCCTTTAGAATGGACTGGTTGTATCTCCTTGCAGTCCAAGGGACTCTCAAGAGTCTTCTCCAACACCACAGTTCAAAGGCATCAATTCTTCAGCACTCAGCTTTCTTCACAGTCCAACTCTCACATCCATACATGACTACTAGAAAAACCATAGCCTTGACTAGACGGACCTTTGTTGGCAAAGTAATGTCTCTGCTTTTCAATATGCTATCTAGGTTGGTCATAACTTTCCTTCCAAGGAGTAAGCATCTTTTAATTTCATGGCTGCAGTCACCATCTGCAGTGATTTTGGAGCCCCAAAAATAAAGTCTGCCACTGTTTCCACTGTTTCCCCATCTATTTCCCATGAATTGATGGGACTGGATGCCATGATCATCATTTTCTGAATGTTGAGCTTTAAGCCAACTTTTTCACTCTCCTCTTTTACTTTCATCAAGAGGCTTTTTAGTTCCTCTTCACTTTCTGCCATAAGGGTGGTGTCATCTACATATCTGAGGTTATTGATATTTCTCCCAGCAATCCTGATTCCAGCTTGTGCTTCTTCCAGCCCAGCATTTCTCATGATGTACTCTGCATATAAGTTAAATAAGCAGGGTGACAATATACAGCCTTGACGTACTCCTTTTCCTATTTGGAACCAGTCTGTTGTTCCATGTCCAGTTCTAACTGTTGCCTCCTGATGTGCATACAGGTTTCTCAAGAGGCAGGTCAGGTGGTCTGGTATTCCCGTCTCTCTCAGAATTTTCCACAGTTTATTGTGATCCACACAGTCAAAGCCTTTGGCATAGTCATTGAAACCTTGCGTATTTGGTTTAGTTGTTCTTGCTGTCAAGGAGTTCATCATCATTTATATAATCACTCTACAAATATATGTATCAATACATAGTATATGTAAAAAATCAGTGCTTGATGCTAAACCAAAATCAGCCATGGTTCCTACCCTAATGGAGCTTAGGTTTTGAAGATGAAATGGGTGATAAATAGATAGATATACCACACAGGTAACTGTGTCAATTCAACATTAGGGCATTTGATTTCAGCAGGGAGGGTGCAGAAACCGTCCCTTGAAAAGAAGGCTTGAGTTGGTATCTCAGGGATGCCTGGCATTAAGCACACATTTTGAAGAGCAGACATGTATTTGGGCAGAACGACCAGAGCCCCCCAGCTGGAGAGAGGAAATGAGTAAGAACAAAGGACAGAAAAAAGACCAGGATGCCTGTGTCAGGGAGGGAAGGAGGTCACAACACAACAGAAGCTCAGAGAATAGTACTGACCTTCAACATAGGCAAGAGAGGCTCAGACTCTAAAAGGACCCGGTTCTAGATGGTTGGATCAGTCCAGCCCTCATCTTCTCCATGAGGCAAGGAGCTTCTGGGGCTGGAAAGACGCTGTCCTCCAAGTGTTCATTCTCTTCTCTTTCTAGAGCACCCTTTAGGTACAGGGTGTAGAGAATTGCCTCTCCACAGAACCCCCTAGCTTGCTCCCAAGGCCTGAGTGACCTCTTTCTCAAGTCCACACTTTTGAGGGTAGATCATGTTACTGGGAAGGGATTTCTAGTCCTGAAAAGTGGCCACAGGACAGCTGTTGGTGGGGTTGTGGACAGATGCTTGATGGGTGGGTGGGGTGTCTATCCAGGCTCACATCTTCTCTGCTATGTTACAATATAGAACTACCAACAGTCTAGGAATTCTAAAGGAGACCCAACTTTCAAGATCATGATGAAGTTGTCTTTGTCAGTATACAAGGATAGGGAATATTTTCTTTAACAACTACTTGATTTAGAATTTAATATTTAGGCACTGGACTTATGGGCCCCCATTTCAACTCTTGCTTAGAGACCCACAAATGTTAGGTGGATTTACTAGGCAGGTAGGTAGTGGTCAAAGAACAAAAACCATGCAGGTCAGTGGCTCTCAAGCTTTATTGTACCTGTGAATTAGCTGGAGATCTTGCGAAAACAAAGGCAGTGATTCTGCGTTTCTACTGAGAGTAGGGACCACACTTTAAGTAGCAAGGTTGTATAATATTTTAACTTTGGGTTCTGTTTTGGGTGGTGTTATTTTTGTTTTTCCAAGAGTCAGTCTTTGGTTAATTTTGCCTTTTTGTTTTTGGCTGCACCATGCAGCATGTGGGATCTTAGTTTCCCGACCAGGGATCACACCTGTGCCCCCCTGCAGTGAAAGTACGGAGTCTTAAACACCAGACTACCAGGAAGTCCCCTTTGGCTCAGTTTGGTTCTTGAGGGATTTCATGCAACAGGTTATCATTCTGAAAAGAGGACAATAGGTGGGGTACGAAGAATGGATTAGCAGGCAGAGAAATGCACTGAATACATTGGGCAGAAGAGAAAGTAACCACAGATGTTTAGAAGGTAAGATCTGCAAGACTTCAATTAGGTAAGAAAGGGAGAAAGTGACTTGCCTTCAGGAGAGACAAAGTTCAAAAAGGGGAATAAGTAAATGAATGAATGAATTGCCTGTCATTATCTCATCAAAGTGAATGAAAGTGAAAGTCACTCAGTCATGTCCGACTCTGTGACCCCACGAACCGTATAGTCCATGGAATTCTCCAGGCCAGAATACTGGAGTGGGTAGCCTTTCCTTTCTCCAGGGGATCTTCCCAACCCAGCGATCGAACCCAGGTCTCCTGACCCAGGAATTGAACTGGGGTCTCCTGCATTGCAGGCGGATTCTCTCATCAAGGGTTTCAGTATAGCAGGACTTAAGATAGTCTTAAATATGTGTGATTTTCAGAGACTTGACAGGCATTTTTCTCTTCCCTTGTAAATAGCTGGAAGCTGTCTTCACCCAAATTGTTTTTAGTCTTCCTGGGTGGTTTTTTTTTTTCCCCCTTCCTTTAATTAAGTGGTTATGACTGGCACATGCTCTTCTCCAAGTGATTTCTCCACGGCCTAAGCGATTAAACACAGAACAGCACTCACTCCACCCTTCCCCAGAGCGATACTCTGAACTCTGAGAGCCCAAGCGTCTCTCCCCCTGGGGGGCTGCCCTCTCAAGAGAGGCTTGCTTGCATCCAGGCTGGGCTCTTGGGAATGTTTCCTGACTTCAGAGATTCATTTTCTTCAGCACAGGGGAACAGGATTCAGGGTCCTCCTGGGTTAATCACTCAGCTGTAGCAGCTGCAGAAGTAAGCTGCCCCAGGGGACCGGGGCCTCAAGGGAACTGGTTATCTCCCGCAGCACGTGGCACACCCGGATACGATGCCAACGACGGTTTCCGGCTCTGCCGATCCCACCCCCATCTTCCCTTCTCCAGTTTTCCGCTGTGGCTCACAAAAGGCACAAGAGGTACACTTGGAGGAACTTCCAGCCTGAGTTCAGAGACGGTGTCTTAGCTTTCTCCTAAATACCTGAGGAAACATTTAAATTCTGCGCACAGTGCTCCCAGCCTCCTGCATCACGTATTTCCCATTCTCACCCTCTAACGGTCCCAAGGATGGCTGGCTTGCTCTGCATCCCTTTCAAGAACAGCTTTATCTTTTTTATCTTTACTTATTGTCCTCTCCCTGTCCCACTTGCTGCTTTAGAACTCTGTATCCCTTCCGTGGAGCTCTATACTTCACAAAGCCCACTGTCTTCCCACCACACCCACGAGCACAGTCACCCTGTGGAGCTGCCAGACTGAGTCTCATTCCGGGGGGTTCCTGCTTCTCCCTCACTCTATAGGATTCTCAGAAGAAGGCATGTGGGAGATGTGCCCCACGCCTGGTGTTTCCTTTGCCTGGTCATGACGACTCAAAGGCAAGGCCAGTTTTCTCAGTGTGGGGCCTCTCAGGGTGGGTCACCAGGAGTGATGCGGGCCTGGCAGTGCAGTAAGGAGTGCCGGGGCTTGTGGAAAGCTGGAGGCCCATGTACCCTGCTGAGAGGAGACAGCCTTTGCTCAGGTCCAGCCAATAATCATGCAGCAAGTTATCCTTAGACTGTTCAGTGTTTCCACTAGAAATTGGAAATCTAATTTGACTGTGAAATTTTTAGATTTCTGTCCTCTGGCTCATCTAAATAAAAAGTAACAAAATAGCATATCCGCAGGCCTGTGGTATATGCCCTTCATTCTGTAGGTGCCTTGGCGCAAAGCACCTCAGAAACACCTTCTCATCACAGGTGTTTGGTAGCACATTGTATCAGCTCACCTGGCACTTTTTACTCACAGTGCCCTGGACATCAAGAGGAAAATTAGTTAATGGGTTATTGGAACTTCCCTGGCAATCCAGTGGATAAGACTCCATACTCCCAATGCAGGGGGCCTGAGTTCGATCCCTGGTCAGGGAACTAGATCCCACATGCCACAACCAAAAGTTCGCATGCTGCAACTAAGACAAGATCCTGTCCATCGCAACAAAGATCGGTGATCTCAAGTGCCACAGCTAAGACCTGGCACAGCCAAATAAACAATTGTTGCTTTTTTAAAAAAAAAAAGTAAAATCAATTAAAAGAGCTCAAAATGTTAACCTACATCTCCCAATATGTCTTCCATCAGACTGTAATCTGAATATAACCAGGCAAGACTGAGGTTTCTCTTTGCTTGTCAACGCATCTAAGAGCAACAACATCTGCCTTTAGAAGCTTGGAGAATAACATTAGCCTTTCTTTTAGATTTCCGTAAAGGAATGGCGTTACCAAGGTCATGGAATTCCTCCGAAAGCTAATTTTTAGTTATTGTTTTTCCTCCCCCTGCCCAGAGGCCCACACAGCAGCTGTCAAGCATCTCCCTGTCTCTCTTGCTGTATCTATACAATCCCCAAACGTTCATTTTCCCATTGTAATACTCCTCTGCTCAGCTGCTTTCCAGTTAGCTCAGTGGTAAAGAATCCATCTGCCAATGCAAGAGACTCAAGAGACGCAGGTTCAATCCCTGGGTCAGGAAGACTCCCTAGAGAAGGAAATGGCAACTCTTACCCGGGAAATTCCATGGACAGAGGAGAACAGTGGGCTACCATCCACGGGGTCACAAAGCGGCAGACACGACCGAGCACTTTTGCTGCTCAGCACATGACTCTCCCATCTGGGGAAGAATACATTGCTTTTTGCTCAAACGAATCAACCCTCCTGACCCGGAATTGTGGCAAGAAAAGCCGCACACCTAGAATGTAAGAGTTATCCTCATCATTCGGACATTCTGATATTCCACACATATCATCTCTGAAGCATCTGCCATCACCCTGCAACCATCACTCCCAATCCCCAGAGCATTAGCCACGCTCGCTCCTAGCTCGCAGGGAATCCTTACGCGCTTGAGCCAATTCTCCTTAAGTTACTTGCCTAATGATTAGTCATCTAATGATCAAGTTATCTAATATTTAATTCTTTCCTGAATCCTTGCCAGTATCTATCCTTTTCTAAAATTTACTTGGTTTTTTAATCATTTTTAGAACAAACTTGCCTGTGGGCACTCCTGAATTATTCTTGTATTTTAAATACTAAATTTGTACTATCCTGTAAATGTGCCCTTTAGGGGTATTTTGTATGCAATTCAATATTTTAATGACATTTTAGTCAACTGTCTAATGAATTTATTTTTGTATATCAATTCTTTATATTTAATATCAAAAAGTTTGATAAAATATATCAAAGAGGACACAAATAAATGGAAAGCTATCCCGTGTTTCATAGATGAAAGGAATATAGTTAAAATGTCAATACTACCAAAAGTCATCTATAGATTCAATGCAATCCCTATCAAAATTCCAAAGGCATTTTTTACAGGAGTAGAAAAAGCAAGCTCTCTTTATTAAAAGATTATCAGATGATAAAAGAAGGTATGAAAAGCCCAGAAACACCTGTATGAGCCATTTGCCCTGCTGGGATGGAACTTGAAAGTGAAAAATAGACAATATTGACAGCAAGACATTTGACTGGTGTACTCTCCTTTCAGGGCTCTGCTGAACATGTGTCTCCTGTTCCAAAGGGAAAATATGACAGGGATGGAGGAGATATATTCTTTCCGAGCTGCCTTTCAGTGTACCAGTGCCATCTGGCCCCCTAAAAAGCTTTAGGAATGGAATGCCCAAAGCGTGGGGCTCCTTTCCCCACTCCCCCAAGCTGCCTCTAAAGCTGGATCTGTCTCAGTTACCCTTTAACCAAGGAAGCTCACCGTCATTCAGTGTTTTTCCCATTCTTCACTCTCAAGTTCAGCTTCTTACAGAATACAGTTGCCATTAGTCATTGGACGTAACCCATGACTGCTAAGTTTATCACAACCTCCGGTCCAATTTCCATAAAATCACACTCTACTTTCTCAAGCCAGAGAAATTCAAGAGTTCCCAACAGACAGTGTCTGAGACAAGACTCCCGTCACCCATCGGGCGTGGAAACGTCCTCCCTATAGGGCACAGGCAACACTGCCTTCGGTCCACGGCCGCAGCCCTGAGCTACATGCCGGGCCTGCCACTAACCAGCTGCTTGGCCTTGCATAAGCCACTCCCTATCCAACTGTCCCTTCCCCAAAGCCAGGGCTTGGGGACAACAATTTCTTGGCCCTTTCCAGCTTCACAGGGCTCCTCAGTCACCCAATCACCCCAGCTCCCCAGGCTCCAGAGAGTCAGCTCTCCTCACACACGTGCAGAAACAACAGCTGGACCCCAAACATTTTGTGGGTCTTTCGAAATTAGTGCGGATGCTTTCAACTTTCCAAACTTCTCCTTCCTCCTATCTGATTGTTTTCCTTATTACAAAAGAAGCACATGCTTATTGTAAAAACATTCACGCACACGGAGAGCAGAAGAAAAATCACTCACAATGCCGGATTCTTTCAGTCTGTGATGGCAGGTATGGGTTCTACATACTATCTGTTGCATTTTTCTACTTAATAATACATGGACACATTTCTCCTTACTTTTTATATCATTTGAAAACATAATTTTAATGGCCACAGTTGCTGTCTTGTAAGATTGTGCCACACATCAATTTGCCAACTTATATATTTTTTCTTTTGTTTGTGCCATCCCTGTCTTCTCTTCTTTGAATAGGCCTAGTTGCTCTAAAGAATATTAATATATATATGAAGTGCTCAGTTTTTTAAAGGTTGCACATTTTTTAAAACTCCTCCAGTTGAGAAGTAGAATATAGAATCCTCTTTAATCAGGACTGGATTTATGACACATTGGCCACTAAGAGAACAAGGCAGGGATTTCATCTTGCAGCGCAGGGGGTGCAAGTTCAATTCCTGGTCGGGAAGCTAGGCTCCCACATGCCTCACAGCCAACGATGCAAAACACAGAGCAGAAGCAGTGCTGAAGCAAATTCAACAAAGACTTTGAAAAAGGCCCACATCAAAAAATTCTTTAAAGAAGCAAAGAGAACAGCAAGGCAGAAATGATGCTATGTGACTACTAAGGCTGGCTCAGAAGAGGTTGTTCAGTTCCCACTGACTATCTTAGAAGACTTGCTCTTAGACTGTTTGTTCTCAATATACATTTTCTTGGAGCCCAGCCACCATTCTGTGAGGAAGCCCCTGCCAGATGGAGAGGCCATGTGTAGGTGTGCTGGTCAACAGCCTGTCCTTCAGCCTCAGCATCAGACATGCAAGGAAGGAAATCAGCATGGAAGCTAGCCAACTCCCAGCCCCAGCTGTCCAACCCCCAGATGTTCAAGTCACCCCCAGCCAGTCAAGTCTCCCCAGCTGAGTCCTCAGTCATCATGGAACAGGAAAGAGTCTCTCCTTTGCCTTGTTCAAATTCCTAGCCCATAGAATCATGAGCAAATGAGAGTTATTGATTTACACCACCAAGTTCAGGGGGTTTGAGCCAGCAATAGTACTCAGAGTGCCACAGACTAAAATCAACATGATTAGGAAGCATGGTGAAAAGCATGTACTAAAAGACAGCGTTAGAATAGAGATGTGTCTAAATGAATTCATCTTAACCTACAGGGAAAATAAAAACTGTGATTCTTAGACAATTCTATGAGACTCCTGTATAAATTTGTCAGCTGCATCATGCTTTATCTTTGAAACAGCCAATCATGAATGCTAAAAACACAACCAAAGTCCTTAGGGAAGAGAAGCTTACAATGAAAACAATTACAAGGAGTTCAGATACAAAATAATTCCAGCATCTTGGTTTGGAAGCGGGAATCATGGCTTACTCTGAAGAGGGCAATATTGAAAAACTCTTCAGAGCAAAAGTTTTGGAATCAGATTCTCCTGGGCTTAAAACACAGCCCTGTTATATCACCTTGCCAATTCTTTCATCTCTAAGACAGAAAGACTACCTCACTCCCAAGCTTGTTGTGGGGCTTAACAGATGTAATGGACAAAGTGCCTGGCAGAGTTGTGCTTGGTCAACGGTCACTGTTATTACTCATGTTCCCGTCACTGCTACTATTACTGTTAGAGTTGTGCCAGCCTAGCAGAGGAGGAAAGGTGACTGCTTCGGCTGAAGAAAGTTCTCTTCAAAGACAAAGACTATATTATTGTGTTTTATGATTCTGGTCATTGCAGTAAGGAAGAGAGTTTATAGAGCTGAGAGGAAGAGATGGTGAGGTGGTTGGATGGAAAAAGGGAAGGATGCTGCTGCATGCATGTAGGATCTTGGGGCAGAGCCCTGAGAGGTTTACACTGAGGTCATAAATATACTGGAGACCTCGAGTATACTCCCTGTCTTTGCTGTGCTAGCGAGGCATAAAATGCGCATGCTCAACCACTCGTCCAGTTAGAAGATGCCGATTAAGGATCCTTACAGTCTGGGATCCCTCGAGGGCACTGAGGACACAGGAAAAGTAATCACAAACAGGACCGGAGCTTCCCTGGTAGCCCAGTGGTGAGCAGCCCACCTTTCAATGCAGGAGACACGGGTTCGGTCCCTGGTCCCGGAAGATGTCTCAGAGAGGCTGAGCCCCTGTGCCACTACGACTGAGCCTGTGCTCCAGAGCCCAGGAAGCACCACTACTGAGCCCACTGCTGCCACTCCCGAAGCTCCTGCGCCCCAGAGTCTGCACTCCGCGAGAAGAGACGCCACTGCAACGCGGGAAGCGCACACGGCTACTAAAGCGCAGCCCCGCGCTCGCTGCAGCCAGCGGGAAGCCTGCGCAGCAGCGGAGACCCAGCACAACCAAAGTAAGTAAATGAACAAGTGTCTCTTCAAGATCCTTTAAAATATATATTAGAGAAATATACATATATAAAACAATTGAACAAAAAGCAAGAAGAGGTGGAAAATAAAGTTTAAAATGATAATAATAAACAGGACCCAGTCCTCTTTAAACCCTCCCTATTCAGGGACAAGCTCTGTCGCTCACATGTACTGTGATGAGATTACAATTACAAAGTGCTCTGGGGGGAAAAAAGGAAAGAAAAAAACTGTAAAAGTTCTAATAGTCCCAGACATTTTACAAAGCCCTTTTCACAGTCATCATCGCAATGAGTCTTCCAAACAACTCTGAAAATAGATATGATTATTACATCCATTTTACAGATGAGAAGGCCAAGACAGAGAGGCCGAGACGAGTTCCCAAGGTTGCAGGAAGAGGCAGTGACGGAGCAGGACCTCGACCTCCCCCTGGGCCGGGCTGGCGTTCGCACCGCATCCACGCGCCACACAGCTCTGCTGCACTCAGACAAAAGCGCCAAGCCCCCAGCCAAGGCTATCAGTGCTCAGAAGCCTTCTCTGCAGTCAGTTTGGGCCACGTGATAGGATTCTGAGCTAAGGCAACACGAGTACTTCCAGGCGAAGGCAGCTCAGTGCCAGCGTGCTTCCTCGTGGCTCTCTTCCTCCTGCAGAGCTACGGTGATGAGCATGTGCTGAAACGGAGCCTCTAGGGACAGGACCCTGGACACCTGAGTATCTGCTTGGAGAAGAGCCTCTGCAGGTCCATCCGATCTTGCACAAGAAACAAACTACTTCTTACTGCGTGTGGCCTCTGAGATTTCAGGCTTGTTACCCAGCAGAGCCTCTCCTACCTGGCCAATATCAATCTTTATAATTCTTTGCCTAGTGTCACGCTGGATACTGAGCGTAACTGGGATCGTAAGGCAGTCTCTGCCTTTAAGAAACTGACAAAGTTACTGAGCTATATGCCAAGGGAAGGGTTTCTGAACAGATGGCCAGGCTGAGCCAGCAATGTTAGACCCGTAAATACCACTGACAGGCCCTGTCATCACATTTTGCAAGCGTTGTCACGTAGGCACTGGTGGGTGGTGGCTGCCATTTTTAAGAGGTTGCTGCAGGGCGAGCTGGAACGAAGCACTGAGTCTGGACTCAGCGTCATCTCAAGTTGCCTGATTCTCCTCCCGGAGCCCCCACGTCTACCTCGACTGATTCATGGTTTTGCTTCATTCCAGGTGTGCAGTGATGGCATCGCTCAGTTTTTTCCAGACACCTGGTCAACGGCCCTCATTTCCCTACGTTTCCCCATGTCATTCCTGCCTCGTCTTGGAGCTAACGTGTGCCCAGGATGCCTGGCTTCGATCATGTTGTAACCCAGTTGTGGGCAGTTAAGGATGCGCACCAAGCACATCCCTTCGACTAAAGAGCTGGTCACCTGGGTCAGCAGAAAGAGCCTGTCACCTCAGCCAGAGCCTTGTGGATCAACTTCAGCAAGCCACTCAGTCAGCTCACCTGCAAAATGAGGAAGCTAGACAGGATGGGCACTGCGGTATCTCCAGCTGAAATAATGATAATACTCAAGGCCACATAACTCGTCAGTGCCAGAGAAAGGATCAGAACCCCACTCTGGGCCCACTGGCCTATTTCATCTGACACAAAGTATTACATTTCATTTGACACATGAAAATTTCTCAGGATGGCCACCCAAAAACCCAGGACAATGCTCATTACTCCCATAAAAAGTGTCTTGAAATCCTAACTATTGGTAGAGAAACAATGTCCTCATGTCAACCTTGCCTCTTGCTGTTTTCTCTTTACTCTGGAGAATAAGGGAGAATTTACTCCATCACTCATTCACTTAACACACTTTTATTGAGCATCAGTGCTGTTGAGCATAGAGCTGGAAATAGCAAAATAAAACATGATCCCTGCTTAAAGAACCAAAGTCTTTTTCAGAAGACAGGCCCACGTTCTTGGGGTGTCATGGAATTATGGTGTTGGGACACTCAGAAAGGGGTCTTGGAGTGGAGTCTTGAAGCAAAAGTAAGAATTCACCAACTATCACATCTCCGTGACTCTTTTACCCAAGTACTATTTAAGAGCAAACTCTCAGGCCTTCTATGGAGAACAAACAGCCAGCCTATTTCCTTTTCTTTTTCAAGTCTGATTTTTTTCTCTTAACTTTTGAGACCCTTTTCTCACCGTAGACTCAGAAGCATCTATTTAGAATCCCAAAAGCCAAGAATTCAACTTTTGTGTTACTCTCAGGGGTTCTGTATATTTCTTTCTCAAGACAATCAAACTCAGCTTTTCTAGTTTAAGAAATGCAAGCCTTGTAGGGAAAATGACTTCTAAAAAGAATAACTGCTTAGGCCAATACTTCAAAATATGACTCCTATAATGAAGAACAGGCCCAAATACACACAAGATAGCAACACGGTCTTTCACAGAGTCAAGGGTCCAGCCTTACGTGCTCTGGAATTGGTTTATAGCTAATAGTTTGCAGCCCACTTACAGTGAGGGTATTAGGCAGGGAAATGTCCCTTCATGAGAAAGGCAAGGCTAGGCCTCCAACATGTCCCCAAGGTGTCACCAGTGACATGATGATTCCCTCCTCTTCATACAACCGTTAATCCTCACTAAGGGTCTGAAGAAGCCATTTACATTTTCAGTAATTTATTGATTTCTCTGGGGTTATCTCTCACCTCCCTAACTCCCTCATCTACAGCACCAAAGGCTTCTCTGCAACAGTGCGTGCTATTGTGATTCCTTGATTTCTAATTCATTTATCAAAGGGAACTGCTCCATTTCACTCACTATAGAGTCCTCACGTTTAGAACAAGTGACTAGTAGGAACTCAACAATAAAGGACAGAAATGACAAGGACCTAAAGAAGCAGAAGAGATTAAGCAGAGGTGGAAAGAGTACATGGAAAAACTATATAGAAAAAGTCTTAATGACCCAGACCACTGCGATGCTGTGATCACTCACCTAGAGCCGGACATCCTGGGCCGTGAAGTCAAGTGGGCCTTGGGAAGGAAGCACCACTACCAACAAAACTAGCAGAGGTGACAGGATTCCAGCTGAGCCATTTAAAATCCTAA
Organism: Ovis aries; assembly: GCF_016772045.2. Lineage (NCBI taxonomy): Eukaryota > Metazoa > Chordata > Mammalia > Artiodactyla > Bovidae > Ovis > Ovis aries. The sequence goes on from NC_056066.1 coordinate 9,824,800, forward strand.
AAGATGATCCTGTTGGAACACTGCAATATGCCAGCAAGTTTGGAAAACTCAGCAGTGGCCACAGGACTAGAAAAAGTCAGGATTCATTCCAATCCCAAAAAGGCACACTGCCAAAGAATGTTCAAACTACCACACAATTGCACTCATTCCACATACTAACAAGGTAATGCACAAAATCCTTCAAGCTAGGCTTCAACAATACATGAACCAAGAGCTTCTGGATGTACAAGCCAGGTTTAGAAAAGGCAGAGGAGCCAGAGATCAAATTGCCAACATTTACTGGATCATAGAAAAACCAAGAGAATTCCAGGGGGAAAAATCTACTTCTGCTTCATTGACTCTGTTAAGCCTTTAACTGTGTGGATCACAATGAACTGCAGAAAATTCTTCAAGAGATGGGAATACCAGACCACCTTACCTGTCACCTGATATATCTGGATGCAGGTCAAGAAGCAATAGCTAGAACCAGGCATGGAACAACAGACTGATTCAAAATTGGGAAAGGAGTACATCAAGGCTGTATATTGTCACCCAGATAATTTAACTTCTGTACAGAGTACACCATGAAAAATGCAGGCTGGATGATTCAAAAGCTGGAATCAAGACTGCCAGGAGAAATATCAACAGCCTCAGATATGCAGATGATAACACTCTAATGGCAGAAAGTGAAGAGGAACTAAAGAGCTTCTTGAGGAGTGAAAAAGCTGGCTTGAAATTCAACCTTTAAAAAACTGAAATCATGGCATCTAGTCCCATTGCTACGTGTAAATAGATGGGGAAAAAGTGGAAATATTGGCAGATTTTAATTTTTTGTGCTCCAACAGCACTGTAGCCAGTGATTGAAGCACAAGATGAAAAAGCCCTTGCTCCTTGGAAGAAAAGCTATGACAAACCTAGACAGTGCTGAAGAATTGATGCTTTTGAATTGTGGTGTTGGAGAAGACTCTTGAGAGTCCATGGACTGCAGGGAAATAAAACCAGTCAACCCTAAAGGAAATCAATCCTGAATACTCATTGAGAGGATTGATGCTGAAGCTCCAATACTCTGGCCACCTGATGTGAAGAGCCAACTCATTGGAAAAGACCCAGATGCTGGGAAAGATTGAGGGCAGGAGGAGAATGGGGTGACGGAGCATGAGATGCTTGGATGGCATCTCCCACTTAATGGATATGCCTTTAAGCAAACTCTGGGAGACAGTGAAGGACAGGGAAGCCTGGTGTGCTGCAGTTCATGGGATCACAGAGTCAAACGCAACTTAGTGACTGAATGGCAACAAGTATTTGCAAATAGAAGGATTTGTACAATCTTTAAGGAAAATCTAGAATTTGTCTTCCTCATGGATCTGCCATTGGATTCTATCCTTGAGGAAATACTTGAAAGCAAAAATGTAAAAGTTTTTTGAGATAATTAAGAGATGAAGCTAAAGCCCACCAAACCCAAGTCATTATAGCAAATATATAAGACAGACTAGATCCTAAGGGAACCCCAGGGAGCCAAGGAGCATATGGGATCTCACCCATTCTTACCCATAAGTAAACCCAGTGATGGGCTGGCTAATACCCCCAAGGGCCCTTGTTGAAGACAAAGGGAACTGGGATGGGAGTTGGGGCAAAGGGGAGCAGTCAGTCAGAAACAAGTGCTGGAGAGCCAACATGGGGAAAGGCAGGAAGGTTGTTAAATCTCAGAGTAGGAGTCCAGAATTGCACACCAAAGTTTGGCCATGAATCCACAATCTGGGATAGAATCTAGGAGATGAGATCAATCAAAACAAGTCTGAGCCGTGTGAAAGTAGGTGAGACTGGGAGAGGAAGAGAAGAGCCACCAAGAGCACCACCACCATGATGCCCTACACCAGGACAACAGGGGCTGCTGCCCTGGGTGCCATGCTTTAGAGCTGCATGGACCAAGAGTCCCGCAAATGCAAACCATGCCGGCCATGAAAAGTTTTCTATAGCCACATCTTCCAAAGGGTAAAAGAAGCAAACGAAATACATTCAATGCGGTATGCTACATTCTTTTTTTCTTTATACTGTGTCTTCCAAATCTACTATGCACTTTTTAATCAACTCATTCAGCACATCTCCATCTTGACTAGTCACACTGCAAGTGCTAAAAAACAACACGTGGCTAGTGGCTATCATACTGGATAACACAGCCTCAGGGGGAGCCACCCTGGTCCTCCTCTGGCTAGACTCCTCATCATGGGGGCGGGGAATCTGTGAGGCCAAGGGGACCAACCTACCTAGATCGTCCACACCTCCTTCTAGATTGTACATCAGATACGTGAGATTTTCAATTCCCTGCCCAAAGGGTGCATAGCCTCCCCCACTTCCAACGTTTGGATGGATCCTTTCTCTGGCTCCATCACAGGGAAGGGGTTACCATGCTGAGGGTGAACTCTGCTGATGTTCTGTGCACTCCCATGCTGGAGGAGGTCCAAAGGGATGTGTGCTTGTGGGGGAGATAGAAACAGATCATGGATAAGTAGATTGCGATTTCTCTGCAGGACAGAGCTGGGGCAAGGAAGAGAAGATGGAGAGGTCGGTTTGACCCAAGAGCCTGGCCATTCTTCTCTATACCACTGCATGCAAGTGAAGAACTCTGAGATCCCTAAGGATCCTATGTTTGAAGCTAATTTAACAAGGTAGGAAAATAGAACATATTTTGTTATTTAAGAGTTTGGTAGGACTTCCCTGGTGGACCAGTGGTTACGAATCTGCCTGCCAATGCAGGGGACATGGGTTTGATCCCTGGTCTGGGAAGATTCCACATGCTGTGGGGCAACTAAGGCCACACACCATTAATACTGAGCCTGAGAGCTGCAACCAGAGAAACCACCACAATTAGGAGCCCACACACCACTGCTCCAGAGCAACACCCGCTCACAACTAGAGAAGGACTGTGCGTAGCAATGAGCCTCAGTAAAGCCAAAAATAAACAATTAAAAAAATTTTTTTAATACTACATTGCTAAAAAAGAGCTTGTTAGCTCAATTTATAACTTTCACTATTTAGTCACAGTATCTAATTTTCCATTTTTACTCTTATTCTTTACCCCACAAATGCTGGAAGCAAACCCAAAGCTGAGTTTTTATGATTTACTGTACTCTGTTATTTACTTATTTAATTTCTTACTTGTCTTTAGGAAAACTGTGAGGACATTAGCGCATCTTAAAAGATGACGGTACAATAAACTCACTGCAACACAAGAGAAAAAACAAATTGCTTGGCATATGGGTTCAAGGCTCAATTTTACTGAAGGAGATGAAGTTATACTCCTTCCACTGTGGAACGCACAGGGATTCTAATTAGCATAATTAATCATTCCTATCTCTGTTCCCCCAGAGCACTTTATTCAAAATTTCTTTTTTTGTAGATAATATTACATGTCTTTATTTCCTTCTGAAACACTTGCTATTTATTTGGCAGAATCACAGATCCTTTAGAAAACAGTATACTTAAAGCCACAAGTCCTCTCCCTAGGAAATATACAACACATGGCCAGCAGAGAGTACAGTGTCAAGGAGTCCATGAATTTGAGGTTAAACCCCCTGAGTCTGACTGGGCTACGTGAGAGAAGCCACTGATCACATCCCGTTCCATCTGAAATATAGGAAGCGCCCATGTCAGACAGGATGAATAAGCCACATGACTCAGGTATCTATTGCTATTTGGCAAACCATCCCCAAGCTTAGCAGTTTAAAAGAAGAGTGACCGTGTATTGGTCAGGATTCTACAGTTCAGGCAGGGCCTGGTAGGAATGGCTCTGCTCCAAGCGCTGCTGGCTGGGGCAGCTTGACTGGGGGATGGAGAGGTCAAGCTGGCTCTGTTCACACTGTGGGGTCTTGGCTAGAACCACTGACGCTGACTGGACTTCTCTCATTCACTTTCCCTGGAGTCTCACCGCCTTGGGGACATCTCTCCACGTGAGCCCTCCAGCAGGATAATTTAACTTCTTCATGGGGGTCCAAGGCTTCAAGAGGGAGTTTCTAAGAAGTTCTTCAATTTGTAACAACATGGATGAACTCTGAGGACATAATTACTATATGAAATAAGCTAGTCACAGGAAAACAAGTACTGCAGATTTCACTTATATCAGGTATCTAGAAAAGTTAAATTCATATAATGAGCAGAATGGTGGTTGGCAGGGGCTAGTGGCAGGGGAAGATGGGGAGTCGTAATCAGTAAGCATAAAGTTTTAGTTAAGCAAGATGAATAAGCTCTAGAGGTCTGTTACCCAATAGAGTGTCTATAGTCGGTGATCCACACTTAAATTTTTGTTAAAATGTTAGATCTTATGTTAAGAGTTCATGCCACAATAAAACAAAACTTAAAAAGAATTTTAAAAAAGAGGGATATTCTGCTGGGGTCAAGCTTGCTAACATCCCATTGACCAAAACAAGACTAAGCCCAGAGTCAGTGTGGGGAAGGACTGCACAAGGGCAGGAATACCGGGATACAGGGCTTACTGGGTGGGGGCACTGGGTAAACAGTCTACAACAGAGCCTGCTTGAAAAAAGAAATGAATAATTATTGAAAGAGTTAACGATACACTTCTCAATGATGGTGGGGTGTCTGCTTAATTCCTCCCGTGAGACCTGAGGCCTCTTTCTCAGGGAAGCTGACTAGATTTTCCTGATAGGCACTACCCAGGAGCCCATGCCGGTCTTCCTAGACACATAGCAGAGTTTGTAATGATGTAGTCACGTGAGCACCTGATTTCCTGTCACACAAACCAAATTCTGGGCTCTTTGGCCATAACCATGACCACTACATCCCAGCTCCTGGAACAAGATCAGACACATGGCAGACTTTCATAAATGTTTGAGGAAGGAAGGGGAGAAGGAAGGAAGAAAAGAGAAAGAGAAAGAGAAAGGGAGAAAGAAGGGAAGGAAAGGGAAATTCCATTACAGGAATTCAAGGTATGATCTGGTTAACAGTAACATTCATTGGACAGTAGTATGTGCCAGCTATGAGGCTAAGGTTAACAGCTCGCTTCATCTCCAGAAACCCTAAGAGAGAGTTAAAATAAATCCCTCCACTTCATGGATGAGGAGGCTGAGGTTTACAGTGGTTATATGATTTGCCAAAGATGGAAGCGCTGGCGCTTGACCTCAGAGCGCTGTCAATCACTCTTAACCATTATATCACCTCGGAGGACAAGATAACATTTAGAAGCAAAGGAAACCATGTAACAATGCATACTAGCTTTAGCATCCTCTCAAGGACTTTCTGAAAAAAAAGAACACATACTGAAAAGAAAATGAAAGAAAGGTTTGTGGCTTTTGGGAGGAAACCTGGTTTCAAAAGAATGGTGGGGATGAAGCCGGAAAATAGCCTGAAAACTGAAAGCATCAGGAAGATAATGAGGCAGAAGAGACTGACAGAAAAGGATTCTCCAGTGGGTGGACCCACACTTCATTGAAAGGGGGAGATGTGGACACCTTCCAGGAGGTGGGAAGGAGGATTAGCTAGTTACAGTATTCCAAGTGGCTTAGCAAAAGGCAGCTCCCAAGATGAGTCATAATCTCAAAGAATTATGGACAAAAAGTGCACAAAAGAGAAAATTTTATAGCAGGTACTAATTTTTATTAATCACAAAACTCTCCTATGAGCCTTCTGGTTTTCTGCTACAGAGATAAAATACTTAAATCTTTCTCTGTAGAAAAGTTAAAAAAGCATATAGCCCATACCCATCAGAATAACTAAAATGAAAAGGAGATGAATAAAACCAGCATTCGTAGGGCCGCAGAAACAATGGACGTCTCATAATCTGTTGGTGGGAGTGTAATCCAGTGTGCCCACTGAGGAAACCAGGTAGGCATTCACTGAAACTGACCACACATGTGAATTCTCTGACCCGACAGTGTCGTTCCAGAGCATCTACCAACAGAAATGCATCCGTGTATTCATCCAAAGATGCACTAGAAAGCTCAGAGCAGCAGCATCCAGAATGAACTCCAAGTAGAAACCACTCAACTGTCCATCCGCATTAGAGCGGATAGGTCAATCATGGTCATTCACGCACTGGAATACTACATGGTACTGAGTATGAACCCTGCACAATTACGTGCAAAACTATGCACAAAACTCACAAACATGGACGTTTAAAGAGAAAAAGAGGCAAACTCCACTGTGGGAAGTGAAGACAGTGATCACTTTTGTGGGGAGAGGAAGCTGTGCATGAGGGACGCTTCTTGGGCAAAATGTGCACTTCTCTGTATGGGTGTTCTGCTTACATAAAAATATTCAAAGAAGTTATAGCCATGTTTAAAAACAAGATAAACATCATCAAGAACCCCAAACTGAATAGAGACACAAATGAGATGAGAAGGAGTGGGTAGGAAAAAACCAACAGAAGTCACGTAGCCTCTCCAAGGCCCCATCTGTTAGGGAACACCAGGGGTCATTCTGAAAGTTCCTGGAGGAATCCTTAGGGTGGAGATCTTGTGGGAGCTCACATCCCTCTCTCATGATGTCCTTGTTTCAACAGAGTCCCCTCCTGTTTTTCACCTCTAAATAACAGGACAGTGGTCTCATTTCTTGCCTTTCTTTCCCCGGCTCCATGCCTTGTGCCTTCCACGTGGTGGGTTCAGAGAAAGTGCACGCTGACTGAAAGATGAGCATGCAGAGTTAAGCATCTGTTTTCTAAAGGTTGTGTCTTCAGTTGGATTCCTCTAGCAGCAGGCTCTGACACAAGGAAGGTATGAGGCCATGTGCCTGATGCCCCCAGGAATCACCGACAGCAGAGCAAGGGAGTGAGACAGAGAAGGGCAGGGGAAGATACAGGGTCAGGTACTGGATAGGTTTCCACTCGGCGCAACTGGGGCTCAGCCCCACAGGGCAGCTCACAGTAAAAGTCATCAAAACCTCACTAGGAAACAACTTGAGAACTCTTCCCTGGCCACGCACTGATGCTTAAACCCTTCCTCAGGCTGTCCACTCAGTGAGTGCCCACGAAGCAACCTACTGGAGAAGAGCTAAGAAAAGCTACCAAGCTCCAGAGGTTCCATGTCCCCTTGCATATGTGCACACCGCACTTCTGAACAGTTTGCTCTGAAGGAACATGGCCTGATGGTCCCTCTTCTCATGCAGCTTACAACACAAACCACTACCATTTTCAACAAACAGGCATGGTTCAAATTGGCTTTCTGTCTTCTGTTTCCGTTCCAGGATCAATTAAAGCTGGAAAGAAGGCAAGATTCATTTTGAAATCTCCAGAAAAGTCATCTAGATGCCAGATTTTAAGATGGGTGTTTAGAAGATCTAAGCCTCAGCTACTTTGGAAGCAAACATTCCAGCCCTACTCCCACCTAATCTCATCCATCTCATTAGAATTCTCCCCACCCATGGCTATTAATACTTATTCCATAATACAGTGAAGCAGGACACAAAATTTAACAGTTTCTCAGTTAATCAACAAAAGTAGATTATCACAGCAAAAAAGAAATCTTCTACTGTTTCAATGCCATGTAATTTCAGATAATAAGTAAAATAATGAAAGAGGATTTTTAATGTATTTTAACCCCATAGGGCATTGGGACTGCTTGCATAGAAGTTTTGAAGTACCACATGGGGAAAAAATAGTTCCAAGCAAAGTCCATCTGAACACAATCTCCAGACAGGAAGGTATCAAGAGCCTGGAGGTCTGGTGAGGAAAGGTTATTTAGAGATGCTCTTTCATAACCACTCCCTGGAAAAAAGCAAAGTCCACCAATGGCATTTTGGTTCATGATATTGTACAAACTTAAAGCCTTCAAAGCCAAGACTAGGTCTCAATGTTGAAAAGAATTATGACTGATTATGAATCTGGAAAAAAATTTACAGTATAAGGGATATCAGCACATTGATGGTTATATTAGTTTCTTATGCAATTCATGGGGTCGCAAAGAGTCGGACACGACTGAGCGACTGAACTGAACTGAACTGATGGGACTCATCATCCCTATATAATAGTAAGTATTATTGTTTATTAGTCTGCAACAGTGTACATCCCAGTGGGGGTATATAATAGGTTTTCCCCTTCCTGGTTCACCATCTTGACATAGTAAAGGGGCTTGTGTAAGTCAGCGAAGCTATGAGCCATGCCATGCAGGGCCACCCAAGACGGACAGCTCATAGTCAAGAGTTCTGACAAAACCTGGTCCACTGGAGGAGGGAATGGCAAACCACTCCAGTATTCTTGCCTCAAGAACTTCATGAACGGTATGAAAAAAACAAAAAATATGACACCAGAAGACGAGCCCCGCAGGTCAGAAGGTGTCTGATATGCTGTTGGGGAAGAGCAGAGAAAGAGTGAAGAAGAACGAAGAAGCGAAAAAGATGCTCAGTAGTGGATATGTCCAGGGGTGAAAGTAAAATCTGATGTTACAAAGAACAATCTTGCATTGGAACCTGGAACATTAGGTCCATGAATCAGAGTAAATTGGAAGTGGTCAAGCAGGAGATAACAAGAGGAACATCGACACCTCAGGAATCCGTGAACGAAAATGGACAGGAATGGGTGGATTTAATTCAGATGACCATAATATATACCACTGTGGGCAAGAATTTCTTAGAAGAAATGGAGTAGCCCCCATAGTCAACAAAAAAGTCCAAAATGCAGTACTTGTGTGCAATCTCAAAAACGACAGAATGATCTCAGTTCATTTCCAAGGCAAATCATTCAATGCCACAGTAATCCAAGTCTATGCCCTGACCACTAATGCTGAAGAAGCTGAAGTCAAATGGTTCTATGAAGACCAACAAGACCTTCTAGAACTAACACCAAAAAAAAGATGTCCTTGTCATCATAGGGGATTGGAACGCAAAAGTAGGAAGTCAAGAGATACCTGGAGTAAGTGGTGAGTTTGGCTGTGGTGTTCAAAATGGAGCAGAGCAAAGGCTAACAGAGTTTTGTCAAGAGAGCACACTGATCATAGCAAACACCCTTTTCTAATAACACAAGAAATGACTTACACATGGACATCACCAGACGGTCAATACTGAAATAAGATTGATTACGGTCTTTGCAGCTGAAGATGGAGAAGCTCTATACTGTTAGCAAAAATAAGACCTGGAGCTGACTGGCTCAGATCATGAGCTCCTTACTGCAAAATCCAGGCTCAAATTGAAGAAAGCAGGGAAAACCACTAGGCCTGTAAGGTATGACCTAAACCAGATCCTGTATGATTATACAGTGGAAGTGACAAATAGATTCAAGGGATTAAATCTGGTAGATAGAGTGCCTGAAGAACTATGGATGGAGATTTGCAACATTCTTACAGGAGGTGGCGATTAAAATTATCCCAAAGAAAAAGAAATCCAAGAAGGCAAAGTGGTTGGCTGAGGAGGCTTTACAAATAGCTAAGAAAAGAAGAGAAGTGAAAGACAAGGGAGAAAGGGAAATATATATACACCTGAATGCAGGGTTCCAGAGACAAGAAAGGCTTCTTAAGTGAACAATGCAAAGAAATAGAGGAAAACAACAGAATGGGAAAGACTAGAGATCTCTTCAAGAAAACTGGAGATATCAAGGGCCTATGTCATGTAATGATGGGCATGATAAAGGACAGAAATGGTAAGAACCTAACAGGAGCAAAAGAGATTAGGAAGATGTGGCAAGAATACACAGAAGCATAAAATTAAAAAAAAAAAAATAGTTCTTCATGACCCAGATAATTATGATGGTGTGGTGTCTCACCTAGAGCCAGACATCCGGGAGTGTGAAGTCAAGTGGGCCTTAGGAAGCATTACTATGAATGAAGCTAGTGGAGGTGATGGAATTCCAGCTGAGCTATTTCAAATCCTAAAAGATGATGCTGTGAAAGTGCTGCACTCAATATGCCAGCAAATTCAGAAAACTCAGCAGTGGCCAAGGACTAGAAAAGGTCAGTTTTCATTCCAAACCCTAAGAAGGGCAATGCCAAAGAATGCTCAAACAACCATACAATTGCAATCATTTAACACGTTAGCAAGGTAATCCTGCAAGTTAGGCTTCACAGGGAGGCTTTGTGCACTGTGGTCCATGGGGTCATGGGGAGTCGAACATGATTTAGCAACTGAACAGCAATAAAATCGGTTTTCAGTAAACTACTGATTCAGATAAATACTTTAAGGTTTTGCATGGAGCCGCCATGGGCTTACCATGTGGCATTAGTGGTAAAGAACCTGCCTGCCAATGCAGGTTAGACATAAGATATGCTGGTTGGATCCCTGGGTTGGGAAGAGCCCCTGGAGAAGAGAACAGCAACCCACTCCAGTATTCTTGCCTGGAGAATCCCATGGACAGAGGAGCCTGGAGGGCTATAGTCCATGGGATCGCACAGAGTTGGACCCGACTCAAGCGACCTAGCAGAGCACACATTCTATAAACTTCATCTGAAGATAATTTCAAGCTTCTGATATTTTCAAAGTGAGCTGCATCTTAAAACAAAAAAAACCTGTATTAGTCAGGGACTTCCTTGGCAGCCTAATGGTTAAGACTCTGTACTTGCACTGCAGAGGACTCAGGTTCAATCCCTGGTCAAGGAACTAAGAAAGTGCATGCTGTGTGGCCTGGCCAAAACATTAAAAAAAAAAAAAAAATAGAAAGAAAGAAAAGAATTTTTTAAAGGAAATAGTCTGGTAAACCTGGGAGACTGTAGAGATAGGTACAATATCCAGCAGCATATTTGTAAAGGCCCCAGAGCAGGAAGGCCTTGGGATGGGACAGAAGTGGTTCTGAACATGTGACTTGGCCCAACAGCCTACTTCTGATTTTCTGTCCTCAGGCCCCATCTTGTGGGAAACCATAAACAAGAGCCTTTAAATTGTGAGCAGCACCCCCTTTCTCTTATTTTGCTTTTGTCTTCCACTTTCGCACGGTTGAATGACATTTCCTTAGCATCCATAAGCCTAGGGTTTCTAAGAGTTCTGGAGAGACATTAAATCAGTTCCACACAAAAGATCTGAAAAATATATGCAATAATGAGGTGTACAAGATGGTTTGAACTGCATGACCCTCCCAGCTTCTTTCCTCCTCCTGGGCTTAGAAGGCAAGACTTTTTCTGTTCAATGTTTCTTTTTTGGTTGTTGGTTTTCTCTTACCCCACTGTTCTTCCAAGCTTCTAAATCTCCTTATCTCTTCTATATATCAGAGCTATTCGGTGAACAGCTTAGATCCCTTTGGTTTTAGACAATTTTTTCATCTTTGCCCTGGTGGTCATGTCGGTTTCTTGGGTTTTACTTTACTTTGTAGCCGATTTGTCTTACCTGGAGGTAGACAGGAGGCAAGCAGTAGCAGAAGGGACCCACATGGTAACACTGTGTCAATCCTGCTACTGCTAAGGAAGCACAAGCCAAGGAAACAGATCTCAGATCAAATCAGAGATTGTGCCTTTAGCCAAGTGACTCAGCAGCAGCAGCAGCAATGATTATCTCACACCCACTGCTTTTTTGATGACCCTCCTCCCGTCAAGATAAGCTGTCTATCCCACTCCCTTGAGCAAAGGCTTGTGTCCACGGCAGCAGTAATGCTGTGTGACTTCTGAGGATAGGTAACAAAAGGCCAGACAGTGTTCTCCTGGGTCACTGGCTTGGAGTCCTAAGCTGTCCTGTAAGCAGCCTGACTGTCCTGAGGCAGCCATGCTGTGAGGAAGCCCGGAATAGCCTATGCAGAGAACAGCTTCTACCTGCAACCTCTGCACACCTGAGCCACACTCAACCACCCAGCCAGGCCCTTCCTGAATTCATGACTCTCAGAAACTAGGAAAGACAATAAAATGATTGCTGTTTCAAGTCACTAAATTCTGGCGTGATTTGTTACCCGGCAATAGATATCACTGCATGACAAATAGCAGGGGAAAAGTGAAAATAGTGACAGATTTTAATTTCTTGTGAATGCTCAAACTACTGCACAACTGCGCTCATCTCACAGGCTAGTAAAGCAATGCTCAAAATCACAGCTCCGAATCACTGTGGATGGTGACTGCAGCCATGAATTTAAAAGATGCTTGCTCCTTGGAAGGAAAGCTATGACAAACCTAGACAGTATGTTAAAAAGCAGAGACCTCACTTTGCCAACAAAGGTCCCTATAATCAAAGCTATAGTTTTTCCAGCAGTCATGTGAGGATGTGAGAGTTGGACCATAAAGAAGGCTGAGCACTGAAGAATTGATGCTTTCAAACTGTGGTGTTGGAAAAGACTCTTGAGAGTTCCTTGGACTGCAAGGAGATCAAACCAGTCAATTTTAAAGGAAATCAGCCTTGAACATTTATTGGAAGGACTGATGCTGAAGCTGAAACTCGAATATTTTGGCCACCTGATGCGAAGAGCTGACTCATTGGAAAAGATCCTGATGCCAGGAAAGATTGAAGGCAGGAGGAGAAAAGAGCAACAGAGGATGAGATGGTTAGATAGCATCACTGACTCAACGGACATGAATTTGAGCAAACTGGGGGAGATAGTGGAGGACAGAGGATCCACGTATGCTATAGTCCTTAGGGTCACAAAGAGTCAGATGTGACTTGGCAACTAAACAACAACAGATATCCAGAACATCACCCATGTCTTAAAAAGTTTGGCCATCCTAAATTGAGTAAGGAATAGTAACTAGATGAGACTGTATTAATATGCTATTTTCTTAGTGATCACTAGGATAGTGCTTTTTTGAAAGCCTGCATCTGGTTCATCCACCATGTGATTTTAATTCTTCTCAACTATTTTCAAAGCCTTGAGTTACAAGACCACCTTAGGGATATAAACGTAATATATCTAAATCAAGTAAATCCAACAGGCCAACTTATGATCTTGGTGGGCTGGGAGGAAACAACTTTAATTCAACCTGTCAGATATCCACAAGCATGGTAATAGGCTATATAATTGGTTTTCAAACAAATTATCCTCAGCTTTGCTAGTCTGATCTTACAAAAGGGTAACTCCACAGGGACTTGGTTTACTTGAGTCAGATGCACGTGAATGGCCTTGATCTCTGCTGTGCAAGGTGAAATAGCGAGCTGACATGCGTACTGAATGATGATTCAATGTTGAAACGGGTTTCAATGACATCACTGATAAAAACATCGGTCTTAGATGGAAAGGAGCTAACTTCTTGGAAGCCAAGTCCTTCAGAAGATGGATTTTCACATGATTCAGAGACTTCTTGGCATAAAGTGTACTCCACTGAGGTAAGCTGTCATGCTTTGAGAATAAAGAAGTGTGTCAATTAGGTTCAGCTCTGTAAAATCATCCCAAGTTTTAATGGCTAAAATTACCATTTATTTTATGAATGATTCTATGAGTCTTTTGGGCACTTGTTCTGGCCCAGGTTAGCTCAGTTTACCTGTTTTGGACTCTCCTGTGTGACTATGATCACTTGGCAGGTTGGCCAGAGGCTGGATAATCTATACTGCTTCACTCACATGCTTGGCAGGTAACAGGCTGTCAGGCAACTGGGGATATTGTGTTCTTCTCCTTATGGTCTCTCATCCTTTGAAAGGCTAGCTTAGGCCAGGTATCATAAGGGTCTCAAGATTCAAATGCAAGAGAGAGCAAAGTACATGTACCCTTCAAGCTTGGCTAACATCTCACTGAAAGTGAAAGTGTTAGTCGCTCAGTTGTATCCGACTCTTTGTGACCCCATGGACTGCAGCCCACCAGGCTCCTCTGTTCATGGAATTCTCCAGGTAAGAATACTGTAGTGTGCTGCCGTTCCCTTCTCCGGGGGATCTTCCTAACCCAGGGATCGGACTCAGGTCTCCTGCATTGCAGGCAGATTCTTTACAATCTGAGCCAGCAGGGAAGCCCCTATTAATTAAAACAAATCATTTTTCTAAGTCCAGAAGCACATATGGAATACAGACTCCACTCCTGATGAAAATAAAGGCAAAATCACATTAAGGTGTCCATTCAGGGAAAGGAGGAATTGGAGGCAATTGTTTTTTTGCAATGGGCCATGAGGAGCTAGCTGCTCATGTAAACCCATAGCAAAAAAATTCCAAGAACCACAGCTTTCATTCATCCACCAGTTGCTGCCGAGAAGGCAGAAGAAACAAGCAAACAATCCTTCCACTCTGGAAAGATCTCTCACAGCCTGTCATCTCCCCAAAAAGGAGCCAGAATATTTAGTTCTGGACAGTTAGCTCTGAGACACAGAACATAATATTTTTTTAAAACAATAATGATACTGATTCAATATAACAGCTGTGAAAAGATCATAGAAGAATAAGTTAGGGAAAGGCCCCTTGGAAATAAGATTAGAGATTATATTTTAGCTCTGTAGATTTCACTGGGCCCTGGGAAAAGAAACACAGGGGAAAAAAAAAAAAAGGTTAGTTAACTTGCTCTCTCCTAATGAACATTATGAGGACAAATACTCTGTTCACATGGACCCTTTGGGCAGCCTGGTTAATTTGTTAAGCCCAACTGGACACATAAAGAGAGCCCTTTATCTTCATTAAGCCCGATGAGAATGAATGGCAAACTGCAGCCTCATTAGTCTGGCCTGATGGGTTCCATCAAAGGACCTGGAAAGCTCTCAAAAACCCAGATGACTTTAGGGTTGACTGGGTTAGGGCTTGTTCATCTCTTTTAACAAACACTGGCTGGTTTTATTTATATCCATAGACACAGACAAGCCATAATCAGCTTCCAAGGGTGTACAGCAGAGAAAGACTTGGCTTCACAAGCATACACTAGTTTGTACACACACACACAGATGCACACACAGATTAACCAGCAGGATCATTAGGATGAGGTGTACGAGAGGTAAGGAAGATAGTATGCCCTTTGTTCTCTCTCTGGCCATATTGACTGGATGTGAACCCAGAGGAGCCATCAAAAGCAGTACTTAAGAACATGGACTTATGAGCAGACTGCCTGGATTTGAATCCTGACTTCCCCACATTCTAGCAGAGTTCCTTAATCTTGATGTGCCTCCGTGTCCTTATCTGCTAAAAAAAACAACAACAAAAAAAACTCATGGCTGAAAAGTTATTATCCCTTCCCTAAAAAACTAAAAACAGAGCTATCATATGATCCAGCAATCCGACTCCTGGGCATATCTCCAGAGAAAACCATAATCCAAAAGGATACACGCACCCCAGTGTTCACTGCAGCACCAATCATAATAGCCAAGACATGGAAGCATCCTAAACGTCCATCAGCAGACAAACAGAGAAAGATGTGGTACCCACATACGATGGAACACTACTCAGCCAGAAAAAGGAGGCAATAACAGCATTTGCAGTGCCATGAACCGACTTTGAGGCTATCACACTAAGTGAAGACAGCCAGAGAAAGACAAATATTACATATCACCACTCATATGTGATGCTTAATTTTTTTAAAAAGATACAAATGAACATATTTATGAAACATAAGAAGTTACAGATATTGAAAACAAACTTGTGGTTACCGAAAGGGGAAACACTGTGGGGAGGGACAAATCATAAGATTTGTAACCAACAAGGGCCTACTGCGTAGCACAGGGAACTCTCCTTAATATTCTGTGAGAACCTATCTGAGAAAAGAGTCCATAAATGAATATATGTGCATGTAAACTAAATCACTACGCTATACCCCTGTCACTAACACACATTGTAAATCATCTATACATCAATAAAATTAAAAACTTACCATTCTTTTTTTTTTTTTAAGTACAACCGATTAACAAACAACGATGTTGTCATCGTTTCAGGTGAACTGCGAAAGGACTCCGCCTACATAAACATGTATCCAAACTCTCCTCCCATCCAGGTTGCCACAAATATTGAGTAGAATTTCATGTGCCATACAGTAGGTCCTTTTTGGTTATCCATTTTAGATATTCATTGAAATGTGTACATGTCCATCCCAAACTCCCTACCTATCTCTTCCCCCGATCTCTTCCCCCGCAAGGAAGTTACTATTCTTTAAGTGCTTAGAAGAGCGCCTGCCCACTGTCAGCATTGTGTAAGTGTTACTGAAGAAGCCCAGCCACCAGGCCCAGCATGACGCTGCTAAGGGGTGGCTTTGTAACACTCGAGATGCTCTGGAGCCCAAGTTACAAAGTGTGGCTGAAATTTGGAGACACCGTTCTCTTCCTGTCCCAACACTGAGTCTTTACTAGTTTTGGAATGTAGTGGGCAGTTTTGGAATTCTTCTTCCTGAACCTTGAGATGTGAGTTGCAGAGTGGGCAAAGGGACAGGGTATGGCCAGGCAGCATCAGAAACACAAGAGGAAACGTAGTGATGATGGGCCACGTGACAACAGCTGAGACAAGAGACAGACTGCTTCGTGGGGACCTGTGAGATGTCCTTCATGGAACTCCTAGAAGCATGCTGGGGTGACTTGACGGTTTGGGCCTGTAATCGTCAGAAAGTGTCTTCATCCATGCGTCTAGCAGTGGATGCTGCCTTTCTCCTGGGGTCTTCTCTTAGATGATCACCTGAAGCATCCATGAGAGGCCTCTCCAATGGCCTGAGCATCCTCAGAGCATGTGACTTCAGGGTAATGAACTTCCTCTGCAGCAGGTCAGTGCTCCAAAAAAGAGTCTCAGCTAACAAGGTGGAAACTGCATTGGTTTACGACCTAGCCTTGGAAGATACACAGCATTCCGTCTGCTACTTTCTGTTCGTTACTGAGACACAAGCTTGCCCACGTCCAAAGGGAGGGAGCATAGACTGCACATCCTGATGGACAGAGTGTCAAGGTCACAGGGCAGAAGAACACGTGAAATGGGAGGTGTGGTCACGGCTAAAATGCCATCAGTAACAGGAGCTATAAGCCAAAAGATATCTGCATTGTTAGTTTTCATTTAATTCATTCTAACTTTACCTGGATGAGTAAATTATCCACTAGCCTACACAATCCTTTTCTTTTTCAATGGCAGTATTAGAAAGGGTAATCCCAATAATCAACCTGAAATCAAGATTGCTGGGAGAAATATCAATAACCTCACATAAGCAGATGATACCACCCTTATGGCAGAAAGTGAGGAAGAACTAAAGAGCCTCTTGATGAAAGTGAAGGAGTGAAAAAGTTGGCTTCAAGCTCAACATTCAGAAAACGAAGATCGTGGCTTCTGGTCCCATCACTTCATGGCAAATAGATAGAGAAACAGTGGAAACAGTGAGAGACTTTATTTTGGTGGGCTCCAAAATCACTGCAGATGGTGACTGCAGCCATGAAATTAAAAGACGCTTACTCCTTGGAAGGAAAGTTATGAGCAACCTAGATAGCATATTCAAAAGCAGAGACATTACTTTGTCAGCAAAGGTCTGCCTAGTCAAGGCTATGGTTTTTCCAGTAGTCAAGTGTGGATGTGAGAATTGAACTATAAAGAGAGCTGGGCACAGAAGAATTGATGCTTTTGAGCTGTGGTGTTGGAGAAGACTCTTAAGAGTCCCTTGGACTGCGAGGAGATCCAACCAGCCCACCCTAAAGGAAATCAGTCCTGAATATTCATTGGAAGGACTGATGCTGAAGCTGAAACTCCAACACTTTGGCCACCTAAAATGAAGAACTGACTCACTGGAAAAGACCCTGATGCTGGAAAAAACTGAAGGTGGGAGGAGAAGGGGACAACAGAAGATGAGAGAGTTATATGACATCACTGATATGATGGATATGAGTTTGAGCAGGCTCTGGGAGTTGGTGATGGACAGGGAGGCCTGGCATGCTGTAGTCCATGAGGTTGCACATAGTAGGACACAACTGAGAAATTGAACTGAACTCAAAGACAGATGGATTTTTAAAAACCCATCCAGTAACCACACAGAAAGACAAAGCTTCTTTCTTCCAGTGCCAGTGTATCAGTCCCAGGGAAAGATTCTGATTGGCTCTGCTGGCGTCACGTGACCTCACCTTGGAATTACTCTTGCTGTGGGATGATGCTCTGTCCCGAGCCAGGGTGAGGGGTGGGGTGGCCACATACTTATTCCCTGGCCTAGGGGTCGGAATCTGCTGCATCCACTGAGTAACTTTACCTAAACGCATAGATGTATGTATAGATGCACGTTTGCTCACGAAAATAAACAGTAACTCAAAGCCCTGTCTCACATGTGTTCTATTGTATTCTGTCCCCAGGAATCTTGAACGGGGAAACAGCTGGCTGTCTTAGCTGCAAGAGCTGACTAGTATCTGGCAAGGACTGGTGAACACTTACAGACAGGCGAGGTGCTAGCTGGAATTCACAGATGAAGAAATTAGGTGGTGCTCAAGTCTTCAATTTTAGGGCCTCAAATATCAGAGGGCCCCTCGTTCTTTGGAAAGAGGACATGGGGTACAATGCCATCCCCTCCTTCTGCGTCAGAACAGGCTTCCTGTTATTCCTAGTGGGGACACAGCATTTCTCTCGAAGAACTAAAATCAAGGGTACTGAGCTGCTCTTGTGCAGAGCTAAGCCATGCCATTCAAATCCAACCCTTTTATTTGGCTCTAAAAAATTTTCTAGAGGGATTAGTAAGAATCCTCAGTTTTTGGAGAGTTTTAGTGCCAGTTTAGCAGCCCTGAATCTCATCAGCCTGTTTCAGTCTTCTTACTGAGCTTGAAAAATGACTGTCCACAGAAAACAAATTTAAATATGAGAGTTAATCTCTTACTGGGTATAACTGCAACAAAATTTCTATCGGATATCAACGTGAGCCTTCAGCCTGCTGGACTAACTGTTTCCTAGGTAAACACCTCTGCCTGGAAAGCGATCACTTCTGCCCATTAGTCTCCAAGGACTGAGGAGAACCTCCCAGCAGCTGGGACATGTCCCCTCATGATCAGGTGGTCAGTAAATCATTTGTCTCAGTGCCTTTTACGGGTGCCCAGTTGACCAGCATGATAAAAGTTTGAATTAGGTAATGCTCCTTTTTATTATCAGAAATGAATTGCCTCAGGTGGCTGGCACCAATACAGTGTGCTCTTCCCCTGAGGAGAAGACTTTTCTTCAATCAGCTTTCAACTGATGCAGAAGACAAAAGCAAAATAACCACACTGCAAGACGGCTCAGTATCAATGCTGTAGGTTTCTTTTTCTGAATTTATTGCCACTCTTCATTTAGTAATAAACAATCTCATAATTTTCATAGTAACCATGGCATACCATTCAGTTCAGTTCATTTCAGTGGCTCAGTCGTGTCTGACTCTTTGCGACCCCATGAATCACAGCATGCCAGGCCTCCCTGTCCATCACCAACTCCCAGAGTTCACCCAAGCTCACGTCCAACGAGTCAGTGATGCCATCCAGCCATCTCATCCTCTGTCATCCCCTTCTCCTCCTGCCCCCAATCCCTCCCAGCATCAGAGTCTTTTCCAATGAGTCAACTCTTCACATGAGGTGGCCAAAATACTGGAGTTTCAGCTTTAGCATCATTTCTTCCAAAGAACACCCAGCACTGATCTCCTTCAGAATGGACTGGTTGGATCCCCTTGCAGTCCAAGGGACTCTCCAGAGTCTTCTCCAACACCACAGTTCAAAAGCATCAATTCTTCAGTGCTCAGCCTTATTCACAGTCCAACTCTCACATCCATACATGACCAATGGAAAAACCATAGCCTTGACTAGATGGACCTTTGTTGGCAAAGTAATGTCTCTGCTTTTGAATATACTATCTAGGTGGGTCATAACTTTCCTTCCAAGGAGTAAGCATCTTTTAATTTCATGGCTGCAGTCACCATCTGCAGTGATTTTGGAGCCCAGAAAAATAAAGTCTGACACTGTTTCCACTGTTTCCCCATCTATTTCCCATGAAGTGATGGGACCAGAAGCCATGATCTTCGTTTTCTGAATGTTGAGCTTTAAGCCAACTTTTTCACTCTCCTCTTTCACTTTCATCAAGAGGCTTTTTAGTTCCTCTTCACTTTATCCTATAATGGTGGTGTCATCTGCATATCTGAGGTTATTGATATTTCTCCCGGCAATCTTGATTCCAGCTTGTGCTTCTTCCAGCCCAGTGTTTCTCGTGATGTACTCCACATATAAGTTAAATAAGCAGGGTGACAATATACAGCCTTGACATACTCCTTTTCCTATATGGAATCAGTCTGTTGTTCCATGTCCAGTTCAAACTGTTGCTTCCTGACCTGCATATAGGCATACCATTGAAGTGAAGTGAAGTCACTCAGTTGTGTCCGACTCTTTGCAACCCCATGGACTATAGCCTACCAGGCTCCTCAGTCCATGGAATTTTCCAGGCAAGAGTACTGAAGTGGGTTGCCATTTCCTTCTCCAGGGGATCTTCCCAACCCAGGGATCAAACCTGAGTCTCCCACATTGCAAGCAGACGCTTTACCGTCTGGTCTGAGCCACCAGGGAAGCTAGGCACACCATTAGAGCAACATTAATCTCTGTACTTCCAATGTTTCTTCTAAGCCCACAAAGGGAAGCTTTGTGCAGGGCATAGTGAAACATTCCTACTGGAGTCAAGTTCCATTTTTGTTCCCAGTAAACCTTGAAATGCTGGTAAAACAGCACATTATGTTGTTGTTGTTTAGTCGCTAAGTTGTATCTGACTCTGGGATCCCATGAACTGTAACCCCATCAGGCTCCTCTGTTCGTGGGATTTTCCAGGCAAGAATACTGGAGTGGGTTGCCATTTCCACCTCCAGGGTATCTTCCTGACCCAGGAATCGGACCTGTGTCTCCTACTTGTCAGGTGGATTCTTTACAACTGAGTCTCCTAGGAAGCCAATGTTATGCTAACTAATATGTGTTAACATCAGCATCCATGTTCACCATAAAGGAATATCATCCTTGGCTATCCAAGTGGTGGAAATATTCTGGTGACTTTGAAGGCTCAAGTTTCATTTGTAACTTTTAAATAAAATTCATCACATAATAACTGAAAGTTTATTGCAAATGAGGGATGGTCCTCTGATTTTCTCTCTGCTATCCATGGACAAGGACACTGTGATATACAGCCTGTGTGCTCCTCAGGGATGACTCCTGAGTCTTCATCTCTGCTCTGTCTCTAATACTCAGCACATAGTAGGCACTCAGTCAATGCTCACAAATGAAAAAACATTTCCAGCCAACTCTGAGGCAATTAAAAGCCTTCCTGCCATCAAAGACCCCAAAACTGAGTCTTATAGGATGGATGGAATTTAGTCCAAAGAGAAAACAGAAGACGGCCATCCAAGACAGAAGCAAGATGAATATATACACACAATGGAATATTACTCAGCCATGAAAAGGGACAGAGTTGGGTCATTTGTGAAGACACAGATGGACCGACAGAGTGTCACACAGAGTGAAATGAGTCAGAAAGAGAGAAGTATTATATATTAGTACATATATGTGGAATCTAGAGAAATGGAATAGATGATCATACTTGCAAAGCAGAAATAGAGACGCGGATGCAGAGAACAAATCTATGGATACCAAGTGGGAAGCGGGTGGTGAGAGGGCTTGGGGATGACGTATACACTATTGATCCTCTGTGTAAAGTAGATAACGAATGAGAACACATTGTACACACGGGGAACTCTGCTCACGGCGCTGAGGGGCCCTGAATGGGAAGGAAGGCCAAGACGGAGGGGATACGTGTGTGTATGGCTGGTTCATTTTGCTGTTCAGTAGAAGCGAACAACATGTAAAGCAACGATACTTCAATAAAAATTAATTTAAAAATAAACAACAACGAACAAAGCAACAGGAAGGAGGCAGGGATGGAAGACACAGGAGGCTGTGGACGTGGGAGCTGGAGCACCAAGTCTGCAGGAGGCTGAGGGCAGAGCTGGAGGGGGCACCTGTCAAGTCCTGGAGAGCCGGAGCGCAGGCTTGGGTCTGTCCATCCTGGGGAGGCCTGAGGGGTAAGAAGCAGAGACAGGTGTTGGCCGGACTTCTGGCTTAGAACGTTATTCAGGCTTCAGGATGGAGATGGCATCCGGGAGTACAGCTAGAGAGGAGACACCTTGGAAGTCTGGTGCTCCTGATCCCTCTCACTGTCCCACAAGGACACAACGCAAGCTGGCTCTGGACTGTGTGCATCTCGACGTCCCTTTCCTTCCTGATGACGACCATTAGAAACATACCCTAGGTCCATCCGTGTTGCTGCAAATGGCATTATTTTGTTCCGATCCAAAATCACTCAGGTTCATAGACTTTCCCAGACCAAAACACACTGTGAACCCACTTGAGCATGAGGCATTGTTTCCAAGCTTCTTTCAAGAACACTGAAGGTTTTAACAACCAAAGGCCTGAATCTGGTGCTGTTTTGTAAACATCAGAAGCTGCTTACCTAATGTGGGCTCTTTCCAGGTGAATCTATGAAAATAGATAACGGTTTCTGAAGACGTGTTCAAGACATCAAAATGACTGAGATTAAGATGAGAAAATTGTCAGCAAGGACTCCAGACTCCTTTGAATCCAGGTTGCTGTTTTTTATAGCAAAGAGAGTCTAACTGGTTTGCCAACTCCATCAAAAACTCAGATGAGGAAACGTGCTTGCTTTCTAGCATATGGATTTAATTAGAACAGAGAGAAAACTCACTGGTAGGAAAGGTTGTTAGGAAATGCGGTGGATTACAAAGAAACCCTCAAATGTATGCCTTCTACAAATTCACGGAGCACCCACTCTGTGCACGGCTCTCAGCTAAGGAATCTACTCACCAAGAGAACTAAGATTTTGCCCAAGGAGAGCTTGCATTGCAGCTCCATGAGGTCTAAGGGAGACCAAACCAGTGAGCTCACAGTGAATGCGAGATACTGGGCACCTGAGCCCAGCGTGGGACAGTCCCGTGGGGGTGCAGTGGAGACAGCCAGGCAAGTAATGAGGACAGGGCTTATCTCCAGGAGAAGCTGGGTGTGAAGAAAGCATTCGGATCGGCTGAGAGGCAGGGAATAAGCGTGAGCCTGGCAAAGAGGTTCTGCGTTTTGACCAGAGCAGGACAGGAAGACACTCACAGCCACATTAAACACATGGACTGCGCCCTGGAGAGAAAAGTATTCATGGTGAGGAGGGTGGGGGGATGAACTTAGGACATGAGAGCGTCTGGGCTGATGCTTGGAGAACAAACAGCAGGGCAAGAGACCAACGAGGCCACTTTAGGGGGGACACAGGAAAGAAATCATGGGACCCTGAGTGAGTGGCTAAAAGGATAGGATTCAGTTGCTATTTGAATGGGATTTGTGTGAAGAGCCACATGGGGAGGAAGGCAGGCAGGAACACATGTGCTCAGCTGAGCTCAGCATCACTTGGGTGCCTGAACAGAGATGGCCCCAGCACAAGTCTGCACTCAGAGAGCCATGTGGACTGGGTGTGGCTCCAGGTCAGGAGGCTCAAGGTCTATGAGGACCGAGGAGGTGGGTAAATGAAGGGTGCAGCTTCAGAAGGGAGCCACACAAGCCTCTCTCCAGTCAGCTGAAGAGGAATCAGTGCACCATTGCTCGTCACCTGCATCCTGGCTGATGCCAGCTCAGTCCCAGGGGTTCAGCCCCATTACTCTTTAGAGCCCGTTAGAAAAGTGGTCCCCAAACTCCTCCCCTCCAGTGTGCCTCAGTACTCTGGGCTCTGAGTTTCCCTGGATGTCTGACTATTGACTCAAACCCAGGTCCTCTGAGAGCTTGGAGGGGGAGCGGACCTGAGTAGGGAAGCTTATCCACATCCTGGCTAACCCACCTGCCAGTGACTGAATGGAGTCCCCGTGACACCCAAGCTCTCAGTGCAGACCCCTGGTTTGGGCGACGTAAGTTCTCCAGCGCTGACCCTCCATCCTGAAGGGCTCTGAATCCTGGCGAGGGCTCCCTGCCCTGTGGTCCCCAGAGGCAAGCAGCTGCTCTAGAGGGAGCCCCTCTCCAGTGGGCCCTGGCAGCCTGGCCACTGCTGCCTTCACAGCTGCTCATGCCACAGGAGTAGGTCTCTCCTGGTGTCTCCAAGCCTGTCGGAGAGGCAGCCGTGCTCACCCACTCTGCGGCTTGACTCCGTGACACTCTGTGGTTTTGCTTCCTTGCTTCTTGATGTTAGAAGGGCAGCAACAATCCCAAGCAGGTCAGCAATTCTATCGCCCATAATCAATAAACCTCCTGTTCTTCAAGGATCCCTATCAGGGACCTGTGCGGTGTCACCGTGCTCCGTTCACCTACATCACTCAACATGAGTCAGCCCAAGGCATCATTCCCCTCAAGACGCTCTGTAACCAGGACCTGCTCCCTCTAGAAACACTGTGTGATTTCCATTAATCGCGGACACCAAAAGATGAAACAGACAAGGCCAACACAAGGCACACAGGAGCCCCGGCACCCCTGCATTCAGGGGTGGCCAGCATCACAGGTGTCAGGACACGAGCAGAGTCGACAAACTCCTCCTAAACATTCTAGACTTTTGTGGACCAGACCTCTGTTGAACCCTTTCTGTTGAACTCCGCTATTAAAATGGCCTCTGACCATGCAGAAGCCCCTGGGTGAGGCTGTATTTCCTGAAAACCTTCACTGACAGAAGCAGGCGATGGGCCACATGTGGCTGGCAAGGAGCAGCTGGCCAAGCAATCACCTGATGTGGTGCGGAGAAGGAGGAGGAGGAAGGAGAGGATGGAGCCACAGAAAAGGGCAGCTGGAAGGACGGGCAGCATGAGAGCCAGATGACGGTGAGTGAGAGGGGCACGGTCACAGGGACTTTGCTGCTGGTCCAGTGACTAAGACTTCACCTTCCCAAGAAAGGGCTGTGGGTTTGCCCCCTGGTCAGGGAGCCAAGATCCCACATGCCTTGTGGCCAAAAAACCCCAAAACATAAAACAGCAGTAATATTGTAGTAAATTCAATGAAACACTTTAAAAATGGTTCACATCGGGCTTCCCTGATGGTCCAGGGGTGAAGGATCCTTCTTTCAATGCTGGAGACAATGGCTGGATCCCTGGTCCAGGAAGATTCCAGATGCCTTGGAGCAACTAGGCCCATGTGCCCCAGCTTCTAAAGCTGACATGCCTAGAGCCCATGCTCTGCAGTAAGAGGGGTCACCGTAACACGAAGCCCATACGCCACAACCAGAGTAGACCCCACGCGCCAAAACTAACGAAAAGCCCACGCACAGTGATGAAAAGCCAAAAATAATTTTTTAAAATGTTCCACAAAGAAATCTTTAAAGTCATGGTTACATATATGTGCACATATGGATATAGATATGTATAAAATACCTGTATATTATATACATGTATAGGGATGTGTATGTATACACACAAACATATCTCTTCGTGTGTGTGTGTATTGAAAATTCTAGTCTCTGGCAGTTTAGAAGATTCAGTTCAGTTCAGTCACTCAGTCATGTCCGACTTTCTGTGAACCCATGGACAACAGCACGCCAGGCCTCCCTGTCCATCACCAACTCCCAGAGTCCACCCAAACTCATGTCCATTGAGTTGGTGATGCCATCCAACCATCTCATCCTCTGTCGTCCCCTTCTCCTCCTGCCCCCGATCCCTCCCAGCATCAAAGTCTTTTCCAATGAGTCAACTCTTCACATGAGGTGGCCAAAGTACTGGAGTTTCAGCTTTAGCATCATTCCTTCCAAATAAATCCCAGGGCTGATCTTCTTCAGAATGGACTGGTTGGATCTCCTTGCAGTCCAAGGGACTCTCAAGAGTCTTCTCCAACACCACAGTTCAAACGCATCAATTCTTTAGCGCTCGGCTTTCTTCACAGTCCAACTCTCACATCCATACATGACCACTGGAAAACCATAGCCTTGACTAGACAGACCTTTGTTGGCAAAGTAATGTCTCTGCTTTTTAATATGCTATCTAGGTTGGTTATCACTTGCCTCCCAAGGAGTAAGCATCTTCATTTCATGGCTGCACTCACCATCTGTTAGAAGCTTGGATATACTGAATAATTGCCCTATTGAGAAAGCAATTCTGATAAAATAATTCATCTCTGAACTGAATGGGGAATAAGAAATCCTCAGAAGGACCCAGAAACAGAGGGACAGGGTCTATGTCCTCCTCCAGCTGAGTCTCATAGAAAAGCCTCATCTCTAACAAGCACTGGGGTGTGTGTATGTGCATGCCCGTGGTAGGAGGTGGAGGAGAGGTGGGTGAAGCACCTTGGTACTAGTAAACCTGCTCGTGGTGGGCATCTCTTATAGACACATTCTAGCTACACGACCAGATTTATCCACTGAAGCTCAATCTCACTCCCCGGCCTCCGCCAAAACCAGGAACAGATCATGAATCCATGTATTGTTACTAATCAACACTGACAAGCTGCTACCTTCTGCTCAGAAACTACTCAGGGCTCTACGATTCCAGATCACTGTTTCTCATTAATGAACAGATGCCAAAGCCTTGGCCGAGGGTCAGTAGCTCAGGAGATGGGCGTGTTTTGGTACAGGCCAGTGGAGGGAACCCCACACTACACACCACATGCAGCTGGGATGCCTCCGTGTCAGGAACGCCTGTGGCCCAGACAACCCCCCGAAATCATTTGACTTAAAGAGACAGTGCCCCAGGGAAACAGGTAAGGACCCATAAACCGTCTGTGGAGAAGCTCAGCTTTAATCAGGGCCTCAAAGAACTCACAGATCTAGTTTCAGGGAAAGTGGGCAGTTCACAGACAAGCCATGTGAGCATGAAGAGATATGGGTTAGGTTCAGCTCACTCGCTCAGTCATGTCCGACTCCTTGTGACCCAATGGACTGCAGCACGCCAGGCTTCTCTATTCATCACCAACTACCAGAGGTTACTCAAACTCCATGTAGAACTCCGTAGAATCGGTGATGCCATCCAACCATCTCATCTTTTGTTATCCCCTTCTCTTGCCTTCAATCTTTCCCAGCATCAGGGTCTTTTCCAATGAGTCAGCTCTTTGCATCAGGTGGCCAAAGTACTGGAGTTTCAGCTTTAGCATCAGTCCTTCCAATGAATATTCAAGACTGATTTCCTTTAGCATTGACTGGTTTGATCTTGCAGTCCAAGGGATGCTCAAAGAGTCTTCTGGAACACCACAGTTCAAAAGCATCAATTCTTCAGTGCTCAGCCTTCCTTATAGTCCAAATCTCACATCCATACTTGACTACTGGAAAAACCATAGACTTGATTAGATGGAACTTTGTTGAAAAAGTAATGCCTCTGCTTGTAAATATGCTCCCTAGGTTGGTCAAGGCTTTTCTTCCAAGGAGCAATCCTCTTTTAATTTCATGGCTGCAGTCACCATCTGCAGTGATTTAGTAGCCCAAGAAAATAAAGTCTGTCACTGTTTCTATTGTTTCCCCATCTGTTTGCCATTAAATGATGGGACCAGATGCCATGATCTTAGTTTTCTGAATGTGGAGATTTAACCCAACCTTCTCACTCACCTCTTTCACTTTCATCAAGAGGCTCTTTAGTACTTCATTTTCTGCCATAAGGGTGGTGTCATCTGCATATCTGAGGTTATTGATATTTCTCTCAGCAATCTTGATTCCAGCCTTTGCTTCATCCAGCCTGACATTCCTAATGATGTACTCTGCATATAAGTTAAATAAGCAGGGTGACAATATGCAGCCTTGACATATTCCTTTCCCTATTTGGAACCAGTCTCTTGTTCCATGTCCAGTTCTAACTGTTGCTTCTTGATCTCCATACAGATTTCTCAGGAGGCAGGTCAGGTGGTCTGGTATTCCCATCTCTTTCAAAATGTTCCAGAGTTTGTTGTGATCCACACAGTCAAAGGCTTTGGTGTAGTCAAGAAGGCAGATGTTTTCCTGGAACTCTCTTGCTTTTTCTATGATCCAGCAGATGTTGGCAATTTGATCTCTGGTTCCCCTGCCTTTTCCAAAACCAGCTTGAACATCTGGAAGTTCACGGTTCACGTATTGCTGAAGCCTGGCTTGGAGAATTTTGAGCATTACTTTACTAGCGTGTGAGATGAGTGCAATTGTGTGGTAGTTTGAGCATTCTTTGGCATTGTCTTTCTTTGGGATTGGAATGAAAACTGACCTTTTCCAGTCCTGTGGCCGCTGCTGAGTTTTCCAAATTTGCATAGTCAACAAAAGAGTCCAAAATGCAGTACGTGGATGCAATCTAAAAAATGACAGAATGATCTCTGTTCATTTCCAAGGCAAACCATTCAATATCACGGTAATCCAAGTCTAGGCCCCGACCAGTAATGCTGAAGAAGCTGCAGTTGAACAGTTCAGTGAAGAGCTACAAGACCTTCTAGAACTAACACCCAAAACAGATGTCCTTTTCACTATAGGGGACTGGAATGCAAAAGTAGGAAGTCAAGAAACACCTGGAGTAACAGGCAAAATTGGCCTTGGAGTACAGAATGAAGCAAGGCAATGGCTAATAGAGTTTTGCCAAGAGAATGCACTGGTCACAGCAAACACCCTCTTCCAACAACACAAGAGAAGACTCTACACATGGACATCACCAGATGGTCAACACCAAAATCAGACTGATTATATTCTTTGCAGCCAAGGATGGAGACACTCTATACAGTCAGCAAAAACAAGACTGGGAGCTGACTGTAGCTCAGATCATGAACTCCTTATTGCCAAATTCAGACTGAAATTGAAGAAAGTAGAGAAAACCACTAGACCATTCAGGTATGACCTAAACCAAATCCTTTATACAGTGGAAGTGAGAAATACATTTAAGGGACTAGATCTGATGGATAGAGTGCCTGAAGATCTATGGACGGAGGTTCATGACATTGTACAGGAGACAGGAATCAAGACCATCCCCAAGAAAAAGAAATGCAAAAAGCAAAACGGCTGTCTGAGGAGGCCTTACAAACAGCTGTGAAAAGAAGAAAAGTGAAATGCGAAGGAGAAAAGGAAAGATATAAGCATCTGAATGCAGTGTTCTAAAGAATAGCAAGGAGAGGCAAGAAAGCTGTACTCAGTGCCCCAACCCTGCACCAGAGACTCTTGGACATTCACAGGCACGTCTGGGTTAGGCTTAGTATATGGAGACCAGCTTGAGGAGTTTAACTGAATACCCTGATATGTCTCTGAGCAAACTGTCCTTGACCGTTAGCCAAGGACATTCAACTCAGGAAGTTTCTATAAAACCAAAGTGAACCTTCACGTTACGGCCCTGAGATGGTAAACCCACTAAGTAAGTAAAGCACTGGGATGCTGAGTCTTATCACAGTTATAATATCACAACAGTCAGGAAGAATCTTGGAAACATCATCTCTCTTGCTGTCAGGCAAGTTGACAAGTTTACTGCCCAAAAATGATGCTTAAATTTTCACTGCAGGATTGATGGGAATCCTGGAATGCTGTGATAAGGAAACAGCTTTTCTGCTGCTGATTTCTAAATGAAGGCTATGGTTTAAGAAGCCAGAAAACAAGGAAGTGACAAGCAAGGTAAGAAGGAAGAGGAGGATGTGAAAGGATAACATATCATTCTGCTGTTTTGAAAAATCACTAAAAAGTGGCAAGGTGGGTTCTGGGCCTCAAGTGAAAAAGTGATGCTATTCACCAAGATCCTCAAGAACTTCCAGATGACCTGGATCACAGAGAAAGCAAAGAGGTCTGGGTTCACAGCCATGACCATATCGCAGGCAAGCAGCTTACCCCAAGGGCTCCATCAGCCTGTAGCCCTCTGCTTATGGGGCACCTGGCTTGCTGCCCAACAATGAGAGCTCCTTTCCTCTCACCAGCCTAGCCCTTCCCTAATCTGGGTGTTTATCTTTCTGTGTGCTCACTCTCAATTGCTCCTGACTTCTCTTTTCTGCTCTTTCAAAGAGCCAGCTCTCTGGGTAACGAGGCTGTGTGCTGTGCCCAAGTCTTAAACTTAGGATGAGGATGCATATTTGATCAAGATCTATGTAAATTCCACTCACCAGAGTGAATATTATTTTTCTTTGCTTTGAAAATACAGTTCACCTCTGTCTATATTTGTGTTCCTACAAATGGCAAAGCCTTCATTTATTGTTTTCAACCACCTTTTTTTATATTCAACCTCTCTCATTTTAAAGTCCTTCTTGAAAAAGTAATGCCTCCCCCACTGGATGCAGGCCTTTACAGAAAAAAGAAAAATCACAACACAATTCTTTTCTACCTTGTGTCCTATATATGAGACGCTTTCAAGAGCATCCTTAAGCTGAAAAGCCCAATCCTTGCCATTTATCTTCAACAATTATCTTGACTACAGAATCACATTCTGCCTGAAAACGGCAGCCTTCCAAACTCAAAATTTTATTTTAAGTATTTAAGTAGTTTTTAAACATATTAGTGTGTCATAACACTGGAGTCATTTTCACTTTATTACATTAAGATAAAAAATATACATGGCCTTTTTTTCTGTTTTTTCCTTCTTCTGAGAAACCTTGTTACTAGATTGCTCAAAAGGACAGTAAGAACTTCATGGGGATCTTGTTAAGATGTAGTTTCTGATTCAGTAGGTCTGGGGTAGGGCCAAAGCTCTGCCTTTCTAAGCAGCTCCCAGGAGTGGCTGCTGCTGCCGCCCCGAGGACCACAGTGGGAGAAGCACAGGGGCCCGCGCAGTGGTTCTCACCTTGGTTCCACGTGCAAATTCCCTGAGAAGCTCTAAGAGCAGAGCTGCCCGAGTCCCACCCCACAGAGACCAATGGCACTGGCCTGGAGGGTGGCCTGCTCTCAGGATTGAGTGAAGGAAGCTGGGTGATGGATGCCACTGTGCAGCTCAGTGGTTACCTGTGGCCTAAGGCCAGATCTGGGCCTCCCTGGTGGCTCAGCTGGTAAAGAATCCACCTGCAATGCGGGAGACCTGGGTTCGCTCCCTGGGTTGGGAAGATCCCCTGCAGGAGGGCATGGCAACCCACTCCAGTATTCTTGCCTGGAGAATCCCATGGACGGAGGAACCTGAAGGGCTACAGTCCATGGGGTTGAAAAGAGTTGGACATGACTGAGCAACTGAGCACAGCACCAGGCCAGATCCAGCTGACAGGCATCCCTCATCCTTCCTGGGAGGGCAGAGTCTGTGGCTCTGACATCTCTTCCTCCATGGAAACTTAATCTCTAGGTCATTATGGAAGTACAATGTGCTTCCAATACTATCCATGTGCTTACAATTAAACCTGACTCCCACGGGGTGAGTTTTTCAAGCTCTCTTTCCCACTTACATTGAGAACCAGCACGTTTGGATCAGTGACTCTCATGGACACAACTTGGGTCGGTGGTTGGGTTGATGGTTCCCATGGATACAATCAGAGCAGTCCAACATGAGAGATCTTAGAGTCCTAGGTCTTCAATCTCACGTAAGCGTCACATACAAAAACCTCTGGGAGGACAAGTCAGTTTCGTGCATTCTCCAGATAGAAGACCGAGGCCAAGGGAAATTATTTGGATAACTGGGTGCTCGTCTAAGGATGTGTTTCCCAGGAAGAAGTAATATTCTAACTCTATCTGTAGAACAACCTAAGCACACAAAATGCTTTGGCAAAGACCTAAGGTAAGAAAGTGAGGTTCCTGAGGACTTAAGAGTCAACCTGTAATTCTTAAAGAGCCCAGCCTATAGACACTCTGATAAGATGGGTAGCCTGGTGATGCCCCTGCCTGGCTCAATGACCCCCCAGGCTACCCTCATACTTATAGAGACCTCACGTGTGAAGACAGAAATTGTGTCATTATCAAGGTTCCGACATAGGTTGAAAGAAGGACAACCTATGTGAAAAGCAGATTTGGCTGAGGACTCGGGTGGAGAAGGGATGCAAGATTCAGAGCATTTCCTGGGCAAGTTTCTTAAAAAGTTTCTAGGCACTTGGAATTGGTGACAATGATATAATTTCACTGAGTTATTTCTGGAAACCTATCTCAAGTCTACAATTATAACTCGTCACTTTGCTACCTACTGACAATTGGACCTTGGGTTCTGAAAATTTTTTCTAATATAGTTGAACTTCTAAATGAAAGGTCATCATTTTCTCCATTTACTTTTATCTCCACCCTATGACCTCTAGGGAATAATTCACAAATACCATTGAATAATGAGATGATCTTGAGAACACCAGATGAGGACTCCAGTGGCCAGATTCTGCTGGGTCAGAAAGGACCCAGTGGTTACATTCACAACGAGGTTTCCACTGTACACATATCTTTATTCTGTCATATTGATAATGGCAGGATTTAATTGTTGGTAAGGACTTCCCTGGTGGCTCAGACGGTAAAGTGTCTGTCTACAATGTGAGAGACCTGGGTTGGATCCCTGGATTGGGAAGATTCAACAAACCACTGTGAAAGGATTGTTTCAGTGGAGAGCCCACATCCAAGGCTCACTGTGAAGGCCAAGTGTAATCAATCATCACTAGCATGTGAGTGCAGATGTGTGTCATAGTGCCGGGGTGACCATCAGCTTGCATTCAGACTTCAGCAAGTCTATACCATTTATTTTGGAGACTGCGAAGTCTCTTACACTTCCAGTAAGTGTTCAAAAATCCCAAGAGGCATCTCTGTGGTCCTGCCTGGTCCGACACCCATCTGACACTGAGCCACAAAGTACTATTGGTTTGCAATCTTGCCCAAAGGGCATCAAGTTAATTGTACCTTAGTGGGGTCGCCAAACAGAGATCCTCATGCCCCAGTGTGTTCCAGGATTCCAGTCTCTGTATCTAGAACCCAAGCATCTGTAGGTCTCTCTGAAACAAACCATATTTGAGTTCCAGCCACCATGTGTACTTTTTGATACAATGTCTACTCCCCTCCCACATCATTTGAGTCTTCATATAGCCCTTTTTGGAGAAGGCAATGGCACCCCACTCCAGTACTCTTGCCTGGAAAATCCCATGGACGAGGGAGCCTGGTAGGCTGCAGTCCATGGGGTCTCGAACAGTCAGACACGACTGAGCAACTTCACTTTCACTTTTCACTTTCATGCATTGGAGAAGGAAATGGCAACCCACTCCAGTGTTCTTGCCTGGAGAATCCCGGGGACGGGGGAGCCTGGTGGGCTGCTGTCTATGGGGTCACACCGAGTCGGACACGACTGAAGTGACTTAGCAGCAGCAGCATAGCCCCTTTTTGATGCTGAGTTTCCTTCTAGAAGACACCAAGCTAATAAACATCATCTGGGCTCTCCCTGTAGTCCACAAGTCATGCCCAAATCTTCTAAACAAGCAGTGGTCACAGCTGAGACTAAGAAAAATTATACAAGCAGAAAGGTGTTTGGTCATAGATCCAAGGAGATAAATACAATTTTTACTTGCAGCCCCTTTTCAAAGCCAATATGTTTAAGCTGACAAATGGTGGGCCATGTGCCGTATCCAATATTTGAAAAGAAGCTCAAAATTTCCAGAATAGGAATCTACCATGTGGTGTAGTTAGAGATGTTATTGGGATCAGAAAAACTTGCCAAATGGGAAAACCCAAATCAAATTATTATTCCAGTAAACAAATTGAAAATGAAGGCATTCCCAGATGCTTTTGACAAGGGGCAAAATGGACTCCTAAATCAAACATTTCATAAATATATTAGCAAAACACATTATATAACGCTAACATTAATGACACACACCAGATTGCTGAGGTTCTTAATCACATCTTTTTCAATCTAGGCGCTTATACTGTGAAAGGGTTGGTTCCTACAGACAGCTCATAACACAAAGTAAGTCTCTCCAATGACGTTCCCGCCATTACCAAATGTTTTTCTTCTGATTTGTCTCCAGATATGACATTTTTGCAAATTAAACTGGATTACATTATCCGTGATGGCTGAAATTCAATTATCCAAATAACTAACCAGCCAGCTCCATGACTAAATCGTCCACCTGCTGCCTGAACTTTTGGGGTTTGACAGCCTGCTGGGTTGGTTTTGACTTTATAAAGTAGAAGTGGACCTGGATTTCTCTGGGAAAAGAACCTGGGAATTCTTTCCTTCTAACGTTACTTTAGGGATCAAGGTCAGATTCTCTCTGTGAAAGATAAAACAATTCACATGTTTTCAGACAGAAGGGCTGCACGTTCCCACTCCTCAGGTCCTCCCCACGGTCCTTCTCTGATCTGCTTTTATGCCCATTTGTCACGGTTTTCGATTTTATACAACCTCAAACACCAGAATAGACATCTTTATCTTTATGTGTAGCTCTCGGTCAAAAGGAATTTGCATTTCCATTTATGAAAATACTGTCATGTTGCCTTTCCATAAGAGAGTCTGCAGGGTTATATTCCCTCTGTGTATAAAAGGGCACACTTCTTTTCACACTCATCAACACTTCATAATACACATCTCTTAATTTTCCCCGAAAGACAGATCAAAACAACTCATTATCTGTACTTTATTTCTACGGTCACTTGAGATTGTACAACTTTTCAGGTTTACGACCCCTTCAACAAACCTAATATAGGGAGTTAGAGGTCTTTTAAGGTAAAAACAAAAAAGCCATAAGATTAAAAACTGCCAAAATATGTGTTGGTAGAAAAATTTCAATTGATAAATGAAGAAGCAAGAATCAAATTTCCAGCTAATACTGAATAAAAGGTAAAAGACATCAGAGAAATATAACTTCAAAGTGTTATTGGAATAAAAGACTGGAAACAGAGAAGATGGTCTTAGATTGGGAGGCAATTCGGAAAGGAAGTTTTTAAAGATGAGGAGACAGTTTTTTTTATATATATATTTGTTTTCATAACAAAGCACCACAAACTCACCATTTGCAGCAGCACAAATCGCCTCATAGCTCTGCAGGTCAGAAGTCTGACAGGCATGGCTGAAATCCAGAGGTCGGCCACTGCGTTCCTCTCTGAAGCCTCTAGTTTTAGGGGAGAATCTGTTTTCTGCCCATTTGGGTTGCTAACAGAATGTAGCTCCTTGAAGTTGTACCGAGGCCCCTGTTTTCTCGCTGGCTGTACCTGAGGGCTGTTCCTGGCTCCTCAAGGCAGCCACGGCCCTCCTTCTCGTATCTCCAGGTGATGAGCTTGAGCCCATCTAGGTAATCAAGGCTCTTCTATTGTAAAGTCGGCTGACTGGCAGCCTTAATTGTATCTGCAACCTGAACTCACTGTGGCCAAGTGGTGTAACACATCCACAGGTTCTAGGGATGAGAGGATCCTCATGGTCCGAGCGGGGGCAGGGGAGAAGGGCAGTTCTGCCTACCACAATCAGCCCGCTGGAACAGTCACTGAAGCCCCAAAGAATGACATACCCCGTATTTTTCAGGCTTTTTGCTTAACTTCTAAGGTTATCATTTATTGATTTATATTTATTCACTGATGGCTGTGCTGGGTCTTTATTGCGGTGCACAGCTGCTTCTGTCGTTGCAGCTCATCGACTCTGGAGCACAGGCTCAGCTGGTTGTGGCTCAGGGGCTTAACTGCTCCTCAGTATGTGGAATCCTTGCTCCCAGAGATCACACATGTGTCCCCTGCATTGGTAGGTGGATGCTTAGCCACTGGACCACTAGGGAAGTCCCAATCCCTGAGTTTAAAACAAAATCTCTGACCTTCCTTAAAGCTTATTTGAGGAAGCCCTTGATCCAAATAGGTGCCATCTGCCAGACTCGATCTTTTTCTTGAGGTCCTCTCCCCTGACTGCCAGGCACTGGACACCATTCTGACTTTTCCTGTGGCCAGAGCCACGTCTGGCTGTAAGAGAAACTAGGAGACATGGCCCTTCTGTCAATCCATGGCACCCCTCATCACCTGGGGACCCCAGCCCTGCTCCCACAGCCAGGTCTCCCTAGATCTCTTGTGAAGATAGCTTCTCCTGCTTTTTTTGAGTTTTGGGAGGAGCTGGATGACTTATAAAGATCCCTCTATGTCTTCTCCTCTCTCCTTTGATGGGGAAACCATTCAGGCAAACTGACCCCTGGAAGACCACAGCTCATAAGACACACAGAGGGATCTGATTCTCTCTTTTCTTAAAGAAAATTATTAAGATTTGTTTGGCTGCGCCGGGTCTTACTTTTGGCAGACGGAGTCTTCAGTCTTCACCGCAGCATGCTGGATCCTTCAGCTGCGGCATGTGTGACCTGTTCCCCTGACCAGGGACTGAACTCAGGCCCCTGCATTGCAAGTGCAGAGTCTTGCAATGGGCCACTAGCGAAGTCCCAGATCTGATTCTCTTGCGTACATATATTCCTATACATATATGTGTGTAAATGTGCTTATGTGTGTGCATACACACGTGGGCTTCCCAGGTGGTGCTGGAATCCTCCTGTAAATTCAGGAGACACAAGAGAGGTAGGTTCAATCCCTGGGTCAGAAAGATTCTGGGGAGTAGGAAATAGCAACCGGCTCCAGTATTCTTGCCTGGAAAATTCCATGGACAGAAGAGCCTAGTGGACTACAGTCCGTAGGTTCGAGAAGAGTCAGCCATGACTGAGCGCCTGAACACAACATACCTGGGCGTGTATGAGAGACAGATACACCAACACACACACACACACATGTACACATACACGCGTGATAAAACAGACAATGCACTTTTCTCCCAAGCTATTCAAAAACTCTTTATTATTTATTATTATTATTTATTCTAAATGGGTCTTTGTAGACTACATATAAGGCATGTAAGACTACATGTAAGATAATAAGTAGTTTCATTGACCAGACTGCAATACTTATACCTGAGAATAAGCCTTTCCCTCAAGTTCATAGAGACAACTATTGCCATCCACTCTGGAACAGGGACGTCCTGACCAAAATTGACCATCGTTATGCTTTATTCAACAAGCTTATGCTCTCAGGAGACAACCTACGCTATAGTGAGACTGAGGTCTGTAGGTGAATGGTGTGGGGTATGCAGGTTACCTGCAGGGTGCAGATGAGGAAATGCATGATTACTGTGGTCCTCCACGGAGCACCAATACCAGCTGGGGATGCCCAAGGTTCATTAGGCCCCCAAAAGCTTCCATGGATCTACCTTGGAATCTGTATGCTGGGAAGGGAACCAAAAAGAATCCATATGCCACAAGATCAGTTGCATGTAGGAAACTTCCCCCAAGAAGCTACCCAGGTCAAGGCTGGCTGTGCTGAAATCAACATGGTGAAGGTCCCAGTGGATCTCCAATGAAGGTCTCAGATGGAATCACCATGAAGACCATTCATGACTTTAGAAGTATCTTACTTGGGAGGTAAACTAGTTCTATCATAAGAACCCGAATAAAATACTCAGAACATTTTGGCCAAGGGTCATCATCTCATTGTCCATCCTAGGACCTAAAAGTTGGGAGGTACTTTCATGAGCGTCCATCTCCATCCTCTTATACAGGATGTGACTCTGGAAGAACCCACACAAGTTGGGTTCTGCAAGTTCCTACGTGCTGCTGCTAAGTCACTTCAGTCGTGTCTGACTCTGTGCGACCCCATAGACGGCAGCCCACCAGGCTCCCCCGTCCCTGGGATTCTCCAGGCAAGAACACTGGAGTGGGTTGCCATTTCCTTCTCCAATGCATGAAAGTGAAAAGTAAGAGTGAAGACGCTCAGTCATGTCTGACTCTTAGCAACCCCATGGGCTGCAGCCTACCAGGCTCCTCCATCCATGGGATTCTCCAGGCAAGAGCACTGGAGTGGGGTGCCATCGCCTGCTCCGTCCCACATGCTACTTGTCTTCAAATATCTAAACACTGCCATAGGACAGAGTGACAAATGCCTGAGCTGGCATCCCAGCTCTGCACTCCTGAGTGGTGTGACCTCAGGCGGGTCACTTCACTCCTCTGAACCTGAGCGTCCTCATCCGTAGAAATGGACATAGTGAATCCACAGAGAGGATTGCTGTGAAATTGAATACAGCAATCATGGAGAAACCCATAGTATCATCACTTTCCTATCCTTTCCTTGCGGGTCTTAAAGCCAACCATTCTTCCCTCTCTACTCTTCAGACCCATTCCCCAGAATCATCCTGGAAGAAACCAAAAATACTGAATTTCTGAGTCTGTGCTCCTAAATCTTGATGTGCAGACAAACTTATCACATGCTTGAGACCCAGGATAAAATATCGCTGTCCCACAACAGCCTGCTGGCATTGGAATAAAACTCATAACCCGGTCCACAGTGCAGCGGCAAGAAAGATCAAAGCCCAAAGTCCCAGCCCTGAGCACAGTGAAAAACAAGCTGTCTTGTAAGGATGAGCTTGTTCAATTGTGGATGCTTTGAGCATGTTAAATAGGAACTGAACAGCAACAATGGAAACAAGACCCAGGGCAACGAAAGTGCAGCCATTAAACTTTCATGATTTCAGAGCATAGGACACGCGTGTTCATCACTATGGCACTTTTTATGTCTGTGAATTTATAACGAACATAGCTGTTGAAAATCAGAGATATTCATGGCAAACACTTAGTGCATAATGCTGGTGTTTTAGAAACTGTCATCGAAACCATTTCACTATAAAAACAAATGAGACCTTTATAAGGAAAAAACCTCAATGCCCTGACACCATCTTTCAATAGGCTAAGAAGGGTCACGGCTTCCAGTTCCTGCTTTCATACCATGGCACCTGGTGAGGTCAGCTGGGCCATTTATTTTCAGAAAGAAACTCGAGAGAGGAAGTTGAGTGATTTGTTGAACTCAAAGGTACTGAAGTCTAGTTTCCAGCGTGTATCCTCATCCAGTCATTTTCACAGTGTTTCCATCTGCAAGCCACCATCTCTCGTCCCCCCACATACACACACTAGCTGATGAAGAGGCACTCCAGGGGCCGACTTGAGTTTTCCGTTTTTCACTGTCTCTTTTCTATCCTAGCAGCATCGCTCTGGCTTGCCAACTATTGGCTCTGCAGTTTGAAAACCCTCTTTTGGGGTTGGATTCTCCCAGACAGTGTTTTACCAGGGAAAGGATGACCTCAGGGGCCACCGGAAAGGAATGGGGAGTGAGACAGATGGAGGCACCTGCTAGAGGGGGCTTTGATGAGCAGGTCCCCACTGCGGACAACGGGGGCTCCATCCCACGGCTGGCCTCTGGGGTCTGGGACACCTCTGCATATGGAGGTGTATGGAATACCTCTCACGGAATCCCAGGGGCAGGAGAGCTGCGGTATTTATCCACCAACATCCGTGTGTCACTGGTTCAAGGCTGCTCCAGGTAAACCTCTCTGCACTCCTGTCTGCCCTCACAGTCCTCACAGATCAAGCACACCCCACAGTCAGCAAAAGCCCCCGGGCATTCTCAGGTGCCAGCAGGAGGAAGCTACCAGCATGGCACACTGGAGTGGTGAGTGGCAAGTGAGTGCAGGCAGGGCAGTAACAATGTCTGCTTCATGCTACACGTATGTTATTGTTATTGAGTCAGTTGTGTCCGACTCTTTGCGATCTCATGGATTGTAGACCATCAGGCTCCTCTCTCCATGGAATTCTCCAGGCAAAAATAATGGTGTGGGTTGCCATTTCCTTCTCCAGGGGATCTTCCTGATCCAGGGATCAAAGCTGGGTCTCCTGCACTGGCAGGCATGCTCTTTACCATCTGAGCCACCAAGGAAGCTATGTATAAATTTCCCCAATCCAGACTCTCCCAAGTGGCCTTTTTATCATTTGCCTTTTCCCTCCTAAGAAATCCTTCAGAAATGGACCGGGGCGCTCTCTCCAGAGGATCCTGACTGTGACCTGCTTTTGTGTGCAGTTGTGACCAGGACCAAGGCTGGCAAACGAGAGAGGAGCAGGCGCGGGCGGGCGCCCAGGAGAGGCAGCATATGGAGTGGTGAAGAGCGTGGAGGCTGTCTGCCATACAGCCTGGGACTGGCATCCAGACCTCCTATTTCCACTCCAAAGTTATTTCAACACAAGCCCATCTGCCAGATTTCTAAAACACCCCCTCCCAAAAGCAGCACCAAATACGTGTCCTATTAATGCTAGACTTGTACAAACACCACTGCAAACCCAGCAGGAGAGATTTGGAACTTGGAGAGCCGAGAAATGCAGCAAGAAATGGCCATTACTTTCCTCAAGAGCCTGAAACCATCCTGGGAGGGAGCTGGAAGGGATGAAACTCTGACTTGGCAAACTCACAGGCATGGCGGAGACTCACAGCTTCATTGTAACCCCACCGCCCACCCGCGGGGGAAAGCAGGGCCCATGCGGAATTGATTGGGCATGAGCAATGCCCAGAAGACTGCAATTTAAAAACAATTTAATTATAAAAAGAAAAGAAGCAGACCCTGAAGAGGGAAGAAATGGTGGAGAGAGAGAAAATTCTTGTATATGCACGTTTATGTAAAGAGACAATGAGAGAATAGCCCGGAAATAAATAGAAAGACAGAGAACTAAGGGGGGCGGCGGGAGGGGGAGTGAACAAGAGAAAAAAAAAAAGAGGGAGGAGGAAGGAAATAATTCATGCCAGACAACAGAAAACAGCTCTGGTTGATTCACACGTAAAATCACCTCTTGGAAGAACAGTTCCTAAAGTGAAAGGAAAGAATTAAGCAAGCAGCCCTTGGGAGAAGCAGCTCCCCCGATGCAGACAGCAAGAAATGGACACTGCTGTCCAGTGTCTGCACTCAGTACTCACCATTTTCTATCAGTAATGAAGACTGGGAGACTCGGAGTCCCAGGAAGCAAAGAGTCTTGCCTATATTTGATCCCATGGCTTACCCTTGGTCGGGGGTTTGGGAGAGGGCCCTTGATTGACAGTCTCAGATCACAGAGGATGAGGGTGGGGAGTCTCCATCACGGCGCTGAAACAGAGATTGGAGAGACGTCAGGAACCAGCCTGAGATGTCATCACTGGCAGGGAAGCCAAGGGAGGACAGTGGGCTCAGAGTGAGGAGAGGACCAGCTGGAAACCTGGGCAAGACCAGGAAACAGGAAGAGATGAATAAACAGGAAAAAAGCATGGATGGAAGGACATGATACTGAGAAGAGCCAGGTTTTAGAGGAAGGAGGAAGTCCAGCTTCGGTCTGAGAAGCAGGAGCCAGACTATTTCTGAGAAGTCCTGGGACGTAGGAAGAGAGAAAATAAAGTGGTAACTCAAACCCATGACTTCATGGGTCTGTGAAGACATTAACCACAGGCAGACTACCCACTATGCCTTAAAGCAGGCAGCAAGCAGGAGGGGTTCCCCGCCATCCTGAGAGCGTGAGAGTTGACACTCCATTTGATGGAGACATTCACTTCGTGGTGTATCCAAGGTTGGTGTTGTTCCAGTTCCTCTACTCTGGCACAACAAACCACCCCAAAACTCAGCAGCTTGAAACCGGGCACGATTACCTCTCAGGGCTCCCGGGCGTGGCCGCGCTCGGCTTCAGGGCTCCCGGGCATGGCTGCACTCAGCCGTCTAGCTTCATGTGGCACGTCTCATGCGATTCATCCGATGTCAGCAGAGGCTGCATCATGTGAAGATTCGGCTGGTTTGGAATATTCAAGTTGATGCGTTCACGTGGCCAGCCATGGACAGTGCTGCTTAGGTGAGGCTGTGAACTGAAATACCTCCATGGGGCTTCAGCATTCACAGTGTGGCAGCTGGCTCTAAGAGGAAATCTCCCAGGAGTGAGCATTTCAAGACGTGGAAAGAGAAAGCTGTCAAGAAAGCTAATTCTGAAGCTGGCACCGCATCACCTCTTTCCTGGCCAAAGTGGACAGAGTGGGATTTTAAGGATGATCCGTTTGCATGCTCTGCAAGGCTCAGACACTCAGACATCCCCTGACCCTGCTTGTTAAGTACTTCACACTTTCCTCAATACTAATATGGCCAAAATTCTTGTTTTTCTAATTCCCATATGTAGTCTTTCAATAGATTCATTACTTGAAGCTTATGGAGTTCTTTAAATCCCCAAATATCTTATTGGCAAATATTGATATAATTATTAAAAAATATTATGGCCACCATTAAAGAGTACTTACTACATACCAAGCTATCAAAGCTCATAAATTCTCACATTAATTTGAAAGAATTTACAGGTGAGGAAACTGTTTGGAGAACATGTTCAATACTAGGGTAGATCAATTATTCAAAGTTAAAACGGCTGAGCTGAGTTTAAAACTAGGTCTACCACCAAACCAGTCTGATTCTCCGACACTGTTTCGTAGTGACTAGACTCTTTCCTGCTGTAATAGGTACCATCCTTCCCACCAATCAGAGCAAGACAGGGAGTGAAGAGAAGCATCCTTCACTGTCATTGGCATCACTTGGTTCTGAGTTGGAAGCCATGGGCTGGTCCTTGGTGGATTCCTGAAGGCCACCATTCAAGAGAGTTCCCCTCCCATAAACTGGCCTGGGAGCAAAGTCAGAGGAGTCCTGAGGAAGGAGGGCTGTGGATTCTTCAAGAAAACCAGACAAGAGGGTGGAAGGGAACGTCATTCTGTCACTTGCTCTGTTAGGCCATGTGGATAAACAGAAACCACGCTGAAGTTCCTCTCTCCCCAGGCAATCCGAACATCTATTTACCAAACTGTGCTGCTTTAGTAAGCTCACATCCATACATATTTTACGACCGTGCCATCTGCGTTCTCATAGTTATGGCTGTGCCAGCGCTTCCATAAAACTGATAGTAGATCTTTGTTTTCTGAGGTTCAGAAAGAGCCAATAAAAAGTGGGTCTGGGCTGACACTTCTTCCCAACAGTTTCCAGCCAAGACATTGATAGATTTGTTGGCAAATTAAACAAGTATCAATTTACTTGGCAGGCTAAAAAAAAAAAAAACAAAACTACTAAAGTTTACTAATTCCAGAGGCAAATATGCAGTCACAAAGGAAAAGATAAAGCTCAATCCCGGTACAAACAAGATTATAGACTTGACTTTAATTTTTAATGTCTGTAGGCCATTCCTTTGATTAACTTAAAGCATTAAGAAGTCAGGTTAGTACTGTGAGATCTACACAGTAGGTTGCATTTGCAGGAGATCTTTTGATAACAAACAGCAGAAATGGCCAGTGAGTACCTTAGGCAAGAAGCAAATTCATCAAAGAGCTTCGCAAGCTCCTGCAGGATTGCAGGACGAAGGGGAGAGTGTGCAGAGGAAAGAAGGCTGAAGTGGAAGGAGATGCAAGTAGTCTTAGTAGCACGGACTGCTGGCAGCACCACGCCTAGAATGAAGGAGCTCCGGCCCTGCCACCCTTCTCTGCGTCCTTTTGGTCTGTTTCCAGAATCCCAGCAAAGGATGTGGTGAGCCAAGCTGGCCGTGTGGCTGCTCCTGGAGCTGCACAGCAGCATCATTTGTAACTTCCAAGAAGGAGGGAGGAAGAGGAAGGAAGAAGGAGGGGGTGGGGAGGGGCAAGAAGGATAGGGAGGGAGGAGAAGGAAGGAGGAAAGATACAGAGAGAAAAACAGAGAGAGAACCACGTGGGTGTCAAACACTAGGGAGCGGGTTGGATAGATCATGCTACAAACACGCAATGGGATATTGTACAGTCATTCAAAGTTATAGGAAAAATAGTTAATGACTTGGAAGGCTGTGCTCATACAGTCTTCAGTTTTTAAAAAATGATTAGCAAACAGTATGCACAATATAATCTCATTTTAGAAAGGAAGGAATAAATAAACCTGTATGCATGAAAAAACAGGTGTGGGATTAAGTTATTTTTAATTTCTTATTTCAGCTAATCTCTGTGATCAGTGTTTTTTTTTAATAGACGTATATTGCTTTTGAAAGAATGATTGAAAAAAAAAACAGTAGCAATTTTCAGGTTCAAAACCTCCTCCTATCTACACCCTCCTGTTCACTGCAGCCTTATTCACAATAGCCAAGACATGGAAACAACTTTTGTCCATTGATGGAACAAGAAAACATGTATATTACATAGTGCTGTATGATTCCACTATGTAATAATAAAAAGGGGAACCCTGCCATTTGCAATGACAGAGCTGGATCTCAACAGTATTATGCTAAGTGAAATAAGTCAGAGAAAGACAAATGCTGTATGATCTCAGGTACGTGGAATCTAAAAATAAAAAATCAAGCTCAGAACAGGCTGCTGGTGCCAGAGGCGGAGGGTGGTGAGTGGGTGCAATGGGTGAAGGTGGCCAAAAGGCACAAACTTCTAGTTAAAAGATAAGTCAAGACCTGGAGATGTAATATAAAAAATAACAAACAAGCCAACAAAAACCACTTCCTCCTGAATCTTTGCAATATATCCAGCAAGTAGTACTATGATCCCATTCCACAGATGCAGAAGTTGAGGCTCAAAGAGACTGTTGTCATGCAGACTCATAACACAGAGCTGAGGCAGGAACCCTGAGCTTTAGTCTGTCAGCCCTGGGGCTCTTTCCCTCTCCCTTCCTGGGAGGCTGGAGTCACGGGATGTGACCCTTGACAAGGGGGATAGGCAGGTGACCCTCCTTGTGAGCCAGGCTGTCCTCCCTGCTCTCTTCAGCTCTAAGAGCTGCCACCAAAGCCTAACGAACTAGTACTTTTTCTCCTTTTGTGCAAGAGATGATCATTACGGTGCTAATGGAAATTCTGTGCATACTATCATAACTTCTGAATGTTATCTTCCATGAGTCATTTTTAAATCATCTCTGTATCTGAAAGGTCACTATGGCTGGCTGAATGGCATTGATTTCCGGGCGTTCACAGATGTACAAGACAACTCCTGCTGGGGCCTTTCATGGATTAAGGAGCCGAGTCAGCAATATGTAAGTGGCAAGTGTGTCCTCTGAGCAGAGTCATTATAAGAGATCAACATGGAGGCTCCAGCAGACGGACATCACGTGGAGTCACGCCTTCCTGAAATGCTAGCTCCTTCCAGCCCAGCCCACCTGGGCTGCAGCTTAGGGGCTGGTGCTTAGCTGATGCGACGCCATGATGCTCGAGAGCTCACAAGAGCTCCTGTCCACAGCTGCTTCCTCCACGCACCCAGTGACTCGTGTTCCCCAAGAGAAACCCAGCCCCTAACCAGGCTTAGAGTCAGCGGGGCTCGGGTGAGACACGGGGTCCACAGATGCTGCATTTCACTGTGAATTCTGAAAGCTCTTAGGAAGGGCAGTCAGATTTCATAATTTTTAGTAAAATTTGGTTCTTCTT
Organism: Ovis aries; assembly: GCF_016772045.2. Classification (NCBI taxonomy): domain Eukaryota; kingdom Metazoa; phylum Chordata; class Mammalia; order Artiodactyla; family Bovidae; genus Ovis; species Ovis aries. Next base: position 9,869,514 of record NC_056066.1, read on the forward strand.
TCATGTTTCTGCTCTCCTCATCTTTTTAAAAAATTGTTTGCTTGACGCATCATAGTTGATTTACAATGTTGCTCGTTTCAGGTGTACAGCAAGCTGATTCAGTTATACATATACATGTGCATGGCACCCCACTCCAGGACTCCTGCCTGGAAAATCCCATGGATGGAGAAGCCTGGCGGGCTGCAGTCCATGGGGTGGCTAACAGTCGGACACGACTGAGCGACTTCACTTTCACTTTTCACTTTCATGCATTGGAGAAGGACATGGCAACCCACTCCAGTGTTCTTGCCGGGAGAATCCCAGGGACGGGGGAGCCTGGTGGGCTGCCGTCTGTGGGGTCGCAAAGAGTCGGACATGATTGAAGCAACTTAGCAGCAGCAGCAGCTCAGTTGCTGAGTGGTGTCTGCCTCTTTGCAACACCATGGACTATAGTCCACCAGGCTCCTCTGTCCATGGAATTCTCCAGGCAGGAATACTGGAGTGGGGTTGCCATACCCTTCTCCAGGGGATCTTGCCGACCCAGGGATGGAACCCGCATCTCCTGCACTGCAGGCAGATTCTTTCACCATTGAGCCACCTGGAAGTCATATATTTATACATTTATATTAATAAATATACACACTTTAAGATTATTTTCCATTATAGGCTATTTACAAGATATTGAGTATAGTTCCCTGGGCTACACAATAGGTCATTATTAGTTATCTATTATATTTATATATTAGTGTGTATATGTTGATCCCAAACTTCTAATCTATGCCTCTCCTCTTTTCCCCTTTGGTAACTGTAAGTTTGCTTTCTACGTCTGTGAGTCTATTTCTGTTTTGTAAGTAAATTCATCTGTATTATTTTTTCTAGATTCCATATATAAGTGATATCATGTTGGTATTTATTTTTCTGACTTGATTCACTTAGTATGATGGTCTCTGGGCCCATCCATGTTGCTGCAAATGGCATTACTTCATTCTTTTCTATGGCTCTGTCAGTGCTGAGGGCTCACAGCTGAGTCTGGTGTTAGAAAGGCAGGCACATCACTTCCCAGCAACCCTGTGATGTCATAAAGTCGGCAGTGAGTCTGGCTCATGCTGCCCCAGTACCTTTCCTTGGTGCCCACCACCAGGCCCCACAATAAGCCCTTGCTGAGAGTTTTGGACTAGGCTGTGTATAAGGACAAGGGATACTTTTATTCCAGGGAAGAGACCACATTGTAAGCCCAAAACAATTTTAACTAAACACATATGACAGATTAATCCAAAGAAATCCATATTTCAGTAGAGAATGACCCACCTGCTGTGCACGTTTCTATTGCTGGCCCTTTCCCAAAGCATCAAGGTGAAAGGAAGATGCTGGACGGGCTTCCCGGGTGGCTCAGCCAGGAAAGAATCCACCTGCAATGCGGGAGACCTGAGTTTGATCCCTGGGTCGGGAAGATCCCCTGGAGAAGGGAATGGCTACCCACTCCAGTATTCTTGCCTGGAGAATTCCATGGACTGGTGGGCTACAGTCCATGGGTTGTAAAGAGTTGGACATGATTGAGCAACTAATACTTGTACTTTTCACAAGATGCTGGATTTTTTCCTACAAAGTATCAGGTTCCCGGTAGGGGTGAAAAGAACATTGGATCTAGTGTCAGACCTGGATTGAAATACCAGCCCCATACTTAGCAGTCACATCGCCTCAGAAAAGTTATCAGTTTCAGTGGTTCTCAAAGTAGAGTCCGGGATCCCCTGAGGAACCCCTTTCAGAGCTATATCAAGTCAAAGTGATTTTCATAATACAATGTTATTTGTCTTCTTCACTCTCTTTCTCTTAAGAGTAGGCAGAGGAGCTTTCCAGAGATTATAAGACATCTGACATTATCACACCCATGGTTAATGGAATGTGGGCTTGTGTGTTCTTGTATTTAATTTTTTTTTTTCTGTTTTAGAAGTAGAGTCACAGATGTAGAAAACAAACTTATGGTTACCAGGGGGTAAGGGGGGAGGGATAAATTGGGAAACTGGAACTAACATATATACACTACTATAAATACAAGAGATAGCTAAGAACCTCATGCATAGCACAGGGAACTCTACTCAGTACTCTCTAATGGCCAATCTGGGGGAAAAAAAAAACAAAACTCTGAAAAAAGAGTGGATACCTGTATATGTATAACTGATTCACTTTGCTGTACACCTGACACTAACTCAACATTGTACATCAACTATATGCCAATAACCTTTTTTAATGTTCTGTTTTAATAAGCAGTGATAGAAATATCACACATAAGCAAAAGCTCTTTGAGATTCTCAGTAGTTTTTTAAGAGTGTTTGAGAACCACTAACCTAAACCTAACCTCATGCAAAGAGTTGACTCATTGGAAAAGACTCTGATGCTGGGAGGGATTGGGGGCAGGAGGAGAAGGGGACGACCGAGGATGAGATGGCTGGATGGCATCACCAACTCAATGGATGTGAGTCTGGGTGAACTCCGGGAGTTGATGATGGACAGGGAGGCCTGGCGTGCTGCGATTCATGGGGTCGCAAAGAGTTGGACACGACTGAGCGACTGAACTGAACTGAACTGAATCTCTTCACACTTCTGCTTCCACTGTATCCCCAAGCTGCTGCAAATCAGATGGAGTACATGACACTGGGGGCCACACACCAGAATCTCCTCTTCCTCTCAAGGCAGGCATCGTTCCAGTGTGCTCAAAGCACTCAGCTCTGCCCTTTATGGGAATGAGTTTCATGCCTGTTTGGAAACACCCATTGCCCCTTCTCCTTAATGCCAGGCCCTGACACTCTCCCAGGCCATTCCCAGGATCCAATTTCCTTCAACCCCCAATCGATGGCTTCTCTGTGTATATCATGTCTATAGATACGAGGTTCATCGTACTTTAACAGGTTTATCTGCTAGACATCATAAGACCACACCTCTGTGCGATGCAGGAAGGGTCTTTCTTGAAGTGGATGTTCAGGCTTCCCTGGTGATCCAGTGGTTGAGAGTCTGCCTGCCAATGCAGGGGACACCAATTCGATCCCTGATCCAGGAGGATCCCACATGCTGCAGGACAACTATGCCCATGTGCTGTAACTCCTGAGCCCCTGCTCTAGAGCCTGTGAGCTGCAGCTTCAGTAGCTCAGTATCTGCAGGTCACAGCAACGGGGCAGCGCTCCCTAGAGCTCATGCTCTGCAACAGAGGAGCCGCCGCAAGGAGACGCCCATGCACCACAGTCAGAGAACGCCCGCACGCAGCAACGGTGACCCAACACAGCCTAAATAAGTACACAATTTTTAAAAATGAGTAGTCAACACTGAAGGAAGGTTCTAAAACAGCACCCAGAGCTTGGAGAAGATCCCTCTGTAGTCTCTCTGGGTCTCATCCTGGCCCAAGTGGAGGTGGGCTTGTGGTACCTTCTGGAACAGAGGAAAGATGGACTCTCATAGCTGGAGAGATGGGGCGACTGGCGGACAGGACTCCCACACTGGCAGGTATTCTACTGTTAGCCCCTGAATCCTTCGTATTAACTTCTCAGGGGCTCACTGGTTTCTTTAGAAAAATAAAAACCCCACATTTCCCCATCCTGCCATGTTGGGGATCCTGGCTGACCCATTTCCTCTAGAAGAGATGGACTCCGACATTCTGTATCTGATGAAATAGAGCCAGAAACTTTGGTGGCAAGAAACCCCTCCAAGGACAGTGGGGACAGAGAGAAAGTCTGGATTGAAAAGATATTTTAGGATCGAAATATCAGGACTGCCTGGATGTTGGGGGGTGAGGGAGGGAGCAGCTGAGGATAACTCCAAGGACTCTGGCTTGGATCCTGATGGAGCAGAGGCCATTCCCTGAGACAGAGTGATAGGCAAAGAGCTGGACTGGAAGGGATGGAGAGTAGCCAGAATTCTGCACTAAAGCTGGGGCTAGGGACTTCCCTAGTACCCTAGGGACTAAGACTTTGCCTTTCACTGCAGGGTGCATGGGTTCAATCCCTGGTTAGGGAGCTAAGATTCCACATGCCCTGTGGCCAAAAACCCAAAAATATAAAACAAAAGCAAATTCAGTAAAGACTTTAAAACAAATAAATAAGCTCAGGCTAAAGGTTGGCCAAAGGAATTCCCAGGTGGCACCAGTGGTAAAGAACCCACCTGCCAATGCAGGAAACAAAAGAGACATAGGTTCAAGCCCTGGGTCGGGAAGATGCCCTGGAGGAGGGCATGGCAACCCACTCCAGTATTCCTTCCTGGAGAATCCCACGGACAGAGGAGTCTGGTGAGTAACAGTCCATAGGATCTCACAGAGAAAGACACGACTGAAACGACAATACAGAGATTGACCAGAAGGTCACGAGATGGTGGCTGAATCCCCCAGGGGCAGGACTATGCTCCTGAAGCTGTTTCTGGAGTGAGCAGAGCAGAGCTAGCAGCTGGAACAAGCTGGCAGAAAAGCAGCAGTCTGCTCTGGAAGACTCTCCAGAGTCCCTGTCACTGATTTTTATTGCCAACTCCCTTTCCTGACTGCACTTCTGGTCTCTGGCTGGATTTCCCCCTTAGTCTTCAGATCTGCTTGTGCAATCCCCAAAGCCTGGCTCTCCCTTTCTGCTCCCCATCATCCCTCTTCCCGGCTCTGTCCTCTCGAATCCACTCAGAACGCTTTGCGCATCCAACGCCAATACCCCATGGCTAGTCCTGCTGCTCAGCTCAGCACACGCCCTCCCTTTCTGCACACTCCCAGACCAGTCCAGGAAATCTTGTATGCTTGCTTTGCTGGGTCCCATTGTTAGGAGCTACAGGAGGGGTGAGGTCACAAAGGAAGAACACATAAAGCAAGAAGAGAAATGGGTCCCAGGAGAATGAGAACAATAAAGTAGCCATTAGCAAACTTGGAAAACTCTTTTTTCCCCCACTATGGTGAGTGTTTTCAAGGGAATTATTTGAAATGGCTGATTTGGAGACCTTGTGTCACTTGGGTATATCTGGATTACAGCCAAACCTCTCACCCTCACAGTGATTCAATTGATTGTAGCAAATGTTATTCCACTCAAAAATCATATACAACAATAGAAACAACAATAAAAGTATCTGTAGTCTACACCGCGGCTTCATTTGTAACAACTGTTTATACAAATGATCTCTCTTAGAGAGTGCAAGTCGATACTACAATAGAGTACCTACTCACCCCAGTCAGAATGGTCATCATTAAACTCTACAAATGATAAATGCTGAAGAGGGTGTGGAGAAAAAGAACTCTCCTAGACTGCCGGTGGGAATGTGAATCGGTGCAGCCATGATGGAAAACAGTATGGAGGTTCTTCAGAAAACTAAAAGCAGAGTTGCCATATCATTTAGCAATCCAGCTCCTGGACGTATATCTGGAGAAAAGTATAGTTCCAAAAGATACATGCACCCCTAGGCTCATAACAGCACTCGTCACAACAGCCAAGACATGGAAGCAACCTGAACATCCCCCGAGAGATGATGGATAAAGATGCGGTGCACATATGCAATGGGATATTGCTGTTCTTTAGTCACCCAGTCCTGTCTGACTCTTTGTGACCCCATGGACTGTACCCGCCAGGCTCCTCTGTCCATGAGATTCTCCAGGCAAGGATACTGGAGTGGGCTACCAAGCCCCTCTCCAGGGGATCTTCCTGACCTGGGATCAAACCTGAGTTGCTTATGTTTCCTACATTGGCGGGCAGGTTCTTTACCACTAGTGCTACCTTGGAAGACCCAACACAGCCAAATAAATACATACAGAAATACCACAACAATACTGAAGGCACAGCTTGCAAGTGAATCCTTTAATGTTAAAAAATTATTGTTACTTTTTCATTCTATTGATAACTAACTCGTTGCCACCTATTACGATGCAGATAAAGTCAAATCACCACTCAGAGACCCCATGTGCTCTGCAATAAACCTGGACAATTTAGACACATTAGCAGTTGTCTGTTTCTTTCTCCAAGTGCTTATCCTTCAGTAAAGCCTCAGGGTAAAACCCAGAATATTTCTTAGATAGCTAAGCTATTTTGCCAATCAAATTGATGATGACATCTGTTCTTTTCCTATGCTGAAAACATTCAAACATTTCTTGAACATCAGTTCTATAGGTGAGTAATTTGCTAGAGAAGTTCCAGTGTCTATTTAAGGAAGGAAAATAAAAATAGTAAAATGAAACTATTCACAATAACACAATAAATGCGGCAGCATATAACTTATTTCTTAAAGTTTCCCACAGGATTGAAATGCAAATCCATAATAATATATAGCAAAATAACCTGAAGTCTGGAGTGGATAGACAAAACTTTAGTATCAGGAGACCAAACTAATATATAATTGGGCACAAGACCCAAGTTATAAATGCATGCATAATTTCATTATTTCATTTGCTTAGCCCAAAACTGTTTGTATCATGTCCATAAGTCCCGAGTGAAGACACAGTAAGTATTTAGGCAGGGTATAAGGGATTAATTTTGAGACTGCTTGGTGGCCATTGGCTATGAGTCATGCATATAAGACAGTGTTGGTTCTTTTTTATTCCTTTCTTTTTAAATTTTTTTTTTATGTACCATTTTTAAAGACTTTATTGAGTCTGTCACATCATTGCTTCTGTTTGATGTTTTGGTTCCTTGGCTGCAAGGCGTTTGGGATCTCAGCTCCCTGACCAGAGATGAAACCCACACCCTCTACACTGGAAGGCAAAGTCTTAACCACTGGGCTTCCAGGGAAATCCCAAGACAGTGCCCATCCTAAGAGTGGGCATTTCCTGGAAAGTTTCCTTTGTGCCTGTTCTCCTGAAAGTCTCATTATTAACTACATACCTTGACTCCCAATAAGTGGATTAAGTGGTGCCTTTCAAAGTAGATTAGTGTTTCCTATACATTTAATTAAAGTGGACTTCATTCCATCATCCTTAAGAACCAAAATGAAGCAGAGAGAAACTCCTTCAAGGGCAGACATCGACAATAAGTACGCCTCTTACTAGGATCCTTGAAGTGATCCAGTTAGCCCCTGAGTTCAGAATTTCTCGTATAATATACAAATTCAGTGTTTTTTTCTCCTGAGCACAGAAGTGTCAGCTCTTGTGTGACTGGGAAGGACGTGGGGAGGGTCATGCCCCTGATGTGATGTGGATTTCATGCTTTCTAATAAGGTCCCACTTGCAAGTCATTTTGTTAAGTGGTAAAAAATATTAACGCCCTGAAGTTAATAAACTGGTAAAGAGAGAAGTCAAATCAGGATGTCTCTCTGGCTCATAGGCAGATCTGGGTCATTAAACATGGTCTCATCAGACAGCCTCATCTCAGGACCTGTTAGTGCTGTAAACATCAAAAGAAAGATTTCATAGATGGGCTGACAATGTTCCAGTACGCAGCTGGGTTGCCTTTTCATGTACCTTATCTCACAATAGCAAATGTTTCATCTTTGAGCTGTTTTATGTCCAAAAAATTCACTTAACTGCTTGATTTTTTTTTTTTTCCTAAGGACTATAACAAACGACAACAAGATTCCTACCCCAGTGCTTTGCAATGATGGGTATCCATTAGAATCACCTTGGAACACATTTTAAAAATTGCATGCCTGGGTCTCACTCTCAGAAACTCTAATTTAACCATTCTGGAGTAGGGCCCAGGCATAGTATTTTTTTAAAGCACCTTAAGTAATTCTGCAGTCAAGGTGGAGAACTGTTGTCTCCAATTCTCTCTCTGTCTGGGGCTTGCAAAAGTGAGCCTCTGTGGCTTCCAAGATAAAAATCTTTCTTTTTTTTTTTTTTTTTGCCTTTTTGTATTAATCCCCCAAAAGAATATTTTTATTAGATTAAAGAAAATATCCAGCTCTTGCGTCTGACTTGACTTTTATCCCTTGGCTTTCAGGATGGTGATGGACAATGTGTGAAGAAAGGAAGCAGAGAGCCAGAGCAGTGGGGAGGGAGTCCAGCTCACCTCACTCCTGCTGCCCTTTGCTGTACACACACGTCAAGATAATGACAGTGGAGGAGGAAGGCCAGAATGCAGGATCTACCGTCCTAAGGGGCACCTGAAGAGGCCAGAAGTGGTCTAGGGGCTGGTGGGGCTGATGGGAGAGGAAAATCCAACCATAAAGAGTGACCGTATGTTGGAGGGAGTGTAAATTGGCACAGCCACTATGGAGAACAGCATGGCAGTTCCTTAAAATACTAAAAGTAAAGCTACCATATGGTCTAGCAATCCCACTCTTGAGCATATATCCAGGGAAAACCATAATTCTGATTAATATGCACCTCAATGTTCACACAGCACTATTTATAATAGCCAAAACCTGGAATTAACCTAAATGTCCGTTGACAGAAGAATGGATAAACAAGATGTGGTACTTATACACAATGAAATATTACTCAGTCACAAAAAAGAATGAAATAGGATGAACCTAAAGATCATCATACTGAGTCAGACAGAGAAAGACAAATATCATATGATATCACTTACATATGGAATCCAAAAAAACAATACAAATAAACTGATGAATACAAATGAACTGATTTACAAAACAGAAACAGACTCATAGACTTAGAATACAAACTTGTGGATATCAGGGAGGAAGAGGGCAGGGGAGGGATAAGGCGGGGGTCTGGAACTGACCTATACACACTGCTATATTCAAAACAGATAACCTTTCATGAAGATGGAGCCAAAGGCAAAGAAGGAGGCCCCTGCACCTCCCAAAGCTGAAGCCAAAGCAAAGGCCTTGAAGGCCAAGAAGCAGCGTTGAAAGGCATCCACAGCCACTAATAAAAGAGTAGATCCAGACGCCATCCACTTCCCAGCAGCCCAAAATGCTGCAGGCCAGAAGGCAACTCAAGTATCCTCGGAAGAATGCCCCCAGGAAAAACAAACTTGACCACTGTCATCATCAATTTCGCCCTCTCCACCCAGTCAGCCATGAAGAAAACAGAGGACACCACCACACTGGTGTTCAGCGTGGACGTCAAGGCCAACAAGCAGCAAAGTAAACAGGCCGTGAAAAGGCTCCAGGACACTGACGAGGCTAAGGTCAGCACCCTGATCGGGCCTGACAGAGAGAAGGCATGCATATGTCCAACTGGCTCCAGACTAAGACGCTTCGGATGTTGCCAACAAAATTGAAATCATCTAAACTGAGTCCGGCTGGCTAATTCCAAGTATAAAAGTTTTCATTATAAAAATAAAATAAAATAGATAAACAGCAAGGACCCGCTGCATAGCACAGAGAGCTCTGCTAAATATTCTATCATAACTGAAATAGGAAAAGAATTTGAAAAAGAACAGATGTATGTCTAGGAGTAACTGAATCACTTTGCGGCACGCCTGAAACTAACACACCATTGTGGATCAACTAAACCCCAACATAAAATAAAAACTAAAATAAATAAATAAATAATGACTGTGGGTCCTGGTGACCATACCCACTGTATGGACCAACGGACAACAAACCCTCCCAAGATCCATCTCTAACTTGCCCCTCTGACTGTAACTGAGTCAGCAAAGCCCCAGGGGATTCCGTTTCTCACCCAGCTCCACAAACCAGTTTGTATCAGAGTTTATCTTTCCCCCTGCTTTGATCTCACACATATACAAGATCTTTGCCCTAAAGATTGGGTTGGGTTTTACAGGTGTCTCCTCAGTGATCCTCAGAAATGGTGCAGTGATGATGCCTTGTCTGGGAGAAAGCCCAAAGACAGTACAGATAAGACTCGGCTGGACTCACTGATGACTGCTAGGACCAGACTTATTTCCAATTCAGTTTACTGGAAATTGCCAAACCCAGCCAAACAGCTGCTGCTGCTGTTGCTAAGTTGCTTCAGTCATGTCCAACTCTGTGCAACCCCACAGAGGGCAGCCTACCAGGCTCCCCCATCCCTTTCCCTCTCGAAGATCCACGACTATCAACAGACCTCTGCTGCACTGGGGCTGCTCCCGCTCAGGACCGTGGGGGCTTTCCGCCCCGGATCTTGTATGACGCTTGAAGAAGAGCCATTTCAGTTACAGATGATCTCCTTTTGACACTGATGCCTTCTTATTCCTCACCTAGGGTGGCACCTGATATAACACAGAGACCATGCAAGGGACAGTCAGCATGGGCCATTGATCAGACTGAGTGCCAAACTCACTTGTAATTCAGTTTACAAGCCAGAGCAGAAGACAGAAATTCACAAACAAACGACATAGGTTATGGGACATTTCCCACTGTGTCCCATAAATCCACACATTTTGGGCTTATTTACAATAGGCAACTAGCACAGATTGGGTTTATCCTGCTAAAAATAACTCATAGACCGCGATTCTCCCTAACCTTTCTGCTGGTGAACACACGTGTATGCTTTCCAGGAAATCTGGTTATTTGTGAGTTTTCAAAGAATTGTTTATCTGGCTCATTCTTCCTTTTCCAGGTGCCCCATGTAGGCAGCCGGTTTTCCTTCTTAGTACTCATACGTTTTTAAAAATGCTTCCATAAGCATTACTATCTTGACTCCCCAAGAAACCTCTGGAGTAGGCAGGATAAGATTCTTCTTCCCTGAACAGAGTGAGGGAAATTCAAACTTGGAATAAACAAGTGAGTCATCTAGACCCGTAATGCAAATTGGGAATGAAGCAACTTGAGGAATTCAGCCCTTGCTCCTTAACAGTCTATCCTTCACAATTCCCTCTTGGATCCCGATTCTTTGTCAAGAACAATACATGAGTCATCCCTGAAACTTGCACGTGTAGAAAGACAGAAAAAATTTTCTGTTTTAAACCATGACCATTAGACAATGTACTCTGTGTTGCAGTGGGGCTTCCCAGGTGTTCAGTGGTAAAGAATCTGCCTGCCAATGCAGGAGACGTGGGTTCAATCCCTGGGTCAGGAAGATCCCCTGGAGGAGGAAATGGCAACCTATTCCAGTATTCTTGCCTGGGGAAATCCCATGGACAGAGGAGGCTGGTGTGCTACAGTCCACATGGTCACAAAGAGTCGGACACGACTGAGCGTGCGTGCACATACGTGTTGCGGTAGCTACTGAAATCCGAGAGCTCTGAGCTGTGTGGGTTGTGGGGGCACTGATGGAAGTCTAGCCCCTGCTTCCAGGGAAAAGGGAGCAGTCCTGAGACAGTGATAATTATTTGCTCTGTTATGCACAAGGAATGTTCCGTCACTTAGCATAACCAGCATGTTCTTGCTATATTCATCTTTGACTTTCCAGTGTCTGGCCAAATGGACCCTACACATAGTAGGTGTACAGATGTTTTTGTTGGACAAAATCGTCTATATTTGGAGACTCACAATATGTTTTCAAAACAGGCAGTTCATAAATAATTATCTTTACTTTGCAAATAAGGAAAATAAAACTTAAGGAAATTAAATGGCATGTTCAAGTTTACAGCTAGTAAGTATCCAGATCAGGGCCGATTCCCAGATCTCAGTGAAGTCAAAGAAGGTTTTCCCCTCCCCCGGCTTTTGGGGATTCTATGGGAATGCCTTCTTGTGTCTTTTCAAACCAAGGTCAGCACTGGTACTCAATAATCTCTTCACTGCTTATGTAACATTTGCCCCTAATGATTGCCGGTTCGATTCTTGTTATTTAAAATGCAGACACAGAAAACTGTCTGGACCCTTGTAGTCAATGGGGTTGTAGGGTAAGGAGCGGAAACTGGGCACTTGGTGCAAAGGTCCTCAGCATCAGATACCCATGTGCCTCCAACAAGTCCCTTAGGCCTAACCAGCTTCTGTTTAACTATAAAAGAAAATAGTTGGAAGGATTTGTCACTCTGTTCAATCTGAGTTCTACAGATTGCTAACAACTCTCATCTGGCTATTTAATTCCTGCATTATGTACCTATTTAGGTGGGTCTTAAGAAAACTGGAATTACATTTTCTTTTATTTTCTATTCTTAGAGTGAGACAGCATAATTTCACTCCCCTCTAAGACGCCCCCAGGTGAGATGCTTGGCCATCATCATCACCTACTTGCTGGATTCATCCAGAGGAGAGTACTGAACCTCGTCTTAACTCAGAGTATGACGACTTCGATACTGAGTTACTCTTGTGGCTTTTTAGGTATGTCTCCTTCACCCTGGAAACGGGAGGTGGGGTCACTGGGAGACATATTTAACACGCCTTTCCCTTCAGGGTAAGCCAGAGCAACTCAAAGCTCCCGCTGACTAATGACACCTGTTTAAAGTTTACTGAAGAGATAAAACAGTATCAAAGCATCACAGAAGAAGAAAGCAAAAAGAGGGAGAGGAAGGAGGAATGGGGCAAGCGAAAAGGGAAAGCCAGAAAAAGAGAAGCAGGAAAAGAAAGAGAAACGATTCAAGTTCAAGAGGTGCTCACCCACTCTGGGCGTGTTATTATTGTTGGCTTGAAATTTCACTCTAACCCTGTGAATCAGCCTCATTCAGACAGTGATGGGGAAGGCGGCTCTAAGAGGCTGCAGGTTTACATCACTCCAGGGCCAGTCGAAGAGCAGCCATCAGTCAAGTGGGAGAGGGGGCGTTGACCAAGGACAGGAGACTGTGGGGGACCAGAGAAGAAGACAGTTCAGGCTCTCAGCAGCTAAACCTGCTGTGTCTGCCGGCTGGAGTCAGCCATGGACAGCCGGCGATTAGCCTCTGGCAGGAGAAGACTGGGACCCCGGGGACTGCACTCCAGTGAGCGCTCTGGCCACTTCAGGCTGCACTTCTCATTAGCAGGGGCCAGGATCAATTCTGTCAAGGCCGACTTTCCTTCTGTCCTGTTCCCGGCTGCCCGGCAGAGTCAGCGTTTCCATCCTGCAAGTAGTCCATCATGAACGTGCCCAGACGCTCAGAAAGGGACGGGGCGATGTCAGCACAAGGATTGTTCTGAGGGCCTTTAAGTACTGGGTCCAGCACGTGGGATAAGAAATCCATAGCCTTTTAGTGATTCTTCCCCGACCCATTTAGCTCAATCCTTAGAGGCAAGGAGTGGTCCTCCCTGAAGATCACCACTTAACATGATGACTGCCTCTCCCAGCTACTAGGAAGGGAGCGGGGACAGGATGGATGACCAGACCTTGACCAGACACACTCCAGCCAACCCCCAGCTCTCGTTAGCCAAGAGCATCAGAGCCCGGCACGTGCCCCTATTGGTGTAATTTTTCCAAAACTGCATGCAGCGTAGCAACATTTACTTACAGGAAGGCTCTGCTTAGCCAAGAGCCACTTTCTGATGATTCAAATGACAAAAGAAACAAACAAAAGCTTGCCTAAGAGATCCGACAGAACTCACGAAACTGTGACTTGACCCAGAAATTCTAGTCACACAAGAACCTAGGTGGTGCCCCACAAGCATCATTTCTGTGGTATTAATTCCTAGTACATACACGTGAGTATTTATTTTTATCGGTGCACTTATAATCCTCAGTAGAAACGAGAGACCCGTGGGTGTCCCTCAGGGTATTTTCCGTGTCCCGTGCATCACTGATGCTCAGAGTGCCAGTCCTAACACTCTGGTCTCTATTTTTATTTAAATAAGACTTGTGTTTTTTTTTAATGTTGTTGATTGATTGATTGACTAAAGTATAGTTAAGTTACAATGATGTGTTAGTTTCCAGTGTGGGGCAAAGTGATTCAGTTATATATCTATTATATATACATACATATATTCTTTGTAAGATTCTTTCCCACTGTAGGTTATTACAAAATGTTGAGTATAGTTCCCTGTGTTATACAAGAGGTCCTAGTTGTTGATATATTTTTTATATAATAGTGTGTGTATGTATTCTGATCTTTCTTTGAGGGTCTTTTGTCCTAGTTTTGGGTCCAGTGTGAAGTCTTATTATTTTCATATATATTTGATTATTGCGACACTCCTTCATTCCTGCTCCCACAACTAACTTCTACATCCACGTGCTCTGTCATGTGACTTCAGAAAGCCTCCCACTGCTCTCATTCCTCCACGTGCTTGGTGCTGGGTTTGGCCCAATGGTCACGCTGGCCAACGTCACCAGAGCAGAGGCTTTGCGTGTGCTGCCCAGCTGGGCCTGGGACCACCGTGAACAGAGGCTGCCCACAGAGCTGCTGCCTCTGACAAGCCTTGGCCCCAGAATGATGGCACACGTGCAACCCATGGCTAGAAACAGACCTATCCATCTGACCGGAAGTCACAAAAGCAAGAAGACAAACCCCTGCTGCTATAACTGATTGGAGTTTGGATGTTTTGAGGTGGGTGGGGGGCAGCATCCCTGCAGTCCCAGAGATTCATGCACATCTCCAGGAGACATACCTCAAATCTGAACACTGTGAGGGCTCTGTTCAAGATGACAACCAAAAGCCACTGTTACCTAGAAGACAAGGCCAACGGGACACATGCAGAAAATGAATTTGAGTGGCCCTTAGATCAAGAGCCAAGCAGCTTCTGCCTAAACATTAAGTATTTGTCTGTGAGTCGGAGGGGGACAGAGCCCCATCAGAATACAAAAATTCATAGACATGGGCTTCATATTTTGTGCTGTCATCATTAGGCAGGTTTCAGAGAGCATGGGTCCTGAGAGAAAGCAGTGTTTTGATAAGACAGGTCTTCTCTTGATTTCCTCCTGATTACAGGTACAATACAAGAACTATTTGGTGAGCAGGAAGCTTGCTAGAGTTCAAGTGTATGCTGACCCACATTGACACACCACCTATATTTTTTCCAATCTCCTGCCTTTTCCCTCTTGCTTAACATAAGCAAAAACTACTTGTAATTAAGCTATTAAAACAAAGGGACCATTATCAAATACTTTGTTGTCATTCATTGTTCAGTTGCTCAGTCATGTCTGATTCTTTGCGACTCTATCGCCTGCAGCATGCCAGGATACCTTTCCTTTACCCTCTCCCGGAGCTTGCTCAAACTAATGTCCATTGAGTTGGTGAAGCCATCCAACCATCTCGTCCTCTGTTTTTCCCCTTCTCCTCCTGCCTTCAATCTTTCCCAGCATCAGAGTCTTTTCTAATGAGTCGGCTCTTCGCATCAGGTGGCCAAGAACTATTTGCCAAACCTTTGCAAGCACAGTTTCATTCAGAAGTCACAGCAATTCTGGGATTTCCCTGATGGTCCAGTGGTTAAGAATCTGGCTTCCAATGCAGCGGACACAGGTCTGATCCCTGGTCAGGAAACTAAGCCACTGGGCAACTAAGTTCATGCACTTCAATGACCGAGTCTACACACTCTATAGCCTGCACACTACAACCAGAGAGCCTGCGTGCCACAACTAGGGAGAAGTCTGCACGCTGCAGCTAAGACTCGACACAGTCACAGAAATATTTGTTAAAATACCTAAATGCATAAAAGCCATATATAAAAACTTCACAGCAATTCTACAAACCGGGGGTGATTAGAATTCTCACTTTGCAAATGAGGACACGGGTTTAGATCAGTTAAGTAACTTGTCTGAAAGTACACATTAATTGTAATTCGGGTGTTTCTAAGTGCAAAGCGATCCCTAACCCCAACATCTGCCCATCTTTTGGGCATCACTTGTCCCCACCTCCAATGTCAGGTAAGGCACCTGAGGCCAGAGCTTGAGCTCTATCAGGCGCCCAAGTGTGTCTACCTCTGGGCCCAACCAGTTCCTTTGCAGGTAGATAACAATGACAAGATCATGATAGTGGTGGGCCGACTTCTGGATCTCAAAGGAAATGAACACAAGCCAATCATGCCTCATAGTGATGTAGTCCACAGGCCAATACCAAGTCAGCACAGGAAATAATCTGAGAGTAGAAGAAACCACAGATCTGCCTACAAAGATGGTGTCTCTGCAGGCAACTCTACTGGGGTAAATCCATTGACTCTTGGGGTCAAATTTTAGCGAAACTAAATGAAATACACCATAGTGAGAAATCCCCACAGGTCATTCCCAAGAGTTGCTGCTGTAGGTGTCTTGAATCTGCCCAACTCTTGATCCCATGGGGGAGAAGCACACCAAGAAGGGAACTAAAGAATGACAACAAGAACTTTCCCTCCCGGTTTTCCACACACAGAGGCTTCCCCTTCGGAAATGCGTTCCAACAAGGGATGTGAATAACACACACTCTGGAGTCAGAACTGGTGTTAAATCCCAGCTCAGCCATTCCCTGGAGTGACCCTGGGCAAGCAAATGACTTCATCACACTATAAGCTTCAGTTTTCCAGCCTACAAACTGGGGACAATGTCTTAAGTTAGGTTTCCCAAGAGCATATCCCAAGGTGAGGATGTGTAGGATTAAGGAAGTGCTCCCAGGACAAACTGGAAGTTAGGGAGGGAAGCAGGAGAAAAGAACCGAGGAAGCCTAGCAGGAGAGGAATTCCGGATCTAAGTCCTGCACGCGGTGGCCTGACCCTGGAGAGGCACCCTGGACTACTGAATGAGATGATGTCTTGGTGTTGGCTCCACCCAGAGGTGCTCTCTTATCTCTGTACCCACCAGCCTCTGATTCAGGGCTGTGGCAAGGAAAGTAACTTCTGAACATAAATTCTGGGGCACATTCATCTCTGCAAAGCAAGCTCCATCAGACCAAGAGGAACTCTTAGAAAAAAATAACCAGCCACGGGTGCTCAAGGCTAGAAGCAGGACCACACCCCAGCCTGAGAGGCACAAAGCATAAAATGGATGAAAAGTGGACTTCCCTGGTGTTCCAATGGTTAAGCATTCACCTTCCAATGGAGGGTTTACAGGTTCAATCCCTGGTCCAGGAAGCTCCCACATGCCATAGGGCCATTCAGCCTGTGCACCACAGCTGCTGAAGCCCCAAACCCCAGAGCCTGTGCTCCGCAACAAGAGAAGCCTCCGCAGGGAGACGCCTGGGCACGACTGGAGAGCAGCCCTCGCGTGCCACTAGAGGAAGCCCAAGCGCCGCAGGAAGGCCCAGCGCAGCCAAAGTAAATAAATAACTTTGTAAATGAGTGAGAGTCATAAAACAAACATGGTTACCAAAGAGGGAAGGGTACAAGGGTAAATTAACAGGCTGGTATTTAGATACACACTAGTACGTATAAAACGGAAAACCAACAAGGGCCTACGCTATAGCTCAGGGGACTGTACTCAACATCACGTAACATTCTATCAGAGGAAACAATCTGAAAAAGACACACATATGTATATGTGAATATACATCTAAATTGTACTATACACCAGACACTTAAACAATATTGTAAATCAACTATATTTCATGTTTAAAAATTGGGTGAAAAGGGATCCAAAGTGATCTGGGTGGAACATCATTTTACACTACAAACAAGAATTTTTCTTTCATTTTATATAAATACATATATATCTCCTGACCTAAAACACAGAAGATACTTGATAATGTTTAATGTTGCTGCTGTTGTTGTTATTATTATTATTTTTCCCATAACATCTTCCCCGAAAGGGCCCCACCAGGTTAGCAACCTGAGGTCCTGCGTGCTCCCCTGGCGAGGCCCTCGTCTGACAGCCAGGGCGACCACTCAGCTCTGCTTTCACATCATCGGCTTCTCTGTTTGGCACCCTGTCTGGCACCCTGTCTTTCGGGGTTCCCTCTCCTCCGGGTGGAAAGGCTCCACTTCCTGCCGGGAGGGCCGTGTGCAAGGGAGACGCCGGCCATGGGCTCGAGTTAGAGGGCTCTGTTTCTCAGCCGTGCCCTCGCGCCTCATCCTGCCGGCCCCAAATCCTCCTCTGACATTCAATAAACCCTTGGCCTTTTTAAGTTTTGCCTATTCATCCTCTCCGGCTAAGGGTTAGGGATTTCTTAGAATGACCCAGTGTCCACAAAAGGGCTTCTTCTCCATTTCTTTCTAAGATCCTACCCCCAAGAGCCCTAGTTCAGCCCCTCTCCCTAGGGGTCCTAGGACACCCAGGAACAATGCAGCTGGGGCTTTATTTAATTAATCTTCCTTAACAATCTGCCTTTTCCATGTGTCAGCCAGGCAAGCTCATATGCATAGTAGCCTCCCCTCTGTGACTAATCCTCTGGGTTAAAAGACCCCGCTTGGCTCCAAAGCCACCCCTTTCATTCACCAGCTTATGAGAGCTGTATCTTCTCACGCATCTTCTCACGGGGCCAGACAGCCGCCTCGACCACGCTGGTCCAGGCCTCATTTTCCAGGCCACCATCATGACTGAAATTAATCTAAGTGGCGCCTCTTTTACAAGAGTGGCAGCAAATATCCAATTCAATTTGCTTTTACCCAAGATTTCCCCCAGGAGTCAGGCCGAATGAGATAATCGATGATGATTACAGGGCTTGGCCTGCCTGGCTGAGCCAGTGTTAAAAGGAGGGCCAGTTTCTGCTCCGGTGCTCACCCAAGTCGGGTGCTAATTCAGGCAGATCCATGCCTTTTTTCAGTGGCTCTCAGCCATACACGCCTCGATAATCACGCTGGGGAGGTGGAGGCGGTCGGCCCTCCTAGCCAAGAAAATAGAATTCATTTCTGCTTCTCCTCCAGCCCTGAACAAGAACAGAAATGTACAGAGCATCTGCAGCAGCTTAAGAAGGCTGCTGGAACCAGTGATGCCAAAGAGATTGAATACAGATGGGCTGAACGTTCCTCCTCTCAGAGAGAGGCTAGTCAATGCCTTTATTGCTAATCCAATCAAGAAAGTATTAAATTACTTGTTGCTATCACCTTAACCTGAACAGGACTGTTCTCTGCTTGGCTGATTTTTCTGAAAGATCACAATGCCCAGTTCAGAAAAGCAGGGGCTGATGGCCCAATGGGGTCAAAGAGAGCCTCTAGATTCCCCATGTCCCCACTGGGGCCTCTGCTAGTCTTATATCAACTCACTGGTGGGCTCCTTTGGGTTCTGAACACTTTATAGAGGCTACGGCCCAAAGCGGGGATGTAACTGTGTGATAGTTAGATATTGCTGTGTAACAAATTGCCCCAAAACATGGGAGCTGAAAACCACTCACATGTACAATCGCCCAGTTCCTGCGGATCAGGAATCCAGGAGTATCTCAGCTGTGTGGTGCTACTTTGGGGTCTCTCGCAAGCCTGCAGTCTGGGTATCAGTTGTGGTTGTGTTATCTCAAGGGCTGCCCTAGGGGGAGTCAGGCTCTGAGCTCATGCACTCATGCGCTGTCAGTAGGAGGCCTCAGGCCAGCGCTGATGGGGCCTTTACACAGGGCTGGCTCCCAAGCTGCCAGCAGGATCTTCCCAGAATTCATGAGCCCAGAAATCACACAATAAAAAAGGTCCAGCTGATTAGAAGGCAATCTGGTCCTATAAAATCCTCCAAGAGTCTGCGCATTCTAGTCACTCTGCAAACATCTGTTAAAGTGCCACTTACTGAGGCCAGCCACTTGGCAAACTTCATCTCATTTAATCTTTTCAGCCGTACTTGGAGGTCAATATTATTTGTTCAGCTTTGTAGACCTGGAGTCTGAGGCTCAGAGATGCTGGATGACTTGCTGGGGGTCACATGGCTCCAGAACAAGAGCTGGAACCAAGCTCTGGATGCGTGCTCTTTCCAGATATCACCTCCATGCCACGCATGGCTGAATCCTTCTGCCCTAACTCTGCTAAATGCGATAAGTCATTCCCCTGCAACACACAGCAGAGCCCTTGGACAAGTATCCCACCTACCTCCTCTCTGGCTGGAGGCCATGCTGGGAGTAGAAAGAAGAGAGGGAGGTGCTGGCCCCAGGTGCAAGATTAAAGGGGCACCAAAAACGTCAATAATCAAGATGAATACTATTTCAATGCAATATTTTTAAAAAATATAATTGACAAACTCATGGGCCAGCTGCCTGCTTTTGTAAACAAGATTTCATTACTTCTGCATGCCAAGACAGGTCACATCCACTGGGCACACGTCTGGTTTCACTTCTGGAAAGGAGACTTTCTGTGCCTTTTCAGCCTGGAGGACAGAGCATGTGTCTGCAAATACAGGGCACGTGGGTGGGATCCTGGACAAGCACAGAGGGTGACACCAGGAGTCAGACTGCTCTTTGATTCCTCCTTGGAGCCAGAGCGACCATGATGCGATTTTCAGACATGAGGAGGAAACACGCCGCTGGTGCTTGGAGAGCAGGGTGGGATGGCCCCACTCCTGGCTCCCCGGGGGGATGCACTTGGCCATGTGGTTTGCACAGAGAGCGCCGTGTGCCCATGCCAGAGATGTGATAGGAGCCGTAGTTATTTTTAAAACAACTTCTCTACCCGGGCTCCACCATACCCAGGCAGGGACTCCAGCGCCAGTGTCGAGCAATTGTTAATGGAAAAAGAGATGCTAGGGCCCCCAAAAGCCATTCTTAACTATGGACATTATTGCTCCATTTTGAGCTGCACCCAGGGACTCGTAAGAGGAAGACATAATGCTTGTTTGTGAAACTTTTATAGCTAATTGACATTTTTTCAGCGCTCCCCTGATAGCTGTAGTTACTCCTGATTGGAAGGGCCATGGAAAACATCAAGTTATGCACTGTCTCCAGATGGGGCCATATTTCTGATATACCACTGGAAAAAAAAAGAGAGAGTAAATAAAAAACTGTCAAAACAAACACCCTTGGAAGTGATAAAGAGGAGCGGAAATGATTGGCGAAAGCAGTTTTCTTTGCTCGAAAATGACGCATGCTGTGTTCACACTAATTGATGATGTTGGACTCTCTGGGACTGTCAGGTCTCCTCCTTCTTGGGAACATTTTCCTCCCTTCTACACCTGCTCTTTGCTTTACAGACAAAGGGGAACACAGAAGCAGACATCTCCTTTCCTGTCTATATGCCTCTTTCTACTTACAGGTCCCAGACTCTGTCCTTGGTGCTAGCAGAAGCCAGGAATCATATTCTGGCTGCCTTAAGTCAAGTTCATGAAAAAAAAAAAAAAAATTAGAATCAAATGATGGGAATTCCACTCTGGTCTCTGGACACAGTCATATACACATTACCCAGGAAGATCGGTAACGAGGACAGTACAAGATACACCAACAGAAGTGAGGAAGCGCTTGGCATAGAGGCCAGTGTGCGTTTGTAGAGACTAATGAGTAATTTTATGGATCCATTTACTACAGGTTTCAATCTAATTTTCTTGACTCAAAAGTCATTGACTCACGTGGAATGAATTCACTTGAGAACATCATTTTTAAAACAGAACAATATGCCAGATGGAAACTATTGTATAAAACCAAGTTTTCTGGTTGCATGGCTGACTATTTCACATCCTGCCGACATGGAGGTCTCCTAGCCCAAATGTTTCCTGACTGAGAACCTGTCTCATGATAAGTATAAAATCATAAAATGCAATTGGTTATATTTAATACCCAATGTCCACATATCAAAAACGTATGCATTTAGGGCAGAGGGGAGAGTGTCAAGTATCTGCTCAAAACCTATGTTCACTTAGGGCTTCCCTGGCGACTTAGTGGCAAAGAATGTGCCTGTGATGCAGGAGCCACAGGAGACGCAGGTTGGATCCCTGGGTCAGGAAGATCCCCTGGAGGAGGGCACGGAAACCCACCCCAGTATTCTTGCCTGGAGAATCCCATGGAGAGAGAAGCCTGGTGGGCTAGCCCATAAGGTTGGTGCAAAGAGTAGGACATGACTGAAGAGACTTAGCATGCACACACAAACATGTATGTTCACTTACCTTACACAAAATTTAAATGAATTCAGAGACCCGATTTCTAAATCAAAGCAGCAACTGAAGAGAAGGATGGGTGTTGCCGAAGCAACTGCTGCGATAGCAGATAGACATGGCAAAAGAGTAACAGCCTGGCAACAATGGGAAAGATTTTTAACTCAGTGTAGTTACAGGAGAGCTCCACGTGTCTTAGTCACTGAGTCCAGCTGACACGAGGCAAGAGCCCAGGGCAGATCTCGGGCCTCAGGGTCAAATGCCAGCCAATGGGAAAAGTCACGTTCTGGAGCTCTGTTTAAGCAGCAGGAAAGGATACATCTTAGAAAAAATTCTAATTAAAAATGTTCATTAGGGCTGTTATTATTATTAATTGAGGGGAGCTAAAGGGCAAACTTCTGTATCAGGTGGGACACTGTTGGCCTCAAATAAGAAAAACCCATCCAATTAAGTAAATAAGAGAATACATTAACTCCCCAAGTGAAACTTCATAGTTGACCTGGCTTCAGAGCCAGCTGGATTCAGGTGGTCAAAGGATGTCTTCAAATTCTCTCTCTTTTCATCCCACTTTTCTCTGAAATACTGTCCCACCCACGAGTTCAGTGCTCCAGGGCAAAGAGAGCTTCTCTACCTCAGTGGTTACGGTGTGGATCCTGGGGAGGGATGTTACTGGCCCAGCTCAAGTCCTTGGTCAACTCTCAGCCAATCACTGCCAAGGCAACACAGGCCAGGCCTCAGCCACACCCACACCCAAGGCTGGGGAGGCAGCAAGGGCTGATGCAGGGCTCTCCCCACGCCCAGGGCACAATCTGGAGGCGGACGCATGAAGAAGGAGGGAAGGATGCTGTGCTGATAAAAACCAATGATGTTCACTGCACCATCAGTAACAAAAAAGCACAGTTGTTTAGAACGACTCAGTGTCCTTTGAGTTTTACGTTTCCTAGAAAACAGACTGAGAGGGAGAAATGGGTGCAGCTAGATTTTGGAAGCGGGCTCTTGGGACAGAAACACAGCAAGAGTGAGGGGAGCTGTGTGGGCAGAGGGGCATCAGGACGTCATGAAAAAGCACCGACACCTTTGGCCTGGCCCACAAAGAGCTCTGGGCTCAGACAGCCCTCCCCAGGGGCCAGCCCTTCGTTCCCGCTGCACTGACCGCTCGCTGGATGTGCCCTGACCCTGGGGACAGGCCCTAGCCTTGGAGGAAGGGAACCCCTTCAGCCAAGTGCAATGCTGGGGGAGGGACTCAGCTGAGAGTCATCACCAGCCCACAATCCCAGCACTGAGGGAAATGGAGCCTCATACTGAAGGAGAGACCTCGGAAAGGGCCAGACTGAAGCTGGAGCCAGTGCAGTAAGGCAGGGTATCTCTCCCAAATGTGAGACCATGAGCTTCAGATTCTGCCTACCCGGGACCAGCCACCCACGTGGCCTGAATGCACCGATCTCAGGAAAAGAGAATCCCCCTGCAGACAGGCTGGGGCCAAGCAGCAGACTGGATCCTGGGGAAAGAAAAGACACTACGTTTACTGAGTACCTGCTGTGCGCTGGTTCCATGCTGGTTTCCTTGTGTTGCACACGGGGCTTCCATTCAGATGACAAGAACGAAGAATCTCTGAAATGGATACTATAATGAAGAGGGAAAAGGTGGGAGAAATTTAAATGCTGGTTCTTGGGGCCTCATATTCAGAAAATTCGTTCCAAATTTGAATTACAGAAAACCACACTAATAACAAAAGAAAAAGAGGATCACAAGGCTCCCACTAAATCCGTTCAAGGATGAGAAAAAGAATAGTTATTCAAAAGTGAGCTCCGGGGGGTGAACAAAGTTCATTTCTGAAAGTGTGTCAGGGGAAATCAGTTCCCAAGAGGGGACAGGAAATTTAGGGAAAGTCTTTAAAAGTGTAACTGCATAATTAGCCTGCTTTCGGAAGCATCCTTTTTAAAGGAGAATCACCCCAAAAATCCAGAAAATCAGGTTTTGTAAAGAAGGGTGAAGCGGTCTAAAACAAAGAACAATGAGATAAATACCACAGGATGTGGCCAATTATGTACATTTGTTTTCTTTCCTGAGAGCAAAGATGATGGAGAGAACCGTGAGCAGGCCTGATCACGCCTAGTTTTTATTTTGTGTGTGCCCAGTCACTCAGTCATGTCTGACTCTTTTGCGACCCTGTGGACTGCGGCCCGCCAGGCTCCCCTGTCCATGAGACGCTCCAGGCAAGAATACTGGAGCCGGTTACCATTTCCTCTTCCAGGGGATGTTCCCAACTCAGGATGGAGCCCATGTCTCCTGCACTGGTGGGCGGATTCGTCACCACTTGAGCCACATGGGAAGCCTGTGTACATTTCAAAGAGGGAATGATATGAGAAATAAAGTCCTCTCACTTGCCCTTGACTGTTTACCACTTGTTTTTTAAACAGGAGTTATGGACATGGAGTTTATCACTGAGCTGAAAAGGTCCACAGATGCCGAAGACCAGTTTAAGCTTGTTCCTCGGCCCCTGGAATGGCACCGCTACTGTTTCCACCCACGCTTGTAGAACTACCTGGAGAGCAGCAGCTTCCCCACCGCAGCATCAGAGCCCAGCCAGGGGCCTCTCAGGAGAACCTCATTCCTGGCCTGCAGAGGAGTCAGGCTCTCCGAGCAGGTTTGGAGCAGGGGAAGGCGCGGCCGCATGCACCTAGAAGCTTTAAGCTGTGGGTCAGGCCTCTCTGATGGGGTGGTGATGGCCAGGCTACAGTCCCCAGTTAGCCAATCCAACACTTACCCAGTTGTTGCTGTGGAAGTATTTTGCAGATATAATTAAAACACTTCCTAGTTGAGTTTAAGTAAGGGAGGTTGTCTTGGACAATTTGGGTGGACCTGTGAAGTAGGGCTGAGATTTCTCACCAAGAGAGAAAGTGAGAGTAAGGGGGAGGGGGGCTTCCCAGGTGGCGCTGGCGATAAAGAATCCACCTGCCAGCGCAGGAGACATAGAGACGTGGGTTCGATCCCTGGATTGGGAAGATCCCCTGGAGAAGGGAATGGCAACCCACTCCAGTGTTCTTGCCTGGAGAATCCTATGGACAGGAGCTTGGTGGGCTACAGTCCAAGGGTTGAAAAGAGTCAGACACGACTGAGCAACTTAGCCACACACGCATGCAAGGGAGAGAGATGGAGGAACTTCCACCTGTGGACAGCAGCTTTTGGCTATGCCTGTGGGACTCCTCCCTGCAGGGTCTTCCTTCATTAATGCTGCCCTGTGGACCCCAGCCCGGCTCAGTCAGCCCCAAGTGCACGCACATTCTCTTTGTGAGATGAGCAGGGCTCACTGGAGCCACCCCAATGGCCAGGCTGCCTCGGCTGCTCTTGCCCTGGGGACTGCACAGGGGCCTGGGCTGTAAATTCTGCCCCCGGGTGGAGCAGTGGTGGAAACAGTCGAAAGAGGCAAGGTTCGAGGAAGAAGGCTGCAGGGGTTGGGCCAGACTTGAGCCTGCCAAGGGCTGGAGGGACAGAGGAGGATGGACGTGGATCTGCATCTTGCTTTGATGGTGGGTCACACGTGCACGGTGAACCGGGGCGGGGGGAAGACTCTGCACTAAGGCCGCAGCGCACACTCACCCTCACCCCACACATGCTTTGGGTCACCTCTGCCTGAGCTCCCACACAGACCTCTGGCTAAGGATTACACCCCTCTGCCGAACCGCGCCCTCCTTTCCCTCTGAACCCTGATTTCACGCTCCGGTGTGCCGTGACAGTCCCCCACGCCAGGGCCGTCTGGCTGCCCTTTGCCCTTCCCAGCCTCCTGGAAACCCAACTGTCTCCCTTCTTCCATGTCCCACAGACACACGCGGGCATCTGTTGCCTGTGGGGTGTGTGCAGGCCTCTGGTTATAAATCTCCCCTTCGTGTTCCACTGTTTTTGGTCTTAGAACAAGAAACACCAGCATTTCAGAGCTGGGAGCAGCTTTCCACCCGGGGCGTTTGGGGTAGCATCCACAGTCTGTTCCCACCAGAGCAAGGAAGTCCATCCACCCCAAATGTGGCTTTTCCTTCCCTCCCAAATCTGTAAGGCCCAGGGGATTTGGGCCAGGGCAGTTTCAGAAGGCAGTGGGCTTTCTCGCCAGCTTTGTTTGGGAATCACGTTTGATGCTCCCCCAGCAAATCCTGGTTCCCCTTTGTGACGCCCACTCCTCGCTCTCCATCCCCACTGAGGCTGCCCAGCTAAGTTTCCTGTCCCCCGTGGTCCCCCTACTTTTTTCACCTCTTCCACATTGCCCGCCCCACCCTGTCCATTTCCAGAAGTAGCCTGAGGGATCCTTTTAGAAAATTCCCCATTGCTACCCAGCCCCCAGCGGGTAAAGAACCTGCCTGCCAATGCAAGAGATGTAAGAAACGCGGGCTCGATCCCTGGGTCACGAAGATCCCCTGGAGGAGGGCATGGTAGTGTTCTTGTCGGGAGAATCCCATGGACAGAGGAGCCGAGTGGGCTACAGTCGATGCGGGTGGCCAAGAGACATGACTGAAGGCGATTTAGTACACAGCACCCCCCAGCCTCCATACACATACACTCAATTCAATTCCATTGAATACCCTGGGCATTGAATCAGGGGAACCAGCAGTGAACAGAGAATGTAGTCCTGTCCCCCTGACCTCAGTACACAGGAGGGAGTCGGACAGAGACACTGAAGCTGCCGGACGCTTGTTCAGTGTCCTGTTTTCCCGTGGAAATGGGGATGAAGTCTGAGCACTCACCAGGGGCCTGTCGAGCGGCCCAGCAGCCCCGGCACTCACCCCTCCCCAGGAAGTCACCGCACGCCAGGCCCTGCTGGCCGCTCACCCACCAGGATCATCCCGGCTGTCCACCCTTCCCGGCGTGACACCCTGGGAGCCCTTGGTAACTTTCCTGGTGAATTCCTTCTCCTGTCCTAAGGTGACGTCTGACAGCCCCTCACCGGGGAGTCGCCCTGAAGAATTGTGAGGCTGGGAAGAAAGCCTTCTGGATCCTTTGCCTGTAAGAATCATGCTGGGCTGATGGTCTTTCCCCTGGAGATGGTGGAAACATTTTGGACACCGGGAGAAGGCGGAGTGGGGAGGAAGAGGGAAGGAGGCGGGGAGAGGGAGGCGCTCCAGAGCCAGAGGGGGTGGTGAGCCTGCAGCCCGCCATCTATCTATCCCGCAACTTCTGTTGAGCGCCTGCTGTGTGAGCCATGGAATGCTTCCTGCCCTCTGCACGCTGGTGGGCTCAGGTAGGGGGCAGACTTGCAGACAAAGGACGTCTCCCACCCTGTCAGACCCTGGGACCTCAACTCACCAAGAGGCCTTGGAGTCTAGGGCCGCGCTTTTGATTTTCTCCCATAGGACTTTGTAAGCTGTCTCTGACACAAAGGAAACAGAGACAGACGTGGCATGGAATAGAGTCAGCAGTTTACTGGCTGAATTACAGAATACGTGTAAGAAAAAAAAAAGAATACGTGTAAGGCCTCATTCACAGGTGGTAAAATTCACTTCACTACGTACAGCTTTATGAGCTCTAGCACAGATAACTGTGTAGCCATCCCCACAATGAGGACGCAGACGACCCCTCACCCCAGAACATCCCCCCCAGCTACCTCTCTGCGGCCAACCCCACCCTCTCCAGCTTCCCTGCTGGCTCAGAAGGTAAACAGTCTGCCTGCAATGTGAGAGACCCAGGTTTGGTCCCTGGGTCAGGAAGACCCCCTGGAGAAAAGAATGCCAATCCACTCCAGTATTACTACCTGGAGAACTTCAAGGACAGAGGAGCCTGGTGGGCTACAGTCCACGGGATTGCAAAGAGTTGGGACACAACCGAGGGACCAACATGTTCTGCCCCCTCTTCACCTGAGACCCTTGCAACTTCACATCTGTCTTCCTTCCCTATAATTTTTCCCTTCTGTGACCATTGGGTGGAATCTTAATTATATTAAAAGATCATTATTAATGTTTAATTGCTCGACTCAGTTCTAGAATACTTGTTTCCGCCCCTATATTTTTCTGCTTTTTTGGATCACTTCTGCATCAGACAGTGATGTAACATTATGGGCAGGAAGAACAGAAAGACTTTCCTTGGCATCACTACTTGTTACTAGAGATGCCAAACCTCGTGGGCAGTGCTTCTTGCCTAAAGCACCAGCTCTTTGATCTCCCTACACCAGCCCCCAGGGTACTAGTCTAACTCAGCTACAGCCTTCCCTCCACAGCCACCTTCCTACAGCTGCTGTGGGTGATGGAGGTAGCCTGCCAGCTCTGCCCACAGTGCCTGCAGGACCCCCAGGTGTGAAGAGTGATGCCTAAATGGTGGGGGGTGGGGATGGGGGTAGAGGCAGAGATCACCCACTCACTCTCATCCCATGAACGGCTGGGCTTCTGTTTCTTCCCAGGAGAACTCTGGCACCTTGAAATGAGCCTGTGCACGTGAGAGGCTTAAGCTTAAATATCTTTAAGTTGAGTCTGTCTCTGCCCTTGAACTTCTCTTAGGATAGGGCTTCCCTGGTGGCTCAGATTAAAGAACTCACCTGCAAGGCAGGAGGTGTGGGTTCGATTCCTGGGTTGGGAAGATCCCCTGGAGAAGGGAATGGCAAGCCACTCCAGTACTCTTGCCCGGGAAATCCCAGGGACGGAGGAGCCTGTGGGTTACACTCTGCGGGCTCTCAAATAGACACGACTGACACTTTCACTTTAGGGTAGCAGGGGTTTTCAGGAAGCAGCAACTCCTCGTGTCCCAAAGGATACAGCACCCTGCTCATAATTCTTCTACTGGGGCCATCCCCTTGTGCGTGCACTCTCAGTCCGTGTGTCCTCTCAGTCCTTGCGAGACCCTTCCTGCTCCCAGAAAAGGAAAAGGGGCACAACGCAAATTAGGAGACCCGGAACTAGAGACTTTTCTTACAAGGGGAGTGGAAGAGAAAGACGAACCTGCAAATGTCTGAATGCATTTTCTGGACTACCTGCATTTTGCCATTTCCTCTTTGCAAAGTGGATGATGGCTAGTTATATAGAGATTTCCTAAAATATGTTTGATCTGTTCAGACTTCCTCACTTTTAATAGAGTTCCCTTGCATTTGCAGGGATGGTTTGGGTTTGTCTACACTGATAAGCTTGCGACAGCCTATTTCTCAAACAGCAATCAGAGACTGTTACAACCCATCCTGGAACGGTTGCAAGACGATGCTTTTCCTGATGTGATCAGATGTATCCTCCACCACTTGTCAAACCCCACACCGATGAGCTGATCATCTGTCACTGATACCAGGAAATTTAATGAACATAAATGAAGTACTTTGAGCTTCCAGGACAGCCTTCATTTTGAGAGGAAGACAAACACTAGCCCAGCCATTGTGGGCTGGCTGGAGAGTGAGATAGGAAAGTAAGCAACTATTAAATGTTCATTTCACTGCTTGAGGATTTTATCGTGGTACTGAAATAAATTTGAGCCCCAGAGCCAGAGGGCTTTTCTGGGCCATTCACAAGTTATTTCCAACCTCGAGCCAATTCTCTTTGAGAATTCTTTTGCTACACGACCCTCTGCACCCCAACCTCGCCCACCTTCCTTTGATCTACCTTCTGGCCCTCCTGGCGCAAGTAAGCAGAAAAGCTCCAAGGGGAAGACAGCTCTGGGACTCCCCGACTGAGCAGATATGGCCTCGACTTTAGAACAGCAATCATCGAGCCTGCCACACATCGGGAAAAACGGAACCAAGTCCACCTCCCAGGTCTTTGCTCATGGGTTGTTAAATCTCTTTAGGAAACAGGTGTTTCCAGGTCCTAAAGTTCAGAACGTCCAGGAAAACAGCCATTTCCAGTCTCTGAAAGTCAATGTCATGGCCCAGTCCCCGGTAATGGTATGGCTGATCAAGAAGACAGGCGCAGAGAAGTAATTTCTCAGGTGAGCAGCACTTCAGATCACAGAGGCAGAGGGGATGAAGCCACCCCCCTTGCACAGAGTTCATGGGGAACAGAGGAGACTCCAACGCAGATTAGTAAGGGCACTACTACCAGCTACAAAAAGGCAAGAAACGGTGCGTTTATTCACAGCACAGGAGCTCCCTTGCCAGATGCTCCAGAAACGTCTTCATCTCTGTCCTACCCAGATGGTAGCTCTACCTTACAGGCCCATGGAACTAGAGCGAATACTCCCAAAGCAATTTTCTTGGTCTCATAAGGGAAGAACAGAGAAAAACCAAGTCTTTTTGGCTCAGGGCTGAGTGTCCTAGGACGTTTTCAGTTCCTTGCCTTTTTCAAGCAGTCTTTGAATTTGTTGCTCAGTCATGTCTGACTCTTTCTGACCCCATGGACTGCAGCATGCCCAGGCTTCCCTGTCCTTCACCACCTCTTAGAATTTGCTCCCGGAGTCTTTGAATGGTTCTTCCCAATTCCAGAAAACGAGCCTGTAACAAAGTCCAGGTGATGTGGGGGGATGCTTGTGATGTCATTTCCCATGTGATGAGGGTCACACTGCGAGGGACACATGGTCGTGGCTGCTTTGAGAGAGGAGTGTCCAGTCTCTCGACCCCCAGTAAAGGTTTGGAATAAATTTTACCTTTGCATGTGAGCTCCTGGAGGGTAGAGACCCTGATCAACTCCCAGCAAGTAGGAGAGATGGCAACTCAAAGAGGCCCAGGATGGGTTGTGTGGGATGGTTTCTAGATTGTTATCCAAGAATCAATTGGAAGCTGATGGGTATTAGGTCCAGGATTCAACTGGAGCATGAACTCAAGTACCCCAGTTAGCGAGCGCTTACATTCAGCGCCCAGCCCACCTCCATCTGCCCTGGGTCCCTGGCACTGGGACCCTGCAAACAGCCTTCTGCTCTGCCAGCTACTCCCAGTTAGTCTCTGCCACGACAGGGCACTGGACAGAGACTGCAAGGCTGGGGGAAAGGGGAGAGACCCAAAGCTCTTGATTCAGCCACTTACCCATTCTGACTCTGAGAAAGGAGGACTTTGGGCCAGAACAGCTGAAGGGCGTTTGCTGTTGTTGCCACTCAGTTGCTCAGTCGTGTCTGACCTTTTGCAACCCCATGGCCTGCAGGACACCAGGCTTCCCTGTCCTTCACTATCTCCCGGAGTTTGCTCAAATTCATGTCCATTGAGTCAATGATGCTATCTAATCATCTCTTCCTCGGTTGCCCCCTTCTCCTGCTGCCCTCTGGGGCAGCACCAGCATCAGAGAGCAGGTGCCTGGGCCCGGCTGTCTCAGATCTGCGTGGCCAGGCAGACACAGCCCACCAGCCTATACTGGGCTGACCATGCCCTGGCCCCGATGCCTCTTGCTTCTCTCTGAAGCTCTCGCTGGCTACAGACAATGGCAGTCCATCCCCTATTGGTGGGGACCAAGGAGGACCCTTTCTGCTTGCCCTCAGCAGAGACAACAGCTCACAGCCCAGAGAATCAATGCATTAACAGCAACAGTCCTTGTGAAGGACAGCGTTGACTCATACCAACTGCACCTATGGTCCATACAACTAGGCTGATGTGTTCTGCAGGCTCTGAGCAAGGGCTCTGTTTACAGAGGTGGTGGCTCAAGAGAGGGCATGAACTTTACTGCTAGCCTCTGCAGGGCAGGGGAGTCCACTCCCAGCTGGACTTGATGGTCTATGGAAATCATGTTACTTGATGGCAAGAGGCTCTGAAATCTCAGAACCTTGAGAGGCCAAAGGTCAAAGTTCAACAAGCAGGACAACCAGACTCTTGATGGCACAGGACAGGACAGTATGCCTGGGCCCTGGACTTGCCCCTTGGTTGTTACAAACAGGAAGTTCACCTCTCCCTCTTGCACGTGGCTTTAAAGGTTGAGTTTTAGCTGTTGTGTGCTCGTCTTCCTCCCCCGGGAACATCAGCTTCCGAAACAGCGGGAGCTGATGGGAAGCATCATCCCATTTTCAGAATCCTGGCTGCAGCTCTCAGGTGCCCCCACCCTGATCTCTGTCTCCCTCCGGCAGACCCTTCACGGTGCAGCTTCCTCCTCCCCTGGGGGCCATCTCTTCGCCCACGTCACCTGCTCAGGGAAGCCTCGGCGCTTCCCAGGCTCCGTAATTTCTCTAGTACGTTCTCCCCTAGCACCACCCTACTCTTTCTTCTATCCCAATTTACGTCATGAAACTGCCACTACTAGTCTGGCTCTGAGTGGCTTGAGAGCCCTCGCAGGCAGGCCCTTGACCAAGCGGCTCACCCCTCTGTGGGGGGACCTGGCCGGGACAGAGAAAGTGACACAGAAGCCTTTGAGCGCCATGACGGGCCAGTGGAGGGTGGGCCACGGATGGGCAGGCTGGTCAGTGGAGGGTGGGCCACGGATGGGCAGGCTGGTCCCCTGAGGACAAGGGGACAAGGACAAGGAAGGAGCAGCCAGCTCTGAGCATGCTCAGTGCATCTCTCTCAGCCAGGCCCCCGACACAGCATGTGGCCAGCAGGGTCACCAGAAGGGCCAGACTTTGGGCTGACCCCCCTTACCCTCCCGCTGCACGAAGGGACTGGGGTGGTAGCTGGGACTCGGGTTTACACTGGTGGCTTCAAGTAGGGCAAGTGCCTACCTTACGAGCTGTCCCAGGCTTACCTCCCTCCTGTCTGTCCCCGCCTCCTCCCAGCACCGGAAGGGTATAAGGCAGCAGAGAGACCGACACCCAGAGAAGGGCTCCCCCATGTGCTAAAGAGAGGGGGACAGGCAGTGGTAGTGCAGATCAGCTGCAGACACGGCAGCTCGTCCCCCAGAAAGAGAGGCGTGGGACCACCAGCTCTTCAGACAGGCTCTCCCCTCCAGACCCTAAGGGGAGTGGGCCATCCGCCCTGTGTCTGAAGGCATGGGAAATCCCTTATGAATGTAAACTTGATCTTCCCCATCCACCCACTGACAGATGATAAAGAGCCAGCATCTTAAGATTCCTCTGCAGCGGAAGGCCTGTGCCCTCTGTAAACCGACGTTTCTTATTAAATCCACTGAAATCAGGGCTCAAAACACCATAGGAGAAGTCATAAATGACAGAAACCGCCCCCTCCTTCTCCAAGGCTTCTGGCTGTGTTTGGGAGAGAAAAGCTCACAGAGTTTGGAATTAAGCAAAGTGCAAATATTCAAGAAGCTCTTAATCACCACAAACTGGCATTCTTGTTCACTGTGACGCCTTTCTCTGAAGACGGTCCCCGATGCTTTGCAAAAGCAGCTGTGTTCCCGCCTCCCCTCTGCCTGGCAGGGAAGGAGCCTCCGTGACAGCAGAGCCCAGGGCTGTTCTTCAGCGAGTAGCTCTGAGGCACAACTTGAGTCGCTAGTGGAAAGATACAGAACCTTCCGCAAATATTAGCTGGGCGTAAGGATTCCTGCTACTTGGAGGAGAGTAACTCTGTTTTCGAACAGTGAAGATGTCTAACAATATTTTTCAATCCGGATTTAAATTCTAGAGATAGTTTCTCTTACTGGTGACCTGCCTTCATGGCACCCAAGAGCTTCGTGATGCTGACCTGACAGGCTTTCCGCCGGCGCGTCTTCCTCCGTGCGCTTCGTGATGCTGACCCCGCGGCTCTCTGCCGGCGCGTCTTCCTCCGCTCATTTCCCACTGTGTCCCAGAGCACCTCTCGGTTTTCAACACATCCACTCTTCTCTCCCTGAACGGGGAATAGTCTGCCTTTCCAGCAACGCAGAAGGAGCAAAACCAAACTGATGAATCTCAAATTCCTACAGCAAGAATCAATTGTGGGAGAGGTAACTTAGGAAAAAAGTCTCCTTGTTTTCAAATAGAGACGTACATGCGCACAGTTAAAGGATGTTACCTCACACCACTCAGGATGGCCATCATCAAAAAACGTACAAACAATAAATGCTGGAGGAGGTGTGGAGAAAAGGGGATCCTCTTACACTGTTGGTGGGGATGTAAATGGGTACAGCCACTAAGAAGAACGGTACGGAAGCACCTTTAAAAAACTACAAATAGAGCTACCATTTTGACTGAGCAAGCTTGCTCCTGGGCATATACTTGGAGAAAACCAAAGCATAATTCCAAAAGATACATGCACACCGATGTTCCCTGCAGCACTATTTACAATAGCCAGGATATAGCAGCAACCTAAACGTCCATCGACAGATAGATAGATAATGATGACGTAGCACATATGCACAGTGAAATATTACTCAGCTATAAAAAGGAACAGAGCTGGGCCATTTGCAGAGATGTGGATGGACCTCGAGAGTGTCACATGGAAAGAACTAAGTCAGAAAGAGAAGAACGAACATCATATATTAACACATGCAGCTAATAAGCAGGGTCTAGAAAAATGGTACAGATGAACCTATCTGCAAAGCAGAAATGGAGACACAGATGGACGAGAGAACAGATGCATGGATACCAAGGGGAGAAAGCAGGGGGAAATGAATTGGGAGATTGGCACTGACATATATATACTATTGATATTATGTATAAAATAGATGACTAATGAGAACCTACTGTTTTGCACAGGGAACCCCATGCTCTGTGGTGACCTAAATGCAAAAGAAATCCAAAAAAAGAGGGGTATCTAAATACACCTATAGCTGATTCATTTTGCTGTACAGTAGAGACTAACAACATTGTAAATTCACAACACTGTAAAACAACTATACTCTGATAAAAATTTTAAAAAAGGGTATTTTGTATTTAGTCATTCAGCAAGAGATGCACAGAGGGCAGACCGTTTAGAAAGGCAGGGGGTGGCCTTAGAAGCTAGAATTCGGTTAACTCCACAGTTACAAGCGTGTGCAAATGCTATCTGGAGGGAACAAGGGTAAACTCACATCCTGAACCCCTTTGGGTCCATCAACTGCCTTTACGTCCCTCCCACTATTTTACATGTAACTCTATTTTACATGTAACTAGTCCTACTGGATTCCCTAATGCAGGAGGCTTTTGAAGGCATCAGCCCAACCAATTCCAACTCCATCCTGCTAACTCTCAGGTACCACCATGGGATCAATTTGAAATATGATGCTTTAGGAATCTGCAGTTAAGAATCAGGTAGATTTGTTTCAACTGGGAAATAACTCTGTATGTGCAAAATTCAAAACATGAGCATCATCAGAGAATAATTTTTCACCTACTATATTAGCATTAGAAAAGGCACTCTAAACCAAAGAAAAAAGTCAACAGTCAGGCCCTCTTTTTGCCGGTGGAAAGAGCCCTGTTGTACAAAGAAGGGTATATGGGCTAAATCTGTCAAGAATGAGTCTCCTCCGAGGAATGGTCTTTCTTTAGTAATTCCAAAACATAAATACCTGCTGTGGTTATGTACATATAGTGGAAGCACTGGATTTGGCCACGGAGTTCTTTTACCTAGCTTTCCTTATTCTTTTCCAGCAACAAAGTGTGGACCACTCCTGCGGTGCGTGTGGGAACCCAGGAGGAACAAGGTCTCATGCGGCAGACACGTTCAACTCTGGACTCACGAAACCTCCAGGCGCTGTTTTAGGCAATGTAAAAGAGGGTCAATTTCAAAACCTCTCCAAGAGCACCCTTTGAAAGCAGTATGTCACGGAATAGTCTCTCACGTCAGGCTTGATCTGTTGTTACCTGCGTGCTCTTGGAGGGGATGCGCGTCGCCTGTGGTGGGTGCAGACTGAGTGTTAAGCAGCCGCGTCACGATGCCACGCAGCTTCCCGTCTCCAGGAGCAAACTGGAGGCAACGGTGGGCCAGGCACAGCTGTGTGCTAGGAGATATATCCGGAGAGATGGGGCAGGGGTGGGGTGGGGCCGCCATATGCAAAAGTTTACCCCAGATCAGCAACATGGCCTGGCTCTGGGGCTGGGACTGCATCTCCACAGCAGCTACATTTCCAGTTCATGGATGCACTAGGCTCTGAAAGCTTCTTTTCAGACTCTGAAAGACACTGTCTAGAGTTCTGAGTCGGGAACAGATTGAGCTCTTCCTGCCAACAAACATAAACAGAAGGGCCCAGTGCCCTAGTTCACGAATCTTCAGAGTGTCTCTACATTGTGGGCCAGGAATCTCCTAGACGTCCATCATTAAGGAGGCAGCGTGACCTCGTATCACTAAGTTAATCACAAGGCTGAACTGGAATTTTTCTGGCTTAGAAACAAGGTCTGGGTGGGACTCAGGCTGAAGGGCACTCTACTACCTGTGGTTACACACAAGTTTGGTGCAAATATTTTGGTGTGTAAGCAGGACCCTGGAGGACACGCTGCTGCTGCTGCTAACTCACTTCAGTTGTGTCCAACACTGTGCGACCCCATAGACGGCAGCCCACCAGGCTCCCTCGTCCCTGGGATTCTCCAGGCGAGAACACTGGAGTGGGTTGCCATTTCCTTCTCCAATGCATGAAAGTGAAAAGTGAAAGTGAAGTTGCTCAGTCATGTACGACTCTTCGCAACCCCATGAACTGCAGCCTACCAGGCTCCTCTGTCCATGGGATTTTCCAGGCACGAGTACTGGAGTGGGATGCCATTGCTGTCTCCGGAGAACATGCTAAGACATCCTAAATAAATGATTCTGTTGAATTGCCTTATATTTGTCCAACTGACTACAAAAGCATTTATAAATTGATGGCACTTCACTGTTATTTGATACACTTGAAAGTAATAAGATACACACTTGCTGGCTTTCTTTTATTCCTTTGAATTAGTCCAAATTAATGAAGCTTCAGTTTTATCACCAGAGACAGATATCTGTGTCGCGTGTCTTCTCTTTGTCTCAGAAAGGGATTTTATTATTTGTTTCGAGGAGACTTTTCACTGGCTTGCCAGCATTCCTTCAAGTTCTACTCAGATTAAGATGCTGTTTGGGTCCGATTAGAAGTCTGCATCCATACATTGGTGATGGTCCCTCTGCCTGTCACCCTGGGCTAGGTGAGAACCTAGAGGTCACCCTGGGCAACAGTGTCATTTTCAAATGGGGACTGAGGTTCAGAGGAGTGAAATGACACCCATGTGTTACAGCCAGCTTTGCCCAGCACCGACCAGGATTTCAACCCTCAACTTGACACCTTAGATGAGGATTGGAATCAAAGCATCATCTGATTCCTGCGCTTCCTACAAACACATGTCTATTTATCCTCGTCAAACTGTTATGTCCCCTGTGTGACCCTAGTGAGATGCCTGCCATGAGCCTGGCTTCCAGTATGGGTCCAAAAGGGCAGGAGACAGATGACCCGGTCAGTTGAAGAAAACCATTAAGTTTACTCAGCAAAAAGGGGACATTGTACATAAAAATCCAAATGAAGTTTTTGGCCAACCTGATATCATCTCTCAGTTTTTATCCTTTAACCTCTAGGTTTAAATTTCCTAGCAGTAATTACCCCTAACTTCTGCCTGTAATCACAACAGTACTCAATACGAAGTCTTCCTGTGGCAATTAAAAAAAAAAAAACAACCCTGATTTTTTTTCATGCTAAACTGTGATATCTAATTAGTACAATAATAATTTCCCCCCTTATCAGAATAATTGCATCTTTGAATATACATTTTTCAGACTGGAGAGCTCTGTTGCACAGGAATCTTCTGAAAGACTGAATGCAGGCCTGTTTCGTTACCCATTCATTTGTGACTTCAATCATTACTATAAGCACATCTTCTACAAAACAAATGCTAAATTATACATTGTGTATCTTTCCAAGCACATTAGATAAATTTTTAAACAGACCAGGAGGAATGATCATGTCACAAGCTTAAAATAAACTAAGCTACAGGGTGGATTCCATAACTTCATTTAATATTGATAGCA
The DNA here is from genome assembly GCF_016772045.2 of Ovis aries. NCBI lineage: Eukaryota > Metazoa > Chordata > Mammalia > Artiodactyla > Bovidae > Ovis > Ovis aries. The sequence continues at coordinate 9,906,710 of NC_056066.1, forward strand.
GCTCCACTTAAATCTTGAAAAAGCAAATACCTTTAATAAATTTCATATGAATAATTATATATTTTGATGTAACTATCATACAGGAGTGTGTACACATATAAATTTATAGGTGGAATTATATACATTTCAATATATACCATATATATCTTTTTTCTTCTCATATTTTTCTCTTTAGTAAAACAAAGCAGTTTTGCTTGTACGTGGATGTACAATGCTACATTAAGTCCTGAGTGATTTAAGAGATTGTTAATAAACTACAGTAAATTCTAGTCTTTCAGCTTAAGATCCAGTAGATTCAGTAACAAAAATGTGAACAAAATGTTTAAAAATATGCATTCAATGAGGAGCTCATTTTGTGCTTAGCAGAGAAAGCTTGAACGTGCAGGACAGCCATTTGGTAAAAACTTCTTGAATATTCAAGATTGAACAAATATCCTATTTCAATGGATTTATAGAAGCTGTTGTAACCTACATCCAATGTGTCAAGCATGGAAGACTCCAGTCGTGATTGGACTGAAAATCCCCTTTGCAGAATGTGAAATTCTGTGTAAACATCGGTGCTTAGGGATTATACAAAAAGTTCAGCCTCAAATGGGGAAAACGGAAAATACAATGAAATAATTTAAAATGCTTTTCTTGGGATACAGCCAGCCACATGGAAGGGATATTAAAAAAAATAAAAGAGTATTCTGGTAAAAGGGGAAACCAGATGAAAGTCATTGGGGAGGTCTGACCAGCCACCCATCAGGGAAGCCCCAGGCTGGCTCAGCTCCAGGGGCCCAGGGTGACGGAGCCTCCAGGACAGACTCTGCACACAATGAGAAGGCCACATTCAGCCGAGACGGGCAGGGACAGCCGCCACTCAATGTCACCGTGGCCAGCATGGCCCTGGCTCTGCTCGGGCACTCGGAGGAGGCGGTGAGGGGTCCAGGCCCCTGGTCGGGGGCCGCTCGGATGAGAAGGCACTGTGTGGCGAGGTTCCATCTCCAGTCCTACCCTGTCCCGTGGCTGCTGTAGTCGAAGACACCCTTCTTGAAGAATGGCGAGAACTCACACACGGTGTGTTTGGACAGCGTCAGCCCCACCTTCTCGATGTGCAATGGGGACGTGGCCGACCGGAGCATCACGCTGAAAAAGTCCCTGAGGTACCGCTGGGAAGAGACAGGAGGCAAAGACATGGTCAAGACACAGGCAGGGAGGAGGCAGCGGGGAGGAGCGCCCGGAAACGACGCCCCTCCTGGCGTGGAGGGGCTGCCACTGCCATTAGAAACAGCGCAGGGACCCTCCTCTGCTGCCTTCCCCACATCGGACCCACCTGGGGAGCAGCCACGGCGTCCAGCGTGCGAGTGACACCTCTTGGTTCTGACGCACAGGACATGCTGTCTGCAGACAAGCCCGGGGAACGCTGGGCAGCGGGCGCTGGGGGTGGGGTCTGCTTTCCAGCACAGTGCTGGTAGTTAATACCTGGCTTTTTCAGTCAAGTCACATGTGCTAAGTCACTCCAGTTGTGTCCAGCTCTTTGCAACACTATGGACTGCAGCCCACGGATTCATGTCCCCCCGCCCAACTCACTAACAGAAAAGCCACTAAGAAGAAGGAGAACAAAACTGCTAATGGTCTGCACGATGCTAAATGCACATTTTCACTCTTATTGACTGGGGGATTTCTGCAGAAACTAACGTCTCTGGCACTAAGATGTCCTTAGTCAATAATGTGTCAAGCAGCACGGACCCTCTGTGCTCTGCAGCCTTCTTATACACTAAAGGAAAACAAACACTGCGGGCGAGAGGGTCCACTGCAAACACGAACATTTACAGACCACCCAGCAAAGGAAGCTCTTGCTGAGATTTACTGCTCTGAACCCTGTGCTCACCCCAACCCCAACCTTTGCACACGTCTGTGGCAGTGCACTGGCCGGCTCTTCTGGCACCAAACTGGTAAAGCTGCTCTGAGTCCAAGACCCGAGATGCTGGGGCTGAAATCAGACACGGGCACCAGCAAGATGTGTTAATGGAAAAGAGAACCTGCAGAAATATTTAATACAGTTCCAGTACGGCAAAGGCTACCTATAACTGAAAATGGGGTGCAGGGGGGTGGGCATGCATCTACCAGGACAAGGCCAGGGGTGCATCTAACATCCTACAATGCTCAACATCCCACAAGCCTCTGTGCAAAGAATTATTTACCCCAAATGTCACTAGTGACATGGATAATGAACCTGTGGCCTGGGCGAAGAAGCCAAACTCAGCTGGCTGAATGAATAACCCACCTCAGATTTACCTCTGAAAGAAGACATTCTGCTCAAGGAAAATCTGTTAGCTACTTTCTTAAAAGCAGTAACAGGGATTACTAATACTTAACACTTGTATTGTAATTTATAGTTTCTAAAAATAGAACACCTAACACTTTGTGTTTTATGGAAGTGTAACTGGAGCAACCCCACGTCCAAGGGGCGGTGGCTGCACGGGTGCAGGAGGGCCTAGAGGAGCCATCCCACGTTGAAGGTCAGGAAGGGCAGCGGTGAGGAGATACCCTTCATCCAAGCTAAGGAGCCGGAGCTGCGCTTTGCTGGAGCAGCCGTGAAAAGATACCCCACGCCTAAGGTAAGAGAAACCCAAGTAAGATGGTAGGTTTTGCAAGAGGGCATCAGAGGGCAGACACACTGAAACCATACTCACAGAAAACTAGTCAATCTAATCACACTAGGACCACAGCCTTGTTGAACTCAATGAAACCAAGCCATGCCCGCGGGGCAACCTAAGACGGGTGGGTCATGGTGGAGAGGTCTGACACAATGTGGTCCACTGGAGAAGGCAATGAAAAACCACTTCAGTATTCTTGTCTTGAGAAACCCATGAACAGTATGAAACGTCAAAATGATAGGATACTGAAAGAAGAACTCCCCAGGTCAGTAGGTGCCCAACACGCTACTGGAGATCAGTGGAGAAATAACTCCAGAAAGAATGAAGGAATGGAGCCAAAGCAAAAACAATACCCAGCTATGGATGTGACTGGTGACAGAAGCAAGGTCCGATGCTGTAAAGAGCAATATTGCATAGGAACCTGAATCAAGGCAAATTGGAAGTGGTCAAACAAGAGATGGCAAGAGTGAACGTCAACATTCTAGGAATCAGCAAACTAAAATGGACTGGAATGGGTGAATTTAACTCAGATGACCATTATATCTACTACTGCGGGCAGCAATCTCTCAGAAGAAACAGAGTAGCCATCATGGTCAACAAAACAGTCCAAAATGCAGTATTTGGATGCAATCTCAAAACGACAGAATGATCTCTGTTCGTCTCCAAGGCAAACCATTCAATATCACAGTAATCCAAGTCTATGCCCCAACCAGTAACGCTGAAGAAGCTGAAGTTGAACAGTTCTATGAAGACCTATAAGACCTTTTAGAACTAACACCCAAAAAAGATGTCCTTTTCATTATAGCGGACTGGAATGCAAAAGTAGGAAGTCAAGAAACACCTGGAGTAACAGGCAAATTTGGCCTTGGAATGCAGAATGAAGCAGGGCAAAGACTAATAGAGTTTTGCCAAGAAAATGCACTGGTCATAGCAAACACCTTCTTCCAACAACACAAGAGAAGACTCTACACATGGACATCACCAGATGGTCAACACCGAAATCAGACTGATTATATTCTTTGCAGCCAAAGATGGAGAAGCTCTATACAGTCAACAAAAACAAGACCAGGAGCTGACTGTGGCTCAGATCATGACCTCCTTATTACCAAATTCAGGCTTAAATTGAAGAAAGTAGAGAAAACCGCTAGACTGTTCAGGTATGACCTAAATCAAGTCCCTTATGATTATACAGTGGAAGTGAGAAATAGATTTAAGAGCCTAGATCTGATAGACAGAATGCTTGATGAACTATGGAATGAGGTTCGTGACACTGTACAGGAGACAGGGATCAAGACCATCCCCATGGAAAAGAAATGCAAAATGGCTGTCTGCAGAGGCCTTACAAATAGCTGTGAAAAGAAGAGAGGCAAAAAACAAAGGAGAAAAGGAAAGATATAAGCATCTGAATGCAGAGTTCCAAAGAATAGCAAGAAGAGATAAGAAAGCCATCCTCAGCAATCAATGCAAAGAAATAGAGGAAAAGAACAGAATGGGGAAAAGACTAGGGATCTCTTCAAGAAAATCAGAGACACCAAGGGAACATTTCATGCAAAGATGGGCTCGATGAAGGACAGAAATGGTCTGTACCTAACAGAAGCAGAAGATATTAAGAAGAGGTGGCAAGAACACACAGAAGAACTGCACAAGAAAGATCTTCATGACCCGGATAATCACGATGGTGTGATCACTCATCTAGAGCCAGACATCCTGGAATGTGAAGTCAAGTGGGCCTTAGAAAGTATCATTACGAACAAAGCTAGTGGAGGTGATGGAATTCCAGTGGAGCTATTTCAAATCCTGAAAGATGATGCTGTGAAAGTGCTGCACTCAATATGCCAGCAAATTTGGAAAACTCAGCAGTGGCCACAGGACTGAAAAAGGTCAGTTTTCATTCCAATCCCAAAGAAAGGCAATGCCAAAGAATGCTCAAACTACCACACAATTGTACTCATCTCACATGCTAGTAAAGTAATGCTCAAAATTCTCCAAGCCAGGCTTTAGCAATACGTGAACTGTGAACTTCCAGATGTTCAAGCTGGTTTTAGAAAAGACAGAGGAAACAGAGACCAAATTGCCAACATCCACTGGATCATGGAAAAAGCAAGTGAGTTCCAGAAACACATCTATTTCTGCTTTATTGACTATGCCAAAGCCTTTGATTGTGTGGATCACAATAAACTGTGGAAAATTCTGAAAGAGATGGGAATACCAGACCACCTGACCTGCCTCTTGGGAAACCTGTATGCAGGTCAGGAAGCAACAGTTAGAACTGGACATGAAACAACAGACTGGTTCCAAATAGGAAAAGGAATACGTCAAGGCTATATATTGTCACCCTGCTTATTTAACTTCTATGCAGAGTACATCATGAGAAACGCTGGACTGGAAGAAGCACAAGCTGGAATCAAGATTGCCGGGAGAAATATCAATAACCTCAGATATGCAGATGACACCACCCTTATGGCAGAAAGTGAAGAGGAACTAAAAGCCTCTTGATGAAAGTGAAAGAGGAGAGTGAAAAAGTTGGCTTCAAGCTCAACATTCAGAAAACAAAGATCATGGCATCTGGTCCCATCACTTCATGGGAAATAGATGGGGAAACAGTGCAAACAGTGTCAGACTTTATTTCTTTGGGCTCCAAAATCCCTGCAGATGGTGACTGCAACCATGAAATTAAAAGATGCTTACTCCTTGGAAGAAAAGTTATGACTAACCTAGATAGCATATTCAAAAGCAGAGACATTACTTTGCTGACTAAGGTCCGTCTAGTCAAGGCTATGGTTTTTCCTGTGGTCATGTATGGATGTGAGAGTTGGACTGTGAAGAAGGCTGAGCACCGAAGAATTGATGCTTTTGAACTGTGGTGTTGGAGAAGATGCTTTAGAGTCCCTTGGACTGCAAGAAGATCCAACCAGTCCATTCTGAAGGAGATCAGCCCTGGGATTTCTTTGGAAGGAATGACGCTAAAGCTGAAACTCTAGTACTTTGGCCACCTCATTCGAAGAGTTGACTCATTGGAAAAGACTCTGATGCTGGGAGGGATTGGGGGCAGGAGGAGAAGGGGACGACAGAGGATGAGATGGCTGGATGGCACCACTGACTCAATGGACGTGAGTCTGAGTTGACGTGAGTCTGAACTCCAGGAGTTGGTGATGGACAGGGATGCCTGGCGTGCTGCGATTCATGGGGTCACAAAAGTTGGACACGACTGAGCGACTGAACTGAACTGACTGAACGGATGCCCAGTGGCTGAGTACTCTTCCAAGGCAGGGCCTGCAGAGTGCTGACACACGGAGACATCTGTGAAACCAGCACCAAAACAGGGTGACAGATGTTCGGACCATACCCAAAGGGGTCCTGCGTCACCCACCTGTGGGTTATCTTCATACTCTGCCTCTACCTACCTCTTCTGGTTGTTGTTTTTTTTTTAATTATTGTAACACCCATTATCTGGTGAGCAAGGCTAGTAATCCAGAGGAGACTTGAAAGCAAGGATTTTTAACTCAGACTGTTTCCTGTGTTCAATATTCTTAATTTCCTGATCTCATGGTAGTCGCTCAAGAAAGTCTCTCTAAACAAAAAGCAGGTCAAGGTAAGAAGGTGTCAAAACCAATTGCTAGAAAATGGACACCTTGCTCCAAGATTTATTTGCATCAACAAAGCAGAAGAGTACATGCCTTGATTTCTCTGGGGGCAGAAAAGCCGGGAACATCAACCTAGAGGGACCCGAGGTCCAACGAACACAGTTACTGGGAAACACCTATCCGGCATGAGGGGGACTGGGGTTGCCCCGCGGGTGAGCTGTGACTGCACCCCCTCCGCGGGGTGAAGCAGGACCCGGGCCGTCACCTCAGCAGCTCCCTGCAGCCCACGCCCCATGGCCATGCTCGAGCGCAGACTAATGTCCACGCTGCCTGCCTTCCAAACGCTTTCTGACCAGACGGACGGGAACAGATGACGTATCAACATGTGTCATCATCAGTTCATGAAGCAGGGGCCCTTTAAAGGGCCAAGAAAGCCTGAAGGGATGATGAAAAGAGAAGTAATAGTAAAAGCCAGAAATAAAGTGAAAAGAGAGGGTCCTGGCGATCCCCCTTCCCCGCCTGGGGAAGCTCCGCAAGAGCGAGCAAGGAAGCAGTCGCCGGCGATGGCTCTCCTTAAAATGAACGCGTCAGCACACCTCCATGAAACCTCCAGAGAGGGATCTGATCCAACTGATTCTAAACATTATGGAAGAGCTTTTTCTCTGCAATGAGTCTCTGCTCAGCAGAATCCGGTGGCCTTGGCTCCCTCTTCCTAGACCACTTCCTTGGTCAAAGAAAGGCTGTGAGTAGGAAGTGTTCTTTGTGGAGACCTCGGGGTGCTCTGAAGTGAAGAGGTGATGCGTGGCCTTGGTTGCCTGTGTCCAGAGCCACAGGCTTGCAGTGGGCTGAGCAAGTTCTTTCTGGTGAGTGACGAACCCAAAGGACCAGGGCTGGGGCAGGGGACACAAGAAAAAACTAAAATTGTGGAAAGTGCCTGGGGTTACAGACAGCATCTCATTCTCTGTAATTCCCCACTGTCCTGGGCCCACTGCTGGGCTGGGGGAAAGCGCTTCCAAGCAACCTTGATGACTAATATTGATGAGTTCATTTTTAAAAGTTGAAACCTACAGAGAGAAAACAGCATCCATCATGAATGCGCAGCTTAATGAGTTTTCAAAAAGTGAATGCGCTGGTGTGCTGAGCACTGGGCTAAAAGCATTACAGCACCTTCAGAGCCCCGGCAGCCCTCCCATACTCCGTCCTCCAGGGTAGCAGCCACTCCGGCTTCCGGTGCCAGCGATCAGTTGTGCCAGGTTTTGAAATTGAAACTGACGGGATCCCACAGGGTGCACTCTTCTGCATCTGGTTTCCACTGCTTAACGTGACGCCTGTGAGACTTGTGCTCCTGGGTGCGTGCACCGTGGTCTGGTCGTTTTCACTGCTGCGTAGTATTCCACGTGCCCATACCCACCCACTTACTGAGGAGGGGCCATGGGTTTGGTTCTTTTGTCTGAGCTTCTTCAGTAAGGAAATCGACTTCTGTGTAACGGTGTCGGGTGAATCAAGTTTATTACTATTCCTACAATAAAGAAGCGTTCCCTTAGGGCTTGAGGCCTCAGTCTAATGTACTAGAACCCTGCTACTGCATGTATGTCAGTATACATCCTAATTATATATAAAACACATACTTAAGTGCCCACATTCATATTAATCAATTCTGCTGTCTGTGCTCCTAGTATTTTCCGCAGCACCTGTGGCCAAAGGGAGAAAATTAAAGTGCCTCCTGTCAAAGCTCTCTCTCTAATGTGGAGTCCACAGACACCCCTACCCTCCCTGGTGTGTGAAAATAAGTCCAGGAACTGAGCCACCTCCCCAGGGCAGTTTACTTTTTATAAAACTCAAGGACTCCGAGAGTTTATGCACTTATCAGGATCAGAGGGCAAAGTAGGAGAAGGATCTATGAAATCCAATATCCAATTTCTGTTTCCGTCACATGGCTTCTTCTCCATGAGAATCAGAAAAGCAGACAAATTTCAATCTCTGCAGCCACTGCTGTTGTTCAGTTGCTAAGGCATGTCCAGCTCTCTGCAACCCCATGGACTGCAGCACACCAGGCTTCCCTGTCCTCCATTATCTCCCTGAACTTGCTCAAACTCATGTCCATTGAGTTGGTGATGCCATCCAGCCATCTCATCCTCCGTCACCCCTTTTTCCCAGTGCACTCAATCTTTCCCAGCATCAGGGTCTTTTCCGATGAGTCAGCTCTGCATATCAGGTAGCCAAAGTACTGGAGCTTCAGCTTCAGCAGCTGTTAGGGATCACAGAAGGCCCGCAGGACACCTGGCTGCCCTGGTGGCAGGGTAGGGGGAGGTCACATCCAAGTCTCTGCTCTGCGAAACACCCCAGATCAGGGCTGCTGAGAATGGTGGCTGTACCTGCCATGGTTGGGAGACATTCCAGCCCTGCCTGGGAAAGTCAGATGAAACCCAATCTTCTTTCCGTAGGACTGCAAATCAGGACATGGAACGCAGAGCAAGAGGGGGTCTGGGGATGTCTTGAGAGTGAGCAACCGAGGAGATGGGAGGGACTGAGAGGAGAAGGAGCCCAACGAGAGGCAAGGAGCCAGCTAGGGGATGGGGAGAAGGGATGGGGTGGGATCAGAGGTGGGGGCGGAGAGAAGAAGAGGGAGAGAGGGAAAACCACACACCATGCTGGGGATGGAGGACCATGCTGTTGCTGCTGCTGCTAAGTCACTTCAGTCATGTCTGACTCTGTGCAACCCCATAGACGGCAGCCCACCAAGCTCCCCCGTCCCTGGGATTCTCCAGGCAAGAACACTGGAGTGGGGTGCCATTGCCTTCTTCAGGAGGACCATGAGCTGCTTTCAAAGTTGGCAAAAAAAGGTTTAAGAACAATGGATATGTTAGACATTTATCTAGGTTTCCTTTAGCTGCTTGGACCTACACTGTAATATAAGGTGTTTTCTTATCAATGCTTTTGGAAAATCAAATTTAGATGACAAATCTTTATGGCATACTTCAGTACTGATGCATAGCACCTTGACTGCAGAAACTGTCTTTCTTCTACAGGTTGTGGGCATATATATATATGTATGTATCTATGTATGTATTTTTTAAGTCAATCTGCACATGGGCCTTGAGCAGGGTCGGGGGAGGCAGAAGTCACTGGGAAACATGGGCCCCCATTGGTCTGCTCCAAACAAACTGGTCCCTCCCCCCAGAACAAAAACAAAATCCTGTAAGGGACCATGAGCTTTCAGAAGAGGAGGACAAGGGATCAGCAGAAGGATGAGGGGCACACAGATTGCCAAAGACACCGTGCACCAGGGTCCTGACTCCTTCTCTCCAAAGGGGTTCTTTCTGTCCTTTAACTTGTACTTGCCGCCACCCCTGAGCTCCTTGGGAACGTCCCCCACGTGCACACACCAGGCCAGCCAGCAATCACCTCGGTCCTCTCACAGAGAGAGCCATTGATCAATAGCCTGCAATGCTCCAGGCACAGTAAGAACGTGTAATGGTCTATTTCATTTAAAGATCGCAACAGTGCATGAGACAGGGACTATTACTATCTCCATCTTCTCAGAGAAAAAAAACTGCAGTCCAGCAGGCCTAAGTGCCGTCCTAAAGGTGACAGCGTGGGGTGTGAGGACTCACGCCCAGCTCTCCCGAGTCCAGAGACTGGTCTCAGTCCCCGGGCGCCGTCCACAGCCCCCTCTTCTCGGGCTGACCCTCCTCTCCGGGCGCTGCCGTCTCACTGGACCGGGCTGATGGCACTGGGTGTCTCACCATCTGGCCTGACGGCACTCTCGAGGGGACAAGGCGCAGGGTTGTCTAGAGTAAATGCTCCACGCAAACCTGGGGCAGAGGCCTCCTTCCTGTGATGCTTCTGCTTTTCTACACGGAGTCTACGCACCTCTGCTCACATTCCCAGACCTTCCTCACAGTGCCTTGCTGGGCACTGGTCATTTCTCTACCACCCTTCTTCTGTTCCCCTTCCCAGATGACATTCAGATTCCCTTCTGAAAAAATACATCTCCATTCTTTGAGGATGGGTCATCTGGCTGACTCAGGGCAGAGGGCTGGTGGGCTCTTCGTCTTCCTCTTCTGGGATGGGCTCCTGTAGCTAAAGAGCTCATCAAGATACCACATGGAGCCTGCAGGGATGTAGGGTCCTCTGGGGCAAGCCTTTCCCAGACTGCAGAGCTGGTGCCATGGAGCATTTCAAGAGTTTGCATAAGAAACCCGGGGCGGAAGCAGAAGAGCTCTTGGTCTGTCCATTCCCAAGCCCACTTGCTCACCAGGACCAAAGTTGTTCCCTACTGTTTGCCATCAACACCCCTGGGGTGTCGGCAGGTGCCCGTCAAGAATAAGAGGAAACCTCCCACTTACAACACACCCAGTTCTGGGGGTGGGGGCCTGCAGTGGGCTCAGGGCATCTGCCCAGGGTGCCTCTCTTAGGACAAAGTCTGTCCTGGGAGGCTTTCACACATACCGTCTCAGATGGGTCAGCCCATGCGAGAGGTCCATTCCCAGCCAAGCATTCAGCTGGAAGACTCCCGCTCCAAACCCAGATACACACAGGGCAAATCTTTAAAATTCAACACCATTTCAAAAGTCAACCACTAAACATTATTAATCTTTTGAACCAAAAAACACAGGCTAATATGGTCTGTTGGCTGTGTTAATGAGTTCTGAAAGGCAAAACACACTTCCTACAGCAATACAGGGCAATTCAGCAAGAACTCAGTCAATTATCTTAGAGCTTTAGCCTGCTACCTCAATCAATACACTGCATTAAGGGGGGAGAATGAAATATAATGTGCTGCTACCTGCTACTTCACTTTATACACTTTTGATGAAGGTCATTATATTAACATGATTCATGTGTGACCTGTAATATGATTTCAGTGTCAGCTCTGGCTAAAAGGAAAAGTACTTAAGTTCCTGGAATAAGCTGGGCAGAAGCTGGACTTGAAGTAGCTTCTGCTGGGTTTTTCCTCTCAACTCCGGAGCTTCTGGATGAAACGCTAGTCTGTTCAAAGGGAGGACCTCGTGCTCTACAGCTCACTCAGGCAAAATCTTGGGAGTCAGAGGGACATTACATGGTGTGGCCACTCCCATCTCGAGGCCATTCCCCTTTTGGGTCTGGAATCTGGAAGGAAGGGCAAGTCTGAGAACAGGGAAAGGAGGGAAGGTGTGTGGTACCCAGGCTCAGTGAAGGATGTGAACACGGAGCACGGCCAGCGTGTGGAGGGCTCACCCTGGGGAAGGGCAGGGTCTGAAGGAGAATCCTGGGGGCCTTGAACCTGGCTGTCGGGTCTGCAGGTATTTGTGGGAAGCCTTTCCGGGCTCAGGAGCTCCTATGACCCCTGAGACAGTCTAAGGAGGAGCAGGGCAGGTGTCTGCATCCTCTGTTTCCACATAAGAAGATTGAGATCTCAGGAGACAGGGACTCAGACAAGGGTAACGACTGTAAGAGACAAAATGACTGGCTCTTCAAATTCGTGAGAAAGTCCTCGAAATTCTCAAGGCGAATCCTTTAAGCCCGTAATGTTAAGGTATAAATGTAAATGTACATGCAACCCCTTTCTTTGCGGCTGTGCCCTCCCCGCTTGTGTAGGCTCAGAATTTACCCCGACTTTCAATCAGCTGCCACACACGCATGTGTGGGTGTGTGAATACATATGTGTGTGTATAAGATGTGGGAACGAGAATAGGGCCTCAGATGCATTTGAAAGACTTTACCCTTTTTTTATCTTTTGGCTTCCTTCCTTCTATTTTAATTAACGGAGGGATAAAATCATGACCATTTTATGTTATTATAAAGTTTCCACTTTAATAGGGCTCACAGCTGTAACTGCAGCCTACTGCTTATTTCACGGGTGATATTTCACCCCAGCTGTGTCATCTGAATGATTTCCCGGCCATCTCATTGTTGTGGAGCTCTTTTCATTTTACAAAATTTTAACACCAATCCATAATTTAATTTAAAGTTATTGAAATTATTAAAATTGAAATGTTCTTTAAAAATGTAAAAGGGCTTGAGCCACCTTTCCACCATGACATATTAACAGAGAAGGCAGTTCAGTGGCATTCCTCATTTCCAGAACTCATTAGCCATGGTGGCAGCTTAAAGACAACTCTCAGTCCAGTTGACTTAAAGGTCTCATTTACCTTGCAGTACTTGGAGAATTAATCATTGAATGATGGGCTCTGAAGATGAATCTGACCTAGATGGAGACACACTGGGATATTTCTAGACCCCAGAGAGGTCTGGTCACCACTGGCCACGTGTTATGAACCAAGCCAGGCGGGTTGATGTTATTCACAGTCAAGTCTTCCCAGTTTTAAACTCCCATACATTCTACTCTGAACACCTCTCTCTGGCTATTTTAGGAATCCTAAAATTTGTCTCCATTGATCAACCATGCTGGGTTCCTTTCCCAACATGTCTCTGAATGTCCTCCATGCTCTGATAAAATTAGGACAGTTTTTGACAAGCAGCTTACTCAACCACTGCACAGGTACTGCACACCTGCTCCCCACGAAGTGACATGGGCAGTGGGCACGTGGGTGTTGACAGACACAAAGCCTGCCCTCCTAGGGCACCTGGCTGCCCACATCATCTCCTCATGTTCAGAGTCATTCTTCCTGGTGCTGTGCTTCCATCATCTAAATCCTGTTCATCCCTTAAGGACTAAATCAAGGTTTATTCTCTGTTGATCCCTCTCTCTTCAGACCCCATTCATGAACCCAACAAACAAATATTTAACTGAGAGCTTGCCTCCTGGCAGTGCTGCTGGGGATTCAGTAAAAGACAAGCTTCATGTCCATCCTGAGTAACATGCAGGCTTTTCAGGGAGATTGGACAAGGAAAGCAGGAGTTAAAATATGGCTCCAAAAAAAAAAAAGGAATGAGATACTTCTGGAGCGCCTAGGAGAGGCAGTCCTGGGGAGTGGAGACATTATGCCAAGACCTGAGGGTAAGAATCAAGCCTGTGAAGACACTGGAGAAAGATTCTGAAGGAAGCCTGTTCCAGGCAGAGGGCAGAGTGGGTATAAAGCCTCATAGTGGGATCGCAGAGCTTGGGGCATGGCCAGTGGTCCAGCAGGACTGGACTGTGCTCTACGTAGCATGGGGCAGGAGGCACTTCTGCACTGCCCACCAGATCGGTTCTCAACCAGGCCTTAGCCCAGGGGTCCAGCATGAATCCTGCCAAACGCTCTTCTCTCTGAACCATGGAGTCCTGCCAGGACAAGTCCTGTGACTTGCTTTAACCTGGAGAGTGGCCTGGAGGGAATGCTGAGAGTGAAGAGGTCACCTTGCAGGTTCTGGCGCCCTGGCTGAGCCCAGTCCTCAGTGCAGCCATGATCCAAACGCTGCCACATACACATGCCCTGCCCTAACCGTGACACGTGGAGAAGGTGAAGCGCCCGACGGAGCGCTGCCCACGCTCCAGAATCACAGCCCCATAGGCAACAAGACGCAGTCTCCTTAAAGCACTCACTTTTGGGGTAGGCTATTACTGAGAGATTACCAAAATACACATATTTGGGAAAGGGTAAGAGGTGAGGGAATAAATGGTATTAGTCAAACCCAAACAGAAGAAGTTTCTTTGTTTTCTGTTTATGACTAGCCATAAATTACAATCCTATTCTACTTCACGCCAACCTTTTCCAACCCTTTCCGTATTTCTAATGAATAATTCTGTCTTTGCAGGTACTTCTTTCCTACCCTAGGTTTTAAAGTAAATACTTAGAATAAGTAGTCATCATTTGAAATATGGCATTTATTTCTTCATGTTAAATAGAATTCTGAGAGCTCCCACTTAAAATTCATCAGGGTGAAAATGTTAGTCTGTGATTACAGAATCCAAACTATTCATTACAGCTATTCAGAGAATCTTCTTTATGAGTTTAATGACATAAGCATATTGTATTGAATTATTGTGGTATTGCATCAGTCGGACTCATAAATTTAATATACTCAGTCTGGTTCACGTATTTTAATAAAATCTAGCAAGCTTTAAAAATTTTATAAGGGATGTGCCTTTCAAGTCCATGTGACATGCAATTTTTATCGGCTGACATTTTGGCTTGGGGTATTAAGTAGCTTCAATGATCCTGATGACCCAGCCAGGTCGAGCAGCAAGGTCAGGGTGAAACCCCACAAACTAACTGGCCACATGAGAAAGCCAAGGTCTGCTTGAACTGAGAAGCTTGTTGAGCCTTTTTCCAGAGCACAAGTCAACAGCGGTCCCCTCTTTTCGGCTTCCAGAGCGGAAGAGAGGAGTCAAGTGTTTGGTGCACCTGTGAGCCAGGAGTGACGGAGTCTCACGGGCCACACTCTCAACTTTGTTTGGTGAAAGCAAACTATGCCAGGACTCTGGGAGGAGCCCTGCACCCAGGGCTCACTCTGGTTCTCTGACTTCTGTTTACTGGGTCTCTGTAAGAGATCGGTAACCGGCTAAGGACAGATGCAGAGTAACTGGACCCCTTCAGCACAGAGGTGAGGCTGGAAGAGAGCCCTGGAGGCACAGCGTGGCCGGTGGGCTCACACGCAGCTGCAGTCCGACTCTGCCCTGTGAGCCAGTGCCTCAGGCCCTCGGTCACCCTTCAGCCACCAGGCTGGGCGTGGGGACATTACCGCACAGGGACAGAGAGTCCCTGAACTCCTCTGCTTCCTCACCGGACTGTCTTTTAAGGATCAGAATATTAAATGAGCTACTGTCTGTAAAAGCGCTTGGGGCAGGGCCCAATTCACAAGGAGACTTTATTAAGTCATCAACGCTATTATCTATACAGTTTGGTCCTCTGGAAGTTGTTGGGCAAATCTGTTAACTCTCTCTCCTTTTACATGGGCTTAAAGCATGGAAGTATTTAATGTTTTCCCCTTCAAAGCAAAGTAGAGGACAGCAAGAATCTGGAATGTGTCCTAGTATCAGTCACTGGCAGACCCTTTATTTCAAGAGTTGCTTTAAAAGAAGCATGACTTCATGTGTTTTTCAATATGGGGAATCATATTAAAAATAAGCTTAAAAAATCTAACTATGAGGTAAATTAACTATCCTCTGAAAGATCATTTTGAATAATGAGATTATGTAAAGTGCCATCTGGGGAAAAAACAAACTCCAAGCCCTATTCTTTTGTTTCTAGGCTCATGACTCCTCCCAGCACGGCATAAGCCTTCAAAGAGGTTCCTGACATCTTGGAAAGAGAATGACTCCTCCCAGGGACCAAGGTAACTGAGAGACTGAACTTGCTGTGTGGCATGTCCTGGCTACAAGCCACGTGAAGAACTGGTCCTGAAACACTTGAGAATTCCTGGCACCCCTAAGCTTCCACCCCTAGTGCAGCCCAGGAACAGGGTGCAGTGAGACACTTCGAGACCCTGAATGACAACCTCGTCCCCTTCTACCAGCTGTGCCGGTGGATGAGCAGGACGATCCTTCCCTTCCAAGTCTGACCTGAGGCCTTCTGTACAATCGATGGCACATGTTCCCTGGATGGCCTTGAACTGGACCTCTGTTGAGTAACACTGAGTCCGTGAATTCAGGTCCAGGGGGTAAGCTCTGGAGACTCTGGGGGAAGTAGACCCGCTGCTCCTTTTTTGTTCTTTGGGCCAGGAGCCCTGATCGCTGGGCCATGATCCCTGAGGGACTATTTGCCTGGCAAACTATCCTCCTGCCTTGGGAGTTACGTCTCAGGGTCCACATGCTGCCTTGCACCCCAGTGGGGAGCCACGGTCACGTCCCAGGTATGAAGAGGACTGTGGCCCCGAGTGGTGGGCCTGTGACCCTGCCCCACAGAGAGGATTAGCTGGAATGCTGGACTATCTGCTCCACTGACCCCCTTCACAGGGACTGAGGTTTGGTGATGACAGGGAAGGTGGAGGCGGGGAGAAAAGCCAGACCAAACTTCTCTAAATGCACCATCTCTCATTTTCAAAAAGGACAGAGTAGGTCTATAATTCATACAAGGAAATGAAACTAAATTCCTTTACCAAACAGATATTACCTACAGAGTCAAGCATCTCAATGAAAAATACATATACGTTGAATCCGTGTGCTTCCTGAAAGACACACTCAATTAGATGACTGACTCAGAGATGGCCATTAGGTAATTAGATCTCAGACAATAAAAGGTATGGGTGTTCTTTCCTTAGGACCTTAGCTTGTAGCAAAACATCATGGGTTTAAGAGAATCTTCTTTCTCTCAAAGGGTTTTACTTATTTACTATAGAGAATGAAGTCTATCAAGTCAATTTATAACTCAAAGTCAAACTTTAGAAACCTTTACCACTGTCCTGGACAGCTCCTATAACCTGAGGCGCTCCTGCAGAAGAGAGTGAAGGATGCTGGCAACCCAGGGCACAAAGACACACACACTTCCCTGGATACCGGCGTCTGGCTGGGAGAAATGCCAAACCAACCCCAAACTCCGTAAGCATCAATCTTTCAGTCGTCATGACTTTTCTTATCTGTGACTGTTTTCAACTGTAGGGCAGGGCAAGCAGTACAGTGCAAGTTAAAAGGGACTGACAGGATGCGGGTAAAGAGACGAGCTTACAGATCTAAAGGAAACCTCGCCCGTTAAGGAGCCCTGCGGACAGCAATAGGGCCATTTAATCAAAGAAACAGGGGCCTGACATCATCCACAGACTCTGCCACGAGGAAACTGCCTGGCAAAGTAAGGAAGGTCAGTCTATGGGGACTGTGCTATTACTTGAATATACCCAGACTCTTTCTGATGAGGAACTGCAAATAAATGCGATTTTGTGAACCTGAAGATGAGCACTATAAATGGAAATGGAAAAGGGAATCACGACATACAGCAAGAAGCATAAATACCCCAGACTGTGGAGACAGAACAGAGAGGGCCCCTCACTGCCCGCAGCATTCACCAGCGTCTTAAGCATGAGCCTTACCTCGATCCCTCAGCTGGCTAAAAAAATCCATTGAGAAAAAGATGATGGCTTCATCTACTGCCATTTTCATCTCTGATTAGCAATTTTTTTCTTGATTTCAATAGCAGTTTCTTAATTTCACTTATAAATAATATGAGACAGGTGATCTCAATTAGAAAATAGATTAGAGAAAGTCTTTTTTTTTTTTTTTTTTTTGGTTGCCTGGAATATTGTAGATGTAAATGTAAACACTTTGCAGTGAACTGCTGGGAATAAAAATAAGCCTGTCTAGAAAAGGATCAGAGCTTTACATGAGCAAACAGTAAAGATAAAAACTGTGTGGAACTGGAACAAACTGATGTTCTTCTCCATTTGTTCCCCCCAAATACTGTCTTGAAGTGCTGCAACTACACTGATTCATTACCGCTATGAAAAACGTAAGTGGTATGTACGGAAGAGAAAACGACTATCTAGGGAAAACAAATAACCAGTGGAATCCTGAAATAAAGATGTAGTTCACAAAGGCAACAAACGAGGTTTGCGGGCCCAGGACATGGTGAACACCTGTCATCTAAGAAAAGCACAACTCATTTGGCAGACAAATCTGAATGAGTGCAGCGAAGGGGACCGAAGCATCTTTAGGAAGGCCTCATGCTGACTGCGTGGGGGTTTGTAGGAGAGAATTGATAATTCGCCAGTGTTGATATAAATAGTGACCAGAGAACTTCATGGAGACAGGACAGAGACGGTGGCTCTTAAACAAAAGCACAAAGATTTCTGATCCTGTCTTTTGGGCTGCTGCAGCAAAGGAAATGTACAAAGAGGAACTACACTGACCCATGGAAATACACAAATCAACAATTTCCGGAAGCAAGGCCTCCAGGTTTATAACATGAAAAGATGCAAAAGTAACCAGCAGAGCTTTAAAGCAAAGGATGACAGGGTGAGAGGGACCACGTGGCACAGAGTTTCTCAAACCTGCAGGGAAGGACCACCCGAGGGAGGGAGGGAAGGAAAGCAGAGAGGAGGAGGTGAGGGGAGAATCAGGCCAGGAGGCTCAATACAGGCAAGTGGGACTCCAGGAAGGAAAATCCTCAGAAGAGGAAGCAATCACAAAAATCTCCCAGAGATGAAGGACACGAGATAAAGCCCACGCAGGCAGAGGCCCAGAGAAGGAAGGGGCTGCTCACCAGAGAAGACCCCCGAGCACTCCAAACTCTGGGGACAGAGGTGCACAGATTCATGACACAGACAGAGGGCTGGGCATCGAGATGGCTTCAACCCGCCTGCCACCAGCACTGGGGTCAGAAGACCGTGAAGCAAGCCCCCTAAACTACAGGACGAAATGGTTTCCAACTAATATATCCTGGCCAGCCAGGGGTGGGTGAAGAACGACCTCATCAGACATGTCTCTAGAAATGCGCCTCCTGTGCGTCCTTTCTCAGAAAGCTCCTAGGGGTGTGCTCCACTGAAACGAGAGAATAAGTCAAGAAACAGGAGAACATGGAGCACAGGAAGGGGAAACAACCTGACGGGGTGCAGAGGAGGATGCGGGTCAGGGCGGACGTGACCCAGGCTTCTGTGAGCGCGTCCATGACTCACTGATTCTACAGACTGTGCAGGTACAGAAAAGGGCAACAGGCTCGCACACACACACACTCACCTTCTCTCTCACACACAAACACACACACGAACGAACAGCAAAATGGTCAGGAAGGGTATATGCCCAACCCATAAAAGCAGGGGGAGAGCCTCTGAGAGCAAAGACTGGGGTCACTTATTTGGGGGTGACCTTGAGGCTTCTCTGGTGGCTCAGCTGGTAAAGAATCCACTTGCAATGCAGGAGACCTGGGATCAATCCCTGGGTTGGGAGGATCCCCTGGAGGAGGGCATGGCTCCCTACTCCAGTATTCTGGCCTGGAGAATCCCCATGGACAGAGGAACCTGGTGGGCTACAGTCCATGGGGTGGCAAAGAGTCAGACAGGACTGAGCAACTGACACACTTTGGGCATGGAAGCAAAGGGGTGGGGAAAGCGAGAGAGGGAAAAAAACGGAGAAAAGCCACACAGGGGCTGTTGCTGAGCAGGTCACAGCCGTGCACGTACGGCTGGGCTGGGTCCTGCTGGGGATGCTGAGAAACACAAACACTGTGCTTCCAATCACCCCAGAAAGGAGGGGGAGCCAGCAGGCTCCCCATGGAAAGACGTGCAGCCGCCCTGTGGGGTCCCTCCAGCGCCTCGCCTCCCTCTGGTTCCCAGCCGGGATGGGTCCTCCTCGGCTTTGGAGGAGGCTGGGGGAGAAGAGCTAAGAGGCCCTGGGGACACTGCCTGCACACGCTGGACCTGCCAGCATCACCTGGGGGCTACGGGGTAGGGAGGAGCACGTATCAGCTATGGGATGGGCCTGGGGGGGATGAGGGATCTCAGCTGGAGCTGCAAAGGTGGGGGGGGGTACCCACGCTGGGAGCCGGGCATTGCGTGTCAGTCTCTGCCCCTGGCCCAGCTGCTGCCCCCACCCTGAGCTCACACCATGACTTCAGCATATGGTTTTCTGATGAGGACTTTCTGATTTCACAGCAAGCTGACTCATTACTTTCCTAAAACTAAACAGTCCTTTTTAAAGGAATTAAAATACAAGTTTTATTGCAACCTTAGGTGATAAGAACTCAGGCGAATGGGATTTCATGCACTGAGCCTAAGTGACAGGCATCTATCATCAAGTGACTGCAAAACATTCAGATGAGAGGGGGCCCATGAGTCCCCACCCACCAGGCTGGACTGCGACAGGTTGGTGGGAGAAGTCGAGACGGCTGTGGGCACAGAGCCCCGGGCCTGGGCTACACTGCAGTCCTTCCACGGACTCCTGGGCTTCATGCTTTCACAGCAGTGGCCTTGTGTTGTATTATATAACTATCTATAGAATCATAGAGCTTCCCTCATAGCTCAGCTGGTAAAGAATCTGCCTGCAGTGCAGGAGACCTGGGTTTGATACCTGGGTCGGGAAGATCCTCTGGAGAAGGAAATGGCAACCCACTCCAGTATTCTTGCCTGGAGAATCCCATGGACAGCGGAGCCTGGCAGGCTACAGTTCCCGTGGTCACAAGAGTCGGACACGACTTAGTGACTAAACCACCACAGAATCATATCTATACACAATACTGATTGTCTCTGAAACTGACATCTTTCTACACACCTGTTAGCTATTCAGCTATAACCTCTCTACTATACCTATATAACTATGCCTATAATCATATTCACATAATATACAGTTAAATCTCTGTATCTTATTGGATGAAGGACAGAGAAGCCTGCCCATGCTGCAGTCCACGAGGTTGTGAACAGTAGGACATGACTTAGCGACTGAACAAGAACAAGACCCCGCTTTATCTTATTTGTAATTAGTAACATATCCACTGCATGTCTCCTCCTCCAGTGAGGATTAACAGGATGGTGATGCAGCTATGCCATCATCATCAGGGGCCCTAAAGGACAACCTGGCTCCCAAGAAGGGACTAGAATTTTACTGGGACACCCCTTTATCTATACTCAGGACAATGTGTACACTGGGGAAAAGGAAGAACAGTATTTCTGGCAGAAACGAGCAAGTGGAACTGATGACTCCAAATGGCCACTAACTCCAAAACCATTTTAGTAACTCGGTGTCCCCGGAAGGAGGCGGGTTTTCTTTCCATCATCCAG